>NC_068935.1:47622723-48872723 GCF_023091745.1 Budorcas taxicolor
TTTTGTACAGTTCTTCTGTGTATTCTTGCCACCTCTTCTTAATGTCTTCTGCTTCTGTTAGGTCCATACCATTTCTGTCCTTTACTGAGCCCATCTTTGCATGAACTGTTCCCTTGGTGGCTATGAAGAGATCTCTAGTCTTTCCCATTCTATTGTTTTCCTCTCTTTCTTTGCATTGATCCCTGAGGAAGGCTTTCTTATCTTTCCTTGCTAATCTTTGGAACTCTGTATTCAATGGGTATATCTTTCATTTTCTCCTTTGCCTCTGGCTTCCCTTCTTTTTATAGCTTTTTGTAAGTCTTCCTCAGACAACCGTTTCGCCTTTTTGCATTTATTTTTCTTGGGGATGGTCTTGATCCCTGTCTCAATGTCATGAGCCTCTGTGCATGGTTCTTCAGACACTCTGTCTATCAGATCTAATCCCTTGAATCTATTTCTCACTTCCACTGTCTAATCCTAAGGGATTTGATTTAGGTCATATCTGAAACGTCTAGTGGTTTTCTAAACTTTCTTCAGTTTCAGTCTGAATTTGGCAATAAGGAGTTCATGATCTGGAGAAAGCAATGACAACCCACTCCAGGTTCTTTCCTGGAGAATCTCAGGGATGGGGGAGCCTGGTGGGCTGCTATCTATGGGGTCGCACAGAGTCAGACATGACTGAATCGACTTAGCAGCAGCAGCAGCAGCAGCAGTTCATGATCGGAGCCACAGTCAGCTTCCAGTCTTGTTTTTGCTGACTGTATAGAGCTTCTCCCTCTTTGGCTGCAAAGAATATAATCAATCTGATTTGGGTATTGACTGTCTGGTGATGTCCATGTGTAGAGTCTTCTCTTGTGTTGTTGGAAGAGGGTGTTTGCTATGACCAGTGCATTCTCTTGGCAAAACTCTATTAGTCTTTGCCTTGCTTCATTCTGTACTCCAAGGCCAAATTTTCCTGTTACTCCAGGTATTTCTTAATTTCCTGATTTTGCATTCCAGTCACCTATAATGAAAAGGACATCTTTTGGGGATTTGTTTTTGGTGGTTTTCTCTACTTTTTTGGTGTTTTTCTCTATGTTCTACAATTTAAGTGTGAATTTTGCAATAAGGAGTTCATGATCTGAGCCACAGTCAGCTCCTGGTGTTGTTTTTGCTGACTATATAGAGCTTCTCCATCTTTGGCTGCAAATAATATGATCAATCTGATTTCAGTATTGACCATCTGGTGATGTCCACATGTAGAGTCATCTCTTGTGATGTGGCAGAGGGTTTTTGTTATAACCAGTGCATTCTCTTGGCAAAGCTCTATTAGCCTTTGCCCTGCTTCATTTTGTACTCCAAGGCCAAACTTGCCTGTTACTCCAGGTATTGCTTGACTTCCTACTTTTGCATTCCAGTCCCCTATAATGAAAAGAACATCTTTTTTGGGTGTTAGTTCTAGAAAGTCTTGTAGGTTTCGTGGAACCATTGAAATATTACTGGTTGGGGCATAGACTTGGATTACTGTGATATTGAATGGTTTGCCTTGGAAACAAACAGAGATCATTCTGTCGTTTTTGAGATTGCACCCAAGTACTACATTTTGCACTCTTCCATTGACTATGATGTCTACTCCATTTCTTCTTCTTTTTTCTTTCCAGTGTTATTTATTTATTTACTTTATAATATTGTATTAGTTTTGCCATATATTGACATGAATCTGCCATGGGTGTACATGTGTTCCCCATCCTGAACACCCCTCCCACCTCCTTCCCCATCCCATCCCTCTGGGTCATCCTAGTGCATCAGCCCTGAGCACCCTGTATCATGCATGGAACCTGGACTGGCGATTCGTTTCACATGTGATAATTTAAATGTTTCAATGCCATTCTCCCATATCATCCTGCCCTAGCCCTCTCCCACAGAGTCCAAAGACTGTTCTATACATCTGTGTCTTTTTTGCTGTCTCGCATACAGGGTTATCATTACCATCCTTCTAAATTTGATATATATACGTTCAGTTCAGTTCAGTTCAGTCACTCAGTCATGTCCGACTCTTTGCGACCCCATGAATCGCAGCACGCCAGGCCTCCCTGTTCATCACCATCTTCCGGAGTTCACTCAGACTCATGTCCATTGAGTCTGTGATGCCATCCGCCATCTCATCCTCGGTCGTCCCCTTCTTCTCCTGCCCCCAATCCCTCCCAGCATCAGAGTCTTTTCCAATGAGTCAACTCTTCTCATGAAGTGGCCAAAGTACTGGAGTTTCAGCTTTAGCATCATTCTTTCCAAAGAACACCCAGGGCTGATCTCCTTCAGAATGGACTGGTTGGATCTCCTTGCAGTCCAAGGGACTCTCAAGAGTCTTCTCCAACACCACAGTTCAAAAGCATCAATTCTTCGGCGCTCAGCCTTCTTCACAGTCCAACTCACATCCATACATGACTACAGGAAAAACCATAGCCTTGACTAGACAGACCTTAGTCGGCAAAGTAATGTCTCTGCTCTTGAATATGCTATCTAGATTGGTCATAACTTTTCTTCCAAGGAGTACGCGTCTTTTAATTTCATGGCTGCAGTCACCATCTGCGGTGATTTTGGAGCCCCCCCCCCAAAAAAAAAAGTCTGACACTGTTTCCACTGTTTTCCCATCTGTTTCCCATGATGTGATGGGACCAGATACCATGATCTTCGTTTTCTGAATGTTGAGCTTTAGGCCAACTTTTTCGCTTTCCTCTTTCACTTTCATCAGGAGGCTTTTTAGTTCCTCTTCACTTTCTGCCATAAGGGTGGTGTCATCTGCATATCTGAGGTTATTGATATTTCTCCCGGCAATCTTGATTCCAGCTTGTATTTCTTCCACTCCAGCGTTTCTCATGATGTACTCTGCATAGAAGTTAAATAAGCAGGGTGACAATATACAGCCTTGATGTACTCCTTTTCCTATTTGGAACCAGTCTGTTGTTCCATGTCCAGTTCTAACTGTTGCTTCCTGACCTGCATACAGATTTCTCAAGAGGCAGGTCAGATGGTCTGGTATTCCCACCTCTTGAAGAATTTTCCACAGTTTATTGTGATCCATACAGTCAAAGGCTTTGGCATAGTCAATAAAGCAGAAATAGATGTTTTTCTGGAACTCTCTTGCTTTTTCCATGATCCAGCGGATGTTGGCAATTTGATCTCTGTTTCCTCTGCCTTTTCTAAAACCAGCTTGAACATCAGGGAGTTCACAGATCACGTATTGCTGAAGCCTGGCTTGGAGAATTTTGAGCATTACTTTAACTAGCATGTGAGATGAGTGCAATTGTGCGGTAGTTTGAGCATTCTTTGGCATTGCCTTTCTTTGGAATTAGAATGAAAACTGACCTTTTCCAGTCCTGTGGCCACTGCTGAGTTTTCCAAATTTGCTGGCATATTGAGTGCAGCACTTTCACAGCATCATGTTTCAGGATTTGAAACAGTTAGTATACTGTATTGCTGTTTTTCTTTCTGGCTTACTTCACTCTGTATTATAGGCTCCAGTTTCATCCACCTCATTAGAACTGATTCAAATGTATTGTTTTTAATGGCTGAGTAATATTCCATTGTGTATATGTACCACAGCTTTCTTATCCATTCATCCTCTGATGGACATCTAGGTTGCTTCCATGTCCTGACTACTATAAACAGTGCAGTGATGAGCATTGGGGTACACGTGTCTCTTTCAATTCTGGTTTCCTTGGTGTGTATGCCCAGCAGTGGGATCGTTGGGTCATAAGGCAGTTCTGTTTCCAGTTTTTTCAGGAATCTCCACACTATTTTCTATAGTTACTGTACTAGTTTGCATTCACACCAAAAGTGTAAGAAGGTTCCCTTTTCTCCACACCCTCTCCAGCATTTATTGCTTGTAGACTTTTGGATAGCAGCCATTCTGACTGGCGTGAAATGGTACCTCATTGTAGTTTTGATTTGCATTTCTCTGATAATGAGTGATATTGAGCATCTTTCATATGTTTGTTAGCCATCTGTATGTCTTTTTTGGAGAAATGTCTGTTTAGGTCTTTGGTCCACTTTTTGATTGGGTCATTTATTTTTCTGGAATTGAACTTCAGGAGTTGCTTGTATATTTTTGAGATTAATTCTTTGCCAGTTGCTTCATTTGCTTATTATTTTCTCCCATTCTCAAGGCTGTCTTTTCACCTTGCTTATAGTTTTCTTTGCGTGCAGAAGCTTTTGAGCTTAATTAGGTCCCATTTGTTTATTTTTGCTTTTATTTCCAATATTCTTGGAGGTGGGTCATAGAGGATACTGCTGTGATTTATGCTGGAGAGTGTTTTGCCTATGTTCTCCTCTAGGAGTTTTATAGTTTCTGGTCTTATGTTTAGATCTTTAATCCATTTTGAGTTTATTTTTATGTATGGTGTTAGAAAGTGTTATAGTTTCATTCTTTTACAAGTGGTTGGTCAGTTTTCCCAGCACCACTTGTTAAAGAGATTGTCTTTTCTCCATTGTATATTCTTGCCTCCTTTGTCAAAGATAAGGTGTCCATAGGTGTGTGGGTTTATCTCTGGGCTTTCTATGTTGTTCCATCGATCTATATTTCTGTCTTTGTGCCAGTACCATACTGTCTTGATGACTGTGCCTTTGTAGTAGAGCCTGAAGTCAAGCAGGTTGATTCCTCCAGTTCCATTATTTTTCTCAAGATTGCTTTGACTATTCGAGGTTTTTTGTATTTCCATACAAATTGTGAAATTATTTGTTCTAGTTCTCTGAAAAATACCATTGGTAGCTTGATAGGGATTGCAGTGAATCTATAGATTGCTTTGGGTAGTATACTCATTTTCACTATATTGATTCTTCTGATCCATGAACATGGTATATTTCTCCATCTATTTGTGTCCTCTTTGATTTCTTTCTCCAGTGTTTTATACTTTTCTATATATAGGTCTTTAGTTTTTTAGGTACATATATTCCTGAGTATTTTATTCTTTTCATTACGGTGATGAATGGAATTGTTTCCTTAATTTCTCTTTCTATTTTCTCATTATTAGTGTATAGGAATGCAAGGGATTTCTGTGTGTTGATTCTATATCCTGCAACTTTACTATATTTATTGATTAGTTCTAGTAATTTTTTGGTGGAGTCTTTAGGGTTTTCTATGTAGAGGATCATGTCATCTGCAAACAGTGAGAGTTTTACTTCTCGTTTTCCAATTTGGATTCCTTTTATTTCTTTTTCTGCTCTGATTGCTGTGGCCAAAACTTCCAAAACTATGTTGAATAGTAGTGGTGAGAGTGGGCACCCTTGTTTTGTTCCTGACTTTAGGGGAAATGCTTTCAGTTTTTCAGCGTTGAGGATAATGTTTGCTGTGTGTTTGTCATATATAGCTTTTATTATGTTGAGGTATGTTCCTTCTATTCCTGCTTTCTGGAGGGTTTTTTTTTTTTAATCATAAAAGGATGTTGAATTTTGTCAAAGGCTTTCTCTGCATCTATTGAGATAATCATATGGCTTTTATTTTTCAATTTCTTAATGTGGTGTATTACATTGATTGATTTGTTGATATTGAAGAATCCTTGCAACTCTGGGATAAAGCCCATTTGGTCATGGTGTATGATCTTTTTAATATGTTGTTGGATTCTGTTTGCTAGAATTTTCTCAAGGATTTTTGCATCTATGTTCATTGGTGACATTGGCCTGTAGTTTTCTTTTTTGTGGCATCTTTGTCAGGTTTTGGTATTAGGGTGATGGTGGCCTCATAGAATGAGTTTGGAAGTTTACCATCCTCTGCAATTTTCTGGAAGAGTTTGAGTGGGATAGGTGTTGGCTCTTCTCTAAATTTTTGGTAGAATTCATCTGTGAAACTGTCTGGTCCTGGGCTTTTGTTGGAAGATTTCTGATTACAGTTTCCATTTCTGTGCTTGTGATGGGTCAGTTAAGATTTTCTATTTCTTCCTCGTTCAGTTTTGGAAAGTTGCACTTTTCTAAGAATTTGTCAGTTTCTTCCAAGAAGACCATTTTATTTGCATATAGTTGCTGATAATAGTCTCTTATGATCCTTTGCATTTCTGTGTTGTCTATTGTGGTCTCTCCATTTTCATTTCTAATTTTGTTAATTTGATTTTCCTCCCTTTGTTTCTTGATGAGTCTGGCTAATTGTTTGTCAATTTTATTTATCTTCTCAAAGAACCAGCTTTTGGTTTTGTTGATTTTTGTTATAGTCTCTTTTGTTTTTTTTTTTTTTGCATTTATTTCTGCCCTAATTTTTGAGATTTCTTTCCTTCTACTAAACCTAGGGTTCTTCATTTCTTCATTTTCTAGTTGCTTTAGATGTAGAGTTACGTTATCTATTTGATTTTTTTCTTGTTTCTTGAGGTAAGCCTGTATTGCTATGAACTTCTTCCCCTTAGCACTGCTTTTACAGTGTCCCACAGGTTTTGGGTTGTTGTGTTTTCATTTTCATTCATTTCTATGCATATTTTGATTTCTTTTTTGATTTCTTCTTTGATTTGTTGGTTATTCAGCACCGTGTTGTTCAGCCTCCATATGCTGGAATTTTTAATAGTTTTTCCCCTGTAAGTGAGATCTAATCTTACTGCATTGTGGTCAGAAAAGATGCTTGGAATGATTTCAGTTTTTTTTTTATTTGCCAAGACTAGATTTATGGCCCAGGATGTGATCTCTCCTGGAGAAGTTTCCGTGTGTGCTTGAGAAAAAGATGAAATTCATTGTTTTGGGGTGAAGTGTCCTATAGATATCAATTAGATCTAACTGGTCTATTGTGTCATTTAAAGTTTGTGTTTCCTTGTTAATTTTCTGTTTAGTTCATCTATCTATACATGTGAATGGGGGTATTAAAGTATCCCACTGTTATTGTGTTATTGTTAATTTCTCCTTTCATACTTGTTAGCATTTGTCTTACATATTGCAGTGCTCCTATGTTGGGTGCATATATATTTATAAATGTAATATCTTCTTCTTGGATTGATCCTTTGATCATTATGTAGTGTCCTTCTTTGTCTCTTTTCACAGCCTTTGTTTTAAAGTCTATTTTATCTGATATGAGATATATGCTACTGATATATCTGATATATTGCTACTCCTGGTTTCTTTTGGTCTCTATTTGCATGAAATATCTTTTTTCCAGCTCTTCACTTTCAGTCTGTATGTTTCCCTTGTTTCGAGGTGGGTCTCTTGTAGACAACATATACAGGAGTCTTGTTTTTGTATCCATTCAGCCAGTCTTTGTCTTTTGGTTGGGGCATTCATCCCATCTACATTTAAGGTAATTATTTACTTTATTGTTTTGGGTTCGAGTTTATACACCCTTTGTGTGTTTCCTGTCTAGAGAAGATCCTTTAGCATTTGTTGGAGAGCTGGTTTGATGGTGCTGAATTCTCTCAGCTTTTTCTTGCCTGTAAAGCTTTTGATTTCTCCTTCATATTTGAATGAGATCCTTGCTGGGTACAGTAATCTGGGCTACTGGTTATTTTCTTTCATCACTTTAAGTATGTCCTGCCATTCCCTTCTGGCCTGACGAGTTTCTATTGAAAGATCAGCTGTTATCCTTATGGGAATCCACTTCTGTGTTATTTATTCTTTTTCCCTTGCTGTTTTTAATATTTGTTTTTTGTGTTTGATCTTTGTTAATTTGATTAATATGTGTCTTGGGGTGTTTTGCCTTGGGTTTATCCTGTTTTGGACTCTCTGGGTTTCTTGGACTTGAGTGATTATTTCCTTCCCCATTTTAGGAAAGTTTTCAACTATTATCTCCTCAAGTAATTTTTCATGGTCTTTCTTTTTGTCTTCCTCCTCTGGGACTCCTATTATTTGAATGTTGGGGCACTTAACATTGTTTCAGAGGTCTCTGAGGTTGTCCTCATTTCTTTAATTCTTTTTTCTTTTTTCCTCTCTGTTTCACTTATTTCTACCATTCTATCTTCTACCTCACTTATCCTATCTTCTGCCTCTGCTATTCTACTGTTGGTTCCCTCCAGAGTGTTTTTGGTCTCATTTATTTCATTATTCATTATATATTGCCTCTTTTTTATTTCTTCTAGGTCCTTGTTAAACCTTTCTTTCATATTCTCGATCCTTGTCTCCAGGCTATTTATCTGTAATTCCAATTTGTTTTCAAGATTTTGGATCATTATCACTATCAGTATTCGGAATTCTTTATCAGGTAGATTCCCTATCTCTTCCTCTTTTGTTTGGTTTGGTGGGCATTTATCCTGTTCCTTTCCCTCTGTGTATTTCTCTGCCTTTTCATATTGCTCATATTGCTGTGTTTGGGATGGCCTTTCTGTATTCTGGCAGTTTGTGGTTCCTCTTTATTGTGGACGTTCCTTGCTGTGGGTGGGGTTGGACTGGTGGCTTGTCAAGGTTTCCTGGTTAGGGAAGCTTGTGTCGGTGTTCTGGTGGGTGGAGCTGGATTTCTTCTCTCTAGAGTGCAATGAAGTGTCCAGCAATGAATTTCGAGATGTCAGTGGGCTTGGTGTGACTTTGGGCAGCCTGTATATTGAAGCTCAGGGCTATGTTCCTGTGTTGCTGGAGAATTTGCATGGTATGTCTTGCTCTGGAACTTGTTATCTCTTGGGTGGTGCTTGGTTTCAGCATAGGTATGGAAGCATTTGATGAGCTCCTATTGATTAATGTTCCCTGGATTCAGGAGTTCTCTGGTGTTTTCAGGATTTGAACTTAAGCCTCCTGCTTCTGGTTTTCAGTCTTATTCTTACGGTAGCCTCAAAACTTCTCCATCTACACAGCACCGATGGTAAGACATCTAGGCTAATGATGAAAAGTTTTTCCACAGTGAGGGACACTCAGAGAGGTACACAGAGTTACATGGAGAAGAGAAGAGGGAGGAGGGAGATAGAGGTGACCAAGAGGAGAAGAGGGAGAATCAAAAGAGGAGAGAGCAAGCTAGCCAGTATTCACTTCCCTATGTGCTTACTCCTTGGAAGAAAAGTTATGACCAACCTAGATAGCATATTCAAAAGCAGAGACATTTATTTTGCTGACTAAGGTCCGACTAGTCAAGGCTATGGTTTTTCCAGTAGTCATGTATGGATGTGAGAGTTGGACTGTGAAGAAACCTGAGCACTGAAGAATTGATGCTTTTGTACTGTGGTGTTGGAGAAGACTCTTGAGAGTCCCTTGGGCTGCAAGGAGATCCAACCAGTCCATTCTGAAGGAGATCAACCCTGGGATTTCTTTGGAAGGAATGATGCTAAAGCTGAAACTCCAGTACTTTGGCCACCTCATGCAAAGAGTTGACTCATTGGAAAACACTCTGATGCTGGGAAGGATTGGGGGCAGGAGAAGAAGGGGATGACCGAGGATGAGATGGCTGGATGGCATCACGGACTCGATGGACACGAGTCTGAATGAACTCCGGGAGTTGGTGATGGACAGGGAGGCCTGGTGTGCTGCAATTCATGGGGTCGCGAAGAGTCGGAGATGACTGAGCGACTGAACTGAACTGAACTGAACTGAACTGATGTGCTCTCCACAGTCTGGATCCCTCAGAGATGTTCACAGAGTTACACAGAGAAGAGAAGAGGGAGGAAGGAGACAGAGGTGGCCAGGAGGATGAAAAGGGGAATCAAAACAAGAGAGAAATATCCAGCCAGTAATCAGTTCCCTAAGTGTTCTCCACAGCCTGGAACACACAAAGAGATTCACAGAGTTGGGTAGAGAAGGAAAGGAGGAGAGGGGAGATAGAGGCGACCTGGTGGAGAGAAAGGAGTGTCAAAAGGGGGAGAGAGCAATCTGGCCAGTGATCCCACTCCCAAGTAAAAATGGGTACTGAAGATTGGGTTCTTAAAGGTACAAATTTGATAACAAATACCAAAAAGCATAAATTAAAAATCTCGAGTAGTGGTTAGAGTCTCAAAAATACAATATTGAAAAAAAAGTCACAAAAATTATAAAATATATATATATGAAGTTTGCTTTAAAAATAGGGTCTTTTTTTGGCAAGGTAATAGTAGGTTATAAAAATGAAAATTAAAGGATTAATAGGGATCTTAAAAATACATATATTTTTAAATTTAAAGGGTGGTAATAGTAAAAATATATGTAGGACTTTCTCTGGAGCTGTTGCAGACAGTGTGGGGTCAGTTCATTTTCAGATAGTTCCTTGGTCCAGGTTGTACTTCTCAAGGTCTATAGGCCCCTTCCTGTGTAGTTGGTGCTAACTACAGGGTTTTAATCTTTTGCACCTGTCACTTCCAAAGTGGTTCCCTCTGTTTATTTTAGCTTCTTCTGTTTGCTGATCTCTTCAGAGTCTAATTTCTGCCATGACACAAAGGGAGCAGTGGTGGTCACTTTTTTTAGGCTCACTTGTTCAGTCGTGCTGTTGGGAGGGTGGAACACTGCCAACAAATATCACTGGTGTGTGCTCACAGTGATTCAGCCACCCTGGGTTTGGCCCCACTCATGGCGTGTATGCTTTCCCAGTCTACACTGCTCATGCTCTAGGTTGTTCTTCCGGGGACTTTCTGATGCTGGCCCTGGGTTGTATGCACTCCCCAGGTCTAAGCTGCTCAGGTTCAGGTGCTTGGGTACTCCATAAAGGTGCAGACTTAGTTGGGCCTGCATTCTGTGCCTGTTCCAGGTCCAAGCAGCTCAGATGACCAGGTGCTTGCAGAGCACAGTCGCCCCCAGTTGAAGGCTGTGACTTATCTCCTTACCCATCCCAGCTACTCGGTTTTCTGGGTGTACAATTGGTGTGCCGTCTCAGGTGTGCCGTGTGTCTCTTTTAGGGAGCTGATCTATGGCTGTGACCCTCCTGACAGATGTCAACTGTCCAGAATCCCAAGAAATCTTGGTTAGCACCAAAGCCTGCTTGCAGTTTGGTATATGATGCCTCTCTGGGGCCACGATTGCCCCCTTCCAGCTCTGGCTGCCCTCACCTGCCCTCTCTGGTGGGGTATGGGCCAGTCCGCAGAGAGCTAGCTCTGCTCAGTCCTATGTTTTGTGAGCGGGCCTGGCGGTGTCTTCAGTTCAGTTCAGTCGCTCAGTCGTCTCCGACTCTTTGTGACCCCATGAATCGCAGCACAGCAGGCCTTCTTGTCCATCACCAACTCCCAGAGTTCACTCAGACTCACGTCCATCGAATCAGGGATGCCATCCAGCCATCTCATCCTCTGTCGTCCCCTTCTCCTCTTGCCCCCAATCCCTCCCAGCATCAGAGTGTTTTCCAATGAGTCAACTCTTTGCATGAGGTGGCCAAAGTACTGGAGTTTCAGCTTTAGCATCATTCCTTCCAAAGAAATCCCAGGGCTGATCTCCTTCAGAATGAATTGGTTGGATCTCCTTGCAGCCCAAGGGACTTTCAAGAGTCTTCTCCAACAATACAGTTCAAAAGCATCAATACTTTGGCGCTCAGGTTTCTTCACAGTCCAACTCTCATATCCATACATGACCACTGGAAAAACCATAGCCTTGACTAGACGGACATTTGTGGGCAAAGTAATGTCTCTGCTTTTTAATATGCTATCTAGGTTGGTCATAATGTTTCTTCCAAGGAGTAAGGGTCTTTTAATTTCATGGCTGCAATCACCATCTGCAGTGATTTTGGAGCCCCAAAAAATTAAGTCTGACACTGTTTCCACTGTTTTCCCATCTATTTCCCATGAAGTGATGGGACCAGATGCCATGATCTTCGTTTTCTGAATGTTGAGCTTTAAGCCAACTTTTTCACTCTCCACTTTCACTTTCATCAGGAGGCTTTTTAGTTTCTCCTCACTTTCTTCCATAAGGGTGGTGTCATCTGCATAAGTGTTTCAAGAGGGCATCAGAGGGCAGAGACACTGAAACCATACTCACAGAAAACTAGTCAATCTAATCACACTAGGACCACAGACTTGTCTAACTCGATGAAACTAAGCCATGCCCGCGGGGCAACCCAAGACGTGTGGGTCATGGTGGAGAGGTCTGACAGAATTTGGTCCACAGGAGAAAGGAATGGCAAATCACTTCGGTAGTCTTGCCTTGAGAACCCCATAAATAGTATGAAAAGGCAAAATGATAGGATACTGAAAGAGGAACTCCCCAGGTCAGTAGGTGCTCAAAACACTACTGGGGACCAGAGGAGAAATAACTCCAGAAAGAATGAAGGGATGGAGCCAAAGCAAAAACAATACCCAGCTGTGGATGTGACTGGTGATAGAAGCAAGATCTGATGCTGTAAACAGCAATATTGCATAGGAACCTGGAATATCAGGTCCATGAATCAAGGCAAATTGAAAGTGGTCAAACAAGAGATGGCAAGAATGAACGTCGACATTCTAGGAATCAGTGAACTAAAATGGACTGGAGTGGGTGAATTTAACTCAGGTGACCATTATATCTACTACTGCGGGCAGGAATCCCTCAGAAGAAATGGAGTAGCCATCATGGTTCAAAAGAGAGTCTGAAATGCAGTACTTGCATGCAATCTCAAAAATGACAGAATGATCTCTGTTCATTTCCAAGGCAAACCATTCAATATCACATAATCCAAGTCTATGCCCCAACCAGTAGTGCTGAAGAAGCTGAAGTTGAACGGTTCTATGAAGACCTACAAGACCTTTTAGAACTAACACCCAAAAAACATGTCCTTTTCATTATAGGAGACTGGAATGGAAAAGTAGGAAGTCAAGAAACACCGGGAGTAACAGGCAAATTTGGCCTTGGAATGCAGAATGAAGCAGGGCAAAGACTAATAGAGTTTTGCCAAGAAAATGCACTGGTCATAGCAAACACCCTCTTCCAACAACACAAGAGAAGATTCTACACATGGACATCACCAGATGGTCAACACCAAAATCAGATTGATTATATTCTTTTCAGCCAAAGATGGAGAAGTTCTATACAGTCAACAAAAACAAGACCAGGAGCTGATTATGGCTCAGATCATGAAGTCCTTATTGCCAAATTCAGACTTAAAGAAAGTAGGGGAAACCGCTAGACCATTCAGGTATGACCTAAATCAGATCTCTTATGATTATACAGTGGAAGTGAGAAATAGATTTAAGGGCCTAGATCTGATAGATAGAGTGCCTGATGAACTATGGAATGAGGTTCGTGACATTGTACAAGAGACAGGGATCAAGACCATCCCCATGGAAAAGAAATGCAAAAAAGCAAAATTGCTGTCTGAGGTGGCCTTACAAATAGCTGTGAAAAGAAGAGAGGAGAAAAACAAAGGAGAAAAGGAAAGATATAAGCATCTGAATGCAGAGTTCCAGAGAATAGCAAGAAGAGATAAGAAAGCCTTCTTCAGCGATCAATGCAAAGAAATAGAGGAAAAGAACAGAATAGGAAAGACTAGAGATCTCTTCAAGAAAGTTAGAGATACCAAGGGAACAGTTCATGCAAAGATGGGCTCGATAAAGGACAGAAATGGTATGGACCTAATCGAAGCAGAAGATATTAAGAAGAGGTGGCAAGAATACACAGAAGAACTGTACAGAAAAGATTTTCACGACCCAGATAATCACGATGGTGTGATCACTCATCTAGAGCCAGACATCCTGGAATGTGAAGTCAAGTGGGCCTTAGAAAACATCACTACAATCAAAGCTAGTGGAGGTGAATTCCAGTTGAGCTATTTCAAATCCCAAATGATGATGCTGTGAAAGTGCTGCACTCAATATGCCAGCAAATTTGGAAAACTCAGCAGTGGCCACAGGACTGGAAAAGGTCAGTTTTCATTCCAGTCCCAAAGAAAGGCAATGCCAAAGAATGCTCAAACTACCACATAATTAAACTCATCTCATACACTAGTAAAGTAATGCTCAAAATTCTCCAAGCCAGGCTTCAGCAATACGTGAACCGTGAACTTCCTGATGTTCAAGCTGGTTTTAGAAAAGGCAGAGGAACCAGAGATGAAATTCCCAACATCTGCTGGATCATGGAAAAAGCAAGAGAGTTCCAGAAAATCATCTATTTCTCATTTATTGACTATGCCAAAGCCTTTGACTGTGTGGATCACAGAAAACTGTGGAAAATTCTGAAAGAGATGGGAATACCAGACCACCTAAGCTGCCTCTTGAGAAATCTGTATGCAGGTCAGGAAGCAACAGTTAGAACTGGACATGGAACAACAGACTGGCTTCAAATAGGAAAAGGAGTATGTCAAGGCTGTATATTGTCACCCTGCTTATTTAACTTCTATGCAGAATACATCATGGGAAACGCTGGACTGGAAGAAACACAAGCTGCAATCAAGATTGGCAGTGTCTTAGGTTAGGGCTTTTCGCAGTCTGGGTTGCTATCTCAAGCTAGTTCCCTCAGATTGCCATTGGGGCTTTCAGGCCGGGTCCCTACTCTAAGCAATGCAGCCTGCGCTCCCTGTCCAGCCCTGCTTGCTAGTGGGGGATGCGAGCATCTGGGCTGCTGCTCCACTGGAAGTTCCTGTTAGGCATGTAAATCTGTAGGGTTTAATTATTTATTTATTTTTCCTCCCGGTTATATTGCCCTCTGAGATTCCAAGGCTTGCCACAGACCTGCTGGAGAGAGTATTTCCTGGTGTTTGGAAACTTCTCTCTTTTTTAAGACTCCCTTCCCCAGACGGATCTCTGTCTCTACCTCTTTTGTCTCTTTTTATCTTTTATATTTTGTCCTACCTCCCTTCAAAGACAATGGACTGCCTTTCTGGGTGCCTGATGTCCTCTGCCAGCATTCAGAAGTTGTTTTGTGGAATTTACTCAGCATTCAAATGTTCTTTCAATAAATTTGTGGTGGAGAAATTGGTCTCCCTGTCCTATTCCTCTTCCATCTTAGGACCGCCCCTACTCCATTTCTTCCAAGGGATTCTTGCCCACAGTAGTAGATATAATGGTCATCTGAATTAAATTTGCCTATCCCATTCCATTTAAGTTCACCGATTCCTAAAATGTCGATGTTCACTCTGCCATCTCCTGTTTGACCACTTCCAATTTACCTTGATTCATGGACCTAACATTCCAGGTTCCTGTGCAATATTCTTTACAGCATTGTACTTTACTTCCATCCCCAGTCACATGCAAAACTGGGTGTTGTTTTTGCTTTGGCTCTGTCTCTTCATTCTTTCTGGAGTTATTTTTCCACTGCTCTCCAGTAGCGTATTGGACACCTACTGACTGGAGGAATTCATCTTTCAGTGTCATAACTTTTTGCCTTTCCATACTGTTCATGGGGTTCTCAAGGCAAGAATACTGGGCAGAAGAAAGGACAGAAATGGTATGCACCTAAAAGAAGCAGGACATATTAAGAAGATGTGGCAGAAATACACAGAAGAACTATACAAAAAAGATCTTCATAATCCAGATAGTGTGTGGTGTGATCACTTGCCTAGAGCCAGACATCCTCGAATGTGAAGTCAAGTGGGCCTTAGGAAGTATCACTATGAACAAAGCTAGTGTACATGACAGATTCCAGTTGAGCTATTTCAAGTCCTATGAGATGATGCTGTTAAAGTGATTCACTCAACATGCCAGAAAATTTGGAAAACTCAGCAGTGGCCACAGGACTGCAAAAGGTCCATTTTCATTCCAATCCCACAGATGAGCAATGCCAAAGAATGTTCAAACTACGGCACAATTGAACTCATCTCACATGCTAGTAAAGTAATGCTCAAAATTCTCCAAGCCGGGACTCTAACAGTATGTGAACCATGAACCTCCAGAAGTTGATGCTGGATTTAGAAAAGGCATAGGAACCAGAGATCAAATTGCCAATATCCGCCGGATCACTGAAAAAGCAAGAGTGTTCCAGGAAAACATCTACTTCTGCTTTATTGACTGTGCCAAAGCCTTTGACTGTGTGGATCACAATAAACTGGAAAATTCTTCAAGAGCTGGGAATACCAGACCACCTTACCTGCCTCCTGAGAAATCTGTATGCAGATCAAGAAGCAACATTTAGAATCAGACATGAACAATGGACTGGTTCCAAATTGGGAAAGAATTAAGTCAAGGCTGTATATTGTCACCCTGCTTATTTAACTTATACACAGAGTACATCATGAGAAACGCTGGGCTGGAAGTAGCACAAACTGGAATCAAGATTGCCAGGAGGAATATCAATAACCTCAGATATGCAGATGACATCACCCTGATGAGAAAGTGAAGAAAAACTAAAGAGCCTCTTGATGAAAGTGAAAGAGGAGAGTGGAAAACTTGGCTTCAAGCTCAACATTCAGAAAACTAAGATCATGGCATTGGGTCCCATCACTTCATGGCAAATATATGGGGAAACAATGGAAACAGTGACAAACTTTATTTTCTTGGGCTCCAAAATCACTGCAGATGGTGACTGCAGCCAAGAAATTAAAAGACATTTGCTCCTTGGAAGAAAACCTATGATCCACCTAGACAACATATTAAAAAGCAGAGACATTACTTTGCCAACAAAGGTCCATCTAGTCAAAGGTACTGTTTTTCCATAGTCATGTATGGATGTCAGAATTGGACTGTAAAGAAAGCTGAGCACCAAAGAATTGATGCTTTTGAACTGTGGTATTGGAGAAGACTCTTGAGAGTTCCTTGGACTGCAAGGATATCCATCCAGTCTATCTTAAAGGAAATCAGACCTGAATATTCATTGGAAGAATTGATGCTGAAGTGAAACTTCAATACATTGGCCACCTGATGTAAAGAACTGACTCATTTGAAAAGACCCTGATGTTGGGAAAGATGGAAGGCAGGAGGAGAAGTGGACAACAGAGGATGAGATCTTGGATGGCATAACCAACTCAATGGACATGAGTTTGAGTAAGGTCCGGGAGTTGGTGATGGACGTGGAAGTCTGGCATGCTGCAGTCCACGGTGTTGCAAAGAGTTGGACATGACTGAGTGATTGATCTAAAGCCGTCATAGATTCATTTCTTGATTCAATCAATTACTAGATATGATCTTACTATATGTTACAGAGCATCAGTTAACTCATATCATACTCCATATAATAGGGGACTGTTGGAGATTAAATAAAATATGTGAAATGTGAGGAAACTGTTAACACAGCAGGTCTGGTTGTTTGGTCCTTGTATGTCAAGGGAACTGGAAACCATGATTTGACTATTGACCAACCCTCGGGGAATGTTCTAATGTTAACTGGTTCATGATGATGTTTTGTTCACCTGATTGCTTTGTACAAACATCAACATCGATGTGCATCTGGTGTCATTGTTGGGATCCTGAGTTTCATTTGCCAAGGCTGGTCGTGGAGCATGACATTACTATGGGACATATTCTCAAAAAGCCTCGGATGTTGAGGCTTCCCTGGGTAGAGCCATGTTGCACACATGCCTCTAGTTTATTGCTAGAGAAGAGAGCATGTCCTAGGTGGCCCCAGAGGGGCAAGTACTCAAAAGCGCATGTCCAACCTCTCTGATTCACCTGAATAGACGTCTTTTTCCTGTTGCTCTTGATTTGTCTATTTTTGCTCTAATAAACCTCAGCCATGACTATAATCTGCTTTTGAGTCTTGTGAGTCCTTTAGCTAAATCACCCAAATTGGGGGGAGGACATAAAGGGTCTAGTAAAAATACCCAGGACATAAAGGGACTAGTACAATGTCTGGCAAGCAGTACACACTCAATATATGCTAGCTATGGAATTTAACTGATCCTGCTGGATGTGACAGAGGACTAACCTCACTGTACTAGAGTATAGGCTGGGACTCCAGGATTTTGTCTGTTTTTCTGAACCATGCTCTTGGAAATGGGCAGGGATAACCTCTCATCTGAGGGGAAGTTAGAAAACCTAGCTCCAAGGTTTTCCCCTGACCTCCCAGCCCTGCTGATTCCAAGTGGGAAGATACCATGTGAAGAAAATGGGTAGATATCCAACCTCTATCTGGGTCATTCTGAGAATGCACAACAGGGCAAACTCTTTTTATCATTTTTAAGGGTAACAAAAAGAACCAAAAACCTTGAGAGTGGGGCTGGAGCCTGGACCCTTACTTTGGTCGCAGTCATCAAAGGCAGTGGTATTAGAAATGAGTATTGAGATGTCCCTGGTGGTCCAGTGGCTAAAACTCCATGCTCCCAATACAGGGGATCTGGATTCTATTCCTGGTCAGGGAATTAGATCCCACATGCTGCAACTAAGAGTGCGCATGCCATAACTAAGAACTGGCATGGTCAAATAAATATTTTTTTAAAAAGGAAATGACTATCAGGAATTTCCCCAATGCAGCCAGAACCAAGTACACAGAGCCATTTCTGGCATGCATTAGGCACCACAGGAAAACAGTCTTAAACTGTGAGGACACTATGTCAAAGTTAAAAAAAAAATAGTTGGGTTGAGACTTCAGTTCAGTTCAGCCCAGTCACTCAGTTGTGTCCGACTCTTTGTGACACTATGGACTGCAGCACGCCAGGCCTCCCTGTT
This sequence comes from Budorcas taxicolor, assembly GCF_023091745.1. NCBI lineage: Eukaryota > Metazoa > Chordata > Mammalia > Artiodactyla > Bovidae > Budorcas > Budorcas taxicolor. The sequence continues at coordinate 47,641,023 of NC_068935.1, forward strand.
CATCACCAATTCCCAGAGTTTACTCAAACTCATCTCCATCTAGTTGGTGATGCCATTCAACCATCTCATCCCCTGTTGTCCCCTTCTCCTCCTGCCTTCAATCTTTCCCAGCATCAGGGTCTTTTCAAATGAATCAGTTCTTCGCATCCGTGGAGAAAGTATTCGAGATTCAGCTTCAGCATCAGTCCTTCCAATGAATATTCAGGACTGATTTCCTTTAGGATGGACTAGTTGGATCTCCTTGCAGTCCAAGGGACCCTCAAGAGTCTTCTCTTAACACCACAGTTCAAAAGCATCAATTCTCCCAGTGGATGGATCACACTGGGATTGCCACAGCCTAAGGTGGTGTGTACTTCCCGGGTCCACGCTGCTCAGGCATCATGGTGCTCTGAAAGTGTACTGTCCCAAGTGGACCCTGCGTTTTGTCCAAACCCAGGTCTAAGACACTCAGGTTTTTGGGTACTCCACAAGGGCGCAGACTCAGATGGGCTATGTGTTTTGTGCCCTTCCCAGGCACAAGCCACTCAGCCAACCGGGTGCTTGGCAACCTCACTGTCCCAGGTGGGCCATGCATGTTATGCACCTCCTCGATCCTGGCTGCTCAGTTTCCCGGGTGTGCCGTGAGGGCACAGTCCCAGGTGTGCTGTGTGTCTCCTCTGGGGAGCTGATCACAGGGTGTGACACTTCTGGTAGATGTGAACCTTACAGGATCTCAGGGAGTCATAGTTAGCAACTGGCAACTTGCTCACAGTTTGGTGGATGATGCAGTCTCTGGAGCCAAGATTGCAGCAACCCCTTTCCTTCCGGCTCTGGCTATCTCACAGCTGCCTCTCTGCTTCCCAGGAAGAAGGACCCTAACTGGCAGCCGGCTTGCTCTCCTTTGGTATTTGCTAGGGCACAATCTGGAGAAGGCAATGGCACCCCACTCCAGTACTCTTGCCTGGAGAAGCCCATGGGCAGAGGATCCTGGTGGGCTGCAGTCCATGGGTCGCTAAGAGTCGGACACGACTGAGCGACTTCCCTTTCACTTTTCACTTTCATGCATTGGAGAAGGAAATGGCAACCCACTCCAGTGTTCTTGCCTGGAGAATCCCAGGGACAGGAGAGTCTGGTGGGCTGCCGTCTGTGGAGTCGCACAGAGTCAGACATGACTGAAGCGACTTAGCAGCAGCAGCAGCAGTAGGGCACAATCCATTGTTCTGTGTTCGCGCCAAGGGTCACCATGCAATGTTAGAGTTTATGTGGGGTGGAGGGGAAAGACCTTTTTCTTCCTTTTTTGTCTCTCTGGCGATCCTAGGGTTTGGGTTGCTCTGTCACATTAGCTCCATCAGATTGTTCTCAGGGCATGCAAGCCTGGTCCTGTAAGGACCAACTGACAAAGCTCCGTGCCTTCCTGCCCAACCCACACTCACTGATCAAGGATGTGAGCATCTGTGCCACTTTGCCACTGGTAGTTGTGGTTAGGCACGTGTCCTATGTTCCCCGCCCCGGTTTGTTGCCCTCTAAGCTACCATCTGGGATTCCCTGGTAGCTCAGATGGTAAAGCATCTGCCTACAATGCAGGAGACCAGGGTTCGATCCCTGGGTTGGGATGATCCCCTGGAGAAGGAAATGGCAACCTACTCCAGTATTCTTGCCAGGAGATTCTCATGGATGGAGGAGCCTGGTGGGCTACAGTTCATGGAGTCACAAAGAGGTGGACACAACTGAGCGACTTCACTTTAAGCTTCCAAAGTTCCCCACAGACACGTCTGTGAGAGGGTTTCCTATTGTGTGGGAAGTTCTCCTCCTTCATGACTCCTCCCAAGGATGGGACTCTGTTCTTATATCTTTGTCTCTGTTTCCCTCTTTTATATTTTGTCCTACCTCATTTGGAAGAGATTGGGCTGTTAAATATTTTCAAGTAATATAAAAATCAAAATGAATGAAAAAAAAATCCATGTTGTACAAAATATGAAATATTTTAAATAAAGACAGGATCTGACCCTGTGTTAGCCCCTGCCAATCCCAACTCTGTGTCTTCAGTCTGCAGGGCCATCCTTATCTTGTCCACTTTAAAAAGCAGAGTGGCAGGTTCCAAGGACTCAGCCACTGCTTCTAAACAGGCCTGTGAACCCAAGAGCTCTAGAAATGTCTCTAGCCTTCTGCCCCAGGGCTCTGCTCCTGGGCTTGTGTTTGATGATCTTCTGTGAAGAATGCCTTTTCCTGCTTTCTCTCCCCTTAGATCTCTCTAGACTTTTCTGATTTCCCCCCTTTTATCCAATTGTCTTTCTCTCAGAGTCTGGCCAGGATGGTCCCCACTGGATTGTACCTGAGCGTGTCCTAGCTCCCTCTTGGCTAAATTAGAATCCTTTTCCAGGTGAGAGGAAGGAAGAACCTTTCCTGGGTTTCCACCTCATGGCTTTCTACTGCCCTCCTCTGGGCCTCAGTTACCACTGCAGTTCCACTGCAGGCCTTCCGTTCATTTTTCCCATTAGATTTTTTTTCTAATTAAAAACATAGCATATGCAACTTATAAAAGTTTCAAATCATGCAGAAATATTTCAGCTTTTCTTTATCCCTTCAGTTCTTTGGACCCCTTAAAAATTGCTTTAAATATTTGTTACCCATAGCCTGCTAAGATACCTTTATTTTTTATTGCATTTTAAAACTGTGATGAATATTTGAATCTATTCTCATTATGAAAAATCAAAAATATAGAAATATTCAGAATATGAACTTCTCTGATGGTCCAGTGGTTAAGACTTCCCCTGCCAATGGAGGGGTGTGGGTTGGATCTCTGGCTGGGGAACTAAGATCCTACATGCTATGAGGTCAAAAAAACAAAACAAAACACAACACAACACAACATAAAACAGAAGCAGAATGTATGTAATCAATTCAATAAAGACTTAAAAAATGGTCCACATAAAAAAATCTTAAAGAATTATACAGAATAAAAAGGTACAGTCTTGGCTGCTGGGGGAAGGACCTCGGCACCAAAGGGGCCCCAGTGGTGGCAGACTCCCAGTGAAAGCACGTGGAAGAGTAGGCCATGAATCCGCAGGCTTGAGTGGAAGCCCGGCCTGTCCCCAGACCTCCCTGGGACGGGACTCTGACCAAAAGGGCCTAGTGTGCGTGGTGAGGCCAGAGGCAGCCTAGGGCCTTGCGCTGTATGCCCAGCTGTTTTTTTTTGTTTTCCTCCTGGAGCTCGATCCTGGCCTGGGAGTGCTTTTGGCTTCACATTCCGCACCCTTGGCACTTTGGTTTAGTAATGCTGGCAAGGTCTGAGTGGCCCTAATGTGGAGGTGACACCAAGTTTGTTTTTCCACCTGAAAATGAAAGCCTCTGGAGGGGTATACATTCTCTACCAGATTATGAGATTTGCACACTTTCGGACACTCTACTCCCATGGTAATAGCAACTTCTTGCCATGAACAGATGACTTTCTACTCCTTGTTAAGACTTTGTTAAGAAGCAGGAATTGCTTGAAGATTCTCTAAACAGACAGTGGTCTAGAAAACTGAAATATCTAGAAAACGAATAGTGTATATTTTCAGCCAGGTACCTTTTTACATTTCTGTTGAGGGCAATGTCTGCCACTGCATTTGATATCTTAAGAGGGCTTCCACTCCAGAACCTAGATTCACTTCTTTCCCTATGTCCTCACAACACTATGGTTTTGAAAAGCTATTCTTAAACTGCATTTGCTGGTGTTGGCTCAAGTCTAGACCTACGAATATATGGCTCATTTCAGACTTAACAGTTGATAGAACTAGCAAATGAAATTCACTTTTATGATCAGAATGATTCCAAGATATTTATTCTTTTGACACATTACACCTTAGTTCTGCTATGGCTCTTTATAGTCTTTTGGTTTGAGACTTGGAAAAACCTCAAAAAAAGAGAAAATTCCTTATCATGATCCAATAACTACTTATTGAGCACTTGTCCTGTGCAAAGTAACATGCTAGCTCCTGAAAAAAAAAGGTCACAGTCTTTTCCTTGATGACCCCATTCTTTTCCCATTCTAGAGGTGATGACACAAACGTTTCATGGGCATCTCTCAAATCTTTTTCTACACATTACATGCCTACCAAGTACATGATAGACACAGCCACATAATGAACATAAGTGGGATCATTCCGTGAGTATTGTTTTTCAGAGTTTTAGAAAATTACACAACTACATGTACACTCCTAGTCATAGCAGCATCATTCACAAGAATCAAAAGGTGGAAACAACTCACATACCCATCAACAGATGACTAGATAAACAAACTGTAGTATGTGCATATGGTGAAATATTCACCCTTATAAAGGATTTAAATTCTAAGACATGCTATAGCATGAATGGACCTTGAATATAATTATGCTAGGAAAGAAGCCAGTCACAAAAGACCAAATAATATATGATTACACTTACATGAGCTACCCTAAAATAGTCAAATTGATAAAGATAGAAAGTAGAATGATGGTTACCAGGGACTGGGCAGAAGGGAGAATGCAAAGTTATTGTTTAGTAGATACCAAGTTACATTTTGGGATGCTAGAAAAATTCCAGAGATGGATGGTGGTGATGGTTTTGAGTGTGTTTAATGCCAGTGTGAATGTATTTAATACTACTGAATTATACACTCAAAAGGGTTAAAATGGTAAATTTTAGGTTATGTATATTTTACAACAATTTAAAAACTGGGGGAAAAAAATCACACAACTAGTACCCGAATGATTTCCTTGTAAAAAAGTCAAATGTAAACATTTGCAGTGTAAAACACGATGAACCCCACTGACCACTTCCCCCCTCTGTCCCATTCTGCTCTCCTGAGGTAAATGCTTGCAGATGGTCTGGTTTGTGCTCTGAGTCTTATCTGTGAACTGACATACATTACAGAGCAAAGTTCTGGGGCCAGACTGGGTTAAAATCCTGGCTCTACCATTGACCAACTTGATGACCCTTGGGCAAGTTAGTGTTTCTGTGCTTTAGGTTCTTCACTTGTAAAGGAAGAATGGTAACTGAAGCTTCTGAACGAGGGTCCCAGTGATGATTACATTAGATAATGCACTTAGAACAGTACCTAGCATTTAAGTGGTCAAGAAATGTTAGCTTGCTATTGAATGTAATGTGTTCATCATTAGAGAATGAGCAAAGTAGGCTGGCAGATAATACCTGTGACATTAAAAGCAGAAAGCAAGGACTGGATGAAATTTGAGGAGGGGGGCCAGAATGGGTAGCAGAAGAACCCAAGAAAGGAAATGAATGGCTGCCAATCAAATCTAGTATCTACCAATGGAACAAAATGTAGAGGAGATACGAGGAAACACAGAGAGAGGTACAGTAATAAAGGAGACTATCATATGCTACTCTCAGTAAAAGACAAATCAAATGGACACAAAGTTATTAAGGAGACAGAAGATGTACATGAAGTAATTCATAGAGTCCATCTTATGGATATACATAGAACTTTGCACTTCCTCTTATTTTCTCACAAGCATTATAAGTTGTTTTATCTGCTTGGAATGGGAAATACATTATTTTGGAAAAACACTTCTCCCCACTCCAGCCTGGTTCTGGAAAGGGGTAGCAGTCATAGAATCCCTCCTAGCTGACAACAAGGACAGGCATGTGGCTCAGGCTAGACCAGTAATCATTTCCTATCTTTGGCCATAGTTGTTGGTTTATAGTTGGCCATGTGACACAGGACAGGTGAACCAGAGGCCTTCAAGTTTTTTCAAACAGTTTGGGCTAAGAAGTTCCTTTAGCACCACTGGTGGTAAACCTGATATGGTAAACCTGAATTCACCATATGGTAAATTCAAGGATATGAATTCAGAGTTGCCTGTGCCATGGGACTGTTGGTAGGACTAAGCTAACTAGAAAGAATAAAACTGACATAAAGAGAAACAGAGATGCAAAACAGAGAGAGTTCTCGAAGGAGAGTTACAATTCTGATTGTTCCTGAGGCCGTCTGCATCGCTGCCATTTTGGTGGGTTGATTATATGCATCTGTATATACTTGAGCCTTGAACAACACAGGCTTGAACTGCATGTGCCCACTTATATGTGGATTTCCGCCCCCTGCCCAATAAATCCCATGATGTGGAGCTGCGGATGTGGTGGGTCAACAATGAAGTTTTCAACTGCAGGGAGAATTTGGAAAACTCAACAGAGGCCACAGGACTGGAAAACGTCAGTTTTCATTGCAGTCCAAAGAAAGTCAATGCCAAAGAATGCTGAAATTGCCGCACAATTGCATTCATCTCACATGCTAGCAAAGTAATGCTCAAAATTTTCCAAGCCAGGGTTCAACAATACATGAACTGTGAACTTCCAGATGTTTAAGCTGGATTTAGAAAAGGCAGAGGAATTGGAGATCAAATTGCCAATGTCTGTTGGATCATGAAAAAGCGAGAGAGTTCCAGAAAAACATCTACTTTTCCCTTATTGACTAGGTGAAGCCTTTGACTGTGGATCACAACACACTGTGGAAAATTCTTCAAGAGATGGGAATACCAGACCACCTGACTTGCCTCTTGAGAAACCTATATGTAGGTCAAGAAGCAATAGTTAGAACTTGACATGAAACTTTAGACTGTATCCAAATCAGGAAAGGAGTACATCTGGGCTCTATATTGTCAAGCTGCTTATTTAACTTATATGCAGAATACATCATGAGAAATTCTGGACTGGATGAAGCACAAGCTGGAATTAAGATTGCCTGAATTCATGATATGGTAAATTCAAGGATATGAATTCAGAGTTGCCTGTGTCATGGGACTGTTGGTAGGACTAAGCTAACTAGAAAGAATAAAACTGGCATAAAGAGAAACAGATGTGAGACAGAGAGCTTTCCAAGGAGAGTCACAATTCTGGTTGTTCCCAAGGCCATCTGCATTGCTGCCTTTTTGGTGGGTTGATTATATACATCCATATACACTTGAGCTTTGAACAACACAGGCTTGAACTGCATGTGCCTACTTATATGTGGATTTCTTTATCCCAATAAATCCCAGGATGTGGAGCTGTGGATATGGAGGGTCAACAGTGAAGTTTTTAACTGCAGGGAGAATCGAGAATTCCTGCCCCTAACTCCATGTTGTTCAAACATGAACTGTATTCCTTCTCTTGCTGATTGGATTTGGGGCTTATGTCGTTTCAGGCACAAGAGTTCTAGTTAATATGAACTGGTGTGGTCTGTGTAAACAATAGGAAAATACCGCAGGATGTTCCTGGGCCGTTAATAAAGGAAAGTGGGGCAAAGGGAAACCCAACATGCTTGTTCCTAGGACAGCAGCCCCCAGCCACACCTCTGTGGCACAGGGCCTGCTGCTAAGGTATGATGAGGCCAAGGCCAACGTTGACCAAAATTTCAAATTGCCTCCTGCTCACATTTGGCAGTGCACCCTGTCATTGCAGGGTTGTGTCGGGAGCTGTGTTAGGCATTACTGACAAAATGGAGGCACTTCCCTAAACCTCCCTTTGTTCTGTAGGCACGGACCCAGAATGAAGGAGTCAGGCTTTGTGATTCTGACTTGTTTTTTCCTTTCCTCAGCTGAGTTGACTGAAGAGAATATTAAGGTGCTTATTGTTTTTGAGAGGAGCATGAGAAGGCATAAAGCCTTCTGCAGCTGTGCTCAAATAATAATTCATAAAGTTAATCATTGACATTTGCAAATGAGTCTTCCAGGGTGAGCACAGAGGCCGCAGTTTGAGACCATGAGAGGGATTGCTATCTGAAGCCTATTTGTGAGGAAAGTGTTTATGGCAAAAGAGTTTGCTGAATTTAGAGCTTAGGAATAATTAAAATAGTTAGAAGCTAAAGATTTAAGGAATGTTGTAATGTTAGCATATTCTACTATAGCTTATAGAAATTAGGGACTTTAGAGATATTATTAGCTAGAAGCCCTTTCTAAGAAATAGTGAGCTTAGGATACTAGGGACAAACAGGACTTAGAAAGATAAGAAATAAACTGAGGAATGTGGTGTGCAACCCAGACATTAGCATGAGTTACAGTGTATTCACAAAGACACATGAGAAAAAGTAGATAAGAGAATTGCTGAGGCAGAAACTCCTTTTGAGGGGCAACAATGATTTTTGGAGAGAAATAAATCTGGGTCTATGGGAACTAAAAATATCAAACCTCTGACGTAATGCTTTTGTAAAAGTATAAAAGAGAATCATAAGCTCTAAATAAACCAGCAGTCCAAGAAAACTGAGAGGCTGCCTCAGTTTCTCGCCGACACTGCTCAGCCCTTCAGGTTGAACTCCTGGCTACTGGAGCTGGACTCTGGCAGCTTGAGCATTTCCAGTGAGAAGGATGTTCTCAACTTCCCCTCCTAATTCTTCTGTGCTTACCCACAAGATTTCCCTGCCAGTGCAGTGCGTTTATCTTCTCACCTGCACACGCTCACAGCATGTGTGCACATGTGCCCTCAAATGCCTTCACAAACACACATGTCAATATCCATGAGACCTCAGGTGAGATTTCTTAGAAGAAAGCATCTGTAGGACAAAAAATTTTGTCTTGTTGACCTTTACATCGTTGGTGTTTAATCTCATATGCCTGTTGTGCTCTAGTTATTGCCACATAAACGGCAAGAAGCCGTTTTGATCTCAGCTGCCTGTCCAGTCTCATTTTATTCAGTGTCTGACATTAATGAATTGGCAGTTAATTACTTTCTAGGTCTTGAGCAGCCACTAAAGGAGATCCTGACAGATGAGTATCCACTTCACCATTCTTTGCCTGTTCTGTCCTAGTGTGGGCAAGGGACACAAATGCTTTGGAATTTAAACCCCAAGTTCCATTTGAAAAGAGCTCTAATGGTCAGAGATCTGTTTCCCTCCAGGGGTGAGGGAGAAGTGGGAAAGACACCTAGAGAAAACATGAGTTTTAAATCAAGTAAGACTGACTCCTTTCGCTGAATCGTTACAACTGGTTCAGACTGGAGGATTTGCTCCTCTGACTCCTCAGAGGATTTAGCATTTATTAGCACTACCAGGTACCAGGCAAGGAATTCCTACAGCAGTTCTCCTGGTGCCCATTGTATAATTATCTTCATCTTATAGATGGTCTATTGAGTCTGGGAATGGCTAAGTAGTGTGCCCACTTTCCCAAAGCCAGGAAGTGGCAGGAGGTTTTGAAAATAAACTGCAAATGTAAATGGGAAATATAAAATGTAACATATCATTAGGATATTGCATGGAAATAATCTAGGTTGTATCTATCTGTCTATATGTTGTTGTTCAGTCATTAAGTCATGTCTGACACTCTGTGACCCCAAGGACTGCAGCACGCCAGGGTTCCATGGCCTTCAGTAACTCTTGGATTTTGCTCAAACTCATGTCCACTGAGTTGGTGATGCCATCCATCCATCTCATCCTCTGTTGCCCCTCTTCACCTCTTGCCCTCAGTCTTTCCTGGCTTCAGGTCATTTTTATGAGTCGGCTCTTCTCATCACGTAGCCAAAGTATTGGAGCTTCAGCATGAATCCTTCCAATGAATATTCAGGGTTGATTTCCTTTAGGATTGACTGGTTTGATCTCCTTGCCATCCAAGGGACTCTCAAGAGTCTTCTCCAACACCACAACTCAAATGCGTCGATTCTTCTGCACTCAGCCAAGAAATAACATGAATCCTCACAAACCTATTAACCTGAGAATGTCATCATTGCCATTAAATTTCCCAGTGTATCCTTATAGTCCTGCCTCGCTGCTCTTAGATACTGACATTTTCTTTCTTTCGTTTGGACACACTGCCTGACCAGGGATTGAACCTGCACCCTCCACAGTGAAAGCACAAAATCCTAACCACTGGACTGCCAAGGAATTCCTGATCCTGACTTTTAGAACATTACTTTGGTTTTCAATGATGCTTTATCCCAGAAGTATGTGTCATTAGTTTTGCTTAATTTTAAAGTTTATAAAAATGGAAAAATATTTTACATTTCTTGTAGTTTGCTTTACTCAACTCATAATTGCTTGTGACTTCCATCCATGTTCCTGTGTGCTCTTGCAGTTCTTTTCCCCACTAATGTATAGGACTCTATTATATGACTATACCAGAATGGTCTCATTCCCTTCTCCTGGTAATGGACACTTTGCTTGTTTCTAGCTTTCCACTATTATATCCAGTGCTGCTGTAAATCCAAGTACCTGCCTCTTGATGCATAGGTTTGAGAGTTTGTCTTGAGAACATACCTGGAAGTGAGTGGCTGCATTATAGGGGATGTAGACGTTCAACTTTTGCATGATAATCTAATATTCTTCCCCAATATATTTGGATCAACTTATAGTCCCACCAGAGTGTGTGAGAGTTGCCATTGGCACAAATTCTTGCTATCATTTGAATTTTCCAGAACTTTACATTTTGGCCAAATTAGTGAGTGTAAAAAAAAAGTGGTATGTAGCTGTGATTGCTAGGAGTTTGTCAAATTTGTTTTCAGATTCAATGTCCTTAAGCCGAGTTACTGAATGGGGCAAAGGGATAGTATTCCAGATGGATGAACCACTTAAAAAAGTTTCTTTGTCCATTTGGGCAACTATAACAAAATACCACAGACCGGGTAATTTACAAACAACAACAAAAAAATCTCTTCTTCACAATTCTGGATGCTGAAGTCCAAAATTGGAGTGCCAGCCTGATTATGTGAGTGCCTTCTTCCAGGTCACAGACTTCTCCTTGTATGCTCACAGGATGGAATGGACTAGGGCTCCCAGGGGCTTTCTTCTTATAAGGGCACTGATCCCATTCATGAGAGCTCCACCCATATGACCTGGTCATCTCCTAAAGGTCCCATCTTCCATCATATTGGATATTAGGATTTCAACGTATGGATTTTGAGGGGACACAAACAGTCAGATCATAGCAGAAAGAGTTCTGAGTCAGGTCAGAAGTTAGTACATTTAAAGAAGAGGAAAAAAGTCACCACAGGTGTAATGCAATGAGTTCACTGCTGCCCAGTTAGCTAACCTCTCAGTACCTCATATCTTACCTGACTTGACCTGTGAAACCTGCCAGATTCCACCTGCCAGTGCTGGTCTCTGACCAGCTCTCAATGTTTGCATCATATAATACGGTGAAGTTGTGTTTTAAGTTTAACCAAGTTGATTCACATTGGGTCTTCTGCTTCTTATCTTTTATCAGTTTAACATTTGGATGAACTTCCAGAAGATTATTTCAAAATATCTTTCTTGTCATCCCTTCACTGGTTTCTTGTCAATTCCTCTTTGATTATCAAACTTTAAAATTGATTTTTGAAGCACATGTGGACTCTCATATGGAGTTCTGAACGAAGAGTAAGAATGATTTTGCAGGAATTTGTTTTAGAGGTTTCTTTGGCCAGAAAGGGTATAGACCCTGCTAACTCAGTATCTGCAAATTATGGTTATGTTTATTCTTTGGAAAATGTAACTGCTGGTTGACTGAGTGTGATTCTACACGAGATTTTGCCCCTCCTACCATCTTCTTGGGCTTTTCCTTCACCCTTGGATGTGGGGTATCGTTTTTTGTTGTGACCCAACATTCTCCTACTATGGTTGTTCAGCAGTGGGTTGCAGTTTTGGAGTTCTCACAGGAGAAGATGAGTGTTCATCCTTTTACTCAGCCATCTTATTTTCTTTTGTATAGTTCTTATGCATATTCTCACCACTTCTTCTTAATGTCTCCTGCTTAAGTTAGGTCCATACCGTTTCTGTCCTTCATTGTGCTCATCTGTGCATGAAATGTTCAATTGGTGTCACTAATTTTCTTGAAGAGGTCTCTGCTCTTTCCCATTCTATTGTTTTCCTCTATTTCTTTGCATTGATCACTTAGGAAGGCTTTCTTATCTCTCCTTGGTATTCTTTGGAACTCTGCACTCAGATGGGTATATCTTTCCTTTCCTCCTTTGCTTTTCTGATTCTGATGATTGCCCCAATGAACCACATCAAGTGTTATTTGTGCCCTTGTACAATCCCTGCCACGTGAGCTTCTGGCTGGCATGAAACAATAGGATGCTATGTAAGGGATACTGCGTCAGTTACAGACCCAGTCTTTGTTTGTTTGTTTGTTTTTAATATTCAGCCTTTATTTTTCCCTGACTATATTGCTATGTTATTGATATATAACACTTTGTAAGTTTAAGGTGTGCAATGTGATGGTTTAATATATGCATATATTGTGAAATGATTACCATGAAATAAGGCTAGTTAACACAGCTATCACCTCACATAGCTACCTTTTTGTGTGTGGTGAGGACTTTCCAGATTTAATCTTTAGCAAGTTTCAAGTATTGTATGCAGTATTGTTAACTATAGTCATCATGCTACAATTAGATAGGCAAGAAATCGTTCATCTTATAACTGGAAGTTTGTACCCTTTGACCACCTTTACTCATTTCGTCCTCCTGGTCTCTCCAAAAACCACGAATCTACCCTCTGTTTCTATGAGTTTGGGTTTTTCTTTTCTTTCAGATTCCACATATAAATGAGATCATAGAATATTTGTCTTTTTCCGTGTGACTTCATTAAGCATAATGTTCTCCAAGTTCATTCATATTATCACTGCTACTGCTGCTAAGTCAATTCAGTCGTGTCTGACTCTGTGTGACCCCATAGACGGCAGCCCACCATGCTCTGCCGTCCCTGGGATTCTCCAGGAAAGAACACTGGAGTGGGTTGCCATTTCCTTCTCCAGTGCATGAAAGTGAAAAGTGAAAGTGAAGTCGCTCAGTCATGTCCGACTGTTAGCGCAGGATTTTCTTGATTTTATTGCTTAACAACATTCCACTTTGTGTGTATATGCACACATGCGTACACTCACAACCATACATGCACACTACAGTTTCTTTACCGTTCATCTGTCAATGGACACTAAAATTGTTTTCATGTCTTGGCTATTGTGAATATTGTTGCAGTGAATATGGAGGTACAGCCATCTCTTCAAGATAGTAATTTCGTTTCCTTCAGATATATACAGAGAAGTGGGATGGCTGGATTATATGGTAGTTCTAGTGTTAATTTTTTGAGAAACCTCCACACTGTTTTCCAAAGGGTTGTACTAATTTACATTTCCATCAGCAGTGTACAAAGATTCCCTTTTCTCCACATCTTTGCCAGCATTTGTTATGACTTGTCTTTTTATAATAGACAGTCTTTCCAACAGATTTGAGAGGATATCTTATTGTGGATTTGACTTGCATTTCCCTGATTATTAGTGATGTTGAGCACCTTTTCATGTATTGGTTGGCCGTTTGTATATATTCTTTGGAAAAATGGCTATTCAGATTCTTTGCCCACTTTAAATCTGATAATTTGTTTTTTCTGTTAAGTTTTATGAGTTCCTTATATATTTTGGATATTAACCCCTTATCAGATAGATGGTTTGCAAATATTTTTGCCCATTCTGTAGGTTGTCTTTTCATTTTGTTCATTATTTCTTTTGTTGGGCAATGGCTTTTATTTTTGATGTAGTCCTACATGGTGCGTTTTGCTTTTGTTGCAAGCAAAAGGTAAAATGGCCTAGTATTCATGAAGGCTGAGGAAACATTCATTTTTGGGATTTCTTAGCCATGTAGTAAAAAGGCTAATGAGGGAGTGGCCAAGATGGTGGAGTAGGAAGACCCTTAGCTCACCTCCTTCCATGAAATTTATACTACTTACAGAGCAACCATTGAAGAGGAAGACCTGCAGACTAGCAGAAAGTTCTACAATGAAATTTACAAAGAACGAACCACAAAGAATTGGGTAGGAGGGCCAGATATGTGGTATAGTTAAGACCAATAACTCCCTGAGCAGGAAACCCACAAAGGGGAGAATAATTACAACTGCAGAGGTTCTCCCAAAGGAGGAAGATGTCTAAGCTCTACATCAGGTTTCCCAGCCTGGGGGTTCTGTGCCAAGAAGACAAGCCTCTAAAACATTTGGCTTTGAAGACCAGAGGGCTTAGTTTCAGGAGAGCCAGAGACCTGGGGGAAATAGAGACTCCTCCCTTAAAATGTGCACAGAAAATCTCACATGTTTCAGGACCCAGGGAAGAAGGAATAATTTGGGATGAGCTTGGGTAAAATCTACCTGTTGACCTTGGGAAAGCCTCCCAGGGAGGCAGGAGGCAACTGGAGCTCACCCAGGGGATTCAGACATTCTGGCAGCCATTTTGTGGAGCTTGTTCTACCACAAAGACACTGGTACTGGCAAATATAATTTTGAAATCCTTCTAGCTTATTTGCACTGGGACCTACCAGCCGGTTGGCACCAGTACTCAGACAACTCAGGACAGGCAGCTGGCCAGGTGGTGACACAGCCTTACCCACCAACAGGTGGGCTGCCTTAAGACCCTTGAACCTCCAGCCACGCCAGGACTAGGCCCCCTACACCAGGGAGCCTTGGAACCTCCACCACACCTTCAGGGCCCTGCAGCCAGCTTTTGATATCCTGCCCTGCCTAGTAGCATTGTTACCTGGAGCATTCTATGGAGTGAGGAGCCATGGTGTTGCAACAATGACTGAACATACACACACACACCTCTGCCTATGATCAGTTCAGTTCAGTTGCTCAGTCGTGTCCAACCCTTTGCAACCCCATGAATCGCAGCACGGCAGGCCTCCCTGTCCATCACCAACTCCCGGAGTTCACTCAAACTCATGTCCATTGAGTTGGTGATGCCATCCAGCCATCTCATCCTCTGTCGTCCCCTTCTCCTCCTGCCCCCAATCCCTCCTAGTATCAGAGCCTTTTCCAATGTGTCAACTCTACGAATGAAGTAGCCAAAGCATTGGAGTTTCAGCCTCAGCATCAGTCCTTCCAATGAACACCCAGGACTGATCTCCTTTAGGATGGACTGATTGTATCTCCTTGCAGTCCAAGGGACTCTCAAGAGTCTTCTCCAGCACCACAGTTCAAAAACATCAATTCTTCAGTGCTCAGCTTTCTTCACAGTCCAACTCTCACATTCATACATGACCACTGGAAAAACCATAGCCTTGACTAGATGGAAATTTGTTGGCAAAGTAATATCTCTGCTTTTTAATATGCTATCTAGGTTGACCATAACTTTTCTTCCAAGGAGTAAGTGTCTTTTAATCTCATGGCTGCAATCACCACCTGCAGTGATTTTGGAGCCCCCCAAAATAAAGTCTGACACTGTTTCCACTGTTTCCCCATCTATGGCCTATGAGCAGGCCAGCACCAACTCCAAAACTCCACAGTTCTAGAGCCAGAGACGACAGAATTCTATACATAGAAGAGCCTAAAGACACCACCCAAAAGTCTACCTGACCTCATCAATAAATTAGGATACAAAATCAGTAGGCAGCAATCTGGTGTGTTTCTACATACTAACAGTGAACTATGAGAAAGAGAAATTTACCAGTACAGGAAAACGAGTAAAATATCTAAGAGTAAATGTAACCAAGGAGGTAAAAGACCAGTGTTGACTAAAAAAAGATGTACAACTTGAGAGTTGTGCTGCTGCTGCTGCTGCTAAGTCACTTCAGTCGTGTCCGACTCTGTGCGACCCCATAGATGGCAGCCCACCAGGCTCCCCCGTCCCTGGGATTCTCCAGGCAAGAACACTGGAGTGGGTTGCCATTTCCTTCTCCAATGGATGAAAGTGAGAAGTGAAAGTGAACTCGCTCAGTCGTGTCCTACCCTTAGCACCCCCATGGACTGCAGTGTACCAGGCTCCTCTGTCCATGGGATTTTCCAGGCAAGAGTACTGGAGTGGGTTGCCATTGCCTTCTCCTGAGAGTTGTGAGTTAAGTTTTCTGAGTTAAGTTTTATTTGGGGTGAAATTAGGACTGCAGCCCAGGAGGCAGCATATCAGATAGCTCTGAGAGACTGCTCCAAAGCAGCAGTGGGCAAAAGACAATATATAATGTTTTGGTGAAGGGGGCGTTCAATACCATGAAGCACTCATTTTACAAAAGGTTTTTTGTTAGTCACGAGGATCTGATGTCACCATGAAGGGATTTAGTGCTTCTGTAGATATGAGGAGATGCAAGGATTGAGAGCATAAAATCTCTTCCTAAAACATCCAACTATCTAAAGACCTGTCCCACCAGATTCCTTGGAGCACAGAGTGCCTCACTCCACCCTGAACTCCCTCAGGGATTGTTGAAGGTCAACAGCTATAGAGGCATATGGCAAAGGCCTTTGTTGTTCAGTCCTTGGCAATGCTCTTGGTAAGTGCCAAATTGTAGTTCACATGGCCCCCTTGTGGTCATAAATCTGACCATACTTTGGGGGGCATTTCATAACCATTTTGTCCTGCATTGCTGGGAAGGCTCATTCGCAGTTCTGAAGAAGGTTTTTTTTTGATAAGAAACTCAATGTGCTATTACTGGACTAGGTCTTAATAGTCAAAGATTTCTAGACACCTGTGTTCTAGTTATGGTCCAGAAGAGTACTCCGTCTTGTTGCATCTTTTCATACCTCAGTTCAGTTCAGTTCAGTTGCTCAGTCGTGTCCAACTCTTTGCCACCCCATGAATTGCAGCACTCTAGGCTTCCCTGTCCATTACCAACTCCCAGATTTCAGCCAAATTCATCGAATTTGGGTGCATCCAGTCAATGATGCCATCCAGCTATCTCATCCTCCATTGTCCCCTTCTCCTACTGCCTCGAATCCCTCCCAGCATCAGGGTCTTTTCCAATGAGTCAACTCTTCGCATCAGGTGGCAAAAGTATTGGAGTTTCAGCCTCAGCATCAGCCCTTCCAATGAACACCGAGGACTGGTCTCCTTTAGGATGGACTGGTTGGATCTCCTTGCAGTCCAAGGGACTCTCAAGGATCTTCTCCAACACCACACTTCAAAAGCATCAATACTTCGGCTCTCAGCTTTCTTCACAGTCCAACTCTCACATCCATACATGATCACTGGAAAAATCATAGCCTGGACTAGACAGATCTTTGTTGGCAAAGTAATATCTCTGCTTTTCAATATGCTGTCTAGGTTGGTCATAACTTTCCTTCCAAGGAGTAAGCATCTTTTAATCTCATGGCTACAATCACCATCTGCAGTGATTTTGGAGCCCCCCAAAATAAAGTCTGGCACTGTTTCCACTGTTTCCCCATCTATTTCCCATGGAGTGATGGAACCAGATGCCATGATCTTAATTTTCTGAAAGTTGAGCTTTAAGCCAACTTTTTCACTCTCCTCTTTCACTTTCATCAAGAGGCTTTTAGTTCCTCTTCACTTTCTGTCATAAGGGTGGTGTCGTCTGCATATCTGAGGTTATTGATATTTCTCCCAGCAATCTTGATTCCAGCTTTGCTTCTTCCAGCCCAGCATTTCTCATGATGTACTCTGCATAGAAGTTAAATAAGCAGGGTGACAATATACAGCCTTGACATACTCCTTTTCCTATTTGGAATCAGTCTGTTGTTCCATGTGCAGTTCTAACTGTTGCTTCCTGACCTGCATATAGGTTTCTCAAGAGGCAGGTCAGGTGGTCTGGTATTCCCATCTCTTTCAGAATTTTCTAGTTTATTGTGATCCACACAGTCAAAGGTTTTGGCATAGTTAATAAAGCAGAAATAGATGTTATTCTGGAACTCTCTTGCTTTTTCCATGATCCATCAGATGTTGGCAATTTGATCTCTGGTTCCTCTGCCTTTTCTGAAATCAGCTTGAACATCTGGAAGTTCATGGTCCACGTATTGCTGAAGCCTGGCTTGGGGAATTTTGAGCGTTACTTAACTAGTGTGTGAGATGAGTACAATTGTGTGGTAGATTGAGCATTCTTTGGCATTGCCTTTTTTTGGGATTGCAATGAAAACTGACCTGTTTCAGTTGCAGAAGCACTGCGGCTGTGATGGACCATGCAGAAGCACGTGCGGCTGAGAGGAGCTACCCCATGCCCAAGGTCAGGGGCAGCAACAGAGAGGAGCATGCCCAAGTCCAAGGAGCGGTGGCTGCATGGGTGCAGAAGGGCTGAGAGGAGCTACTGCACGTTCAAAGTCAGGAGAGGCGACCTCGTCCAGGTAAGGAGCAGTGGCTGTCCTTTGCTGGAGCAGCCGTGAAGAGATACCCTGCTTCCAAGGTAAGAGAAACCCAAGTAAGATGGTAGGTGTTGCGAGGCAGCATCAGAGAGCAGACACACCGAAATGATAATCACAGAAAACTAGCCAATCTGATCACACAGACCACAGCCTTGTCTAACTTAATGAAACTAAGCCATGCCATGTGGGGCCACCCAAGACGGATGGATCATGGTGAAGAGGTCTGACAGTGGTCCACTGGAGGAAGGAATGGCAAACCACTTCAGTATTCTTGCCTTGAGAACCCCATGAACAGTATGAAAAGGTAAAATGATAAGATACTGAAAGGGGAACTCCCCGGGTCGGTAGGTGCCTAATATGCTACTGGAGATCAGTGGAGAAATAACCCCAGAACGAATGAAGGGATGGAGCCAAAGCAAAAGCAATACCCAGTTATGGATGTGACTGGTGATAGAAGCAAGGTCCAATGCTGTAAAGAGCAATATTGCATAGGAACCTGGAATGTCAGGTCCACGAATCAAGGCAAATTGGAAGTGGTCAAACAGGAGATGGCAAGAGTGAATGTCAACATTCTAGGAATCAGTGAACTAAAATGGACTGGAAAGGATGAATTTAACTCACAGGACCATTATATCTACTACGGTGGGCAGGAATCCCTTAGAAGAAATAGAGTAGCCATCATGGTCAACAGGAGTCTGAAATACAGTACTTGGATGCAATCTCAAAAATGACAGAATGATCTCTGTTCACTTCCAAGGCAAACCATTCAATATCACGGTGATCCAAGTCTAAGCCCCAACCAGTAACGCTGAAGAAGCTGAAGTTAATGGTTGTATGAAGACCTGCAAGACATTTAAGAACTAACACCCAAAAAAGATGTCCTTTTCATTATAGGGGACTGGAATGAAAAAGTAGGAAGTCAAGAAACACCTGGAGTAACAGGCACATTTGGCCTTGGAATACAGAATGAAGCAGGGCAAAGGCTAATAGAGTTTTGCCAAGAAAATGCACTAGTCATAGCAAACACTCTCTTCCAACAACACAAGAGAAGACTCAACACATGGACATCACCAGATGGTCAACATCAAAATCAGATTGATTACATTCTTTGCAGCCAAAGATGGAGAAGCTCTATACAGTCAGCAAAAACAAGACCAGGAGCTGACTGTGGCTCAGATCATGAACTCCTTATTGCCAAAATCAGACTTAAATTGAAGAAAGTAGGGAAAACCACTTGGAGAGGCAATGGCACTCCACTCCAGTACTCTTGCCTGGAAAATCCCATGGATGGAGGAGCCTGGTACGCTGCAGTCAATCAGGTCCCTAAGGGTCGGACACGACTGAGTGACTTCACTTTCACTTTCATGCATTGGAGAAAGAAATGGCAACCCACTCCAGTGTTCTTGCCTAGAGAATCCCGGGGATGGGGGAGCCTGGTAGGCTGCCGTCTATGGGGTCGCACAGAGTCGGACACGACTGAAGTGACTTAGCAGCAGCAGCAGCAGCAGGGAAAACCACTAGACCATCAGGTGTGACCTAAACCAAATCCCTTATGATTATACAGTGGAAGTGAGAAATAGATTTAAGGGACTAAATCTGATGGACAGAGTGCCTGTTGAACTATGGACGGAGGTTTGTGATGTTGTACAGGAGACAGGGATCAAGACAATCCCCATGGAACCGAAATGCAGAAAAGCAAAACGGGTGTCTGAGGAGGCCTTACAAATAGCTGTGAAAAGAAGAGAAGAGAAAAGCAAAAGAGAAAAGGAAAGATATTCCTATTTGAATACAGTGTTCCAAAGAACAGCAAGGAGAGGTAAGAAAGCCTTCCTCAGCGATCAATGCAAATAAATAGAGGAAAACAACAGAATGGGAAAGACTAGAGATCTCTCCAAGAAAATTAGAGATACCAAGGGAACAGTTCATGCAAAGATGGGCTCGAAAAAGGACAGAAATAGTATGAACCTAACAGAAGCAGAAGATATTAAGAAGAGCTGGCAAGAATCCACAGAAGAACTATACAAAAAAGATCTTCAAGACCCAGATACTCACGATGGTGTGATCACTCACCTAGAGCTAGACATCCTGTAATGTGAAGTCAAGTGGGCCTTAGAAAGCATCACTACGAACAAAGCTAGTGGAGGTGATGGAATTCCAGTTGAGCTATTTCAAATCCTGAAAGATGATGCTGTGAAAGTGCTGCACTCAATATGCCAGCAAAATTTCATACCTAGAGTTACACTAGTACAATCATTGACCATATATCGAGCTATACATTTGATCAACTGCTTCGAGTCTAGTCATAATTTTTGTTGGAGGCTTAGTCATACACTTGGTAATACAAAAAATAATAATCGTGTGAAACAAGCAAAATACAAATGGTATAGTTAATAACATTAGTGGAATTAAAATTAAATTCGATAGGCAATAGCCTGGTTACTATCACTTAAAGCTTATGAAAATTGTTAAGGCTTCAGTTCAGTTCAGTTCAGTTGCTCAGTCGTGTTCAACTCTTTGTGACCCCAAGAATCGCAGCACACCAGGCCTGCCTGTCCATCACCAACTCCTGGAGTTCACACAAACTCATGTCTATTGAGTCGCCGATACCATCCAGCCATCTCATCCTCTGTCGTCCCCTTCTCCTCCTGCCCCCAATACCTCCCAGCATCAGAGTTTTTTCAAGTGAGTCAGCTCTTCGCGTCAGGTGGGCAAAGTATTGGAGTTTCAGCCTCAGTATCAGTCCTTCCAATGAACACCCAGGACTGGTCTCCTTTAGGATGGACTGGTTGGATCTCCTTGCAGTCCAAGGGACTCTCAAGAGTCTTCTCCAACACCACAGTTCAAAAGCATCAATTCTTCAGCACTCAGGTTTCTTCACAGTCCAACTCTCACATTCATACATGACCACTGGAAAAACCATAGCCTTGACTAGACAGACCTTTGTTGGCAAAGTAATATCTCTGCTTTTCAATATGTTATCTAGATTGATCATAATTTTCTTTCCAAGGAGTAAGCATCTTTTAATTTCATGGCTGCAATCACCATCTGCAGTGATTTTGGAGGCCCCCCAAAATAAAGTCTGACACTGTTTCCACTGTTTCTCCATCTCTTTTCCATGAAGTGATGGGACCAGATGCCATGATCCTCGTTTTCTGAATGTTGAGCTTTAAGCCAACTTTTCCACTCTCCTCTTTCACTTTCATCAAGAGGCTTTTTAGCTCCTCTTCACTTTCTGCCATAAGGGTGGTGTCATCTGCATATCTGAGGTTGTTGATAGTTCTCCCAATCTTGATTCCAGCTTGTGCTTCTTCCAGCCCAGCATTTCTCATGATGTATGCATAGAAGTTAAATAAGCAGGGTGACAATATACAGCCTTGATGTACTCCTTTTCCTATTTGGAACCAGTCTGTTGTTCCATGTGCAGTTCTAACTGTTGCTTCCTGACCTGCATATAGGTTTCTCAAGAGGCAGGTCAGGTGGTCTGGTATTCCCATCTCTTTTAGAATTTTCCACAGTTTATTGTGATCCACACAGTCAAAGGCTTTGGCATAGTCAATAAAGCAGAAATAGATGTTTTTTTCTGGAACTCTCTTCCTTTTTTGATGATCCATCAGATGTTGGCAATTTGATCTCTGGTTCCTCTGCCTTATCTGTTAAGGCTTAAATATGGTCAATTACATTCTCCACCCCATTGAAAGCACACACACACACACACACACACACACACACACACACACACACAAGCTGCTAAATGGTCATACCAGTAGAATACAGATTTTTGACCCATTGAGATCATACCAGTGCTAGATTGGTTAGGGTTACCTCTAACTTGTTAACATGTATGACCTTAAGTGCATGGGAATCCCAGGCTACACCTTCGTATCCATCCCTGTAGATGTGAAGGCCATGAATTAGAGCCACAAATCCACTGAGTTCCATACCAACCACTCTCTCTAACGGTAATAATAGACATAGCTCATAAAGCACCGAGCCTTAATTATCAGGTTGATCTTAATTACCAGATTGATCATTTTTAGTATGATTTAACCCTTCCCAACATAGAAGAGCTTTTAAACTTAAATGACCATAGCCTGCTGTTAGCCATGTAGATCCACCCCATAACTGTGGGACTTTTCCTTTTCATAGATGAGAGGTTAATTTTTTTTTATTGAGACTTAGCTCATCACTACAATTGAGTTTAAGTAGTCATGTATGGATGTGAGAGTTGGACTGTGAAGAAAGCTGAACGCGGAAGAATTGATGCTTTTGAAGTGTGGTGTTGGAGAAGACTCTTGAGAGTCCCTTGGACTGCAAGGAGATCCACCAGTCCATTCTAAAGGAGATCAGTCCTGGGATTTCTTTGGAAGGACTGATGCTAAAGCTGAAACTCCAGTACTTTGGCCACCTCATGCGAAGAGTTGACTCATTGGAAAAGACTCTGACACTGCGAGGGATTGCGGGCAGGAGGAGAAGGGGATGACAGAGGATGAGATGGCTGGCTGGCATCACTGACTCGATGGACGTGAGTTTGAGTGAACTCCAGAAGTTGGTGATGGACAGGGAGGCCTGGCGTGCTGCGATTCATGGGGTCACAAAGAGTTGGACATGACTGAGCGACTGAACTGAACTGAAGAGAAAACTTAAATCTATGGCCAGAATCAGGGCGCATATTATTAATTGGCCAGGTGAGAGAATCCCATCTAGCAATATCATGAAGATAGAACAGGACGGCACACTCATCTAAAATAAATTTCTCAGTGTGTATCCCTAGAGAACCGAAATTCACCAAGGTAGCCCAGAAGTACTAGACACAGGTAATTGGCCTCAACCTAACAATTGGATTGCGTTTTAAGCTAGCATAGAATCATGTCCATGATAGAAAACTTTTGATTGATAGGCATAGGTCTAAGGAATCAAGAAAACATTATAAATGATCATAAAAGTCAGATCAGCATCTTGGGCAAGCTGTCTGCTTCTGATGTCTTCTTCTTCTCGTCCTAGTGTAGTGTAGTTTCCTCTGTTTGAGTGTTGTTTTAAGGTGAGTTTGAGGTCAGCAGGCCTCTCTATAAACCAGTCCAGCTTAGGGGCCTTTTGGAAGTGGGAGTTAACCCAAGAGTCAATTTCCCTTCAATTTCACTGGGCATGAGCTAGTTAAGAGTTCCTGATAGGAAGGTCCTTCCATCTAGGTTGGAAACAATTCCTTGAATTATGTCGTCTTCCAGTCTTGACTGCAGGTCATGCGTGATGCATCTGATCTTCATCCAAAGATAGATTACTGAGATAAGCTTCAGAAACAACCCTAGAGTGTCCTTTAATAATGCAATTAAATTTTACACTAATATACCCTAACAACAAAGAACTATTCAGGAAATGAGTCTTAGTAGATACAGACCTCCATCAACAAACTGGGATTTCACATTCATTAAAACATTTTTTTCTACCTAAAATCACTGTCATTTTTACCAAATATAACCAAATTAAGACCTGTTTGTAATATAGATCTGGTCGCAATAAACTTGGCCTGATGATTTATATAACCATAATTGATCATAGATATTTTTGCTTTGTTGAGAGTATAAAAGTCTCAGACTGAACTTTTAAAATAAAACCTTTCAGGGCTAGGAAAGTCCTGCCAAAGGTTTATCACAGATTTTTCCTAATAGATTTAAGTGAATTCCTCCCTTCTCAAGGTCTCAGATCTCTTCAAGTTTCTTCAGATTTCTGTACCTGTTAGTGAGATATCCTTCCTAACTTGTATGATAATGTTACTGGAAACTAAGAGTTTCCAATCTCTGGAGGGTTCAGATAGAGAGAGAAGATAAATGGTTCAATTTGTTTATAAAATATAATTTTATGAAAGTACCATTATAGTTAGTCTGAGGGGAAGGTTTTTCTTACACCTGGAAAACACAGATTTAACCCAGTAATTTTTCAGATAAAAACCATAAAAGTTATAAGCATATTCACCAGTTCATTAGGTCCTTTTGTTAACCTTTGTGAAGTCATCAGGTTTTTCAATAAAATTTTTTTAATATAAATTTATTTATTTTAATAGGAGGTTAATTACTTTACAATATTGTATTGGTTTTGCCATACATCCATATGAATCCGCCACAGGTATACATCTTTATCCAGTTCAGAAACTGGTGTTTATCCCAAAGTCCTTTTTATAAATCTTGAAGAGGAAGTATTTTTGTGAAACTTGGTTAGTGCATGACAATATTTTGAGATAGTAACTAGAATTATGCCTGATAACATATTACCCAAACATATCAAAATTTTAGGAACTCCATACAGTTTTTCTAGGATATCTTTATTAGTAACATTTACCATACAATATAACCGGAGACTTATTACTTACTTAACAATATTCCCCATGTAATTCTGTATACAAAATGAACCTAATCAGTGTAGTATCTCTTTGGAATGTTTCAGGGGCCCTCTGAAGCATCCCAAAGTTAGCTAGAAATCTTCATTAGAATGATTTAGGAAGCTTTGTCAACAAATATCAAAAAGGTTTAGAACACTCAGTCAGATAGGGCTATAGGTCATTGTGAAACAATAGCTGTTCACCAGGCCAAAGTCACAATAAAGAATTTCATAACAGATCATTTAACAGATAAATAAATTTAAATCTATTATCAAACACAGTTCAATATCTGAAGACAAGGTGTCCTCTTAACAGAGAGAAAAGCTAAATTCAAGTTTTTGCACTAGGTTACTTTACTTAAAAGGTAAACTTAATTGACATTATTTTAAACGTAGTCCTAACAATATACAAAACTCTTTCCTCGTGGTTCACTTTTAATAAACCTTATCCCTTTCTGTACCCATTACTGTGTTCTTCCATCCTAAAAAGCCACCTGTAAGTCACGCTTGCTTCCTTTTCCCTTCACAAAATTTAATTCCATTCCTCATACCTTCTTTACTGAAAACACACTTCCTGCTTCCTTTAACGAACCAAGAACTGACTTTTATTTTAGCATTTTATAGATTGGTGAGCATAAATACCAGTGATAATTTCTAAAACATTTGTTTTCTTAGAACATTTTAGGATGGCACCAAACATCATTTCTTTTTAATCCCAAACTTCTTTAGTTTCTCTGTAAGAGTTAATTAGTGTTTAGTAGTAAATGTTTCAAAATCTTTTTATTTATTTTATTTGGAAATGACTTAGCTATTCAACAGACTTCCAACACTTAGTTGAGCACAACCCTTAAAAGTTCAAGTTACTCCAATCTGGATAGACTATTTTAGATGGACATTCCTAAAGCATAATTATTCTTAATAGAGTTTGTCTAAGGCTCATATCTCATTTAAATTTTTTAGAAGCTTCTTCACTTAGCAAGGTAATTTCTTTGTTGACAAACTTGTAACAGATATAATAATATTTAACTTATGTTAAACCTAGGTACAATGAAAATATTCTGCTTAATGATAAGTATTCTTAGAGATATCTACATTATTTAGATCAACAAATAAACAGTAATGTCAGGTATTTCACACTGAATATTTCCCATTTCACATGAACCTGAAATTCATTTAGGTTAATTTCTCTTGTATTTAGAATTATTTTATTTGTAAGCACTTACTCTTTTTTTTTTTAGGCCAATTAGATTAGATTACATTAGAGCTCATTTACAAACTGATCTCAGCAATCAGCAATATTATCAAAAAAGAAAAAAAAAAAAGAAACACTCTGAGACATACATAAATCCAAATAGATACAGGAGATCGTATACCATTGTTTTCAAAACTTCAGTTCAGTTCAGTTCAGTCGTTCAGTAGTGTCCGACTCTTTGCGACCCCATGAATCACAGCACGCCAGGCCTCCCTGTCCATCACCATCTCCCGGAGTTCACTCAAACTCATGTCCATCGAGTCGGTGATGCCATCCAGCCATCTCATTCTCTGTTGTCCCCTTCTCCTCCTGCCCCCAATCCCTCTCAGCATTAGAGTCTTTTCCAATGAGTCAACTCTTCACATGAGGTGGCCAAAGTACTGGAGTTTCAGCTTTAGCATCAGTCCTTCCAAAGAACACCCAGGACTGATCTCCTTTAGAATGGACTGGTTGGATCTCCTTGTGGTCCAAGGGACTCTCAAGAGTCTTCTCCAACACCACAGTTCAAAAGCATCAATTCTTCGGCACTCAGCTTTCTTCACAGTCCAACTCTCACATCCATACATGACCACAGGAAAAACAATAGCCTTGACTAGACAGATCTTAGTCAGCAAAGTAATGTCTCTGCTTTTGAACATGCTATCTAAGTTGGCCATAACTTTCCTTCCAAAGAGTAAGCATCTTTTAATTTCATGGCTGCAATCACCATCTGCAGTGATTTTGGAGCCCCCCAAAATAAAGTCTGACACTGTTTCAACTGTTTCCCCATCTATTTCCCATGAAGTCATGGGACCAGATGCCATGATCTTCGTTTTCTGAATGTTGAGTTTTAAGCCAACTTTCCCACTCTCCTCTTTCACTTTCATCAAGAGGATTTTTAGTTCCTCTTCACTTTCTGGCATGAGGGTGTTGTCACCTGCATATCTGAGGTTATTGATATTTCTCGTGGCAATCTTGATTCCAGCTTGTGCTTCTTCCAGCCCAGCATTTCTCGTGATGTACTCTCAATAGCAGTTAAATAAGCAGGGTAACAATATACAGCCTTGACACACTCCTTTTCCTATTTGGAACCAGTCTGTTGTTCCATGTCCAGTTCTAACTGTTGCTTCCTGACCTGCATACACATTTCTCAAGAGGCAGGTCAGGTGGTCTGGTATTCCCATCTCTTTCAGAATTTTCTACAGTTTATTGTGATCCACAGTCAAAGGCTTTGGCATAGTCAATAAAGCAGAAATAGATGTTTTTCTGGAACTCTCTTGCTTTTTCCATGATCCATTGGATGTTGGCAATTTGATCTCTGGTTGCTCTGCCTTTTTTAAACCAGCTTGAAAATCTGGAAGTTCACGGTTCATGTACTGCTGAAGCCTGGGTTGGAGAGTTTTGAGCATTACTTTACTAGCGTATGAGATGAGTTTAATTATGTGGTAGTTTGAGCATTCTTTGGCATTGTCTTTCTTTGGATTGGAGTGAAAATGACCTTTTCCAGTCCTATGGCCGCTGCTGAGTTTTCCAAATTTGCTGGCATATTGAGTGCAGCACTTTCACAGCATCATCGTTCAGGATTTGAAATAGCTCCACTGGAATTCCATCACCTCCACTAGCTTTGTTCATAGTGATGCTTTCTAAGGCCCACTTGACTTCACTTTCCAGGATTTCTGGCTCTAGGTGAGTGATCACACCATCGTGATTATCTGGGTCGTGAAGCTCTTTTTTGTACAGTTCTTCTGTGGATTCTTGCCACCTCTTCTTAATATCTTCTGCTTCTGTTAGGTTCATACTATTTCTGAACTTTATCGAGCCCATCTTTGCGTGAACTGTTCCCTTGGTATCTCTAATATTCTTAAATAGATCTCTAGTCTTTCCCATTCTGATGTTTTCCTCTGTTTCTTTGCATTGATCACTGAGGAAGGTTTTCTTACCTCTCCTTGCTATTCTTTGGAACTCCGAATTCAGATGCTTATATCTTTCCTTTTCTCCTTTGCTTTTCTCTTCAGTTCTTTTTACAGCTATTTGTAAGGCCTACTCAGACTGCCATTTTGCTTTTTTGCATTTCTTTTCCATGGGGATGGTCTTGATCCCTGTCTTCTGTACAATGTCATGAACCTGAATCCATAGTTCAACAGGCACTCTATCTATCAAATTTAGTCCCTTAAATCTATTTCTCACTTTCACTGTATAATCATAAGGGATTTGATTTAGGTCATACCTGAATGGTCTAGTGGTTTTCCCACTTTCTTCAATATAAGTCTGAATTTGGCCATAAGGAGTTCATGATCTGAGCCACAGTCAGCTCCCAGTCTTGTTTTTGCTGACTGTATAGAGCTTCTCCATCCTTGGCTGAAAAGAATATAATCTATCTGATTTCGGCATTGACCATCTGGTGATGTCCATGTGTAGAGTCTTCTCTTGTTTTGTTGGAAGAGGGTGTTTGCTATGACTAGTGCCTTCTCTTGGCAAAACTCTATTAGCCTTTGCCCTGCTTCATTCTGTACTCCAAGGCCAAATTTGCCTGTTACCCCAGGTGTTTCTTGACTTCCTACTTTTTCATTCCAGTCCCCTATAGTGAAAAGGACATCTTTTGGGGGTGTTAGTTCTTAAAGGTCTTGTAGGTCTTCATAGAACCGTTCAACTTCAGCTTCTTCAGCATTACTGGTTGGGGCATAAACTTGGATTACTGTGATATTGAATAAAAAATGGTTGGAGTAAGATTTTAAAAGGCTTTGTTCCCCTTTTTGTTCTTTCTGCACCCAGGAATTAGATATGGTCTAGATAGGTGATTCAGAGAGCTTTGGTCAAAAGGTGTCAGTTCAGTTCAGTCGCTCAGTCGTGTCCGACTATTTGTGACCCCATGAACCTCAGCATGCCAGGCCTCCCTGTCCATCACCAACTCCTGGAGTTACCCAAACTCATGTCCATTGAGTCAGTGATACAATCCGACCATCTCATTCTCTGTCATCCCCCTCTCCTCCTGCCCTCAATCTTTCCCAGCATCAGCGTCTTTTCCAATGAGTCAGCTCTTCACATCAGGTGGCCAAAATATTGGAGCTTCAGCTTCAGCATTAGTCCTTCCAGTTAACACCCAGGACTGATCTCCTTTAAAATGGACTGGTTGGATCTCCTAGCAGTCCAAGCGACTCTAAAGAGTCTTCTCCAACACCACAGTTCAAAAGCATCAGGTCTTCACCACTCAGCTTTCTTTAAAGTCCAACTTTCACATCCATACATGACTACTGGAAAAACAAGAGCTTTGACTAGACGGACATTTGTTGACAAAGTAATGTCTCTGCTTTTTAATATGCTGTCTAGGTTGGTCATAACTTTCCTTCCAAGGAGTAAGCGTCTTTTAATTTTATGGCTGCAGTCACCATCTGCAGTGATTTTGGACGCCCCCAAAATAAATTCAGCCATTGTTTCCACTGTTTTCCCATCTATTTGCCATGAAGTGATGGGACTGGATGCCATGATCTTAGTTTTCTGACTATTGAGCTTTAAGCCAACTTTTTCAGTCTCCTGTTTCTCTTTCATTAAGATGCTCTTTAGTTCCTCTTCACCTTCTCCCATAAGGGTGGTGTCATCTGCATATCTGAGGTTATTGATATTTCTCCCATCAATCTTGATTCCAGCTTGTGCTTCTTCCAGCCCAGCGTTTCTCATGATGTATTCTGCATATAAATTAAATAAGCAGGATGAGAATATACAGTGAAAATATACAATATACCTCCTAAACGCATAGGAGGAGTTATTTCCTCAGGGCAAGAATTCTTAAAGAGATAATTTTTTCTTCAAGTTTCCTCTGGAGTCTAAAGAATATTGTGACCACATTGTCAAAAATCGTACCTTTTATTTTGTGACCATAGTTTTATAGCCAAGATTTAAACCAACTAGACCAAAATTTAGTACTCAACTTGGCACTGAAAACAAGGGCAGATTGGTCCCAGCATGGATTGTCCCTCTGGGAAGCAGGGGGCTTAGTTTGATCAGCCCCAGGCTGTTGATTACAGGAGGAAGTCCTGGACATTAGGGAACTTCAGTTCATTTTCCTATCCTATGTCAATAAAGATATAATATTTTTAGACCACTTTTCTCATCATTGGATGATAGCTATAGATTGACCAGTTATTTAAAAAAATTTCCCAAGGGATTCCCAGGTGGAGTATGGAATCTTAGAGTAAGCAATTCACATATTAGCTTGAACAGTTTGTACCAGATGTCTGTGCACTGTAACCAAACCAACAAATGAAACCAAACCAGAACTTCACCAGCCAGGAGTCACATTCCAAATGAAACAAAAGAAAAAGAGATGCCTAGAAATCAAAAGCCAAGTGGCAAGAGTGCCCCCAAAAGGTGGTAAAGTGATGCTCAGAAATAAAAAACCAAATGGCATAAATGCCAAACGTGACGTCCCAGTTCTACTAGACCTGTGACCTGGCAAAGTCAGTGCTAGCAGCCTTTTTAGTTCTGATAGAGTCAAGCAATTTCTTGTTGATTTTCTGAGAAGTTACTCTATCATTTCCTGTTTTAGAAGCTTCTAGATCCCAGTCAAAGTAAGCACACTGACCTTTTCAAATTGTGCACACAAAAAAAATATCAATTTTGGATTATCAAAAGAACCCCAATTTGGCCATTTTAGGTTGAGATCTCCTTCAGTATAATTTCTCCAATTAACTAGGCACTTGCAAGTATGAGCTCCATATGTATTGTACATGAATCTGGCTAGAGTGTTAGTCAGAGGCTGGTCTTTCTGGCATCCCTTTGTTTCTGTTTTTGAGAGATTCTGTTTCCCATTTTAAGCTAAATTTTTCAGGGATAAAACTCACTAGTGAACTTGTGTAGTGGGCCCATGTGCTGCTTGTGAGCTTAACTTCTCCAGGAGTCACCCCAGACTCGTTTCAGCTTGTCTTACATGTCTTGGATTCTGCCTCCAGCAATCTAAGACCACCATGGCTGCTTAGGTCGCTGAATGGCCAGTTCTCATGTGCAACCCCTGGATGAGCAAGTGCTTTAATTAATGTGTGGGTTTCCCTATGGGTCCACTACATGGTATGAGGAGTAGGCCTGAACCACTCCCATAAATTTCTCAGTCACCCAAGAAAACCAAAATGGCCAGGAGGAGTCTTGTCCCTTTTCTTTAGAGCAAAGCTCTCATGTATTTTCCTCACTTTTATCCTGACAAATTCTATAAAGGCAGTCAGATTGAGGGAAAGTGTCAAATCAGCCTTTTACTTAACCACTTAGCCAAGACCATTCAGTCCCCTACAATGGAGCGACCTCAGCATCTTTCAGCTGAGACCCGGGTATTCCACGATTTTTTTCCAATCGAGCCCCCCTACCCAGTACCTTTCCACTGGGTGAGCAATTCTCCTGGCATCTTTCAGCTGCCCCCCACTCCCCATCCAGTATCTTTTGACTGGGTGGGAATTCCTCAGTATCTTTTATCCTAGTCCCACTCAGTGTCTAGACCATAAGTGGCTATGCCCAAGATTTTTCACCTGGGCCCACCCCACCCCAGTATCTTTCCTACTAGGAGGGGGCAGGTAACCTGCTCCACCACCAAACAAAACTCAGAATCTCAACCAACAGGGGATATTCAAGAACAAGGAGAGACTTACCCAAATTCATCTGCACTCCCTGAGGATCCAGATGGGCGCAAGGGCCCACTGCTGGTACCAAAGCTCTGGTTCCTCGTGGAGTCCAGTCAAAGAAAGGAAGTCCACTCAGGGTTGCTTCTCTGGTCATCATAACTATCGACTGAAAAAAGATGAACAACTTGAGAGTTGCGAGTTAAGTTTTATTTGGGGCAAAATGAGGACTGCAGCCTGGTGAGGCTGTACATCTTTTTTTTAGTTGACACCTGTACTTGGGAAATTAGAGTAACAGGCAAGTTTGCTTTAGAGTACAAAATGAAGCAGGGTAAAACCTAACAGAGTTATGCCAAGAGAATGCACTGGTCATAGCAAACACTCTCTTCCAACAACATAAGACTCTACACATGGACATCAGCAGATGGTCAATACTGTTATGCACCGAGCCCGTATCTCCGAACCGACCAAGAGAGCGAACAAGTCCACCACAGTAATGCAAAGGCAAGAAGGGAATTTTATTTCTAGTGCGCTAGGGCTCAAGTCTCATCCGACATGGCAGAATCTGATGAGAGCCCCGAACAAAGGAGTATGGTGGCTTATATACAGGCAGTTCTTTGTCTCAGTTACAGGAGTAGCTGGCGTTACATGATTGGCTAGGCAGGATGAGCGCATGTCCTGTCTCTTCTGGTTGGTGTGTATGGGAAGTCTTCCTAATTTGGTCAAGGAATGCTGGTTTTTTTTTTTTTTTTTTTTCCCAGCTAACAGGAAACATGACTCAGGTCCCTGGTGCTATGCACCTCACTGAGCTGTCCAGCCTGCTGGACAAACACCAAAATCAGATTGATTATATTCTTTGCAGCCAAATATCGAGAAGCTCTCTACAGTGAGCAGAATCAAGACCAGGAGCTGACTGTGTCTCAGATGATGAAGTTCTTATTCCAAAATTCAGACTTAAATTGAAGAAAGTGGGGCAAACCACTAGACCATTCAGGTATGACCTAAAGAAAATCCCTTTCAATTTTACAGTGGAAGTGACAAATAGATTCAAGGGATCAGATCTGATAGACAGAGTGCCTGAAGAACTATGGATGGAGGTACGTAACATTGCACAGGAGGCTGTGATCAAAACCATCTGCAAGGATAAGAAATGCAAAAAGGCAAAATGGTTGTCTGAGGAGGCCTTAGAAATAGCTGATAACAGAAGAGAAGTATCAGGCTAAGGAGAAAGGAAAGATATATCCCTCTGAATGCAGAGTCACAAAGAAGAGCAAGGAGAGATAAGAAAGCCTTTCTGAGTGATCAATGTAAAGAAAGAGAGGAAAACAATAGAATGGGAAAGATTAGAAATCTCTTCAAGAAAATCAGAGATACCAATGGAACCTTTCATGCAAAGATGGGCACAATAAAGGACAGAAATTATATGGACTTACAGAAGCGGAAGATATTAAAGAGAGGTGGCAAGAATACACAAAAGAACTATACAACAGAGTATTGACTATGCCAAAGGCTTTGACTCTGTGGATCACAATAAAGTGTGGAAGATTCTGAAAGAGATGGGAATACCAGACCACCATACTTGCCTCCTGAGAAATCTGTATGCAGGTCAAGATGCAACAGTTAGAACCAGACCTGGAACAATGGACTGGTTCCAAATTGGGAAAGGAGTATGTCAAGGCTGTATATTGTCACCCTGCTTATTTAACTTCTATGCAGAGTACATCATGTGAAATGCCGGGCTGGATGAAGCACAAGCCCGAATCAAGATTGCCAGCAGAAATATCAGTTACCTCAGATATGCAGATGACACCACCCTTAAGGCAGAAAGCGAAGAGGAACTAAGAGCCTCTTGATGAAAGTGAAAGAGGAGAGTGAAAAAGCTGGCTTAAAACTAAACATTAAAAAAATGAAGATCATAGCATCTGCTCCCATCAGTTCAGTTCAGTTTATTTCAGTCACTCAGTTGTGTCCAACTCTATACAACCCCATGGACTGCAGTGCACCATCTTCCCTGTCCATCACCAACTCCCAGAGCTTTCTCAAACTCATGTCAATTGAGTCGGTGATGCCATTCAACCATCTCATCCTCAGTCATTCCCTTCTCCTGCCTTCAATCTTTGCCAGCATCAGGGTCTTTTCCAGTCCCATCACTTCATGGCAAATAGAGGGGGAAACAATGGAAACAGTGACAGATTTTATTTTCTTGCACTCCAAAATCACTGCAAAAGCTGACTGCAGTCATGAAATTCAAAACTCTCGCTCCTTGGAAGAAAAGCTATGACCAACCTAGACAGCATATTAAAAAGCAGAGACGTTGCTGAGAAAGGTCTGTCTGGTTAAAGCTAAGGTTTTTCATGGCCACGCCACACAGTTTGTGGGATCTTAATTCCCCAATCACGGAGCAAATCCTGTCCCACAGTAGTGAAAGAAACGAGGGTTAACCAGTGGATTCTGGACCACCAGGGAATTCCCTATTTTTTTATTTTATAGCTTTGGATCCTGGATGTATATAGGTCAGCATGAGGTCATTTTGTTTACAAAGGTAGATGAACAAATATTTGTTCTAGATTTGTGAAAAATGCCATTGGTACTTTGATGGCGATTGCATTGAATCTGTAGATTGCCCCAGGAAGTGTGGTCGTCTTAATGATAGTAATTCTTTAACTCCATGAGCACAGTATATCATTCCATCTGTTTGTGTCATCGTCAGTTTCTTCAATCAATGTCCTATAGTTTTCCAAGTTCACTTTAGTTCAGTTCAATAGCCCAGTCGTGTCCCATTCTATATGACCCCATGGACTGCGGCATATCAGGCTTCCCTGTCTGTCACCAACTTCTGGAGCTTGCTCAAACTCATGTCCATCAGTCGGTGATGCCATGCAGCATCTCATGCTCTGTCATCCCATTCTCTTCCTGCCTTCAATCTTTCCCAGCATCAGGGTCTTTTTCCAACGAGTCAGTTCTTTGCATCAGGTGGCCAAACTACTGGAGCTTCAGCTTCAGTATCAGCCCTTCTAATGAATATTCAGGGTTGATTTCCTTTAGGATTGACTGGTTTGATCTCCTTGCAGTCCAAGGGACTCTCAAGAGTCTTCTCCAACACCACAGATCAAAAGCATCAATTCTTCAGCACTCAGCTTTCTTTATGGTCCAACTCTTACATTAATACATGACTACTGGAGTCAGATGGCCCTCTTAACTGTAAACATAGGTAGGTCATTTCAGCATTTTGTGACCTTAGTTTGTTAATCTGTCAAATGACAAAAACAGTACAATTTAATAATTAATGCAGTATCCTTTATTTGAGAGAAAACAACCGATGAGTTAGGGGTGCACAGTGCCTCACAAGCAGTGGAACACTCTTCCAGAGGGATTTTAGTAAGAATGGGTATTACAGAGCATTAGGAGAGGTGATGTAGAAATAGGGCATGATTGGCTAAGAGGTCAAGGATTTCCTGATAAGGCTAGTGGGTCTATTTTCTAGGGTAAGATAAGCTAGCAAAAGTTGAGTTGGATGATTGTGATTAATGTATGTTAGGTTTCCTAGACAGTGAGGTGTTTCCTGTGAGTGTGGGCTGACATGGGTTTCAATTTGCTTGTGGGACACTCTGGCTGCCTCCATTTTGTGAGTCCCAATATGCAAATTTCCTTTATCAGTGGGAGATGATGTCTGTCTCTTCTTTCAGATTTGTTATGAGGACAAAATAGCCATACATATCCTGATTACTTTAAAGCTATAGGAATAAATGATATTAACAAAAAGAAACCATGAGAATTTTTTATTAGATCACCAGCACTTAGCCAAACTATGGTCCTGAAGGCTGCAAGTTAGTCAACCTGCCATCTCTCTGAATCCCGGTTTACATCTGCAAGAATGTTGACTAACTATGGCCCATCCATGACAATCAGGTTATGGTTTGAGGAGTCATCATTCACTTGCATTAACTGTTATTGACCTGTCTCTCTCCCACAATCTTTGATCTATATCCTTGCCAGTGTCTCTCAGACACTGCCTGTCATTTTGGGATCTGCTTCATGATCAGTTCTAGGCCATTGCCTTCAAGTGTTTTCATATATCTGGTTACTCATCTGTCTCTAGCTGAGACAATATTTTTAGATATCTGTCAATTTTCAAGTAACTTCTTGATTGCACTCTTGTTCTGAGTCAAAGCAAGTTCCCCAACTAGATTACAAAGCTCCTTCTGGACTTTAGCATGCTGTAAATAAGAACCCTGCTTATTTAAATTATACGCAGAGTACACCATGAGAAACGCTGGACTGGAAGAAACACAAGCTGGAATCAAGATTGCCGGGAGAAATATCAATAACCTCAGATATGCAGATGACACCACCCTTATGGCAGAAAGTGAAGAGGAACTAAAAAGCCTCTTGATGAAAGTGAAAGAGGAGAGTGGAAAAAGTTGGCTTAAAGCTCAACCTTCAGAAAATGAAGACCATGGCATCCGGTCCCATCACTTCATGGGAAATAGATGGGGAAACAGTGGAAACAGTGTCAGACTTTATTTTGGGGGGCTCCAAAATCACTTCAGATGGTGATTGCAGCCATGAAATTAAAAGACGCTTACTCCTTGGAAGAAAAGTTATGACCAACCTAGATAGCATATTAAAAAGCAGAGACATTACTTTGCCAACTAAGGTCCATCTAGTCAAGGCTATGGTTTTTCCAGTGGTCCTGTATGGATGTGAGAGTTGGACTGTGAAGAAGGCTAAGCGCCAAAGAATTGATGTTTTTGAACTGTGGTGTTGGAGAAGACTCGTGAGAGTCCCTTGGATTGCAAGGAGATCCAACCAGTCCATTCTGAAGGAGATCAGCCCTGGGATTTCTTTGGAAGGAATGATGCTAAAGCTGAAACTCCAGTACTTTGCCCACCTGATGCGAAGAGTTGACTCATTGGAAAACACTTTGATGCTGGGAAGGATTGGGGGCATGAGGAGAAGGGGACGACCGAGGATGAGATGGCTGGATGGCATCACTGAGTCGATGGACATGAATCTGAGTGAACTCTGGGAGATGGTGATGGACAGGGAGGCCTGGCGTGCTGCGACTCATGGGGTCACAAAGAGTCGGACACGATGAGCGACTGAACTGAAAAGAACTGAACTGAACTGAAATAAGAACTGGCATGGTCAAGTAAATACTTTTTAAAAAAGGAAATGACTATCAGGAATTTCCACAATGCAGCCAGAACCAAGCACACAGAGCCATTTCCACCACGCACTGGGCACCACAGAAAGACAGTCTTAAATTCTGGGGACACTATGTCAAAATTAAAAAAGAAGTTGGATTGAGACTTCAATTGAGGGCTAATCCAAGGGAAAGAGGAGCCCAGGGTACCCATCTTACAATGCCTTTCTATATTTGTGTGTGTTTGATTACAGTTCCCATCCAGGTGTGTGCCTGTGTCCAACTCTTCGTGACCCCATGGACCTAGCACTTTATGCTCTCTATCCATGAAATTTCCCAGGCAAGAATGCTATTTCCTCCTCCAAAGGATCTTCATGACCCAAGGATTGAACGCACATATCCTGCATTGCCAGGCAGATTCTTTACCACTGCACCAGCTGGGAAGCCCATCCAAGTGACTAGATCTACACTGTTGTTGTTGTTGTTCAGTCACTAAATCTTGTCTGCAGCATGCCAGGCTTCCCTGTCCCTCATCATCTCTTGGAGTTTTCCCAAGCAGATCTAAGATACCTCCAAAAGAGGTATATATCTCTAAAATGCAATAATAATTACAAAAAAAATCAGTTATTATGTCACACATTCATTTACTATTTTTCAAGTAAATTGCCTCAAGATGGATAGGTCTAATCTCAATAGTGAAAACTTCAAGTGGAGTTTTCCTCTACCAGGTTCTTAAATATGGTAAGAATATAATAGTTGTTAGAAGTTTGCTTCTTCTACATAGGTGGTACTTTTTTGTTTTTTTTCCTGAGGCCTTAATTATTTTGGGAGGTTTTATAGATGGCTTCCTTGCATTTTATATTGCACATAATAGTCATCTCCTTGTCACTCTCATCATCACTGTTACATATTATGAAATGGCTGTCATTCATGTTGCCATACAGTGCATTATCTTTGGGCTCTGTCTTGTGAAATGACTTGTAAAAGTGCTTCAGTTCACGTGAAAAATCTGGAACTTGAACATGCTTCATATTCCTTTCTGAAATATGAGTGGTGAATAGCTCAGAAGAAGCACTGCAAACAAGGCATTTTTCCGTGTAGCACTGACAAAAATTCACTGGTTGTGGCCTAGATAATATTTCTGCACTATCTTCACTAGCCGGGCTTTTTAGTTTACGATATCTCTGAAGTTTGGTCATTTTTGCTACGCTTGATTGCTCAGGGACGCTTTGACTCTTTAGATAGGGTGGAGAAGTTTTGGTTGGCTTGGCCAGACATTGTAGACTTGATGGCCAAGTTGGCGTGATGGCCCTGTTTGGATAGGATGGACTGACCTGACTTGACCTGATATGCTTATGGGCATGAGCCCTCCTATGTGCCTTTTTTGGACTGCGTGTTCTATGCAATTTTTTCTGGGGGAGTGATCCTAACTCTCTTTTGGGAGTTGATGATTTGGGTGGATTTTTTTGACTTGAGGGCCTGACTAACTTTTTTGCTCTTGAAGGTACAGAGGCTTTTTGTGGACCTGAGGGCCCAGATGATTTATCTACACTAGACAGTACGGATTGTTTTTCTGGATTGCCTGGATCAGCAGTCAGTAGCTTGGAGTCAGTGAATGATATTTTAGATGACGTGGATGATGCCTCGGTAATGCCTTCTTTCTTGACCCTGAAAATACAGAAGATTTGGAGTATGACAATTTAAATCAGGAGAGTACTCCTGCTATCACCGGAAAACATGGAGTATTGTGTCAGTTTAGACTTTTTTTTTTTTTTTTTCGGCTTTAGCAGGAAAATTGAACACAGAAAGAAGTGGAGTGTGGTGAAAACCATGACTCAGGTTACAGATTTGAACTCATGTTGAATGCTTTTTCTTTTTCTTAATTTTTCTGTTTCAACCACAATAGATAACCATGTAGTCATGTATGGAATGACACAAACTTGTTTCAAATCTACTGTTGAGAGGGAGAGAAAGAATTTTTTCTATTCCAGAAATTAAACTTTTTATAAAAAAGCCACAAGTTGATATGCATCTGAGGCACAAATGTCACAACTTGTCACATAAAAAAGTCTTTAAACCAAATTGATTGTTTTCCTATCATATTTGCGCCATGAAATTTTGTAACCATTCTTATTTATTCTCACAAGATTACTCTAAAACCAAAGGAATAGAACAGTGGTATATTTGGTCACCAGTCCTTGGATTGGGAAATTTTTAGGGACCCAGTATGTCAGAGCCAGCCTGATCCTCCTACATGAAAGGCAGGGACTAGGGTCACTGAACACCATTAATAATTTTTCATGTTATTACAACTTAAAATGATAGATTATTCAAAATGTGTTACTATCTTTGGAATGCAGAGACCCAACTCCTTCTCTCTCCC
This sequence comes from Budorcas taxicolor, assembly GCF_023091745.1. Taxonomy (NCBI): domain Eukaryota; kingdom Metazoa; phylum Chordata; class Mammalia; order Artiodactyla; family Bovidae; genus Budorcas; species Budorcas taxicolor. The sequence goes on from NC_068935.1 coordinate 47,679,708, forward strand.
CTGAGAAGATTTTAATTCTGTCTTATTTAGATAGTCATTCCCTCTTTTTCTAGACTCAATTTAGAATGAATTTATCAGCCTGGGATTCAACTGAATCATGAATAGAAGATAGTTTTGGCTAAAGTTGATAATGTACTTGAGATCATTTAAGAGCTTCATTTAAGTGAACATATCCAACCTACAAGATGTTGGTAGCTCTTTTGAAGTCTAAAGTTGATGTTAAGTAACCATAACAACAGTGAACCAGTCTACGTGTATGTGCATGAGTGTGTGCAGGCACAGGCGTGCATGCACACAATCCCCCCCGCCCCCCCCCGCCCCCCCCCCCGCCCCCGCCAACCCTGCCCCTTGTATTTTTAATTCATAGGTGTAAGACTTACATTGTTGTTCTATGGGATTCCTCACCCACACGGATATACTGAATAAAGAAATAACATCTGATAATAAAGCCGATGATGAGGATAACAGTTAAGACAATGAGTAGATATTTCCTTATTCCCTGTATTCTGCCTTGCTTGGATTCAGCATGTGTAGATACTGTGAAAGAAAATGTATCATCAGAACATGTCCTACATAATCAAGTTTGCTTCCATTTTGATGGGGTTTTGTTACTATAGGTCAAAGTCAAATCTCATCAATTATTCCTTTAAGCATGATAAGTGTCCACTGTCATTTTCCTCCCTCTGTCACGTTCCCAGTCAGCCACAGTCTAGAAGCCAAATCTTGAAGCTGTCTCTGGCTAATCAGTATAATTACCTAGGTTACCCCACATTGCGGCTTGTTCAACTCATGACCTAGGTTTTTGAGCGTGTGAATTCACTTGAGTGTTGATGTGTGTGTGAGTGTGTATGTTGGGAAAGAGGATGGTACAAGAAAAAAACGTTCTTGGAATGTAGTATGTGTTAGGTACCATGCTAGATTCATTCACATAGAATTTTCTAGATTGGCTTGTGGGAGTGGGGGCAGGGGTTGGTGGATTAGGTGGGGAAGGGGAATGAAAGGGGACAATATGGCTGTACTCTTTATGTTTCGATGTTGTTTGGAATTTTTACACGAAAGTAAAACTCTCAGATGTTGTCCTAGAAATTCTCGAAGACCTACTCATAGTAACCTAGAAGAAACAGCAGATTTCTTAAACACAGTTAGATTGTCTAATTAAGTACTTGAATGTATTTAAAATAACAGATAATAATTTCTCGCTTTTAATGTTAGGGACATACCTGCAGAAGCAGAGCCATTACTTTCGTTTCTATCTAAACAACTATTTGTCCAAATTGATAAAAGGAGGACATAAATCAAGAGATTCATGTCCAGGACTTTGTTGATAGGTTTCATTTGCCAAGGAAACTGCTGAATTTAACATGGCTCAGCTTGTTTTAGGGGGCTATGACTTCATAATCATTCTATGTCATATCCTGACAGCATAATCTCACCATGGAGAGGCATGAGCTCCTGTGTACAAATATTATGAAAAGACTTTTAATCACTTACTTCTCCATTGCATCAAATATTCTATCAAATTTGAATCAAAAAGTTTGAGACATTATTAAGCACAGAAGGCAGAGAAAATGGGTTAGCTCTAGATACTGAAGAACTACTTTAATTTATTAAGGAGGTACCTAACAGCCCTATAGTAGTCATTGTGTGTTACAGAGGTTAAACACGCAAGGAGCTACCTCACATCCAAGGAGTGGCTGCTGCATGGGCACAGGAGGGCGAGGAGGAGCTACTCTACCTTCAAGGTCAAGAGGGGCGGACATGAGGAGATACCCCTCGTCCAAGGTAGGAGAAACCCGAGTAAATGGTAGGTGTTGGGAGAGGGCACCAGAGGGCAGACACACTGAAACAATAATCACAGAAAACTAGCCAATCTGATCACACGGACCACAGCCTTGTCTAACTCAATGAAAATAAGCCATGCTGTGTGGGGCAATCCAAGACAGGAGGGTCATGGCAGAGAGGTCTGACAGAATGTGGTCCACTAGAGAAGGGAATGGAAAACCACTTCAGTATTCTTGCCTTGAGAACCTCATGAACAATATGAAAAGGCAAAATGATAGGATACTGAATGAGTAACACCCTCGGTTGGTAGGTGCCCAATATGCTACTGGAGATCAGTGGAGAAATAACTCCAGAAAGAATGAAGGGATGGAGCCAAAGCAAAAAGAATACCAAATTGTGGATGTGACTGGTGATAGAAGCAAGGTCTGATACTGTAAACAGCAATATTGCATAGGAACCTGGAATGTCAGGTCCATAAACCAAGGCAAATTGGAAGTGGTGAAACAAGAGATGGCCATAGTGAATGTTGACATTCTAGGAATGAGCGAAACAAAATGGACTGGAATGAGTGAATTTAACTCAGATGACCACTATATCTACTACTGTGGGCAGGAATCCCTTCGAAGAAATGGAGTAGCCACCATGGTCAAAAAAAGAGTCCGACATACACTACTTGGATACAATCTCAAAAAAGACAGAATGATCTCTGTTCGTTTCCAAGGCAAACCACTTGATATTACAGTTATCCAAGTCTATGCCCCAATCGGTAATGCTGAAGAAGCTGAGGTTGAATGGTTCTATGAAGACCTAGAAGACCTTTTAGAACTAACACCCCGAAAAGATGTCCTTTTCATTATAGGGGACTGGAATGCAAAAGTAGGAAGTCAAGAAACACCTGGAGTAACAGGCAAATTTGGCCTTGGAGTATGGAATGAAGCAGGGCAAGGGCTAATAGAGTTTTGCCAAGAGAATGCACTGGTCATACCACACACCCTCTTCCAACAACATAAGAGAAGGCTCTACACATGGACATCACCAGAGGGTCAACACCGAAATCAGACTGATTATATTCTTTGCAGCCAAGGATGGAGAAGCTCTATACAGTCAGCAAAAACAAGACCGGGAGCTGACTGTGGCATTTAGACTAAAATTTAAAGTGGGAAAATCACCAGACCATTCAGGTATGACCCAAATCAAATCCCTTATGATTATACAGTGGAAGTGAGAAATAGATTTAAGGGACTAGATCTGATAGACAGAGTGCCTGATGAACTATGATGGAGGTTTGTGACATTGTACAGGAGACAGAGATCAAGACCATCCCCATGGAAAAGAAATGCAAAAAAGCAACATGGCTGTCTGAGGAGGCCTTACAAATAGCTGTGAAAAGAAGAGAAGCAAAAAGCAGAGGAGAAAAGGAAAGATATAAGCATCTGAATGCAGAGTTCCAAGAATAGCAAGAAGAGATAAGAAAGCCTTCCTCAGCTATCAATGCAAAGAAATAGAGGAAAACAACAGAATGGGAAATACTGGAGATCTCTTCAAGAAAATTAGAGATACCAAGGGAACATTTCATTCAAGGATGGGCTCAATAAAGGACAGAAATTGTATGGACCTAACAGAAGCAGAAGATATTAAGAAGAGGTGGCAAGAATACAGAGAAGAACTGTACAAAAAAGATCAAGACCCAGATAATCACGATGGTGTGATCACTCATCTAGAGCCAGACATCCTGGAATGTGAAGTAAAGTGGCCCTTAGAAAGCATCACTATGAATAAAGCTAGTGGAGAGGATGGAATTCCAGTTGAGCTATTTCAACTCCTGAAAGATGAAGCTGTGAAAGTGCTGCACTCAATTCAGTTCAGTCGCTCAGTCGTGTCCGACTATTTGCGACCCCAAGAATAGCAGCATGCCAGGCCTCGCTGTCCATCACCAACTCCCAGAGTTCACTCAGACTCACGTCCATCGACTCAGTGATGCCATCCAGCCATCTCATCCTCTGTCGTCCCCTTCTCCTCCTGCCCCCAATCCCTCCCAGCATCAGAGTTTTTTCTAGTGAGTCAACTCTTCCCATCAGGTGGGCAAAGTATTGGAGCTTCAGCTTTAGCATCATTCCTTCCAAAGAAATCCCAGGGCTGATCTCTTTCAGAATGGACTGGTTGGATCTGCTTGCAGTCCAAGGGACTCTCAAGAGTCTTCTCCAACAACACAGTTCAAAAGCATCAGTTCTTCGGTGCTCAACCTTCTTCACAGTCCAACTCTCACATCCATACATGACCACTGGAAAAACCATAGCCTTGACTAGATGGACCTTAGTTGGCAAAGTAATGTCCCTGCTTTTGAATATGCTACCTAGGTTGGTCATAACTTTTCTTCCAAGGAGTAAGCGTCTTTTAATTTCATGGCTGCAGTCACCATCTGCAGTGATTTTGGAGCCCCAAAACATAAAGTCTGACACTGTTTCCACTGTTTCCCCATCTATTTGCCATGAAGTGATGGGACCGGATGCCATGATCTTTGTTTTCTGAATGTTGAGCTTTAAGCCAACTTTTTCACTCTCCACTTTCACTTTCATCAAGAGGCTTTTTAGTTCCTCTCCACTTTCTGCCATAAGGGTGGTGTCATCTGCATATCTGAGGTTATTGATATTTCTCCCAGCAATCTTGATTCCAGCTTGTGTTTCTTCCAGCCCAGCGTTTCTCATGATGTACTCTGCATAGAAGTTAAATAAGCAGGGTGACAGTATACAGCCTTGACATACTCCTTTTCCTATTTGAAACCAGTCTGTTGTTCCATGTGCAGTTCTAACTGTTGCTCCAGACATGCATACAGATTTCTCAAGAGGCAGGTCAGGTGGTCTGGTATTCCCATCTCCTTCAGAATTTTCCACAGTTTATTGTGATCCACACAGTCAAAGGCTTTTGCATAGTCAATAAAGCAGAAATAGATGTTTTTTCTGGAACTCTCTTGCTTTTTCCATGATCCATCAGATGTTGGCGATTTGATCTCTGGTTCCTCTGCCTTTTCTAAAACCAGCTTGAACATCAAATGCCAGGAAATTTGGAAAACTCAGCAGTGGCCACAGGACTGGAAAAGGTCAGTTTTCTTTTCAATCCCAAAGAAAGGCAATGCCAAAGAATGCTCAAAGTACCACACAATTGCACTCATCTCATATGCTAGTAAAATAATGCTCAAAATTCTCCAAGCCAGTCTTCAGCATTATGTGAACTGTGAATTTCCAGATATTCAGGCTGGTTTTAAAAAAGGCAGAGGAACCAGAGATCAACTTGCCAACATCCGCTGGATCATCAAAAAAGCAAGAGAGTTCCAGGAAAACGTCTGTTTCTGCTTTATTGACTATGCGAAAGCCTTTGTGTGGATCACAATAAACTGTGGAAAATTCTGAAAGAAATGGGAATACAAGACCTCCTGACTTACCTGTTGAGAAATCTGTATGCAAGTCAGGAAGCAACAGTTAGAACTGCACATGGAACAACAGACTGGTTTCAAATAGGAAAAGGAGTACATCAAGGCTGTATATTGTCACCCTGCTTGTTTAACTTCTATGCAGATTACATCATGAGAAACGCTGGGCTGGAAGAAGCACAAGCTGGAATCAAGATTGCTGGGAGAAATATTAATAACCTCAGATATGCAGATGACATCACCCTTACGGCAGAAAGTGGAGAGGAACTAAAAAGCCTCTTGATGAAAGTGAAAGTGGAGAGTGAAAAAGTTGGCTTAAAGCTCAATATTCAGAAAATGAAGATCATGGCATCTGGTCCCATCACTTCATGGGAAATAGATGGGGAAACAGTGGCTGACTTTATTATTCTGGGCTCCAAAATCACTGCAGATGGTGACTGCAGCCATGAAATTAAAAGACGCTCACTCCTTGGAAGAAAAGTTATGATCAACCTAGACAGCATATTGAAAAGCAGAGACATTACTTTGCCAACTAAGGTCCGTCTAGTCAAGGCTATGGTTTTTCCAGTGGTCATGTATGGATGTGAGAGTTGGACTGTGAAGAAAGCTGAGTACCTAAGAATTGACACTTTAGAACTGTGTTGTTGGAGAAGACTCTTGAGAGTCCCTTAGACTGCAAGGAGATCCTACCAGTCTTACCTAAATGATATCAGACCTGGGTATTCATTGGAAAGATTGATGCTGAGGCTCAAACTCCAATATTTGGCCACCTCATGGGAAGAATTGACTCATTTGAAAAGCCCCTGATGCTGGGAGGGATTGGGGGCAAGAGGAAAAGGGGAAGACAGAGGATGAGATAGCTGGATGGCATCACTCAAACGATGGACATGAGTTTGAGTGAACTCTGGGAGTTGGTGATGGACAGGGAGGCCTGGCGTGTTGTGATACATGGGGTCGCAAAGAGTCGGACACGACTGAGCAACTGAGCTGAACTGAACTGAACTGATAGAGGTTAATCATCCTAGGGTACAAGTTTGTAGGAATTTTTCTTACTTAAATTAAGATTTTGAATATCCCTCAAGCTTTTTATTGGGCTTCTATTGATCTAAAGACTCTAGCTCTTTAGAGCTAAAGACTTTCAGTTCAGTTCAGTTCAGTTCAGTCGCTCATCGTGTCCAACACTCTGCGACCCCATGAACTGCAGCACGCCAGGCCTCCCTGTCCAGCACCATCTCCCGGCGTTCACTCAAACTCAAGCCCATCGAGTCGGTGATGCCATCCAGCCATCTCATTCTCTGTCGTCCCCTTTTCCTCCTGCCTCCAATCCTTCCCATCATCAGAGTCTTTTCCAATGACTCAACACTTCGCATGAGGTGGCCAAAGTACTGGAGTTTCAGCTTTAGCATCAGTCCTTCCAAAGAACACCCAGGGCTGATCTCCTTCAGAATGGACTGGTTGGATCTCCTTGCAGTCCAAGGGACTCTCAAGCGTCTTCTCCAACACCACAGTTCAATAGCATCAATTCTTCCGTGCTCAGCTTTCTTCACAGTCCAACTCGCATATCCATACATGACCACAGGAAAAACCATAGCCTTGACTAGACAGACCTTTTTTGGCAAAGAAATGTCCCTGCTTTTCAATATGCAATCTAGGTTCGTCATAACTTTTCTTCCAAGAAGTAAGCGTCTTTTAATTTCATGGCTGCATTCACCATCTGCAATGATTTTGGAGCCCCCCAAAATAGTCTGACACTGTTTCCACTGTTTCCCCATCTATTTGCCATGAAGTGATGGGACCAGATGCCATGATCTTAGTTTTCTGAAAGCTGAGCTTTAAGCCAGCTTTTTCACTCTCCTCTTTCCCTTTCATCAAGAGGCTCTTTAGCTCCTCTTCACTTTCTGCCACAAGGGTTGTTTCATCTGCGTAATGTGATTACTGATATTTCTCCCGGCAATTTTGATTCCAGCTTGTGCTTCCTCCAGCCCAGCATTTCTCATGATGTACTCTGAATATAAGTTAAATAAGCAGGGTGACAATATACAGCCTTGACGTACTCCTCTTCCTATTCGGAACCAGTCTGTTGTTCGATGTGCAGTTCTAACTGTTGCTTCCTGACCTGCATATAGGTTTCTCAGAGGCAGGTCAGCTAGTCTGTAATTCCCATCTCTTTCCGAATTTTCCACAATTTATTGTGATCCACACAGTCAAAGGCTTTGGCATAGTCATTAAGCAGAAATAGAGGTTTTTCTGAACTCTTTTCCTTTTTTGATGATCCAGCAGTTGTTGGCAATTTGATCTCTGGTTCCTCCGCCTTTTCTAAAACCAGCTTGAACATCTGGAAGTTCATGGTTCATGTATTGCTGAAGCCTGGCTTGGAGAATTTTGAGCATTACTTTACTAGCATATGAGATGAGTGCAATTGTGCAGTAATTTGAGCATTCTTTGGCATTGCCTTTCTTTGGGATTGGAATGAAAACTGACCTTTTCCAGTCCTGTGGCCACTGCTGGGTTTTCCAAATCTGCTGGCATATTGAGTGCAGCATTTTTACAGCATCACCTTTCAGGATTTGAAATACCTCAACTGGAATGCCATCATCTCCACTAGCTTTGTTCATAGTAATGCTTTCTAAGGCCCACTTGACTTCACATTCCAGGATGTCTGGCTCTAGGTGAGTGATCACACCATTGTGAGTATCTGGGTCTTGAAGATCTTTTTTGTATAGTTCCTCTGTGTATTCTTGCCATCTCTTCTTAATATCTTCTGCTTCTGTTAGGTCCATACCATTTCTGTCCTTTATCGAGCCCATCTTTGCATGAACTGTTCCCGTGGTATCTTTAATTTTCTTGAAGAGATCTCTAGTCTTTCCCATACTGTTGTTTTCCTCTATTTCTTTGCATTGATTGCTTAGGAAGGCTTTCCTATCCCTTCTTGCTATTCTTTGGAACTCTGCATTCAGATGCTTATAATTTTCCTTTTTCCTTTACTTTTCACTTCTCTTTTTTTCACAGCTATTTGTAACCCTCCCCAGACAGCCATTTTACTTTTTTGCATTTATTTTCCATGGGGATGGTCTTTTCCTTGTCTCCTGTACAATGTCATGAACCTCTGTTCATCAGGCACTCTGTCTATCAGATCTAGTCCCTTAAATCTATTTCTCACTTCCACTGTATAATCATAAGGGATTTGATTTGGGTCATACCTGAATGGTCTAGTGGTTTTCCCTACTTTCTTTAAGTCTATATTTGGCAATAAGGAGTTCATGATCTGAGCCACAGTCAGCTCCCAGTCTTGTTTTTGCTGACTGTATAGAGCTTCTCCATCTTTGGGTGCAAAGAATATAATCAATCTGATTTTGGTGTTGACCCTGTGGTGATGTCCATGTGTAGAGCCTTCTCATGTTGTTGGAAGAGGGTGTTTGGTATGACCAGTGCATTCTCTTGGTAAAACTCTATTAGTCTTTGTCCTGCTCATTCCGTACTCCAAGGCCAAATTTGCCGGTTACTCCAGGCGTTTCTTGACTTTGTACTTTTGCATTCCAATCCCCTATAATGAAAAGGACATCTTTTTTGGGTGTCAGTTCTAAAAGGTCTTTAAATCTTCATAGAAGCTTTCAACTTCAGCTCCTCAGTGTTACTGGTTGGGACATAGACTTGGATTACTTTGATATTGAATGGTTTGCCTTGGAAACGAACAGAGAGCATTCTGTCTTTTTTGAGATTGCATCCAATTACTGCATTTCAGACTTTTTTTGACCATGGTGGCTACTCCATTTCTTCGAAGGGATTCCTGCCCACAGTAGTAGATATAATGGTCATCTGAGTTAAATTCACACATTCCAGTCCATTTTAGTTCGCTGATTCCTAGAATGTTGATGTTCACTCTTGCCATCTCCTGTTTGACCACTTCCAATTTGCCTTGATTCATGGACATAACATTCCAGGTTCCTATGCAATATTGCTCTTTACAGCATCGGACCTTGCTTCTATCACCAGTCACATCCACAACTTGGTATTGTTTTTGCTTTGGCTCCATCCCTTCACTCTTTCTGGAGTTATTTCTCCACTAAAGGCTTTCTGGCTAGTGAGTGACATGATCAGATTTCCATTTTAGAAAAACCCGTCTGGCTGTTGTATGGGTACCAGAATCCTGGGTTTGAAGTAATTTAGGTAATTAGAAGGCTGTTTCGTCCAGCTGATAGAGGATGGTGGCTTGAAGCAGAGTGGTATAGATGGAGAGTAATCAATGCATTTGAGGAGTTTTGATGTGGTTAGGACTTGAGGAAAGGCAGGCCATGGGGCATGAAGGAGAGAGAGGTAGCAAGGATGATTCATTGCTTCAACAAAATCATTTTGGATATCTATGAGACAGGAAGCCTTGTGTTATAAGGAAGGTTCAAACAATCATGGCCCCTGCATTGAAGATTTGGAAATCTAAGGGGAGAAACAGTCACAGAAATAATAAATCACCAAGTTATGTAATGGCTTCCCTGGTAGCTCAGCTGGTGAAGAATCTGCCTATAATGCAGGAGACCAAGGTTTGATTCCCAGGTCAGGAAGATCACCTGGAGAAGGAATAGGCTACCCACTCCAGTATTCTTGGGCTTCCCTGGGGGCTCAGATGGTAAAGAATCTGCATGTAATGTGGGAGACCTGGGTTCAATTCCTGGGTTGGGAAGATCCCCTGGAGGAGGACATGGCAACCCACTCCAGTATTCTTGCCTGGAGAATCCTCATGGACAGAGGAGTCTGGCGGGCTGCATTCCATAGGATTGTAAAGAGTGAGACATGACTGAGCAGCTAAGAAGAAGCACAGCACAACACAGCGAAAGTTATATAATGGGTTTCCCAGGTGTCGCTAGAGGTAAAGAACCTGTCTGCCAATGTAAGAGATGTGGATTCAATCCCTAGGTTGGGAAGACCCCTGGAGGAGGGCACAGAAACCCACCCCAGTACTCCTGTCTGGAGAATCCCATGGACAGATGAGCCTGGCAGGGTACAGTCTGTAAGGTCACACAGAGTCAGACATGACTGAAGTGACTTAGGATGCATGTACCCTGGGTGTGAAATGTCATATGCAGCCTGTGATGTTGCAGGATACAGTGCCACAAGAATATGCAAAAGGACTGTCTCTTCAAAGTGGCAGTCATGTATGGATGTGAGAGTTGGACTATAAAGAAAGCTGAGTGCCGAAGAATTGATGCTTTTGAACTGTGGTGTTGGAGAAGACTCTTGAGAGTCCTTTGGACAGCAAACAGATCCAACCAGTCCATCCTGAAGGAAATCAGTCCTGAATATTCATTGGAAGGACTGATGCTGAAGCTGAAACTCCCATACTTAGGCCACCTGATGTGAAGAACTGACTCTTTTGAAAAGACCCTGAAGCTAGGAAAGATTGAAGGTGGCAGGAGAAGGGGATGACAGAGGATGAGATGGTTGGATGGCATCACCGACTGAATGGACATAAGTTTGAGTAAACTCTGGGAGTTGGTGATGGACAGGGAAGCCTGGTGTGCTGCAGTGCATAGGGTCACAAAGAGTTGGACACGACTGTGTGACTGAACTGAACTGAACTGAACTTCAAAGTGGGGACTCCTGGATGAGAATACCCTTGATCTGACGTGGGGTTTTGTGTGTGTGTGTGTGTGTGTGTGGTTATTATTTTCTGTTCATTATTTTCTCTGTGTAAGGTTGCACAGAGTCGGACACGACTGAAGTACTTAGTATGCACATATGCAGGGTGTGTAATATCATATGCAGGCTGTGATGTTGCAAGATACAGTGCCACAAGAGCATGCAAAAGGACTGTCTCTTCAAAGCAGGGACTCCTGGAGATCACCCTTGATCTGAAGTTGGTTTGTGTGTGTGTGTGTCCAGGGTTTATTTTCATTTATTTTTTTAAAATTATTTTATTTGAAGGATATTTACTTTACAATATTGTGATGGTTTTTGCCACACATTGACATGAATCAGTTAATCATTGATTAGTTCTATTAATGTTCTGTTGGTGTCTTTAGGGTTCTTTATGTAGAGGATCATGTCATCTGCAAACAGTGAGTGTTTTACTTCTTTTCCAACCTGGATTCCTTTTATTTATTTATTTATTTTATTCTCTGATTGCTGTGGCTAGGACTTCCAAAACTATGTTGAATAGTAGTGGTGGAAGTGGACAACTTGGCTTGTTTCTGATATTAGAGGAAATTATTTCAATTTTTCACCATTGAGGATAATGTTTGCTGTGGGTTTGCCATATATGGCTTTTATTATGTTGAGGTATGTTCCTTCTATATTTTCTGGAGAGTTTTTTTTTTTTTTGTTAATCATAAATGGGTGTTGAATTTTCTCAAAGGTTTTCTCTGCACCTATTGAGATAATCATATGGTTTTTAATCTTTCGATTTGTTGATATGGTGTATCACATTGATTGATTTGTGAATATTGAATAATCCTTGCATCTCTGGGATAAAGCCCATTTGGTCATGATGTATGACCTTTTTAATATGTTGTTGGATTGTGTTTGATAGCATTTTGTTGAGGATTTTTGCATCTATGTTCATCAGTGATAGTGGCCTGTAGTTTTCTTTTTTTGTGGCATCTTTGTCTGGTTTTGGTATTAGGGTGATGGTGGCCTCATAGAATGAGTTTGGGAGTTTACCTTTCTCTGCAATAATCAGGAAGAATTTGAGTAGTTTAGGTGCTAGCTCTTCTTTAAATTTTTGGTGGAATTCACCTGTGAAGCCATCTGGTCCTGGGCTTTTGTTTGTTAGAAGATTTTTGATTACAGCTTTGATTTCTGTGTTTGTGTTGGGTCTGTTAAGACCTTCTATTTCTTCCTGGTTCCATTTTGGAAGGTTATACTTCTCTAAGAATTTGTCCATTTCTTCCAAGCTGTCCACTTTATTGGCATATAATTGCTCATAGTAGTCTCTTATGATCTTTTGCATTTCTGTGTTGTCCGTTGTGATTTGTCCATTTTCATTTCTAAGTTTTATTGATTCAATTCTTCTCCCTTTTTTCTTGATGAGTCTGGCTAACGGTTTGTCTATTTTATCTATCTTCTCAGAAAACCAGCTTTTAGTTTTGTTTATCTTTGTTATAGTCTCCTTCGTTTCTTTTTCACTTCTGCTCTGATTTTTATGATTTCTTTCCTTCTACTAACTTTGGGGTTCTTCTGTTCTTCTTTTTCTAGTTTCTCTAGGTGTAAAGTTAGGTTGTTTATTTGATATTTCTCTTGTTTCTTGAGGTAGGCGTGTATGACTATGAACCTCCCTCTTAGCACTTCTTTTACCTAATACCATAGGTTGTGGGTTGTTGTGTTTTCATTATCATTTGTTTCTATGCATTTTAAAATTTCTTCTGTGATCTGTTGTTTATTCAGTAGTGTGCTATTTAGCCTCCATGTTTGTGTTTTTTAATAGATTCTCCTCCCCACCCCATAGCTGACATCTAATCTTCCTGCATTGTGATCAGAAAAGATGCTTGAAATGGTTTCAACTTTTAAAAATTTACCAAGGCTAGATTTATGGTCGAGGATGTGATCTATCCTGGAGGATGTTCCATGTACACTTGAGAAAAAGGTGAAATCCATTGTTTTGAGGTGAAATGCCCTGTAGTTATCAATTAAGTCTATCTGGTCCATTGTATCATTTAGAGCTTGTTGGTAATTTTCTGTTTGGTTGATGCATTCATAGGTGTGTGGGCTATTAAAGTCCCTCACTATTATTGTGTTACTGTTAATTTCGCCTTTCATAGTTGTTAGCATTAGCCTTATGTATTAAGATGCTCTTATGTTTTAAGATGCTCTTATGTTGAGTGCATATATATTTATAATTGTTATATCTTCTTGGATTGATCCTTTGATCATTATGTAGTGTCCTTCTTTGTCTGTTATCACAGTCTTTATTTCAAAGTCTATTTTATCTGATATGAGTATTTCTACTCCTGCTTTCTTTTGGTCTCTGTTTGCATGAAATGTGTTTTCCAGCTCTTTATTTTCAGTCTGTATGTGTCCCTAGGTTTGAGGTGGGTCTCTTATAGATAGCATATATAGGGGGTCTTGTTTTTGTATCCATTTGGCCAGGCTTTGTCTTTTGGTTGGAGCATTTAACCCATTTACACTTAAGGTAATTATTGATAAATATGACCCCATTACCATTTATGTTGTTGTCTGGGGTTTGATTTTATAAACCTTTTCTGTGTTTCCTGTCTAAAGAAGATCCTTTAGCACTTGTTGAAGAGCTGGTTTGGTGGTGCTGAATTCTCTCAGCTTTTGCTGTTCTGTCAAGCTTTTGATTTTTCCTTCATATATGAATGAGATCCTTGCTGGGTAGAGTAATATTAGTTGTATGTTTTTCTCTTTCATCACTTTAAGTATGTCCTGCCATTCTCTTTTGGTCTGAAGAGTTTCTAATGAAAGATCAGATATTATCCTTATGGGGATCCCCTTGTGTGTTGTTTGTTGCTTTTCTCTTGCTGCTTTTAATATTTTCTCTTTGCGTTTCATTTTTTTTTTTCTTTTTACTTTGACTGATAGGTGTCTTGTGGTGTTTTGCCTTGGGTATATACAGAGTACATCATGAGAAACACTGGACTGGAAGAAGCACAAGTTGGAATCAAAATTGCTGAGAGAAATATCAATAACCTCAGATATGCAGATGACACCACCCTTATGGCAGAAAGTGAAAAAGAACTAAAGAGCTTCTTAATGAAAGTGAAAGAGGAGAGTGAAAAAGTTGGCTTAAAGTTCAACATTCAGAAAACTAAGATCATGGCATCTGGTCCCATCACTTCATGGGAAATCGATGGGGAAACAGTGGCTGACTTTATTATTCTGGGCTCCAAAATCACTGCAGATGGTGACTGCAACCATGAAATTAAAGACACTTACTCCTTGGAAGGAAAGTTATGACAAACCTAGACAGCATATTAAAAATCAGAGACATTACTTTGTCAACAAAAGTCTGTCTAGTCAAGGCTATGGTTTTTCCAGTGGTCATGTATGGATGTGAGAGTTGGACTATAAAGAAAGCTGAACGTTGAAGAATGATGCTTTTGAACTGTGGTGTTGGAGAAGACTCTTGAGATTCCCTTGGACTGCTAGGAGATCCAACCAGTCCATCCTAAAGAGGATCAGTCCTGAGTGTTCATTGGAAGGACTAATGTTGAAGCTGAAGCTCCAATACTTTGGCCACCTGATGCGAAGAGCTGACTCATTTGAAAAGACCCTGATGCTGGGAAAGATTGAGGGCAGGAAGAGACGGGGGCAACAAAGGATGAGATGGTTGGATGGCATCACTGACTCAATGGACAAGGGTTTGGGTGGACTCCGGGAGTTGGTGATGGACAGGGAGGCCTGGCATGCTGCGATTCATGGGGTCACAAAGAGTTGGACATGACTGAGCAACTGAACTGAACTATTCTGTTTGGGACTCTCTGAGTTTCTTGGACTTGGGTGGCTATTTCCTTCCCCATTTAAAGGAAGTTTTTGACTAATATCTCATGCCTTTTCTTTCTGTCTTCTTCTTTTTGGACACCTATGCTTTGAATGTTGGGGTGGTTACTGTTGTCCCAGAGGTCTCTGAGTTTGTCCTCATTTCTTTTAATTCTTTTTTCTTTTTTCCTCTGTGCTTCATTTATTGCTACCATTCTATCTTCCATCTCATTTATCCTCTCTTCTACCTTAGTTATTCTAGTGTTGCTTCCCTCCAGAGTGCTTTTAATCTCAGTTATTGCATTGTTCATTACTGATTGACCCTTCATTTCTTCTAGGCCCTTGTTGAACATTTCTTGCATCTTCTCCATCCTGTCTCTAGTCTATTTATCTGTAAGTCAGTTTTGTTTTCAAGATTTTGGATCATCTTTACTGTCATCATTCTGAATTCTTTTATAAGTAGACTTCCTATCTCCTCCTCTTTTGTTTGGCTTGGTGGATTTTTATCATGTTCCTTCCCCTGCTGAATGTTTGTCTGGCTTTTCATTTTGTTTAGTTTCCTGTGTTTGGGGTGCCCTTTCTGCAGGCTGGAAGTCCATGATTCCTTTTACTTGTGGAGTCTGCTTCCTGTGGGTGGGGTTAGACCAGTGGTTTGTCAAGGTTTCCTGGTTGGGGGAGCTTTGTGTCTGTGTTCTGGTGGGTGGAACTGGATTTCTTTCCTCTGGAGTACATTGAAGTGTCCAGTAGTGAGTTTTGGGGTGTCTGTGAGTTTGGCATGGCTTTGGACATCCCGTCTTTTAATGTTCAGTGGTGTGTTCCTGTTTTGCTGGAGAATTAGCGTGGTGTGTCTTTCGCTGGTATTTGTTGGCTCTTGGGTGGATCTTGTTTCAGAGTGGGTATGGAAGCTTTTGGGTGAGCTCTTCTCTATTAATGTTCCCTGGAGTCAGGAGTACTCTGATGTTCTAAAATTCCAGAGTTAAGCCTCCTGCCTCTGGCTTTTGGTCCTCCTCTTACAGTAGCTTCAAGACTTCTCCATCCATACTGCACAGAAGAGAAAATCCCTAGGTTAACAAAGAAACAACTCTCTACATCCAGGAACACCCAAAGAGATTCAGAGTTATATAAAGAAGAGAACAGGGATGAAATAGATAGAGATGACCCAGTGAAGCAAAGGAAGAGTCAAAAAGGAAAGAGAACAATCAAGTTCAGTTCAGTTCAGTGCAGTCACTCATTCGTGTCCGACTCTTTGTGATGCCATGGACTGTAGCACACCAGGCTTCCCTGTCCATCACCAACTTCTGGAGCTTGCTCAATCTCATGTCCATCAAGTCGGTGATGTGATACTAGCATCTCACCCTCTGTCGTCCCCTTCTCCTCCTGCCTTCAATCTTTCCCAGCACCAGGGCCTTTTCCAATGGGTTACTGCTTTGCATCAGGTGTCCAAAGTATTGGAGTTTTCAGCTTCAGCATCAGTCCTTCCAATGAATATTCAAGGCTGATTTTCCATAGGATTGGTTGGTTGGGTCTCCTTGCAGTCCAAGGAACTCTCAAGAGTCTTCTCCAAATCCAAAGGTCAAAAGCATCGATTCTTCAGCACTCGGCTTTCTTTATAGTCCACCTCTCTCACCCATACATGACTACTGGAAAAAACATAGCTTTGAGTAGATGAAACTTTGTTGGCCAAGTAATGTCTCTGCTTTTTAATATGCTGTCTAGTTTGGTCAGAGCTTTTCTTCCAAGGAGCAAGTGTCCTTTAATTTCATGGCTGAAATCACCATCTGCAGTGATTTTGGAGCACAAAAAATAAAGTCTGTCACTGTCTCCATTGTTTCTTCGTCTATTTGCCATGAAGTGATGGGACCAGATGTCATGATCTTAGTTTTTTGAATATTGAGTTTGAAGCCAACTCAACATTATTCAGAGTAATCAAGCCACTATCCAATCCCTAAGTGTTCTCCACAGCCCAGAACACCCAAAGAGATTCATAGAGTTATATAGAATACAGAAGAGGGAGGAAGGAGATAGAGGTGACCCAGAGGAGAAAAAGGAGAGTCAAAAGGGGGTAGAACAATGAAGCCAGTAATCAAATCCTGAAATGAAAATGGATACTGAATGTTAGATTCTTAAAGGTACAAAATTGATAACAAATATCAAAAAGCAAAGATTAAAAACCTAGAACAGATGTTAGACTCTCAAAAATACAACATAAAAATTTCAAAACAGAATTGATGACAAAAATTTTAAAAATATTTATGGAATTTTTTTAATAGGTTTTTTTGGAAAAAATAATCAGTTCAGTTCAGCCATTCAGTCGAGTGTGAATCATTGTGACCTCATGGACTGCAGGAATTGTAGGCTATAAAAATGAAAGTTAAAGGAGTAATAAAGAACTGTATGTTTCTTTAAAAATTAAAAAGTGATAATAGTAAAAATATATCTAGGAATTTCTCTGGAGCTGTTGTGGGCAGTGTGGGGTCAGTTCAATGTCAGGTAGTCTGTTTTTCTGGCTTGTACTTGTTCTCAAGGTCTATGGTTCCCCATCAAACGCAAGGTTTCAGCATTAACTTCAGGGTTTTAATTGGTTGCACCTGTGACTTTCAGGGTGTTTCCCCCTCTCATTTGTTTATTTTGGCAAGTCTGTTTGCAAGACTCTTCAGTGTCTTTTTTCCACCCTACAAAGAGGGGATGAAGGTGGCCACTTATGTAGGCTCACTTGTTCAGTTGTGCTGTGGGAAGGGAGGGACACTGCAAACAAATAGCACTGGCATGTGTGAGGGGTGCTTGCAGTGGATGGATCACACTGGGTTTGACACAGCCCAAGGGGCAAGTACTTCCTGGGTCCACACTGCTCAGGCTCCAAGGTGGTCTGAAAGGGTACTGTCCCAAGAGGGCCCTGTTTTCATGCAATTCCCAGGTCTAAGCCACTCAGGCTTTCAGACACTCCACAAGGGCACAGATCCAGATGGGCTATGTGTTTTGTGCCCTTTCCAGGTGCAAGCCATTCAGCCAACTGGGTGCTTGTTGAGCACACTGTCCCAGGTAGCCCATGCATTTTATGCACCTATCTGTTCCTGGCTGCTCAGTATCCCGGGTGCGTCATGAGGGCACAGTCACAGGAGTCCAGTGTATCTCCTATGTGGAGCTATATAAGGCTTGACACTCCTGGTACTTGTGAACCTTCCAGGATCTCAGGAAGATGTGGTTAGCAACTGGCAGAAGCTCATACATCATAAAACAGAAGTAGTATGTATGTAATAAATTCAATAAAGACTTTAAAAATGGTCCGCATCAAAAAATCTTAAAGAACTATACAGAATAAAAAGTTACAGTCTTGGCTGCTGGGGGAAGGGCCTCTGCACCAAAGGGGCCCAGTCAGCCAGTGGCAGAATCCCAGTGAAAGCACCTGGAAGAGTAGGCCGTGAATCCGCAGGCTCGGATGGAAGCCCGGCCCTTCCCCAGACCTCCCTGGGACTGGACTCTGACCGAAAGGGCTTAGCGTGCGTGGTGAGGCCAGAGGCAGCCTAGGGCCTTGTGCTGTATGCTCAGTTTTTTTTTTTCCTCCTGGAGCTCAATCCTGGCCTGGGAGTGCTTCCAGCTTCACATTCTGCACCCTTGGCTTTTTGGTTTAGTAATGCTGGCAAGGTCTGAGTGGCCCCAATGTGGAGGTGACACCAGGTTTGTTTTTCCACCTGAAAATGAAAGCCTCTGGAGGGGTATACATTCTCTACCAGATTATGAGATTTGTACACTTTCGGACACTCTACTCCCTTGGTAACAGCGACTTCTTGCCATGAATAGATGACTTTCTACCCCTTGTGAAGACTTTGTTAAGAAGTAGGAATTGCTTGAAGATTCTCTAAACAGACAGTGGTCTAGAAAACCGAAATATCTAGAAAACAAATAGTATATATTTTCAGCCAGGTACCTTTTTACATTTCTGTTGAGAGCCGTGTCTGCTACTGCATCTGATGATATCTTAAGAGGGCTTCCACTCCAGAACCTAGATTCACTTCTTTCCCTATGTCCTCACAACACTATGGTTTTGAAAAGCTATCCTTAACCTGCATTTGCTGGTGTTGGCTCAAGTCTAGACCTACGAATATATGGCTCATTTCAGACTAAACAGTTGATAGAACTAGCAAATGAAATTCACTTTTATGATCAGAATGATTCTAAGATATTTGTTCTTTTGACACATTTCACCTTAGTTCTCCTATGGCTCTTTATAGCCTTTTGGTTTGAGACTTGGAAAACCTCAAAAAAAAAAAAAAAAAAAAAGGAAAATTCCTTATCATGATCCAATAACTACTTATTGAGCACTTGTCCTGTGCAAAGTAACATGCTAGCTCCTGAAAAAAAAGGTCACAGTCTTTTCCTTGATGACCCCATTCTTTTCCCATTCTAGAGGTGGTGACACAAATGGTTCATGGGCATCTCTCAAATCTTTTTCTACACATTACATAACTACCAAATACATGATAGACACAGCCACATAATGAACATAAGTGAGATCATTCCATGAGTATAGATTTTCAGAGTTTTAGAAAATTATACAACTACATGTACACTCTTATTCACAGGAGCATCATTCACAAGAACCAAAAGGTGGAAACAACTCACATACCCATCAACAGATGAATAGATAAACAAACTTTAGTATGTGCATACAGTGAAATATTATTCACCCTTATAAAGGAATTAAATTCTGAGACATGCTACAGCATGAATGAACCTTGAATATAATTATGCTAGGAAAGAAGCCAGTCACAAAAGACCAAATAATGTATGATTACACTTACATGAGCTACCCTAAAATAGTCAAATTGATAAAGATATATAGTAGAATGTTGGTTATCAGGGACTGGGCAGAAGGGAGAATGCAAAGTTATTGTTTAGTAGATACCAAGTTACAGTTTGGGATGCTAGAAAAAATCCAGGGATGGATGGTGGTGATGGTTTTGAGTGTATTTATAATGCCAGTGTGAAAGTATTTAACACTATTGAATTATACACTCAAAAAGGGTTAAAATGGTAAAATTTAGGTTATGTATTTTTTACCACAATTTAAAAACTGAGAAAAAAAATCACACAACTAGTACCCGAAAGATTTCCTTGTAAGAAAGTCAAAAGTAAAAAGTTGCAGTGTAAAACATGATGAATCCCACTGACCACTTCCCCCCTCCATCCCATTCTGCTCTCCTGAGGTAAACGCTTGCAGACGGTCTGGTGTGTGCTCTGAGTCTTATCTGTGAACTGACATACATTACAGAGCAAAGTTCTGGGGTGCCGGGAGCCAGCGTGAGGAATTCCACCCGTGACAAGGTCATGCGGCAGAGCTCTGATGGCAAGGCTAATCAGACCTCAGGTTTTCCCCCTGGAATTTCCTGAGCATCCAACCCCCAAAAATAAGAATCTGCCTGCTTTTCCACTCTTCTGACATTCTCCGGAAAAAGTCAATTCAGGGCTTTAGTCTTCTGCATTTGAAAGAGTGTTTCAATCCAAAAACCCCTCTGATGGCTTTCTAGCCTGCCTGCAGGACTCCTACAGCTGCGCATGTGATTGTTTGAGGCCTCCTGATCGCAGGAGACACAGGAAGCTTAAAACATCCTAGGAATGTAGGGGCTTCCGAGGAGTCAAAATCATTAGAATAGGACTGATTAAAAGTTTCATTTGTTGAGCCAGTACTTGCTGCCAAATTTTCATATCTTTTATTTTTAGATAGTTGGTATATAGAAAAACAAGTAGTAGACCTGGTATTAGCAACATTAGATCTTTGAGTTAAGTACCTTCTTTGTTATAACCCACTGCGCCTTTGTTCTATAGAGATATAACTAGCGCTTTAAGGAGATGCAGATTAAAGAAAAACACTCAGGGGAAACGAAATTAACATTCATTAAGGAAGAGAGCCAAAAAGTGTTAACAAGCCTCTTGGCCAGAAGATAATGTAAATCACCTGAGACCTTTTGTATACAAAAAGATATACAGAAAGAGTCCGGGCTGCTAACGCTACATAATTTTATATTACCCATTGATCTCTATGTATAATCAAAAGTATAAAAGGCCTTGAAGGACAATAGAAGGAGAGCCAGTCACTGGACTGGCCTCCCCCGTGTCTCCTCTTTACTCTAATTTCAGGCTGAATTCCCATCTGGGATGTGGAGGCTCACTATGTCTACTTACTTGTCCCAGCTTTTAAGATCCATAAGAGAGAGAGCCCAAGGTGGGGCACTCTCCAATATTCAAATGGGCGCCGGCAGCCTAACGTAGATGGTGCAAGCTCCTTGTCTGGAACTTTATTGGTTTTCCACGTAACCCAAGTTAATCAGCCTCTTCTCTCCACTTAATCTTCCTACTACACTATTTCTTCCTAATCTAATCTTATATTAATAAATAAATAAGTTTTCCTCACCGACTCCGTCCACCCTTCAAATTCCCTGGATCCACTGGGGCTGGACCCCATCACTGGGGGCCAGACTGGGTTAAAATCCTGGCTTTACCATTGACCAACTTGGTGACCCTTGGGCAAGTTAGTGTTTTTGTGCTTTAAGTTATTCACTTGTAAAGGAAGAATGGTAATTGAAGCTTCTGAATGAGGGCCCCAGTGATGATTATATTAGATAATATACCTAGCACTTAAGTGGTCAGGAAATGTTAGCCTGCTATTGAATGTAGTGTGTTCATCTTTAGAGAATGAGCAAAATAGGCCGGCAGATAATACCTGTGACATTAAAAGCAGAAAGTAAGGACTGGATGTAATTTGAGGAGGGGGGCCAGAAAGGGCAGCAGTAGAACCCAAGAAAGGAAATGAATGGCTGCCAATCAAATCTAGCATCTACCAATGGAACAAAATGTAGAGGAAATACAAGGAAACACAGAGAGAGGCACAGTAATAAAGGAGACTATCATATGCTACTCTCAGTAAATGACAAATCAAATGGACACAAAGTTATTAAGGAGATAGAAGATGTAAATGAAATAATAATAATAATTGATGGAGTCCATCTTATGGATATATATAGAACTTTGCACTCACTCTTATTTTCTCATGAGCATGATGAGTTGTTTTATCTGCTTGGAATGGGAAGTCTATTGTTTTGGAAAACCACTTCTCCCCACCCCAGCCTGGTTCTGGAAAGGGGTAGCAGTCATAGAACCCCTCCTAGCTGGCAACAAGAATGGGCATGTGGCTCAGGCTAGACTAGTAATCATTTCCTATCTTTGGCCATAGTGGTTGGTTTATAGTTGGCCATGTGACACAGGACAGGTGAACCAGAGGTCTTCAAGTTTTTTCAAACAATTTGGGCTAAGAAGTTCCTTTAGCACCACTGGTGGTAAACCTGATATGGTAAACCTGAATTCACCATATGGTAAGTTCAAGGATATGAATTCAGAGTTGCCTGTGCCATGGGACTGTTGGTAGGACTAAGCTAACTGGAAAGAATAAAACTGACATAAAGAGTAACAGAGATGCAAAACAGAGTTTTCCAAGGAGAGTCACAATTCTGATTGTTCCTGAGGCTGTCTGCATCGCTGCCATTTTGGTGGGTTTATTATATGCATCTGTATATACTTGAGCCTTGAACAACACAGGCTTGAAGTGCATGTGCCTACTTATATGTGGAATTTTTTACCAATAAATCCCAGGATGTGGAGCTGTGGATATGGAGGTCAACAGTGAAGTTTCCAACTGCAGGGAGAATCGAGAATTCCTGCCCCTAACTCCATGTTGTTCAAAGATGAACTGTATTCCTTCTCTTGCTGATTGGATTTGGGGTTTATGTCATTTCAGGCACAAGAGTTCTAGTTAATATGAACTGGCATGGTCTGTGTAAACAATAGGATAATACCACAGGATGTTCCTGGGCCATTAATAAAGGAAAGTGAGCAAAGGGAAGCCCAACATGCTTGTTCCTAGGACAGCAGCCCCCAGCCACACCTCTGTGGCACAGGGCCTGCTGCTAAGGTGTGATGAGGCCGAGGCCAACGTTGACCAAAATTTCAAATTGCCCCCTTCCCACATTTGACAGTGCACCCTGTCATTGCAGGCTTGAGCATTTCCAGTGAGAAGGATGTTCTCAACTTCCCCTCCTAATTCCTCTGCTTACCCACAAGACTTCCCTGCCACTGCAGTGTGTCTATCTTCTCCCCTGCACATGCTCACAGCATGTGTGCACATGTGCCCTCAAATGCCTTCACAAACAAACATGTCAATATCCATGAGACCTCAGGTGAGATTTCCTAGAAGAAAGCATCTGTAGGACAAAAAATTTTGTCTTGTTGACCTTTACATCGTTGGTGTTTAAATCTCATATGCTTGTTGTGCTCTAGTTATTGCCACATAAACGGCAAGATGCCGTTTTGATCTCAGCTGCCTGTCCAGTCTCATTTTATTCAGTGTCCGACATTAATGAACTGGCAGTTAATTACTTTCTAGGTCTTGAGCAGCCACTAAAGGAGATCCTGACAGATGAGTATCCACTTCACCATTCCTTTCCTGTTCTGCCCTCGTGTGGGCAAGGGACAAATGCTTTGGAATTTAAGCCCCAAGTTCCATTTGAAAAGAGCTCTAATGATCAGAGATCTGTTTCCCTCCAGGGGTGAGGGACAATTGGGAAGGACACATAGAGAAAACATGAGTTTTAAACCAAATAAGACTGACTCCTTTTGCTGAATCCTTACAACTGATTCAGACTAGAGGATTTGCTCCTCTGAATGCAGCGTCCCTTAGAGGATCTAGCGTTTATTAGCACTGCCAGGTACCAGGCAAGGAATTCCTACAGCAGTTCTCCTGGTGGCCATTGTATTATTATCTTCATCTTACAGATGGTCTATTGAGTCTGGGAATGGCTAACTAGTGTGCCCACTTTCCCAAAGCCAGGAAGTGGCAGGAGGTTTTGAAAATAAACTGGGAATATAAATGGGAAATATAAAATATAACATTCCATTAGGACATTGCATGGAAATAATCTAGTTTGTATCTATCGGTCTATATGTTGTGGTTCAGCCATTAAGTCATGCCTGACACTCTGTGACCCCAAAGACTGCAGCATGCCAGGCTTACATGGCCTTCACTAACTCTTGGATTTTGCTCAAACTCATGTCCTTTGAGTGGGTGATGCCATCCAGTCATCTCATCCTTTGTTGTCCGCCTCACCTCCTGCCCTCAGTCTTTCCTAGTATCAGGTCTTTTCCAGTGAGTCAGCTCATCACATTATGTGGCCAAAGTACTGGAGCTTCAGCTGCAGCATGAGTCCTTCCAATGAATAGTCAGGGTTGATTTCCTTTAAGATTGACTGGTTTGATCTCCTTGCCATCCAAGGGACTCTCAAGCATCTTCTCCAGCACCACAATTCAAAGGCGTCGATTTTTCTGTGCTCAGCCAAGAATTAACATGAATCCTCATGAACCCATTAACCTGAGAACACCATCAGTGCCATTAAATTTCCCACTGTATCCTTACAGGCCTGCCTCACTGCCCTTAGATACTAACGTTTTTTCTTTCTTTCATTTGGCTGCACTGTCTGACTAGGGATTTAACCTGCACTCTCCACAGTGAAAGCACAAAATCTTAACCAATGGACTGCCAAGGAATTCCTGATCCTGACTTTTAAAACATTCCTTTGGTTTTCATTAATGCTTTATCCCAGAAGTACATGTCATTAGTTTTGCTTAATTTTTATGTTTATAAAAATGGTATGATATTTTACATTTCTTCTGTAGTTTGCTTTATTCACTCAAAATTTCTTGTGACTTCCATCCATGTTCCTGTGCGCACTTGCAGTTATTTTACCCCCTGATGTGTAGTACCCTATTATATGACTATACCAGAATGTTCTCATTCCCTCCTCCTGGTAATGGACACTTTACTTGTTTTTAGCTTTCCACTCTTATATCCAGTGCTGCTGTAAACCCAGGTACCTGCCTCTTGATGTGTATGTTTGAGTGTATCTTGGGAGCATACCTGGAAGAGAATGGTTGGATTATAGGTGATGCAGATGTTCAACTTTTGCATGATAATCTAATATTTTTCCCCAAAGTGTTTGGATCACCTTATAGTCCCTCCAGAGTGTCTTAGAGTTGCCATTGTTGCAAATTCTTGCTATCATTTGAATTTTCCAGAACTTTACATTTTGTCCAAATTACTGAGTGTAAAAAACAGTGGTATGTCACTGTGATTACTAGGGTTTGTCAAATTTGTTTTCAGATTCAATAGCCTTAAGCTGAGTCACTGAATGGGGCAGTGGAATAGTATTCCAGATGGATGGACCACTTAGAAGAGTTTCTTTGTCCACTTGCGCCACTGTAACAAAATATAACTGGACTATGTAGAAAGCTGAGTGCCTAAGAATTGATGCTTTTGAACTGTGGTTTTGGAGAAGACTCTTGAGAGTCCCTTGGACTGCAAGGAGATCCAATAAGTCCATCCTAAAGGAATCAGTCCTGAATATTCATTGGAAGGACTGATGCTGAAGCTGACACTCCAATACTTTGGCCACGTGATGTGAAGAATTGACTCGCTTGAAAAGACCCTGATCTTGGGAAAGATTGAAGGCAGTAGGAGAAGCAGACGACAGAGGATGAAATGGATGGCATCACTGACTCAATGGACATGAGTTTGAGTAAACTCCCATAGTTGGTGATTGACAGGGAGGCCTGACGCGCTGCAGTTCATGGGGTCGCAGAGAGTCGGACACGTCTGAGCTACTGAACTGAATAAAATGCCACAGACCTGGTGGCTTATAAACAAGAACATCTGTTTCTTACCATTCTGGATGCTGAAGTCCAAAACTGAAGTGCCAGCGTGATTACGTGAGTGCCTTTTCCAGATCACAGACTTTTGTATCCTCACATGATGGAAGGGTATAGACCTCCCTGGGGGACTCTTCTTATAAGGGTAGTAATCCTATTCATGAGATTAGCACACCCTCAGGACCTAATCATCTCCTAAAGATCCCACTTCCTAATACCATCATATTGGACATTTGGATTTCAACGTATGGATTTTGAGGGGATGCAAAGATTCAGATCATAGCAGAAAGAGCTCTGAGTCAGGTCAGAATTTAGTACATTTAAAGAAGAGAAAAAAGTCACCACAGGTGGAACTGAGTTCACTGCTGCTCAGTTAGCTAACCTCTCAGTACCCATGTATTACCTGACTTGACTTGTGAAATTTACCAGAGTCCATCTGCCACCCTTATCTCTTCTGACCAGCTCTCAATGATTGCATCATACAATATGGTGAAATTGTATTTTAAGTTTATCCAAGTTGATTCATACTGGATCTTATTTTTCTTATCTTTTATCAGATAGGTTTAACATTTGGATGAACTTCCAGAAGTTTATTTCAAAATATCTTTCTTATCATCCCATCACTGATTTCTTGTCAATTCCTCTTCAATAATGAAACAACTTTAAAACTGATTTTTGAAGCACATTTGGACTCTCATATGGAGTCCTGAAAGATGGGTGAGAATGAGTTTTCAGGACTTTATTTTAGAGGTTTCTTTGGCCAAGAAAATGTATAAATTTCATCTGTGCATGAAATGTTCAATTGGTATCTCTATTTTTCTTGAAGAGATCTCTGGTCTTTCCCATTCTATTGTTTTCCTCTATTTCTTTGCATTGATCACTTAGGAAGGCTTTCTTATCAGTCCTTGCTAGTCTTTGGAACTCTGCACTCACGTGGATATATCTTTCCTTTCCTCCTTTGCCTTTCTGATTCTGATGATGGCCCTCAATGAGCCACACCAACTGGTATTTGTGCCCTTGTACAGTCCCTCCCGCATGTGCTTCTGGCTGGCACCTACCAGTAGGATGTTATGAAAGGGATACTGTGCCAGTTCCAGACTCAGTCTTTTTTTAAAATTTTTATTCAGCCCTTATTTTTTCCCAACTCTATTGCTATGTTATTGACATCTAACACTTTGTAAGTTTAAGGTGTACAATGTGATGATTTAATATATGCATACATTGTGAAATGATTACCACAAAATAAGGCTAGTTAACACAGCCATCACCTCACATAGCTACCTTTTGTGTGTGTGTGGTGAGGACTTTCCAGATTTAATCTTTTAACAAGTTTCATGTATTCTGTATAGTATTGTTAACTATAGTCATCATGCTACACATTAGATAGGCAAGAAATCGTTCATCTTATAACTGGAAATTTGTACTCTTTGACCACCTGTACTCATTTCTTCCTCCTGGCCTCTCCAAAAACCACAAATCTACCCTCTGTTTCTGTGAGTTTGGGTTTTTCTTTTTTCTCAGATTTTACATATAAATGAGATCATAGAATATTTGTCTTTCTCCATGTGACTTCATTAAACATAGTGTCCTCCAAGCCCATTCATATTATCACAAATGGCAGGATTTCCTTATTTTTATTGCTGAATAATATTCCACTTTGTGTGTATATGCAGACATGCGTACACACATACACACACACTACAGTTTCTTTACCATTCATCTGTCAATGGACAGTTAAATTGTTTCCATGTCTTGGCTATTGTGAATAATATTGCACTGAATATGGAGGTACAGCCATCTCTTCAAGACAGTAATTTCATTTCCTTCAGATATATACAGAGAAATGGGATGGCTGGATTATATGGTAGTTCTAGTGTTGATTTTTTGAGAAACCTTCACACTGTTTTCCAAAGGGGTTGTACTAATTTACATTTCCATCAGCAGTGTATAAAGATTCCCTTTTCTCCACATCTTTGCCAGCATTTGTTATGACTTGTCTTTTTATCATAGACTTTCTAACAGATTTGAGAGGATATCTTATTGTGGTTTTGACTTGCATTTCCCTGATTATTAGAGATGTTGAGCACCTTTTCTTGTATTGGTTGGCCATTTGTATATATTCTTTGGAAAAATGGCTATTCAGATTCTTTGCCCATTTTAAAATCTTATTATTTGTTTTATTGCTGTTAGGTTTGATCAGTTTTTAATATATTTTGGATATTAACCCCTTATCAGATAGATGGTTTGCAAACATTTTTTCCCATTCTGTAGGCTGTCTTTTCATTTTGTTGATTATTTCCTTTGCTGGGCAGTAATTTTTATTTTGATGTAGTCCTACATGGTGAGTTTTGCTTTTGTAGAAAGCAAAAACTAAAATAGCATAGTAGAAACTATTCATGAAGGGTGAAGGAAAATTTAATTTTGGAGTTTGCTTAGTCACTATGTAAGAAGACTAATGAAGGAGTGTCCAAGATGCCAGAGTAGGAAGAACCTTAGCTCACGTTCTTCCATGAAATGTATACTACTTAGAGAGCTTCCATTGAAAACAAAGACCTACAGAAGGCACAAAATTTCTACAATGAAATTTACAAAGAAGGAACCACAAAGAATTGGATAGGAGGGCCAGATATGTGATATAGTTAAGCAGGAAACTCACAAAGGGGAGAATAATTACAACTGCAGAGGTTCTCCCAAAGGAGGAAGGTGTCCAAGCTCTACATCAGGCTCCCCAGCCTGGGGGTTCTGTGCCAGGAAGACAAGCCTCTAGAACATTTGGCTCTGAAGACTAGAGGGCTTAGTTTCAGGAGAGCCCGAGGCCTGGAGGAAATAGAGAATCCTCTCTTAAAGGGTGCACACAAAAGCTCACATGTTTCAGGACCCAAGGAAGAAGCAATAATTTAGGATGAGCTTGGGTCAGCCTTACCTGTTGACCTTGAGAAAGCCTTCCAGGGAGGCAGGAGGCAACTGGAGCTCACCTAGGGGACTCAGACACTGGCAGCAGCCATTTTGTGGCGCTTGTTCTACCACAAAGACACTGGTACTGGCAAATATCATTCTGGAATCCTTCTAGCTTATTCACACTGGGTCCTACCAGCCTGCTGGCACCAGTACTCAGACAACTCAGGACAAGCAGCTGTCCAGGTGGTGACACAGCTTTACCCACCAACAGGTGGGCTGCCTTAAGACCCTTGAACCTCCAGCCACCCCAGGACTAGGCCTCCTACACCAGGGAGACTTGGAACCTCCCCCACACCTTCAGGGCCCTGCAGCTAGTCTTTCATACCCTGCCCTCCCTAGCAGCACTCTTGCCTAGAGCATTCCATGGATGGAGGAGCCTAGTGGGCTATAGTCCATGGGGTGGCAACAAGATGACTGAATGCACACACAAACCCCTGTCTACCAGCAGGCCAGCACCAACACATGAAGAGCCACAGTTCTGGAGCCAGAGACCACAGCATACTATACATAGAAACTCCTAAAGACACCACCCTAAAAGCTACCTGACATCATCAATAATTTAGGATTCAAAATTAGTAGTCAGCAATCTGTTGTGTTTCTATATACTAACAATGAACTGTGAGAAAGAGAAATTTACCAGTGCAGGAAAATGGATAAAATATCTAAGAGTAAATGTAACCAGGGGGTACAAGACTTGTACTTGGAAAACTGGAATAACAGGCAAGTTTGGCCCAAGAGTACAAAATGAAGCAAGGCAAAGGCTAACAGAGTTTTGCCAAGAAAATGCATGGTCAAAGCAAACACCTTCTTCCAACAATGCAAGAGATGACTCTACACGTGGACATCTCCAGATGGTCAATACTGAAATCAGATTGATTATATTCTTTGTCCAAAGATGGAGAATATCTATACAGTGAGCAGAAACAAAACCGGGAGCTGACTGTGGATCAGATGATGACATCTTTATTGCAAAATTCAGACTTAAATGGAAGAAAGTGGGGAAAACCACTAGATCATCCAGATATGACTGAAATCAAATGCCTTTCGATTATATGGTGGAAGTGACAAATAAATTAGACCTGATAGAGTTCCTGAAGAACTATGGATGGAGGTTTGTAACAATGTACAGGAGGCTGTGATCAAAATCATCCCCATGGATAAGAAATGTAGAAAGGCAAAATGTTTGTCTGAGGAGGCCTTAGAAATAGCTGAAAAAAGAAGAGAAGTATCAGGCTAAGGAGATAAGGAAAGATATATTGATCTGAATGCAGAGGTGCAAAGAATAACAAGGAGCGATAAGAAAGCCGTTCTAAGTGATCAATGCAAAGAAAGAGAGGAAAACAATAGAATGGGAAAGACTAGAGATTTCTTCAAGAAAATCAGAGATACCAAGGGAATATTTCATGCAAAGATGGGCACACCAAAAGACAGAAATGGTATGGACTTAGAGGTCCAGGAGGTATTAAGAAGAGGTGGTAAGAATATACAGTTCAGTTCAGTTCAGTCACTCAATCGTGTCCGACTCTTTGCGACACCATGAATCGCAGCACGCCAGGCCTCCCTGTTCATCACCATCTCCCGGAGTTCACTCAGACTCATGTCCATCGAGTTAGTGATGCCATCCAGCCATCTCATCCTCGGTTGTCCCCTTTTCCTCCTGCCCTCAATCCCTCCCAGCATCAGAGTCTTTTCCAGTGAGTCAACTCTTCTCATGAGGTGGCCAAAGTACTGGAGTTTCAGCTTTAGCATCAGTCCTTCCAAAGAAATCACAGGGCTGATCTCCTTCAGAATGGACTTGTTGGATCTCCTTGCAGTCCAAGGGACTCCCAAGTCTTCTCCAACACCACAGTTGAAAAGCGTCAATTCTTTGGCGCTCAGGTTTCTTCATAGTCCAACTTTCACATCCATACATGACCACTGGAAAAACCATAGCCTTGACTAGACGGACCTTAGTCGGCAACGTAATGTTTCTGCTTTTGAATATGCTATCTAGATTGGTCATAACTTTTCTTCCAAGGAGTAAGCGTCTTTTAATTTCATGGCTGCAATCACCATCTGCAGTGATTTTGGAGCCCCCCAAAATAAAGTCTGACACTGTTTCCACTGTTTCCCCATCTATTTCCCATAAAGTGATGGGACCGGATGCCATGATCTTCATTTTCTGAATGTTGAGCTTTAGGCCAACTTTTTCACTCTCCACTTTCACTTTCACTTTCATCAAGAGGCTTTTTAGTTCCTCTTCACTTTCTGTCATAAGGGTGGTGTCATCTGCATATCTGAGGTTATTGATATTTCTCCCAGCAATCTTCATTCCAGCTTGTGTTTCTTCCAGTCCAGCGTTTCTCATGATGTACTCTGCATATAAGTTAAATAAGCAGGGTGACAATATACAGCCTTGACATACTCCTTTTCCTATTTGGAACCAGTCTGTTTTTCCTTGTCCAGTTCTAACTATTGCTTCCTGACCTGCATACAGATCTCTCAAGAGGCAGGTCAGGTGGTCTGGTATTCCCATCTCTCTCAGAATTTTCCACAGTTTATTGTGATCCACACAGTCAAAGGTTTGGCATAGTCAATAAAGCAGAAATGGATGTTTTTCTGGAACTCTCTTGCTTTTTCCATGATCCAGCAGATGTTGGCAATTTGATCTCTGGTTCCTCTGCCTTTTCTAAAACCAGCTTGAACATCAGGGAGTTCATGGTTCACGCATTGCTGAAGCCTGGTTGGAGAATTTTGAGCATTACTTTACCAGCATGTGAGATGAGTGCAATTGTGCAGTAGTGTGAGCATTCTTTGGCATTGCCTTTCTTTGGGATTGGAATGAAAACTGACCTTTTCCAGTCCTGTGGCCACTGCTGAGTTTTCCAAATTTGCTGGCATATTGAGTGCAGCACTTTCACAGGATCATCTTTCAGGATTTGAAACAGCTGAACTGGAATTCCATCACCTCCACTATCTTTGTTCCTAGAGATGCTTTCCAAGGCCCACTTGCCTTCACATTCCAGGATGTCTGGATCTAGGTGAGTGATTACACCATCATGATTATCTGGATCATGAAGATCTTTTTTGTACAGCTCTTCTGTGTATTCTTGCCACCTCTTCTTAATATCTTCTGCTTCTGTTAGGTCCATACCATTTCTGTCCTTTATCAAGCCCATCTTTGCATGAAATATTCCCTTGGTATCTCTAATTTTCTTGAAGAGATCTCTAGTCTTTCCCATTCTGCTGTTTTCCTCTATTTATTTGCATTAATCATTGAAGAAGGCTTTCTTATCTCTTCTTGCTATTCTCTGGAACACTGCATTCAGATGTTTATATCTTTCCTTTTCTCCTTTACTTTTCGCCTCTCTTCTTTTTACAGCTATTTGTAAGGCCTCCCCAGACAGTCATTTTGCTTTTTTGCATTTCTTTTCCATGTGGATGGTCTTGATCCCTGTCTCCTGTACGATGTCACGAACCTCATTCCATAGTTCATCAGCCACTCTATCTATCAGATCTAGGCCCTTAAATCTATTTCTCACTTCCACTGTATAATCATAAGGGATTTGATTTAGGTCATACCTGAACGGTCTAACGGTTTTCCCTACTTTCTTCAATTTGAGTCTGATTTTGGTAATAAGGAGTTCATGATCTGAACTACAGTCAGCTCCTGGTCTTGTTTTTGTTGGCTGTATAGAGCTTCTCCATCTTTGGCTGCAAAGGATATAATCAATCTGATTTTGGTGTTGACCATCTGGTGATGTCCATGGGAGTCTTCTCTTGTGTTGTTGGAAGAGGATGTTTGCTATGACCAGTGCATTTTCTTGGCAAAACTGTATTAAGCTTTGCCCTGCTTCATTCCGCATTCCAAGGCCAAATTCGCCTGTTACTCAAGGTGTTTCTTGACTTCCTACTTTTGCATTCCAGTCCCCTATAGTGAAAAGGACATCTTTTTTGGTGTTAGTTCTAAAAGGTCTTGTAGGTCTTCATAGAACCGTTCAAGTTAAGCTTCTTCAGCGTTACTGGTTGGGGCATAGGCTTGGATAACTGTGATATTGAATGGTTTGCCTTGGAAATGAACAGAGATCATTCTGTCATTTTTGAGATTGCATGCAAGTACTGCATTTCAGACTCTTTTTTTGACCATGGTGGCTACTCCATTTCTTCTAAGGGATTCCTGCCCACAGTAGTAGATATAATGGTCATCTGAGTTAAATTCACCCATTCCAGTCCATTTTAGTTTGCTGATTCCTAGAATATCGATGTTCACTCTTGCCACCTCTTGTTAGACCACTTCCAATTTGCCTTGATTCATGGACCTGACATTCCAGGTTCCTATGCAAAATCACTGCAGATGGTGACTGCAGCCATGAAATTAAAAGACACTTACTCCTTGGAAGAAAAGTTATGACCAACCTAGATAGTATATTCAAAAGCAGAGACATTACATTGCCAACTAAGGTCCATCTAGTCAAGGCTATGGTTTTTCCAGTGGTCATGTATGGATGTGAGAGTTGGACTGTGAAGAAGGCTGAGCACCAAAGAATTGATGCTTTTGAACTGTGGTGTTGGAGAAGACTCTTGAGGATCCCTTAGACTACAAGGAGATCCAACCAGTCCATTCTGAAGGAGATCAACCCTGGGATTTCTTTGGAAGGAATAATGCTAAAGCTGAAACTCCAGTACTTTGGCCACCTCATGAGAAGATTTGACTCATTGGAAAAGACTCTGATGCTGGGAGGGATTGAGGGCAGGAGAAGAAGGGGACGACCGAGGATGAGATGGCTGGATGGCATCACGGACTTGATGGACGTGAGTCTGAGTGAACTCCGGGAGATGGTGATGAACAGGGAGGCCTGACATGTTGAGATTCATGGGGTCGCAAAGAGTCAGACATGACTGAGCGACTGAAATGTACTGAACTGAACTGAACTGATGCAATATTGCTCTTTACAGCATCGGACCTTGCTTCTATCACCTGTCTCATCCACAACTGGGTGTTGTTTTTGCTTTGGCTCCATCCCTTCATTCTTTCTGGAGTTATTTCTCCACTGATCTCCAGTAGCATATTGGGCACCTACTGACCTGGGGAGTTCCTCTTTCAGTATCCTATCATTTTGCCTTTTCATACTGTTCATGGGGTTCTCAAGGCAAGAATACTGAAGTCGTTTGCCATTCCCTTCTCCAGTGGACCACATTCTGTCAGACCTCTCCACCATGACCCACCCGTCTTGGGTTGTCCCATGGGCATGGCTTGTTTTCATTGAGTTAGACAAGGCTGTGGTCCTAGTGTGAGTAGATTGACTAGTTTTCTGTGAGTATGGTTTCAGTGTGTCTGCCCTCTGAAGCCCTCTTGCAACACCTACCATCTTACTTGTGTTTCTCTTACCTTGGGCGTGGGGTATCTCTTCACAGCTGCTCCAGCAAAGCACAGCCGCTGCTCCTTACCTTGAACAAGGGGTGTCTCCTTACCTGCACGAAT
The DNA here is from genome assembly GCF_023091745.1 of Budorcas taxicolor. NCBI lineage: Eukaryota > Metazoa > Chordata > Mammalia > Artiodactyla > Bovidae > Budorcas > Budorcas taxicolor. Next base: position 47,713,511 of record NC_068935.1, read on the forward strand.
ACACAGAACTATACAAAAGAGGTCTTAATGACCCAGATAACCACAATGGTGTGATCACTCACCTAGAGCCAGATATCCTGGAATGTGAAGTCAAGTCCGCCTTAGGAAGCATCACTATGAACAATGCTAGTAGAGGTGATGGAATTCCAGCTGAGCTATTTCAAATCCCAAAAGATGTTGATGTGAATGTGCTGCACTCAATATGCCAGCCAGTTTGGAAAACTCAGCAGTGGCCACAGGAGTGGAAAAGGTCAGTTTTCATTCGAACCCCAAAGAAACGGAGTGTCAAAGAACTTCAAACTTCAGCACAGTTGCACTCATCTCAAATACTAGCAAAGTAATGCTGAAAGCGTTGCAGGAAGGGTGACCCCTTCCAGGGCCCGAAAGTGGGCTCTTGTCTAATACTCGGAAATGAATTGTCTGAAGAAGCAAATGTGCTGACAAAGCAAAGGATTTTATTGGGAAAGGGCACCTGGGCGGAGAGCAGTATGTAAGGGAACCCAGGAAAATTGCTCTGCCACAGTCTTCTGTTTTCTGGTGATGGGATTAGCTTCTGGGTTGTCTTTAGCCAATCATTCTGTCAACTACAAATTCCACTTACCAGTGCAATTGCATTGCATTGCCAGTGACTGAGCAACAAAGGCATTTGCCATCTGCCTCTATGGAGGTTGAAGACAATGCTGCTGCAGCTATTGACCTTCAACAATTCCTGAGGGAGTTCAGGGTGAAGTGAGGCACTCTGTGCTCCAGAAATCTGGTGGGACAGGTCTTTAGATAGTTGGATGTTTTTAGGGACAAATTTTATCCTCTTAGTCTTTGCATCTCCTCATATCTGCTAAGTCGCTTCAGTCGTGTCCGACTCTGTGTGACCCCATAGACGGCAGCCCACCAGCCTCCCCTGTCCCTGGGATTCTCCAGGCAAGAACACTGGAGTAGGTTGCCATTTCCTTCTCCAATGCATGAAAGTGAAAAGTGAAAGTGAAGTTGCTCAGTCGTGTCTAGAGAAGCACTAACTTCCTTCATGGTGACATCAGACCCTCATGACTAACAAAAAACCTTTTGTAAATTGAGTGCTTCATGGCATTGAACTCCCCCTTCAACAAAACCTTATATATTGACTTCCCCCCACTGCCACTTTGGAGCAGAGCTATTTGAGATGCTGCCTCCTGGGCCGCAGTCTGCATTTTGCCCCAAATAAAACTTAACTCGCAACTCTCAAGTTGTACATCTTTTTCTTTTAGTCGACAGTTATGGTGGCAACGAAGGGACCCAGAGAGAACTCCCTTTCTTCGACTGGACTCCACGAGGAATTGGAGCTTTGATACTAGCAGTGGCCCCTTGCGGCCATCCGCATCCTCGGGGAGTGCAGACTAGTTTGGGTAAGTCTCTCCTGGTTCTTGAATCTCCCATATTGGTTGAGATTCTGAGCTTTATTTGGCGGTAGAGCAGGTTACCTGCCGCCTCCTAGTAGGAACGTACTGGTGCGGAGGGGGGGGCGCAACTTGGGTGAAACATCAAAGGACTACCCATTTATGGTCTAGACAGTGCATGGGGCTCGGTAGAAAGATACTGAGGAATTCTCACCCAGTCAAAAGAAACTGGGTGGGGGGCTGGTTGAAAGATGTCAGGGGAATTGCCCATCCAGTGGAAAGGTACTGAGTAGGGGGGTCTTGATTGAAAAAAATCAAGGAATACCCAGGTCTCAGCTGAAAGATGCTGAGGTCACTCCATTGTAGAAGACTGTATGGTCTTAGTTGATTGGTTAAGTAAGAGGGTGATCTGATACTTTCCCTCAATTTGACTGACTTTATAGAATTTGTCAGGATAAAAGTGAGGAAAACACATGAGAGCTTTGCTCTGAAGAAAAAGGACAAGACTCCTCCTGGTCAGTTTTGTTTTTCTCAGGTGACTGAGAAATTTAAGGGAGTGGTGGAGGCTTAGTCTTCAAACCATGCAGTGGTCCCATAGGAAAAACCACACATTAATTAAAACGCTTGCTCATCCGGGGTCGCAGATGAGAACTGGCCATTCAGTGACCTGAGCAGACATGGTGGTCTTAGATTGCCGGAGGCAGAATCCGAGACAAATAAGACAAGCTGAAATGAGTCTAGGGTGACTCCTGGAGAAGTTAAGCTCACAAGCAGCACATGGGCCCACTACACAAGTTCACTAGTGAGTTTTATCCCTGAAAAATTCAGCTTAAAATGGGAAACAGAATCAAAAACAGAAACAAAGGGATGCCAGAAAGACCAGCCTCTGACTAACACTCTAGCCAGATTCATGTACAATACATACGGAGCTCATACTTGCAAGTACCTAGTTAATTGGAGAAATTATACTGAAGGAGATCTCAACCTAAAATGGCCAAATTGGGGTTCTTCTGATATTCCAAAATTGATATATTTTTTTGTGTGCACAATGAAAAGGTCAGTGTGCTTACTTTGACTGGGATCTAGAAGCTTCTAAAACAGGAAATGATAGAGTAACTTCTTCGCAGAAAATCAACAAGAAATTGCTTGAAATTATATCAAAACTAAAAAAGGCTGCTAGCACTGACTTTGCCAGGTCTCAGGTCTAGTCGAACTGGGACGTCACGTTTGACATTTATGCTATTTGGTTTTTGATTTCTGGGCATTACTTTACCACATTTTTGGGGCACTCTTGCCACTTGGCTTTTGATTTCTAGGCATCTCTTTGCCTTTTGTTTCATTTGGAGTATGACTCCTGGCTGGTGAAATTCTGCTTCAGTTTGGTTTTGTTCTTTTGGTTTGAGTGCACAGACATCTGGTATAAACTGCTTGAGCCAATGTGGGAATTGCTCACTGTAAGGCTCCACACTCCACCTGGGAACCCCTTGGGAAAAAATCTTTTTTTAACTGGTCAATCTATAATTATGATCCAGTGACAAAAAAAGATGGCCTGTAATATTAGATCTCTATTGACATAGGATAGGAAAATGGACTGAAGTTCCCTAATGTCCAGGACTTCCTCCTGTAGTCAACAGCCCGGGGCTGATCAAACTAAGACCCCTACTTCCCCAGAGTGACAATCTCTGCTGAGACCAATCTGTCCTTGTTATCAGGGCCAAGTTGAGCACTATCTGGTCTAAATTTTGGCTATAAAACTATGGTCGCACACACAAAAAAACTATTTTTGACAATGTGGTCACAATATTCTTTAGACTCCAGAGGAAGCTTGAAGGAAGAATTCTCTTTTTAAGAATTTTTGCCCTGAGGAAATAACTCCTCCTATACATTTAGACCAGAGTTCCTGGGATCACTTATCTAGAACATATCTAATTCCTGAAACCAAAAAGAAAAAAAAAAGGGAACAAAACCATTTAAAATCTGATTCCAACCATTTTTATTCATAACTAAGTTTGGAAAACAAAGCTATAGGATATCTTGTGTCTATTTGGATATATGTATGTCTCAGTGTGTGTCATATATATATATATATATATATATATATATATATATAGCTGATTGCTGAGATCAGTTTGTAAATGAGCTCTAACCTAATAGGTCTTGAAAAAAAACGTAAGTGCTTACAAATCAAATAATTCTAAATACAAGAGAAATTAACCTAACAGAATTTCAGGTTCATGTGAACTGGGAAATATTCACTATTAAACACCTGATACTAATGTTTATTTGTTGATCTAAGTAATGTAGACATCTCTAAGAGTACTTAACATTAAGCAGAATATTTTCTTTTTTTTTTTTTAAGCAGAATATTTTCATTGTACCTAGGTTTAACATAAGTTAAATATTATTATATCTGTTACAAGTTTGTCAGCAAGGAAATTACCTTGCTGAGCAAAGAAGCTTATAAAAAGTGTAAATGAGATATGAGCCTTTAGACAACTCTATTAAGAATAATTATGCTTTAGGAATGTCTGTCTAGTCTATCCAGAATGGGGTAACTTGAACTTCTAAGGGTTCTGCTAAACTAAATGTTGGAAGCTTAAGTCATTTCCAAATAAAATAAGGTTTTGAAACATTTATTACTAAACACTTTTACAGAGAAACTAAAGAGATTTGGGATTAAAAAGAAATGATCTTTGGTGCCATCCTAAAATGAAGGTTTTAGAAATTATCACAGGTATTTATGCTCACCAATTTATAAAATGCTAATATAAAAGTCAGTTCTTGGTTGGTTAAAGGAAGTAGGAAGTGTGTTTTCGGTAAAGAAGGTATGTGGAATGGAATTAAATTTTGTGAAGGAAAAGGAAGCAAGCGTGACTTGCAGGTGGCTTTTCAGGATGGAAGAACACATTAATGGGTACAGAAAGTGATAAGGTTTGTGAAAAGTGAACCATGAGGAAAGAGTTTTGTATATGGTTAGGAGTAAGTTTAAAATAAAGTTAATTAAGTTTACCTTTTAAGTAGTGTAAGCTGGTGCAAAAACTTAAATTTAGTTTTTCTCTCTGTTAAGAGTACACCTTGTCTTCAGACATTAAACTGCCTTTGATAATCACTTCATGGCAAATAGATGGGGAAACAGTGAAATCAGTGGCTGACTTTATTTTTCTGGGCTCCAAAATCACTGCAGATGGTGATTGCAGCCATGAAATTAAAGCACACTTACTCCTTGGAAGGAAAGTTATGACCAAACTAGACAGCATATTAAAAAGCAGAGACATTATTTTGCCAATAAAGGTCCATCTAGTCAAGGCTATGGGTTTTCCAGTGGTCATGTATGGATGTGAGAGATGGACTATAAAGAAAGCTGAATGCCGAAGAATTGATGTTTTTGAACTGTAGTGTTGGAGAAGACTCTTTTTTAAAAATATAAATTTATTTATTTTAATTGGAAGCTAATTACTTTACAATATTGTATCGGTTTTGCCATGCATCAACATGAATCCACCATGGGTGTACATGTGTTCCCCAACCTGAACCCCCCTGTATAAACCCATTGCACCAGCCCTGAGCATCCTGTATCATGCATCAAACCTGGACTGGCAATTCGTTTCACATATGACATTATACATGTTTCAATGTCATTCTCCGAAATCATCCCACCCTCGCCCTCTCCGACAGAGTGCAAAAGACTGTTCTACACATCTGTGTCTCTTTTGCTGTCTCGCATACAGGGTTATTATTACTGTCTTTCTAAATTCCATATATATGCATTAGTGTACTGTATTGGTGTTTTTCTTCTGGCTTACTTCACTCTGTATAATAGGCTCCAGTTTTCATCCACCTCAGAACTGATTCAAATGTATTCTTTTTAATGGCTGAGTAATACTCCATTGTGTATATGTACCACAGCTTTCTTATCCATTCATCTGCTGATGGACATCTAGGTTGCTTCCATGTCCTGGCTATTATAAACAGTGCTGTGATGAGCATTGGGGTACACAAGTCTCTTTCCATTCTGGTTTCCTCAGCAGTGGGATTGCTGGGTCATATGCAGTTCTAGTTCCACTTTTTTAAGGAATCTCCACACTGTTCTCCATATTGGCTGTACTAGTTTGCATTCTACCAACAGTGTAAGAGGGTTCCCTTTCACCGTACCCTCTCCAGCATTTATTGCTTGTAGACTTTTGGATAGCAGCCATTCTGACTGCTGTGAGATGGTACCTCATTGTGGTTTTGATTTGCATTTCTCTGATAATGAGCGATGTTGAGCATCTTTTCATGTGTTTGTTAACCATCTGTGTGTCTTCTTTGGAGAAATGTCTGTTTAGTTCTTTGGCCCATTTTTTGATTGGGTCAGGAATGGAGCTGCAGAAGTTGCTTGTATATTTTTGAGATTAATTCTTTGTCAGTTGCTTCATTTGCTATTATTTTCTTGCATTCTGAAGGCTGTCTTTTCACCTTGCTTATAGTTTCCTTTATTGTGCAGAAGCTTTTAGTTTTAACTAGGTCCCACATGTTTATTTTTGCTTTTATTTCCTATATTCTGGGAGGTGGGTCATAGAGGATCCTGCTGTGATTTATGCCAGAGAGTGTTTTGCCTATGTTCTCCTCTAGGAGTTTTATAGTTTCTGGTCTTACATTTAGATCTGTAATCCATTTTGAGTTTACTTTTGTGTATGGTGTTAGAAAGTGTTCTAGTTTCATTCTTTTACAAGTGGTTGACCTGTTTTCCCAGCACCACTTGTTACAGAGATTGTTTTTAATCCATTGTATATTCTTGCCTCCTTTGTCAAAGATAAGGTGTCCATAGGTGTGTGGATTTATCTTTGAGTTTTCTATTTTGTTCCATTGATCTATATTTCTGTCTTTGTGCCAGTGCCATACTGTCTTGATGACTGTGGCTTTGTAGTAGAGCCTGAAGTCAGGCAGGTTGATTCCTCCAGTTCCATTCTTCTTTCTCAAGATCGCTTTGGCTATTCGAGGTTTTTTGTATTTCCATACAAATTGTGAAATTATTTGTTCCAGCTCTGTGGAAAATACCATTGGTAGCTTGATAGGGATTGCATTGAATGTATAGATTGCTTTGGGTAGTATATTCATTATGACTATATTGATTCTTCTGATCGATGAAGATGGTATATTTCTCCATCTATTTGTGTCCTCTTTGATTTCTTTCACCACTGTTTTATAGTTCTCTATATATAGGTCTTTAGTTTCCTTAGGTAGATATATTCCTAAGTATTTTATTCTTTTCATCCAATGGTGAATGGAATTGTTTCCTTAATTTCTCTTTCTATTCTTTCATTATTAGTGTATAGGAATGCAAGGGATTTCTGTGTGTTGATTTTATATCCTGCAACTTTACTATATTCATTGATTAGCTCTAGCAATTTTCTGGTGGACTCTTTAGGGTTTTCAATGTAGACGATCATGTCATCTGCAAACAGTGAGTTTTACTTCTTTTCCAATTTAGATTCCTTTTATTTCTTTTTCTGGTCTGATTGCTGTGGCCAAAACTTCCAAAACTCTGTTGAATAGTAGTGGTGAGAGTGGGCACCCTTGTTTTGTTCCTGACTTTAGGGGAAATGCTTTCAATTTTTCACCATTGAGGATAATGTTTGCCGTGGGTTTGTCATATATAGCTTTTATTATGTTGAGGTATGTTCCTTCTATTCCTGCTTTCTGGAGAGTTTTTATCATAGATGGATGTTGAATTTTGTCAAAGGCTTTCTCTGCATCAATTGAGATAATCATATGTGTTTTATTTTTCAGTTTGTTAATGTGGTGTATTACATTGATTGATTTGCAGATATTGAAGAATCCTTGCATCCCTGGGATAAAGCCCTCTTGGTCATGATGTATGATCTTTTTAATGTGTTGTTGGATTCTGATTGGTAGAATTTTGTTAAGGATTTTTGCATCTATGTTCATCAGTGATATTGGCCTGTAGTTTTCTTTTATTGTGGCATCTTTCCAGGTTTTGGTGATGGTGGCCTCATAGAATGAGTTTGGAAGTTGACATTCCTCTGCAATTTTCTGGAAGAGTTTGAGTAGGATAGGTGTTAGCTCTTCTCTAAATTTTTGGTAGAATTCAGCTTTGAAGCTGAATGGTCCTGGGCTTTTGTTTGCTGCAAGATTTCTGATTACAGTTTCAATTACTGTGCTTCTGATGGGTCTGTTAAGATTTTCTATTTCTTCCTGGTTCAGTTTTAGAAAGTTGTACTTTTCTAAGAATTTGTCCATTTCTTCCACGTTGTCCATTTTATTGGCATATAATTGCTGATAGTAGTCTCTTATGTTCCTTTGTATTTCTGTGTTGTCTGTTGTGATCTCTCCATTTTCATTTCTAATTTTATTGATTTGATTTTTCTCCCTTTGTTTCTTGATGAATCTGGCTAATGGTTTGTCAATTTTATTTATCCTCTTAAAGAACCAGCTTTTGGCTTTGTTGGTTTTTGCTATGGTCTCTTTTGTTTCTTTTGCATTTATTTCTGCCCTCATTTTTAAGATTTTGTTCCTTCTTCTAACCCTGGGGTTCTTCATTTCTTTCTTTTCTAGTTGCTTTAGGTGTAGAGTTAGGTTATTTATTTGACTTTCTTCTTGTTTCTTGAGGTATGCCTGTATTGCTATGAACCTTCCCCTAGCACTGTTTTTACAGTTTCCCACAGGTTTTGGATTGTCGTTTTTTTCATTTTCATTCATTTCTATGCATATTTTTATTTCTTTTTTGATTTCTTCTGTGATTTGTTGGTTATTCAGCAGCGTGTTGTTCAGCCTCCATATGTTGGAATTTTTAATAGTCGTTCTCCTATAATTGACATCTAATCTTACTGCATTGTGGTCACAAAGATGCTTGGAATGATTTCAGTTTTTTTGAATTTACCAAGGCTAGATTTATGGCCCAAGATGTGATCTATCCTGGTGAAGGTTCCATTGCTTGAGAAAAAGGAGAAATTCATTGTTTTGTGGTGAAGTGTCCTATAGATATCAATTGGGTCTAACTGGTCTATTGTATTATTTAAAGTTTGTGTTTTCCTTGTTAATTTTCTGTTTAGTTCACCTATCCATCGGTGTGAGTGGGGTATTAAAGTCTCCCACTATTATTGTGTTACTGTTAATTTCCCCTTTCATACTTGTTAGCATTTGTCTTACATATTGCAGTGCTCCTATGTTGGGTGCATGTATATTTATAATTGTTATGTCTTCTTCTTGGATTGATCCTTTGATTATTATGTAGTGTCCTTCTTTGTCTCTTTTCACAGTCTTTGTTATAAGGTCTATTTTATCTGATATGAGTATTGCGGCTCTTGCTTTCTTTTGGTCTCCATTTGCATGGAATATATTTTTTCCAGCCCTTCACTTTCAGTCTGTATGTGTCCTTTGTTTTGAGGTGGGTCTCTTGTAGACAACATATAGAGGGTTCTTGTTTTTGTATCCATTCAGCCATTCTTTGTCTTTTGGTTGGGGCATTCAACCCTTTTATGTTTAAGGTAATTACTGATAAGTATGATTCCCATTGCCATTTGCTTTATTGTTTTGGGTTTGAGTTTATACACCATTTTTTTACCTGTCTAGAGAAGATCCTGTAGCATTTTTAGGAGAGCTGGTTTGGTGGTGCAGAATTCTCTCAGCTTTTGCTTGTCTATAAAGCTTTTGATTTCTCCTTCACATTTGAATGAGATCCTTGCAGGGTACAGTAATCTGGGCTGTAGGTTATTTTCTTTCATCACTTTAAGTATGTCCTGCCATCCCTTTCTGCCCTGATGAGTTTCTATTGAAAGATCAGCTGGTATCCTTATGGGAATCCCCTTGTGTGTTATTTGTTGTTTTTCCCTTGCTGCTTTTAATATTTGTTCTTTGTGTTGGATCTTTGTTAATTTGATTAATATGTGTCTTGGGGTGTTTTGCCTTGGGTTTATCCTGTTTGGCACTCTCTGGGGTTTTTGGACTTGGGTGGCTATTGCCTTCCCCATTTTAGGGAAGTTTTCAACTATTATCTCTTCAAGTATTTTCTCATGGTCTTTCTTTTTGTCTTCTTCTTCTGGGACTCCTATGATTCGAATGTTGGGACATCTAACATTGTCCCAGAGGTCTCTGAGGTTGTCCGCATTTCTTTTAACTCGTTTTTCTTTTTTCCTCTCTGATTCATTTATTTCTACCATTCTATCTTCTACCTCACTAATCCTATCTTCTGCCTCCATTATTCTACTAGTTACTCCCTCCAGAGTGTTTTTTTATCTCACTTATTTCATTATTCATTATATATTGACTCTTTTTTTATTTCTTCTAGGTCCATGTTAAACCTTTCTTGCATCTTCTCAATCCTTGTCTCCAGGCTATTTATCTGTGATTCCATTTTGTTTTCAAGATTTTGGGTCATTTTCACATCATTATTGGGAATCCTTTACCAGGTAGATTCCCTATCTCTTCCTCTTTTGTTTGGTTTGATGGGCATTTATCCTGTTTCTTTACTGCTGGGTATTCCTCTGTCTTTTCATCTTGTTTATATTGCTGTGTTTGGGGTGGCCTTTCTGTATTCTGGCAGTTTGTGGAGTTCTATTTATTGTGGAGTTTCCTAGCTGTGGGTGGGGTTGTACCTGTGACTTGTCAAGGTTTCCTGGTTCAGGAAGCTGTGTCGGTGTTCTGGTGGGTGGAGCTGGATTTCTTCTCTCTGAAGTGGAATAAAGTGTCCAGTAATGAGTTATGAGATGTCACTGGGTTTGGAGTGACTTTGGGCAGCCTGTATATTGAAGTTCAGGGCTGTGTTCCTGTGTTGCTGGAGAATTTGCATGGTATGTCTTGCTCTGGAACTTGTTGGCCCTTGGGTGGTGCTTGGTTTCAGTGTAGGTATGGAGGTGTTTGATAAGCTCCTGTCGATTAATGTTCCCTGGAGTCAGGAGTTCTCTGGTGTTCTCAGGTTTGGACTTAAGCCTCTTGCTTCTGGTTTTCAATCTTATTTTTACAATAGCCTCAAGACTTCTCCATCTATACAGCACCATTGATAAAACATCTCGGTTAAAGATGAAAAGTTTCTCCACAGAGAGGGACACCCAGAGAGGTTCACTGAGTTACATGGAGAAGAGAAGAGGGAGGAGGGAGATAGAGGTGACCTGAATGAGATGCAGTGGAATCAAAAGAGGAGAGAGCAAGCTAGCCAGTAACCACTTCCTTATGTGTGCTCCACAGTCTGGACCGCTCAGAGATGTTCACAGAGTTATACAGGGAAGAGAAGAGGGAGGAATGAGACAGAGGTGGCCAGGAGGATGAAAACGGGGGAATCAAAAGGAGAGAGACAGATCCAGCCAGTAATCAGTTCCCTAAGTGTTCTCCACCATCCGGAGCACACTGGTGATTCACAGAGTTGGGTAGAGAAGAGAAGGGGGAGGAAGGAGATAGAGGCGACCTGGTGGAGAAAAAGGAGAATCTAAAGGGGGAGAGAGCAGTCAAGCCAGTAATCTTGCTCCCAAGTAAAAATGGGTACTGAAGATTGGGTTCTTAAAGGTACAAAATTGATAACAAATACCAAAAAGCACAGATTAAAAATCTAGAGTAGAGGTTGGATTTTCAAAAATACAATATTAAAGAAAAAAAAAGTCACCCAAATTATAAAATATAAATATATATGAAGTTTACTTTAGAACATAAGGGCTCTTTTTTTTTTTTTGAAAAGTAATAGTAGGTTATAAAAATGAAAATTAAAGGAGTAAGAGAAAACTAAAACTTTTTAAAAATTAATAAAAAAATATAGAATAATAGTAAAAATGGTAAAAATATATCTAGGACTTTCTCTGCTGTTGTTGTGAGCAGTGTGGGGTCAGTTCATTTGCTGATAGTTCCTTGATCTGGCTTATATTTCTCAAGATCTATAGGCCCCTTCCTATGCAGTCGGTACTAACTACAGGGTTTTAATCTATTACTCCTATCACTTCCCAGGAGGTTCCATCTGGTTTAGCTTCTTCTGTTTGCTGGTCTCTTCAGTATCTAATTTCCCCCCTGACACAAGTGGGAAGGTGGTGGACACTTTTTTAGGCTCACTTGTTCAGTCGTGCTGTGGGGAGGAAGGGATGCTGCAAACAAATAACACTGGCGTGTGCTTGCAGTGTCTCGGCCACACTGGGTTTGCCCCCACTCACAGCGTGTGTGCTTTCTCTGTCTACACTGCTTAGGCTCTAGGTTGCTCTGCCGGGAACTGTCTGAGGCTGGCCCTGGGTTGTATGCACTTCCCAGGTCTAAGCCGCTCAGGGTCGTGTACTCTGGTAGTCCTCAGAAGCGCAGACTTGGTTGGGCCTGCGTTTTGTGTCCTCCCCAGGTCCGAGCAGCTCAGGTGACCAGGTGTTTGGCGAGAGTGGTCACAGTGACTTATCGCCTCCCCCATTCCTGCTGCTTGGTTTTCTGGGTGTACAACCAGCGCACCTTCTCAGGCAGATGTTGACCATCCAGAATCCCAAGAAGTCTTATTTAGCAACGAAGCCTGCTTGCAGTTTGGTAGATAATGCCTCTCTGGGGATGCGATTGCCCCCTTCTGGCTCTGGCTGCCTGTCACTCGAGGTGGATGGTCTGCAGCTGGCTAGCTCATCTCAGTCCTTTGTTCTGTGAGTGGGCCTGACGGTGTCTTAGGTTAGGGCTTTTTGTGTAGCTCTAGTCAATCCTTTGTTCTGAGAGCAGGCCTGGCAGTGTCTTAGGTTAGGGCTTTTCACGTGGTGGCTATCCCACAGTCTGGTTTGCTAGCCCAAGTTAGTTCCCTCAGATTGCCCTCAGGCCTGGTCCTTACTCTAAGCAATGCAGCCCGAGCCTCCCTACCCAGCCCCCGCTTGCTAGTGGCAAATGCAGGCATCTGCGCTGCTTCTCCGCTGGGGGAGTTACCGTTGGGCACGTAATCTGTGGGTTTAAATTATTTATTTATTTTTCCTCCCAGTTATGTTGCCCTCTGTGGTTCCAAGGCTCACCACAGACTTGGCAGTGAGAGTGTTTCCTGGTGTTTGGAACTTCTCTCTTTTTTAAGACTCCCTTCCCAGGATGGAGATCCATCCCTACCTCTTTTGTCTCTCTTTTTGTCTTTTATATTTTTTCCTACCTCCTTTCAAAGACAATGGTCTGCATTTCTGGGTGCCTGATGTCCTCTGCCGGCATTCAGAAGTTGTTTTGTGGAATTTACTCAGCGTTCAAATGTTCTGTTGATGAATTTGTGGGGGAGAAAGTGGTCTCCCCATCCTATTCCTCCACCATCTTAGGACTGCCCCCTGGAGAAGACTCTTGAGAGTCCATTGGACTGCTAGGAGATCCAAACAGTTCATCCTAAAGGAGATCAGTACTGGGTGTTCATTGGAAGGACTGATGTTGAAGCTGAAACTCCAATACTTTGGCCACCTGATGCGAAGAGCTGACTCATTTGAAAAGGCCCTGATGCTGGGAAAGATTGAGGGCAGGAGGAGAAGGGGATGACAGAGGATGAGAAGGTTGGATTGAATCACCAACTCAATGGACGTGGGTTTGGGAGGACTCTGGGAGTTGGTGATGGACAGGGGGGCCTGGTGCACTGCAGTTCATGGGATCGCAAAGAGTCGGACATGACTGAGTGACTGAACTGAACTGATAATAGATTTAAGTTTCTTTATCTCTTAAATGATCTGTTCTGAAATTCCTTATTGTTACTTTGGCTAAGTTTTGGCTGAGTATTGTTTCACACTGACCTATAATTCCATCTGACTAAGTGTTCTAAAACTTTTTGATATTTATTCACAAAACTTCCTAAATCATTCTAATGAAAAAGATTTCTAGCTAACTTAGGGATGCTTCAGAGGGCCCCTGAAACATCCCAAAGAGAGATATTACACTAATTAGGTTCATTTTGTATATAGAATTACATGGAGGGTATTGTCAAGTTATCAATAAGTCTCGGGTTATATTGTATGGTAAATGTTATTAATATAGATATCCTAGAAACTGTATAAAGTTCCTAAAATTCTGATATGTTTGGGTAAAATGTTACCAGGCATAATTCTAGTTACTATCTCAAAATATTGTCATAGCACTAACCAAGTTTTGCCTCTTCAAGAAGATTTATAAAAAGGACTTTTGGATAAATACCAGCTTCTGAACTGTGTAAAAATTCTAATAGAAAACCTGATGACTTTCAAAGTTTAACAAAAGGACTGAATAAACTGGTGAATATGCTTATAACTTTTATGGTTTTTCTCTGAAAAATTGCTGATTTGAATCAGTGTTTTCCAGGTGTAAAAAAACCTTCCCCTTAAATGAATTATGACAGTAATTTGGTAAAATTATATTTTATAAACAAATTGAAACATTTAATATTTTCTCTCTATCTGAACCCTCCAGAGCTTGGAAACCCTTAGTTTCCAGTAAATTTATCAGATAAGTTAGGAAGATTATCTCAATAACAGGTACAGAAATCTCAAGGAATTTTGAAGACCTTGAGAAGGGAGGAGTTTACTTAGATCTGTTAGGGAAAATCTGTGATAAGCCTTTGGCATGACTTTCCTAGCCCTGAAAGCTCTTATTTTAAAAGTTCAGTCTGAGACTATTCTATGCCCAATTATGGTTATATAAGTCATCAGGCCAAGTTTATTGAGATCAGACCTATATTACAAACAAGTCTCAATTTGGTTATATTTGGTAAAAATGACAGTGACTTTAGGTAGAAAGAGATGTTTCAATGAATGTTAAATCCCAGTTTGTTGATGGAGGTCCGTATCTACTAAGACTCATTTCCTTGATGGTTCTTTGCTGTTAGGGTATATTAACATACAATTGAATTATTAAAGGACACTCCAGGGTTATTTCTGAAGCTTATCTCAGTAATCTGTCTTTAAATGAAGATCAGGTGCCTCACACATGACCTTCAATCAAGACTGGAAGAAGATATAATTTAAGGAACTGTCTCCAACCTGGATGGAAGGACCTTTCAATCAGGAACTCTTAACTAGCTCATGCCCAGTGAAATTGAAGGGAAACTGACTCTTGGGTTAACTCCCACTTCCAAAAGGCCCCTAAGCTGGACGGGTCTATAGAGAGGCCTGCTGACCTCAAACTCACCTTAAAACAACACTCAAACAGAGGAAACTACACTACAATAGGATGAGAAGAAAATAACATCAGAAGTAGACAGCTTGCCCAAGATGCTGATCTGACTTTTATGATCATTTATAATGTTTTCTTGATTCCTTGGACCTATGCCTATCAATCAAATTTTTCTATCATGGACACGATTCTATGCAAGTTTAAAACGCAATCCAATTGTTAGGTTGAGGCCAATTACCTGTGTCTAGTACTTCTGGGTTACCTTGGTGGATTTCTATTCTCTAGGGATACTCACAAGGAAATTTATTTTAGATGAGTGTTCAGTCCTGTTCTATCTTCATGATATTACTAGATGGGATTCTCTCACCTGGCCAGTTAATAATACCTGCTGTGATTCTGGCCATAGATTTAAGATTTCTCTTAGGGTCATTTAAACTCAAATGGAGTGATGAGCTAAGTCGCAATAAAAAAATTAACCTCTCATCTATGAAAAGGAAAAATCCTACAATTATGGGGTAGATCTACATGGTTAATAGCAGGCTATGGTCATTTAAGTTTAAAAGCTCCTCTATGTTGGGAAGGGTTAAATCATATTAAAAATGATCAACCTGGTAATTATGAAACAAGGTTGGGTGCTTTATGAACTTTGTCTATTATTACCCTTAGAGAGAGTGATTGGTATGGAACTCAGTGGATTTGTGGCACTAATTTATGGCCTTCACATCTACAGGGAGGGATACAAAAGTGTAGCCTGGGATTCCCATGAATTTAAGGTCATACATGTTAACAAGTTAGAGGTAACCCTAACCAGTCTACCACTGGTATGATCTCAATGGGTCAAAGATCTGTATTCTACTGGTATGACTATTTATCAGCTTGTGTGTGTGTATGTGTGTGTGTGTGCCTTCAATGGGGTTGGTGGATGTAGTTGATCATATCTAAGCCTTAGCAACTTTCATAAGCTTTAAATGATAGTAACCAGGCTTTAGCTTGTTGAATTCTGAGACCTCTATGATGAGAAAGTCAGTGCTATACAACTGCAAGGCCATTGACACTTTACAGCATGTCAGGGAGATATCTGTGCTATAATTCAAACTGAATACTATATTTTTGTACCTGATAAATCCTTTAATGTAACCATTTGAGCTACATGAAAAATCAGATTTCTGCTTTAAGTGACCCATTCCCCAGTCTTGACTATCGTTAAAAAAAAAAAAAAAAAAACTGCTGTGGGAGGCTCATCACTAAAATATTTACTTTTAATTCCACTAATATTATTAACTGTATCATTTGTATTTTTCTTGTTTCACAAGATTATTATTTCTTGTATTACCAAGTATATGACTGAGCCTCCAACGGAAATGATGACTAGACTTGAAGCGCTTGATCAAATGTATAGCTCAATATATGATCAATGACTGTAATAGTGTAACTCTAGGTATGAAAAGATGCAACAAAATGGAATACTTTCCTGGACCATAATTAGAAGACAGATGTCCAGAGATCTTTGACTATTAAGACCTAGTCCAGTAATAACACATTGAGTGTCTTATCAACAAAAACCTTCTTCAGAACTGGGAACGAGCTTTCCCAGCAATGCAGGACAAAAAGGTCATGAAATGCCCCCCAAAGTGTGTTCGGATTTATGACCACAAGGGGGCCGTTTGAACTACAAATTGGCACTTACCAAGAGCATTGTCAAGGACTGAACAAGGAAGTGCTTTGCCATCTGCCTCTGTAGCTGTTGACCTTCAACAATCCCTGAGGGAGTTCAGGGTGGAGTGAGGCACTCTGCTCCAGGGAATCTGGTGGGGCAGGTCTTTAGATAGTTGGATGTTTTTAGGAACAGATTATATGCCCTCAGTCCTTGCATCTCCTCATATCTAGAAAGTGAAAGTGAAGTCGCTCAGTCGTGTTCAACTCTTTGCGACCCCATGGACTGTATCCCTTCATAGTGACATCAGACCCTCATGACTAACAAAAAACCTTTTGTAAATTGAATTCTTCATGGTATTGAACTTGCCCTTCACCAAAACCTTAGACTGTCCCCCACTGCCAATTTGGAGCAGCCTCTCAGAGCTATTGGAGATGTTGCCTCCTGGCTGCAGTCCTCATTTTGCCCCAAATTAAACTTAACTCACAGCTCTCAAGTTGTACAATTTATTTTTGGTCGACATGACTCAGAGTCCTTCCTGGAGGTGCACTGCTTGGTCAGCCAAGATGGATGCCAGCAAGGAAGATTCTGGAAGGTGGTCAGAGATGTGGTATCACCTTTTGACCTTTCCTGAACTCTCCCGGTTGGTGGTGGCTTATTAGTTCCTTGTTCCTTACCAGGATTTCCTGTCCTAAAGCAACTCATGCAAATGGTTACTATGGTGCCTGGTCAGGGTAGGCAATTTTAGTCAGTATGCTTCCCCTAACAAGTTCCCCCTGAGAGACTTCACATTCAAGATACTTCTTGGGAATAGGGGCAGAGGTCTGTTTCTTCTGTAACTTCTTCCTGCTGTGGATGGGCGTAGGCTTGCCTAGCAGAGCAGAAGTCTCTCTCTACTTAATCTTACTCTAGGTATTCTGTGCCTGAAACCAGCATTCGCTCCTGTAGGAACAGCAATTTAGTTTGAAACTGCTGGCCCCTCTCAGAGATGAAATAGGCAGGGGCCATGCAGGAGGCCTAAAAGGATGGTCATCACTGGGTCCCAGAAACAGAGGGCAACATTTGGGGTTAGGGCTGCAGGATGTGTGACTTTGTTCTGATTAGTTTGTGGTGAGACAACAGATCTGTGCTCCAGGAATCTTGTGCTCAGCCTGAAGTTACCATCCTCCACCTGGGTGAGGGCCCCAGTTCTGCAGAAGAACTCAAAGATATTGTTACGCATATTCCTTGAGTAAGAACCAGGACCCTACCTCAAGGCTGAATTACCATTTGATTGTTCCTCCTGTTTCTATATCCTCTCCCTTCCCTGATCAGCAACTGTTTGAATCTATCCTTTGGAACTCAAGGAAAGTCAAGGAGGCTGAATGAAGCCCATGTCTTACAGGCAAGAAATGGAGAACACAGAACAGACCTGTATTCCAGAGTCCCATGGATCCTGCACAGTTTTAACTCACAGAACTGGGCAACTATGACTGTGATAAGTTTCTGTCAAAATAAGACATAAGACTGCCTCAGCTTGGCGAATAGACACTGAACTGGAAGTGTTCCTGAGTTCCAAGTCCTATATCTGAGTTATCTATGATTAAAATCTCAATCCCTTGGTCTACCATTTTGGTGTAACAGACCCAGTTAAAAGTAGTTGGAGGAGTGTCAGTTGGGATTTTAATAGACAAAATAGATCTCATTTCTTTTCAGAAGAATAGGCCTGAAACTCAGTCAGGACCTGGCACTTTGGGGAGACTTGCAGCCAGATAGCCAGTTGCCTAGTTTTATAAAAAAGTAAGGTTGCAGTTACTAGCTGCCAGCAGACATTGTTTTTAGAATATCTGGTGGCATCTAAGCCTGACATGACTTGGAAAACTCAAGTGTTTAGTAATACAAGGTCTAGTCTGAGATTACACCCATAGTATCACTTAGTTATTTTCCTGGATGTCTGGACATAGCTACTCTATTTTGACTTTTAATTGTAAAATTCTTAATAGCCAAAGCAGATGTGGCCATTAATGATGTCAGTGTTTCTCTAGGTACAAGAAGATGCAAGAATTGAGACTCATAAAATCTCCTGAAAAGATCTAACTATCTGAAGGCCTGTTCTGCCAGTTTTTCCCAGAGCACAGAATACCTCATTCCTAATTTTCACCCTGAACTTCTTTCAGGGGTGTTGAAGGTCAGCAGCTGCAGTGGCCATGATTTAATCTTTGCAGAGGTAGATGGCAAGTGTCAGTTTTCAGTTGGCAGAGCCCCTTCTTGGTCATAAACTTGACCATGATTTAGAGGGGGGCATTTCATGACCATTTCATCCCACAGTGCTGAGAATGTCCATTCTCAGCTTCTGGCAAAGGTTTTGTTGACAGGCCACTCAATGTGCTGTTACTGGACTAGGCCATAAAACAGTACCCAAAATTCTCTGAACCAGCTGTCTTATTAGCCTCTTGGTGCAGGAATACACTCGCTCTTGTTTCTTCTTCAGTCTCATATGGAAATATATTATTTTATCAGAGGCCTCAGTCACACACTTGGCAGTATTCAATTCAGTTCAGTTCAGTCGCTCAGTCGTGTCTGACTCTTTGTGACCCCATGAATCGCAGCACGCCAGGCCTCCCTGTCCATCACCAACTCCCAGAGTTCACTCAGACTCACGTCCATCGAGTCCATGATGCCATCCAGCCATCTCATCCTGTCGTCCCCTTCTCCTCCTGCCCACAATCCCTCCCAGCATCAGAGTCTTTTCCAATGAGTCAACTCTTCACATGAGGTGGCCAAAGTACTGGAGTTTCAGCTTTCGCATCATTCCTTCCAAAGAAATCCCAGGGCTGATCTCCTTCAGAATGGACTGGTTGGATCTCCTCGCAGTCCAAGGGACTCTCAAGAATCTTCTCCAACACCACAGTTCAAAAGCATCAATTCTTCAGCACTCAGCCTTCTTCACAGTCCAACTCTCACATCCATACATGACCACAGGAAGAACCATAGCCTTGACTAGACAGACCTTAGTCGGCAAAGTAATGTCTCTGCTTTTGAATATGCTACCTAGGTTGGTCATAACTTTTCTTCCAAGGAGTAAGCGTCTCTTAATATCATGGCTGCAGTCACCATCTGCTGTGATTTTGGAGTCCCCAGACATAAAGTCTGACACTGTTTCCACTGTTTCCCCATCTATTTGCCATGAAGTGATGGGACCGGATGCCATGATCTTCGTTTTCTGTATGTTGAGCTTTAGGCCAACTTTTTCGCTCTCCTCTTTCACTTTCATCAAGAGGCTTTTTAGCTCCTCTTCACTTTCTGCCATAAGGGTGGTGTCATCTGCATATCTGAGGTTATTGATATTTCTCCCAGCAATCTTGATTCCAGCTTGTGTTTCTTCCAGTCCAGCGTTTCTCATGATGTACTCTCCATATAAGTTAAATAAGCAGGGTGACAATATACAGCCTTGATGTACTCCTTTTCCTATTTGGAACCAGTCTGTTGTTCCATGTCCAGTGTAAGAAACAGCAATTTTGTAAAAAGGCAAAATACAAATAACATAGCCAGCAGTATTAGTAAAGTCATAAGTAATACTTAAGCTAAGAATTTCCATAAAATGTAGCCCAGTATATCCCAGGATATCTGACTTAGTCTGTTCTGTACAAATCTTTACCATTCAGGGAAATTATATATTGACACTGTCTATAAGGCACATAGCCCAGTTTTCTAGTGTTAGTAAGTCAAAGTCAAGTTGCTCAGTCATGTCCGACTCTTTGCAACCCCATGGACTATAGCCCACCAGGCTTCTCTGTCCATGGGATTTTCCAGGCAAGAATACTGGAGTGGGTTGCCATTATCCTTAGTATGATTTAATTGTTTCCAACATAGGAGAGACTTTAAACCCAAATTACCATAGCCTGGTGTTATCTATATTAATCCATTCCATAATTGTGGGAGATTTTTTCCTTTACTGAAACTTTGCTTGTTTCTCTTATTAAGCTTGACTAATAGAAGAAAACTCAAATTTATGGCCAGAGTCAGAGCAGGTATTATTAACTGGCCAGGTGAGGGGATCCCATCTAGTAATATCAATAGTGACTTGAATAGGACTATAATATTTTTTTTGAAGTAAATTTTCTCAGTGCTGACCAGTTAGAGTGTTGGAGTAGAGAAAGTCACCACAGTAACCCAGAAATAGACACAGGTAATTGGCCACAAACCCAACAGTTGGATTGATTTCTAAAACTAGCATAGGATAAAGCCTATGATAGAAAAGCATTTGATTTATATGCAAAGGTTTAAGAAGTCAAGAAAGCACTATAAATGTTCATAGAAATCAGGTCCAGCATCTTGAGCAAGCTGTCTGCCTCTGATGTCATCTGATGTCGTCTTCTTCCTATCTTGGTGTAGTGCAGTTTTTCCTGTTTGAGCATCATTTTAAGGTGAGATGAGGTAAGATATTTTCTCAGTGGACCAGTCCAGTGTACTGGCCTTTGGAAGTGGGAATTAATCTAAGAGTCAGGTTCCCTTCAATTTCACTGTGCATGAGCCAGTTAGGAGTACCTGATAAAAAGGTCCTTTCATCCAGGTTGGAGACAGTCCCTTACATTATGTCTTTTTCCAGTCCTGGTTGCAGCTCATGAGGCATGTGATCTTTATACAAAAATAGATGACTGAGATAAGCTTCGGAAACAAACTTTGGGTGTTCTTTAAGAATTCAATTATATTTTACATTAATATCGCATAACTGCAAAGAACTATCCAGGAAATGAGTCTTACTAGATTTGGACCTCCATTAACAAAATGGGATTTCACATTCATTGAAACATCTCTATTTCCCTAAAATCACCATCATTTTAAAAATTATAACCAAATTAAGACTTGTTTGTGATATAGGTCTGGTCTCAAAAAACTTGGCCTGATGATTTATTTAACCATAATTGATCATAGACCTTTTTGCTTTGTGGAAACTATTACAGAGACTCAGACTGAACTTTCAAAATAAAACCTTCCAGGGCTAGGAAAGTCATGTCAAAGGCTAATTACAGATTTTGCCTAACAGAGTGAATGTTTCCCTTTTCAAGGCCTTAAAAACTCCTTGAGATTTCTGTACCTATTAGTGAGACAACCTTCCTAACTCATCTGATAAAGTTCAGTTCAGTTCAGTTAGGTCACTCAGTCATGTCTGACTCTTTGCGACCCCATAGATCGCAGGACTCCAGGCCTTCCTGTTCATCACCAACTCCCGGAGTTCACTCAGACTCACATCCATCGAGTCCGTGATGCCATCCAGCCATCTCATCCTGTCATCCCCTTCTCCTCCTGCCTCCAATCCCTCCCAGCATCAGTCTTTTCCAATGAGTCAACTCTTTGCATGAGGTGGCCAGAGTACTGGAGTTTCAGCTTTAGCATCATTCCTTCCAAAGAAATCCCAGGGTTGATCTCCTTCAGAATGGACTGGTTGGATCTCCTTGCAGTCCAAGGGACTCTCAAGAATCTTCTCCAACACCACAGTTCAAAAGCATCAGTTCTTCAGTGCTCAGACTTCTTCACAGTGCAACTCTCACATCCATACATGACCACTGGAAAAACCATAGCCTTGACTAGACAGACCTTAGTTGGCAAAGTAATGTCTCTGCTTTTGAATATGCTACCTAGGTTGGTCATAATTTTCTTCCAAGGAGTAAGTGTCTTTTAATTTCATGGCTGCAATCACCATCTGCAGTGATTTTGGAGCCCCCCAAAATAAAGTCTGACACTGTTTCCACTGTTTCCCCATCTATTTCCCATGAAGTGATGGGACCGAATGCCATGATCTTTGTTTTCTGAATGTTGAGCTTCAAGCCAACTTTTTCGCTCTCCTCTTTCACTTTCATCAAGAGGCTTTTTAGTTCCTCTTCACTTTCTGCCACAAAGGTGGTGTCATCTGCATATCTGAGGTTATTGATATTTCTCCAGGCAATCTTGATTCCAGCTTGTGTTTCTTCCAGTCCAGCATTTCTCATGATGTACTCTGCATAGAAGTTAAATAAGTAGGGTGACAATATACAGCCTTGACATACTCCTTTTCCTATTTGAAATCAGTCTGTTGTTCCATGTCCAGTTCTAACTGTTGCTTCCTGACCTGCATACAGATTTCTCAAGAGGCAGGTCAGGTGGTCTGGTATTCCCATCTCCTTCAGAATTTTCCACAGTTTATTGTGATCCACACAGTGAAACGCTTTGGCATAGTCAATAAAGCAGAAATAGATGTTCTTCTGGAACTCTCTTGCTTTTTCCATGATCCAGCAGATGTTGGCAATTGATCTCTGGTTCCTCTGTCTTTTCTAAAACCAGTTTGAACATCAGGAAGTTCACGGTTCACGTGTTGCTGAAGCCTGCCTTGGAGAATTTTGAGCATTACTTTACTATCATGTGAGATGAGCACAATTGTGTGATAGTTTGAGCATTCTTTGGCATTGCCTTTCTTTGGGATTGGAATGAAAACTGACCTTTTCCAGTCCTGTGGCCACTGCTGAGTTTTCCAAATTTGCTGGCATATTGAGTGTAGCACTTTCACAGCATCATCTTTCAGGATTTGAAAGATCCTGTATGATCTAACGGTTTTCCCTACTTTCTTCAATTTAAGTCTGAATTTGGTAATAAGGAGTTCATGATCTGAGCCACAGTTAGTTCCTGGTCTTGTGGTTGTTGACTGTATAGAGCTTCTCCATCTTTGGCTGAAAAGAATATAATCAATCTGATTTCAGCGTTGACCATCTGGTGATGTCCATGTGTAGAGTCTTCTCTTGTGGTGTTGGAAGAGGGTGTTTGCTATGACCCGTGCATTTTCTTGGCAAAACTCTATTAGTCTTTGCCCTGCTTTATTCTGCATTCCAAGGCCAAATTTGCCTGTTACTCCAGGTGTTTCTTGACTTCCTACTTTTGCATTCCAGTCGGCTATAATGAAAAGGACATGTTTTTTGGGTGTTAGTTCTAAAAGGTCTTGTAGGTCTTCATAGAACCGTTCAACTTCAGGTTCTTCAGCATTACTGGTTGGGGCATAGACTTGGATTACTGTGATATTGAATGGTTTGCCTTGGAAACGAACAGAGATCATTTTGTCGTTTTTGAGATTGCATCCAAGTAGTGCATTTCGGACTCTTTTGTTGACCATGATGGCTACTCCATTTCTTCTGAGGGATTCCTGCCCACAGTAGTAGATATAATGGTCATCTGAGTTAAATTCACCCATTCCAGTCCATTTTAGTTCACTGATTCCTAGAATGTCAATGTTCACTCTTGTCATCTCTTGTTTGACCACGTACAATTTGCCTTGATTCATGGACCTGACATTCCAGGTTCCTATGCAATATTGCTCTTTACAGCATCAGACCTTGGTTCTGTCACCAGTCACATCCACAGCTGGGTATTGTTTTTGCTTTGGCTCCATCCCTTCATTCTTTCTGGAGTTATTTCTCCACTGATCTCCAGTAGTGTTTTGGGCACCTACTGACCTGGGGAGTACCTCTTTCATTATCCTATCATTTTGCCTTTTCATACTGTTCATGGGGTTCTCAAGGCAAGAATATTGAAGTGGTTTGCCATTCCCTTCTCCAGTGGACCACATTCTGTCAGACCTCTCTACCATGACCCACCCGTCTTGGGTTGCCCCGCAAGCATGGCTTAGTTTCATTGAGTTAGACAAGGCTGTGGTCCTAGTGTGATTAGATTGACTAGTTTTCTGTGATTATGTTTTCAGTGTGTCTGCCCTCTGTGCCCTCTTGCAACACCTACCATCTTATTTGGGTTTCTCTTACCTTGGGCGTGGGGTATCTCTTCACAGCTGCTCCAGCAAAGAGCAGCTGCTGCTTCTTACGTTAGATAAAGGGTATCTCCTCACCGCCGCCCTTCCCAACCTTCAACGTGGGATAGCTCCTCTAGACCCTCCTGCGCCCATGCAGCCACAGCTCCTTGGACGTGGGGTTGCTCCTCTCGGCCGTTCCTGCGCCGTCGCAGCCTGGCACTCTCGGCTGCTGCCCCTGACCTCGGACGTGGGTTAACTCCTCTTGGCTGCTGCTCTTTGGGCATGGGGTCTTCCCGGCTTCTGTCCCTGATCTCGGACGTGGGGTAGCTCCTCTCAGCCGCACTTAGTGCGCTGGTTGCAGCCGCCCGTGCTTAGTGCACTGGTCCCTGATAAAGTTACTGGAAACCTAGGAGTTTCTGATTTCTGGAGGAGTCAGACAGAAAATATAATTGTTTTCTTGATTACATATAATTTTACCAAATTACTGTCCTAATTAGTTTGAGAGGAAGGTTTTCCCTACTCCCAGAATTCAAACCAGTAATTTTACAGATATAAACTATAAAAGTTATAAGCATATTCGCTGGCTCATTCAGTGATATTTTTTTAACTTTTGTAAAGTCATCAGGTTTCCCATTAGAATACAGGACATACCAGAATGTTAGGAACTCCATATAATTTCTAGGATATCTGTATTAGTAATATTTACTATACTTCATAATGTGCGAGAATTTATTAGTCACTTGATAATATTTCTCATGTAATTTAACCAACCAAATGAACACAATTTAGAACATTCAGTCAGATTTAGTCAATGCTGATGTGTTTATCATTTAGCTTGCTGATATGTCACAATGGGCATATGGATATACCGAGGCAGAAGGGGTAGTGAAAGTCAACTCCGCCATCTTGCACATCATTGGCTTGAATCAATTTTCCTATGGCTGTGTTAATCCTAACAAAATCCATTTATCCAACTAATTGTAATCCAATTTTAGAAAATCCTGATCATGCATAACTCTTTTCAGTGATTTTTTTCATACTTTTTTCTACTGAAAACACATCTTAGTTTCCCTGAAGTATTTTCCACAGTGAGGTAAGGTAAATATTTTGTTGACAAATTTGTAACAGAATACAGTCTTATTTGACCTCCAGTAAACCTAGGTACAACAGAAGTACTTTTATACTTCTGTATACAGAATATATATATTCTGTGTACAATAAGTATACAATTATACTTATTGATGGTTCTAAAGACATGTCTATGTTACCAGGTATTAATTTAATACTGAATATTTCCCAGTTCTCATGAACCTGGAATTCATTGTTTAATTTAGAATTATTTCATTTGTAAGTGCTTCCTTTTCTTTTCCCTGGAGAAGGGAATGACTATCCACTCCTACCCATCCATATGAAAAAGACTTGGAGAATTCCATGGACTGTATAGTCCATGGGGTGAAAAAGAGTAGGACACAACTGAGCAAATCTCACTTCACTCTCTTTAAGCCAATTAAATAGAGCTCATTTACAAGTTAATCTCAAAAATATTATCCAGAGACAAAGACATACTGAGACATACACATATTCAGACAGACACAAGGCAAGCTCTAGCTTCATTTTCAAACCCTAGTCATGAATTAGATATTACAATATAAGATTCACTAGTTTATAACTAAAACTTGGAATAAATAAAAACTTTAAAGTCTTCTTCCCATTTTCCCTCAGTCTCAGGAGTTAGAGATGGTCTAGATAAGTGTTGCTGAGAGCCCTGGTCTCAAGGCACAGGGAAAGAAAGTCAAGTTCTAACAAAATGGCTGCAGGTCTAAACCAAATTGTAGCCACACAAAGCAAAATGGCCATCATAAATCACAACACAGAACAAGGAATATAAAACACACACATAGACCTGATAGTCCTCATAAGCTAGTCCTTTAAATACAAGATTACTGTCTCTCAGAAAACCTCCTATAAACACAGAACTTCAGATCCAAGTACTAACAGAATAAATGAAAATATCTCAGATCTTCAAAGATTTCAAAGGGAGGAAAGGAAGCCAGGTTGAAAGTAGAGGGGTGAGGAGGCAAGACAGGAGGGCAAAAGGGGTGGACCTACAGACGTCTCTTGCCACCTGCAGACACACAGACATTACGGGTCTTTATCCTGGGCCTCCAGAGAAGGGAGGACTGGAACTCAGCCCGACCAGAAACCAGACCAAAACAGAACCAGAATTTGAATTATCTGCCAAAAGCAGGTGATCGGTCTCCAATCCTCAGCTCAGGCTGAAGCCCTTCGACCAGATTCCTGCATTCTGGACTGGAGGACTAGAAAAAAGGGTAGGATAGGATAGGAAGTGGAGAA
Organism: Budorcas taxicolor; assembly: GCF_023091745.1. Lineage (NCBI taxonomy): Eukaryota > Metazoa > Chordata > Mammalia > Artiodactyla > Bovidae > Budorcas > Budorcas taxicolor. Next base: position 47,739,678 of record NC_068935.1, read on the forward strand.
GGCAATGGCAGCCACTCCAGTGTTCTTGCCTGGAAAATCCCAGGGATGGGAGAGCCTGGTGGGCTGCCATCTATGGGGTCACACAGAATCGGACACAACTGATGTGACTTAGCAGCAGCAGCAGCAGCAGGATAGGAAGGGTTAAGGAGAGGAAAGAGAGAAAGAAGGGGAGTGAGGTCAATAAAGTCTCTTGTTCCTTAACCAGTAAGGGCACTCTGGACAGTTGTCTGCCTCAGGAGGTGACCTGGGACAAACACATCCCAGTTGTGGCTGCTGGGTCTGGTCCATCGGTGGGCAAGCTGGTCCCTGAGTACCCGAGTGGTCAGGATTTCAGTCTCAGTGAAGAAAAGTCACTGCTAGAGTCGCCATTTGTTGCAGGAAGGATCCTTTTCAGGGCCTGAAAGTGGGCTCTTGTCTAATATTCGAAAATTGTCTGAGGAGACACAGATGCTGACAAAGCAAAAGATTTTATTGGGAAAGGGCGCCTGGGCAGAGAGCAGTAGGGTAAGGAAACCTAGGAAAATTGCTCTGCCATGTGGCTCACACTTAGGGTTTTCTGGTGATGGGATTAACTTCCAGGTTGTCTTTAGCTAATTGTTCTGACTCAGAGTCCTTCCTGGTGGTGCATCCCTCTTTCAGCCAAGATGGATGCCAGCAAGCACGATTCTGGGAGGTGGTCAGACACCTTTGACCTTTCCTGAACTCTCCCGGTTGGTGATGGGTTATTAGCTCCATGTTCCTTACCAGGACCTTCTGTCGTAAAACAACTCATGCAAATGGTTACTGTGGTACCTGGTCAGAGTGGGTGGTTTCAGTCAGTGTGCTTCCCCTAAAAAAAGTTCTCCAAGCTATGCTTCAACAGTACGTGAACGGAGAACATCCAAATGTTCAAGCTAGATTTTAAAAAGGCAGAGGAAGCAGAGATCAAATTGCCAACATCCGTTGGATCATAGAAAAAGCAAGAGAATTCCATAAAAACATCTACTCCTGCTTCATTGACTATGTCAAAGCCTTTGATGTATGGATCACAACAAACTGTGGAAAATTCTTCAAGAGTTGTGAATACCAGACCACCTGACCTGTCTCCTGAGAAATCTGTATGCAGGTCAAGAAGCAACAGTCAGAACTGGACGTGGAACAATGGACTGGTTCCAAATAGGAAAGGAGTATATTAAGGATGTATATTGTCACCCTGCTTATTTAACTTCTATGCAGAGTACATCATGCAAAAGGCCGGGCTGGATGAAACATAAGCTGAAATCTAGATTGCTGGGAGAAATATCAATCACCTGAGATATGCAGATGACACCACCCTTATGGGAGAAAGCGAAGAGGAACTAAGAGTCTCTTCATGAAAGTGAAACAGGAGAGTGAAAAACCTGGCTTAAACTCAACATTCAAAACACGAAGATCATGGCATCTGGTCCCATCAGTTCAGTTCAGTTCATTTCAGTCACTCAGTTGTGTCCAACTGTATACAACCCCATGGACTGCAGTGCACCAGGCTTCCCTGTCCATCAACAACTCCCGGAGCTTACTCAAACTCATGTCCATTGAGTCAATGATGCCATCCAACCGTCTCACCCTTAGTCATCCACTTCTTTTCCTACCTTCAATTTTTGTCAACATCAGGGTCTTTTCTGGTACCATCACTTCATGGCAAATAGATGGGGAAGCATTGGAAACAGTGAGAGACTTTAGTTTTGGGGTTCCAAAGTGACAGCAGATGGTGACTGCAGTGATGAAATGAAAAGACTCCTGCTTCTTAGAAGCAAAGCTTTGACCAACCTAGACAGCATTATTAAAAAGCAGAGGCATTACTTTGCCAACAAAGGTCTGTCTACTCAAAGCTATGGTTTTTCCAAGTCTTGTATTGATGTGAGAGTTGGACCATGAAGAAAGCTGAGTGCTAAAGAAGTGATGCTTTTTAACTATGGTGTTGGAGAAGACTCTTGAGAGTCCCTTGGACTGCAAGGAGATCAAACCAGCCAATCCTAAAAGAAATCAGTCCTGAATATACATTGGAAGGGATGATGCTGAAGCTTAAGCTCCAATATTTTGGTGACCTGATGCGAAGAACTGACTCATTGGAAAAGACCCTGATGCTTGGAAAGATTGAAACAAGGAGGAGAAGGAGACGACAGCGGATGAGATACTTGGATGGCATCATTGACTCGATGGACATGAGTTAGAGCAAAGTGTGGGAGTTGGTGATGGACCGGGAAGTCTGGTGTGCTGCAATCTATGGGGTTGTATAGAGTCGGACAGGACAGAGTGACTGAACTGAACTGAAGTGAACTTGAAAACTATAAGACATTGATTAAAGAAACTGCTAATGACAGAAACAGATGGAAAGATATAATGTGCTCATGGAGTGAAAAAATTACTGTCATTAAAATGGTCACTCTGCCTTGGGCAATCTACAGATTCAGTGTAATCCTTATCAAAGTACCAATGGTATTTTCCCCAAATCTAGAACAAATATTTGTTCATCTGCCTTTGTACACATAATGACCTCATGCTGACTATATACATCCAGGATCTGCAGCTATAAAAGCAAAAAATAAGGAATTCCCTGGTGGTCCAGGGTCCAGTGTTTAACTCTCTCGGTGCTTTCACTACCATGGAACAGTATTTGCTCCCTGGTCAGGGAATTTAAATCCCACAAGATGTGCGGTGTGGCCAAAAGAAACTCCAACAAAATATAAGAAAAATTAGATATAAAAATTTTAAAATGTTTTAAGTATTAAAATACAGAAATACATTTACATTTAAAAATGTTAAAATAAAAAAAATGCTTTGGCAGTGGCACAGATCATCATTCAAATCTTGGCTGTGGAGTCAAATGGCTCTCACATCAAATTCCTGCTGCTACTGCTACTGCTGCTGCTAAGTCGCTTCAGTTGTGTCCGACTCTGTGCGACCCCATAGACGGCAGCCCACCAGGCTCCCCCGTCCCTGGGATTCTCCAGGCAAGAACACTGGAGTGGGTTGCCATTTCCTTCTCCAATACATGAAAGTGAAAAGTGAAAGTGAAGTTGCTCAGTCGTGTCTGATTCTTCGCAACCCCATGGATTGCAACCTACCAGACTCCTCCATCCATGGGATTTTTCACTGTAAACATGGGTAGGTCATTTCAGCATTTTGTGACCTTAGTTTGTTAACCTGTGAAATAGGATATCAAATGATAAAAACAGTACAATTTAGTAACTAATGTAGTCTCTTTTATTTGAGGGAAAACAACCCATGAGTTAGGGGTGCCCAGTGCCTCACAAGCAGTGGAACACTCTTCTGGAGGGATATCAGAAAGAATGGGTGTTATCGAGCATTAGAAGAGGCAATGTAGAAACAGGGCATGATTGGCTAGGAAGTCAAGGATTTCCTGATAAGGCTAATAGCGTAAGATAAGCTAGCTAAAGTTAAGTTGGAGGACTGATTAATTTATGTAGGTTTCCTAGATAGTGAGGTGTTTCCTGTGAGTGTGGGCTGACATGGGTTTATTTTTGCATGTGGGCCACTTGGGCTGCCTCCATTTTGTGAGTCCCAATATGCAAATTTCCTTTATTAGTGGGTAATGATGCTTGTCTCTTCTTTCAGATTTGTTATGAGGACAAAATAGCCATAAACATCCCTATTACTTTAAAGCTATAGGAATAAATTATATTAACAAAAAAAGCTAAAGGAATTTATTTTTATTAGATCATCAGCACTTAGCCAAACTATGGTCTTGAAGGCTACAAGTTAGTCAACCTGCCCTCTCTCTGAATCCCGGTTTACATCTGCAAGAACGTTGACTAACTGTGGCCCATCCATGACAGTTGGGTTATGGTCCAAACAGTCATCATTCACTTGCATTAACTCTTATTGACCTGTCTCTCTCCCACAATCTTTGATCCGTATCCTTGCCAGTGTCTCTCAGACACTGCCTCTCATTTGGGAATCTGCTTCATGTTCAGTTCTTAAGCCATTGACTTCAAGTTTTTTCATATACCTGGTTACTCATCTGTCTCTAGCTGAGACAATATTTTTAGATATCTGTCAATCTTCATGTAACTCCCTGATTGCACTCTTGTTCTGAGTCAAAGCAGATTCCCCAACTAGACTCACAAAGCTCCTTCTGGACTTTAGCTTCCAATCAAGATGGAGCGATCTGGGCCAGATTTACACTCCCACATGATACAATGAAAAAATATTGCAACAGTATTCTCAAGATATCCGAAAACAAAGAACAGTGATTCTGAGTTGGGAAACAAGGACAAGACTGCAGTGTCCCAGCTTACTACCTTGAGAAACTTTCCAGGTGGCAGTGCACAAAGGGAACCCAGGTATAGTCAGGCAGAGTTTCTGTGGATTTATAATATATGTAGAAGCATGCTATCTGGCAAGCACAGAAAAAGGCCAGGAGAGGAGAAATCAAAGTATGCTGTTGCATGATTCTTATACTCTATGTGAAGCAGTATAATATCAGTTATAAGTAGAAGGTGATAAGTTAAAGTGTGCCCTATAAATCCTGAGACAACCCCTGAAACAGTGGAACAAAGAGTTATAGGTAATAAGGTAACAGAGGAGATAAACTATAATCATACAAAATACTCAGTTAATCCAAAATAAGCCAGAAAATGATGAAAGAGAAAAGAGTACAAATGGGAAAATAAAAAGTCAAGAAAAATGATACAATTGAAGTTAACCATACCAGTGGTCACATTAAATTAAAATGGTCTAAATGCCTCAATTAAAGGCAGAGATTGCCATATTAGATAGGGAAATAAAAAGAAAAAAGAAGGCCCAGCTGCATTCTTTTCACAAGAAGCCGACTTTAAGTATAATGACAGGAAAAAATAGATGAAAATATAACAATGGAATAAGATATGCCATGATAGCAATAGTCAAATGAAAAATGGGATGCTTATATTAATATCAAAGTAGATTTTAGAGCAAAGAATTGCACTGCAGTTAAATTAAATTGTTTTGTAATAATAAAAGGGCCAATTTATGAAGAAGATATAATAATCTAAATATGTATGTGCTGAAAAACACAGCTCCAAATTATATGAGGAAAAACCAAAGGAATGGCAAGGAGAAATAAAGTTATGGTGGGAAATTTCAACACTTATCTCTTAGTTATTGATATTGATGGAACAGTTGGGTGGAAAATCTGAAAGCTTATAGAAGAATTAAAGTGCAGTATGAACCAATTTGGGCTTCCCTGGTGGCTAACTGGTAAAAAGTCTTCCTGCTAATGCAGGAGACTGGAGTTTGATCCCTAGATGGGAAAGATCCTCTGGTGAAGGAAATGGTAACCCACTGTAGTATCCTTTCCTGGGAAATTAATGGAGAGAGGAGCCTGGTGGGCAACAGGCCATGGGGTTGCAAAAAAAGTTGAACATAATTTAGTGACTAACAACATCAACAACAAATGAACCAATTTGACCTAATTGGCAATTGTAGAAGATTCTACCCAACCACAGAAGAATATATATATATTTTACAAATTGCTTATTTTTAATTGGAGGATAATTTCTTTATAATGTTCTGTTGGTTTCTGCCATACATCAACATGAATTTGCTACAGGTACACATATATCCCCTGCCTCATGAGCCTCTGTCCCAATTCTCACCCTAGAATATACATTTCTTTAAAGTATCTATGGAACATTTACTCACATAAAACATATGCTGTGCCATAAGATGTCTCAATATACTTAAAATATTTTTTTAACTTTTTCCACTTGCATTTTAAAAATATTTATTAATTTATTTTCTACTTCAAGGATAATTGCTTTACAGAATTTTGTTGCTTTCTGTTAAACATGGCTGATTCATGTTGTTATTTAAAGTAATTTAAACCACAGTCTGGCAATAATTGAATTAAATTAAAGATCAATAACAAATAAATCACTAGAGTGAGTTAGTTCAGTAGCACGCCAGGTCTCCCTGTCCTTGACCAAATCCAGAGTTCACTCAAACCCATGTCCATCGAGGCAGTGATGCCATCCAGCCATCTTATCCTCTCTCGTCCCCTTGTCCACCTGCCCTCAATCCCTCCCAGCATCGGGATCTTTTCCAACGAGTCAAACCTTCGCATCAGGTGGCCAAAGTATTGGAGTTTCAGCTTCAGCATGAGTTCTTCCAATGAACAATCTCCTTGCAGTCGAAGGGACTCCCAAGAGTCTTCTCCAACAACACAGTTCAAAAGAATCAATTTTTCAGCGCCCAGCTTTCTTCACAGTCCAACTCTCACATCCATACATGACCACTGGAAAAAACCATAGCCTTGACTAGATGGACCTTTGTTGGCAAAGTAATATCTCTGCTTTTCAATATTTTATCTAGGTTGGTCATAACTTTTCTTCCAAGGAGTAAGCGTCTTTTAATTTCATGGCTGCAGTCACCATCTGCAGTGATTTTGGAGCCCAAAAAACTAAAGTCTGACACTGTTTCCACTGTTTCCCCATCTATTTGCCATGAAGTGATGGGACCAGTAGCCATGATTTTTGTTTTCTGAATGTTGAGCTTTAAGCCAACTTTCCCACTCTCCTCTTTCACTTTCATCAAGAGGCTTTTTAGTTCCTCTTCACTTTCTGCCATAAGGGTGGTGTCATCTGCATATCTGAGGTTATTGATATTTCTCCCTGCAGTCTTGATTCCAGCTTGTGTTTCTTCCAGTCCAAAGTTTCTCATGATGTACTCTGCATATAAGTTCAATAAGCAGGGTGACAATATACAGCCTTGACATACTCCTTTTCCTATTTGAAATCAGTCTGTTGTTCCATGTCCAGTTCTAACTGTTGCTTCCTGACCTGCATACAGATTTCTCAAGAGGCAGGTCAGGTGGTCTGATATTCCCATCTCTTTCAGAATTTTCCACAGTTTATTGTGATCCACACAGTCAAACGCTTTGACATAGTCAATAAAGCAGAAATAGATGTTCTTCTGGAACTCTCTTGCCTTTTCCATGATCCAGCAGATGCTGGCAATTTGATCTCTGGTTCCTCTGCCTTTTCTAAAACCAGCTTGAACATCAGGAAGTTCACGGTTCACGTATGGCTGAAGCCTGGCTTGGAGAATTTTGAGCATTACTTTACTAGCATGTGAGATGAGTGCAATTGTGCAGTAGTTTGAGCACTCTTTGGTATTGCCTTTCTTTGGGATTGGAATGAAAACTGACCTTTTCCAGTCCTGTGGCCACTGCTGAGTTTTCCAAATTTGCTGGCATATTGAGTGTAGCACTTTCACAGCATCATCTTTCAGGATTTGAAACAGCTCAACTGGAATGCCATCACCTCCACTAGCTTTGTTCATAGTGATGCTTTCTAAGGCCCACTTGACTTCACATTCCAGGATGTCTGGCTCTAGATGAGTGATCACACTATCATGATTATCCGGGTCGTGAAGATCTTTTTTGTACAGTTCTTCTGTGTATTCTTGCCACCTCTTCTTAATATCTTCTGCTTCTGTTAGGTCCATAGCATTTCTGTCCTTTATCAAGCCCATCTTTGCATGAAATTTTCCCCTTGTATCTCTAATTTTCTTGAAGAGATCTCTAGTCTTTCCCATTCTGTTCTTTTCCTCTATTTCTTTGCATTGATCACTGAAGAAGGCTTTCTTATCTCTTCTTGCTATTCTTTGGAATTCTGCATTCAAATGCTTATATCTTTCCTTTTCTCTTTTGCTTTTTCCTTCTCTTCTATTCGCAGCTATTTGTAAGGCTTACCCAGACAGCCATTTTGCTTTTTTGCATTTCTTTTCCAGGGGGATGGTCTTAATCCCTGTCCCCTGTACAATGTCACAAACCTCATTCCATAGTTCATCAGCCACTCTATCTATCAGATCTAGGCCCTTAAATCTATTTCTCACTTCTACTGTATAATCATAAGGGATTTGATTTAGGTCATACCTGAATGGTCTAGTGGTTTTTCCTACTTTCTTCAATTTGAGTCTGAATTTGGTAATAAGGAGTTCATGATCTGAGCCACAGTCAGCTCCTAGTCTGGTTTCTGTTGGCTGTATAGAGCTTCTCCATCTTTGGCTGCAAAGAATATAATCAATCTGATTTCGGTGTTGACCATCTGGTGATGTCCATGTGTAGAGTCTTCTCTTGTGTTGTTGGAAGAGGGTGTTTGCTATGACCAGTGCATTTTCTTGGCAAAACTCTATTTCCCTTGGTGTCTCTAATTTTCTTAAAGGGATCTCTAGTCTTTCTCATTCTATTGTTTTCCTCTATTTCTTTACCTTGATCGCTGAGGATGGCTTTCTTATCTCTCCTTGCTACTCTTTGGAACTCTGCATTCAGATGCTTATAATTTTCCTTTTATCCTTTGCTTTTCACTTCTCCTCTTTTCACAGCTATTTGTAAGGCCTCCTAAGACAGCCATTTTGCTTTTTTGCATTTCTTTTACATGGGGATGGTCTTGATCCCTGTCTCCTGTACAATGTCACGAACCTCTGTTCATAGTTCATCAGGCACTCTGTCTATCAGATCTAGGCCCTTAAATCTATTTCTCACTTCCACTGTATAATTATAAGGGATTTGATTTAGGTCATACTTGAATAGTCTAGTGGTTTCCCCCACTTTCTTCAATTTAAGTCTGAATTTGGCCATAAGGAGTTCATGATCTGAGCCACAGTCAGCTCCCGGTCTTGTTTTTGCTGACTGTATAGAGTTTCTCCGTCTTTGGATGCAAAAAATATAATCAATCTGATTTCAGTGTTGACCATCTGGTGATGTCCATGTGTAGAGTCTTCTCTTGTGTTGTTGGAAGTGTTTGCTATGACCAGTGCGTCCTCCTGGAAAACCTCTGTTAGCCTTTGCCCTGCTTCATTCCATATTCCAAGGCCAAATTTGCCTGTTACTCCAGGTGTTTCTTGACTTCCTACTTTTCCATTCCAGTCCCCTATAATGAAAAGGACATCTTTTTTGGGTGTTAGTTCTAAAAGGTCTTGTAGATCTTCATAGAACCGTTCAACCTCAGCTTCTTCAGTGTTTCTGGTTGGGGCATAGGCTTGGATTACCTTGATATTGAATGGTTTGCCTTGGAAATGAACAGTGATCATTCTGTCATTTTGAGATTGCATCCAAGTAGTGCATTTCGGACTCTTTTGTTGACCATGATGGCTCCTCCATTTCTTCTAAGGGATTCCTGCCCACAGTAGTAGATATAATGGTCATCTGAGTTAAATTCACCCATTCCAGTACATTTTAGTGCACTGATTCCTAGAATGCCGATGTTCACTCTTGCCATATCTTGTTTGACCATTCCAATTTGCCTTGATTCATGGACTTGACATTCCAAGTTCCTTGCAATATTGCTGTTTACAGCATCGGACCTTGCTTCTATCACCAGTCACATCCAGAACTGGGTGTTGTTTTTGCTTTGGCTCCATCCCTTCATTCTTTCTGGAGTTATTTCTCCACTGATCTCCAGTAGCAAATTGGGCACCTACTGACCCGGGGATTTTTCAGGATCTTATCATTTTGCCTTTTCATACTGTTCATGGGGTTCTCAAGGCAAGAATACTGAAGTGGTTTGCTATTCCCTTCTCCAGTGGACCACATTCTGTCAGACCTCTCCACCAGGACCCTCCCATCTTGGGTGGCCCCACACGACATGGGTTAGTTTTATTGAGTTAGACAAGGTTGTGGTCCATGAGATCAGATTGGCTAGTTTTCTGTGATTATGGTTTCAGTGTGTCTGCCCTCTGATGCCCTCTTGCAACACCTACCATCTTACTTGGGTTTCTCTTACCTTGAATGTGGGGTATCTCTTCACGGCTGCTCCAGCAAAGCGCAGCCACTTCTCCTTACCTTGGATGAGGGGTATCTCCTCAAGGCCGCCCCTCCAGACCTTGAACATGGAGTAGCTCCTCCTGGCCCTCCTGCACCCGCGCATCTGCCACTCCTTGGTTGTGGGCTTGCACCTCTCAGCCATTTCCCCTGACCTCGGGCGTGGGGCAGCTCCTCTAGGCCGCTGCACTGACCTCGGGCATGTGGTAGCTCCTCTCAGCCGCCGCCCTGACCTTGGGGGTGTGGTAGCTCTTCTCGGCCACCACCTGACCTCAGACGTGGGGTTAGCTCCTTTAGGCAGCCGCCCCTGATTTCGGACGTGGGGTAGATCCTTTTGGCTGCTCCTGTGCTGACACAGCCTGGCACTCTTGGTCATCGCCCCTGACCTTGGGCGAGGGGTAGCTCCTCTCTTCCCTTTTCAATCACTTGAAAACCCCCATATATATGGGAACTAAATGACGTGTTTCTAGAAAGCCTATGGGTCAACAAAAATTATCGGAAGATAATTTGGAAAGTATTTTGAAATGAATGAAAATGAAGACACAGCATAACAGAATTAGTGGGATGCTCTTAAAGCAGGGCTTGGGGGAAATTTATAGCACTAAATGCCTAAGTTTGAAAAGGAGAATGATCTCAAGTTAGTAACCTCTGCTCCCATCTTAAGAAACTAGAAAAAGAAGAAATTAAACTCAGCACAGGGAGAGGAAACAAAATGATAAAGATTGGAGCAGACATAAGTGAAAAACCAAAAAACGAGAGAAAAAGTCAATGAAACCAAATGCTGCTGGTGAAGATCAATAAAACGGATAGACCTCTAGCCAGACTTATCAAGAAAAAGGAGAGAAGACACAACTGACACAAATGGATGCGCAAAATCATATCACTATAAATTCCACAGATACTAAAAAGACAATAAATAAATAGTATAAACAAATGGGAATTCCCTGTCGGTCCAGTGGTTAGGACTCAGTGCTTTCACTGTTCCATCCCTGACTGGGGAACTAAGATCCCACAAGCCACACTGCAGGGTCAAAAAAACGTATATACAAATGTTGTTGTTCAGTCACTCAGTCGTGTCTGACTCTTTGCGACCCCATGGACAGCAGCACACCAGGCTTCCCTGTCCTTCACCATCTCTTGGAGCTTGCTCAAACTCACTTGCATGGAGTCGGTGATGCCATCCAACCATTTTATCCTCTGCTGTCTCCTTCTCCTCCTGCCTTCAATCTTTCCCAGCATCAGGGTCTTTTCTAATGAGTCAGTTCTTCACATCAGGTGGCCAAAGTATCGGAGCTCAGCTTCAGCATCAGTCCTTGAAATGAATATTCAGAGTTGATTTCCCTTAGGATTGACTAGTTTGATCTCCTTGCCATCCTAAGGATGCTTAAGAGTCTTCTCCAACACCACAGTTCTAAAGCATCAGTTTTTTGATGCTCAGCTTTCTTTATGATCCAACTCTGACATCGATACATGACTACTGGATAAAACATAGCTTTGACTAGACAGACCTTTGCTGAGATAGCATAGACAAAGACTGCATAGCAAACACAATCATCTTTCAAGATAGTGATCTTATGCACTCATGATGTGTGGCCTGATGCAGTTTAACTCTGTACAATCAGATTAGTCACTGCTTTTCCTGTGGGGATGAGGTGTGAAAGGACACTTCCTCCCTAACACTCCCCTATTATTTCCCCCTTATTTGGTCTTAGCTATTTTTAAGGCAACCACAGACTTCACCGAAGTGTATTAGTTTCAAGGACTACCATGATAAATTACTGCAAGCTGGTTGGCCGAAACATCAATTGTTTTCTTTTCTTTTTAATTTCGGCCACATCACGTGACACCAGCTGCCCCTGAAAAACCACTAAACTAAATCACAAAATCTGGCATATGTGGAGGACCCATGGGATGTTATGGTCACGAAAAAATATTTTTTTCCCTCCAGTCCAACATCCAGTACCTAGTTAATGAATGGGGGAGGTGTTCTTGGGAGGCTGGCTACAGCATAAAAGTGGTTGAAAGTTCTAGAACATCATAAATCTATATCAGACTTACATGATTTCATGCATATAACAGTAATGAGAAAAGAAAAGTAGCTTGAATTAGTGTTTAGTAGCCAAGATTGGTTTTCTGACAATCCATGAGTCTAGTAATTGGTATATGGCTCCTGAAATAGCTTACCCCCCACCATTTTAATTTTTTACATGACTTGCTGTATGTTCTTATTTTTTCCTGTAAGTAACCTCAAGAGATCAGCGTAGAAAACTTTATTTTTCTGCTGGGGCTCAAACTGCCCGGGGAAAGTCTGGACTGGGAGCCCGGGTGGCCTGGGACCTCTGGTGGTGGCAGCTGCAGAAATCTGATGATGCAGATCACCAAAGCAGTTGTGAGACAATTTCAGCAAAAACTGGCTGATACCCTAAAAATGCAGTCTATGTCAGAGGCGTCACTGGAGTCCACGTCATGTTATCGTACTAACTTAGACGATGAGGTACAGGATTGAAATAAGAAATTATGTCAACTCACAAGTCAGACTGATGATTTTTCAGCAGAGCTGAAAGCTACATCTTCAGAATGTCTGCACCTGAATGCAAAAAATCAAGTTCTTTGACAGGAATTATTATCTATGAGAATACAAGCAGCATCTCAAGGAGCAGTTAGGAGAGAAGAATAATGCTTCAATAAGAAGTCAGATGGAACTCAAAATTAAAGACTTGAAATCTGAACTCTCCTAGGTGAAAACTTTTCAAGAAGATTCTTATACAGCAGATTGGAAAAATATAAGCCACTCTGCCTAGTGGAACTAGATATTAGAAAGTCATTGGCAAATAAAATAAACAAGACTAATGAGAGGCTGGTAGATATCAGCATCCAACTTGTGGTGGAGAAACAGAACAGATCTTGACTCAACCCTCTTACCATGAGGCCAGTCCTGGAGCCCCTTTGTGTTGGAAATTTCAATAGTAGTTTAGTGTTCAATAGAAATCTTACTCTGGGATTCCCTGGTGGCTCAGATGGTAAAGAGTCTGCCTGCAGTATGTGAGACCCGGGTTTGATCCCTGGCTCAGGAAGATCCCTTGGAGAAGGAAATGGCAACCCACTCCAGTATTCTTGCCTGGAAAATCCCAGGAGCCTAGAGTCAGGCACAACTGAGTGACTTTCTTTCTTTCTAGAAATCCTACTCTGAGAGCAAATGTAGTGTTTTCTATCTCAATTCCACGTCCTTCAAATAACAACTTGGAGACTTACTTGACCAAGATGTAGTGGGAGTTGCAAAAGAATATAACTAGAGAACTAGAAAAACCTGCTGCTGAATTTAAATCTGGATCCTAAAGAGTGTCTCCTCTAGGATCTACAGATGAGTCAAATCTATTTCAGGACCTACTTTTGAAAACATCACAAGAATATGTGCAGATTTTGAAGAAAAATTATATGATCTGAAAGACAAATAGTAAATGTTTCCCTACTGCACTGTTTTCATGACATTTTAGTTGTTTCCCATTAAACATGATGAGAAAATCTTTAAAACCATAAACCTTTATTCGACAATTTCACTTTGTCTTCACTGTTCGTTCAGTGAAACTAAGGTTTATGAAAGAAACTTGTTTACATAACAGTGATATAGTCCTTTTTGAGCAAATATCAAGAGTTGACTACCTTCATACCTTCATTGGTACTAATTTATAATATCTTCCATTAGTCCTTTGGTACTTTAGAATTTTATTTCATTTTGCTGTGGGTACTTTTTTATTTATATAAACGTGGAAATTGAAGGTAGGTAGCTCAATCACGTTCTTTTTTTTTTAATTGAAGTATACTTGATTCACAACTTTGTATTAATTTCAGGTGTACAGCAAGTTCACTGATATATTTAATATATATATATTTTCAGATTCTTTTCCATTATTGGTTCTTATAAGATATTGGGTATAATTCCCTGTGCTCTACTTTAACCCTTATAACATCTATTTTATGTATAGTAATTTGTATTAGCTAATCCCAGACTCCTAATCCCCCCCACCTTCCTTTCTCCTTTGGTAATCATAGGTTTGCTTTGTATATCTGTGAATCTGTGTCTGTTTTGTAAATAAGTTCATTTGTATCAGTTTTTAGATCCTCCATGTAGATGACATCATATGATATTGTCTTCCTCTTTCTTAGTTCACTTAGTATGATAACATGTAGGTCCATCCATGTTGCTACCAGATGGTGTTATTTCATTCATTTTTATGCCAGAGTAATATTTCATTGAATACATATATATATATATATATATATATATATATATATATATATATATATATATGTACCACTTATTCTTAAGCAAATAGTTTATTGACGGGCACTTGGGTTGTTTCCATATCTTAGCTATTGTAAATAGGTCTGTTATGAACATTTGGTGTCAGTCACGTTCTATCTGATTCGCAGCCACACAATTGGACATTTTTACTTATTTATTTGGCTGTGCTTGGTCTCAGTTGTGGCACATGGGATCTTTGTTGCATGTGCAGGATCTTTAGCAGCATGTGAACTCTTAGTTGCCACGTGTGGGATCCCGTTCCCTGACCAAGGATCAAACCCAGGGTCCCTGCATTGTGAGTGCAGAGTCTTAGCCACTGGACCACCAGGGAAGTCCCACAATTGGACACTGATTTTTTTTATTTTGCAAACTGGCAGGGAAGGTGTAGATATGATAGATACAGTCCATTCAGTCTTCTCAGGGCTAATTATTCCAGCCATTCATTAGCATAAGCCTTTGTTTCTTCTTTTCCTCTTTGTGATTACCTGCCTTTTGGTAATTCTAAAAAAGAAAAATTAAATTGTAGTATAGTTGATTTGCAATGTGTTAATTACTGCTGTATAGCAAAGTGATTCAGTTTTACATATATATATATATATATATATACACACACACACACATTCATTTTTAATGTATTCTTTTCCATTTTGGTTTACCATACGATATATCTCTGTGCTATACAGTAAGACCTTGTTGCTTATCCATTATATATATAAACACTTACATCTGCTAACCCCCACCCCTCAATCCCCTCTCCCTTGGCAACCACCAATCTGTTTTCCACCATGTCCATCAGTTTGTTTCATAGATAGGTTTATTTGTTTCATATTTTAGATTCTACATATAAGTGATATCATATGGTATTTGCCTTTCTCTTTCTAACTTATTTCACTTAGTACGATAATCTCTAGTTGCATCCATGTTGCTGCAAATGACATTATTTCATTCTTTTTATGACTGAGTAGTATTCCATTATACATATGGACCACATCTTTATCCACTCTTCTGTTGTGGACATTTAGATCGATTTCCATGTCTTGGCTATTGTGAATAATGTTGCTGTGAACATAAGGATATATGTATCTTTTGGAATTTTGATTTTGTCCAGATATAAGCCCAAGAGTGAGATTGCTGGATCATATGGTAATTCTATTTTTAGTTTTCTGAAGAACTGCCTTACTTTTTCCACAGTGGCTGTACCAGCTTACATTCCCAGCCTTTATGTAATTTTAATATGGATTTAAAAATAGCTCGTTTTGCTAGGAAAATTGGTAACTAAGGGAATAGTTTGATGATAGAAGACACCTACAGATTTTTTTATTATCAACAAATTTCTACCATTCAGAGAACAATAACTATATAGTTCCTGTATCTTACTTTTTAAAGTAAAATAATTATATACAACAGATTTATAGCAATTTATTTCTTCATCTCCTTCAGCTGTCATTTCAATGTGTTATTTTGATTCAGGCACATCAGGGAATAATTCTAAGTAGAATTATTCTCAAGTAGCACTACCTCAAAGTTCTTAGATGTAAGCTATTATTAGCTCTTGCTTATTTCAAAGACAGCCTTTTCTGTGTATTGTATATATAATTGCAAAGCTAATTAATCATGATTAACCCTTGTTTTATAAGGTTGCAACAGCAGAGGAATAATTGAGGGTTGTATATAGGTTGCCTTTAAGGAGATATTTGACTGAAGCGCTCAGAAAGCTTTCTTCTTACTTCTAGTTCCCTTCCTTTGTTGCTTCTAATTCTTAGGAATTTCACGATGTGGTAGGGACTGGAGGATTTTGAGAGTCGATAAAACTGGAAACTTTTAAATATCCCTTATCTGGTGTATCACTTCTCTGTGGCCACTTAAAGATCTGCCAATCAGGCACATGCCACCGTGAGCTAGCATCCTCAACCCTGTTAGCCCGGTAAAACGTGGTCTTTTAGCTGAATGAGCATTCCTTCAGCTCTTCAGAGCCCCCTCTCCCCACAGGAGGTAGAAGAGAGGATCTCAAAGTATACTTTCAGCTACATGTTCATATAATTTCTTTTTAAAAATTTTATGTATTTATTTTAATTGGCAAATAATTACTTTACAATATTGTGATGGTTTTTGTCATACATCAACATGAATCAGCCATAGGTATACTTGTGTCCCTTCCCTCCTGAACCCCCCTCCCATCCCCTACCCCACCCCATCCCTCCAGGTTGTCACAGAGCGCCTGCTTTGGGTGCCCTGGCCCTGCCTTATACTTCAAACTCACACTGGCTATCTATTTTACATATGGTAATGTATATGTTTCAATGCTGTTCTCTCAAATCATCCCACCCTCTCCTTCTCCCACTGAGTCCAAAAGTCTGTTCTTTACATCTGTGTTTCCTTTGCTGCCCTGCATGTAGGATCATCAATACCATCTTTCTAGATTCCACATGTATGTGTTACTATACAGTATTTGTCTTTCTCTTTCTGACTTACTTCACTCTGTATAATAAACTCAAGGTTCATCCACCTCATTAGAACTGACTCAAATGCATTCCTTTTATAGCTGAGTAATATTCCATTGTTTATATAATTTCTTATTTTTTTAATTTTTAAAGTTTAATTTTTAAAAATTTTATTGAAGTAAAGTTGATTTACAATGTTGTGTACTTCCATGCTTATAAAATTTCATGTATATGTTGGAAATGTTTGAAATCTGCATTTTTGCACTTTTTTTTTAAGTGATAGGTTTTTAGAAAGCAGTTTATTGAATAAAGTGAGAGTCAACCAGTCAAGGAGATCTAACCAATCAATCCTAAAGGAAGTCAGTCCTGAATATTCCTTGGAAGGACTGATACTGAAGGTGAAGCTTCAATAGGTTGGCCACCTGATGCGAAGAACTGACTCATGAAAAGACTCTGATGATAGGAAAGATTGAAGGCGGGAAAAGAAGGGGACGACAGAGAATGAGATGATGGGATGGAATCACCCATTTGATGGACATGAGTTTGAGTAAGCTCCTGGATTCGGTGGTGGACAGGCAAGCCTGGCATGCTGCAGTCCAAGGGGTCGCAAAGAGTTGGACAGGTCTGAGCGACTGAACTGAACTGAACTTACTGAATAAAAGGAGCAAAATATAATTAATTTCAGTCCCATTGTTATCGTTGTTAGTCACTCAGTCGTGTCGGACTCTCTGTGAGCCCAGAGCTTCCCTGGTAGCACAGATGGTAAAGAATCTGCCTGCAGTGTTGGAGATCTGAGTTGGATCCCTGGGTCTGGAAGATCCCCTAGAGAAAGGAATGACTGCCTACTCCAGTATTCTTGCCTGGAGAATTCCGTAGATAGAGAAGCAAGGTGGGCTACAGTCCACGGAGTCAGGAAGAGTTGGACATGACTGAAGAACTAACGATTTTAGTTCCATAGACAGGAACAAGGTATGAGTTTTGGAGATGAAGATAAGGAATGCGGATTAAAGGAAAACAGCGCTGATAGTCTTAGAGGGAAGGACCACTTTTGAAACTGGCTTCGCAGCGACCCCTGGTGGACGAAAATGTAAGGACGCCAAGGACTGACTGAGATACAGCCCTGACACTTGCTGAACTGGGAAATATAAAATGGGAGCAAGAAAGAAGAAAGGTATCATGACAGGTAAGACAATGCTGCAATAAGGCTAGGAAATAGAGATTCAGAGCCCTCTTACTTAAACAAGGACATTTCCAAGAAGTGCCAAAAACTATCCTTTGAAGTGAGACGAGTTATTTTAGGTATTAACTTGTGGAAGATTTGACTGGTAAAAAAATTATTATTATTATTATTTTGCAAAATTTCTTCTCTAACTCAGAGTACGTTTTTTTTACATATTTTATATTGGTTTTATGTGTGAAGCCCCATACTAATGCACCTAGAATTTTTCACGTTGAATGAGCTTCAAATATTCTGTAGACTCCTACTCTATAATTAAGTGTGGTTTAAAAAGCAACATACATACTCATGCTCATAGCTTGTGTTTAACATGTCATTATCATTGGTTGTCACTGGCAGTTAGTCCTTTTTATTAGATATTAATATTCCCAGCCTTTAAAGTATTACAAGTCTTTAGCTTAAGAATGATAAAGAGAAGAGAGCTTAGATTATTTGGCTTTGCCTATCAAGACTTCGGTTGAATTTAAGCTGAAAAACTATGCAGTTTTGACGTTGGCTATTTTCCAGGCTACTGATGGCTCAGATAAACTCCAAAATAATCTTACAATATGAAGCCAGATTACCCAATGAAATTTTAATTTTTAAAAAATTTAGACTGAAATGCTGTCAAATGTTGGTTAACATCAACTGAACAAAGCAACCATTAAAAAAATGAGGCGAATGGAGGATATTTGCATACTGACTGGATAATTTATATTAAGGAATTATTATTAAGTTTTATATGAGATAATAGTATTGTGTTTCAGTTCAGTTCAGTTCAGTCACTATCCGACTCTTTGTGACCCCATGGAGTATTGTGTTTATGTATTTTTAAAATTTATTATTTTTTGGAGATAAAAATGGGAGGGCAATGGATAGTAGTTTAAATGAAACAACATTGGGCATGTAATGATAATTGTTGAATCTGAGCAATGTTTATATGGGCGTTCATTCATACTCCTACTTTTTTGTTTGAAATGTTCTTCATACTAAACCATAAAAATTTGATCAGAGCTTTTGTTTCTATTTGTGAATTTTTAAAAGACCAGGCTATCCCAGAACAGTTCTAACCCTTTACAGTTATCTTTACACAAAGTGTAATACCAGTAGGAAATCAAGTCTGTAGCTACCACAATACTTTTCAAATGCATTTTCCGCCTCTTAAAATTTTTATATATCATGCCATCTGTGAATTTCATGATGACCTTACAGACCCCACCAGGATACTACCAGTAGAGGCAGAGGTTATGGGAAAGTCAGATCTGAATGAACTCAAGACATATTTATATACTCCTGGTAAGTTAGGAGGATGGTCCAGATTGATTAAAAGTCAAGTAAGGATTTTGCTGATACCAGTGGACTGGGTGATCTAAGAATAAACAGATACCCCAGAAACTGGAAGTGAGAAGGCAGTACAGCATAATGAAAATTTGAACTTAAGTCAATCATAGATTCATATCTTGATTCAATCAATTGCTAGATGTGATCTTACTATATGTTACAGAGCATCAGTTAACTCATATGGTAGTCCATATAATAGGGGACTGTTGGGAATTAAATAAAATATGTGAAATGTGAGGAAAGTGTTAACACTGCAGGTCTGGTTGTTTGGTCCTTGTATGTCAAGGGAACTGGAAACCATGATTTGACTATTGGTCAACCCTGGGGGAATGTTCTATTGTTAATTGATTGATGATCATGTTTTGTTCACCTGATTGCTTTGCACAAACATCAACATCGATAATGTGCATCTGGTGTCATTGTTGGGATCCTGAGTTTCACTTGCCATGTCTGGTCATGGAGCATGATGTACCTGTGGGACCTGTTCTCAATAAAAGCCTCGGATGTTGAGGCTTCCCTGGGCAGAGCCATGTTGCACACATGCCTCTAGTTTATTGCTAAAGAAGAGAGCATGTCCTAGGTGGCCCCAGAGGCACAAGTACTCAAAAGCGCATGCCCAACCTCTCTGATTCACCTGAAAATACGTCTTTTTCCTGTTGCTCTTGGTTTGTCTATTTTTGCTCTAATAAACCTCAGCCATGACTATAATCTGCTTTTGAGTCTTGTGAGTCCTTTTGCTAAATCAGTAAAATTGAGGGGAGGGTGGCCTTCAGATCTCCCTGACATAAAGGGACTAGTACAATGTCTGGCAAGAAGTACACACTCAATTTATGCTAGCTATGGAATTTAACTGATCCTGCTGGATGTGACAGGGGACTGACCTCACTGTACTAGAGTATAGGCTGGGACTCCAGGATTTTGTCTGTTTTTCTGAACCATGCTCTTGGAAGTGGGCAGGGATAACCTCTCATCAGTGAGGAAGTTAGAAAATATAACTCCAAGGTTTTCCCCTGGCCTCCCAGCCCTCCTGATTCTAAGTAAGAAGGTACCCTGTGAAGAAAATGTGTAGATATCCGACCTCTATCTGGGCCATTCTGAGAATGCACAACAGGGCAAACTCTTTTTATCAATTTGAAGGGTAACAAAAAGAATCAAAAACCTTGAGAGTGGGGCTGGAGCCTGGACCCTTACTTTGGTAGCAGTCATCAGAGGCAGTGGTATTAGAAATGAGTATTGGGACTTCCCTGGTGGTCCAGTGGCTAAAACTCCACACTCCCAATGCAGGGGGCCTGGGTTCTATCCCTGGTCAGAGAATCACATGCTGCAGCCAAGAGTTTGCATGCCACAACTAAGAACTGGCATGGTCAAATAAATATTTTTTAAAAAAGGAAATGACTATCAGGAATTTCCCCAGTGCAGCCAGAACCAAGCACACAGAGCCATTTCCGCCACACACTGGACACCACAGAAAGACAGTCTTAAACTGTGAGGACACTATGTCAAAATTTAAAAAATATTTGGGTTGAAACTTCAACTGAGGGCTAATCCAAGGGAAAGAGGAGCCTAGGGTACACATCTTGCAATACCTTTCTATATCTGTGTGTGTGTGTGACTATGGTTCCCATTTAACCGTGTACCTGTGTCCAACTCTTTTCGACCCCATCAACTGTAGCCCTTCAGTCTCCTCTGTCCATGGAAGTTCCCAGGCAAGAGTACTGGAGTGGGTTGCTATTTCCTCCTCCAAAGGATCTTCCTGATCCAGGGATCAAACCCACATCTCTTCCATTGGCAGGTGGATTCTTTACCACTGCACCAGCTGGGAAGCCCATCCAACTGACCAGATCTACGTTGTTGTTCAGTCAAGTTGTGTCCAACTCTTTGCGACCCCATGGACTGCAGCACACCGGGTTTCCCTGTCCCTCATCATCTCCAAGAATTTGCTCAAGTAGATCTAAGATACCTCCCAAAGAGATTTATACCTCTAAAATACAATAATAATTACAACAAAATCAGTTATGTCACACATTTATTTACTATTTTTCAAGTAAATTGCCTTGAGATGGATATAGGTCTAATCTCAATAGTGATACCAAGTAGAGTTTTCCTCTACCAGGTTCTTAAATATGGTGAGCATATAATAGTTCATAGAAGTTTGCTTCTTCTGCATGGGTGGTCTTTTTTTTGATCCCTTAATTATTTCGGGAGTTTTTATAGATGTCTTCCTTGCATTTTATATTGCAGAGTATAATCACCTCCCTGTCACTCTCATCATCACTGTTATATATTGTGATATCACTGTCACTCATGTTGATATACAGTGTGTTGTATTTGGATTGTTTCTTTTTATATGACTTGTAAAAGTGCTTCAATTCACGTGAAAAAAGTGGAACTGGAACATGCTTTATATTTGCTTCTGAAATATGAGTGATGAATGGCTCAGAAACAGCTGTGCAAACAAGGCATTTTTCCTTGTAGCATCGACAAAACTTTGCTGGTTGAGTTCTAGATAATATTTCTGCCCTACCTGCACTAGCTGGGTATTTTGGTTTAAGATATCTCTGGCGTTTGGTCAGTTTATCTACACTTGATTGCTCAGAGAAGCTTTGATTCTTTGGATAGGGTAGAGGAGTTTTGGTTGGCTTGACCCGACACTGTAGACTTGATGGCCAAGTTGGCTTGATGACCTTCTTTGGATAGGATGGACTGACCTGACCAACTAGCTTATGGGCATGAGCCTGCCTATGTGCCTTTTTTGGACTGCGTGTTCTGTGCAACTTTTCCTGGGGAGGTGATCCTAACACTTTTTTGGGAGCTGATGGCTTGGATGTTTTTTTTTGACTCGAGGGCCTGACTAACTTTTCTGTACTTGAAGGAACTTCTCGTGGACTTGAGGGCCCAGATGACTTATCTCTTCTGGATACCACGGATTGTTTTTCTGGATCGCCCGGACCAGCAGTCAGTGACTTGGAGTCAGTAAATGATATTTTAGATGACCTGGATGCCTTGATGGTCATATCTTCTTTCTTGACCCTGAAAATACAGAGGACTTGGAATATGACTATTTAAATCAGAAGAGTAAGATTGCTGTTACCAGAAAATATGGGCTATTGTGTCAATTTAGACTTCTGGTCTTTTTTTTGGCTCTAGCAGGAAAATTGAACACAGTAAGAATTGGAGTGTGGTGAAAACTATGACTTAGGTTACAGATTTGAACCATGATGAATGCTTTTTCTTTTTCTTAATTTTGCTGTTTCAACCACAATGAATAACCATATAGTCTATATATGCAATGACACAAACTTGTTTCAAATCTACTGTTGAGAGGGAGAGAATTTATCTATTCCAGAAATTAAACTTTTTATAAAAAAGCCACAACTTGATATGCAACTGAGGCACAAATGTCACAACCTGTCACATAAAGAAGTCTTTAGACCAAATTCATTGTTTTCCTGTCATATGTACACCATCAAGTTTTGTAATCATGCATATTAATCCTCACAAGATTACTCTAAAACTGAAGGAATAGAACAGTGGTATATTTCAGTCACCAGTTCTTGGAATGGGAAATTTTTAGAGACCCAGTATATCAAGTGCCAGCCTAATCCTCCTATATTAAAGGCAGGGACTAGAATCACTGAATACAGTTAAAAATTTTTCATGTTATTACATCTCAAAATGATAGATTATCCAAAATGCGTTACTATCTTTGGAATGCAGAGACCCAACTCCTCCCCTGAGAAGATTTTGATTCTGTCTTATTTAGATAGTCATTCCCTCTTTTCATAGACTCAACTTACAATGAAATTAGCAGCCTGGGGCTCAACTGAACCCTGAATAGGAGATAGTTATGGCTAAAGTTGATAATGTACTTGAGATAATTTAAGAGCTTCATTTAAGTGAACATATCCAACCCACAAGATGTTGGGAGCTCTTTTGAAGTCTAAGGTTAATGTTAAGTAACAAAACAACAGTGAACCCGCTTACATGTGTGTGCGCATGCGTGTGCAGGTACAGTCGCTCATGCGAGTGCGCACCCACCTCCTCACCTCACCCCTACACCCCGCCACTTTGTATTTTTAGTTCAAAGGTGTAAGACTTAATGTTGCTGCTTTGGGGACTTCCTCGGTCTCACAGTTAGAGAGTATAGTGAAGAACGCGCGCCTCCCCCCAACCTTGTACTTTTATTCAAAGGTGTAAGACTTACTTGGCTGCGTTATGGGCTTCCTCGCTATCACAGCTATAGTGAAGAAAGCAGGAACACGTGACAATATAGCCAGTGATGAGGGCACCAATTACAACAATGAGTAGACGTCGCTTTAATTCCTCCAGTTGGGTCTGCTTGAATTCGGCACGTGTAGTTACTTTGAAAGAAAATGTATCATCAGAACATGTGCTTGGTAACCAAGTTTGCTTCCATTTTGATGGGGGTTTGTTACTGTAGATCCAAGTCAAATCTCATCATCAATTATTTCTTTAAGCATGATAAGTGTCCACTGTCATTTTCCTCCCTCTGTCACCTTCCCAGCCAGCCACAGTCTACAAGCCAAACCTGGGAGCTGTCTTTGGTTAATCAGTATAATTACCTAGGTTACCCCACATCGTGGCTTGTTCAACCCATTACCTAGGTATTTGAATGTGTGAATGCACTTGAGTGTTGATGTGTGTGTGAATGTGTATGGTGGAAAAAGGGATGGGACAAGAAAACACAGTTCTTGAAACCTACTACGTGTTAGGTACCATGCTATATTCATTCACATAAAATTTTCTGGTATGGCTGGTGGGGGAGGGCAGGGGTTGGTGGATTGGGTGGGGAAGGGGAATGAAAGGGGACAATATGGCTGTACTCTTCATGTTTCTACGTTTGGATTTTTTACACAGAAGTAAAATTTTCAGATGTTGTCCTAGAAATTCTCGAAGACCTACTCATAGTAAAGTAGAATAAACAGCAGATTTCTTACACACAGCTAGCTTGTCTAATTAAGTACTTGAATATATTTAAAATAATAGATCATAATTTCTAGGTTTTAAGGTTAGGGACATACCTGCAGTAGCAGATCCATTGCTTTCATTTCTATCTAAACAACTATTTGTCCAAATTGATAAAAGGAGGACATAAATGAAGAGATTCATGTCCAGGACCTTGTTGTCCTGTTTCCTCTCTCAAGGAAACTGCTGGATTTAACATGACTCAGCTTGTTTTAGGGGCCTATGACTTCATAATCATTCTATGTCATATCCTGACAGCATAATCTCACCATGGTGACACATGAGCTCCTGAGTACAAATATTATGAAAAGACTTTTAATCCTTTATTTCTCCATTACATCAAATATTCTATCAAATTTGAATCAAAAAGTTTGAGACATTATTAAGCACAGAAGGCAGAGAAAATGAGTTAGCTCTAGATACTGAAGAACTATTTTTCTTTATTAAATGTTAAGGAGGCACCTTACAGCCCTGTAGTAGTTCTTATGTGTTTTAGAGGTTAAATCATCCTGGGGTATAAGTTTGTAGGAATTTTTCTTACTAAAATTAAGATTTTGAATATCCCTCAAGCTTTTTATTGAGCTGCTTTTAATGGGTACCACTAAAGACTTTCTGGCTAGTGAGTGACATGATGAGATCTCCATTTTTGAAAAACCCCTCTGGTTTTGTATGGGAACTAGATTGCTGGGGTTAAAGTAGTTTAGACAATTAGAAGGCTGTTATGTAGGTCCACCTGATATAGGATGGTAGCTTGAAGCAGAGTGGTCAAAGATGGAGAGTAATCAATGCATTGGAGGAGTATTTTGATGTGGGTAGGACTTGAGGAAGGGCAGGCCATAGGGGATGAAGGAGAGAGAGGTAGCAAGGATGATTCATTGCTTCAACAAAAGCGTGTTGGAGATCTATGTGACAGGAAGCTTTGTGTTAAGCATGAGCATTCAGACAGTCACAGTCCCTGCCTTAAGATTTGGAAATCTAAAGGGAGAGACAGACACGTAAATAACCAATCACTAGGTTATGTAATGGGGCTTCTCTGGTAGTTCAGCTGGTGAAGAATCTGCCTGTAATGCAGGAGAACCAGGTTTGATTCCTGGGTCAGGAAGATCACCTGGAGAAGGGATAGGCTACCCTTTCCAGTATTCTTGGGCTTTCCAGGTGGCTCAGACAGTAAAGAATCCATCTGTAATGTGGGAGACCTGGGTTCAATCCCTGGGTCGAGAAGATCCCCTGGAGGAGGACATGGAAACCCATTCCAGTATTCTTGCCTGGAGAATCCTCATGGACAGAGGAGCCTGGCAGGCTGCAGTCCGTGGAGTTGCAGAGTCAGACATGACTGAGCAACTAAGCAGCAGCACAGCAGAGCACAGCACAGCATAGTGTATACAATGGGTTTTCCAGGTGTCGCTAGTGGTAAAGAACCCACCTGCCAATGTAAGAGATGTGGATTCAATAGCTAGGTTGGGAAGATCCCCTGGAGGGGCCGGGCATGGCAACCCACCCCAGTATTCCAGTCTGGAGAATCCCATGGACAGAGGAGTCTGGCAGGCTGCAGTCCATAGTGTCACACAGCGTTGGACATGACTGAAGTGACATAGCATGCATGCACACAGGGTGTGTATGTCATATGCAGGCTGTGATGTCACAGGATACAGGGCCACAAGATCATGCAAAAGGACTATCTCTTCAAAGTGGGGAGTCCTGGAGGAGATGACCCTTGATCTGATGTGGATTTGTGTGTGTGTGTGTGGTTTTTATTTTTATTTATTTATTTATTTAAAAATTATTTATTTTAATTGAAGGATAGTTACTTTACAATATTATGGTGGTATTTGCCATGCATCAACATAAGTCAGCCATGGGTATACATGTGTACCCCCCCATCCTGAACCCCCCTCCTACCTCTCTTCCCACTCCATCCCTCTCAATTGTCCAGAGCACTGGTTTTGAGTGCCCTGCTTGATGCATTGAACTTGCACTGGTCATCTATTTTACATATGGTAATATACATGTTTCTTCTTTTAAAATGTATAAATTTATTTATTTTAATTGGAAGCTAATTACTTTACAATATTGTATTGGTTTTGTCATACGTTGACATGAATCCACCATGGGTGTACATGTGTTCCCCATCTTGAACCCCCCTTCCCACCTCCCTTCTCATCCCATCCCTCTGGGTCATCCCAGTGCACCAGCCCCGAGCACCCTGTATCATGCATTGAACCTGGACTGGCGATTCGTTTCACATATACATGTTTCACAAGGGATTCTCCATTCAGGGATTCTCCAGACTGGAATACTGGGGTGGGTTGCCATGCCCGGCCCCTCCAGGGGATCTTCCCAACCTAGCTATTGAATCCACATCTCTTACATTGGCAGGCGGGTTCTTTACCACTAGCGACACCTGGAAAACCCATTGTATACACTATGCTGTGCTGTGCTCTGCTGTGCTGCTGCTTAGTTGCTCAGTGATGTCTGACATGAAACGTATATACATGTTTCAATGCCATTCTCCCAAATCATCCCACCCTCTCTCTCTCCCACAGAGTCCAAAAGACTATTCTATGCATCTGCGTTTCTTTTGCTGTCTCGCATACAGGGTTATCATTACCATCTTTCTAAATTCCATATATATGCATTAGTATACTGTATTGGTGTTTTTCTTTCTGGCTTACTTCACTCTGTATAATAGGCTTCAGTTTCATCCACCTCATTAGAATTGATCCAAATGTATTCTTTTGAATGGCTGAGTAATACTCCATTGTGTATATGTACCACAGCTTTCTTATCCATTCATCTGCTGATGGACATCTAGGTTGCTTCCATGTCCTGGCTATTATAAACAGAGCTGTGATGAGCATTGGGGTACACGTGTCTCTTTCAATTCTGGTTTCCTCTGTGTGCATGCCCAGTAATGGGATTGCTGGGTCATATGGCAGTTCTATTTCCAGTTTTTTAAGGAATCTCCACACTGTTCTCCATATTGGCTGTACTATTTTGCATTCCCACCAACAGTATAAGAGGGTTCCCTTTTCATCATACCCTCTCCAGCATTTACTGCTTGTAAACTTTTGGATAGCAGCCATTCTGACTGGTGTGAAATGGTACCTCATTGTGGTTTTGATATGCATTTCTCTGATAATGAGTGATGTTGAACATCTTTTCATGTGTTTGTTAGCCATCTGTATGTCTTCTTTGGAGAAATGTCTGTTTAGTTCTTTGGAACATTTTTTGATTCGGTCATTTATTTCTCTGGAATTGAGCTGCAGGAGTTGCTTGTATATTTTTGAGATTAATTCTTTGTCAGTTGCTTCATTTGCTATTATTTTCTTGCATTCTGAAGGCTGTCTTTTCACCTTGCTTATAGTTTCCTTTGTTGTGCAGAAGCTTTTGAGCTTAATTAGGTCCCATTTCTTTATTTTTATTTTTATTTCCAATATTCTTGGAGTTGGGTCATAGAGGATACTGCTGTGATTTATGCCGGAGAATGTTTTGCCTATGTTTTCCTCTAGGAGTTTTATAGTTTCTGGTCTTACATTTAGATCTTTAATCCATTTTGAGTTTATTTTTGTGTATGGTGTTGGTCTAGTTTAATTCTTTTACAAGTGGTTGACCTGTTTTCCCAGCACCACTTGTTACAGAGATTGTCTTTAATCCATTGTATTTTCTTGCCTCCTTTGTCAAAGATGAGGTGTCCATAGGTGTGTGGATTTATCTCTGGGCTTTCTATCTTATTGCATTGATCTATATTTCTGTCTTTGTGCCAGTGCCATACTGTCTTGATGACTGTGGCTTTGTAGTAGAGCCTGAAGTCAGGCAGGTTGATTCCTCCAGTTCCATTCTTCTTTCTCAAGATTGCTTTGGCTATTCAAGGTTTTTTGTATTTCCATACAAATTGTGAAATTATTTGTTCTAGCTCTGTGAAAAATACCGTTGGTAGCTTGATAGGGATTGCATTGAATCTGTAGATTGCTTTGAGTAGTATACTCATTTTCATAATATTGATTCTTCTGATCGATGAACATGGTATATTTCTCCATCTATTTGTGTCCTCTTTGATTTCTTTCACCACTGTTTTATAGTTCTCTATATATAGGTCTTTTGTTTCCTTAGGTAGATATATTCCTAAGTATTTTATTCTTTTCATTGCAATGGTGAATGGAATTGTTTCCTTAATTTCTCTTTCTGTTTTCTCATTGTTAGTGTATAGGAATGCAAGGGATTTCTGTGTGTTGATTTTATATCCTGCAACTTTACTATATTCATTGATTAGCTCTAGTATTTTTCTGGTGGAGTCTTTAGGGTTTTCTGTGTAGAGGATTATGTCATCTGCAAATAGTGAGAGTTTTACTTCTCGTTTTCCAATTTGGATTCCTTTTATTTCTTTTTCTGCTCTGATTGCTGTGGCGAAAACTTCCAAAACTCTGTTGAATAGTAGTGGTGAGAGTGGGCACCCTTGTGTTGTTCCTGACTTTAGGGGAAATGCTTTCAATTTTTCCCTTTTGAGGATAATGTTTGCTGTGGGTTTGTCATATATAGCTTTTATTATGTTGAGCTATGTTATTTCTATTTCTGCTTTCTTAAGGGTATTTGTCATAAAAGGATGTTGAATTTTGTCAAAGGCTTTCTCTGCATCTATTGAGATAATCATATGGCATTTATTTTTCAGTTTGTTAATGTGGTATATTACATTGATTCATTTGTGGGTACTGAAGAATCCTTGCATCCCTGGGATAAAGCCCATTTGGTCATTTTGTATGATCTTTTAAATATGTTGTTGGATTCTGTTTGCTAGAATTTTGTTAAGGAGTTTTGCATCTATGTTCATCAGTGATATTTGCCTCTGATTTTCTTTTTTTGTGTGGCATCCTTGTCAGATTTTCATATTAGGATGATGGTGGCCTCATAGGATGAGTTTGGAAGATTACCTTCCTATGAAATTTTCTGGAAGAATTTGAGTAGGACACCTGTTCAGTTCAGTTCAGTCGCTCAGTGGTGTCCGACTCTTTGCGACCCCATGAATTGCAGCATGCCGGGCCTCCCTGTCCATCACCAACTCCCGAAGTTCACTCAGACTCAGGTCCATTGAGTCAATGATGCCATCCAGCCATCTCATCCTCTTTGCCCCCTTCTCCTCCTGCCCCCAATCCTTCCCAGCATCAGAGTCTTTTCCAATGAGTCAACTCTTTGCATGAGGTGGCTAAAGTACTGGAGTTTCAGCTTTAGCATCATTCCTTCCAAAGAACACCCAGGACTGACCTCCTTCAGAATGGACTGGTTGGATCTCCTCGCAGTGCAAGGGACTCTCAAGAGTCTTCTCCAACATCACAGTTCAAAAGCATCAATTCTCCCGTGCTCAACTTTCTTCACAGTCCAACTCTCACATCCATACATGACCACTGGAAAAACCATAGCCTTGACTAGACGGACCTTAGTCGGCAAAGTAATGTCTCTGCTTTTCAATATTTTATCTAGGTTGGTCATAACTTTTCTTCCAAGGAGTAAGCGTCTTTTAATTTCATGGCTGCAGTCACCATCTGCAGTGATTTTGGAGCCCCAAAACATAAACTCTGACACTGTCTCCACTGTTTCCCCATCTATTTCCCATGAAGTGATGGGACCAGATGCCATGATCTTCGTTTTCTGAATGTTGAGCTTTAAGCCAACTTTCCCACTCTCCTCTTTCACTTTCATCAAGAGGCTTTTTAGTTCCTCTTCCCTTTCTGCCATAAGGGTGGTGTCATCTGCATATCTGAGGTTATTGATATTTCTCCCTGCAGTCTTGATTCCAGCTTGTGCTTCTTCCAGCCCAGCATTTCTCATGATGTACTCTGCATATAAGTTAAATAAGCAGGGTGACAATATACAGCCTTGACATATTCCTTTTCCTATTTGGAACGAGTCTGTTGTTCCATGTCCAGTTCTAACTGTTGCTTCCTGACCTGCATATAGGTTTCTCAAGAGGCAGGTCAGGTGGTCTGGTATTCCCATCTCTCTCAGAATTTTCCACAGTTTATTGTGATCCACACAGCCAAATGCTTTGGCTTAGACAATAAAGCAGAAATAGATGTTTTTCTGGAACTCTCTTCCTTTTTCCATGATCCAGAAGATGTTGGCAATTTGATCTCTGGTTCCTCTGCCTTTTCTAAAACCAGCTTGAACATCTGGAAGTTCACGGTTCATGTATTGCTGAAGCCTTGCTTGGAGAATTTTGAGCATTACTCTACTAGTGTGCGAGATGAGTGCAATTGTGCGGTAGTTTGAGCATTCTTTGGCATTGCCTTTCTTTGGGATTGGAATGAAAACTGACCTTTTCCAGTCCTGTGGCCACTGCTGAGTTTTCCAAATTTGCTGGTATACTGAGTGAAGCACTTTGACAGCACCATCTTTCAGGATTTGAAACAGCTCAACTGGAATTCCATCATCTCCACTAGCTTTGTTCATAGTGATGCTTTCTAAGGCCCACTTGACTTCACATTCCAGTATATCTGGCTCTAGATGAGTGATCACACCATCGTGATTATCCGAGTCATGAAGATCTTTTTTGTAGAGTTCTTCTGTGTATTCTTGTCACCTTTTCTTAATATCTTCTGCTTTTGTTAGGTACATACCATTTCTGTCCTTTATTGAGCCCATCTTTGCATGAAATGTTCCCTTGGTATCTCTAATTTTCTTGAAGAGATTGCTAGTCTTTCCCATTCTGTTCTTTTCCTCTATTTCTTTGCATTGATCACTGAAGAAGGCTTTCTTATCTCTTCTTGCTATTCTTTGGAATTCTGCATTCAGATGCTTACGTCTTTCCTTTTATCCTTTGCCTTTCACTCCCTTCTTTTCACAGCTATTTGTAAGGCCTCCCCAGACAGGCATTTTGCTTTTTTGCATTTCTTTTCCAGGGGGATGGTCTTGATCCCTGTCTCGTGTACAGTGTCATGAACCTCATTCCATAGTTCATCAGGCACTTTATCTATCAGATCTAGTCCCTTAATTCTATTTCTCACTTCCACTGTATAATCATAAGGGATTTGATTTAGGTCATACCTGAATGGTCTAGTGGTTTTCCCTACTTTCTTCAATTTAAGTCTGAATTTGGCAATAAGGAGTTCATGATCTGAGCTACAGTCAGTTCCTGGTCTTGTTTTTGTTGACTGTGTAGAGCTTCTCCATCTTTGGCTGCAAAGAATGTAATCAATCTGATTTCAGTGTTGACCATCTGGTGATGTCCTTGTGTATAGCCTTCTCTTGTGTTGTTGGAAGAGGATGTTTGCTATGACCAGTGCATTTTCTTGGCAAAACTCTATTAGTCTTTGCCCCACTTCATTCCGCATTCCAAGGCCAATTTTACCGGTTACTCCAGGTGTTTCTTGACTTCCTACTTTTGCATTCCAGTCCCCTATAATGAAAAGGACATCTTTTTTGGGTGTTAGTTCTAAAAGGTCTTGTAAGTCTTCACAGAACTGTTCAACTCCAGCTTCTTCAGCATTACTGGTTGGGGCATAGACTTGGATTATTGTGATATTGAATCGTTTGCCTTGGAAGTGAACAGAGATCATCTGTCGTTTTTGAGATTGCATATAAGTACTGCATTTCGGATTCTTTTGTTGACCATGATGGCTACTCCATTTCTTCTGAGGGATTCCTGCCCACAGTAGTAGATATAGTGGTCATCTGAGTTAAATTCACCCATTCCAGTCCATTTTAGTCACTGATTTCTAGAATGTCGACGTTCACTCTTGCCATCTCTTGTTTGACCACTTCCAATTTGCCTTGATTCATGGACCTGACATTCCATGTTCCTAGGCAATATTGCTCTTTACAGCATCGGACCTTGTTTCTATCCCCAGTCACATTCACAGCTGGGTATTGTTTTTGCTTTGGCTCCATCCCTTCATTCTTTCTGGAGTTATTTCTCCTCTGATCTCCAGTAGCATATTGGGCACCTACTGACCTGGGGAGCTTCTCTTTCAGTATCCTATAATTTTGCCTTTTCATACTATTTATGGGGTTCTCAAGGCAAGAATACTGAAGTGGTTTGCCATTACCTTCTCCAGTGGACCACATTCTGTCAGACCTCTCCACCATGACCCACCTGTCTTGGGTAGTCCCACGGGCATGGCTTAGTTTCATTAAGTTAGACAAGGCTGTGGTCCTAGTGTGACTAGATTGACTAGTTTTCTGTGATTATTGTTTCAGTGTTTCTGCCCTCTGATGCCCTCTTGCAACACCTACCGTCTTACTTGGGTTTCTCTTACCTTGGATGTGGGGAATCTCTTCATGGCTACATGTTAGCTTTTCTCTACATTTTTGGTAGAATTCAGCTTTGAAGCCATATGGTCCCGGTCTGTTGTTTGCTGGAGGATTTCTGATTACAGTTTCAATTTTGGTGCTTGTGATTGGTCTGTTAAGATTTTCCATTTCTTCCTGGTTCAGTTTTGGAAAGTTGTACTTTTCTAAGAATTTGTCCATTTCTTCTGAGTTGTCCATTTTATAGGCATATAGTTGCTGATAATAGTCTCTTATGATCCTTTGTATTTCTGTGTTGTCTCGTGATCTCTCCATTTTCATTTCTAATTTTGTTAATTTGATTTTTCTCCCTTTGTTTCTTGATGAGTCTGGCTAATGGTTTGTCAATTTTATTTATCTTCTCAAAGAACCAGCTTTTGGCTTTGTTGATTTTTGCTATGGTCTCTTTTGTTTCTTTTGCATTTATTTCTGCCCTCATTTTTAAGATTTCTTTCCTTCTACTAACCCTGGGGTTCTCCATTTCTTCCTTTTCTAGTTGCTTTAGGTATAGAGTTAGGTTATTTATTTGACTTTTTTCTTGTTTCTTGAGGTATGCCTGTATAACTACAAAGTTTCCCCTTAGCACTGCTCTTACAGTGTCCCATAGGTTTTGGGTTATTGTGTTTTCATTTTCATTTGTTTCTATGCACATTTTGATTTCTTTTTTTATTTCTTCTGTGATTTTTTGGTTATTCAGCCAGTGTTGTTCAGCCTCCATATGTTGGAATTTTTAATAGTTGTTCTCCTGTAATTGACATTTAATCTTACTGCATTGTGGTCACAAAAGATGCTTGGAATGATTTCAGTTTTTTTGAACTTGCCAAGGCTAGATTTATGTGATCTATCCTGGAGAAGGTTCCGTGTGCACTTGAGAAAAAGATGAAATTCATTGTTTGGGGGTGAAGTGTCCTATAGATAGCAACTGGGTCTAACTGGTCTATTGTATCATTTAAAGTTTGTGTTTCCTTATTAATTTTCTGTTTAGTTCATCTATCCATAGGTGTGAGTAGGGTATTAAAGTCTCCCACTATTATTGTGTTATTGTTAATTTCCCCTTTCATACTTGTTAGCATTTGTCTTACATATTGCGGTGTGCCTATGTTGGGTGCATATATATTCATAATTGTTACTTCTTCTTCTTGGATTGATCCTTTGATCATTATGTAACGTCCTTCTTTGTCTCTTTCACAACCTTTGTTTTAAAGTCTATTTTATCTGAGATGAATATTGCTACTCCTGCTTTCTTTTGGTCACCATTTGTGTGGAATATCTTTTTCCAGCCCTTCACTTTCAGTCTGTATGTGTCCCTTGTTTTGAGGCGGGTCTCTTGTAGACAACATATATAAGTGTCTTGTTTTTGTATCCATTCAGCCAGTCTTTGTCTTTTGGTTGGGGCATTCAACCCATTTACATTTAAGGTAATTATTGATAAGTATGATCCCGTTGCAGAGAAGGTAATGGCACCCCACTCCAGTACTCTTATCTGGAAAATCCCATGGATGGAGAAGCCTGGAGGGCTGCAGTCCATGGGGTCACTAAGAGTTGGATACGACTGAGCGATTTCACTTTCACTTTTCACTTTCATGCGTTAGAGAAGGAAATGGCAACCCACTCCAGTGTTCTTGCCTGGAAAATCCCAGGGATGGCGGGGCGTGGTGGGCTGTCGTCTATGGGGTCACACAGAGTCAGACACGACTGAAGGGACTTAGCAGCAGCAGCAGCAGCATGGTCCCGTTGCCATGGGTTTGAGTTTATACACCCTTTCTGTGTTTCCTGTCTAGAGAAGATCCTTTAGCATTTGTTGGAGAGCTGGTTTGGTGGTACTGAATTCTCTCAGCTTGTGCTTGTCTTTAAAGCTTTTGATTTCTCCTTCATATTTGAATGAGATCCTTGCTTGGTACACTAATCTGGGCTGTAGGTTATTTTCTTTCATCACTTCAAGTATGTCCTGCCATTCCATTCTGGCCTGAAGAGTTTCTATTGAATGATCAGCTGGTATCCTAATGGGAATCCCCTTGTGTGTTATTTGTTGTTTTTCCCTTGCTGCTTTTAATATTTATTCTTTGTATTGGATCTTTGTTAATTTGATTAATATGTGTCTTGGGGTGTTTTGCCTTGGGTTTATCTTGTTTGAGACTCTCTGGGTTTCTTGGACTTGGGTGATTATTTCCTTCCCCATTTTAGGGAAGTTTTCAACTATTATTTCCTCTAGTATTTTCTCATGGCCTTTCTTTTTGTCTTCTTCTTCTGGGACTCCTATGATTTGAATGTTGGGGCGTTTAACATTGTCCCAGAGGTCTCTGAGGTAGTCCTCATTTCTTTTAATTATTTTTTTCTCTGTTTCATTTATTTCTACCATTCTATCTTCTACCTCACTATTCCTATCTTCTGCCTCCATTATTCTACTCTTGGATCCCTCCAGAGTGTTTTTGATGTCATTTATTGCATTATTTATTATACATTGACTCTTTTTTATTTCTTCTAGGTCCTTGTTAAAGCTTGCTTGCATCTTCTCGATCCTTGTCTCCAGGTTAGTTCAGTTCAGTTCAATTCAGTCACTCACTCGTGTCCGACTCTTTGCGACCCCATGAATTGCAACATGCCAGGCCTCCCTGTCCATCACAGACTCCTGGAGTTCACTCAGACTCACATCCATTGAGTCAGTGATGCCATCCAGCCATCTCATCCTCGGTCGTCCCTTTCTCCTCCTGCCCCCAATCCCTCCCAGCATCAAAGTCTTTTCCAATAAGTCAACTCTTCGCATGAGGTGGCCAAAGTACTGGAGTTTCAGCTTTAGCATCATTCCTTCCAAAGAAAGCCTAGGGTTGATCTCCTTCAGAATGAACTGGTTGGATCTGCTTGCAGTCCAAGGGACTCTCAAGAGTCTTCTCCAACACCACAGTTCAAAAGCATCAATTCTTCGGTGCTCAGCCTTCTTCACAGTCAGGTTATTTATCTGTAACTCCATTTTGTTTTCAAGATTTTGGATCATTTTCACTATCATTATTCAGAATTCTTTATCAGGTAGATTCCCTATCTCTTCCTCTTATGTTTGGTTTGATGGGCATTGATCTTGTTCCTTTACCTGCTAGGTATTTCTCTACCTTTTTAACTTGCTTATATTGCTGTGTTTGGGGTGGCCTTTCCGTATCCCGGCGGTTTGTGGTTCCTCTTTATTGTGGAGGTTCATCACTGTGGATGGGGTTGGATGAGTGGCTTGTCAAGGTTTCCTGGTTAGGGAAGCTTGTGTCGGTGTTCTGGTGGATGGAGCTGGATTTCTTCTCTCTGGAGTGCAAGAGTGTAAAGTAATGAGTTTTGAGATGTCAGTGGGTTTGGTGTGACTTTGGGCAGCCTGTATATTGAAGCTCATGGCTGTGTTCCTGTTTTGCTGGAGAATTTGCATGGTATGTGTTGCTCTGGAACTTTTTGGCCCTTGAGTGTGCTTGGTTTCCGTGTAGGTATGGAGGCGTTTGATGAGCACCTATTGATTAAATTTTCCTGGAGTCGGAAGTTCTATGGTGTTCTCAGGATTTGAACTTAAGCCTTCTGCCTCTGGATTTCAGTCTTATTCTTACAGTAGCCTCAAGACTTCTCCATCTATATAGTGCTGATGGTAAGACAGTTAGATTTATGATGAAAAGTTTTTCCACAGTGAGGGACACCCAGAGAGGTACACAGAGTTACATGGAGAAAAGAAGAAGGAGGAGGGAGATAGAGGTGACCAGGAGGAGAAGAGGGCGAATCAAAAGGGGAGAGAGCAAGCTAGCCAGTAATCAGTTCCCTATGTGCTTCCCTCAGTCTGGATCCCTCAGAGATGTTCATGGAATTACACAGAGAAGAGAAAAGGGAGGAAGGAGACAGATGTGGCCAGGAGGGAAAAAAGGGGAATCAAAAGGAGAGAAACAGATCTAGCCAGTAATAAGCTCTCTAAGTGTTCTCCACATCCTGGAACACACAATGAGATTCACAGAGTTGGGTAGAGATGAGAAGGAGGAGGGAGGAGATAAAGATGACCTGGTGGAGAAAAAGGAGAGTCCAAAGGGGGAGAGAGCAATCAAGCCAGTAATCTCACTTCCAAGTAAAAATGGGTACTGAAGTTTGGGTTCTGAAAGCTACAAAATTGATAACAAATACCAAAAAGCAAAGATCAAAAATTTAGAGTGGAGGTTAGATTCTCAAAAATACAATATTAAAGAAAAAAAAAAAGCAAAGTCACAAGAATTATAACATATATGTGTATGTGTGTGTGTGTGTATATATATATATATGAAGTTTGCTTTAAAAATAGGGTCCTTTTTTTGCAAAGTAATAGTAGGCTATAAAAATGAAAATTAAATGAGTAATAGAGGACTTTAAAATGAAAAAAAATTAAATTAAAACAATGATAATAGTAAAAATATATTTAGGACTTTCTTTGGTGTTGTTGCAGACAGTGTGCGGTCAGTTCATTTTCAGATAGTTCCTTGATCTGGCTTATAGTTATCAAGATCTATAGGCCCCTTCCTATGTAGTCGGTGCTAACTGTAGGGTTTTAATCTATTGCACCTGTCACTTCCAAAGTGGTTCCCTCTGTTTATTTTAGCTTCTTCTGTTTGCTGGTCTCTTCAGTGTCTAATTTCTGCCCTGGCACAAGAGGGCAGTGATGGTCACTTTTTTAGGCTTACTTGTTCAGTCTTGCTGTGGGGAGGGAGGAACACTACGAACAAATATCACTGGGGATTGTGTGTGGGGATTGCTTGCAGTGTCTCTGCCTGGGTTTGGCTCTGCTCATGGCATGTGTGCTTTCCCAGTCTACACTGTTTAGGCTCTAGGTTGATCTGCCAGAAACTGTCTGAGGCAGGCCCCTGGGCTGCATGTACTTCCCAGGTCTAAGCCACTCAAGTTCAGGTTCTCGGGTACTCCACAAAGGGGCACACCTGGTTGGGCCTGCGTTTTGTGCCCTTCCCAGGTCTGAGCAGCTCAGATAATCAGGTGCTTGGCGAGCACAGTCACCCCCAGTTGGGGGCTGCGTCCTATCACCTCCCCCATCCCAGCCGCTCGGTTTTCTGGGTGTACAACCAGCGTGCCTTCTCAGGTGTGCCATGTGTCTCTTCTGGGGAGCTGATCTCTGGCTGCAACCCTCCCTGCAGATGTCAACCATCCAGAATCCTAAGAAGTCTTGGTTAGCAATGAAGCCTGCTTGCAGTTTGGTAGATGATGCCTCTCTGGGGCCGCGATTGCCCCCTTCCAGCTTTGGCTGCCCTCGCCTGCCTGTCTCCGGTGAGGGATGGGCCAGTCTGCAGCCGGCTAGCTTTGCTCAGTCCTTTGTTCTGTGAGCGGGCCTGGCAGTGTCTTGAAAGTGAAAGTAAAGTCGCTCAGTCGTGTCTGATTCTTTGCAACCCCATGGACTGTTGTCTACCAGGCTCCTCTGTCCATGGGATTTTCCAGGCAAGAATATTGGAGTGGGTTACCATTTCCTTCTCCAGGAGATCTTCCCAACCCAGAGATTGAACCCAGGTCTCCCGCATTGTAGGCAGACGCTTTACCGTCTGAGCCACCAGAGAAGTATGTATGCACGCGGGATAGCTATCCCACAGTGTGGGTTGCTATCTCAAGTTAGTTCCCTCAGATTGCCCTCAGGGCATTCAGGCCCGGTCCTTACCCTAATCAACACAGCCCACGCCTCCCTGTCCAGTCCCTGCTTGCTAGTGGCAGATGCGAGTGTCTGCGCTGCTTTTCCGCTGGGAGTTGCCGTTAGGCACATAATCTGTGGGTTTCTAATAATTTATTTATTTTTCTTCTCAGTTATGTTGCCCTCTGAGGTTCCAAGGCTCACCACAGACCCACCAGTGAGTGTTTCCTGGTGTTTGGAAACTTCTCTCTTTTTTAAGACTCCTTTCCCCAGATGGATGTCAGTCCCTACCTCTTTTGACTCTTCTTTTATCTTTTATATTTTTTCCTACCTAGTTTTGAAGACAATGGGCTGCCTTTCTGGGTGCCTGATGTCTTCTACCAGCATTCAGAAGTTGTTTTCTGGAATTTACTCAGCGTTCAAATGTTCTTTCAATGAGTTTGTGGGGGAGAAAGTGGTATCCCTGTCCTATTCCTCTGCCATCTTAGGACCGCCCCCACAATATACATGTTCCAATGCTATTCTCTCAAATCATCCCACCCTCACTTTCTACCACACAGTCCAAAAGTCTATTCTTTACACATTTTTTTTTTGCTGCCTTGCATATAGGATTGCCATCACCATCTTTCTAAAGTCTATGTATATGCATTAATATACTGTATTGGTGTTTCTCTTTCTGACATACTTCACTCTGTATAATAGGCTCAAGTTTCATCCATCTCATTAGAACTGACTTAAATGCATTCCTTTTTATAGGTGAGTAAGAATCTGTTTCTGCTTTATTGACTATGCCAAAGCCTTTGACTGTGTGGATCACAATAAACTGCGGGAAATTCTTCAAGAGATGGGAATACCAGACCACCTGACCTGCCTCTTGAGAAACCTATATGCAGGTCAGGAAGCAACAGTTAGAACTGGACATGGAACAACAGACTGGTTCCAAATAGGAAAAGAGTACGTCAAGGCTGTATATTGTCACCCTGCTTATTTAACTTATATGCAGAGTACATCATGAGAAACGCTAGGCTGGAGAAAGCACAAGCTGGAATCAAGATTGCCGGGAGAAATATCAATAACCTCAGATATGCAGATGACCCTACTCTTATGGCAGAAAATGAAGAACTAAAGAGCCTCTTGATGAAAGTGAAAGAGGAGAGTGAAAAAGTTGGCTTAAAGCTCAACATTCAGAAAAAGAAGATCACGGCATCTGGTCCCATTTCTTCATGGGAAATAGATGGGGAAACAGTGGAAACAGTGTCAGACTTTATGTTCTGAGGCTCCAAAATCACTGCAGATGGTGACTGAAGCCATGAAATTAAAAGACACTTACTCCTTGGGAGAAAATTTATGACCAACATAGATAGCATATTGAAAAGCAGAGACATTACTTTGCCAACAAAGGTCTGTTTAGTCCAGGCTATGGTTTTTCCAGTGGTCATGTATGGATGTGAGAGTTGGACTGTGAAGAAAGCTGAGCACCAAAGAAATGATGCT
This sequence comes from Budorcas taxicolor, assembly GCF_023091745.1. Taxonomy (NCBI): domain Eukaryota; kingdom Metazoa; phylum Chordata; class Mammalia; order Artiodactyla; family Bovidae; genus Budorcas; species Budorcas taxicolor. Next base: position 47,779,131 of record NC_068935.1, read on the forward strand.
TTTGAAGTGTGGTGTTGGAGAAGACTCTTGAGAGTCCCTTGGACTGCTAGGAGATCCAACCAGTCCATTCTAAAGGAGATCAACCCTGGGATTTCTTTGGAAAGAATGATGCTAAAGCTGAAACTTCAGTATTTTGGCCACCTTCTGTGAAGAGCTGACTCATTGGAAAAGACTTTGATGCTGGGAGGGATTGGGGTCAGGAGGAGAAGGGGACAACAGAGGATGAGATGGCTGGATGGCATCACCAACTCGATGGACGTGAGTTTGAGTGAACTCCAGGAGTTGGTGATGGACAGGGAGGCCTGGCATGCTGTGATTCATGGGGTCGCAAAGAGTTGGACATGACTGAGCAACTGAACTGAACTGAATATTCTATTGTGTATATGTACCACAACTTCCTATCCTTTTGTCTGCCAATGGACATCTAGGTTGCTTCCATGTCCTAGCTATTGTAAACAGTGCTGCAATGAACTTTGTGGTACATGTGTCTGTTTCAATTCTGGTTTCCTCGGTGTGTATGACCAGCAGTGGGATTACTGGGCTATATGGCAGTTCTATTTCCAGTTTTTAAAGGAATCTCCACACTGTTCTCCATAGTGGCTGTATCAGTTTGCATTCCCACCAACAGTGTTAAGTGAGTGAAGTCACTCAGTCTTGTTCAACTCTTTGTGACCCTGTGGACTGTAGCCCACCAGGCTCCTCTGGTCAATGGGATTCTCCTGGCAAAAATACTGGAGTGGTTTGCCATTTCCTTCTCCAGGGGAAATCCGGACCTGGGGATCATACTCAGGTCTCCCGCATTGCAGGCAGACACTTTAACCTCTGAGCCACCAGGGCAGACCCTGTGTTAACAGTGTTAAGAGGGTTCCCTTTTGTCCACATTCTCTCCAGCATTTAGTGTTTGCCGGCTTTGACGGACCGCATGGCAGAAGGCTGTGACGGACCTTGCAGAAGCATGGCCGAGAGGAGCTACCCCACGTCTGAGGTCAGGGGCGGCGGCCGAGGAGAGCAACCCCACGTCCAAGGAGCGGTGGCTGTGCGGGCGCAAGAAGGCCAAGAGGAGCTACTCCACATTCAAGGTTAGGAGGGGCGGCGGTGAGGAGATACCTCTCATCCAAGGTAAGGAGCAGCGGCTGCGCTTTGCTGGAGCAGCCGTGAAGAGATACCCCACGTCCAAGGTAAGAGAAACCCAAGTAGGTGTTGTGAGAGGGCAGACACACTGAAACCATAATCACAGAAAACTGGTCAATCTAAGCACATGGACCACCTTGTCTAGCTCAATGAAACTAAGCCATGCCATGTGGGGCTACCAAGACGGGTGGGTCATGGTGGAGAGGTCTGTCACGACTGAGCAACTGAACTGAAATGAACTGAACTGAGACTTTTTGATGGCAGCCATTCTGACCAGCATGAGATGATATCTTATTGTGGTTTTGATCTGCATTCTCTAATAGTGACCACAGCTCAGAACACCCAAAGAGATTCAGAGATATAGACTAGAGAAGCGGGAGGAAGGAGATAGAGGTGACCCAGAGGAGAAAAGGGAGAGTGAAAAGGGGAAAGGGCAATCAAGCCAGTAATTAAAATCCCTAAGTAAAAATGGATACTGAAGATTAGATTCTTAAAGGTACAAAATTGATAACAAATATCAAAAAGCAAAGATGAAAAACCTAGAATAGAGTTTCGACTCTCAAAAATACAACATAAAAAATTCAAAACAGAATCAATCACAAAAATTTTAAAAATATGTATGGAATTTGTTTTTTTAAAATGTTTTTTTTTTTTTTTTGGAAAAGTAATTGGTTCAGTTCAGTTCAGCTGTTCAATCATGTCTGACACTTTGTGACGCCATGAACTACAGGAATAGTAGGCTATAAAAATGAAAGTTAAAGGAGTAATAAAGAACTAATTGTTTTTTAAATTAAAAAGTGATAATAGTAACAATATATCTAGGAATTTCTCTGGAGCTGTTGTGGGCAGTGTGAGGTCAGTTCAGTGTCAGATAGTCCATTCTCCCTGCTTGTACTTGTTCTCCATTTCCAGGGTGCACCATGAGGGCACAGTCCCAAGTGTGCTGTGTATCTCTTCTGGGGAGCTGATCTCAGGCTGTGACTCTCCTGGTAGATGTGAACCTTCCAGGATCCCAGGAAGATGTTGTTAGCAACTGGCAGTTTGCTCACAGTTTGGTGGATGATGCAGTCTCTGGGGCCAAGATTGCAGCAACTCCTTTCCTTCTGGCTCTGGCTGTTGCACACCTACCTCTCTGCTCCCCAGGAGGGAGGGTCCTAATTGGGCAGCCAGCTTGCTCTCCTTTGGTATTTGCTAAGATGCAACCCATTGTTCTGTGATCGCACCAGGGGTCACCATGCAGCATTAGAGTTTTTGGCGGGAAAGTCCCTTTCTTTTCTTTTTTGTCTCTCTGGCGATCCTAGGGTTTGGGTTGCTCTATCACATTAGTTCCATCAGATTGTTCTCAGGGCATCAGGCCCAATCCTTACCCTAAGAACCAACCGATGAAGCAGCCCAGGCTTCCCTGCCCAACCTGCACTCACTGGTCAAGGACGCGAGCGTCTGTGTCACTTTGCCACTGGTAGTTGCAGTTAGGCACGTATTCTGTGTGTGTGTGTGTGTGTGTGTGTGTTTTTCCCCTCCTGGTTTGTTGCCCTCTGAGTCCAAAGCTTCCCACGGACACGTCTGTGAGAGGGTTTTCTATTGTGTGGAAAGTTCTCCTTTACAACTCCCTCCCCAGGATGGGTCTCCATACCTAAATCTTTTGTCTCTGTTTTCCTCTTCTATACTTTGTCCTATTTAGTTTTGAAGAGATTGGGCTGCCTTTCTGGGTTCCTGGTGTCCCCCGCCAGCATTCAGAAGTTGTTTTGTGGAAGTCGCGCAACATTCAAATGATCTTTTGGTGAATTTGTGGGGGAGAAACTGGTCTCCCCATCCTATTGCTCCACCATCTTGGAACTGTCCCCGGGGTTTTTAATTCATTTGTTTTTTAATGTGAGTAGGAATTCCTTGAACCCAAATAGGAAGGAAAGAACATTGCATGAACTTGTGGTTGAGGGAACTTTGTGTCCGGGTGGCCAAAATGAAGATTCTGGGAAGGGGTTAGCTGGAAACAAAGCTGGAGTGGGTAATCAGGGTAACCCTTATAAATGGGTTGTGTGTTAAGAGTCTTTCTTTAAGTCTATTTCTCCATCTTTAAAATGAATAGAAAAGAGATGAAGGGGTAAGCCTGTATGGGTAGCAGTCTTTGAAACCATTCTTTGGTGGTCATTGGAATAGAACAAAACTAAATGTTCTTTGGAAAATAAAACTCAGTTTTGCCCTGAAGCTCTAAATAATCCTTCTCTTCAAATACTTTTAACTGTATAAAAATCAGAAATGCTATTTGTACGCAATGTTATGTGTCAGTTATATCTCAGTAAAGCAAGGGAAAAAAAACTAAAAAGAGAAGATGTTACTTTATTGCTTTTTGAATCAAATAATCTTAATTTGGTACTTGAAAAGAATATTTGTCAACACTTTTTTCAAAAAACTCAGTATTTTCCCTAGTGATGGATAGATGATAAACAATATGTTAAAGCCAATATTTCAGACATAGCTTCCAAGTTAATTTATCATTAACTTCACATTGCCAATGGATATAAAAGCTATGATGTACTTTTTTTTTTGCTTTCACATAGATTTATATGATCTTTTTTTATTATGATCTCACATGCCTAGCATGTTAGAAATTCATTTCAGCTCAGAAATTCTGGGGTACAATTTTTATTAAAATCATGCATTATAGATGTGCTTTAAAATCCCATTTCTTGCTTCAAATTTGTTGTTATTGTTTTTCTTTTTTCTAGAACTAGGGTGAGGCTCAGAGAGACTCTTGCTTATGGCAGAAAACTTAAGGGGTGCCCAAACACTCCATAATCAAGATTAATAACATTTTCATGTAATATTTTAAAAATAAAAATGAATCCACAAAAAATCTGTGTTGTACAAAATATGAAATATTTTAAATAAAGACAGGATCTGACCCTGTGCTAGCCCCTGCCAATCCCAACACTGTGTTTTAAGTTTGCAGGGCCATCCTTATTTCGTCCATTTTAAAAAGCAGAGTGGCAGGTTCCAAGGACTCAGTCACTGCCTCTAAACAGGCCTGTGAACCCAAGAGCTCTAGAAATGTCTCTAGCCTTCTGCCCCAGGGCTCTGCTCCTTGGCTTGTGTTTGATGATCTTCTGTGAAGAATGCCTTTTCCTGCTTTCTCTCCCCTTAGATCTCTCTAGACTTTTCTGATTTCCCCCCTTTTATCCAGTTGTCTTTCTCCCAGAGTCTGGCCAACACCGTCCCCACTGGATAGTACCTGAGCTTGTCCTAGTTCCTCTTGGCTAAATTAGAATCCTTTTCCAGGTGAGAGGGAGGAAGAAGAACCTTTCCTGGGTTTCCACCTCATGGCTTTCTACTGCCCTCCTCTGGGCCTCAGTTACCACTGAAGTTCCACTGCAGGCCTTCCGTTCATTTTTCCCATTAGATTTTTTTTTCTAATTAAAAACATAGCATATGCACCTTATAAAAGTTTCAAATCACACAGAAGTATTTCAGCTTTTCTTTATCCCTTCAGTTCTTCGGACCCCTTGAAAATTGCTTTAAATATTTGTCACCTATAGCCTGCTAAGATACCTTTATTTTTTATTGCATTTTAAAACTCTGTGAGGAATATTTGAATCTATTCTCATTATGAAAAATCAAAAATATAGAAATATTCAGAATAGGAACTTCTCTGCTGGTCCAGTGGTTAAGACTTCCCCTGCCAATGGAGGGTTGTGGGTTGGATCCCTGGCTGGGGAACTAAGATCCTACATGCTGTGGGGTCAAAAAAACAAAACAAAACACAACATAAAACAGAAGCAGAATGTATGTAATCAATTCAATAAAGACTTAAAAAATGGTCCATATAAAAAAGAAATCTTAAAGAACTATACAGAATAAAAAGGTACAGTCTTGGTCGGTGGGGGAAGGGCCACTGCACCAAAGGGGCCCAGTGGTGGCAGACTCCCAGTGAAAGCACGTGGAAGAGTTGGCCGTGAATCCGCAGGCTCGAGTGGAAGCCCGGCCTGTCCCCAGACCTCCCTGGGACAGGACTCTGACCAAAAGGGCCTAGTGTGTGTGGTGAGGCCAGAGGCAGCCTAGGGCCTCGTGTGGTATGCTCAGTTTTGTTTTGTTTTGTTTTGTTTTTCCTCCTGGAGCTCGATCCTTGCCTGGGAGTGCTTCTGGCTTCACATTCTGCACCATTGGCATTTTGATTTTGTAATGCTGGCAAGGTCTGAGTGGCCCCAAAGTGTAGGTGACACCAGGTTTGTTTTTTCCACCTGAAAATGAAAGCCTCTGGAGGGGTATACATTCTCTACCAGATTATGAGATTTGTACACTTTCGGACACTCTACTCCCACGGTAACAGCAACTTCTTCTCGTGAATAGATTACTTTCTACTCCTTGTGAAGACTTTGTTAAGAAGCAGGAATTGCTTGAAGATTCTCTAAACAGACAGTGGTCTAGAAAACTGAAATATCTAGAAAACGAATAGTGTATATTTTCAGCCAGGTACCTTTTTACATTTCTATTGAGGGCCGTGTCTGCCACTGCGTTTGATATCTTAAGAGGGCTTCCACTCCAGAACCTAGATTCACTTCTTTCCCTATGTCTTCACAACACTATGGTTTTGAAAAGCTATCCTTAACCTGAATTTGCTGGTGTTGGCTCTAGTCTAGACCTACGAATATATGGCTCATTTCAGACTTAACAGTTGATAGAACTATCAAATGAAATTCACTTTTATGATCAGAATGATTCCAAGATATTTATTCTTTTGACACATTTCACCTTAGTTCTGCTATCGCTTTTTATAGTCTTTTGGTTTGAGACTTGGAAAAACCTCAATTAATAAAAGGAAAATTCCTTATCATGATCCAATAACTACTTATTGAGCACTTGTCTTGTGCAAAGTAATATGTTAGCTCCTGAAAAAATAAGTCACAGTCTTTTCCTTGATGACCTCATTATTTTCCAATTCTAGAGGTGATGACACAAACACTTTATGGGCATCTCTCAAATCTTTTTCTACACATTACATGCCTACCCAGTACATGATAGACACAGCCACATAATGAACATAAGTGGGATCATTCCATGAGTGTTATTTTTCAGAGTTTTAGAAAATTACACAACTACACGTACACTCCTAGTCATAGCAGCATCATTCACAAGAACCAAAAGGTGGAAACAACTCACATACCCATCAACAGATGAATAGATAAACAAACTGTAGTATGTGCATAGAGTGAAATATTATTCACCCTTATAAAGGAATTAAATTCTGAGACATGCTATAGCCTTGAATATAATTATGCTAGGAAAGAAGCCAGTCACAAAAGACCAAATAATGTATGATTACACTTACATGAGCTACTCTAAAATAGTCAAATTGATAAAGATAGAAGGTAGAATGATGGTTACCAGGGACTGGGCAGAAGGGAGAATGCAAGTTATTGTTTAGTAAATACCAAGTTACAGTTTTTTGGGATGCTAGAAAAAAATCTGTGATGGATGGTGGTGATGGTTTTGAGTGTATTTAATGCCAGTATGAATGTATTTAACACTACTGAATTACACACTCAAAAAGGGTTAAAATGGTAAATTTTAGGTTATGTATATTTTACCACAATTTAAAAACTGGGGCAAAAAAATCACACAACTAGTACCTGAATGATTTCCTTGTAAGAAAGTCAAACGTAAAATTTGCAGTGTAAAACATGACAAACCCCACTGACCACTTCCCCCCTCCGTCCCATTCTGCTCTCTTGAGGTAAATGCTTGCAGACGGTCTGGTTTGTGCTCTGAGTCTTATCTGTGAACTGACATACATTACAGAGCAAGGTTCTGGGGCCAGACTGGGTTAAAATCCTGGCTCTACCATTGACCAACTTGGTGACCCTTGGGCAAGTTAGTGTTTTTGTGCCATAGGTTCTTCACTCGTAAAAGAAGAATGGTAATTGAAACTTCTGAATGAGGACCCAGTGATGATTATATTAGATAATGCACTTAGCATAGTACCTAGCACTTAAGTGGTCAAGAAATGTTAGCTTGCTATTGAATGTAGTGTGTTCATCATTAGAGAATGAGCAAAGTAAGCCAGCAGATAATACCTGTGACATTAAAAGCAGAAATCAAGGATGGGGTGAAATTTGAGGAGGGAGGCTAGAAAGGGCAACAGAAGAACCCAAGAAAGGAAATGAATGGCTGCCAATCAAATCTAGCATCTACCAATGGAACAAAATGTAGAGGAGATACAAGGAAACACAGAGAGAGGTGCAGTAATAAAGGAGACTATCATATGCTACTCTCAGTAAATGACAAATCTAATGGACACAAAGTTATTAAGGAGATAGAAGATGTAAATGAAGTAATTGATAGAGTCCATCTTATGGATATACATAGAACTTTGCACTTCCTCTTATTTTCTCACAAGCTTGATGAGTTGTTTTATCTGCTTGGAATGGGAAATCTATTATTTTGGAAAACCACTTCTCCCCACCCCAGCCTGGTTTTGGAAAGGGGTAGCAGTCATAGAACCCCTCCTAGCTGGCAATAAGAATGGGCATGTGGCTCAGGCTAGACCAGTAATCATTTCCTATCTTTGGCCATAGTGGTTGGTTTATAGTTGGCCATGTGACTCAGGACAGGTGAACCAGAGGTCTTCAAGTTTTTTCAAACAGTTTGGGCTAAGAAGTTCCTTTAGCACCACTGGTGGTAAACCTGATATGGTAAACCTGAATTCACCATATGGTAAGTTCAAGGATATGAATTCAGAGTTGCCTGTGCCATGGGACTGTTGGTAGGACTAAGCTAACTGGAAAGAATAAAACTGACATAAAGAGAAACAGAGATGCAAAACAGAGAGAGTTTTCCAAGGAGAGTCACAATTCTGATTGTTTCCGGGGCCATCTGCATCACTGCCATTTGGTGGGTTAATTATAAACGTATCTGTATATACTTGAGCCTTGAACAACACAGGCTTGAAGTGCATGTGCCTACTTATATGTGGAATTTTTTCCCAATAAATTCCAGGATGTGGAGCTGTGGATATGGAGGTCAACAGTGAAGTTTCCAACTGCAGGGAGAATCGAGAATTCCTGCCCCTACTTCCATGTTGTTCAAACATGAACTGTATTCCTTCTCTTGCTGATTGGATTTGAGGCTTATGTCATTTCAGGCACAAGAGTTCTAGTTAATATGAACTGGTGTGGTCTGTGTAAACAATAGGATAATACCACAGGATGTTCCTGGGCCATTAATAAAGGAAAGTGGGCAAAGGGAAGCCCAACATGCTTGTTCCTAGGACAGCAGCCCCCAGTCACACCTCTGTGGCACAGGGCCTGCTGCTAAGGTGTGATGAGGCCAAGGCCAACGTTGATCAAAATTTCAAATTGCCCCCTTCCCACATTTGACAGTGCACCCTGTCATTGCAGGCTTGAGCATTTCCAGTGAGAAGGATGTTCTCAACTTCCCCTCCTAATTCCTCTGCTTACCCACAAGACTTCCCTGCCACTGCAGTGTGTCTATCTTCTCCCCTGCACATGCTCACAGCATGTGTGCACATGTGCCCTCAAATGCCTTCACAAACACACATGTCAATATCCATGAGACCTCAGGTGAGATTTCCTAGAAGAAAGCATCTGTAGGACAAAAAATTTTGTCTTGTTGACCTTTACATCGTTGGTGTTTAAATCTCATATGCCTGTTGTGCTCTAGTTATTGCCACATAAACGGCAAGAAGCCTTTTTGATCTCAGCTGCCTGTCCAGTCTCATTTTATTCAGTGTCCGACATTAATGAACTGGCAGTTAATTACTTTCTAGGTCTTGAGCATCCTCCAAAGGAGATCCTGACAGATGAGTATCCACTTCACCATTCTTTGCCTGTTCTGCCCTCGTGTGGGCAAGGGACACAAATGCTTTGGAATTTAAACCTCAAGTTCCATTTGAAAAGAGCTCTAATGATTAGAGATCTGATCATCCCCTCCAGGGGTGAGGGAGAAGTGGGAAGGACACATAGAGAAAACATGAGTTTTAAACCAAATAAGACTGACTCCTTTCACTGAATCGTTACAACCGGTTCAGACTGGAGGATTTGCTCCTTTGAGTACAGCATCCCTCAGAGGATGTAGCATTTATTAGCACTGCCAGGTACCAGGCAAGGAATTCCTACAGCAGTTCTCCCGGTGGGCTTTGTATAATTATCTTCATCTTACAGATGGGCCTATTGAGGCTGGGAATGGCTATGTAGCGTGCCCAGTTTCCTAAAGCCAGGAAGTGGCAGAGTTAGGATGTTTTCAAGATAAACTAGGAATATAAATGGGAAATATAAATATAGCATTTCACTATGACATTGCATGGAAATAATCTAGGTTCTATCTATCTTTCTATCTATCTATCTATATGTTGTTGTTCAACCACTAAGTCATGCTTGACACTCTGTGACCCCAAGGACATGCAGGCTTCCATGTCCTTCACTAACTCCCAGAGTTTACTCAAACTCATGTCCATTGAGTGGGTGATGCCATCCAACCATCTCATCCTCTGTTGCCCCCCTTCTCCTCCTGCCCTCACTCTTTCCCAGCATCAGGGTCTTTTCCAATGAGTTGGCTCATCGCATCAGGTGGCCAAAGTATTGGAGCTTCAGCTTCAGCATCAGTCCTTCAAATGAATATTCAGGGTTGATTTCCTTTAGGATTGACTGGTTTGATCTCCTTGCCATCCAAAGGACTCTCAAGGGTCTTCTCCAGCATCACAATTCAAAGGTATTGATTCTTCAGCACTCAGCCACGAAATAACATGAATCCTTATGAACCCATTAACCTGAGAATGCCACGAAATAACATGAATCCTTATGAACCCATTAACCTGAGAACACTGTAAGTGCCATTAAATTTCAAAGTGTATCCTTATAGTCTTGCCTCGCTGCCCTTAGTTATTGACTTTTTTTTTTTCTTTCTATCTTTTGGCCACGATTCCTGACCAGGGATTGAACCGCACCCTTGGCAATGAAAGCACAATATCCTAAGCACTGGACTGCCAAGGAATTCCTGATCCTGACTTTTAAAACATTCCTTTGGTTTTCATTAATGCTTTATCCCAGAAGTATATGTCATTAGTTTTGCTTAATTTTTAAGTTTATAAAAATGGGAAGATATTTTACATTTCTTCTGTAGGTTGATTTATTCACTCAAAATTGCTTGTGACTTCCATCCATGTTCCTGTGTGCACTTGCAGTTCTTCTCCCCTGATGTATATGACCATATTTTATGACTATATCAGAATGTTCTCATTCCCTTCTCCTGGTAATGGATGCTTTGCTTGTTTCTAGCTTTCCACTGTTATATCCAGTGCTGCTGTAAATCCATGTACCTGCCTCTTGATGTGTAGATTTGAGAGTTTCTCTTCGGAACATACCTGGAAGAGAGTGGCTGCATTATAGGGGATGGAGATGTTCAACTTTTGCATGATAATCTAATATTCTCCCCCAAAGTGTTTTGATCAACTTATAGTTCCACCAGAGTGTGTGAGAGTTGCCATTGGTGCAAATTCTTGCTGTCATTTGAATTTTCCAGAACTTTACATTTTGGTCAAATTAGTGAGTGCAAAAAAAAAAAAAAAAGTGGTATGTCACTGTGATTACTAGGAGTTTGTCAAATTTGTTTTCAGATTCAATGGCCTTCAGCTGAGTTACTGAATGGGGCAAAGGGATAATATTCCAGATGGATGAACCACTTAAGAAAGTTTCTTTGTCCATTTGGGCCACTATAACAAAATACCACAGACCGGTTAATTTATAAACAAACCAAAAAATCTCTTTCTTACAATTCTGGATGCTGAAGTCCAAAATTGGAGTGACAGCCTGATTATGTGAGTGCCCTCTTCCAGGTCACAGACTTCTCCTTGTATCCTCACAGGATGGAATGGACTAGGGCTCCTGGGGGCTTTCTTCTTATAAGGGCACTGATCCCATTCATGAGAGCTCCACCCTTACGACCTGATCATCTCCTAAAAGTCCCATCTTCCATCATATTGGATATTAGGATTTCAACATATGGATTTTGAGGGGACACAAACAGTCAGATCATAGCAGAAAGAGTTCTGAGTCAGGTCAGAAGTTAGTACCTTTAAAGAAGGGAAAAAAGTCACCACAGGTGTAATGCAATGAGTTCACTGCTGCCCAGTTAGCTAACCTCTCAGTACCTCATATCTTACCTGACTTGACCTGTGAAATCTGCCATATCCTACCTGCCAGTCCTGATCTCTGACCAGCTCTCAGTGTTTGTATCATATAATACGGTGAAGTTGTGTTTTAAGTTTAACCAAGTTGATTCACACTGGGTTATGCTTCTTATCTTTTATCAGATAGGTTTAACATTTGGATGAACTTCCAGAAATTTATTTGAAAATATCTTTCTTATCATCCCTTCACTGATTTCTCATCAATTCTTCTTTGTTTATCAAACAACTTTAAAATTGATTTTTGAAGCACATATGGACTCTCATATGGAATCCTGAAAGATGGGTGAGAATGAATTCTCAGGAATTTTATGTTTCTTTGGCCAAGAAAGGGTATAGACCCTGTTAACTCAGTAGCTGCGAATTACGGTTGTATTTATTCTTTGGAAAATATAACTGTTGGTTAAATGAGTGTGATTCTAAATGTGATTTTGTCCCTCCTACTATCTTGTTGGTTCTTCCCATTAGCCCTTGGATGTGGGGTATTATTTTTTGGTAGGACCCAATATTCTCCTGCAGATGGTTGTTCAGTAGTGAGTTTGAATTTTGGAGTTCTTGCTGGAGAAGATGAGTGCACACCCTTCCGCTCTGCCATCTTATTCTCTTTTGTATAGTACTTCTGTGTATTCTTGCCACCTGTTCTTAATACCTCCTGCTTCTGTTAGGTCCATCCTGATTCTGTTCTTCATTGTGCCCATCTGTGCATGAAATGTTCAACTGGTATCTCTAATTTTATTGAAGAGATCTCTGGTCTTTCCCATTCTATTGTTTTCCTCTATTTTTTTTTTTTTTTTTTTTGCATTGATCACTTAGGAAGTCTTTCTTATCTCTCCTTGCTATTCTTTGGAACTCTATACTCAGATGAGTATATCTTTCCTTTTCTCCTTTGCCTTTCTGATTCTAATGATGGCCCTCAATGAAGTACACTAACTGGTATTTGTTACCTTGTACAATCCCTGCCACATGGGCCTCTGGCTGCACTAACTTGTAGGTTGCTATGAAAGGGATACTGTGTCAGTTCCAGACCCTCTCTTCTTTTTTTTAATATTCAGTGTTTATTTTTTTCCAACTTTATTGGTATGTAATTGACATATAACACTGTGTAAGTTTAAGGTGTACAATGTGCTGATTTAATATATGCATATCTCGTGAAATGATTGCCATGAAACACAGCCATTACTTCACATAGCTACCTTTTTTGTGTGTGTGGTGAGGACTTTTTGGATTTAATCTCTTAGCAAGTTTCAAATATACTATGCAGTGCTGTTAACTATAGTCATCATGCTATAGATCAGATACCAAGAAATTGTTCATCTCATAACTGGAAGTTTGTACCCTTTGAACGTCTTTACTCACTTTTCCCCCCTGGCCTCTAGAAAAACCATCAATCTACCCTCTCTTTCTATGAGTTTGGGTTTTTCTTTTTTTAGATTCCACATATAAATGAGATCATAAAATATTTGTCCTTCTCTGTGTGACTTCATTAAGCATAATGTCTTCCAAGTCCATTCATATTATCACAAATGGCAGGATTTCCTTCTTTTTGTTGCTTAATAACATTCCACTTTGTGTGTATATGCACACATGTGCACACATATACACACATGCACACTCTACAATTTCTTTACCTTTCATCTGTCAATAGTTGTTTCCATGTCTTGGCTATTGTGAATATTGCTGTATATGGAGGTACAGCCATCTCTTCAAGACAGTAATTTCGTTTCCTTCAGATACATATGCAGGAGTGGGATTGCTGGATCATATGGTAGTTCTAGTGTTAATTTTTTGAGGAACTTCCACACTGTTTTCCAAAGGGGTTGTACTAATTTACATTTCCATCAGCAGTGTATAAAGATTCCCTTTTCTCGACATCTTTGCCAGCATTTGTTATGACTTGTCTTTTTATCATAGACTTTCTAACAGATTTGAGAGGATATCTTATTGTGGTTTTGCTTTGCATTTCCCTGATGATTAGTGATGTTGAGCACCTTTTCATGTATCAGTTGGCCATTTGTATATATTCTTTGGAAAAATGGCTATTCAGATTCTTTGCCCATTTTAAAATCTGATAATTTGTTTTATTGCTGTTAAATTTTATGAGTTCCTTATATATTTTAGATATTAACCCTTTATCAGATAGATGGTTTGCAAACATTTTTTCCCATTCTGTAGATTGCCTTTTCATTTTGTTGATTATTTCTTTTGCTGGACAGTAGCTTTTATTGTGATGTAGTCCTATATGGTGAGTTTTGCTTTTGTTGCAAGCAAAAGCTGAAAAGGCCTGGTAGAAACTATTCATGAAGGCTGAAGGAAAATTTCATTTTGGAGATTGTTTATCACAATGTAAGAAGTCTAACAAGGGAGTGTCCAAGATGGCAGAGTAGGAAGACCTTTAGCTCACGTCCTTCCATGAAATTTATACTACTTACAGAGCAACCATTGAAGAGAAAGACCTGTAGAAGGCAGAAAATTTCTACAATGAAATTTACAAAGAAGGAACCACAAAGAGTTGGGTAGGAGGGCCAGATATGTGGTACAGTTAAGACCAATAACTCCCTGAGCAGGAAACCCATGAAAGGGAGAATAATTACAACTGAAGAGGTTCTCCCAAAGAAGGAAGGTGTCCAAGCTCTACATCAGGCTCCCCAGCCTGGGGGTTCTGTGCCAGGAAACAAGCCTCTAGAAGACAAGCCTCATTTGGCTTTGAAGACCAGTGGACTTAGTTTCAGGAGAGCCAGAGGCCTGAAGGAAATAGAGAATCCTCTCTTAAAGGGTGCACACAAAACTCACATGTTCCAGGACCCAGGGAAGAAGCAATAATTTGGGATGAGCCTGGGTCAGCTCTACCTGGTGACCTTGGGAAAGCCTCCCAGGGAGGCAAGAGGCAACTGGAGCTCACCTAGGGGACACAGACACTCTGACAGCCATTTCTGGAAGCTTGTTCTACCACAAAGACACTGGTACTGGCAAATATCATTTTGCAATCCTTCTAGCTTATTTGTACTGTGACATACCAGCCTGTCGGCACCAGTACTCAGACAACTCAGGACAAGCAGCTGGCCGGGTAGTGACACAGCCTTACCCACCAACAGGTGAGCTGCCTTAAGACCTTTGAACTTCCAGCCATCCCAGAACTAGGCATCCTACACCAGGGAGCTTTGGAACCTCCCCCACACTTTCAGGGCCCTGCAGCCAGCCTTTGATACCTTGCTCTGACTAAAAGCATTCTGGCCTGGAGCATTCCATGGATGGAGGAGCCTAGTGGGCTACAGTCCGTGGGGTCACAACAAGATGACTGAGAACAAACACACACCCCTGTCTGCCAGCAGGCCAGCAGCAACTCCTCAAACTCCACAGTTCTGGAGCCAGAGATCGCAGGATACTATACATAGAAAATCCTAAAGACACCACCCAAAAAACTACCTGATTTCATCAATAAATTAGGATACAAAATTAGTAGGCACTAATCTGTTGTTTTCTATATACTAACAATGAACTGTGAGAAAGAGAAATTTACCAGTGCAGAAAAATGAATAAAATATCTAAGAGTAAATCTAATCAAGGAGGTAAAAGACCTGTACTTGGGAAACTGGAGAACAGGCAAGTTTGGCCTTGGAGTACAAAATGAAGCAGGGAGAAAGCTAACAGAATTTTGCCAAAAGAATGCACTGGTCATAGAAAACACCCTTTTCCAACAATGCAAGAGATGACACTACACATGGGCATCACCAGATGGATAACACTGAAATCAGATTGATTATATTCTTTGCAGCCTAAAATGGAGAAGCGCTATACAGTCAGCAGAAATAAGACAGGGAGCTGACTGTGTCTCAGATCATGAAGTCCTTACTGCAAATTTCAGAATTAAATTGAAGAAAGTGGGGAAAACCGCTAGACTATTCAGGTATGACCTAAATCAAATCCCTTAACATTACACAGTGGAAGTGAGAAATAGATTTAAGGGATTAGATCTGATAAACATAGTGCCTGAAGAACTATGGATGGAGGTCCATTACATTGTACAGGAGGCTGTGATCAAAATCAACCCAAGGAAAAGAAATGCAAAAAAGGCAAAATGGTTGTCTGAGGAGGCCTTATAAATAGCTGAGAAAAGAAGAGAAGTGAAAGGCGAAGGAGAAATGGAAATATATATCCATTTGAATGCAGAGTTGCAAAGAATAGCAAGGAGAGAGAAGAAAGCCATCCTAAGTGAGCAATGCAAAGAAAGGGAGGAAGACAATAGAATGGGGAAGACTAGAGATCTCTTCAAGAAAATCAGAGATACCAAAGGAACATTTCATATAAGTTCAGTTCAGTTCAGTTGCTCAGTCGTGTCTGACTCTTTGCAACCCTATGGACCACACCATGCCAGGCTTTCCTGTCCATCATCAAGTCTCAGAGATTGCTCAAACTCACGTCCATCGAATTGGTGAGTCCATCCAACCATCTCATCCTCGGTTGTTCCCTTCTCCTCCTGCCTTAATCTTTCCCAGTATCAGGGTCTTTTCCGAGGAGTCAGTTCTTCGCATCAGGTGGCCAAAATATTGGAGTTTCAGCTTCAGCATCAGTCCTTCCAATGAATATTCAGGATTGATTTCCTTTTGGACGGACTGGTTTGATCTCCTTGCAGTCCAAGAGACTCTCAAGAATCTTCTCCAACACCACAGTTCAAGCATCAATTCTTTGGCACTCAGCTTTTTTAACAGTCCAACTCTCACATCCATACATGACTACTGGATAAACCATAGCTTTGACTAGATGGACATTTGTTGGCAAAGTAATGTCACTGCTTTTTAAACTGCTGTCTAGGTTGCTTATAGCTTTTCTTCCTAGGAGCAAGCATCTGTTAATTTCATGGCTGCAGTCACTATCTGCAGTGATTTTGGAGCCCCCCAAAATAAAGTCTCTCACCGTTTCCATTGTTTCCCCATCTATTTGCCATGAAATGATGGGACCAGATGCCACAATCTTCATTTTCTGAATGTTGAATTTAAGCCAGCTTTTTCATTCTCCTCATTCACTTTCATCGAGAGGCTTTTTAAAGGACAGAAATGGTATGGACCTAAGAGAAGCAGGAAATATTAAGAAGATGTGGCAAGAATACCCAGAACTATACAGAAGAGATTTTAACGACCCAGATAATCATGATGGTGTGATCACTCACCTAGAGCTAGACATCCTGGAATGCGAAGTCAAGAGGGCCTTAGGAAGCATCACTATGAACAGAGCTAGTGGAGGTGATTTAAATCCTAAAAGATGATACTGTGAAAGTGCTGCAGTCAATATTCCAGCTAATTTGTAAAACTAAGCAGTGGCCACAGGACTGGAAAAGATCAGTTTTCATTGTAGTCCCAATGAAAGGCAATGCCAAAGAATGTTCAAACTACCACACTGTTGCTCTCATCTCACACAATTGAAAGTAATGCTGAAAATACTCCAAGCTAGGCTTCAACTCAATAGTATGTGAACCAAGAACTTCCAGATGTTCAAGCTAGATTTAGAAAAGGCAGAGGAACCAGATATCAAATTGCCAGCATCTGTTGGATGATAGAAAAAGCAAGAGAATTCCAGAAAAACATCTACTTCTGCTTCATTGACTATGCTAAACCCTATGACAGCATGGATCACAACAAACTGGAAAATTCTTCAAGAAATGGGAATATCAGACCACGCTACCTGCCTCCTGAGAAATCTGTTTGCAGGTCAAGAAGCAACAGTTAGAACAGAACATGGATCAATGGACTGGTTCAAAATTGGGAAAGGAGTGCGACAAGGCTGTATAATGTCACCCTGCTTATTATAGGGGACTGGAATGCAAAAGTAGGAAGTCAAGCAAAAGCTGGAGTAACAGGCAAATTGGGCCTTGGAATGCAGAATGAAGCTGGGCAAAGACTAATAGAGTTTTGCCAAGAAAATGCACTGGTCATAGCAAACACCCTCTTCCAACAACACAAGAGAAGATTCTACACATGGACATCACCAGATGGTCAACACTGAAATCAGATTGATTATATTCTATGCACCCAAAGATGGAGAAGCTCTATACAGTCAACAAAAACAAGACGAGAAACTGACTGTGGCTCAGATCATGAACTCTTTATTACCAAATTCAGACTCAAATTGAAGAAAGTAGGGAAAACGGCTAGACCATTCAGGTATGACCTAAATCAAATCCCTTATGATTATACAGTGGAAGTGTGAAATAGATTTAAGGGCCTAGATCTGATAGATAGAGTGCCTGATGAACTATGGAATGAGGTTCATGACATTGTACACGAGACAGGGATCAAGACCATCCCCCTGGAAAAGAAATGCAAAAAAGCAAAATGGCTGTCTGTGGAGGCCTTACAAACAGCTGTGAAAAGAAGGGAGTGAAAGGCAAAGGATAAAAGGAAAGATGTAAGCATCTGAATGCAGAATTCCAAAGAATAGCAAGAAGAGATAAGAAAGCCTTCTTCAGCGATCAATGCAAAGAAATAGAGGAAAAGAACAGAATGGGAAAGACTAGCAATCTCTTCAAGAAAATTAGAGATACCAAGGGAACATTTCATGCAAAGATGGGCTTGATAAAGGACAGAAATGGTATGGACCTAACAGAAGCAGAAGATATTAAGAAGAGGTGGCAAGAATACACAGAAGAACTGTACAAAAAAGATCTTCATGACCTGGATAATCACGATGGTGTGATCACCCATCTAGAGCCAGACATCTTGGAATATGAAGTCAAGTGGGCCTTAGAAAGCATCACTATGAACAAAGCTAGGGAGGTGATGGAATTCCAGTTGAGCTGTTTCAAATCCTGAAAGATGATGCTGTGAAAGTGCTGCACTCAATATGCCAGCAAATTTGGAAAACTCAGCAGTGGCCACAGGACTGGAAAAGGTCAGTTTTCATTCCAATCCCAAAGAAAGGCAATGCCAAAGAATACTGAAACTACCGCACAATTGTGCTCATCTCACATGCTAGTAAAGTAATGCTCAAAATTCTCCAAGCCAGGCTTCAGCAATACGTGAACTGTAAACTCCCTGATGTTCAAGCTGGTTTTAGAAAAGGCAGAGGAACCAGAGATCAAATTGCCAACATCTGCTGGATCATGGAAAAAGCAAGAGAGTTCCAGAAAAACATCTATTTCTGTTTTATTGACTATGCCAAAGCCTTTGACTGTGTGGATCACAATAAACTGTGGAAAATTCTGAGAGAGATGGGAATACCAGGCCACCTAACCTGCCTCTTGAGAAATCTGTATGCAGGTCAGGAAGCAACAGTTAGAACCGGACATGGAACAACAGATTGGTTCCAAATAGTCAAAGGAGTACGTCAAGGCTGTATATTGTCACCCTGCTTATTTAACTTCTATGCAGAGTACATCATGAGAAACGCTGGACTGGAAGAAACACAAGCTGGAATCAAGATTGCTGGGAGAAATATCAATAACCTCGGATATGCAGATGGCATCACCCTTATGGCAGAAAGTGAAGAGGAACTAAAAAGCCTCTTGATGAAAGTGAAAGAGGAGAGTGAAAAAGTTGGCTTAAAGCTCAACATTCAGAAAACGAAGATCATGGCATCCGGTCCCATTACTTCATGGGAAATAGGGGGAAACAGTGGAAACTGTGTCAGACTTTATTTTGGGGGGGGGGGCTCCAAAATCACTGCAGACGGTGATTGCAGCCATAGTATATTCAAAAGCAGAGACGTTACTTTGCCAACAAAGGTCCATCTAGCCAAGGCTATGGTTTTTTCCTGTGGTCATGTATGGATGTGAGAGTTGGACTCTGAAGAAGGCTGAGCGCCAAAGAATTGATGCTTTTGAACTGTGGTGTTGGAGAAGACTCTTGAGAGTCCCTTGGACTGCAAAGAGATCCAACCAGTCCATTCTGAAGGAGATCAACCCTGGGATTTCTTTGGAAGGAATGATGCTAAAGCTGAAGCTCCAGTACTTTGGCCACCTCATGAGAAGAGTTGACTCATTGGAAAAGACTGATGCTGGGAGGGATTGGGGGCAGGAGGAGAAGGGGACGACAGAGGATGAGATGGCTGGATGGCATCACTGACTCGATGGATGTGAGTCTGAGTGAACTCCGGGAGATGGTGATGGACAGGGAGGCCTGGCATGCTGCGATTCATGGGGTCGCAAAGAGTTGGACATGACTGAGCGACTGAACTGAACTGAACTGAATACATCCTGTGAAATGCCAGGCTGGATGAAGCACAAGCTGGAATCAAAACTGCTGGGGGAAATATCAATAACCTCAGATATGCACATGATACCATCCTTATGGCAGGAAAAGATGAGGAACTAAAGACCCTCTTGATGAAAGTGAAAGAGCAGAGTGAAAAAGCTGGCTTCAAACTAAACATTCAAAAAATGAAGATTATGGCATCTGGTCCCATCAACTCATTTCAGTTCAGTTGCTCAGTCGTGTCTGACTCTTTTCGATCCCATCAACTGCTGCACGCCAGGCTTTCCTGTCCATCACCAACGCCTGGTTCTTGCTCAATCTTGTGTCCATCGAGTTGGTGATGTCATCCAACCATCTCATCCTCTGTCATTCCCTTCTTCTCCTGCCTTCAATCTGTTCCAGCTGATATCAGGGTCTTTTCCTGTCCCATCACTCCATGGCAAAGAGATGGGGAAGCAATGGAAATAGTGACAGACTATTTTCTTGGACTCCTAAATCACCGAAGATGGTGACTGCTACCATGAAATTGAAAGACTCTTGCTCTTTGGAAGAAAAACTATGACAAACGTAGACAGCATATTAAAAAGCAGAGGTGTTACTTTGCCAACAAAGGTCTGAAAGCTATGGTTTTCCAGTAGCCATGTATTGACATGAGAGTTGGACCACAAAGAAAGCTAAGTGCCAAAGATTTGATGCTTTTTAACTGTGGTGTTGCAGAAGACTCTTGAAAGTTCCTGCAAGGAGATCAAACCAGTCAATCCTAAAGGAAATCAACCCTGAATATTCACTGGAAGTATTGATGCTGAAGCTGAAGCTCCAGTACTTTGGTCACCTGATGCACAAATTGACTCACTTAGAAGTAACCTGATGGTAGGAAAGACTGCAGAAGGAGAAGGGGATGACAGAGGATGAGATACTTGGATGGCATCACTGACCCAATGGACATGAATTTGAGGAAGCTCCGGAAGTTGGTGATGGACAGAGAAGTCTGGAGTGCTGCAGTCTATGGGGTCATATAGAGTGGGACACAACTGAGTGGCTGAACTGAAGTGAAGTGATCTTGGAAAAGTATAAGACACTGATTGAAGAAACTGATGATCACAGAAACAGATGGAAAGATATACTGTCCTCCTGAATTGAAAGAATTAATATCATAAAATGACCAGACTGCCCAGGACAATCTAGAGATTTTCTCAATGTAATCCATACCAAATTACCAATGGCATTTTTCACAAATCTAGAACAAATAATTGTTCATCTACCTTTGTAAACAAAAAGACCTCATGCTGACCTATATATATCCAAGACCCACAGCTATAAAATAAAAAAATAGGGAATTCCCTGGTAGTCCAGGGTCCAGTGGTTAACTCTCGCTGCTTTCACTACTGTGGGACAGGGTTTGCTCCCTGGTCTGGGAACTTAAGATCCCACAAGCTGTGTGGTGTGAACAAAAAACTCCCACAAAATACAAGAAAAAATAGATATAAAATTTTAAATATATTTTAAGGGAAAAAATAAAATATACAAATGCATTTACATTTTATTTTTTTAAGTTCTTACATATATTTTAATTTTTTATTTATTTAATTTTTGTTGTTGTTACTCCTCTGGGTTTATTCTTTTTTTCTTTTTTTGCCATACATCAACATGAATCTGCCACAGGTATACACGTGTTCCCCATCCTGAACCCCCCTTCTTCCTCCCTCCCTGTACCATCCCTCTGAGTCATCCCAGTGCACCAGCCCCAAGCATCCACTATCATGCATCGAACCTGGACTGGCGATTCATTTCATATATGATATTGTACATGTTCCAATGCCTTTCTTCCAAATCATCCCACCCTCTCCCTCTCCCACAGAGTCCAAAAGCCTTTTCTATACATCTGTGTTACATTTTAAAATGTTAAGACATTAAATTTTAAAAATGTTTTGGCAGTCGCACAGATTTTCATTCAAATCTTGGCTGTGGAGTCAGATGGCCCTTACATCAAATTCTTGCTTAACTGTAAACATAGGTAGGTCATTTCAGCATTTTGTAACCTTAGCTTGTTAATCTGTCAAATGGGGTATCAAATGACAAAAACAGTACAATTTAGTAACTAATGCAGTGTCCTTTATTTGAGGGAAAATAACCCATGAGTTAGGGGTGCCCAGTGCCTCACAAGCAGTGGAACACTCTTCCGGAGGGATTTCAGCAAGAATGGGTGTTATAGAGCATTAGAAGAGGCAATGTAGAAATAGGGCATGATTGGCTAGGAGGTCAAGGATTTCCTGATAAGGCTAATAGGTCTATTTTCTAGTGTAAGATAAGCTAGCTAAAGTTGAGTTGGAGGACTGATTAATGTATGTTAGGTTTCCTAGACAGTGAGGTGTTTCCTGTGAGTGTGGGCTGACATAGGTTTTGTTTGCATGTGGGCCACTTGGGCTGCCTCCATTTTGTGAGTCCCAATATGCAAATTTCCTTTATGAGAAGGAAATGGTACCTGTCTCTTCTTTCAGACTTGTTATGAGGACAAAATAGCCATAAATATCCCTATTACTTTAAAGCTATAGGAATAAATGATATTAACCAAAAAAAAGCTATAGGAATTTATTTTTATTAGATCATCAGCACTTAGCCAAACTATGGTCTTGAAGGCTACAAGTTAGTCAACCTGCCCTCTCTCTGAATCCCAGTTTACATCTGCAAGAACGTTGACTAACTGTGGCCCATCCATGACAGTCGGGTTATGATCTGAGCAGTCATCATTCACTTGCATTAACTCTTATTGACCTGTCTCTCTCCCACAGTCTTTGATCCCTATCCTTGCCAGTGTCTCTCAGACACTGCCTCTCATTTGGGAATCTGCTTCATGTTCAGTTCTAAGCCATTGCCTTCAAGTTTTTTCATATACCTGGTTACTCATCTGTCTCTAGCTGAGACAATATTTTTAGATATCTGTCAATCTTCACGTAACTCCCTGATTGCACTCTTGTTCTGAGTCAAAGCAGATTCCCCAACTAGACTCACAAAGCTCCTTCTGGACTTTAGCTTCCAATCAAGATGGAGCAATCTGGGCCAGATTTACACTCCCACATGATACAATGAAAAAATATTGCAACAGTATTCTCAAGATATCCGAAAACAAAGAACAGTGATTCTGAGTTGGGAAACAAGGACAAGACTGCAGTGTCCCAGCTTACTACCTTGAGAAACTTTCCAGGTGGCAGTGCACAAAGGGAACCCAGGTATAGTCAGGCAGAGTTTCTGTGGATTTATAATATATGTAGAAGCATGCTATCTGGCAAGCACAGAAAAAGGCCAGGAGAGGAGAAATCAAAGTATGCTGTTGCATGATTCTTATACTCTATGTGAAGCAGTATAATATCAGTTATAAGTAGAAGGTGATAAGTTAAAGTGTGCCCTATAAATCCTGAGACAACCCCTGAAACAGTGGAACAAAGAGTTATAGGTAATAAGGTAACAGAGGAGATAAACTATAATCATATGAAATACTCAGTTAATCCAAAATAAGCCAGAAAATGATGAAAAAGACAAAAAAAGTACAAATGGGAAAATAAAAAGTCTAAGAAAAGATGATACAATTAGACTTAACCATACCAGTGATCACGTTAAATTAAAATGGCCTAAATGCCTCAATTAAAGGCAGAGATTGTCATATTGGATTGAAAAGAAAAGCAAGGCCCAGTTGCATTGTGCACACAAGAAACCGACTTTAATTATAATGACAACCACAAATAGATTGAAAGTATAACAGTGGAATAAAATATGCCATGATAACACTAGTCAAATGAAAGCTGGGATGCTTATATTAGCATCAAAGTAGATTTCAGAGCAAATAATTGTACTACAGTTAAATATGGCTGTTTTGTTATAATAAAAGGGCCAATTTATCAAGAGGAAATAATAATCTAAACATTTATGTGCTGAAAAACACAGCTCTAAAATGTATGTGGAAAAACCAAAGGAATGGCAAGGAGAAATAAATTTATGGTGGGAAATTTCAACACTTATCTCTTGGTTATTAATATTGATGGAACAGTTGGGTGGAAAATCTGGAAGCATGTAGGAGAATTAAAGAGTGGTATGAACCAATTTGGGCTTCCCTGGTGGCTCAGTAGGAAAAAATCTGCCTGCTAATGCAGGAGACTCGGGTTTGATCCCTAGGTCATGAAGATCCTGTAGAGAAGGAAACGGCAACCCACTCCAGTATTCTTGCCCAGGAAATCCCATGGACAGAGGAGCCTGGTGGGTAACAGGTCATGGGGTCACAAAAAAATTCGGACATGATTCAGAGACCAAACAACGTCAACAACAAATGAACCAATTTGACCTAATTGGCATGAAAATGAAGACACAGCATAACAGAATTAGTGGGATGCTCTTAAAGCAGGGCTTGGGGGAAATTTATAGCACTAAATGCCTAAGTTTGAAAAGGAGAATGATCTCAAGTTAGTAACCTCTGCTCCCATCTTAAGAAACTAGAAAAAGAAGAAATTAAACTCAGCACAGGGAGAGGAAACAAAATGATAAAGATTGGAGCAGACATAAGTGAAAAACCAAAAAACGAGAGAAAAAGTCAATGAAACCAAATGCTGCTGGTGAAGATCAATAAAACGGATAGACCTCTAGCCAGACTTATCAAGAAAAAGGAGAGAAGACACAACTGACACAAATGGATGCGCAAAATCATATCACTATAAATTCCACAGATACTAAAAAGACAATAAATAAATAGTATAAACAAATGGGAATTCCCTGTCGGTCCAGTGGTTAGGACTCAGTGCTTTCACTGTTCCATCCCTGACTGGGGAGCTAAGATCCCACAAGCCACACTGCAGGGTCAAAAAAACGTATATACAAATGTTGTTGTTCAGTCACTCAGTCGTGTCTGACTCTGCGACCCCATGGACAGCAGCACACCAGGCTTCCCTGTCCTTCACCATCTCTTGGAGCTTGCTCAAACTCACTTGCATGGAGTCGGTGATGCCAACCCAGCATCTCATCCTCTGTCATCCCCTTCTCCTGCCTTCGATCTTTCCCAGCATCAGGGTCTTTTCTGATGAGTTAGTTCTTCGCATCAGGTAGCCAAAGTATTGGAGCTTCAGCTTCAGCATCAGTCTTTACAATGAATATTCAGGACTGATTTCCTTTAGGATGGACTAGTTGGATCCTTGCAGTCCTAGGGATGCTCAAAAATCTTCTCCAACACCACAATTCAAAACCATCAATTCTCTGGCACTCAGCCTTCTTTATGGTCCAACTCTCTCATCCATACCTGACTACTGGAAAAGCCAAAACAAAGATGGACTTTTGTTGGCAAAGTTATCTCTTCTTTTTAATATGCTGTCTAAATTGGTCATAGCTTTTCTTCCAAGGAGAAAATGTCTTTTATTTCATGGCTGCTGTCACCATCTGCAGTGATTTTGGAGCCCAGGAAAATAAAGTCTATCACTGTTTGTATGCCCATATATTTGACAACTTAGGAAAACAAAAATGACCAAAGGTTATTAGATTGAAACCTTCAAGAAGTTAACTAACATTTCTCCTCCTGGGTCTTGGTTTCTTTGTCTGTAAAATTTTAGGATTGTTGTAAGGAATAAATACATGTGAAGGTCTTAGCTGTGACTGTATTTATTTTCCTCCCCCTCAACATCTGGAATTCAGACTTGCACAGCAAATGAGGATCTGAATGGGACTGGGAAGAAACCATGTGATCCACAATCATCTACTTAGGAACTCGTCGATTTGGTAAACTATATCTCTTTGAACTCTGATCTTGTTTAATCTTAACTTTTGATTGATTTATTTGGCCTCGCCATGCAGCTTTTGGGATCTTAATTCCCTTAATTCCCTGACTAGGAATGGAAGCCTTGTTCCCTGAAGTGTAAGTGTGAACATTATTTAAAAAGAACATTATTTTAAAAATGTTCTTGCTCACTAGAGAGTACTTACCAGTGCCTTGTGCATTAAAAGTCTGACTAATCACTCTCAATACCTTGTGCGATAAAAGGGTTTGTCCTTTAAATAACTGGAAATTTCAACAATTAAGAGTACCCAAGGGAAAATAGTTTTAAAAACATCCTGTGTACATTCCTAGAATTTCAAGTGGTAATTAAAATTCACTCAAAACATTTTGCTAACCTATGACTCAGTGTAATTTAAGATACTCCTTAATCAAATGATCCAGTGTGTGGGTTTGTTTACCTTCTGTGTACCGTTTTTCAACTGTGGCTCCTCAGCAGAACCACAGAACGCTGAAAATAGTGGAGTGATTATTTTGTGGAGTGATTATTTTCTCAAATTCTCCCAAGAAGAAATGACTAGTACCATTCTAGATGCATAGGAGAAAATTTAATTCACTATATGAGGTGGATGTCTTTGAGAATCAAGGCTGAATTTCCCTGTAGCACTGCAGTTCAAAAATGCTGGTTTATGGAAATGAGACACCATCTATATACCTCACAGGGATGCTTTGAACATTATCTAGATAAAATATGTTGAACTCTCTTGAGAAGCAAACTTAATACTATATTCTAAAGTAATGCTGAGTTTCTGATTCATTATGATTAGAATGAAACTTTTAAAATGTTAATTTTTTTAAAAATAAAGAATCTATATTCTCTGCTTTAAAAATTGCCATTTCATACAGTTTCTTTTTTAAAAAAAAAAAAACCAGTAGTCATGTATGGATGTGAGAGTTGGACCATGGAGAAGGCTGAGCACTGAAGAATTGATGCTTTTAAATTGTGATGCTGGAGAAAACTCTTGAGAGTTCCTTGGACTGCAAGGAGATCAAGCCAGTCAATCCCAAAGGAAATCAACCCTGAATATTCATTGGAAGGACTGATGCTGAAGCTGAAGCTCCAATACTTTGGCCACATAATGCAAAGGGCTGACTCACTGGAAAAGACCCCAATGTGGGAAAGATTGAGGGCAGGAGAAGAGGGTGGCAGAGGATGAGATGGTTGAATGGCATCACTGACTCAATGGACATGAGTTTGAGCAAACTCTGGGAGATGGTGAAGAACAGGGAAGTCTGGTGTACTGCAGTCCATGAGGTCGCAAAGAGTCAGACACGACTGAGGGACTGAACAACAACATTTTAAAAACTGGAAAAGCAAATATATTGCTCAGAAACATACCACTTAGAGATTGTCAAATTAACTTTTACCATTCATATCCACCCCGGTTTTTAAAAAATCATTTTTATATGCTTTTAATATTTATAAGTGATGTTCTAGAAATTTGAAAATAAAGAATAGCTTTCCCTTTAACATTAATCAGCACAGAGAATTTTGAGGTTCAAAGGGATTTTGAGGGAAAACAGACCCAGAGATTGGAAATGAGTTTTGATTAAGGCAGGGCCAGTGCTGACACTGCACACTTCTGCTGCATGGTCTAGAGAGCTTTTCTCTTCCTCCACTGTGCTGCCCATCATTGGAGCTCTGCTAATTTCAGTGTTTAATAGAATACTTTTGTCCTTAAAATGTCCTTCCCTTTTCCTGCCAACTATGCTTAAGAGAAATTGGCTAGAAAATAGGGGGAGAAAGGATTTGGTTAACACATTAATGTCATCCATTCATTCAAAGTAGCTTTTGAGAACCTGGTTAGTTATATTTTTTTGTGGCTCAAGTTTTTGTTGTTGTTACTAGTATTAGAAAAGTGAATCCGCAGGTCAAACGGTACTAGTGAATGAAATAGTTCTAATTGCTCTCTAACATGTTTTTAATTTAATGTTGAACAAAGGCCAGTTACCCTACATGCAAATCAATAAACAAACAACCAAAGGTGATTGTCAGGCAATGAAAAACACTGGAAGTTGATTGCTGCCTGCCTGGTTTCTTAACCACAGACTAATGCAATTTGAGATAACCTTGAAGCTTTGCACAAGCCTTATTGAGATAGCTATTTTGAAATAGTTTCAAGTGGCCTGTAAATGATTTCAGGTAGCCTGTAAATAATGTCAAACATCTCAAAGTGCTTTTCCAAATTCTGACGATGTTTAGCAAGAATTGAAGAAATACATTGATGGATAATAGAGAAATCAGGGAGGACTAGAACTGGGTGGTTTAAAGGCACCTTGAAGGTTTTCTTGCCAAAAAGCGCTTTCCCATCACATGTCAAGTGCCTGAAATTCTTTCATTATAGACTGGAGCCAAATGACTAAATGACTGTCTTAGTGGGGATTCGTTTGGGGAGCCTAGGTGAGGGGACTGAGAAGGGAGCAATTGGTGTGAAGAGCAGGTGGTTTCACTAGGTGGTCTCTTGAGGTCTGATCCAGGTCCGTGGAGACAAAAGTGTAGAGGCTTTTGTCTAGAGTTTATTTTCCTTCTAAATGCAGTTAACTTCTAAAATAAGTCACTTTTTTCCCCAATAGTGGTTCACTTGGTTTAATCCATCTCAAAGTGCCTATATAAAAACTCTATGCCTTATCACAACATTGTTAATTGGCTATACCCCATACAAAATAAAAAGTTAAAAAAATAAAAAAAGTTTAAAAAATTTAAAAGTTAAAAAACTGTTCAAATGTACTGCTCCATTAGTTCAGTTTTTTGATTTTGATTTGAGTTTGCTTTCAAGTGAGATCTTACTATTTCAAAATGAACATATTTTAGTAAAAGAAAATAATTTCATCCCTATCTGAATGACACATATCTCAAAAGACTTAAATTGTACTCCTGAATCCTCAAAGCATCAGAACAAAATCTATCCTTATAGCAATGCTAACAATGTCCTAAGCTTCAACTACAATAGAGAGAACATTGATCAACATCACAGCTATAGGGTTAGGATGTGACCTGTGGTCCTTTGTAACAATGTTTGAATAGTATATGTCCTTCCTTATCTGTCTTCACCTAGCTTTGGTGTTTTCTTAAAATATGAAAGGAATGGATTTTAAGTGATCCATTTAAAAATAAAATGAATTACAGGGGGGAAGGGATAGTTAGGGGGTTTGGGATAGACATGTACACACTGCTATATTTAAAATGGATAACCAAAAAGGACCTACTGTATAGCACAAGGAACTCTGCTCAATGCTATGTGGCAGCCTGGATGGAAAGGGATTTTGGGGGAGAATTTGTTGTTCAGTCGCTCAGTCATGTCTGATTCTTTGCAAACCCATGGACTGCAGCACGCCAGGCTTGCCTGTCCTCCACTATCTCCCAGAGCTTGCTCAAACTCATGTCCATTGAGTCGGTGATGCCATCCAACCATTTCGTCCTCTGTCATCCATCCCCGTCACCTCCTGCTTTCAGTCTTTCCCAGCATCAGGATCTTTTCTAATGAGTCAGCTCTTTGCCTCAGGTGGCCAAAATATTGGAATTTCAGCTTCAGCATCAGTCCTTCCAATGAATATTCAGGACTCATTTCCTTTAGGATTGACTGATTTGATCCTTGGAGTCCAAGGTACTCTCAAGAGTCTTCTCCAACACCACAGTTCAAAACATCAATTCTTTGGTGTTTAGCCTTCTCTATGGTCCAACTCTCACATCCATACATGACTATTGGAAAAACCATAGTTTTGATTAGATGGACCTTTGTTGGCAAAGTAATGTCTCTGCTTTGTAACACGCTATATATGTATGGCTGAGTCCCTCTACTGTTCTCTTGAAACTATCACAACATTGTTAATCAGCTATACCCAATACAAAATAAAAAGTTTTTTTAATTTTTAAAAATATAAGGAGTTACAGACTAAATATATTCAAATGTCTGCCAGTGCAGATAGACTAGTAGTGCGGACAAGTAGATTGAACCACTTTAAGAAGAACAAAATATAAGAATAGTGAATGTGTCAATGAGGGGCTTTCAGTAGTTGAAATTTGTAAACCCTTACCAAGATGCTGTATTAGGACAATAGCATTGTGGTTTTATGTTTCTTTTCTGCTTTCCAAGCTTTCTTTTAATGCTCTTATAATGTTTTTGTTAGTAACTATGTTTGTATATGTGTATGTATATATGTACACCCTACCTTGATTCATAAGAATCTAGTGATACTATTTTTACAAATTACAGTTTTAAAAGTTGTCAGTAGGAAGGCATTATGATGCAGTTGAATGAAGACTAGTTTGAGAAATCTGGGGATCCAGATTTTAACCTCATTTCTGCCACTATGTTCAAGTGATGTCCGGCCTTGGATTTCCCATAGGTAAAATGAAGAGGGTGGACAAGATGGTCTCTAAGGTCCTTTTACAGCCATCAGTCCTTTGACTCTTTTTGGTCAACATGTTTTTAATGATTATTTAATTCAAGCTCAAAATACTTAAGATTTTAAAAGGTCCATTTAAGTTTAAAGTCTATATCTACCAGAATTTTTGTTTGTTTCACTTAGAGCAGAAAAATAAACCCTATTTTTCTTGTGGCCAGTGTAGCCATCCTAAAGCAGCTCTAACAGCAGGCAAAAATGATAGTGGAAAGGCAACACTTGATAGGGCCTTTTGTTTATTCCACAGCCCCACTGAAAATGGTAACACTGCAGAAATAGACCAGCAAAGAGGGAAAAGAGAACCTGTGTATAAACATCAGCAAGCTCAAAGAAGTAAGAAGAGAAAAATGGATCTGGGCATCAGATTAAATGAAAGCTGCCGTCTTTGTTAATAGTATTAAAGAGGGTGTGGGCTTTCAGTCCCCGTGCTGACATTAAGAAACTGTGCTATCTGGGTTTAACTGCAGGAAGGTAGAAATCTTTTCATTTAAGGATAATGATATTAAGGTTGGTACTCTGAAGTCAAATTCTAAAATTCAGGTGCATAAAATGACAAAATATGCTTCTGTGATCTAAGTATTATGGTCATGTTTGATCTCATCTTCCCTGGTGGCTCAGACGGTAAAGCGTCTGCCTAAAATGCAGGAGATCCAGGTTCAATTCCTGGGTCTGGAAGATCTCCTGGAGAAGGAAATGGCAACCCACTCCAGTATTCTTGCCTGGAAAATCCCATGGATGGAGGAGCCTGGCAGGGTACAGTCCATGGAGCTACTTCACTTTCACTTGAACTCATCTATGGACAAAATGGGTCCATATTTTATTGGCATTTTTCATTGTAAGTGCCTTTAACATATAAGGTCAGTTTTTAAAAAAAATTTATTGAAGTATAGTTGATTTACAGTGTTGTGTTAATTTCTTCTGTGCAGCAAAGTAACTCAGTAACAGACATACATATATATTCTTTTTCATTATAGTTTGTTGTAGGATATTGAATATAGTTCCCTTTCCTATACAGTAGGACCTTGTTTATTTATTCTATGCATAATAGTTTACATCTGCTAATCCCAAATTCCCAATCCTTTCCTCCCCCACCCACCCTCCCTCTTGGCAACCACAAGTCTGTTTCTGCCTGTGAGTTTTTGTTTTGTAGATAAGTTAATTTGTGTTGTATTTTAAATTCCACATATAAGTGATATTATATAGTATTTGCCTTTATCCTGACTTACTTTGCTTAGTATGATAATCTCTGGGTTCATCCATGTTGTTGTAAATGGCATTATTTTATGCTCTTTTATGGTTGAGAAATATTCCATTATCTATCTATCTATATGGGCTTCCATGGTGATTCAGACAGTAAAGAATCTGCCTGCAATGCAGGAGACCCAGGTTCAATCTCTGGGTCGGGAAGGTCCCCTGGAGAAGGGCATGGCAACCCAGTCCAGTATTCTTGCTTTGAGAATCCCATAGACCCTGGTGGGCTGCAGTTCATGGGATTGCAAAGGGTCAGACACAACTGAGTGACTAACACATACACGCAAATATTTATGTACCACATTTTCTTTATCTATTCCTCTGTCAATGGACATTTAGGATGTTTCCATGTCTTGGCCATTGTAGATAGTGCTGCTTTGAACATATGGGTGCATGTATGTTTTTGAATTAGAGTTTTGTCTGGGTACATGCCCAGGAGTGGGATTGCCAGATCATAGCAACTCTATTTTTAGTTTTTTGAGTATGAACCTCTGTGGTGTTCTCCATAGTGGCTGCACCAATTTACATCCCCACCAACAGTGTAAGAAGCTTCCCTTTTCTACACGATAAGGTCAGTTGTTTTTAACTTTTTATTTTTATATTATTTTGAACTTAAAGAAGGATTGCAATAATAGTAAAAGAATTCCCTTGTATATTTCCCTAAGATTCACCAGTTATCTATGTTTTTTCCTCTGTGTTAGTCCAGATCCTCTGAAAAGCAGATGCCAATAAAGGATTAAGTGCACAAGAACTGTATTCAAGGAAATGCCTGTCTCAGAGGAAATGAGGGAGCTGGGAGAGTTTTAGGGTGCTGTCAGACCACAATGCGATCCTGACTCTGGATGAAAGAGACAAAGAATAAGGCTCGGGGGGGAGTATTGTGGATTGCCATCTCATCTGAAGAGTTCCCTGTCCTCAGTCCTCAGCGGGTCTTTTGTGCCAAAGTTCGGTGACAAGGAATCCTGCATCTTCTAAGATGTGGCCTTGGCACAAACAGTCTCCCATAGATTTCAGAAAACAGCTCCCGAGGCCCTTGGTCACTTCTGCTCCCTGTAGTAGGGGGTCTGTGAGGTGTTTTCTTATGATTGCCACCATCTACCCCTTGGGTTACAATTTACTTTTCCATGTGCCTCTACATGTGATCCTCTGGTACTTTTCCTTCCAGGCCCCTGACAGATGGCCAGCCATTGACTACTGCCCAATAAATTGTACACAGTTTCACCTCAGGCCACTTCTCCCTCTAGGCTAGTTGGTTAACGAAACACACTGCTTGGTTAGATATACTCCCTATTGTAGGCAATCTGTGAAGCACAGTGCCTTTATTATTCTGCCTCTTTGCTATGATCCATCTGAAAGTAGCAAAGACATCATGTCCATTTACACCTAAATACTCTAGGAAAAAAGACATTCTATACATAACCACAGTATGATTATCAAAACCAGAAAATGTAGCATTAAAAATAATACTATTATCTAAACCACAATGACAATGGCACCCCACTCCAGTACTCTTGCCTGGAAAATCCCATGGACGAAGGAGCCTGGTAGGCTGCAGTCCATGGGGTCGCTAAGAGTCAGACACGACTGAGTGACTTCACTTTCACTTTTCACTTCCATGCATTGAAGAAGGAAATGGCAACCTGCTCCAGTTTTCTTGCCTGGAGAATCCCAGGAACGGTGGAGCCTGATGGGCTGCCGTCTATGGGGTCGCACAGAGTCAGACACGACTGAAGCGACTTAGCAGCAGCAAATCACAGTTTACATTCAGGTTGAACAACTGATCCAGTTCTTCAGAGCTTCTTTTTCCTGGGTCCTGGATCCAATCTAGGATATGCATTGAATTTAGTTACCATGTTTCTTTAATCTCTTTTAATCTGGAATAGTTCTTCAGTTTCCTTCTGTCTTTTTTTGAATACTATAGGCCAATCATTTTGTACATTGCCTCTAAATGCTTTTTTTGTTGTTGTTGTTATTTCCAAATGGTTGGATCCTTGTGCTTGTGCTTAGTTGTGTCTGACTCTTTGTGACCCTATGGACTGTAGCCCACCAGGCTCCTCTGTCCATGGAATTCTCCAGGCAAGAATACTGGAGTATTGCCATTCCCTTCTCCAGGGGAATCTTCCCAACATAAGAATCGAACCCAGGTCTCCCACATTGCAGGCAGATTCTTTACCATCTGAGCTACCAGGGAAGACCTTCCATATGATTAGATCAACAAGAATAACAAAAGAATAATAAAAGTGTGACTGTATCCTTCTTCGTTTTTCATATCAGGGGGTACATGATGCCAGACCATCTCAATATTGCTGCTGTTAACTTTGCTCACTTAGTGTAGATAGTGTTATGGACTGAATGTTTGTGCTTCCTCCAAATTCATATGTTAAAATTCTGAACCCTGAAATGATAGTATTAAGAAGTGGGGCCTTTAGAAAGCGATTAGGTCATGAAGGTAAAGCCGTCATGTTTGGAATTAGTGCCCTTTTAAAAGAGGCCCTAGAGAATTCCTTCCACCATGTGAACTGACACTAAGAAGGCCACCTGTGGGCAAGCAGGTCTTCAGTTCAGTTCAGTTCAGTCGCTCAGTCATGTCCGACTCTTTGTGACACCATGGACTGCAGCATGCCAGGCCTCCCTGTCCATCACCAACTCCCAGAGTTTACCCAAACTCATGTCCATTGAGTTGGTGATACCATCAAACCATCTCATCCTCTGTCGTCCCCTTCTCCTCTTGCCCTCAATCTTTCCCAGCATCAGGGTCTTTTCAAATAAGTCAGCTTTTCACATCAGGTGGCCAAATATCGGAGTGTCGGCTTCTGCATCAGTCGTTCCAATGAATATTCAGGACTGATCTCCTTTAGGATGGACTGGTTGGATCTCCTTGCAGTCCAAGGGACTCTCAAGAGTCTTCTCCAACACCACAGTTTAAAAGCATCAATTCTTCGGCACTCAGCTTTCTTCACAGTTCAATTCTCACATCCATACATGACCACTGGAAAAACCATAACCTTGACTAGATGGACCTTTGTTGGCAAAGTAATGCCTCTGCTTTTTAATATGCTGTTTAGATTGGTCATAACTTTCCTTCCAAAGAGCAAGCGTCTTTTGATTTCATGGCTGCAATCACCATCTGCAATGATTCTGGAACCCCCCAAAATAAAGTCAGCCACTGTTTCCACTGTTTCCCCATCCAGACACAAAATCTGCTAAAGCTGTGATCTCAGACTTTTGAGTCCTCAGAACTGTGAGAAATGAATGTTTACTGTTTATAAACTACCCAGTCTATGGTATTTTGTTCTAGCAGCCCAAATAGACAAAGACAAGTAGTAACCACCAGTTTCCTTTAGTGTAAAGTTGCTATTTCCCCTTTGTAATTAATAAGTCATTGTGGGTAAGTGCTTTGATGTTACATACATATTCTCCTCATTAAATTTCACCCACTAGTTCTACCAGCCATCAATGATTTTTTAACTTCATGATTCTTTCTAGATTTATTAGGTTGCATTTTACTTTAAGGAAGGAAAGCTCTCAACTAATAATTAACTAGATAATTATTTAATATCAGTATGGACTCATGAGTTCTTATTTAATGCATTGTTCTTTTTAAATTGAAGTGTAGTTGATTTACAGTGTTGATTACTGCTTACAGCAAAGTGATTCAGTTATACATATATATATACTATATATGTTATTATAATATATTTTTATTATAATATTAACAAAAAAATGTTATAATATATTCTTTATATATTATATAAAATATATATTATGTTATTAAACTATATTCTTTTCCATATGGTTTATCATAGGATATTGAATATAGTTCACTGTGCTATATAATAAGATATTTAATGCATTGTGGTATATTGCTATCATTATCTATTTTGATAAACAAATTATTGCACATTTCACCTTTGGGGGCCCACTGGCTTCTTTGTTCTTTTGTGATGTTTGTGTCATTTGTTTACACTTCTTTATTTTCTGACACCACAAGATGCCTAGAGGAAAGGATTGTTGCTTTTCTTAACGAGTCTTGTAGATTTAGTTGTCTCTTTAAACAATGTGTGTGTGTTTCTTTAATAAAAATAAAACTAATTTTTAAAAGATGTTCCTTTTCCAAATAAATCCTTCAACTGCAGTGCTCTCCTAAACCTCATGTCGTCATGGAGGCCATGGGGCAGGCCTGGCTTCTGTGAGAGCTCATTGCCTTTGTGGGTGGGCCATGGCTTCTTTTTTTCCTACTCACTACTTTCATAGTACTTAGTGTTCCTGAACAAAAAGGTATAAATGATGTTCAACCTCACTAGTAATGGGAGAAATGCAAATGAACACAATAGTGGGTTGGAATAGGAAACGGAACAGTGTAGTGGTTAAAGGCGTGGGCATTGGAACTAGACTGCTTCTGTCTGAATACAAGCTTTATATCTTGCTAGCTGTGTGGCCTTGGGCAAGTTACTTAACTTTTCTTAGGTTCAATTTCTTCATTCTTAGAAAGGAGTATAACACCTGTGGCAGATTCATGTTGATGTACAGCAAAACCAATACAATATTGTAAAGTAATTAGCCTCCAATTAAAATGAATAAA
The DNA here is from genome assembly GCF_023091745.1 of Budorcas taxicolor. Classification (NCBI taxonomy): domain Eukaryota; kingdom Metazoa; phylum Chordata; class Mammalia; order Artiodactyla; family Bovidae; genus Budorcas; species Budorcas taxicolor. The sequence goes on from NC_068935.1 coordinate 47,814,683, forward strand.
TTTATATTTTAAAAATTTAAAAAAGAAAGGAGTATAACAGTATTCCCTTCCTATGATTGTTGTAATGACACAATGATTTAATACATGAAAAGTGCTTAGAATAGAGCAAGTGCTTTGGAGAGTGATTTGGCAAAATCTAGTAAACTTGAAAATGCATATATCCTATGACCCAGAAATTCTGGATATTGAAATTGTACTAGACAGGTACAATTCCTAATCACCTCTCTAGAGAAACTCTCAGACATGGGCACAAAGACATGTGTATTAAAGCATTTTCTTCAGTACTCTTTGTAATTACAAAATAGAAACTAAAATTAAAAAGTAAAAACAATCTAATTGTGGAATGTATAAATAAGCTATGATTTATTCACATAATGGAAAACTATATAGTTGTTAAAATGAACTAGAGCAGCTACCAGGGAAACATCAATCAACAGGAATAAATTTAAAAACAATGTTGTATGGAAAAATGAGATTAAAAGGGTAAATATGCACTGTGCAATAAAAAATTTTAAGAATACATGAAACAATATAGTGCTTATATTTGTATGTATGAAAAGTACAAAAATATGGACAAAAATGATGCATGACAATGTAGAACTGGTTACTCAAGGAGAGATATGAGTAAAGAAGTGATGGGTTGTATGAATTTTTGCTGTATTTCTATTAAATAATGCATTATTTTTTAGAGAAAAAGAGACAGCCAAAGGAAATAAGGCAAAACAGTAACATCCAGTTAATCCGGTAGTGTGATTATAGGTGGATTATTTTGTCATTTTCTATATTTTTCTATATGTCTGAAATATAGCTAGTTTGTAAATGTAATGACTATCAAATGTGTTTCTTAAACCAAAATGCATTATATAACTATTAGGATATTATGATTATTCATAGCAATACTACCATTATTCAGTTAATATATGAACATATAGTGAAAAGATAATGTTTAGGGTGTAATGCAGGTAGATAGTTCTAATGTTCTCATTTCCACTTAGGTGTGGATAAGGAAGGATGATTAACAAAAATAAAATGGTCCCAATATGGACAATTCCAGATGATGCTGGAGGAAACCTGGAGAAGACCAAACACACACCAGTACAATTTCCCATCCTTAAAGTCTGGCTCAGCCATCTCTTCCTCTGTGAACCTTCCCATGAAGTCCCCCACCTCACTTTAAACTTGCTTTCCTGTGCTCCTGCAGCATTTCATCACACGTGGTGTTCTTTTGTTTTTTTGAGTTTGTCTCTGACACCGGACTGTGAGACTGAAAGCAAAGAACATTTCTATGTCATCTCTTGCATCTCATGCTGAGAATAACCTTTCTTATCTACACTTGAAGCCTTCGGTCAGGTTCACCTTGTCCGGGAGGCCTTTCCTGACTCACCTCATCTGGCTTAATCCTCCTCCTCTGTGTTTCCATAGTACCCTAGCCAGCTTCTGCCATGGTGTGCATCACTGTGTATTATTATTCTATGTTTATTTTTTCTCTCCATAGAGACTCTGAGCTCCTTGAGGTATCAGCTCTATGTCCTCAAGTGTCCAGGAAAATGACTAGTTCATAGAAGGATCTCAATAATGGCATATCGAATTGTATTTAGTTAAATCAAGAAAATATACTGATAATGCAATTAAAAGTCTTAATTTATATGTGTGTAGCAAATACCCTAGCTGGATGGAATTGAGGTATAGCTCCAGTCATATATAGAAATATACAATGTATGGAGTTGAATTGTAACTGTCATTATTAATTTATTTCTGAGTATAGATGCACTGTAAAAGCACCAGAACCCAGCTGAGAGTCTATACAGAAGAGACACTTTTCAAAATTATCATAGTTAACAGGGGAGAGTAACAATTTTGTGGTGGTCTTTTGTTTATGTTCATTATTCTCAAGCTATGTCTGATCACCTGTTTAGTGGTAATGTGTAGAATACATTAGCTGGTTAAACTTCTGTTAGCTTTGGAATAATGTTAGCTAATATTTATTGAATACTCACTGAGTTTGAAGAAAGAAAGATACAAAGATATTCTCATTTCATCTTTCCCAAAATATGTCCCAAGTACTATTATCACTTCATGTCAAAGATGAAGAAACTGAGACTCACTGGGGTTAAGTAACCTGCCCAAAGTCAATCAGCACTTAAATCTGGGTAAGCTGATTAACTATTGCACAATTACACTCATCTCACACGCTAGTAAAGTAATGCTCAAAATTCTCCAAGCCAGGCTTCAACAATACGTTTACTGTGAAATTCCAGATGTTCAAGCTGGTTTTAGAAAAAACAGAGGAACCAGAGATCAAATTGCCAACATCCTCTGGATCATCGAAAAAGCAAGAGTTCCAGAAAAACATCTATTTCTGCTTCATTGACTATGCCAAAGCCTTTGACTGTGTGGATCACAATAAACTGTGGAAAATTCTGAAAGAGATGGAATACCAGATTACCTGACTTGCCTCTTGAAAAATCTGTATGCAGGTCAGGAAGCAACAGTCAGAACTGGACATGGAACAACAGACTGGTTCCAAATAGGAAAAGGAGTACGTCAAGGCTGTATATTGTCACCCTGCTTATTGAACTTATATGCAGAGTACATCATGAGAAATGCTGGGCTGAATGAAGCACAAATTGGAATCAAGATTGCTGGGAGAAATATTAATAACCACAGATATGCAGATGACACCACCCTTATGGCAAAAAGCGAAGAAGAACTAAAGAACCTCTTGATGAAAGTGAAAGAGGAGAGTGGAAAAGTTAGCTTAAAGCTCAACATTCAGAAAACTAAGATCATGGCATCCAGTCCCATTACTTCATGGCAAATAGATGGGGAAACAGTCACAGACTTTAATTTTCTGGGCACCAAGATCACTGCAGATGGTGACTGCAGCCATGAAATCAAAAGATGCTTGCTCCTTGGAAGAAAAGTTATGAACAACCTAGACAGCATATTAAAAAGCAGAGACATTACTTTGCCAACACATGTCTGTCTAGTCAAGGCTATGGTTTTTCCAGTAGTCAGGTATGGATGTGAGAGTTGGACTATAAAGAAAGCTGAGTGCCAAAGAATGGATACTTTTGAACTGGTGTTGGATAAGACTCTTGAGAGTCCCTTGGGCTGCAAGGAGATCAAACCAATCCATTCTAAAGGAAACCAGTCTTGAATATTCATTGGAAGGGCTGATGCTGAAGCTGAAACTCCAATACTTTGGCCACCTGATGCGAAGAACTGACTCATTTGAAAAGACCCCAATGCTGGGAAAGATTGAGAGCAAGAGGAGAAGGGGACGACAGAGGATGAGATCGTTTGATGGCATCATCAACTTAATGGACACGAGTTTGGGTAAACTCTGGGAGTTGGTGATGGACAGGGAGGCCTGGCATGCTGCAGTCCATGGGGTTGCAAAGAGTCGGACATGACTGAGCAACTGAACTGAACTGAACTGAAGCTGATTAAAGAATCACTATTCTGAAACATCTCTGCTATATTGTGTTTTCTTTTTAAGACATTGTGGTTGACAGACTCTAAGATGGCCTCCAGCATTTCCAGGTGGAGCTAGTGGTAAAGAAGCTGTCTGCCAATGCAAGAAATATAAGAGACGTGGATTTGACCCCTGGTTTGGGAAAATCCCCCGGAGAAGGAAATGGCAATCCACTCCAATAATCTTGCCTGGAGAATCCCATGGACAGAGGAGCCTGGCAGGCTACAGTCCTTAGGGTTGCACAGAGTCAGACACAACTTAGCTTGCACACACATGCAATCCCTGTGTCCAAGTAGTGTGGGCTGACATGAGTGACTTACTTGTAGCTAAAAGAATATGACCTAGATGATGAGATACCTTCAGTGATTAGCTTACAATAGATTGTAACCTGTCTTTCTAGCTGACTCTCTACCTTGCTGTCTTTGATAAAGCAGGTTGCCACGTTGAGGAGGCCCACATAGCAAGGAAGTAAGGGTGACCTCTGGCCAATAACCAGCTAAAAACTGAGACCCTCAGTCCCATAGACCACAAGGAAATGAGTCTTGCTAACAACCATATGAGGTTGGGAGCAAATCTTTCCTCAGCCAACCTTCAGAAGAAAACCAAGCCCAGCTCAACACCTGCATTATAGCCTTGGGTGAAAGTTTGAGGCAGAAGACCTGGTTAAGCAGTGTTCATATTCCTGACCTACAGGAATGGTGACATAAATAAATAAGTATTGTTTTAAGCTGTGAAATTGTGGCAATTTGTTGTACAGTGATAGATAATTTATATAGACATTAAAGATACTGTTAAAAGGAACTTACATGATGAGTATTGTAAACACTTACATAAACTTTATGTCATACACTTTTCTAAGTGCTTTACAGGTATTAACTCACTTAATCTCCCCAACTGCACTATGAGGTTGGTATTATTATTACTTCTAGAAAACAGAGGTACCAAGGTTTTCACTAGTTTAGTCACACATTTTGAAAATGGAAGAACTTAAATATTCATCCAGGCATTCTAGCTCTGAGAATCACCACCTTAACTACTCTGCTATATTGATTCTAATGTCATACTTTCTGGAAAAGGTGCATGAGAGAACTTGGCCACTAAACTTTAATTAGAAATGTTATCAATAAACATTTATTTTGAAAGCACTGTGTCTTAAAAGAGCCACACCTAAAAACAGATATCATAAGGGAATCTATTTTTATCCATCACAGTTCTAGCAAGCAAGGTCTCCTTAAAGGTGGTCATGGAAGATGAAGGGTTGGGATATAAATAGATGAATCTTTAAATCAATTGTTGGATTTCTTACCTCTCGAAATTCATGTTATTCTGGAGGTAAAAATTGAAATACTTTACGTATTAGAATCTTGGCATTTCATATTTAGTGCTGTTGTTTGAGAGAAGAAGATGGGTTTGTGTTCCAAACAGAACATTGAGATTGAAAACAAGATAAAAGAGAGAAATTAGTTTAAACCTGGGAAAATTATACATGATTTTCCATATCATCCCTACTATGCTGTCGAACTTTATATAAATTAAAACATCTATATACCAAGAAACACTTGCAGTCACCATAAATAGCATGTTTCTATTATTAGAATTTTGTAGAATGGAGAACTTCTGGGTGGTGGTGGTTTAGTTGCTAAGTTGTGTCCAACTCTTGCAACCCCATGGACTGTAGACTGCCAGGCTCTGTCCACAGGATTTTCCAGGCAAGAATACTGGAATGGGTTGCCATTTCCTTCTCCAGGGGATCTTCCTGACCCAGGGACTGAACCCAGGTCTCCTGTACTGCAGGCAGATTCTTTACCGACTGAGCTACCAGAGAAGCCCCACCATAAATAGCATGATTCTATTATTAGAATTTTGTAAGATGGACAACTTCTTGGTAGCTGACAATAGTAGCCATCCAGATCCCAACTGCCCAACATTTTCTCCTAAAGCAATACAGAACAACAAGAAGAGATAGAAAAACAACTACACAGGGCAGAGGAGGGAAAAAACACTACACAAACCATGCCCTCACCATAACTTAGAGAAAGAATAGCTAAACTTCAAAATAACTAAGTAAAAGAAGAAATAACACCAAATTACAGCGTGTTATGTCTCACATTCCCTGTCCTTCCACCTGCTGTCCTACAAGGCTCTGTAGTGAGCAAGGCTGACTGAGAAAACCTGAGGGAAAAGCAGAAGAAGGAAGATAGCTAAAAGGCCTAAATTTATATAAAAACCACCACCAGAAAGACCAAGTTCACCCCACATTTTTAACAAAACATCTAAGTGGCACAGAGTATAAACTACAGGCAAGAGACTTAAGTGTGATTTGAAGTCTCTAAAATGCATGTACTTAGTTGCTCAGTCATGTCCAACTCTTTGTGACCCCATGGACTGTAGCCTGCCAGACTCCTCTGTCCGTGGGATTCTCCAGGTAAGAATACTGGAATGGGTGGCCATGACTTCTCCAGGAGATCTTCCTGACCCAGGGATCAATCAAAGGTCTCCCGCATTACAGGAGGATTCTTTACCATCTGAGCCATCAGAGAAGCCCAAGAATACTGGCGTGAGTAGCCTATCCCTTCTCCAGGGGAACTTCCCAACCCAGGAATTGAACCGGGGTCTCCTGCATTACAGATGGATTCTTTACCAGCTGAGCTACTTGGGAAGCCCCACAATTAAAACACATAGCTTCTGGGGAAAAAACAAATAAAAAGCAACAAAGAAGAGCCCTTTGGGAAAAAAAAAAAAAAAAGAAGAGCCCTTTGTCAACTGAGTAGTGAAGGGTAAAAGAATAAAAGGGATAAGATTTAGGGCCAACATGACAAAAGAGAGTCACACAATCAGAGAACACAGTAACACTCCCCTATCGCAAAAACGGAAACACAGATTTACTAAATATCTGGACTTTGCTAAATTGACAGAAGAGGGCGCCATTAAAATAGGAATCTCCTAAAAAAGAACACTATAACAAAATGAACAACAAAAAGATTAACAAATCTCTACAGAATTGTTGCTGAGAGAGAAATTTATAGCACTAAATACTTAAAATTGGAAAGAGAAAGGACCTTAAATCAATAATGTAAGTGACCACCTTAAAAAAAAACTAGAGAAAGAACAGTAAGATAATCCAAGGTAAGTAGAAGAAAGGAAATAATAAAGAGCAGAAATAAATGAAATTGGAAATAGGATAAAAATAGAGAAAATCAATGAAACAAAAAGCAAATTCTTTGAATTTATCATAAAATTGATAAACCTCTAGCAAGACTGAAAAAGGTAAAAAGAGAGGCAGTATAAATTACCAATAGCAGGAGTGAAACAGGGGATATTACTACAGATCCTTCAGCCACTAAAGAATAGTAAGGTAATACTATGAACAACTCTACTAACATAAGTTCAAAAACACAGATAAACTGGACCGATTCCTTGAAACACACAAACCATCAAAACTCATGCAATACAAAAGAAGTAATATGAATAGTCTGATAACTATTAAAGAAATTCAATTCAAAATTTAAAAGTATTTATAAAAGAAATATCCTGACCTTGATCATTTAACTAGAGAATTCTAACAAACATTTAAGAGAAATTAGCACCACTCCTCCATAAACTTTTCCAGAAAATGGAAGAGGATACTACACTTGCCAACTCACTATACAAGGCCAATATTACCCTAATAACAAAACCAGATAAAAGCAGTACAAAAAAAGGGAAGACCACAGTCCAGCATATCTTATGATCTTAGATGCAAAATTTCTGGACAAAAATTCTTACAATTCTTATATAAGAAAGAATTATACATCATGATTAAGTGAAGTAGCTCAGTCATGTCCGACTCTTTGCGACCCCATGGACTGTACCCTGCCAGGCTCCTCCATCCATGGGATTTTCCAGGCAAGAATACTGGAGTGGGTTGCCATTAAGTGGGGATTTATTCCAGGAGTATAAGGCTGAGTCAATATTAGAAAATGAAAGTAAGTACCTCATCAACAGGTTAAAGGAAAAAAGTTGCATGTATATCCATTGATGAAGAAAAATGCTTTTGACAAAGTTCAATACCCATTTATGATTTAAAAAAAAGAGCTCCAAGAAAATTAGATACAGAGAAGAATTATCTCAACTTGATAAAGAGCATCTATAAAAATCCTGCAGCTATCATGATAAAAGTGAAAGTGTTAGTTGCTCGGTTGTGTCTGACTCTTAATAACCCCATGGACTGTAGCCCACCAGGCTTCTCAGTCCATGGAGTTCTTCAGGCAAGAATACCGGAGTGGGTTGTCATTCTCTTCTCCAGGGGATCTTCCCAACCCAGGGATTGAACCTGGGTCTCCTGCACTGCACGAAGATTCTTCACCACCTGAGCCACTAGGGAAGCCACTAGGCAGCTGCTATGATACTCAGTACCAGAAAATTGAGTACTTTATCTCTACGATCAAAACAAGGCAAGGATGTCTGCTTTCCATACCCTATTTATCACTGTCATGGCAGTCCTAGCCGACTCAGTAAGGCAAGAAAAGGAAATATAATGCAAACATGTTGGAAAGGAAGAAATAAATGTGTCTCTATCTTCAGATTACATGATTGTGTGTGTAGAAAAGGAATTATAAAAATTTTTGTAGAATTAATGAGTTCAGCAAGGTCACAGTATACCGATCAACATACACAAGTCAATTATACTGCTGTATTACTACCAAAGAACGTGTAGAAACAAAAATTAAAGATAAATACCATTTACAATCACTCCAAAAGCTGGAATACTTAGATATATCTAGTAAAACAATTATAGACTATATATGCTGTATGCTGAAAATTTCAAAACACAAATGAAAGAACTGGGGACTCTCCCTGAGGTCCAATGGTTAATTAAGACTCCATGCTTCCACTGCAAGGGGTATAGGTTCAATCCCTGGTTGAGGAACTAAGATCCCAGGTGCCTTGTGGCAAAAAAGAAGAAAAAATTTAAAAAAAGAAATCAAAGAACTAAATAAATGGAGAGACATAATGTGCTTATGGATTGAAAGATTCTATAGAACAAATATCAGTTCTTCTCAAATTGATCCATAGGACCAAAATCACAACAATATTTTTATAGATACAATCAAGCTTATTCTAAAAACCGTATAAAAAGGCAAAGGAACTAGAATGGCTAAAAAGAGTAAAGTGGGAGGAATCATTTAAAAATTACTCCTATTTTTAAAACATACTGCACAGGTACAATACGCAAGAGAATGTGGTAGGAACAGACACAGGTCAGTGGAACAGAAATAGTCTAATGTGAATACCCCTAGTAGATTTTTAAAGTTTATTTTTGAAAGCTTTAGTGTAAAATTCAGTGATTTTTAGTTTATTTGCACAGTTGTGCAACCATGACCATTATTTAATTCCAGACCATTTTCATCACCCTGAAAAGAAATCTTATGTGCTCATAAAGTCATTCTCCATATCCTTATTCCCCCTTCTACTAGACCTTGACAGTGATTAATCTACAATCTATCTCTATGGATTTGCTTATTCTGGACATTTAATTTCAATGGAATCTTAAAATATGTGGTCCTTTGTGTCTACCTTCTTTTACTTGGCATAATGTTTTTCAGGTTTACCCATGTTGTAGCATATATCAGTACATGTATCAGCGACCTAGACAGCATACTAAAAAGCAGAGACATTACTTTGTCAACAAAGGTCCATCTAGTCAAAGCTATGGTTTTTCCAGTAGTCATGTATGGATGTGAAAGCTGGACTATAAAGAAAGCTGAGTGCCAAAGAATTGATGCTTTCGAACTGTGGTGTTGAAATAGACTCTTGAGAGTCCCTTGGACTGCAAGGAGATCAAACCAGTTAATCCTAAAAGAAATCAGTCCTGAATATTCATTGGAAGGGCTGATGCTGAAGCTGAAACTCCAATACTTGGACCACCTGATGCGAAGAGCTGACTCATTTGAAAAGACCCTGATGCTGGGAAAGATTGAAGGTGGGAGGAGAAGGGGATGACAGAGGACGAGATGGTTGGATGGCATCACCGACTCGATGGACATGAGTTTGAGTAGGCTCCAGGAGTTGGTGATGGACGGGAAGCCTGGCACGCTGCAGTCCATGGGGTTGCAAGAGTCAGACCTGACTGACTTAACTGAACTGAACTGATCAGTACTTCATTCCTTTTTATGGCTGAATGGCTCGGGGTGAAGAACCCTCCTGCCAATGCAGGAGATTCAGGAGACAGGGATTAGATCCCTGGGTCAGGAAGATCCCCTGGAAAAGGAAATGGCAGTTCACTCCAGTATTCTTGCCTGAAGAAACCCATGGACAGAGGAGCCTGGCAGGCTACATGGGGTTGCAAAAGAGTTGGACATGACTCAGTGACTCAACAGCAACAATGAATTGAGTTGCTTCCAGCTTTGGCTATTATGAATAATGCTGCTAGGAATATTTGTGTACAGGTTTTGTATGCATACATGATTTGAATTCTCTTGGGTATATATTTAGGAGTTGAATTTCTGGATCATATGATATCTCAAACTTTTTGAGGAACCGCCAGTTGTTTTTTTTTTTTTTTTTTTTCTGAAGTGGCTGCATCATTTTACCTTCCCACTAGCAATGTATGAGTGTTTCAATTTCTCCACATCTTCACCAACACTTGTTACTATTGATTTTTTTTTTTTTGATTACAGGCATTCTAGAGGATGTTAACTGTTATCTCATTGGGATTTGACTTGCATTTCCCTAGTATAATATTGGGCATGTTTTCATGCGTATATTGGCCATTTGTGTGTCTCGTTTGGAGAAATGTTTACTCAAATCTTTTGCTCATTTTTCAATCAGATTGTCTTTATTACTGAGTTGTAGGAGTTCTTTTTTAAAAATAATTTTACTTAGTTTTGGCTTTGCTGGTTCTTTGTTGCTGAGTACAGGCTTTCTCTAGTTGCGGTGAATGGGAGCTTCTCCCCACTTGCGGTGCATAGGCTTCTCATTGTGGTGGCTTCTCTTGTTGCAGAGCACAGGCTCCAGGGCAAGAGTTTCAGTAGTCGTGGTGCATGAGATCGGTAGTTACGGCTCACAGGCTCTAGAGCAAGGGCTTCAGTAGTTGTTATGCAGTGGCTTAGTTGCTCCACAGCATGTGAAACCAGAGATTGAACCAGGGATCAAACCAACGTCCTCTGTGTTGCAAGGCGGACTCTTAACCACTGGAGCACCAGGGAAGCCCAACAGTTCTTATTTTGGATATAAATAACTTGTCAGATGTATGATTTTCAAATATTTTCTTCCATTCTGTGAACTCATTTGCAGTTGCTCCCCTTTTCTCCATATCTCCCCGCCCCAGAAAATAATCATCTGTTTTCTGTCTCTCCTGATCTGTCTGTTCTGAACATTTCCTGTAAATGGCATCATACAATGTGTGGCCTTCTTTGTCTGGCTTTGTTCTCTCATCATAATGCTTTTGAGGCTAATCCATATTGTAGCATGTCTTAGTGCTTCATTTCTTTTTATGGCTGAATAATATCCCACTCTATGGATATGCCTTACTTTATCCTTTCATCAGTGGATATTTGAGTTGTTCTACTCTTTGGTTATTATGAATAATGCTGTTATGTATGGACATTCATGTACATGTTCTTGTGTTGACATATGTCTTTTATTCTCTTGGGTATATACCTAGGAGTGAAATTGCTGGGTCATATAATGATTCTATCTTTGACTTATTGAAAAAAATGCCAAATGGTTTCTACAGCAGCTGCACTGTTTTCCTTTCCCACTGGCAATGTAACAGAGTTCTAATTTCTTCACATCTTTGCTAACACTTGTTATTTTTCTTCTTTATTTTTTTTGATTATAGCCATCTTAGTGAGTGTGAAGTAGTGTCTCCTTGTGGTTTTGCTCTTAATTTTCATGATAACTCATGACGTTGAGCTTCTCTTCATCTACTTATTGGCCATTTGTATAAATTCTTTGGAGAAATGTCTATTCAAATCATTTACCCATTTTTTTAAAAATTGGGTTATTTATCTTATTATTGAATTATAAACATTTTTTATGTATTCTAAATACAAGTCTTGTATGAGGTATATTTGCAGATAGTTTCCCATTTTGTGGGTTGTCTTTCACTTTCTTGCTAGTGTTCTTAAAGCAGAAAAGTTCTTAATTTTGATAAAGTGCCATTTATGTATTTGTTCTTTGGTCATGTAGGCAAATGAAACCAATGCCTGATCCAAGGTTGTGAAGATTTATACTTATGTATTTTTTCCTGATAGTTTTATAGTTTTGGCTCTTACATTCAGGTCTTTGATCCATTTTGAGTTTATGTGTATGGTATGAGTTAAGGGTCATACTTCATTATTCTGCTTGTGCATATCCAGTTGTCCGAGCACTGTTTGTTGAAAACATGCTTTCCCATTGAAGGCTCTTGGCACCCTTTTTGAAAATCATTTGACGAAAGATAACTAATTTTTTTAATGGAAAATGATTTTCATCTTAAAATTATATAGCAATCCAATCATGCTCACGTTAAATATTAGAGTATATAAGATCTCAAAAAAATTCCTCCTAGCAGCTCTTTCTCTGGAAGATCTTGGAAGCTGTACTCTACTAAAATGAAGGAGTAAACCAAGAAAGAGGAATATCACAATATAAGATCCAGGTAACAGAGAACCCAAATCCAGGAAACTGTGAGTAGGAGTCCTAGGAAGAGTCATGTTGCAGACCGTGAGATTACTGGCCTAGTTTGTAGCAGGGAAACAGGGAGCTGTGGGAGGGCAATCTTCAGGGGGAATATGGAGCCAGCAAATTTTAGAAGGGTTGGAGTGTTTGGTATGTTTCAGAACTGTTAGAACACCTAGATTAAAAATAGCATTAGAAATATAGAAATCTCAGTGAAATACTGAAGCAGTTATTAAGTTGAGAAAAAAATGAAAGGCCTAACAATAATGTGCTAAGACTAGTTTAATTAAAACACTAACGATAATATACTTTGCTTAGCAGTGAACAAATTATATAGTCAAAATCATTATATAGTCATAATCATGTAAACTTGGTTAGTGATTTGACTAAGAATTGTGATAGAGGGAACATTGAAGACATGAGGTTGAAGGTGGGGAGTATAAGAAAGCTAAGTTCTCCACTATTATTAAAGACAAGCAATAAATAACATCTAAATTTGTTAAATAAAAGTTTCGGCATGTTATTTAGGTTATATAATGGATAAACCAGAAGAAACAGCTAAAGCCACAAACGTGTTGCCTCTTTAGAGGATAATGGGGGATGCTGGAGCAGAAAACTGCTGTTGTTTGCAATCAGCCATGCCTCATTTTGCTTTATGTTTAACTATGAGTATGTATTACTATGAGAAAAAAATTGTTATATTTTAATTCCCAAGAGGGAACCACAAAGAGATCACCACCTCATAACAGGAGCTAACGGCAAACTTAACCATCACCTTTGGTTGTCTGAGCTTGGCCTCTACGTGGGTGAAGTATGTGGCAAAGAGGACAGGGCTCTGAGCCTTCTAGATGCCAACCTCTGATGATGTGAATTATGCGTGCAGGTGGCTTTCAACTGGCCAGCTAATTTCTGCAATATAGGAAATGACTGTAATTTCTGTTTCTGCATCTGGCCTCAAAAGAGAAAGTGGCCCCAATTGCCTATTGAATTTATGGAGATGAGATCTCAAGTATCTTAGGATAATTGTTGGATGAAGGGACAGGCTTTGCCAGGAAAGCAATTTTAGTACTTCTCCCTCTCATAAGGTACTTCGAAACAATTTTTCTATTTAATTTTTTTAAAGTGCCATATCTTAAATGTCTCCTTTCTCGCCTGTGACTGGCTTCACTTTGTTAATGCATTTTAGCTCCAATTTTAGTTTACAAGTTCACCAAAACACGGTTCTATGTAGCAAGTTCCTTTCTTATTTACCCTGCTTTATTGTGATATTTGTCTTTCTACCTATGTCCTACATACCTCCGCTGTTCTTGATCATATGTTTCTGTGCCTCTTTTTCTGTTCCTCATCTGTCTCTTTCATCACCTCCATAAATCTTTTTTTTTTTTTTGTGGTGATGGTTATTTTGCCTCACACTCCCACATTTTTCTCTCCATTGTCCATTCATTTAAGAAGTATTCATCGAGCAGCTATAATATGCATTAAAACATGACACTCCCTGAGACACAGGCTCTTAACAGTCTAATTGAGGTGACATACAAATGATGAATAGAAATAGTAATTAACTATAGTTAATGATGTAATGACAAAATTATTTCTATACACGATGAATGCTACAGGATTAAAAAATAAAGGTAATACGTGCTCATTGTAGAAAATTTGCAAAGGAGAGAAAGTCTAAAAAAATGAAAATTGAGTCAGACTGTCTGGGTTGGAATCCTAGCTCTGTTCTTATTAGCTCTATAGCATTGGGCAAGTTGCTTAACCTCTCTGAGCCCCACTTTCTTCATTCGTTAAGTGGGGATAATAATATTACTTCCCTACCTCAGAGGGTTAGTAGTCTTACCACAGAGCCTAGGGCATTTAAGTGGTAGTGGTTACAGTTGTTATAACCATCACCATCAACTTTTTCAGTATATGGCCTTCAATTTTTTTTTTTTTGCTCACATATATTTCATGAACCTTGGTTGCCGTTTAACATGTTTTTCTCCGTATTTCAATTTTTTCCTAGATTATGCTTTATTGGCTAAGCTTATTAATGTCGTTTCCTCTTCTTTTAGTCATTCCTCTAATTTCTCCTTTTTCTTTCTACCTATAATTATGCTTTTTTCTTTCCATTATTTGACAAGTAGGCAGACAGGCAAGAAGTATTCACTGAGCTACCAGAAAGTACAGGTACTTTGTTAAGTCCCAAGGAAATGGGAAATAGAAGGTGAAGAAATTCTTTTGTTTGGAGGGGTAAATTTATTTACATAGGGTGCCAGCCCTGACATAGGAAACAGAATTGAGCCCTAGTTTCTCGCTCCCTCACACTCCAGCTTGAGTGAGCCGTTGAAGCCTCATTTTCTCATTTGTACAAAGTGAAAGTGAAAGTCGCTCAGTTGTGTCCGACTCTTTGCGACCCCATGGACTGTATAGTCCATGGAATTCTCCAGGCCACAATACTGGAGTGGGTAGCCTTTCCCTTCTCCAGGGTATCTTTCCAACGCAGGGATCGAACCCAGGTCTCCCGCACAAATGCCCACCCTACATATGTAATTAGGCTGTGGATCACGAATGTCACCAAGCTTTGTAAACAAGACGCATTAGCAAAATTGCAAGTACTCAGATTTAGGGAGAAATTGACTCCTACCTTTTTTATTAAGTGGGCGGTTCAGCTTGTTTTTCTTTCTTTAAAATTTTTTTTCTTCTCAAAGAGCTTAATTTTGTTTAGTCTTGCCTTCACTCATTTTGTCAAGAATAGTTGACTCTCTGGTCAGAATTCCCTGTGAGCCAAACTGGTTTCATGTACTAAACCAGCTCTTATGTACTAAACTGTGCTGTTATATATCCTGTTATTACAGAAATGAAAATGCTGCCTTCTGCAGAGACAAGCTGGACCCCCCACTTGCTTGTCTACTATAGGCAATTGGATTCACTAGCCCTTGGCCTGGTCTGCCAAATTGATTTATTATTTAGATGGGAGGTTCATTTTCTGAGAGATTCCAGAAGCAGAAAGACAGAAGCAGAAATCAATATCAGCTTGGATTTTGCCAGATTTTAAAATTAACTTTCTCCTCAGTATTTGATAAAATGAAATAAAATTCTCTCAGTATTTTTGTAATCATAAAAGAACCATATTCATATGATGTCTTAGGTTTTGCTTTCAAATAGAAAAATAAGATATGGGGAGGCTATATGAGGTATATAAAATAAGCACATCAGAGATGATAATCACTGAAGCCAGTCATGGAGATTCATTATACTATTCTGTCTACTTTTGTGTGTGTTTGAAAGCTGACATAATTAAAAATGAGAACACAGCTAATTGAAGCAAAGCGAGGGACTTCCCTGGTGGTCCAGTGGCTGGGACTCTGAGCTCCCAGTGTTGGGGCTCGGGTTTGATCCCTGGTTGGAGAACTGAATCCCACATGGAGAACTAAGACCCGGAGGAGCCAAATAAATTTTTTTAAAAAATGAAAATAAAGAGAGTGCATTCATGGTTTGTTGCAGTTTCTTTTCATAAGCATTTTCATGGTCTAAGAATTTTGATAGGTTAATTGGGAAATCTATAAAATCATGCAGAATTTTGAAAATTTCCAACCATTTCAGATTTGCTTTTATTTTATACAAAAACCTAGTGAGTTCCCTGGTGGCTCAGAGGTTAAAGCATCTGCCCGCGATGCGGGAGACCTGGGTTCGATCCCTGGGTCAGGAAGATCCCCTAGAGAAGGAAATGGCAACCCACTCCAGTATTCTTGCCTGGAGAATCCCATGGACGGAAGAGCCTGGAAGGCTACAATCCACGGGGTCGCAAAGAGTTGGACACGACTGAGCGACTTCACTTTTCAGTGAGTGATATGATTACTTTTTGGTGTTATTATGAATTCAAGGAAATTTTGTGGTCAAGTGACTTGCCCAAGGTCACATAACCACCTAGCACTAGAAGATGGAGTAGAAAACCAGGCTCTCTTGACTGCTATGCTGCGTCTAATTTTATACAAATGTCAGAGGGATGAAATAGTTCCCAATTAAGCTTGAATAAGCCTCCTATAATTGCTGGGATATGTTGTTAATGTGATGCTAGCATATTTTTAATACAGAATTTCAGACGAGGGGTGAGATGAGAATTGCAGAACTGATGCGGGGTGCAAGGATGAGAAGCTGCCATTTATCAAGCCAGATGCACTTTTAGGTGTTTTATATTCATTTACATTTCCCCAAATCCTTAATTTTGAGTCCTGCCTCCTCCAATTCATGAGCTCAGGGACCTGGAGCAACTGACATGACACCTCTAGACCTCAGTTTCTTCATCTGTGAAAAGGAGGTAATGATACCTACCTAACTGAAGTTTGAAGAGAGTTAATAAATTATAAATGCTTAACTCTGTGCCTAGTATATGCCAAAATTATTTTTAAAAGCAAGAAGGAGGATTCCTGTAAGACTCAGGGAAGGACAGAAATCATCCAGAGAACTGTCAACTGTCTGGCATGACTGTCTCCAATTTTCCCTTCCTCTGCTCTGTTCTCTCTAGCTAGTGATAGTCACCTTGGGTTTTTTTGTTGTTGCTGTTGTTTGTGATTTTTTTTTAATTTATTATGTATGTATTTAGTTGCAGCACTTGTGATCTTTTAGGGGCAGCATGTGAGATCTAGTTCCCCAACCAGGGATTGAATCCTGGCTCCCTGAATCAGAAAAACAGAATTTAAGCCACTGGACCACCACGGAAGTCTCAGTATTCACATTGTTTTAATCATGTATCATGTTTTAACATGATCATGTTATTACTTGCTCAAAACTGTTACATGGTTCCCTACAATCTATCAACATTCCAGAATCTTTTTGTCAGCCCAAAGCATATTGTTTACTGCCAAATTCAAACCTTTGCAACTCTCTGTAGACCCTAAAGGTAATACTGTGTGAAACATACGCTGGTGATAATTCAACAATTCAGTAAAGTAGGGAAGAGCGATTTAATAAATGGTGATATTTAAAAATACATCCTCATAGTTCATATTTCATATCAAAATTACTTCCAAGTGAATAAAAAAATGGAACTATAAAAAGCAGATCAAAAACTGAAACCATAAAAATATGAATATAATACTTCTTTATAGAGAATAATGAGTTAAGCTTTAAAACAGTTGGAAAAAAGTCGTAAAAGAAGCTCTTAAAATATTTGACAATATAAAATGAAAAACTATGTCAAATATAATAAAAGACAATGCTTAGAAAAATATTTGCCATAGATATGAGAGGAAAGAAAAGAATTCTTTAATATTTGAAGAGCACATACTAAATAATAAGAAAATACAAAGGCTCTCAATGGGAAAATGACATTAACGAACAAATCACAAAAGAGGACATGTGAATGGCTAATAAACATGTGAATAAATGTTCACCTGCACTAGTAATCAAAAATGCTAATGGAACAACAAGAGACCAATTTTCACCTATTAATTAGCAAAGATGAAAAAAGACAATACTCTCTGTTAGATAGGGTGCCGTAAGAAGGGCATTCATCCACCGATAATGGGAGGGGAAACTGATGCAGTCTTTTTGGAAGGCAATTTAGCAACATGTTTCAGAAGCTAAAATGTAGTCCTATCCTTTGACCTGTAGTTCCACTGCTAATAACAATCACTCCCCAGGAAGTAAGCTAAAGTCTGTGCAAAATTTATGCAAAGAGGTGCTCGTTTATAATTACCAAATTGTCAGTCAACCTAAATGTCCAACAATGGACATGCAAAGATATAAATGATTGTATAATCTTGACAGAATATTGTCTAAGCTATTAAAAATTGTACCTATGGTGGCTAGTAATAAAACAGGAAACACTTATTATATAATGTCTAGAAATATAAAGATTACGTATCACAGTACATATACTCAGCTATCTAAAAGTTATGCAGATGAGTAGAAGTAGAAGGAACAACTGTTAATGTGGTAAGTATCCCAGAGGGTCAAGACTATGCTTATACTCAGTTCAGTTCAGTTCAGTCGCTCAGTCGTGTCTGACTCTTTGCAGCCCCATGGATTGTAGCACGCCAGGCTTCCCTGTCCATCACCAACTTCTGGAGCTTGCTCAAGCTCATGCCCATCGAGTTGGTGATGCCATCCAACCATCTCATCTTCTGCTGCCTCCTTCTCCTCCTGCTTTCAATCTTTCCCAGCATCAGGGTCTTTTCAAATGAGTCAGTTCTTCGCATCAAGTGGCCCAAGTATTGGAGCTTCAGCTTCAGCATCAGTCCTTCCAATGAATATGCAGGACTGATTCCTTTAGGATTGACTGGTTTGATCTCCTTGCAGCCCAAAGGACTCTCAAGAGTCTTCGTCAAACTACAGTTTAAAACTATCAATTCTTCAGCACTCAGCTTTCTTTATGGTCCAACTCTCACATCCATACATGACTACTGGAAAAACCCTAGCTTTGACTAGACGGACCTTTGTCAACAAAGTACTGTCTCAGCTTTTTAATATGCTGCCTAAGTTGGTCATGCTTATATTATTCATGATAAATTTTCTGTTTACAACTTTTGACAATAGGCATGTATTTTTTGCTATTTAGAAAAATGGATGTTTAGAGCAGACTGAAAAATGCTACATACTGTAAATATGCCATTATCAATATTTAACCAGTATTATTATTAATGTGTTTGATGTCCAGCAGATGGAGCTGCATCCCTTAACATTCAGCACAAACACAGACTTAAAAACTATGGCCACATTTTCATCTGTTGTGTTTTGTTTGAAGAAAATCCTGTCTATCCTCCTAAAAGTGTTGTGAAGCGTATGTTCTTTTTTTAAAAAAAAAAAAAAAAAAAAGTAAAGTGAAGTAGCTCAGTCGTGTCTGACTCTTTATGACCCCATGGACTGTAGCCTACCAGGCTCCTGTATCCTGGGATTTTCCAGGCAAGAGTACTGGAGTGGGTTGCCATTTCCTTCTCCAGAGGATCTTCCCAACCCAGGGATCAAACCCAGGTCTCCTGCATTGTAAGCAGACGCTTTACCATCTGAGCCACCAGGGAAGTCTTTTTTTTTTTTTTTTTAAAAAAAAGGATTACGTTTAAAATTTGTTTTGAGAATTTTGTGCAGCCCCTCTGAGATAACTGGAGACACCTTGGGCTGTCACAGAAAGCAGGACTAGTAATGGGTTTGGGGAACTAGAGACCTTGAGAGATTAACTGATTGTGTGGGGCCACACAGGGAGTTGAGGCAGAGCCAGGAAAAACAAGCCAAGGGACCTGTTCACTGGTCTTCCTTTGCTGAGTAAATTGTGTTTTGATGTGTGAGTGCTTGGGCTTCGCATTTCAGTATAATTTCAGAACTGATCTTTTCATTGGTCCTCACCACACATTTAGGGTGGTGATTAAAAACACTGGCTTTGGAGTTATAAAGGCCTAATTTCCAAACCTAATTTCATAATTTCTTAGCTGTGTGACTTTGGGCAAGTCACTTCACCTCTCTGCCTTACTTTCATCATTTGCAAAATAGAGCTAGTAAAAGCAAAATCTATTCCTAGGATTGTTGTGAGAGTCAAATGAGATAATGCGTATAGAAGTGTTTGGCATAGTGCCTGGTGCAGGGTAAGTATGAAGTCAATGTTAGTGTGATTGTCATTCATTCTTTTGTTTTGGAATACTAACTGTGTGCTAGACAGGGGGCTCTGCACTGGGGAGAGTTAACAGATAAGTTCCTGCCTTGTAGGAGTTTAGGCAAGGTATCCCCTGGGGAGGTAGCAGTGACAGAACTTGGAACCAGAATTTCTGGATTTCTGTGTGACCCTGATTTATTTTAAACCTCAGATAAATTACTTAATCTCCATCTTCCTCTTGATAAAACAAGGGTTGGGGACCATATGATCTGTAAAATATCTTCCAGCTCTGAAACATTCTATGACTATATTTCAAAGAACATTACTGAATGAGATCAAATCAATGTTATTATCTTTCAAATATATTCACATTATGTAGTCTCTTCTCCAGCGGTGCAAAATTCTAATTAGGTAAAGTTCCAAGAGCCAACAGAATGATTACAGCAGAAGCTGGATAAGACACCCATCTCTGAGAGGCTGGAGTAGAGAAAAATCAGTCCTCAAAAATGTATAGAAATAGTCCCTTGCAAAATATTATATTCGTGGGTAGTTTAATTGCCAAAGAATACAAATAGTTAATTTCCATTTCTACAGATTTCATGTGATATCAAAATGCCTTTGTTATTTTCAAGTTATAACAAAATGGTATTGCATTATTCCTCTGTGTGTGGGTGTGTGTGCGCACGCACAGCATACACAGGCAGGTACAATTTTTCATATAAGCATATCTGTGCTTGATGATTAGTCTGCTTTTGTATTCCCTCCCTCCCTTTCTCTTCACACTCTCTCTCATTTTGGCCACACTGGTTGGCTTATGGGATCTTAGTTTCCCAACCAGGGGTCAAACCTCTCCCCTCAACCCCCAGCACACAGTGGGAGGTGGGAGTCCTAACCACTGGTGCTCAGTCACTCAGTCGTGTCTGACTCTTTGTGACCCCATGGACTGTAGCCCACCAGGCTCCTCTGTCCATGGAATTGTCCAGGCAAGAATACTGGAGTGTGTTACCACGCTCTCCTCCAGGGGAATCTTCCCAACCCAGGGATTAAACCTGTGTTTCTTACATCTCGTGCACTGAAGGTGGATTCTTTACTGCTGAGCTACTGGGGGCACCCCACTGGACCACCAGGGAATTCATGCTTTTGTTCTCTTGATTGTATTCACTTAAATCAGTGATTGGCAAACTTTCGGTAAGGGATCAGATAGCAAACATTTTAGGAACTGTGGGTCCCATACCACCTCTGTTGCTGTTGCTGCTTCTCCTCCTCCTCTTTCTCCTGTTTCAACTATTTAATAACATAAAGACCATCCTTAAATCCCAGGGTGTAAAAAATAGACTGAGGATTAGATGTGGGCTGCAGGGCATAGACCTGCATTTAAGACCTTCATCTTAAATCGAATTTTCAGCCTCCTGTATCTACTGGTTTGATTTCATAGAATCTCTCCATTTCTACCACACCCCACTGCACTCAGGGCCCAGGTTGTTTCTCACTCCAGTCTCTACTCTCATCTGGTCCTGCACCTTCCCCACTTCCCAACTAATTTCCTTCTTTGTAATACCAATCACACCCTGGCTACCAGTGCTTTACAAAACATATGCTTTGCAAAACCTCGTAAAGGTTTTGGTAAAGCATGACAAGTGAAAGTGAAAGTATTAGTTGCTCAGTCATGTCTGACTCTGTGTACTGTAGCCCACCAGGCTCCTCTGCCCAAGGGGTTCTCCATGCAAGAATAATGGAGTGGGTTGCTATGCCCTCCTCCAGAGATTTTCCCGACCTAGGGATCAAACTTTACTCTCCTGCACTGAAGGCAGATTCTTCACTCTCTGAACCACTGGGGGGAAAAGCAAAGGATTATGTTTAAAATTTGTTTTGAGAATTTGGTGAAACCTCTCAGATAATTGGAGACACTCAGGCGATGCTCCAGCAGAAAGCATCACTGCTGAACCAAAATGGTGCTGATCTAGTCCAACAGATTGACTGCTCCAGAGACAGGGACTCCTCAACATATCTGTCCCATGAAACAATTTGCCAGGTTTCCTGAGCCCAGGTCCCTAATCATGGCAATGGCATGGACTTCAGCTCAGTTCAGCTCAGTGGCTCAGTCATACCTGACTCTTGGCAAATCCATGGACTGCAGCACACCAGGCTTCCCTGACCTTTACAACTTCCGGAGCTTGCTCAAACTCATGTCCATCGAGTCAGTGAAGTCGTCCAACCATCTCATCCTCTGTCATCCCCTTCTCCTCCCACCTTCCATCTTTCCCAGCATCAAGGTCTTTTCCAGTGAGTCAGTTCTTCACATCAGGTGGCCAAAGTATTGGAACTTCAGCTTCAGCATCAGTCCTTCAAATGAATATTCAGGACTGATTTCCTTTATGATTGACTGGTTTGATCTCCTTGCAGTCCAAGGGACTCTTAAGAGTCTTCTCCAACACCACAGTTCAAAAGCATCAATTTTTCGGTGCTCAGCTTTCTTTATGGTCCAACTCTCACATCCATACATGACTACTGGAAAAACCATAGCTTTGACTGGACGGACGTTTGTCGACAAAATGTCTCTGCTTTTTAATATACTGTCTAGGTTGGTCATAGCTTTTCTTCCAAGGAGCAAGAGTCTTTTAATTTCATGGCTGCAGTCACCATCTGCAGTGATTTTGGAGCCCAAGAAAATACAGTCTGTCACTGTTTCCATTACTTCCCCATCTATTTGCCATGAAGTGATGGCACTGGATGCCATGATCTTCATTTTTCTGAATGTTGAGTTTTAACTCTGCTTTTTCACTCTCCTCTTTCACTTTGATCAAGAGGCTCTTTAGTTCCTCTTCGCTTTCTGCCATAAGGGTGGTGTCATCTGTATATCTGAGGTTGTTGATGTTTCTCCTGGCAATCACGATTTTACCTTGTGAATCATCCAGCTTTGTGTTTCGCATGATGTGCTCTGCATATAAGTTAAATAAGCAGGGTGACAATATACAGCCTTGACGTACTCCTTTCCCAATTTTGAACCAGTCCATTGTTCCATGTCCAGTTTTAACTGTTGCTTCTTGACCTGCATACAGATTTCTCAGGAGGCAGGTAAGGTGGTCTGGTATTTCCATCTCTTTCAGGATTTTCCACAGTTTGCTGTGATTCACACAGTCAAAGGCTTTAGCATAGTCAATGAAGCAGAAGTAGATGTTTTTCTGGAATTATCTTGCTTTTTCTATGATCCAACAGATGTTGACAATTTGATCTCTGCTTCTTCTGCCTTTTCTAAATCCAGTTTGAACATCCAGAAGTTCTCAGTTCACGTATTGTTGAAGCCTAGCTTGGATAAATTTGAGCATTACTTTGCTAGCATGTGAGATGAGTGCAATTGTGTGGTAGTTTGAGAACTCTTTGGCATTGCCTTTCTTTGGGATTGGAATGAAAACTGACCTTTTCCAGTCCTATGGCCACTGCTGAATTTTCCAAATTTGCTGGCATATTGAGTGCAGCGCTTTCACAGCATCATCTTTTAGGATTTGAAATAGCTCAGCTGGAATTTCATCACGTCCACTAGCTTTGTTCGTGTGATGCTTCCTAAAGCCCACTTGACTTTGCCCCCCAGGATGTCTGGCTCTAGGTGAGTGATCACATCATCGTGGTTATCTAGGTCATGAAGATCTTTTTTGTATAGTTCCTCTGTGTATTCTTGCCACCTCTTAATATTTCTGCTTCTATTAAGTCCATACTGTTTCTCTTCTTTATTGTGCTCATCTTTGCATGAAATGTTCCCTTGGTATCTAATTTTCTTGAAGAGATCTCTAGTCTTTCCCATTCTGTTGTTTTTCTCTATTTCTTTGCTTTGATCACATTCCTCAAGTACTTACTGAGCATCAGTTATGTACTTGGTATTGTACTACAGACTATGGGCACAGCAAAAAAACCATCATGGCCATGGTTGTGGTCTTCACAGAGCTTCCACAAAATAATAAGAGAGACAGACATGGAAGCATTTCTGTGTCATACTGCACGAATTGCATGCTGTTTGTGGGAGAACAGAGCAGGGCACCTGACTGAATATGGAGGTCGTGGGAGGTGGTGCCCAGAGGAATTGACACCTAATGCTATGTGGATCCCAGTAGTAGAGCCAATTCCAGCCTCAGAGACCCTAATCTTCTTAGCTGGTGGGTCTTGAGCTCCGCTTAGACCTTTGCTAACAGTAATCGTGCCTGCAGCCTTACCCCTTTGGACTGAGTGTCTGGTTTCAGTCCTGTTTCCTAGGCTCCATTCTCCAGAAACAATCTAAACAGGCCCCTGGCCACAGCTCACACCTAGAACACTGACCCTAACCTCATCCTGAAGGTCTGGTTCTTCCAGGTAAAGCATTTTTTTTGCTGAAGTGATGACAATTGAGCAGCCAATTGGCAAGAACGGTGATGATCAGCTTTATCAGCTTTCATATATTAATACTGATAGGAGCAATTACTCTTTTCAGACATCACACATTTGCTTTTTCCAGCATGATGGGTTGGTCATGAAGGCGGAAAGAATAGAATATCCAATGTTAAATGGGTATTTGCTATTAATACTCAACATTTTGAGTTTAAACTCTGACTCCTCAAGAAAATTGGTCCGAGAAGGTCCTCTTACTCTTCATTAACTACCAAATAAATAAAAGGACCTCCTCCTTTTATTCCCAGCCCCCTTGCTCAGGGGCTTCTTGGGAGGTATGTTGGCCCATTCATATGTTAATTCTGTAGAGCCCTCAGTCCTTTCACAGAGGCCCTGTACAATGAGAGGGGAGTCTGCATATTTCAAAAGAGCAGCATATGCTCCTAAAGGTGAACGCGCAATATCGCTCTGCAGGGGAAATACAGTGCATTATTCTTTGCCCCTTTGCTGAGAGAGTTTACAAGCAACATTTGGAAATGGATGGCATTTTTCTATATAGAGATCGAATTTGACAATTAACCATCATTTTTTTTTTATTGAAAGGTTCAGGTCTTCTAAATTACTCTCCTTTTAAAACATGTAAATAAATAAGAGAAATGAAAATTGCAATTCCTGGAAAAGCCCCAGAAGTGCCTTCCCCTGAAGCTGTTTAACTGTTCTTTTGAAAAAGAATTCTCCTCAGAAAAAATTCTGAGCTGGTGGGGAAGTGGACAGTGGGTATAACTTAATATGAAAAATCTCTCTCTCGTTCTCTTATTTTCATTGTTAAATGTAATGTGTCCTATCACAGGAGTGCTTGATGTTTAGGGGATAATTTCAGATATGCAAATGATTCATTAGTCGAGGATTTGATAATCATATTTCAGAAAAAACTTCTGATGGACATTAATTGCTTCTTCTAGAATGATATTCTAGTGCACAGTAATGACAAACACTGTGTATTAATTTCACATGTATTAGAAATAATGATTAGAGTAAAAACTATTTGATGTAATGACCATTAGTTCAGAGCTGTTGAATGATACTTCATGGCTTAAGATGAATAATAATGGCCCATTTTTCATCAGATAGATGTTCCATCTTATTGTGTAAAGAAGTTACGTCATTGAAACAGAAAATGTAAAAGAATTGGAACATACCGTATCACTAAGCTTGGTTAGCAAAATTGAACAATTAATATCTGAAATCATTACCATTTGCTATACACTATGAGCTGTTTTTATCACGTTTTCTATGGGATCAGTTTTGAAGAATGTTTCACAAAGAAAAATTTTAAAAAATTAGAGTAGAAATCCATAATAACATGGTTCAGGGTTATATGGACTTACGAAATGATGCAGTGTCAAAGCACAGTTTTGTAAAAATAAAAAAAAAATAAATTTGAAAAGTAACTGTGGATCTTCTGGGTGGTTTGCTGGGTGGCTGGGAGATAGGAGTGCAAAGATTATTTATTTTAAACTTACTTTTCACTGTCTGTATTTTTTTAAACTTTTTGCATATTGTATACCATATGCATGTGTTGTTGTTAAGTCGCTAAGTCATGTCTGACTCTGTGACCCCACGGGCTGTAGGCCATCAGGCCCCTCTGTCCATGGAATTTTCCAGGCAAGAATACTAGAGTGGTTGCCATTTGCTTCTCCAGAGGATCTTCCCAACCGAGGGATCCAACCTGTGTCTCTTGCATTGGCAAGTGGGTTCTTTATCACTGGGCCGCCTGGGAAACATATGCGTGTGTTACCTATTGGTAAATAATTTTATTATAAATAACAGTAGCAACTCATTCGGAGAAGGCAGTGGCAGCCCACTCCGGTACTCTTGCCTGGAGAATCCCGTGGGCGGAGGAGCCTGGTGGGCTGCCGTCCATGGGGTCTCTATGAGTCGGACAGACTGAGCGACTTCACTTTCACTTTCATGCATTGGAGAATGAAATGGTGACCCACTCCAATGTTCTTGCCTGGAGAATCCCAGGGACAGGGGAGCCTGGTGGGCTGCCATCTATAGGGTTGCACAGAGTCAGACACAACTGAAGCAACTTAGCAGCAGCAGCAGCAGCAGCAGCAGCAACTCATTACCATATTTTAAAGTGGAGAGGTAGCCTCTAAAGAGTTAGAATGAGATACACACACACACATACACACACACCTACCCTACACGTTATGAACATATAGGTTCATCTTCCAATTCTGCCTCTTTCTAGTTAACAAGCCATGAGCAAATTGCTTGCCTTTTCTGAACTAAGAGAACCTGCCTCATGGGCTTGATAGGAGGACAGAAATAGGTTTCAGCATGACTGCTA
Source organism: Budorcas taxicolor (assembly GCF_023091745.1). Taxonomy (NCBI): domain Eukaryota; kingdom Metazoa; phylum Chordata; class Mammalia; order Artiodactyla; family Bovidae; genus Budorcas; species Budorcas taxicolor. Next base: position 47,841,086 of record NC_068935.1, read on the forward strand.
ATGTATGGTATGTGCTCAATAAACATTGCTGAGCATTACTAGTTTACATCCTACTAAAACAGTCTTATCTAATACAATTGTCCCTAACATCTGTTACTCTTCTTTTCACAGTACCTGTGCTAGAATCATGGCTTCTTTGTGGTAAAATTTTTAAAAGTTAGTATTTATGTGTGCTTGCTTTTTTTTAGTTACAGCCAGTTAAACAGATTCATTCCTCTCTTCTTCCCTCCCTCTCGTTCTTCTTTCTTCCCCATCACAAGCTTTTCCTGCTTCTTTACTAAGTGCCAGCCACTGTGTAAGTGCAGAGTGCAGACAAAACCTTAGAAATCATTGATTCTAAATTTTTCTAGCGATGCAAGAATTCTTTCTGCCACCTATTCCATAAGTGGCTCAGCTAGTGCTGTAACCCTTCTAGCAACAGGGACCTTGCTGCTTCCTGAAAGATTCTTTTCCTTTTCGAACAATTCTAACTTGTTAGAATGTTCCTTTTTTCATGTTGAACTAGGAATCCGTGTCCCCGTAGCTTCCATAGTTAGGAAGACCCCTGTCATACTCCTAACTCTTTTCTCATTTGGAAAACTTTACTTCTAATTAGTTGCAAAGCCAGAATTAGAATCTAGATCCCCTGACTCCTGCTCCAGTGCTCTTTAGAGGTCCTTTTACATAGAAATCTCTTTCAACCAAGTTGGCTGCGTTAGATCTTGTTGAACTCCCTGACCTTGTCAAGAAGACTGACTGTACTGAGGACTTCATTTTGAGTACAAAGGAGAAACTCCTTAGAGCACTTCCTAGGCAGGACCTACTGCGTCCTAGTTCGTGTTCCTGCAATCCAGTGGTCATCCTAGTGTCATCCACTGTACTGAGGACAAGAAACTGTGAGAGCAATCCTCCATGTGTTTCCTAGATGTGCTGGTCAAAACGTGCGTCCTCTCAGTTATTCTCAGCAAGGCATCTAAACAAGACAAATCTTGATATTCTATTCAGTTTTTTCAGTGAGTCTCAAAATTTACCACAAAGTTATTTTTTCAGTGCTGCCAATGTCCTATGGGAACAAAATACTTTACGCAGTCACTTTGTCACCTTGACCCTTAATTGTCAATGAATGCAGACAGAGAACAGGAGCTCTTAAGATGCGTTGTAGGAATGTGTAACTTCTGAAACAGGCGTCAGTGTCAGAGTCCAGAAAATCTTTGACAAGGTCGAATGTAAGATAGTCAGATCAATAATTCTTACTCCTTGACCTGCTGGTTAGTGGGTGAGCTGGGTGAGTGATCCGGAGCAAATTGGGAGCAGGTGTCTTTCAGTGCAGCTGCCACTGGGACGGGTCCTTGTTTGGCCAGGAGGGGGCAGCAGAGAGTTAGCTTGTCCATGAGCCGGGCGAACCCAGAGTTGGGGCGAGTACCAGGAAGACCTCAGAGCTGAAGGGTGTGGGATTGTCTGCCAAAACGGTAGAAGAGATGCTGAGAGAGTAAGAGGTCTACTGATGGGGTTGCCGTGTCGGGGAGGAGCCAATCACAGAGGAGGAAGCTTTGTGAGGTGCCTTGTGAGAGCACCCAGGTTGGTGGAACACCTATGAACCTGGTTGGAGCCAAACAAACCTTGGCATTGAAATGAGGCTTTGACTTGGGAAGGGTGACATCTCTGAGCCTTGGTCTCCTCATGCATAAAAGGGGGGGGGTAATAATAATGCTTACCTCATAGCATTATTATAAGACAATTCTGGTGTATACTGAACAATTAAAATTATATAATAATAACTTTCTGTTGCTCCTCAAAAGACAACACTTGGTGAAATGAGGATTTAAGGAGCCACTTTCTAGAACCTTCTGAACAGGAAGGCGAAAGGTTTTTCTCTGCTCCCCTTTGAAACGTCACATTTGGGCAATAGAATCGTACTACCAAGTTGTCTCTATTCCTGATGTTTTCCAGATCATTTTAAAGTCTGAAGATAAATTTTCCCCAGTTACCATAAAACATGTAAATGTTTGCATAGCCCCAAATATCTGTGTCCAAACACTGTCTCCCAGATTGTCATTTACACCTGGAACTGGCACAAGAACTCCTCCTATGAACTTTGGATCAAAATGTGCAGTTTTGAAAATAGGCTTAGCCTTCTTTGGGGGGAGCTCAGCTGGGGTGGGGATTCAGGGTGGGGGAAATACTTTGGAGTAACCCCTGAGATAAGATCACAGCAGGGGTGTCCCTGAGTTTGTTTTGTTTTTCACTCTGAGTTTTCAAAGCACACCACTGGAGACCATTTTTTTGGTTCTTGAATTTTTTTTCTGTGTCCTCTACCCACAGCATTTCAGAGTGAAAATGCTCCTGACTTAGATAATGCTATCAAAAGAGTACACACAGGAGCTGACACCTTGGACACAGTGGTGAAGGAGCAGGTTATAGAAGGTAGGAAGAAACAAAATGAAAGAGGGAAGCTGGGATCATGGAAGTGAACATGACTGCAACACTGGTTCTCTTCAGGGCTGGCCTCAATCCAGAATGTTGTATGCATATTCACTAACTTTCTTTTCAATGTTTCCAAGTTAAAAAAAAAAGAAAAAGTTAAGAATGGTTACCCCTGCTTGAGTAAGAAGTTACAGAAGAACCTTGATAGAAGAATAAAAGTAATGGCCAGTCTAGAATTAGAGTAGCCTTGAGGAAGAGACCTAAAGAGGAGCTTGGGATCTTAATTCCCTGACCACAGACTGAACTTTGGCCCTCTGCACTGAAAGTTTGGAGTCCTAGCCACTGGACCACCAAGGAAGTCCCACAAATATGGAATTTAGATTCAGTACTTTTTGGCAGTCCATAGTTCTCCACTTGTGTTCTTCATAAGAAGTAAGCTTCAAAGGGGTCCTGGGGCACTAAATTACAGAAAGTGCTGAGTTAAACTGAATCCTTCCGGACCGCTTCTGAAGGGCCAAACTCCTGCAGCTCTCTATGTTAGGGTTCAAAATTTATTCTCTTTATTTCCCTCCTGCTTCCAGCAGTCTTTTCAGACATTTTTTCCCGTCAATTGTCTCCTCATGAAAATTTAATATTACAGATATACTGCATATCTTTTATGGACTGTATGTATATCTGTGCCTTATACATAAAGTGGAACTTCCCAGGTGGTGCTAGTGGTAAAGAGCCTGCCTCCCAACTCAGGAGATGCAAGAGATATGGGTTCGATCCCTGGTTTGGGAAGATCCCTTGGAGAAGGGAATGACAACCCACTCCAGTATTCTTGCCTGGAGAATCCCATGGACAGAGGAACTTGGTGGGCTATAGTCCATGGGGTCCCAAAGAGTCGCACATAATTGAGGCGACTGAGCACACAGGCATACATAGAGTGAAAATTTTTTTCAGTCATCCAAGAACCAATGTTCTCCTCTCTTTGGGGATAATGTCGCCTTGTTGTCAATGCATGCTGCATGTAGGTGAACACTGAACCCTAAGAGGAGAGGGTAAGTGAGGATTCTCACCCTTATTTGACCCTGTGGAGGCAAAACTTTCAGGATCACTTCAGTGAAGTAATGCACATTTGCAACAGTGCTTCGAGCTAATAATAGCTATGATAACATCCCCAGATAATGATTTCATGATGGATGCTGGGGAGAAAGGACAATTGATTCAGTCTCAGTCTCAGGGGCTTAAAAAATATGAACGTGTGGGTCCCACTCCTGGAGATTTGGACTACACTGGTCTGAGTGCTAGAGATTTTAAAAGCTCCTCGGGTATTTCAGTGTGCCAGCAAAGCTAAGAAGTGCTAACTTCCAAGACTTTAATTTGAATAAAAATAACTTTAAAATCTTTTTTATACCTTTGTTGATATAGAATTGACATATGATATTATGTAAGGAAAAACATCTATTTCTGCTTTATTGACTATGCCAAAGCCTTTGACTGTGTGGATCACAAAAAACTGGAAAATTCTGAAAGAGATGGGAATACCAGACCACCTGACCTGTCTCTTGAGAAACCTGTATGCAGGTCAGGAAGCAATAGTTAGAACTGGACATGGAACAACAGACTGGTTCCAAATAGGAAAAAGAGTACATCAAGGCCGTATATTATCACCCTGCTTATTGAACTTACATGCAGAGTACATCATGAGAAACGCTGGGCTGGAAGAAGCACAAGCTGGAATCAAGATTGCCAGGAGAAATATCAATAACCTTAGATATGCAGATGACAACACCCTTATGGCAGAAAGTGAAGAGGAACTAAAAAGCCTCTTGATGAAAGTGAAAGAGGAGAGTAGAAAAGTTGGCTTAAAGCTCAACATTCAGAAAACAAAGATCATGGCATCTGGTCCCATCACTTCATGGGAAATAGATGGGGAAACAGTGGAAACAGTGTCAGACTTTATTTTTGGGGGCTCCAAAATTACTGCAGATGGTGATTGCAGCCATGAAATTAAAAGATGCTTACTCCTTGGAAGAAAGGTTATGACCAACCTAGATAGCATATTCAAAAGCAGAGACATTTCTTTGCCAACAAAGGCCCATCTAGTCAAGGCTATGGTTTTTCCAGTAGTCATGTATGGATGCAAGAGTTGGTCTGTGAAGAAAGCTGAGTGCTGAAGAATTGATGCTTTTGAACTGTGTTGTTGGAGAAGACTCTTGAGACTCCCTTGGACTACAAGGAGATCCAACGAGTCCATTCTGAAGGAGATCAGTCTTGGGTGTTCTTTGAAAGGACTGATGCTAAAGCTGAAACTCCAATACTTTGGCCACCTCATGCGAAGAGTTGACTCATTGGAAAAGACTCTGATGCTGGGAGGGATTGGAGGCAGGAGGAGAAGGGGATGACAGAGGATGAGATGGCTGGATGACATCACTGACTCGATGGACGTGAGTCTGAGTGAACTCCGGGAGTTGGTGATTTACAGGGAGGCCTGGCATGCTGCAATTCATGGGGTCGCAATGAGTCGGACATGACTGAGTGACTGAACTGAACTGGAGGTATACATATATATATGTATATATTGTGAAATGATTACCAAGCTTGGTAAAGACATCCGTCACCTCACAGAGTTACTTTTTTTTTCTCTTGTCTTTCTGTATCTGGCTTATTTCACTTAGTATAATGCCCTCGGCACATCTAACTTGTCACAAATGGCAGGATATCCTTCTTTTTCAGTGACTGTATACACACACAGAGAGATCAGAAACTGTTGATGGGCTGTTGACACAAAGACCACAAAGGAACATCCAAAGAATGTGAGAAAATCAAAATTGCATGTTGTTGTGGAAGACAAGGGAAGAAAATTTTTAGAAAGAGAACATGGTCAGTCACATTTAATGATGCTGAAAAGAAGGGTAATTGAAGGCTTGGAAGTTTCCATGAGCCTTAGCAACAAAAAGATCACTGGTGAAAGTGGTTTCTTGGTGGTGGTTGGTGGTGTGGGCAGAGACAAGACTGTGGTTGGTGGAGAAGTGGGTATTAATGACAAGCTGTGGGAAATGCTTTAAAAGAGGTTTGGCAGTGAAGGTCAAGAGAGACAGGGCAGTGGTCTGGCAAAGAGATATGTGACAAAAGAACAATATTTTTAAAAGATGTGTGCATGTTTAAATGCTGATGGGAAGAAGTTGATAGAGAGGAAGAGATTTTAGACAGAAGAGAGGGCAGTTAATTGAGAAGATGCCAGAAAAAGCAGGAGGGAAAGATGGAGCTTCCCCAGTGGCTCAGTGGTAAAGAACCCGCCTTACAGGATAGACGGGTTTGATCGCTGGGTCAGGAAGATCCCCTGGATTCCCCCTGGAGAAGGGCATGGCAATCCACTCCAGTATTCTTGCCTGAAGACTCTCATGGACAGAGGAGCCTGGCGGGCTACAGTCCATGGGGTCACAAAGAGTTGGACAAGACTGAGCAAATAGACAACAACAACAAGAAGAACAAAAAGGTAGATCTTAACAAGAAGATGACCACTCATCCTAATGTAGGAATAAGATGCAGCCAAGATTACAAATGTGGTGGTAGAGATCTAAAGAGAGCTGTGGCTGATGATTTCTATTTCCCATGAGAAGAGAGATAAAAGTTATTACCTGAGAGTGGAAATAGAGGCAAGTATTATGATCAATGGTTTGTGGAAAGTGGAAGAAATTTGAACTCGTTATTGTTCAGAGTGGGCAATCAGTGAATATCTGGACTAGGTTTAAAGGACCACTGGAGGTGAATAATTATGAATTTACCTTGCTGCATCACCTTTTTGGGTAGTTGCTCAGCCAAACCAGGAAAGGTATAAAAATAGTAGATAATTTTATTGAATCCACTCAAGTTTGGAAATTTCCTAGATAGTAAGTGGGTGAGGTGAGTGAACTTTCCCCACACCCTTCTTCCAGGCACAAAATGTAAGGACGTGCTCATTCTCACATCATGGAAGTATAGGATTGGCACCTGACAGTGAGTGGCCCCTCATGTTTTGGGGGTGGGGAAGTAGAGGTGGGGGAGAGTCTTACCTTACTGTAGGCCAGGCCCTGCACAAATAAGTTTGGTATATTTGCAGTATGGTCCTGAAGAATATTGTTGTTATTTAGTTGCTAAGTCATGTCTGACTCTTTGTGATGCCATGGACTGTAGCCCACCAGGCTCCTCTGTCCATGGGATTTCCCAGGCAAGAATATTGGAGTGGGTTGCCATTTTCTGCTCCAGGGGATCTTCTTGACCCAGGGATCAAACCCATGTCTCCTGCATTGCAGGCAGGTTCTTTACCCCTGTGCCACCTGGGAAGCCAAAGAATATTGACAAGAGAGTAGTTACAGTGGTGGACCCTATCATGTAAGATGGATGGAGAGGAAACTAAAAATGGGAAACAGTAGAGGGACGATGCCATCGGGGGAAACTGACTGAGTAAATAGATAAGCCATGGAGTTGCAGTTAGGGAGGGATGTCTCACGTTGTGGTCTTAGAGGTAGAGCAAATTTGGGGTCCCAAAATATTCCAATGTGAGATGGAAGATATGGGGGACTGAGGTAGAGGTCAAGGAACTTCAAGATCAAGGTGTTGAAGGAGTTGCCCATATATCTGTTGGCTTCAGCCAGAATGTCTGTTGAGATTTGGGATAGAATGGAAAAATGGGCCTACTGCCAGAGTCCCTGGTGAATACAGAGGAATATCTGGGAGACCAAGAGATGACAGCGACAGGAAGGTTAAAGTTACACTGATTGGTGTTCACTGATTCTTGTATGTCTCATAAGGAGCTGGGATTTGGAGGGGGGTGTTTGTTTTTCTTGTTTGTTGTTTTTGTTGACAAGAGAGTGGAGGGGAAGTAGGTTGAAAGTGGCTTTGGAGAATGAAGAAGAAACTGGCCTTGCTGTACCAAGAAGTGTGGGTACATGCCTTGCAATCAGCTCAAGCAGCAACTAGGGTTATATTCTCTTTGCTGAAAGAGCCAGGTCTCACTTAAGGCTAGGTCATGAAGGGAACTTGTTAAACAAGACATGTGAGTTCCAGAGGATTGCAGGGGGTGTATTGAAGCGTGGCAGAATTAGCTGACTCATGGGCTTAAGGAGAGAGTAGTCACAACGAGTCCCAGAAAGGATGGCGGGCACCTGGAAACTACCACATGGGGGCTCAAGTTTTATTTTATTTTTTTCTCATGATCTTCAGGGATAAAATAGTAATCAGAGATGACAGGGGAAACCTGATTATGACTTCCATTGCCTTCATATCTTTTTTTCAGCCCAGTGGATAACAAAAATAAGAATAGTAGTACTGATTTGTAAATTTCTCCACGATCCAATGAATGTTGGCAATTTGACCTCTAGTTCCTCTGCCTTTTCTAAACCCAGCTTGTACATCTGAAGTTCTTGATTCACATACTGATAAAGCCTAGCTTGAAGGATTTTGAGTATAACCTTGCTAGCATGTAAAATGAGTGCAATTGTACAGTAGGTCGAACATTCTTTGGCATTGCTCCTCTTTAGGACTGGAATGAAAACCAGTCAATCCTAAAGGAAAGCAACCCTGAATAATCACTGGACAGACTGATGCTGAAACTCCAATGCTTTGGCCACCTGATGGGAAGAGGCGACTCATTGGAAAGGACCCTGATGCTGGGAAAGATTGAAGGCAGAAGGAGAAGAGGACGACAGAGGATGAGATGGCTGGATGGCATCACCGACTTGATGGACATGAGTTTGAGTGAACTCCGGGAGATAGTGAAGGACAGAGGAGCCTAGCATGCTACAGTCCATGAGGTCACAAAGAGTCGTACACAGCTTAGCTACTGAACAACAACAACAACAAATTGTAAATTTAGAAAATACCTACTGAATACCTACTATTTGCCAGGCAGTGTTTTAGGTGCCAGGAACATGACAAAGTTCCTGAACTCACAGAACTTAGTCTGTTAGATAGTCTGTCCATGGGCAAAAAAACCAAAAAGGAAGAAGTATATAAGGTTGAGGAGCTACAAGTGTTAAGAATAGAAGTTCAGTGGAGTAAGTGCAAAGACAGTGATGGTGATGTGTGTGTGAGGAGCTGTATTAGGGAAGATCTTTAAAGGAGGCTCTTCTGAGCAGAGACCCGAATGATAAGAAGGAGCCATCCACGTGAAGATGGAGCATTTCAGATCAAGGGAATAGCAAGTGCCAAGACTCCAAGGGTGGGAAGGAGCTTGGGATGTCTGAAGGTCGTTATAGCTGATGACTCCGAGACCTGGAAGCATATGCTTTCAACTACCTGCTGTGAAGGATGAGATTGATGGGTCTCTGTGGTCTAGTTGTGTAAGGACCTGAATATCCCAGAATTGGTCCAAGAGGCTGAAGCTCAATGGAAGCAGCAAGCTACCCCCAGGGGGTAATTGAGAAATCCTCACTACACATTGGAGTGGGAACGAACTTGCTTGGTAAGTCCAAGGGATGTTGGTCCCAAGTCTATGGCACAACCACAATGGAGATGGGAAAGTGCTGCTGCCCCTTTCATATCTGAAAACACTTCATCAGAAACTGGGGGTTTGGGACTTCCCTGGTGGTCCAGTGCCTAAGGCTCTGTGCTCCCAATGCAGGGGACCAAGTTTCCATCCCTGGTCAGGGAAGATCCCACATGTGACAACTAAGACCTGGCATAGACAAATAAATAAATCAACAAAAAGGAAAAAAAAAAAAAAGAAACTAGCGGTTGGCTTAGGACTCTTGGCTTCAGACTGTTACATGAGGTAAGATTTGGCAGAGGTACCAGCCTCATGGTTGGCAGAAAAGTGGCATGAAATAGAGGACTGAAGTTTTTCATAAGAAGGTCATATCGTGGGACTTGAGCCAGGTGAGGCCAAAGACCATAAGGAAGCCAGGACAGTGTTACGGACAGCACAACTTACGGGATGCTAGATATACACTCAACTAAATGGGAATGACCTAATGGATGACTGCTGCCTCTAACTGTGCTTCCCTGTGAATCATAGCTGGGTCCATGGAGTCAGCTTGAGTTCCCAAAACAAATTCCATGTTTGCTGGCCTGCAGCTACAGGTTCCACGTTGGGCAAAGCATGCCAGGCCTTATTAGAAGGTCAGGCTGAACCCTGGCTCTGACACATACCAGGTGAGATACCTTGGCCTTGGGCAAGATATTGACCTGCCCTGATTCTCACTTTTGCTTATCTGTCAAAGGTGGTGCTTAATGGTACCTACCTCCTAGGGTTCTTGTCAACATCCAGGGTATTGATGTCTGTCAAAATGTTGAAGCAGTGTCTGACACTTGGTAATTACCGCTTAAGTGAGCAATTCCTGGTGTGTAGTAACTGCTACCCTGGTGTTTGTCAAACAAACAGCTCTGGGTAAGCCATTCCTCCATTGAGCAAACACTTCATGCTTGTTGTGTTCAAGGCATGGTCACATGTGCAAAGAGCATGAAGACATGTTAGAAGTCAACCCTGCCCTCAGAGCTTCTACTGTCTTTCATGTGAGGCAATATAGATATGAAAATAGCTAGAACATAAAGCTGTGTGTGTATAGGTAGTGTCATGAGTGGTGCCCAATGCTTTCCAAATATAGAGGGGAAAGACACATAGCAGGAATTGTGGAGAAACCCATGTGAGATTTCACTTGGGCCTTGAGGACAATATAGACATTGTACTGAGTGAGGATTACTAGAAATAGGGTCACAAATTATTGCCAGAGTGATAAGCATGGGAAAAGGCTGGGAGGAGGGAAAGCCCAATGCCTGTTTAGGAAAAGGTGATTGAATTCAGTTTCATTAGAGCATCAGGTTTGAATGTGGAAGTAGGAGAAATTTCCAGGGGTACAAGACTGGAGCTGATAATGATTTCTGTAAGAATTTCTTTAATATTAATTTCTCCCAGATAGAATGCAATCATTAGGACATCAGAATCTGTGTCTGTCTTATTCCATGCTTTATCCCCAGGGCCTTGCATGGTACTTAGCAAAAAGTAGGGTCTCAAGATAAAAATTTCAAATGTATGAATAAATGAGACAAATAGGTTTTAAGAAAAAATTGTAAAAAACGATTTGGGCCATGGTGTCAGAATAGAGAAGCTTTTGAAGAAGAGAAAAATGTGAGATTCAATGTCATAGAGGTAGGCTAGCTCTTTGTGCAAAGTACTCAAAATATGTGCATCAAAAACAGAGAAATGTGAAGATCCTTAGCTTGGGAGCCTGACTCTAAAATGAGCTTCTTAACCCAAACCCACAGGTCAGAAGTAAAGGAAAGGAGGAGACACATTGGGAAGGCAGCTATCCCTGTGATCACCGGAGCTGCTGACAGACCTTTCTGAGACACACAGGGGAGGGACTGACTGGGGGCACCATAGACCTTAGAGTCTTAAGAGAAATAGATTGTACTAATGTCAACATGTTGTTTGTACTATAGCTACCAAGATGTTACCCCTGGGAGAGCCTGGGTATCAGATACATAAGATCTCTTTGAATAATCTCTCACAGTTGCATGTAAATCTACAATTACTCAATAAAGATTTCAATAAAATATGTTATTAACAGATAATTGTAAAACCAAATATGAAAATAAATTTTTTAAAAAGGGAAATGGGAGAGAACCTCTAAGTCAGAGAGGCAAGTGGTAGGACTCCCAGGCCACCTCAGGTGTTTTGGCAATTTCTGCCCCGTGTACGATGTAGAGAATGGTTGTGTGGGCTGGTGGAACAGAGTGCCTCATCAGTGATGTCTGTCCTACATGCAGGAGGAGGAGTCCTCAGAACAAGTGCTATGCATTTGCCATCTATTCAATGATGGCGTGGGATTGTGACATCTGGGGCCACTGTTTCCCCATCTCTTTGCCATGAAGTGATGGGACCAGATGCCATGATCTTAGTTTTCTGAATGTTGAGCTTTAAGCCAACTTTTCCACTCTCCTCTTTCACTTTCATCAAGAGGCTTTTTAGTTCCTCTTCACTTTTTGCCATAAGGGTGGTGTCATCTGCATATCTGAGGTTATTGATATTTCTCCTGGCAATCTTGATTCCAGCTTGTGCTTCCTCCAGCCTAGCGTTTCTCATGATGTACTCTGCATATAAGTTAAATAAGCAGGGTGGCAATATACAACCTTGATATACTCCTTTTCCTATTTGGAACCAGTCTGTTGTTTCATGTCCAGTTCTAACTGTTGCTTCCTGACCTGCATACAGGTTTCTCAAGAGGCAGGTCAGGTGATCTGATATTCCTATCTTTTTCAGAATTTTCCACAGTCAAAGGCTCTGGCAACGAATCCCACCACTGTAGGCCACTCCCTATAAGTCCAGGCAGGGACCCATTCGTGAGCAGGCTTGTATACCAGGTGGCTCCTAAAGGGATGAGAACCGTGGCTCTTCTAACAGTAGCTAATGTTTATTGAACATTTCCCAGTGGCCAGGCCTTGTGATAAGTGCTCTTCTAACAGTAGCTAATGTTTATTGAACATTTCCCAGTGGCCAGGCCTTGTGATAAGTGCGTTACATAAATTAATTTACTGAATCCTCATGGCAAATCTATTACTTACCTTCAAAAACCAGGCTTTCTGGTGCCCAGGTGTTTCAACCCTGGCCTAATAGGTGTTCTGCTTGCCCACCAGGTCCTTGGTTGATACCTAGTTCTTTCTAGAGCAGTGAGAGGTCCTGAGGATGGGGCTTTGAGCATCCCCTCCCCTCAAGCTTCTCCCACCTATGGCCCTGATTGCTGGCCAATTAGGAACTGGCCAAGTGTGGCTCTGCAGAGAGCCTGGGCTTCCTCCTTCACAAAGCAGTGCTGGAGGGCAGGAATCTTGGGTAACAATGGCTGACATCCATGGAGCATTTACTAAGTGCCAGACACTGTGGTCAGCCACATTAGACTGCCGCTCTCGTCCTCTCATCTCATCCCCACCAGCATCCTGTGAAATTGATAGAATTTCCATCCCCTTTTTCCTGATAAAGAGGTCAAAGTGAAGTTGCCCATGTACAAAGAGATGGTCTGTAGCGAGCAGGTGTTTGAACCCAGGTCTGGCTGATGCATTGGCTTCCCAGGGGGATCGGTAGTAAAAAATCCTCCTGCCAATGCAGCAGGTGTGGCTTTGATCCCTGGGCTGGGAAGATCCCCTGGAGAAGGGAAAGGCAACCCACTCCAGTATTCTTTCCTAGAGAATCCTCATGGACAGAGGAGCCTGGCAGGCTACAGTCCATTGGGTCTCAAAGAGTCAGACACGACTGAGTGACTGTGAGCTTGCACGCATGCATATGTTGGCTAATGCAACAACCCATGATCACTTTCAGGGATCTGTCTAGAACCCAGATATGTGCTCAGTAAATATGTGAGGAATGAATGAAGTTCACTCAAAAGTGCCAACCTTTGGTAGTGCTAGTAGACTCCAACCTAAGTGTCCTGAAACGAGGTAGCAAACTAGTCAAGTGGGGTAATGGGCATGCCTCTAGCTTGTACTTACAAGACTCATCTCCTCAAAGAAGACATTAAGGAAAGAATTGTTAATGTCTGGAGAGCATCTTCTGAGTACTAAGTACTGGACTGGGTGTGCTTGGGGGTACATATCAAGGATAGATGAGATAAGATCCCATGTTTTAGGAAGCAGTGTTGTGGGGGATGCTGTAACTGTTGTGAACTTCATGGTGTGTACCTGCTGTTTCCATCTTGTGAGTCCCACTTATCCCCATCTTCTTGCCTCTGGTTGCAGTCCTCACCATGACTTGTATGCGTTTCTACAACCTACTGAATACTCTTGGTGTGGCGGTGGTGGTGGTGGGGCAGCCATCTGCGTTTTAACAAGTTCTCCAAGTGATTCTGATGCACGCTCAAGTTTGACAACCACTGATTTATATCAAAGACTTGGGATGTAACTGGTGCTTCATTAACGGCCAAGGTGGTTATTTGGAATGGTTCTAATACTTTGGAGAACTGAGGAGTCAAGAAATTGTGGTTCTTGAAGGAGCCTGGAAGAAGCACAAGCTGGAATCAAGATTGCTGGGAGAAATATCAATAACCTCAGATATGCAGATGACACCACCCTTATGGCAGAAAGTGAAGAGGAACTAAAAAGCTTCTTGATGAAAGTGAAAGAGGAGAGTGACTGAGCGACTGAATGATGGACTGACATCTATATAACAGTATATATATATGACAACAATAAATATATGTGACAACAGTGTATAAAATATATATATCAGTATACATAAATACCTATATACATATATTCCTGTATATTAAATATATATACAATTATATATATTATATATATATACAATATTATAATATACAATATATACTATATATACAATATATATACAATATATAGTAGTATCTGTTAATCCCGTTATACAATATATAATATATATATACAATATTATATATATATACACAATTATATATATATTATATATGTGTATATATATACAATTAATATATATTAAATAAATATATGAATGTGACAATATATAGAAATACAGTCATATATAGTTTTATATATTTGCGAAGGTATTTGTTCCCTGTGGTCCTGTGTGTAACTTGCATAGTATTTGCATATAACCTATGCTCATCCTCCCATATACTTCAAAGCATCTCTAACTAATTGATAATATCTAGTTATAAATACAAGGCAAACACTATGTGAAGAGTTGCTGATATGCAGAAAATTCAAGTTTGATTTTCTGGAATATTTGGATTCTTTTTTATGAATATTTTAGATCCACCATTGTTTGAATTCATGGGTATGGAGGACCAACTGTATTTGTTTTACCCATAAAACGAGCCAAAGGGCCTTATGAATCTGTTTAATCTTTGCCAATCTGATAAATAGTCCTTATATCTTCAGGTGCACATCATCTGACCTGTTTATTGTGCTCTGTTGCACTGCAGAGTTGAGTGTAATTTGAGACAGAAAATTGAATGGAGCTCTTTTGATTTAATGTGAACTTCAATGAAGTAAAGTCCCAATGCTATTCAGAAGCTTCTAGGGGGACCATCAAGGATACATATGTTACTAAAGCCTTGTTAGGATGAATGTCTCATTTAACTGGTCCCAAGTGGACACCAGAATTGGACAGGTCACTCTGTGAAGCTGGACTTCTCTAAACTTCCAATGACATCTCCTTCCTCTAAGTTGCAATCACACTCTTGGTGCCAGATTGTTTTCTTTTTTTCAGTTGAAGTATAGTTGATTTACAATGATTCAGGTGTACAGCAAAGTGATTCAGTTATACATACATATATATATATATATTTCAGATTTTTTAAGATAGTAAAAGATATCGAATACAATTCCCTGTGCTATACAGTAGATCCTTCTTGTTTATTTTATATATAGTAGTGTATATCTGTTAATCCCCAATTCTTAAAATTTATCCCTCCCTTCCTTCTATGTCTGTAAGCCTGTTTCTGTTTTGTAAATAAATTCATTTATTTATTTTTTTTCAATTCCACATATGTGATAGCATACAGCATTTGTCTCCCTGTGTCTGACTTACTTCATTAAGTATAATAATCTCTAGGTCCATCCATGTTATTGCAAATAACAATATTTCATTCTTTTTATGGCCAAGTAATATCTCATTGAATATCTATGGCTTTATCTATATTTATGTCTACATCTATATATCTATATACCATATCACATCTTCTTAAGCCAGTCATCTGTTGATGGGCACTTGGATTGCTTCTATGTCTTGGCTATTGTAAACAGTGCTACTATGAACATTGGGGTGCATGTATCTTTTCAAATTTCACAATGTTCAGATGTGTTTTCATCTTTTCCAGTTATATGCCCAGGAGTGGGGTGGCTGGATCATGCAGTAACTGTATTTTCAGTTTTTTAAGGAACCCCCACACTATTCTCCATAATGGCTGCACCAATCTACATTGCTACCAAGAGTGTATGGGGGTTTCCTTCCCCCTCCTCTCTCCAGCATTTATTGTTTGTAGATTTTTTGATGATGATCATTCTGATGGATGTGAGGTGATACCTCATTGTAGTTTTTTAATTTGCATTTCTTTAATAATTAGCTATGTTGAACATCTTTTCATGTGCCTGTTGGACATCTGTATGTCTTCTTTGGAGAAATGTCTGTTTAGATCTTCTGCCTATTTGACTGAGTTGTTTGGTTTTTTGTTATTTAGTTGTATGAGCTAGTTGTATATTTTGGAGCCCTTGTCAGTCACATTGTTTGCAATTATTTTCTCCCATTCCATAGTATGTCTTTTTATTTTGTTTATGATTTCCTTTGCTGTGCAAAAGCTTTTATGTTTAATTAGGTTCCATTTGTTTATTTTTGTTTTTGCTTCTGTTACTCTAGGAGATGGGTCCAAAATAATATTCCTGCAATTTTCATCAAAGTGTGTTCTGCCTTTGTTTTCCTCTAGGAGTTTTATAGTATCTAGTAATACTTTAAGGTCACAATAAACTGTGGAAAATTCTGAAAGAGATGGGAATACCAGACCATCTAACCTTCCTCTTGAGAAATCTGTATGCAGGTCAGGAAGCAACAGTTAAAACTGGACATGGGACAGCAGATTGGTTCCAAATAGGAAAAGGAGTACGTCAAGGCTGTATATTGTCCCCCTGCTTATTTAACTTCTATGCAGAGTACATCATGAGAAATGCTAGGCTGGAGGAAGCACAAGCTGGAATCAAGATTGCCAGGAGAAATATCAATAACCTCAGATATGCAGATGACACCACCCTTATGCCAGAAAGTGAAGAGGAGCTAAAAAGCCTCTTGAAGAAAGTGAAAGAGGAGAGTGGGAAAGTTGGCTTAAAGCTCAACATTCAGAAAATGAAGAATCTGGCATCTGGTCCCATCACTTCATGGGAAATAGATGGGGAAACAGTGGAAACAGTGTCAGACTTTATTTTGGGGGGCTCCAAAATCACTGCAGATGGTGACTGCAGCCATGAAATTAAAAGATGCTTACTTCTTGGAAGAAAAGTTATGACCAACCTAGATAGCATATTCAAAAGCAGAGACATTACTTTGCCGACTAAGGTCCGTCTAGTCAAGGCTATGGTTTTTCCAGTGGTCATGTATGGATGTGAGAGTTGGACTGTGAAGAAGACTGAGCACCGAAGAATTGATGCTTTTGAACTGTGGTGTTGGAGAAGACTCTTGAGAGTCCCTTGGACTGCAAGGAGAGTCAACCAGTCCATTCTGAAGGAGATCAACCCTGGGATTTCTTTGGAAGGAATGATGCTGAAGCTGAAGCTCCAGTACTTTGGCCACCTCATGCGAAGAGTTGACTCATTGGAAAAGACTCTGATGCTGGGAGGGATTGGGGGCAGGAGAAGAAGGGGATGACCAAGGATGAGATGGCTGGATGGCATCATGGATGCGATGGACGTGAGTCTGAGTGAACTCCGGGAGTTGGTGATGGACAGGGAGGCCTGGCATGCTGCGATTCATGGGGTTGCAAAGAGTCAGATACGACTGAGCGACTGAACTGAACTGAACTGAACTGAATCCATTTTGAGTTTATTTTGTATATGTTGTTAGAGAATGTTCTTGTTCTTTTACATGTAGCTGTCCAATTTTCTCAGCACCACTTATTGAAGAGACTGTCTCTTCTACATTGTATATTCTTGCATCCTTTGTCATGGATTAATTGACCATGAATGTATAGGTTTATGTCTTGGCTCTCTATCCTATTATTAAAATGTTTATTTATTTGGCTGTGCTGGGTCTTAGTTGTAACACTTGGGATCTTTAGTTATGCCATGTGGGGTCTAGTTCCCTGACCAGGGATTGAACTCCAGGCCCCCAGCAGTAGGAGCATGGAGTCTTGGCCACTGGACCACTAGGGAAGTCCCTATGTGTTCATTTTTGTGCCAGTACCATACTGTGTTGATGCCTATAGTTTTGTGGTATAGTCTGTATGTCAGGGAACATGATTATTCCTCCAGCTGAGCTCTTTCTTAAGATTGTTTTGGGTATTCAGAGTCTTTTGTGTTTCTATACAGAATTTTAGCTCAGTTGGTAAAGAACCTGCCTGCAATGCAGGAGACCCAGATTCGATTCCTAGGATGGGAAGATCCCCTGGAGAAGGAAATGGCAACCCACTCCAGTATTCTTGCCTGGAGAATCCCGTGGACTGAGGAGCCTGGCAGGCTACATGGGGTCACAAGAGTCAGGCACAACTTAGCAGCTAAACCACCACAAATTTTAAAATATTTGTTCTCATTCTGTGAAAAATGTTTTTGGTATATTGATATGGGGTTTCATTGAAACTGTAGATTGCCTTGTGTTGTATGGTCATTTTAACAGTATTAACTCTTCCAGTCTAAGAACACTATGAATCTATCTGTTTGTGTTATCTTAGGTTTCTTTCACCAGTGTCTTATGGTTTTGGGGGTACAGGTCTTTTGCTTCCTTAGATAAGTTTATTCCCAGGTATTTTATTCTTTTTGATGCAATGGTAAATAGGATTGTTTCCTTAATTTCTC
Source organism: Budorcas taxicolor (assembly GCF_023091745.1). Taxonomy (NCBI): domain Eukaryota; kingdom Metazoa; phylum Chordata; class Mammalia; order Artiodactyla; family Bovidae; genus Budorcas; species Budorcas taxicolor. The sequence continues at coordinate 47,858,933 of NC_068935.1, forward strand.
TATTGATATTTGTTAGTGTATAGAAATGAAGCATATTTCTGTATATTAATTTTGTATCCTGCAATTTTACCAGATTTGTTGATGAGCTCTAGTAGTGTTCTGGTAGCATTTTTAGGATTTTCTATGTATAATATGTTATCTGCAAACAGTGACAGTTTTACCCCCTTCCTTTCCAGTTTGAATTCCTTTTATTTATTTATTTTCTTCTTTGATTGCTGTGGCTAGGACTTCCAAAACTATGTTAAATAAAAGTGGTGAGAATGGACATTCATATCTTGTTCCTAATCTTAGAGGAAATGATTTCAGCTTTTCATCATTGAATATGTTATCTGTGGGTTTGTCATATATGACCTTTATTATGTTGTGGTATGTTCTCTCTATACCCATTTTCTGGAGAGTTTTTATCATAAATGGATGTTGAATTTTATCAAAAGCTTTTTTCTTCATCTATTGAGATCACCATATGGGGTTTTTATTCTTCAGTTTGTTGATGTGGTGTATCACATTGATTTGTAGATATCGAAAATCCTGGTATCTTTTGGATTAATGCCACTTGAACATGGTGTATGACCCTTTTAATGAATTGTTGCATTTGGTTTGCTAGTATTTTGTGGAGGATTTTTGTATCTATGTTCATTAGTTGTATTAGCTTGTAATTTTCTTTTTTTGTGGTATTTTCATCTGGCTTTGGCATGAGGGTAATGGTGGCCTCATAGGACTGTTTAATGTTTAACCTCGTTAGGTTATCTGAGAGAACAACTTGTATGGGGGTTAGGCATATGCTATCCTCCTTTTGTCTCTCTCCTTCCACCTCCTCAAAGAGGTGGTAGAAAGAAATATTTGAACAGTGATAGGAATAGGGGAGGGAAAAAGTATTAAAAAGCATGAGGTTGGAGGGATATATACAAATGTTGTAAGTGTAGAGGACCATGCTAACAAGTGAAAATGGAAGCTACATCCCTGGGTAGAGCCTATAAAAGGTTTGTGATTGAGATGTGAGAAACACAGAGATGCAAGAGAAAAGTGAAAGGGAGATTGGGAGCTTAAATATATATGGCTCAGATTCTGAAGTGGGGAAGGAAGCTCCAGAAAAGACCTAGAGACTGGAGGCAGCACCATCTCAGATGGCTAAGGTTTAGAAGAAAAGAAAGTCCCACATACCATCTTCTCCGAAGGAAGTAGTCTGCATGAGTTGTGAATTCATAGCACCCCAAATGCAGTAGCCTTCTAGTGTGATTGCCTACTTGACAGATTTCTCCCAGGTGGACTCTGGGCCACTAGCATGGATTGATTGGCCCTTTGGTGAAGAGGAAATAATGCAATCTTCCTTTTTAAGAAAATTTCCAACTTATTGAGCTGCAATTTACTTACAATAAGATTCACCCATTTTAAATGTACAGTTGGATGAATTTTAGTAATTGTATAAAGTCATACAACCATCACCATAATCTAGTTACAGGACAGTTCCATGATCCTAAAAGATTTCCTTTTATACTCTTCCAAGACCCCTGGCCTCAAGCATCCATTGATTTGCTTTCTGCCAGTTTATTCTTTTGTGTTCCACTTCTTAGTTATGGCATATGAGATCTAGTTCCCCAACCAAGGATTGATTGGGCCCCCTGCATAGGGAGCATGGAGTCTTAGCCACTGGACCACCAGGGAAGTCCCAATCATAATTTTTTAATAGCAGATGTTTTAAATTTTGATGAAGTCTAATTTATCTTTTTCTTTCTTTTATGGTTTATGCTTTTTGCATACTGAGAAATCTTTGTCTACTGCAAAGTCTCAAAAAATTTTCTCCTGTGGCTATTGAGTTGTTCAGCATCATTTCTTTCAAAAACCGTCTTTTTTCTTTCTTTCTTTTAGTTTGTTTGTAATTCTTCTATTTTCTCTCTACACTTGTACTTTACTGAGGTGAAGTTCTGCCATCTTCATCTGTTAACAACTCTGTGGACCCAGATTGGAAGTGGAAATACTGCTGCTGTTGAGAAACGTTGTCTAACTGTAAGGAATATCAGCAAACATTCGACCATGGCATTTCGTCAGAGCTTTGTGGATGCAGAACTTGTGGCACCACATTCTCTGTGGTTTGTTAGCTCCTTGGAACTTTGGAAAGATGGAAAAATCTGGGGTTAAAGTAATAGAAATCTGAAGATTTTGAAGAATCTATGTCAGTTCCAGGGAACAAAGTCCCAGACTCCAAGCCCATACTTGAGTGAAGCCCCTGTAGCTGGATGGAGCGGAACAGAAAAAAGCTTTATGCATAATTTGGAATTTAAGTTTCTCTGAGGGAACAGATAAAAGATATTTTATTGGTGCTTTAATTTTTCTAAGGGAGTATAAGTGTGTATCTGTGATTTGGAAAAAAGGACTAGAGTTTGGTGTTGAAAAGTGATGGTGAATTTGGTATATTTTCAAATACTTTGGGTATTATCCAGTGTATATTAGTCTAGTTTCTAAATTCTTGAGTCGCCATTGACCTTAAATATGCTTCTCTGTATATGCACACACATTGTGATGGTTAATTTTATGTGTATCAATTTGGCTGGATCATGGTGCCAAATAATGCTGGTCAAGCATTATTCTGGATGTTTCCATTCAGATGATATATACACACACATATATACATACATACAACTGGTAATATACCCTTCATGTTATCTTGCTCGTTACTACTTCTTTTCTCCACATATTAATATTTTTGGAGATTGTTCCAAACTTCACATATAGATCTACTTTATTCTTTTATACAACAGTATGATATCCTCTTGTATAGGTATACTATGTTTATTTAACTAGTCTCCCATTTATTACTTTATTTTAATATTTATCTTTACAAATAATACCATAGTGACCACCTTTGTACAAAAAGTTTTACACCTGCTTTTTCAGTAGAATAGATTCAGAGATACATACAAACATTTAATATATACATATATATATATATCTTTTTATATTATCTCTAGCTATTGGATGTCTGCATAATATTCCATTATATGACCACTAAATATATTATTTAGTTATTGAAGCAGTTCCCTATGATTGGATAGTCAGTAGTTTACAATATTTTGCAAAAAATAGGTTAAGGATAAAGATGAGTTTGACTGGTTCTGAATGAGCATGTGTATGTGTGTGTTTGTGTATTAAGCAGGGTACTCCAGAGAAACAAACCAATAGAATGTGTATATATAAAGAGAGGGAATTCCCTGGTGGTCATTTAGTTAGGACTTGGTGCTAGAGTCCAGGTTCAATCCCTGTTCAAGGAACTAAGATTGTGCAAGCTGCGAGGTGCAGTCGAAAAATAAAAACAAAAAATTGAGAGACTTATTTAAAGGAGTGGGTTCATGTGATTATGGAGGCTGGTTGGGGCAATAGCATGGAGATCCAGGGAAAAACCAGTGTTGTAGTTCAAGTCCGAAGACCAACTGCTGGCAGAACTCCTTGCTTAAGTTAGGTTAGCCTTTGTGAATTTGGTACATAGTAAGTGCTTCTCAACTGTCAGCCTAAAAAATAAAATAGCAAAATTAAAAGTAAAATGAAATGTGTTTTACTAATTCTAATTAAATCCTCAGTATGCTTTATTTATAGCTTAATTTAAAAAAGGGAAAGAAAAACAAAATGCAAAAGATGTGAAGAGACATTTCACTAAGGAGGATTTATAGATGGCAAATAGGCACATAAAATATGTTCAATATTATTAGTTATTAGGGATACACAAATTAAAACCATGTTGACCTATCACCATGCATCTATCAGGGGATCTAAAATTAATGAGAATAACACATGCTGAGGAAGATGTAATGAAAGTAGATCGTTCACACATTGATGGTGGAAATATAAAATGGGACAGACACTCTGGAAGGAGTTTGGCAATTTCTATTGAAAGCTAAATGTGCAAGCACTATACCACCTAGCCATTGTACTCCTGGGCACTTATCCCAGAGAAATGAAGATTTCTGTTCACATGAAAACCTGTACACAAATGTTCAGAGCAGCTTTATTAGTAATAGCTTTATTCACAAACTGGAAACAACCCCATTGTCTTTCAACTGGTGAATGGTTGAACAAACTGTGGTAAATCTATAGGTAAATCTATTGCTCAGCAATAAAAAGGAAGGAACTGTTGATATAGGTAACCACCTGGATGAATCTCCAAAGAACTGTGCTGAGTGGAAAAAGCCAATCCCCAAAGGTTACATGCTGTCTGATTGTATTTATATTATTTATGTACATTCTTGGAATAAAATTATAGAAATGGAGAGCAGTTTACTGTTTACCATGCATTAGGGAGGAGAAGGGTGGAAGGGAAGAAGGTATGTCTGTGAAGAGGAAATTCGAGGGGTCCTTGTGATGATAGAACTGTTCTGCATCTCAGCTCTATCAATGCCAATATTTTGGTTTTGCTATTGTTTTCTACCTTTGCAAGATGTTGCTCTTGGGGGAAACTGAGTATAGGATACACTGGATTTCTCCATAGTATTTCTTACAACTGCATATAATTATCCCATAATAAGAAGCTCAATTAAAGAATTTAACAAATAAACATCATTCTCCCAATGGAACGGTGAATGCAGCCATGAGATTAGAAGATGCTTGCTCCTTGGAAAGAAAGCTATCACAAACCTAGACAGTGTATTAAAAAGCAGAGATATCACTATGCTGAAAAAGGCCCATATAGTCAAAGCTATGCTTTTTCCAGTAGTTGTGTTCAGATATGAGAGTTGGACTATAGAGAAGGCTGAACACCAAAGAACCGATGCTTTTGAATTGTGGTGTTGGAGAAGACTCTTTATAGAGTTCCTTGGACTGCAAGGAGATCAAACCAGTCAATCCTAAAGGAAATCAACCCTGAATATTCATCAGAAGGACTGATGCTGAAACTGAAGCTCCAATACTTTGGCAATCTGATGTGAAGAGCATCAGGAAAAGACCCTTGTGCTGGGAAAGATTGAAGGCAGGAGGTGAAGGGGGCAACAGAGGATGAGATAGTTGGATGGCATCACCGACTCTATGGATATGAGTTTGAGCAAACTCCGGGAAATAGTGAAGGACAGGGAAGCCTCTCCGGCTGCAGTCCACGGGTTTGCAAAGAGTCTGACATGACTGTGCGACTGAACAACAACAACAACAACAACAACAAATAACCAGGACCAAACAGTGTGGTTGTACTTACAGATAAAAAAGACGTAATCATGTGGCAGTAAAACAACAACAAAAAAAATGATGCTAATGGGAGAATGTTTCAAATGTCAAAAACAAATGGATTATCTTTTCTTACACTCCTTCAATGGCTCACAACAATGCCACATTTAGTATGCTTCCTATTAAAACTAGAATTATCATACAGCTTTCTGTTTTCCTCAGAGTTCCTGATTGTATTTCATTTTTATTGTCAACCAAAAGCACATATAAATAGCTTCTGGTTTCTTATATAAGTTGATTATGGAATTTGTGCCCATCAGGGATATTCTTTACTGAGCTCTTTGACTTCCTGTTCTAATTATTACCTATTGCTTTCTTGGTCAGCTTAGCAGTTCTCATCTTGGGATTTCTTCAATTGCACACCTCTGGAGTACTTTTTCAAAAATATTTATTTATTTGGCTGTTCTGGGTCTTGCAGCATGCAGGATCTTTGATTTTCGTTGCAGCATATGGAATTTAGTTGCAGCATATGGGATCTAGTTCCCTGACCAGCAATCGAACCCCGGCGCCTACATTGGGAGCTGAGTCTTAACCACTGGACCACCAGGGAAGTCCCTGGAGTACTTTAAAATACAGATTTTTAGGCATTCCCACAGATCTGTTCAGTTGGAGTTTCTTGGAGTAGATGTGGCTGGAGTATATGCATTTTTAAAAAACTCCCCCAGGTGATTTAAAAAAAAATTGAAGTATAGTTGATTTACAATGTTGTATTAATTTCTGCTATACAGCAAAGCGAGTCACTTGTACCTATATATGTACATATATTATATTTGTACATATATATAGTGTGCTGCTGCTGCTAAGTCGCTTCAGTGTCCGACTCTGTGTGACCCCATGGACGGCAGCCCACCAGGCTCCCCCGTCCCTGGGATTCTCCAGGCAAGAACACTAGAGTGGGTCGCCATTTCCTCCTCTAATGCATGAAAGTGAAAAGTGAAAGTGAAGTCACTCAGTCATGTCCGACTCTTAGCGACCCCATGGGCTGCAGCCTACCAGGCTCCTCCGTCCATGGGATTTTCCAGGCAAGAGCACCGGAGTGGGTTGCCATTGCCTTCTCCGATACAGTGTACTATTTGTACACACACATATATATATATATATATATGTATATATATATATGTTCTTTTTCATATTCTTTTCCACTATGGTTTATCACAGGATTTTGAATATAGCTCTCTGTGCTATACCTGTAGGACCTTGTTGTTTCTCCCAGGTGAATTTTTGCTCATCAGTCATATTTGAGAACCCATGTAGCTTATCCTTAGAGTCCTATAACTGATGTTATTATTATTAAGAGTAATAATAAGTACTGTTGTTTGAGGATTCATTATGTTTCCAGGCATTGTTTTAATAGTGAATGCATGGTCTCATTTAATCTTTACAATGAACCTGTGAAGTAGGTACTATTATTATCCCTATTCATAGAAAATTTAGTTCAGAAAAGTTCAATCACACCACTTTCAAGATCCAGAAACAAGATCAGAACTGAGTTTTGTCTGACAACAAATCTTGGATTTAACCAACAAACTGTTAATTTTTAAATGGATAGACCCAAGGGCCTCATGGAAAATCTCGAGAAGTAAAAGAACTTGGTGTTGGATCACAGATTTAGGACTGTGTACTGTCAACTAGTTTTACAGCTAAAACCTGGCATCTTTTAATCAGTTAAATCAACTAAGCAAGGTTATTTTTGTGAGATACCAGAAGTATGACTAATGGACTGTGGGTCAAGTGGGAAACCTTCACAATTTTGAACTCTGAATATTTTGGACACAATAAAAATTATTCACAAATTCTACCAATAAATATCTTAAAAGTTTTTCCATGGAAACATCTCAAAGAAAGGTGGTATCTATGGCTATCTCTAACTGCCTGCTCCATATTTTCTCTGGCTTCCATTTTGATGGATAATTGGAGTGAGCTGTACTAATTTCTGAGCTTTTGAAATAGAATGCTTAACTCAGCTGTAGTTAGGAAAATTAAGAGTAGCCTCTAAATGACTTGTTCACTTTAGTGGCTAAATATTTGGAATGACATACCATGCCATCGTTGAACTAGAGCCTTAACTTTTACAGATACCAAAGATGACTCAGAACTATTCCCATTTAAGAAGTATGCCCTAGAAGCTCTTGATGTTCTGATATGGACTGATCCCCAAGATACCTCAGGTTTAAAAAAAATCATGTAGTATGTTGCTACTTGTATAAAGAGAGGGCATGCAAATTTGGCAATAAATACATTAAAATCTCTAAAAGGATGCATAAGAAGAAAACAAAAGAAACATGTCCTAGTAATGGGCACAAAAAATAATGTTTAAAATCTAACTTTAAATTGTTAATGAAATGTGCAAAATCATTACACACACACATAATGGAATAGTGAATTTTGTGCTACATTAGACTGCTGCACGCTTTCATACTGCATTGGTTGTTTTTCTTGTGTGATTTAAAAACCCAAACCAACTCTTCTAATTAAGCTCTCCCTGGCCAGGAGCTCACTTGGATCCCTGACAGTCCCTAGTTAAAGCCTAGTTTTTTAGTTTTTGACAGCAAACTAAGACCCTCTTGTTTGCTTCAGGAAAACTGGCTGGTTTTAGTTCCTGGTATTATTTTGGTGGTACCCTCATTCCAACAAGTCACCAATCCACTTGACCATGATTTACAACTGTGCCAGATTTTTCTTGGTTGCTTTTTGTTTGTGACAGATAGTAGTAGTAGCGATAAAGTTACTGTTAGCTTGGTTTTGATTTCTGACATTATTTTGGAAGCAGGAATAAGGTGGTATATTAGGATGATAAATTAAAGGTAAAAGCAACTAAATCAGATTACTTGAATGACTATATGTTTTTAGGGACTATATTTTAATTCTTCCATTTATTGCTTCTTAATTAGTCCGTACCTCAGAAGGTTAAAAACACCAAAGACAGGTGACATTTTATGAAATCTTTCAAATGTGCTTTTTCTGATAGTGCTGCTCGATGTGAATAGTATTCAGTAATTTTTAAAATAATTTTATTTATCTTTGTTAACATGCTTGGAAATAGGAAAAGAGACTGAGTCAGAAACCTTCAGTACTTTCATTGTTAAATCCACCTCATCTCCTTTTATATGACTTCTTGCCAGAAAAGAAATGGCCTAAGAATTTCCACCTGCCTGATTAGACATTTGTAAGAAGTCTTACAGTACTTTCATTTCACAAATATATTACCCCAAGTAATAAGTTTTTATAACCCTTACCCCTTAAGGAGCCCAAAACTAGGCTCGAAGGGAAATGACAAACTTTGCCAAAAAATTGGAAATATCCTTTCTTTCCCCTCTGTGGTCTAGTGGTATCACTTAACTATAACTCCTCAGTCTGTGACCTTCAGAAACCTAGAGGGCTAAACAGAAGTAGAGCATTGAAGGTCGCCCCCTCCACAGGTACCCAAAAAGGGGAACAAATATTCATTATAACAGGTAAGTGTTTTTATAATTATGGCAGATGGTGATTGAAGCAAAGGCAATTCAAAAGGGGAGACACGCAAAGCAATAATTTTGAATGTTTGACATTTGTTTTGAAACTACCTTACTACCCTATACCCTTTACCATCTGTCTGTTATCCCTCCCAACACCCACCTCTGTCTTCCCACAGGGCTCCATTGTCTGCAGTTCCTGTTTCTCAGGGGCGGAGCTGTGGGAGGCAGCCATGGGTGCCATAATAGGCACCTGCGGCCAGCACAATGGGCTGTGGGTGCTTGTGGGAGAGACAGATTGATGTATTGTGCATGGGGGAGGAGGGCTGTCACTTGAATCCATGTGAACCCAGGCTTTAGGGGCAAGGGAGATTGACAGCTTTTGTAGGTTGCATTTCTTTTTCAAAGCTTGGCTTTAATAGACAGTAAGTTTGGGGCCCCAGGCTTTCACTCCCATAATTCTAACAGGGCAATCACGAGCATTCAGCATTTCTTTTTACCCCCCTTGTTACGCATTAAATGATTTCAGTAAAGGAATGTGCAGCATTAATTAGAATTTGTTAGCAGATACCAAGGGGAAAAGTTTCTTCACAACAACTATAGGAGGTGTCATTTGTACAAAGACTTTTTTGTTTTCTTTCCCCATTACATTATCACTGCAATATGTAAGGTAGTGATTCTTTTCATTTAAATTAAGTGGAAAGCTACTAAATCTTGTTTTATTCTCCAAAAAGAATAAGGTCCTTAACACTTATCTTTTAACTTCTTTCATTTCCTAAGGTTGGTGTTTACTTTTGCTTTCAGTCCGACCCATTTACTGATCTGTGTGGTTGTGTATCCAGTTTTGTGTACCATTTAGCTCTTACAATTACAGACAACCCACTACTGATATATAAGGATTGTTTCAGGTGAAAATAGCTACGAGTAATATTGAAAGTCATTGACACACTGGGTCCCATTTTAGTAATGGTACATTGAGAACTGCCAAAAATTAGACTCTTAGGTTTGTGTCCTAACATTTCCTAAAACTAATTTTCCCTAGTTGATATTTAACCTTAGCCACGACATCAAAATTATGGAAGAATGGGGCAGCAGCTAAGGAATATTTTTCCTATAGAAAACTCACTCCTAAACCACGTCAGTATTTTAAACATCAGAAGTACCTCCACCTCAAGCACACACAGATAACATCACTTTGTTACAGCTAGTTTAAATGATCTTGGGCTTTTTAGTTTGATTTCCATTTTTCTATTCTTTTCTTAAAAATTCTGGCATTTTAGGCTTATAAAGGGACAGAACTAACCTCAGATAGGATTCTTGTAAACATACATACTCTTTGCAATCTGAGGAACTGATAAAACATTAAAAAATTTTTGGTGTGATTTTTCTGAATTATCTCTCATATAAAATCATTTTCACCATGGAAGGAGTTGGAGGCTAATTGAATTAGAATTTTTCCTGTTCAATTGTTTTATTTATATGTGTTAAGGGCAACAGTGAAAAATATTGATTAAGTCTACCATTATTTCTCAGAAAGAACATATTCCCACACAGTCGTCTGGCTCTGTCTATTATAATAATTTGGTGCAATGGTTTAAAAAGTAGTGGGGTGATAATAATTAGGGCGTGCGACACAGAAATTTCAATGCTGGATTCAACATTTCACCATGCAGGGCAGGAAAATTGCCGACTGGGGCTAGTCAGCTCTAAGTACTAATTAACTAATTAATCAGGTGCTGAAACCAACTGAATGGAGGATACCAGCCAGACAACTCAAGCCCAAGCAGAGGGTTGTGCTCTTTCAAAGACACTGCAGTCTTTCTTCTTGCTTTTTAACCCAATCAAAAATGAGGGGAGAAAATAGGATATGCTGACCTACTGTCGGTCATTTCGGTCCAAGTTTTTTTACTTAGAGAAAATAAAAACATGTGCCTCTGATAATAACTCTGAGGCACCATATTCAGGGTAGTCCTAAAGCTCTGGCAAAGGGCTATCTCCTTGGCCATGAACTATTTCAGGGCTAGTATATGTGGGTGTGGAGGGGGTAGGAGGCTCTGTCTTCTTGGAGTTTTCTTTTACAATATTTTCTTAACATAGGAGAATGAGAAATGTATTTCTCCTTTTGGGCTGATCTTAGGTCTTTTGCCTCATCCCTTGTTTATGTAAATGAGAAGAGTCCAATTACACATATGGAAAAAGGGTTTAATGAATCGTGAAAAAGCCCGGTTTGCAGAGAAAGGGCGCAATCCCTCTCGTCTTCTTCTCTTTTATATTAAACTTAGAAACATGTATTTCTTTTAAAGAAGATGATAAAGCTTAATGGTTATATCATTTTATTTTATATACTAATCTTCATACTTGGGAATTATTAAGTATATTTTGCTAGAATTATCTTTGGAAGGCTTTCTGGAGACAGCAGATATTCTACAAGAACAATTGCAAAACTCTTTTTTCCCTAAATTAAAAAAAAAGTATTACGTTAGTTCCTTCCATTTTTGACGTTATTCTTAGTTCATGATATATATATTTTTAAACACTGTTTGATCTGGAATTGTCTGCACTGAAAAAAGGACTGCATCATTATAAGAGGTTGTTACCGAACCCAGGGAAAAAACTTCAGTATTGCATACTATTTTAGCTCAATTTGGGTATTATTATGGTGTTTTAACTAGCTAGAATTTTTGGAGTGTTGCAAATTAGATAAACTCCCCCCCCCCCCCACCTCCTTAAAGGTACTAAATTTTACACTAGAGCATAAAATCCCGTGTTTGGGATTTCATTTGCCTATTTTCTTTCCTCTCACTTCTTCATCCTGGAATTGTCAATAGTTGAATTTAGATCACACTGAAAACGCCTCAACCGATTTTTTTAAATGACAAAAAAAAAAAAAAAACCTTGAAAGAATATGGGGGGGGGGGGGAGTGAATCAATGCCATTTCTGACTGTAACTCTTAAAATTTGATAAGTACCCAACCAGCCTGGAAGAGGTGCTTTACAGGGCCAGAAATAAAGTTCTAAATCACGACTGCAGGTGCTTTCCAGAGACCAAATCCAACAGCTTGGTTGGGCACTTGGGGAAACTGAGGCTGGAAAGCCGGGAGGGGTGGGGCGGCAAATGCCTGAATTGATTTTTTTTCCCCCCCTTCATAAAATGACTGCTTCGATCCATGGAAAACACTTCTCCTGGGCACCTCCTGTGTGGAGGGCACTGCCAGGATGCCGACTTCAAGAGGGCCGTGCTCTTTCCACTCTAACCCCCGGCCTTCCCGGATCGGCGCCCTGGATGTGATCGACACCATGAAGTTGCCCCATAATCCTCTCTGGCAACATAGGATGTAAAATTTGATCAGCTCATTGGATGAAGCCGACAAGTCTCAAAAATGTGTGAAAAGGGGGCCAAGCAGTAGGCAAGCGCCGCGTTGAGGTAGCGCTCCAGCCGGCCCCCCTCCGAGTTCCCAGTGCGGCAGCCGCGGCGGAGCGGGGGTTGGGACCCGGCTGCGGGGCCGCGGCGGCGGCGGCGGGGAGGCCGCGGCGCCCTGGGCGGGGGTGGGGGGCGCAGGAGCGCACCGCGGGGCCGGAAGGGGGCAGCGAGGCGGCGCCGGCGGCTGCGGAGTTATCTCCACGCAGTAGTGAGGACCCGGCCGGGCGGGGCGGGGCGGGGCGGGGCGTGCACCGGGGCCGCGGGCGGCGCGCCGGAACCGTTGGCCTCAGGGCCCCGCCGCCCGCGCTCCCGCCCGCCGGCGCACGCGGAGGAGGCGGCGGCGGTGTTCGCGGTGGCTGAGGAGGAGACGGCGGCGGCGGCAGCAGCAGCAGCGGCGGCGGCGGCGGTCGCAGAAGGAGGAGGGGAGCTCGGAGCCGGAGGTGAGGTGGAGAAGCCAGAGGAGGCTGAGGAGGAGGTGGAGGTGGAGGAGAGGAGCGGCCAGAAGGAGGAGGATGGAGGAGCAGCCGAAGGAGGGCGAGGCCGAGGTCGCGGAGCATTGGTTCTCTAAGTGGGAGCGCCAGTGCCTGGCCGAGGTGGAGCAGGAAGAGGAGCTGCCCCCGGATCTGCAGGAGGAGGCGGCCCCCGAGACGGCGGGGCTCAAGAGCGAGCAGCAGAAGCTGTGGCACCTCTTCCAGACCTCAGCCACCGCCGTGGCCCAGCTCTACAAGGATGCGGGGTGCCAACAGCCAGGACTCTCCATGTGGGACCCCTTCCAGAATGCAGCCATGGCCGTGACCAGCCTCTACAAAGAGAGCGGGCATGCCCACCAACGAAGTTTTGACCTGGGCATCCAGGTGGGCCACCAGCGTCGCATCAAAGATGTGCTGGAATGGGTGAAGAAGGGCCGGAGCATCATCCTTCGCGAAGATCTGATCAGTTTCCTGTGTGGCAAGGTGCCCCCGGCGCCCCCACCGCCGCCTCGTACCCCGAGGATGCCCGCGAAGCCGGCCTCAGAAGCCCCCAGCCAGGCCGCCGCCACCGAATCGGGCTCGTCGGTGGACGTCGACCTGCAGCCGTTCCACGAGGCCATCGCCCTTCACGGCCTCAGCGGCGCCATGGCCAGCATTAGCGTGCAATCTGGCGCGCCCGGCTCCCCGCCTCAAGCCAGCGAGGTCGCCGGTGCTGGCCGCCGAAGAAGTAGCTTTCTCGAGGATGACTTGAGCCCGATCGACTGTGAAGAACTGGCCCTCTGCCTGGACAGTGGGGGGTCCCGCAAGCGCACCTCGGCCGAGTGTGGTGATGGCGACACGGACTCCCCAACCCACAAGCGCAACCGAATGGCCTAAACCGGTCTGAACTGCCTCGTGGGTCGCCAGCTGCCATTTTGCCGGGCCATCAACTTGCTCGTCAAAAGGGTCCTCCAGACGATCTCTTCTCTAAGTTAAACAAAGATTTCTATCAGTTTGCCACAAAAAAACCCCCAAAACAAAAACAAACAACAACAACAAAAAAAAACTTTAAAAGTATTCCGGAAGAGGCTCCCTATGACTCTGACTTTCCCAGAATTATAATACTAGCAGAATACAAGTACCATGTAGTAGTTAGCAAGACCATTTAATGCAGAAGTATCCGGTCAAGCGGGAGCCTGGTTTATCTTGTTCACAGTTATATTCCATAGCATCTAGCGCAGTTGCTGGTGCTTAATAAATGTTTGTTGAATGAATAAATGTGACTTTATTTAAAAGTCTTAGAAGGACTAACAGGTGTTTGCTTGGGTATGGGATAGTCTTATCCTTTATTGTTTGGTTAATTGTTTGCTTTAACTGTTTTTGTTTTTTTTCCTTCTAGTTCAGTTACCTTTTATCAGAATGCAAAACTTGACATCTTTGTGAAATCTGGAACATTCCGTTTTGGCTCCACGTACCATGAACCTGATTTCTAGATAGAAACTGTGCAAGGTGTACCTATGAGGTTGTGAGTTTTCTTTCTTAAAATAGTCATTTTGGTGATTATGTGATGAGGTAAAGTGCTATGATGGTTGGACAGGTAATAAGTTGCTATTGAGTCAATTTAACGCCCTTTTTAGGAAAGTTAAGCCAACAATTGAGAGCCTGAGGTCAAAGATGGCATTCCTGGTGGCTTGGTGGTATTCCTTTTTCTTAGGGATATCAAATGTCCCTTTTTCTGAGGTTAAATCTTTTTGGTGATCTCTGTTTTGAAGTGGAAGACAAAGTAGAATGAGTTTCTGGGTTTTATTTAAGGGTATGTATGTGTGAAGTCACTTCAGTGGTGTCCAAGTCTGTGCCACACTATGGACTATAACCCACCGGGCTTCTCTGTCCATGGGATTCTCCAGGCAAGAATATTGGAGTGAGTTGCCATGCTCTCCTCCAGGGGATCTTCCTGACCCAGGGATAGAACCTGCATCTACTGCATTGCAGGCAGATTCTTTACTGCTAAGCCACCGGGGAAGCCCCATGTAAGGTTATATTGTTGTTGTTTAGTTGCTAAGGCATGTCTGACTATTTGTGACTCCATGGCCTGCCAGACTCCTCTGGGAGCTTGTCCATGGGATTTCCCAGGCAAGAATACTGGAGTGGGTAGCCATTTCCTTTCCCAGGAGATCTATTTGACCCAAGGATTGAACCCAGGTCTCCTGCATGGCAGGTAGATTCTTCTCCACTGAGCCATCAGAGAAGCCCCATTTAAGGGTATAGCATGATCTAATTAAAAGAGCATACACTTTGTGTCAAAAAATCAACAGTAGAATGGTAGTCCCACAGATACACTGTGTGATTTTGGGCAAATCATTTGATGTCTTTTGGTCTCAGTTTTTCATCTGTAAAATGGAACTATGTGTCTCCTAAAGTCATTGTGACGGTAAGATAAAGCCCGTATTTCAAGTATCTAGCACAATGCTTGGTACCTAAAGCATTAATGTTCTCGCTTCTCTATAAATACAAATCAGTAAAATGTTAAAATCCACTATATTTTGCAAAAGGCAAAAAAAAAAATAGATTGGTTTAGAAATCAGGAAAAAACAGAATCTCTGTGTTTGAGATGGAAACTACTGTTTCATAGGTAAAACATGCCTAAATATCCCAGATCTTATATTAATTATAAGTGTGTTTAACATGTGAGTACTCAGGGTCATCACTCGGGATTTTAGGGCTGGCTTGTAGTTCCTAAAATTGCCTGAGAGATGCACCTTGCAACTGGTACAGTAGTCAAAGATCTACTTCCTCTGGCCTGGAAGACTATGAGAAGGTGGGTAAAGATGGAGAGGATTTGAAAGTGAGAGTCTTAGTGATACATAAAAGGCCAAAGTGGTTCTGAATAAGGGTGAGGTGGAGTAGAGGTGATGAAAGGGTAGACTGGGTGGGATGGGGATGGAGGAGTTGGGAGTGAGGTTATGGAATGGGTGGGGGAAAGTTAAAATGTACAAATCTTCCCCAGGCTCTCCCCAAACCAGTGCACAAAATAGTATATATAGATGTGTAATACCTTGCCTTTAGGTGCATATCAAAGTTATTGTTTCATTAGTGTGGCCTTTGAAATAGATTTGTAATCGACTAGTGCATTGAAATAATACAACAAAATAAGGTGAATTCCCTAGTAGAATTAAAAACTTGCTATTGAGGCACTTTGCAAATACAGACTGAGGCACCATGCTAGGCCCTGAGAAGGGATGTTTAAAAAACAAAAAATATCCTGACCCTCAAAAAGCACATCCTGGCTTGAAAGATAATATTGTCCAGCATGCTAAGTCACTTCAGTTGTGTCTGACTCTGTGCGACCCTATGGACTGTAGCCTGCCAGGCTCCTCTGTCCATGGGATTCTCCAGGCAAGAATACTGGAGTGGGTTGTCACGCCCTCCTCCAGGGGATCTTCCCGACCCAGGGTTTGAAGCCACGTCTCTTACATCTCCTGCATTGGCAGGTGGGTTCTTTATCATTAGTGCCACCTGGGAAGCCAAAATACAGTCCAGAAAGCATTTCTAATTGTATGCAAAGAACCAAAGGTCTCTGCAGAAAAACAGAGGCCTGCCTTGCCCAGCGGGTCACAGCTTGTGGAGGAGGTGGCATTTAAACAGGTGCCCAGAAGAACAGGTAGGAAGGGAGGGCTCAGGTAATCCTAGCAGGGGAAGAATATAACAAAGTTTGGGAAGGAGAAAAACAGTAAACTGTGTTCAGGGGATCATAGGTGCTGGGTATGTAGAGGCAGGGGGAGATAGGGGCCAAAGTGCAGAGGGTCTCAAATGCCTGGCTCAGTGCTTTAGCTTCTGTCCTAGGGCAGGGTGATACCACTCAATATGTGCTTTAGGAAGATTGGTCCAGCAGTGAGACACTGGAGCTGGTGGTAACCAGACTATTCCCGTGGGATGCTCTTTCCTGCGGAAGTTGCCATTTGGTTAACCAGGATTGTGGAGATGTTTGACTTGACAGGGCTTTCTCTGGGAAGCCTTTGCTCACTTAGAACCTCCCACACTTCAGACCATAGCAGGTAGGAGGCACCTTCCGTGTGTGTTCTGCACTGCTTCTAGGCTGAGGAAGCCTTCAGTTCCAGCTGCAGAATCTCTTGATGGGCTAGTCTTAAAGAAACAAAACAGCCCTGCCTTTTATCATTCTTCTGCTTCTTGTGTTGGAGAGCCCTCCTGCAGGAAATCACTGGGGCATTTGGGGCTACAAGGCTGGCTGAGCCACCACAGCAGTTTTAACAGGTAGGTTTAGAGAGTTGCAAGAGGGCATGTTAGTACGAGGGCAGGGACCTCATTTGTCTTGTTTCCTTCTGTAACCCCCAGAGCCTAACAGTGCCTGATCCATGGGCACACAATGAATATTCATTTAATTGGTGGATGAGTAAGCCCTCATCCAGACCCAGTTATAGCTATTCTGCTCTCTTTCTCTTGTGTGTCTACTGCCCAGGAAAGGCACCTGAAGCTCATGCTCTAATTTCTAGATGATTCTCCCCTGCAGCCTTTTCCTCACTGTTTGATTCAGCATTTTGCAAAGTGTGGTCAGTTCCATGACCACCTCCCTTGAGAATCCACTGAGTTGCTTCTGAAGCTGGCCACTTCAGAAGCCCCCTCCAGGTGAATTACAGTCTCAGTGGGAGGGTCCCGGAAGTGACCTCCTTTCAGGAGGAGGCGTCGGTGGTCATGGTGCACAGTGAAGTCTGAAACTCCAGTGACCCCACTGTGAGATTTGTGATTGATTCAAGGGGCTCATTTTAAATTATTATTGCTGGTGAGCCTTGTGTCCCAGCTTAAAGTGAATCTCCTCATTTGTACGTATTATCTTCATCATGACTTTGCATATTGCACACATTTTTCTTCTAGGAGCACAGTTGAGAAGATGGAGGAAAAACGTTATTAACTGATGTTTCCTCATTTGGTCCTTTCATAGGAGACTGAGAGAAGGCTCTGATTTCCTAACCTTTAGCTGAGTATTTTATTCATTAGACCACTGCTTCTTAATCAAAATTACAAACAGGAAACATTGCACTTAGATTACTTTGCCTTTTGTGAACTGATGATGGAGTAGAGGTCAGGGGAGGATTCGTTGTTAGTTAATCAGGAGGTTTAGGGACCTCTTCCAGTAGTATATGCATACTTTCTTTTCTCTGTTGTGTTTGTTTGGGGGAAGCTGTTGGAGTTATGCATTCAGGGAATATAAGTCACCCCTTGCCACCACCACCGCACTCTAGCCACCAGCCAACCTGGACCACTTAAAGTTTCCTAAACTTTTTATCATCTCTGGACTCTGGAATCCTTCCCAAATTTAGATCAAGAGGGACCTTAAAGATCATCTTTGGCAGGGTTAACGGTATTCAGTTTACAAATAGGACAACTGACCTCACCAGGGAGGGCCACAGTGACTTACTGGTAAGACTGCTACCCCCTAGCTGGTTCCAGTCCGTTGCTCGCTTCACTGGACCTTCCTCAGTTATATTGTGTTTGGCCTTTTAATTAATATGTTGATGATCAAGTGAAACTAGGAAACTTGTGTTGTTGTGAAGCCTCTCTGGCCTGGCAAGCATACTTTCTTTTCTCTGTTGTGTTTGTTTGGGGGAAGCTGTTGGAGTTATGCGTTCAGGAAATATAAGTCACCCCTTGCCACTACCACTGCACTCTAGCCACCAGCCAACCTGGACCACTTAAAGTTTCCTAAACTTTTTATAATCTCTGGACTCTGGGTCAATTTACCTTATTGCTTCCTTGGCCTCTGATGCCCTGCCCTAAATTCCTTTTTGTCTACTTCATTCCAGCTCAGTCTTCAAAGCTTACCTCACGCATTACCTTTTTATTTTTTCGGGTATCTTCCTTGCCCTTCCAAGTTATGATTAAATGCCTTATCCCAGAGTTCCCACTTAGGACTTAACACTGTGTTTGTTAGTTTGTCTTTGCCCCCAGGAGACTGTAAAACACCAAGTTCATTCCCAGTTCAGATGCACAGTCGTGTCTCTTTGTGACTCCATGGACTGCAGCACGCCAGGGTTCCCTGTCCATCACCAACTCCCAGAGTTTACTCAAACTCATGTCCATTGAGTTGGTGATGCCATCCAACCATCTCATCCTCTGTCATCCCCTTCTCCTCCTGCCTTCAATCTTTCCCAGCATCAGGGTCTTTTCTAATGAGTCAGTTCTTCGCATCAGGTGGCCAAAGTATTGATTGGAGTTTCAGCTTCAGCATCAGTCCTTCCAATGAATATTCAGGGTTAATTTCCTTCAGGATTGACTGGTTTGATCTCCTTGCAGTCCAAGGGACTCCTAGGGGTCTTCTTCAACACCACAGTTCAAAAGCATCAGTTCTCCACTGCTCAGCTTTCTTTATGGTTCAACTCTCACAGCCATATGTGACTACTGGAAAAACAGTAGCTTTAACTAGATGGACTTTTCTCAGCAAAGTTATGTCTCTGCTTTTTAGTATGCAGAAAGTTAAAGAGAACTTAAAATGTTCACCCCAAGAGGGTCTCTTCTGTAGGAGGTGGGTAAGAATCTGCATTACTGCACATATACACTGAAAAGGCATATTCAGCATTACACTATACTTTTTTTTTTTAATGAACGAATTACTTTTGTCATAGAATTACATTGTGGGAAGAATAGCTCAAAGCAAAACTTTGGAGGAGTGGTTTTAATCAGGTATTAAATGTGCTTCCCTGGAGAAGTGTAGCATATAAAAAGTTATCAGTGTCCTTTCTTGCTTGTAAATATGATTGTACTGTCTCAGGCTTCAGTGGCAAGCACACAAGATCCTGGCTTAGGTCTTGACCTTCCTAATAACTGACCTTGAACAAGTCAGCCCTTTATTTTTATTTTTATTTTTTTGCTTGATATGAAATAAAGGAGTTGGTTTTATTAGATAATCTTTAAGGTCTACACAAACTCTGGCACTTTCTGGTCTCTGGTTTAATTGGCACTGGTAGTGATGACCTTCTTTCTGTGATAGTCTCATTTCAATGATCTAGTGTCTGAACAGCTGAGCTCTGTGAGTTCCTTAAAATCAGGACTGCCATGTTGACACAATTCCAAGCTTCACTCACTGGGTGGTAATGGCCTGGCCACTTGTAAGATGGGAATGTAGCAGCTTACCTCTCTCTCTCTTTTTGTTCCATCTTCCTTACGAGGTCAAGAAGTTAAAACAATATTGAATGTTTAAGGGGTATATTAGAGTCAAATACCCCCTTAGTTGGGCAGTTTCCTTTCTCAAAAATAGCAGGTCGAGCAGGAGGATGTTTCAAAGAGAGATGAGTTCATAGACTCATTAGACTATTAATAAAGGGGCACCTGGAAGTCCATTGAGTCCACATGGCCCAACTCTGGCAAGAACAGAAATAGAAACCGTCCTGAATGCATGAGCTGCTCTCCTCATCTTCAGGAGCTGCCAGGCAGGCCTTTCTGAAAACAACCCCACATTCCGCTGACTACAGCCGTGTGCTTGCCCTCCTGTCTAATTGCCGGCAAGCTGGCTCACCACATCAGTGAAATAAGCCTTCTTGCCATGGTCAAAGCTTTCATCTCTAAACCTGGGCTTTGGACATTTCAACTACCATTTTCTCACCTTTTTCTTGTCTTCCCCCCGCCCCCCGCCCAGCCTCTTTGTTGGATAGAATCCTTTGTGTTTCTAGGATTCCTAGTACACTGCCCCAAACCCTTACATATGGCACATATTATATAGTGTGTCTTGCATTTCCTCTCGTATCCCTAGTAGAGACCCTGGCTGCAAATTTCTCATTCTTCCCTTCTTGAAGTCCCAGGCTTTCTTGACATCAGTACCCAATTTTGTGTTTAAGTGTAGCTATCTTAAATTGGAAGCTTCTGGGAAAGTTGGGAGAAATGTTAGATGATTAAGAAAGTCATGTGCCACACCACATGGGAGCCTCTCGAATACAACCTTGGTGGTCATGACCCCAATGGGAGAGGGAAGCCTGTGATGTCACCCCTTTCCCGAGTCCCAGTTTCACAGATAGTATCTCTGAATGGAATTGTCTGAGGGAGATTGTTCCTTGTGAAAAGCTCACATGATGAAGTTTGAAGAGCTTGTTTCACTCGGAGCCCAGCAGGACAGAGTGGTTTGGAATGCAGCATTCAGTGTGTTCTGTTTGGCTGAAAGCTGTCACAGGGAACAAGTACTTAGCAAACAGCATGAACAAGGATTTGAACTAGAAAACGAGAAGGGCCTTAACAATATTGTAATAGTGGCTTGTCTCCTCAAAAACTGCTCAATGGTACACAAGGAGGTGATAAAGAAGGCTAGGAAAATACATAAATAGATTTGGGTTTCATTCAAAACAGCCCAGTGTGAGAGTGCCCTAATATGGGTAAAGTTTGACCAGGGGTTCCTGGACCACTGTGACCATCTTCACATTACTATATCTGATCAGACTGTTGCCTTTTCTAAGGCAATAGTCACAGACTAAGTCTGTGCCCACAGGGTGAACACACAACCTATTGAAAACAGATTGATCCATCAACTGCATATAGTCTGTTTTCACAGTGCCAAATGCCTGGGTTGAATGTTTTTCTCTTTGTATTTCACTGAATTAACTGAATAGACCTGTTGATATTGGTTTGGGCTTTTCATGTTGTAAGTGGAATTATGTGCAATTTAACAGGGCTGTTCTGTCAGTATTTACGTTCCCTTTGCTTGAAAATCGGTTTTTCCCATTTCTCTCCTTTTTATTGAGGTATAATTGACAAATAAAATTGTAAGATAATTTAAAATGTACAACATGATGATTTGAGGTATGTGTACACTGTGAAAGGGTTCCTCCCACCTAGTTAATGAGTTCTTCCTAGTTCTTAAAGTCTCTTTTTAATACTCCAATTTCAGGTGCTATCTGTGCCTGATACACAGAGCCCAAATCTTTATGGATGATAAAATTTAACTACCACAGGTGTGGGCAGTAGTTGGAGGCTCATTTATGATGCTGTCCCCAGGGCCCATGCCACAGGTGCTCGCCTACCTTAGGTGAAACATGAGGATAAGAAGGTACTTATTCCAATGAAGATTACGCTTATGCCTAATTCTGCCCTAAAGCAGCTAGTGCTCTAGCAGGCATCTAGTAGTTGCTATATAAAGGGCTAAGAAAGCACAGTATCCACCCTAAACACATGTTAATAGACTCACTGGAGAGCTTTCGGGTTGTGTATGGACATACCCTGGTTCATTGACTTCAGTTTAAAAAAAGATCAAATCCAATTAGACAGCCTCTTCCAAATTCAGTTCAATTCAACAAACAATTGTTAGGATACAAGCCCCGTGCTACCTCATGCAAAGCTTTTGGATTTTATTTTACCTTTCTGCTTTGTTGTCGCATCAAGTCAGCACGAGTTGATAAATATTGAGGTTTCATTGTTTAGGAAGTTCAACAATGCCTTTTCTTATTTACTTGTAACTCTTGAAAAATTTTATAAGTCTCGTCTCTGCTTGGAAGCCATTTATCTGGAACATCGACTACTAGCTTGGATACAGACTCAGGTACTTTGAAGATGAAAATGTAGTCTTGTATTAAATGTAGTCTTTGTGTCATAGTCCTTTGATTTGGAGGGTCATGTTAGTTTCAAGAAGAGATGGTGGAAATGCTAGTTATTAGCATTTGGATTGTTTCAAGGATAGATTTTTTTGAGGGGGTCCAATTTTAGTGCTGTTCAATGGAAATATAATGCAAGCCACATATGTAATTCTCAATTTTCTAGTATCCACATTTAAAAAGGTAAATTAACTTTAATGATATATTTTATTTAACCTAATATATTGAAAATATTTTCATTTCAACATGTAATCAATATAAAAATTACTAATGAGATATCTTATTTTTAGAATCTTGTACTAAGTCTTTGAAATCCTTTGTGTGTTTTATATCTACAGTATACCTCAGTTCATTCTCCATACATCACGTGGTCAGATAGGCACATGTGGCTAGTGGCTCTAGTATTGGACAGTGCCATCCTAGATGGACTTAAGCTACAGTTGGGATGGGGACTTATGATAATTCAAGGACACTGACCTCCCTTGAGGGGTTTAACAGTACGGCTATACTCAGCTCCATCCAGAATGAGAATTCCTGCTCTCAGATCCGAGATCATTGACCACTTTTCTTCAGGAACAGTGATTATGTTTCTTATGCTATATACTGATTTTTCTATTTTTCTAAAAATATGCCTATAGTCAGCTGTAACTCTATGGACTTTTCCCCTTCATCACAGGATTCGATAAGGAGGGGAAGACCTTAAAGCCTGAAGTAGACAGGGCACAGAAAAAAGGAAAATACTTAATAGTAAATGCATAGTTTTTATTCTCTTTAACAGTCAGCAGTGCTTGTTGAGCAACTACTATGTGTAAGGCAGTGTGCTTGATGCTATGAAGGATTATATGATTGCTGACATGAGCTTAGATTATACTCTTGTGAGTGAGACAGTGAAGTGAAAGTGTTAGTCGCTCATCTGTGTCCGACTCTGCGACCCCATGGACTATAGCCTGCCAGGCTCCTCTGTCCATGGGATTCTCCAGGCAAGAATACTGGAGTGGGTTGCCATTCCCTTCTCCAGGGCATCTTCCCAACCCAGGGACTGAACCTAGGTCTCCTGCATTGCAAGCAGATTCTTATGAGTAATGCAGTACACAAGTATGTAGGCACATGTGTGTACAGAAATACACACACACACACACACACACACACACACACACACACAAATTCTAAGGTAAACACAATGTGCCTGAGTGCCATTACTAGAGGGGTACCACTTTTATTTGGGGCGCAGACTAGGGGAGAGATTACTTCCATTTGAAGAGATTCAGAGGGTGGTTATGGAAGACATAATGAAACTGGGCCTTAAAGGATCAGTATTTTCAGGTCAGTTAATTTAATGAGTTACTCTCAACATATTCTACAGGATCAAATTTGAGATAGATCCTAACAGGGTGAAGTTCACTGACTCCCTGAGGCTTTCTGCATGCATTTTCTGAACAGAGTCATTCTGGGGTGAAGCTTTGTTTTATTCCCATAATGGACCCTTGGTGCCAGAGACTCCACAGAGGCCAAGTTAGCTCCAACCTGGCATGCCTTTTCTGATGTTCGCTGTGACTGCAGGCTTTTCCTTTTCAAGCCAGGGCTCCAAACTTAGGCTATTTGATTAAAATTATGTTCTTTGATGGACCTAGAGATGATCATACTAAGTGAAGTAAGTTGGAGAAAGACCAATACCATACGATATCACGCATATGTGGAATTGTAAAAATAATACAAATGAACTTATTTACAAAACAGAAACAGACTCACAGACATAGAAAACAAACTTATGGTTACCAAAGGGGAAAGGTGAGGGGAAGAATAAATTACGAGTTTGGGATTAACAGATATGAGCTACTATACATAAAATAGATAAGCAAGAAGGACTTACTGTATAGCACAGGGAACTATATTCAGTATCTCATAAAATAATCTGTAATGGAAAATAATCTGAAAAAATATGAACAAAAGAATCACTTTGAAACTAGCACAATGTTGTAAATCGATACTTCAACAAAAAAATTATGTTTTTTGATGTGGTATTTTCCTGTTAGCTACTGATTATATCATGTCCATTGTTGGCTTTGGAAGGGGGAGTAGAGGGCATTTAATTAATTGGTATTGTTTTTTATATCATTTAAAAGTTTATTTTATTTAGAGGATAATTACAGTATTGTGGTGGCTTTTGCCATACATCAGTATGAATTGACCATAGGTATACATGTGTCCCCTCCATCCTGAGCCCCCATCCTACCCCTCATCCCCATCCAACCCCTCCAGGTTGTCACAGAGCACCAACTTTGGGTGCCCTGCATCGAACATCAGACTCCCACTGGCTATCTGTTTTACATATAGTTATTATTACCAACAAAGTTCCATCTAATCAAAGCTATGGTTTTTCCAGTAATCATGTATGGATGTGAGAGTTGGACTGTAAAGAAAGCTGAGCATTGAAGAACTGATGCTTTTGAACTATGGTGTTGGAGAAGATTCTTGAGAGTCCTTTGGACTGCAAGGAGATCCAAACAGTCCATCCTAAAGGAAATCAGTCCTGAATATTCATTGGAAGGACTGATGCTAAAGCTGAAACTCCAACACTTTGGCCACCTGATGCAAAGAACTGATTCATTGGAAAAGACCCTGATGCTGGGAAAGATCAAAGGCGGGAGGAGAAGGGGATGACAGAGGAAGAGATGCTTGGATGGCATCACCAACATGACAGACATGAGCTTGAGTAGGCTCTGGGAGTTGGTGATGGACAGGGAAGCCTGGCTTGCTGCAGTCCATGGGGTCACCAAGAGTCAGACATGACTGAGAGCATGTTACAGTTTACCAGGTGTTTTTGCATGGATGATTACATTTGATGCTTGTAGTTTCTTTATGTGACATTATTACAGGTAAGGAAATTGAGGCTCAGAAAGATATGCTGACTTAGCCCCAGACCTTTGGCTAGTAACTGGTGAAACTGGATTCAAGCAAGACCTTTGGACTTCTTGGCCAGTGTCCTTACCATGCTCCTACCCTGCTTGTCTGCTTCCCCCAAGTCCTGTCCTTCACGTGCTGAGAGATAAGGATATGCAGGCTAGCTCTCTGTTTAGCAATTTAATGAACATAAATCCCCAGACTAACAGTAGATACATTAGAGAGGGAGTATTCAGATTGTAAAACAATATTCCATTAGTTCAAAAAGTGAGCTCCACTGGAGAGATTAGCATACAATTTTACCAAAAAATAATCTTATACCCAGCCACTAAAGAGGGCATTTATTAGGCAAAGTAAAATGCACAGCTCCATGGGACAGGTCCTTACTTGATGTTGGCAAGAATAATTTCTTCATATTAGTCAGTTTTCTATTTCCAGAAATGTATTCTAACCTGAAATCAGTGGAGAATTTCAATTGAGTAGTTTGTGATTTTTTTTTCTTTCTTCCAGGTGAAACACTTTTTTTCATACTCATGGAGTTTCTCAGGATGGAATACATTTTATTTTCCTAACCAGTCCTTAGGAAATTTTGTGCCTGGTTCCTTGTTTTTGCATTTTCAATAGGTCTCAGCTTTTTAATTGGAGGTTCCCAGAGAAGCTGGCTGTGGCTCTTGCGTACCAAGTGAAGTGAGTTTCTATGAAATGATGCTGATAGGCTCCTGAATCACTATCTTTTATAGATAGGAGCTAGTTCCTTGTTTTGGTGAAATTCCTTCTATTTCTCTTTTCAGTGGTGTTCTGAAGAATCATCAACCTTAACAGTGGCATGGAAGAATCAGATCTGACATATAATGCAGCCAATTAACAATAAAACCCTAGAAACACCAAAATCTACTGGCATAGGTCACAACCTTGTATATTTCATTTCTTATTGAAAGTGAAATAGAAAGTCGCTCAGTTGTGTCCAACTCTTTGTAACCTCATGGACTATACAGTCCATGGAATTTTCCAGGCCAGAATACTGGAGTGGGTAGCCTTTCCCTTCTCCAGGGGATCTTCCCAACCCAGGGATCTAACCCAGGTCTCCCGCATTGCAGATGGATTCTTTACCAGCTGAGCCACCAGGGAAGCCAAAGAATACTGGAGTGGGTAGCCTATCCCTTCTCCAGGGGATCTTCCCAACCCAGGAATCTAACCAGGGTCTCCTGCATTGCAGGTAGATTGTTTACCAACTGAGCTACCAGGGAATCTCATTTGATATACGTCAAGATGAGGCAAATACACAATTTTAATGGGAGAGAAATGAAACTTCTGCTGTGTTAACTGTTGACCTATAATGTAGTAAGAAATGTTATTCATTTTCTTCCAAACTGCAATGTTAATGTATGGTTTCCATTGGCAAATAAAGATCAGCAGATGACTAAGAAAATTAGGGGAAGAAATGTGCTATTAAAATGCTATATGATTGGATTTCTCTAAATGCAGTGTGGTTATCTTAAAGCCCTCCTCTTAATTGAATACAATCAAGCATTTTCAAATGATGAAAGGTACAGTGCTGAGTAAATATTTCTAGGGGGTTTCTGTTCTGACACAGAGAGGCTATGAGTGCTATTTTGACCTATTATTAGTATTCCCTAGCAACATTCATCTCCAAGACTCAGAGCTTCTGGAAAAATTGTAACTGAAATTATAATATTTTTTCTGCCTGCAAAAAGAAAGCAACGTTTAACACAGAAGGGACTGTGACTTTGTTAGACTAAGTCCTATAACCTGCCCTGTGATACCATGGTTCATATCCATGTCAAGTCTTTTATTTATTGTTGAAGGAATTCCACATAAACTGAAGCTTTTATACAGAATCATGTAGGAAAAGAAACCTGGACGAGAATTTAGGAGAGGGTTCTCAACTTTGTTCTGGCCCTAACTAACTCTGTGATTTGCCTTCTCTGGACTTTAGTTTCCTCATAGATAAAATGAGGGGAAGAATAGACAGCAATCTCTTTCTCCACTCCCCTCTACCAGCTTTATTGAAGTATAATTGGCAAAACTGTAAAATATTTAAAGTGTACAACCCGATGATTTGATATATGTACACACTGTGAAAGGATTCCCCCTCCCCAGTGAGTTAATTAACATGTCCATCACCTGACTATTTACCTGTGTGTATGTGAACAATTGTTTATTTTCTTACCAAGTCTCAATTACACAATATGATGTTATCAATCATAGTCACCACGTATAATCTCGTTTTTAAATCTCTAAATTCTTCCTCTTCTTTGCTTGCATACTGCTACACGTAATCCACATCACTTATTCATTGGTCATGTGATTAACAGTCCTTCAGGTTCACAATTGGAGTAAAATGCTACTTTAGAGAAACTTGCCATAGTAACTAAATTTCCATTGAGAAAACAGAACCGTGAAAGGGCAACATTTCCTATGTAGTTTTACCCCCCAGATGCCCCTGGACTATGCAGCACTTGCATATATTAGTGATGCAAATCTGGAAGAAGAACAAGACCAAGATGTTATGACCAAGACACTTGATTTGCATTGGAATGCCTCATGCGAACAGTACATCAGAACTCACCAAGTGGCATTTGGCTTGAACTCTTGGAGGGCTTGCCAGTCTACAAAGAATCCAAGCGGCAATGTTGGAATGACAGCAGGCCATTGTTCTTCTCTAAATGCAACTTGATGCTGAATCTGAGGAGATTGGAAAAAAAAAGTATGAATTTGATCATGTAAAGTCACTTCCTTTCTGTGGGCACCAGTGACCTCATCTATAAAATGAGAGCATAAAACTTGGGCATAGTTATGTCCCACTTGTCCAACTCTTGACAGTCTGTGTTTCCATTTGGATTTTTCTTTAAAGAACTGGATTTAACATTTGCATGTTGACGGGAAAGGAGAAAGCAACTTCTAAGATGAAGAGGAGCTTTGAGAGAATTAAGGTTCAAACATAGGCTTCACTGCCTTTGCGGTTTTGTCCAGCGCTAGACCTGCTCCATGTCCTTTTTCTCTCAGGTTAAAGGACTGATGAAAGTGGTGGATACTGTATGTCACTTTGTCAGTGGGGTATTAAGCCAGTAAATAAGAAAAAGGAGTATGGGTATCCCTGCTTTTCAAAAGTTTGCTTTATGCCACTTTGCTTTTTCAACTTACATTGGTACCTGTTTTTGCTAACCCAAAGAAATCTGAGGAGGATTTCTGCTTTTACAAAAAAAGATGAAAAGCGAAAATAGTGTTTATTTTGCTACAAGCAGTTATGGCAGCAGCGTGCAGTGCACCCGGAGCCATGAGAGTGTCATGGCCAAGCTCCTTCTCCTTATACAGTCAACATTGCAGCACCCAGGCGCTGTAGCTTTGAGCTATGTCTGTGAGCATCTGTGCTTTCTTCCCATTTATCTTGTGCCTCTCTTAGCAAGATATATCCTAAGGTAATTGCTTCTTCACTTTACACCATTTTGGCTTATAGATGGTTTCACAGGAATGTTCTGCTTTCCAACATGGGGAAACTTGTACTGGCTTTTCAACTCCTCACTCCATCACTGTCTTCCCTTTCTGGCCTCTGGTCACCTCAGTGCCATCTAACAAAACTGGTACAAGAATCAAATACATCATCGTGTCTCCTAAGCACTTTCCATTTGGAGGGCAGAATGCCAGTGACATGAGGGTGAAGTGAATACTGCTACAGATTTTATTTATTAAATTTGATTTAAAAAAAGCTTGCTGTTTAGTTGCTAGTGAAAGTTGATCAGTTGTATCCAACTCTCTGCCACCCCATGGACTATACAGTCCATGGAATTCTCCAGACCAGAATATTGGAGTGGGTAGCCTTTCCCTTCTCCAAGGGATTTTCCCAACCCAGGGATCAAACCCAGTCCCCTGCATTGTAGGCGGATTCTTTACTGAGGCACAAGGGTAGCCCAAGAATACTGGAGTGGGTAGCCTATCCCCTCTCCAAGGGATCTTCCTGACCCAGGAATTGAACTGGGGTCTCCTATATTGCAGGCAGATTCTTTACCAACTGAGCTATCACGGAAGCCCGTTTAGTCAATAAGTCGAGTCCAGCTCTTTGCAATCCCATGGACTGTAGCTCGCCAGGCTCCTCTGTCCATGGAATTCTCCCAGGCAAGAATACTGGAGTGGGTTGCCATGCCCTCCTCCAGGGGTCTTCCCAATTCAGGGATCAAACCTGAGTCTCCTGCATTGCAGGCCAATTCTTTAGTGCTGAGCCAACAAGGAAGCCTGTAAAAGCTTATGTAAAACAGAAATTTTCCAGGGACTCTTCTACAAATTTTACAAATATTAACTCATTTAATTTTATAGCATGGATTATAAATTGGACCTGTTACTGTCCCCTATTTTACAGAGGAAGAAATTGAGCCACAGAGAGGTTAACTACATTGTCTAAAGTGAAACAGCTTAGTAACAGCAGATCCCTGAACACTCCCTCTTGGTCTTGTCCTGCGGTGGAGGCCACGAGGAGGAATTCGTCACTCTGGGTCTCAGAGTCATCGTGCTCATATATCAGCCGCTCACCCAGGATGTCTTGATCCGTGAAGGCAGTAATGTTGTCCTGATTTCCAGGAAAATCTGAAAAGCGAATCAGTTTCAGCTTCCCGTGTTGCGGACTCTTGGTGACTGTATATTGGAAAGTCCGATTGTCTAAGGTTTAAGCAAATAATTCCGACTTTGTGATTAATTTCCTTTCTCCCTCTTTTACAAGTAATCCTCTGTTCATTACAATAATGTGCCTCCTCTCTGCTTTAAAGTTGATTCTGAAAGTATATAAAAAAAAAAAAACCTCAAAAGTCTAGTTCCACAGTCCATGAGTTTTTTTTTTTTTTTAAATTATTTATTTGGCTGCATGGGGTCTTAGTTGTGGCACTCAGGATCTTTAGTTGTGACATGTTAACTCTTACTTGTGGCAAGTGAGATCTAGTTTCCTGACCAGTGATTGAACCTGGGCTCCTTGCATTGGGAGCATGGAGTCTTAGCCACTGGACCACCAGGGAAGTCCCCCCCAGTCCATGCTTTTAACCTTTGTGTGCTTGGGATTCTGGGTTGCCTGGTGTAATTCTGTATATCTCTTACCCCAAAGGTGCGGCAGCTTCTGTGGATAAGTGGCAGGCTTCAGCAGTTGGACAGGTCCCATGGCTCTCCGCTTCTGTCGGCCTGACAGAACCAGATCCCAGGAATGTTTCATTTCCCCAATCCTGGGTCTATCCTGGGCAAACTCTTTCTACCCTCCACACACCACGATTGTGTGCTCTCTGACCTCTGTCCTGTAGGTTTTTCCAAGTCCTATGACTGTATCTACAGAATAGCAAACATTCCCTTAAACATTTGGTTTACTCAACCAGCCAGTAAGTCCAATGAGGAAAGACCAGCTGTTGTTTATTGAACGCTTACTACGTGCCAGGCACTGAGACAAAGTCTTTGCGGGCATTATCTTGTAATCCTCCCATCACACCTGTGAGATGGCATCTGTTATTATGTTTATGTTACCAAGGGAAAAAACCAATGTTCAGTTACAAACCCAAGGTCACACTTTTTTTTTTTTTTTTTGCACATGTGGGATTTTAGTTCCCTGCCAGGGATCGAATCCATGCTCCCTGCATGGCATTGGAAGCTCAGAGTTTTAACCACTGGATCTCCAGGGAAGTCCCCCAAGGTCACACTTTTGAGTACCTGGTAGAGCCATAATTTTTACTTGAGCCATATATGATCCAAAGGTCTTGGGTTTAGTTATTCCTTTATCTTGCTTTCAGCATTTTCCTGGGACAACCTGCCCAATACATTCTGCAGCTGCTTGCCCTTGTTATTATTGGTATGCCAAATTCGGCCTCACTGGATCATAATTTTAATACAAGTGCACCATTTTCTTATGATAACACAAATCATTTTGGGATTGTAAGGGAACATTTGCCTTGCCCATAACAGGACATCTAGTGTAATGGATCTTGACAAGTGCTACCTTGTCTTAGAGAAGTTATGGAAAGAGACTCTGAGAGGATTTAACTAGGCCAAGGGGATTAAGGATGTCATATATCATACTCCTGTGGGCTTTTTGAATGGAGAAATTGGGTTTGCTATTAGAATGGACCTGGACAGAAGAAAATAAGACTGTTGTGAATAAAATATAAGAATTGTTATTACAGCACATGGAAACACCTTTAGGGCTTGTGATTTGACCGTATTCCCAGATTGCTGCTCTCCAGTGTATGCAGTTTGCTTTGAAAGCAACTGAGATGATATTAAAGCTGTGGATGATGCTAAAATCTCCATACAAGAAGGCTAAATCAACTAAACCAAACTTTAAAACCCGTTTGACTTTATTAATCTTTGTAACTCAAGGCACACTCCCAAGAAGAAAGGATCCTATATGCCTCAGGTCTGAATCTAATTGCCAGTTAATAAAAATTCCAGGGTATCCTTAATCAGCCAATTAACTGACCTAACAATTATAATAGGGAAAGAAGGTGGGAGGGGTCGAGACTGGGAATAACAAATCCATCAAGGTGGAGTAAAATGCTTCAGAGGTTAATGGTGGACACCCTTTAACATAAAGGATTTTCTTCTACCTTGACTAGGTTCCCGTTTTTCTTTTCTTTCTCCCTTCCCTGACATTTGTAATTGTTGGAACCTCTAATTGGCTGATAAGCTAATTGAGAGAGGGAGGAGGAGAGGCTTAAAGATGTGTAGTATGTATTTTTTTTAAGGTTTTTATTCTCTGAAACAATATTTATGTGAAAATAGTTCACTGCAGTTAAGGGTATATTTCTATTTGAAATTTAGAGCATTTTTTTTTACTGGAATAGTTACCTCCTAATTTATGAATCCCACAACCTTAAACATATTGATAAATTGAGATTGAAATATAACATGAAAAGTCTGACACTTAAGGAAGCCAGTTATTTTTTTACTTGAACATAGCTTCATAAAAATTTTAAGCCACAGTAAAATAGAAGCTCTCCTTATTAAAAGAATATATTATTGGGACAGAATTATATTTTTATTTGTATGCTGAAAATTATAATACATTGAGGACTGGAAAAAGTGTGACTGTAGGTGAAATTTTCTTCTCAATTATGATTTACTATTTTATAAATACTCTCAGATGTTGATAATAAGAAAAAGTTTAGAGTAAAAAGAACGGTGCTTGCTCCAAGAAACTCAGCTGCTGGAGTTTTCCTTTGTAGATGCATGCATGTGTTTAGAAAAATGTATTTGGTAACAGTAAGTGATGGAAAACTGTCAGAGAAACTCAAGGTGGATCTGCAAACCTGGTCAAGCCCCCAGAGTTGTAAAGCATCCTCTAAGATTTATTTAGTACATGTAGTACTTCAGTACTTTGATCACCACTCATCTAGACTTTTTCACCAGGCTATGGAAATAGAGCATTTTAGATTTTGAAGAAAACTTGGAGATCACTTAATTCTACCTTCTCATTGAACCAAAGAGGAATCAGAAACCCAGAAAGGAGAAAGGACTTGTCTAAAGTCACAGGAAATTTTCTGGCTGAGCTGGGAGCAGGTCTCCAGATTGCCAGCCCTGTGTTCTTTCCTTTCTTCCCAACTTCCCCTTATATAAATGATACCAAAGGCCAGGGGGCAAATGCCAACTGCCATATTCTGTTAAAGACTGTTTCAATGCAAAAATCTGTTGCACTCCAAGTCTGATTGCCTTCATTTTTCAATCATTCTTCAATGGCCAACTCAGAAAGCATATGTCTTAGTTTTATTCTTATGAGCCTCGTTCCTCTTTCACTAATGCATTATTAACATGTCTTCTTTCTGTTCTGAAATGTTCTCAGGGGAATAACTGTGTCCTGAATTTGGAAGTGGAAATGACTGTAGGATCTATTCCTTTTAATCTGATGGCTAGGAAGTGCTGCTACCCTTTCAGTTCTCCCAGATTCGGCTTAAAAGGATTGTTCAGAATAATTCTTTTCTAATGCTGTTATAAACTGTACTCAGCCTTACAAGGTATATATGGACCTTGATTTTTATGTATCTGTTTTTTCGGAAAGAGAGGATGTTGGTTTTTTGTTTCCTCAGCTTTTTGTTGTGTTTTGTTTTCAGTCTTCAGGCTTTAAAATTTATTTGTGTAAAGGCTTCTCTTATTTTTCTTACTGAGGGCTAGTTTCACTTGAGCTTGTAAATTGCTTGTAAATCAAGATCTGATTAGGAAGTAATATATTCATCTGTAACTCCTGCATAAAAGTTATTCAAGTATTGTGACAAAATAAGTGTTGTTTACTTTATACATTTTCTGCAAATTCTAAAGATTTCGTCTAACTTAAAGGCTCTCATGGAATCTCGGGGATTGTGGCTTGCCCACTGAGAGTATAAAGGCTTGCTAAATTAAGTTGATTTGCCTGAGAAAGAAATGCTTCCATTATTCATGTCAGAAGCCTGTCACATCAAATTGAGGGAGTGGAGAAAACCCTTTTTTATCAACATTTTGAACCAAGAAAAACCAACCATTGAGGGCCTGAATTTCAATTGGGGAAAAAGTCAGGCTGAAAGCAGGGTTCAAAAAAAAAAAAAGAAAAAGGCTGGGTATTTGTCTAATGTTGAAAATCAGTAGAGGAGATTGATTTAACTTTGGCTGAAACTTTTTATATAGACAGACAGAATGAAACTTCTTAAAGCAGCAAGTAGTACATACAATCTTGGTGTCTTTCATGTGTAAACTTGTCAAAAGTAGTTAAGCTAATTCAAATTTAAATCTCCTTGAATTTCTATTCTTTGACTTTTAATTTGTTTATTTTAAAGGATTTAGGAATGCATTTCTTGGGGGTTACTTTTCAAACATTGATGAATGTATTTTGTTTTTCAGAGTTCAAGATTATAGGCTCTGTTTTGTGATTAGAAATTATATTAATAAGAGAAGGAAGACAGACTAGTCAAGGACCAGCCCTCTTGTTTGTATCAGGTATGTGGGCATTTGTCTTTGTATGGGTGGATGTATGCACACACACACACACACACACACACAACACACACACACACACACCTAACTTCAAATGAAACACAAGTCATTAAGAGAATAATACAAGTTGGAACAGTTAGGGGAGGACCATTTCCCAAGACAAGATATCCTCATGCAATATTAGTTTAGGAGACTTCTCTCGTATTTGCATTTGTTTAATTTTAAGTAGTTGAAACACAATAATAATAATAATATAGGATAAATTATTTGATTATTTATGTAATGAAATATGATGCTCACCTTTTTTTTTTGCAATATTTGATTTCTATATATGCATTTCAAATGATTGCAGGCCCCAGTAAATTCACTCTCAAGAACAAGGTTTATTTTTACAGATTTAATTCTTACCAACCGTCATTTACTTTGAATATGTTTCTGCCATTATTATCCAAGCAATAGTCTTCAAATGGTAATTTTAATCTGATTTAAACAGAACATCTGTTGGGCTACCGAAAAATGTGCAACATTATTTTCTATATTTCCTAGATATATTTTTGCAGATATATATCTGATTTTAATCCAAGAAAATGGCTCCAAAAATGATCAACTGGACAACTAAAAAATTGGACAATTTAAATTGTTTGAAGGAAGTCCTGCTTTCCCTTCCTCTTTTAACAAATGAAACCTGAAATCTTGTAAAAGAATAAGACAAGCTTTTTTCCTTTTTTTGGTGGGAGGTTCTGCAGTACTTCAGTCTTTAACTGAACATTATGCTTACTTGATATTTGTGCCCAGTGGAAATAAGAGTTGGCTTGTGGTGTTACCAGTACAAAAGTAATTACTTCTCGGATCAACTGCAAATATGTGCAGGTTGTAGATGGGGGAGCCGTGAATGAAAGAGAGAGGCGATTGTACTGTGGAGGACTGCAGAAGACAAGGATTAATGGTGAGTAGAATTGTATTTTGGTGTTCTTTCAGTAACGTTACAATCTCTCTGGAAGTGAATGCTGCTAACAAGGGAACCTATGAGGCAGGAGGTTGGAATGGGGTGGAGGTGGGGCATTTGGGGGTGCTAAATACAGAGAACCATGTCAGAGTGAGAATTGAATATCTAGCTTCTGTGTATTTACAAAACAAACAAACAAAATAACAAAAAACAACCTTCTCATTTGACCTGTGCTTTTTTAGATATGGCTCCACCAGGGGTCATTGCTATTGTGCCAGACCCCCATGTCTATTTGCTGGCTGTTTCTGTCAGAATATAGATAATTGTTCAGAGAAAGACTTTAAATTGGTGTGCAGCAGGAACTGAGGATGGCAATAGCGAACTCTTCAAAGTTTTCCCTATAAAATGTTATCACTGTCAGACAATTTTCAGATGCTGATAATGTTATTTTGTAATGAATGAAATTTGAGTTATGTAGCATCATAAAATGATAGCTTGTTAGAACTGGGAGAATTTTAGAAATTGGCTAGAGTTAACAGTCTTACAGATACGAAAACTGGAAACTCAAGGGGGCAGACTTGGTATCAGAACCCAGTTCTTATTCCCAGGGCCAGTGAACTTCTCATTGATTCCCATAGGACTAATAGGTTCAGTTTTCCTCTGCTTAGTGTCAAATGATGCTGAAATAGAACATATTAAATAAAAATTAAAAACCTCTGCAACTCCAAACCCCAGAGATAACTGTTCATGGCTAAGAGTGTTTCTTCTAAGCTCCCCTACCCTCAATATAAAAATAAGCATTATTATTTTTACCTTGTATTTTTCACATTTTCTTGCTTGTTTTATATATATGTGCACACATATAATACCTAATGTGTATAACATATAATCTGCTCCATATGATTCTGTACTTTTTACAATGCAAACTACTTTTAAGCAATATTCTTATAAAAATTAATACAGATGAATTATCAAAGTATGTCCACATTGCAAAAAACACACAAAAACCTGCAAAATCACATGCAGGGTTTTGAAACTCTGTCTACTTTCTCCTACCTTATAATCCTACGCCCCTAATTCCCACTAACAAACTCTTTCTAAACATAGCATAGACACATTTTTTATTTATTATAGATTGGGATTATACTTTGCATAGTAATCTGTAACTTTATTGTTTTTATTCAATATCCATCTTGTAAACATTTTTTATGTGAGTACAAATAAATCTACCCCATCTTTTTTAAAGGGTCCATAAAATTGAATTGTATTGATTTTGATAAAGTTGAATATCTTTTTGTTTCTTGATATTTTGTAAATTTTTCTGCGAAGTCCCTGTATGTTTTTTTTTTGTTGTTGTTATTTAAAAATTGATATGTAGAAACTTTCTGCATTGTATGGGCAATTACTATTTGTCATAAATATTGCA
Source organism: Budorcas taxicolor (assembly GCF_023091745.1). Lineage (NCBI taxonomy): Eukaryota > Metazoa > Chordata > Mammalia > Artiodactyla > Bovidae > Budorcas > Budorcas taxicolor. The sequence goes on from NC_068935.1 coordinate 47,895,260, forward strand.
AATATTTCCTCTTGTTTGTCATTTTTTTTCACCTTTGTTTCTGGTGTCTTTTTAATTCTTATATAAAAGTTTTAGATTTTTCTGTAAGCAGAGATACTAGGTTTTCCCTTGTTATTTCCTGTCCCTAATGTCAAGCCAAGAAAGGCCTTCTACCCCATGATTAAAAACAAAATACAAAATCCCTCTTATCTCTCTAGGTGTGTGTCTCTCTATATATATGTATGTGTGTCTCTCACTCTCTCTCTATATATATGTATGTATGTGCTTGGTCACTCAGTCGTGTCAGACTCTTTGTGACCCTATGCACTCTAGCCTGCCAGGCTCCTCTGTCCATGAGATTTCCCAGGCAAGAATACTGGAATGGGTTGCCATGCCCTCTTCCAGGGGATCTTCCCAACTCAATGATCCAATCCATGTCTACTGCATTGACAGGCTGTTTCTTTACCATCTGAGCCAGCAGGGAAGCCCAATATATGTATACACATATATGTATAGTTTTGGCCATGCTGCAAGGCTTGTGGCATCTTAGCTCCCTAATCAGGAGTTGAACCCTGGGCCCGGGCAGTGAGAGTGCTGAGTCCTAACCATTGGACCCCCAGCGAATTCCCTTATATATATATATTTTTTTTTTCTGATACTTTTATGGCTTTAATTTTTTACATACTTAGATAGGCAAGGCACATAGTGACTAGTGGTAGATCAAGTGTTCTCCTTGCACATACATGGGTCTGCTCATGTACACACACACAGACCAAAGTAACTGTGGAGGTGATACATATGTTAATTATTTGATTGTGGTAATCATTTTACAGTGTATACACATGTCAAAATGTCATGTTGTATACCTTAAATGTATATAATTTTTATCTCTCAAAGGTCAATTTAGGGACTTCCCTAATAGTCCAGTGGTTAAGAATCCTTGCTTCCACTGAGGGTGTGGGTTCGATTTCCGGTTGGGGAACTAAGATCCCACATGATAAATGGTGCAGCCAAAAAAAAAGAAAAAGACTCAGTAGCATGGACATTGAAGTAGGCAAGCTTATGTTTGAGTTATTGCTCAACTAACTAGCTGTGTGACCTTGGGCAAGCCACTTTTCCTCTCAGTGCCTTGATTTCCCCATCTGTAAAATAGGCATAGAGTCATTCCAAGGACTAAACAAATTAAGGTGAATGATTTTAAGGAATATAGCCCAATGCTTGGCACATAGTAAGTTCACAAAAAATTATAGCCATTTTTCTTATGTAAATCTGTGATAAATTTATAATTTATTTTGCCTATAACTTGGAAAAAATAGAATTCTGAGTGAAATTACATTGTTTTTACAGGTTCTCTGGAGACTAACATCTCTACCAAACTGAATCTCCCATGTAGAATTTAGGTCTTTTTCCATGTCCTTCATTGGAATTTTCTTAGTAAGAGTCTTAACACTTTTCTTGTTATTTCTTATTTATTCCTGAGTACTTTATAACTCTTATTGCTATTGAGAATGAAAGTAATTTTTAATGTTATGGTGAATGAGAATTTTCATTACATTTATTAATAGGTTATTGCTTATATAAAGGAAAGTGATGAATTGGTTTTATGCATAGTTTGTAAGGAGCCACCTCACTGAACCCTCTATTAATTCTAATAGTTTATTTTCTTGGAGACTGTTGTATCATCTGTTCTCTTTTTAACATTTATTATTCATTTCTTTTTATTGTTTCATTGCATCAGGCAAAATGTTGAGAACAATACAGAGGCAGTGACAGTCTTGTCTTGGTTTTGATTTGAATGCTTATAGGGCGTGACCTCTATCATGATATTGTATTGGTTTCTGATATTAGCTTTTGTATTGATAAAGATGTTCCTATTCTTAAGTTTGCCAGGGTTTACAATCAAGAATTACTGTTGAAGTTTATCAGATGCCTTTTTGGCATCTAATGGAATGACATTTTAATTATTTTTTTAAAAATTTTATGTAACCAGTTAATATATTGAACTTCTGTAACACTGGCTTTGGTTTGCTAATAATGAGAATATCTGTTTCTAAATTAATAACTGAGATTGAATTCGAATTATCTTCATCAGGTTTTTGTACAAGTGTTACCAAAGTCTTCCAAATTTATCTGATAAATTGTTTTTGCCTGTAGTCCAGAATAATTTAAATAGCACAGTAGTTACACATTTCCTAAACATTTGAGAGGTTGCAAACTTTAAGAAAATTTTTTTGGTGATTGATCTTTTTATACACTTTTTAAATTCTTCTATGACTATTGTTTTATTTATAGTCTTTGTTGATCTTTGAGTCAATTTTTCATATTTATAGTTTCCCAGAAAATGGTTCATTTAATCTAATTTTCAATGTCATAAAATTGTGCATGCCTGCATGCCTAGTCACTCAGTCATGTCCAACTCTTTGAGACCCCATGTACTGTAGCCTGCTGGGCTCCTCTGTCCATGGAATTTTCCAAGCAAGAATACTGGAGTGGGTTGCCATTTCCTTTTCCAGGGGATCTTCCTGACCCAGGGATTGAACCTACGGCTCCTGCATTACAGGCAGATTCTTTACCACTGAGCCATCTGGGTAGCCCACACTTGAGCGTATGTGTGAGTATATGATAAGTTGCTTCAGTCATGTCCAACTCTTTGCAACCCTATGGGCTATAGCCTGCCAGGCTTCTCTGTCTATTGGGATTCTCCAGGCAAGAATACTAGAGTGGGTTGCCATTCCCTTCTCTAGGGGATCTTCTTGACCCAGGGATCGAACCTGCATCTCTTATGTCTCCTGCATTGGCAGGTGGGTTCTTTAGCACTAGCACCACGTGGGAAGCCCCACTTAAGTGTATACCTTGTTTATTACTTAATAAACATCATTAAAACTTTGGAAGCCTGAGGCTCCTCTTCTAACTCTGAATTTTACATTCATCATATCCTTTCTACATGATTTTACCATGTATATACATATATATTTCCAGAGTGTGTGTATATATATATATATATATATAGTTGTTGTTGTTGTTGTTTGTTTTCCTACTCCAGGGGATCTTCCTGACCTAGGGATCAAACCCACATCTCTTGTGTCTCCTGCATTGACAAGCAGATTCTTTGCCACTGTGCCACCTAGGAAACAAGGTTGTGCATACTATTTTCTTATACCTTGTAAAGTCTCTTCTGCATCCACTGTATCATTACTTATGTTGTATGATTTTGTTTTGTTTGTTTTTTGTCAGTTTTGCCAGGTTTTTATATAGTTGCTTTTTTTTCTTATATATTTTTTAAAAAATATAAATTTATTTATTTTAATTGGAGGTTAATTACTTTACAATATTATATTGGTTTTGCCATACATCAACATGAATCCTTTTTAAAAAAAGGAAGCCAGTGATTTTACTAATCATATCTGCTTAATATCTAGATAATGTATCAATTTCTCTTTCATTTAAATTGATTTCTTCATCATAATTTCTTTTGGCTTCCACTTTTTTTTCTAGTTCATTTTTAGTTGAATTTCTTGCTTACGTACTTTCTGACTTTCTCTTTTTTTGGCTGTTCTGGGTCTTCCTGGGCTACTCTCTAGTTGTGGTGCATGGGCTTCTGATTTCAGTGGCTTCTCTTGTTGCAGAGCGTGGGTTTTAGGACATGTAGGCTCAGTAGTTGTGGTGCATGGGCCTAATTGCCCTGAGGCATGTGGAATCTTCTGAACCAGGGACTGAACACATGTCCCATCCCCTGCATTGGCAGGTGGACTCCTCACCAACTCAGTGTTTCTTCTTTAATAATAAGATAGTTTAAGGCCATGGGGTTTCGTCTTGAGTGTGATACTTATTAATTAATTAATTGACAGGATCGTAGTTCCCCAACCAGGGATTAAACCTGTGCTCCCTGCAGTGGACGTCAGAGCCGTAACCCCTGGATAACCAGAGGATTCCCTTGAGTATGATTTTCATTGCATCTTATAGGTTTTGATCATCTTATAGGTTTCTATAGCCTTCAGATTGTCTGTAATACAGTTTTGATTTCCTCTGGATGATCAAAAATTCACACCTACCTTTTAATTGTTAATTTCTTGTTTTACTTTAAAATTGTAATTAGCAGTCCCTGGTGCCTCAGTGATAAAGAATCTGCCTTCCAGTGCAGGAGACCTAGATTCAATCCCTGGGTCAAGAAGATCCCCTGGAAAAGGAAATGGCAACCCATTTCAGTATTCTTGCCTGGGAAATCCCATGGGCAGAGGAGCCTGGAAGGCTATAGTCCATGGGGTCACAGAAGAGTTGGACACAGCTTAGTGACTAAACAACAACAAATATAGCACATAAGATTTTTAACGTTTTTAGACTTTCTTGGAGGCCAATCAATTTTCAGAGGTGTTCTTAGAACATTCAAGAAAACATGTTGTATTCAGGATATAAATTCTTCCTATATTGATTTTTAAAAGCTTATCATTATTTAAACCCTTCTTACAGATTTACTTGATCTTATAAAATTCAGAGAGAGATGTGTTAAAATTTCCTATATAACTATAGGTTTATGAATTATCTAGGTATTTCTAACTTTTGTTAAAAGAATAAATTATGGTACTATGTAGTTCCATAAAGGTTAATGATAGTATTATCTTCTTTGTAATTTTACCTTTGAGTGAGTGAGTGAGTGAGTGAAGTCGCTCAGTCGTGTCTGACTTTTTGCAACCCCATGGACTGTAGCCTACCAGGCTCCTCTGTCCATGGGGTTTTCCAGGCAGTAGTACTGGAGTGGATTGCCATTTCCTTCTCCAGGGGATCTTCCCAACCCAGGGATTGAACCCAGGTCTCTGTTTTCATTTTATTTGAATTTCCCTAGTATATTATTGCCCATATTTTTATGACTAACCTTTTTATATCAAATTACTTGGGTGTATTCCTCTACTTCTATTTGATTCTTATCTGTATTTTCCAATCTTCATAAAAAATCTTCCAGCTTCTAACTCTCTCTATTCATTGACTCTTCTCCCAAGTACTTTGAATATCTTTGTAATCATTGCCTTGAACACTTTCTCAGGTAGATTTCTTCTATTTGTTTATTTGTTTTTAGTTCTGCTGTCTTCCATGCTGTGTGCGGGCTTTCTCTAGTTTCCGTGAGCAGAGGCTACTCTTCATTGCATTTCACAGGCTTCTCTCATTGCGGTGGCTTCTCTTGTTGCAGAGCGTGGGCTGTAGGGCACAGGCTTCAGTAGTTGCAGCAGTTGTGCCTGGTAGTTGTGGTTCCCGGGCTCCAGAGCACAGGCTCAGTAGTTGTGGCGCATGGGCTGAGTTGCTCCATGGCATGTGGGATCTTCCTGGGTCAGATACCGAACTCGTGTCTCCTGCATTGGCAGGTGGATTCTTTACCCCTGAGCCACCAGAGATGTTGCATGGTTTGTTCTTTATATCTTTAGTTGTAGAAGAGCTTTTTTGCCAATCTTCAGGTTTTTTTCATCAATAGTTGCTCTGTGAGTTGTAATTTTAGTATTTCTGTAGTAAGAGGTGAGCTCAGGACTTTCCTACTCTGCCATCTTGGTCCCTCCCCCTATTTTCATAATGATGTTTTAAAGTTTTCAGTGTGCAGGTGTTGAACTTCCTTTGTTATGTGTATTCCTAACTATTTTATTCCTTTTGATTTTATTGTCATTGGAGTTGTTAATTTCATTTTTGGACTGTTTATTGCAAATATATAGAAATTCAGTAAGTATATTGATCTGTATTTTGTGAGATTTCTAAATTCATTTATTAGTTTAAGTAGTTTATTTTTGTGGATTATTTAACATTGTGTCATCTGCTGATATAGTTTACCTATTCTTTTCCACCTTTGATGCCTTTTGTCTTTCTCTCGCCTAATTGCCTCATCTAGAATTCCAGTAAAATGTTGACCAGACTGATGAGAGCAGACCACCTTATCTTGTTTCTGATCTTAGGGGGAAAGTATTCAGTTCTTCACCATTAAGTATGATATTAACTGTGGGTATTTTCCCTTCATTTAAAAATTTATCTTGAGTAATGGGGAAACAGTGGAAACAGTGTCAGACTTCGTCTTTTTGGGCTCCAAAATCACTGCAGATGGTGATTGCAGCCATAAAATTAAAAGACGCTTACTCCTTGGGAGGAAAGTTATGAACAACCTAGACAGCATATTGAAAAGCAGAGACATTACTTCGCCAACAAAGTTCCATCTAGTCAAGGCTATGGTTTTTCCAGTGGTCATGTATGGATGCGAGAGTTGGACTGTGAAGAAAGCTGAGCACCAAAGAATTGATGCTTTTGAACTGTGATGTTGGAGAAGACTCTTGAGAGTCCCTTGGACTGCAAGGAGATCCAACCAGTCCATTCTAAAGGAGATCAGCCCTGGGATTTCTTTGGAAGGAATGATGCTAAAGCTGAAACTCCAGTACTTTGGCCACCTCATGCGAAGCGTTGACTCATTAGAAAAGACTCTGATGCTGGGAGGGATTGGGGGCAGGAAGAGAAGGGGACGACAGAGGATGAGATGGCTGGATGGCATCACTGACTCTATGGACGTGAGTTTGAGTGAACTCTGGGAGTTGGTGATGGACAAGGAGGCCTGGCATGCTGCAGTGCAGTGAAGGACAAAGCACAAGACTCTGGAGATGCCAGTCAACCGTGTGATGCTTTCTCTATATCAGCGGTTCCCAGTCTTTTCATCATCAGGGACTGGTTTTGGGAAAGACAGTTTTTCCGCAGATGGTGTTGGGGGGAATGGTTTTGGAATGATTACATTTATTATTATTATTATTACATTACATTTATTGTGTACTTTATTTCTGTTATTACATCAGCTCTGCCTCAGATAATCAGGCATTAGATCCTGGAGGCTGGGGACCCCTGGTCTATATCACTCACTTGTGTATAGAATGAGGCCAGAAAGTAGGTTTTCTGAATTCTGTAAGGCAATAAAAGTTTGTTTTTCCCTTAACTTTGGCATTAAGGAGTGTCGCAATTTTTGTGGCCATGTCACAAAGGAAAGAATTTCCAAATTTGAGAAAGATGGGGAGGAAAATAATTGTCTTACATGCTTTCTTCATCTCTGTACAGTCTTCCAAAATGGCTTTTTATTGGAAAAAATCACCACCCTCTTTTGAAAGTGCTGACACTGACCTTTCCTAGTAGTTCAGATGGTAAAGAATCTGCCTGCAATGCAGGAGACCCATGTTTGATCCCTGGGTTGGGAAGATACCGTGGGGAAGGGCATTGCAACCCACTCTAGTATTCTTGCCTGGAGAAGTCCATGGACAGTGGAGCCTGGCAGGCTACAGTCCATGGGATCACAGAGTCAGATACTACTGAACCAACTTAGCACGCAATGCTGACCTTCACAAAAATAGCAGACCTTTAGCTGGTGAACCTGTACCAGCTATCCCAATCCAGAAGAAATTTATTAAAAAAAAATTAAAGTGCTAAGTCTTACACTTTCCGATACATCATACTGAACATTTAGTGTGGGCAAACAGCTCCCAGATAAAACAAAAAAAACTTTCATTTTACTGAAAGGGCTTGCACCATCAGCAGCCATGTTGCTTCTCAAGCCTGATGTCCTAGCAGATTAGCTATGAGCTTGTAGGTGAAACAGCCACTGCTGCCTCCCTCTGGTCTTATTTTCCTGTACTTCTAAAACCTATCTTCCTTCATCTGATTTTTCCTTAACTATAAAATCGTCATTCTCTTTGTGTAAGAAGGTGAATATGAGTTTCGTTATTCTGCATCTTTTCCCTTTATAAAAAGAGTTCAAGGCCAGCCACCATTCAACTCAGGACAATTATTGTTGTGAGAAAATGTAAGGACCAGACTTTCCAGAACCTCCAAATTTCTAATAGAAGTGAGAATAACTATTTTTATTTATAATTGTTGACACATTTTAATTTTCCAATCTGCCAGAGACCATGTTTAATCTCTAGTCTGGGTCCAAGTAGAAAAGACTCAGTTGCCTTTTAAAGTGATTTGAAAATAAGTTCAAAGTTCTGTATTTATTCATGTACGTTTTATTTCAGGTATCCTTTATTCCTTTGTGTGTATCCAGATTTCCATCTGGTAACATTTTCTTTCTGTCTAAAAGACTTCTGTTAACATTTCCTGTATTGCCGTTCTGTTGGTAATGAATTCTCTCAGATTTTGTATGTATGAAAAAAACTTAAAACATTTTTTTTTGAAAAATGTCTGCCATATAGAGAAGTAGGATAGTTCACTGAACAGCCATATACCATCATCTGGATTTAATGATTATAATAATTTTGATATATTAATATATTTTTGAAATATTTTAAAATAAATTATAGACATCATATTTCACCCCTACATAAGTTTTACACTCATCACTAACAAAAAGGACATTTTCCTACATATAACCACAGTACCATTATTATATCTAACATAATTTACAGCAATTCTCTAGTATTCTTTAATATCCAATCTTCATTTAAATTTCCCTGATTGTGTTAATACCAAAAAAGTCTTTACAGCTCATTTATTCAAACCAGATTCCAATTGCGTGCCATTTGGTGAATGTTGCTCTTAAATCTCTTCTGTTCTAGGACAGGCATGTTGTCTCTCCACCTCCCCTCCTCCCCGAAATGTGAGATATATATGTGTGTGACACCAAATATATATTTGGTCTTTTCACCATTTCTGGCACAGAGCTCCTAAAATCCTTGGAATTTCCCAAGTGAAGAGAATATAAAGATGTCTTTTCTTATGTTAATAAGATAACTTTTGGAGAACACCTAAGGATGGAGGCTAGTTGTCAGTGGAACCAACCAAATGATTAGAAAGGAGAGTGGCTGAATGTTGGCTCAATCACCAGTGGCTAGTGATTTAATCAACCATGCCTATGTAATGAAACCTCCATAGAGTTTGAAGATACTGAAGCTGAAGCTCCAATACTTTGGCCACCTGATGTGAAGAGACAACTCACTGAAAAAGGCACTAATGCTGGGAAAGATTGAGGGCAGGAGGAGAAGGGGGTGACAGAGGATGAGTTGGATGGCATCACAGACTCAATGGACATGAGTTTGAGCAAATTCTGGGAGATAGTGAAGGACAGGGAAGCCTGCTGTGCTGCAATCCATGGGGTCACAAAGAATCTGACACGACTGAGCGACTGAACAATGACTAGATGAGGGAGATAGGATTTGAACCCAGCTCTGTGTAAGCCACGTGCTTAACTGCATTCCTAAAGTATGATTTGAATGAATCAGTGAATCTCTGGCCTGAGGCAAGTCACCTCTACCCTAAATGATACTTTACTTTCAATTTGTGTGCTTTTAGAAAGGGGTGTGAAATTTGAGATACATGGTAACCCACTCCAGTCCAGTATTCTTGCCTGGGAAATCCCATGGACAGAGGAGCCTGGTGGGCTACAGTCCATGGGGTCACAAGAGTCGGACACAACTTAGCGATCAAACCACCACCACCACTATGGTGGCCATGAAAGGCACCTCTCAGATCTCTGACTTCAAGGAACCTGATTGAATGATGATCTCGGTTACTGAGCTCTAAATTCTCTACTGCATCTGCATGAGACCATTTTCTCCGTAGACTCTGCCCAGCCAGTGACGGAGTCCATCAAAAATACTAAAGGAGACCCACTCCTGGGAGTTACAGACTTTGGCTCAAGGATCCCCTATCAGTCTTGCTGCCATTTTTTTAGAATTGCATTGCAGTGTAAGACTTCACAACCAACCTTCCTTCCTTCCCTCTCTCCTCCAGAGTCAGACCTGTATTACTGTCTGACAGCTCTTGAGCCATAACACATAGTGTCTTTTCCTTCACAGGTATTTTCTCCATCTTTGTATCTTCTCCTTCTTGGAGGACCCAGACTAACAAGTACCTATTTCCTGATACTTCCGCAGGTAAATAATTTCTGATCTATAAGATGAAAAGACAAACCAGATTAATGGAAAATACAGAGACTACCAGAATGGAACTGTCAAAGAAAGCCAATGGCAAGTTTACTGCATGCTTCAAATAGCAGGTTTTTTTTTTCAGGTGACGGTACAATTATAATTGGTTATGGATACTAACTTAGTATGGACTTCCCAGGTAGCGCTAGTGGTAAAGAACTCACCTGTCAATGCGGGAGACATAAGATGTGTGTCCGATCCTTGGGTCCAGAAGATCCCCTGGAGGAGGGCATAACAACCCACTCCAGTATTCTTGCCTGGAGAGTTCCATGGACAGGGGAGCCTGGTGAGGCTACAGTCCATAGGGTCACAGAGTCAGACACAACTGAAGCAACTTAGTATGCACTTTGTATGCATATTAGCAACTCATGACAAATAGCTTCATTTAAAACACTTATTTGAAAATTGGAAGAAATACAGTGCCTCTTGGTTAGCAAAAATTGGAAGAAATATGAAGCTTCTTGCTTAGCACCAATTCTGGACATATTAAAGATAAGCAAAGGTCATACATAACTTTCTAAGTAAAGATGTAAAAAGTCTTTTTTCATGTTTGAAGGTATTCCACAAAAAACAGTATTGTAAAGTAAAATAAAGTAAAAATTAAAATTAAAAAAAAGAGAGATTGTTTTCTCTAATCTGGCTTAAAGAAAGTAGCTGTGTTTTAGACTTCAAGACTGGATTCTATACATTATTATAACTTTTAGGCAGCTGTAAGATGAGGGTTTGGTAGGAAGAAGATGGGGAAGGGAAGGAAGATGTAAATGTCTGATGAGGCACTTGAATAGGATCCAGACATCAAATATTCTATTTACATGAACAGGTAACATTCAGATTTTCAAAGCTTATTGCAGACCAGCTTAAATTTCTCTATTGTTGTTTAGTCACTCAGTCGTGTCTCTTTGTGACCCCATGGACTGCAGCATGCCAGGCCTCCCTGTCCATCACCAACTCCCGAAATTTACAGAAACTCATGTCCATTGAGTCAGTGATGCCATCCAACCATCCCACCTTCAATCTTTCCCAGCATCGGGGTCTTTTCAAATGAGTCAGCTCTTTGCATCAGGTAGCCAAAGTATTGGAGTTTCAGCTTCAACATCAGTCCTTCCAATGAATATTCAGGACTGATTTCCTTTAGGATGGACTGGTTGGATCTCCTTGCAGTCCAAGGGACTCTCAAGAGTCTTCTCCAACACCACAGTTCAAAAGCATCAATTCTTTGGTGCTCAGCCTTCTTTATGGTCCAACTCTTACATCCATACATCACTACTGGAAAAAACATAGCTTTAATTAGATGTATATTTGTCATCAAAGTAATGTCTCTGCTTTTTAATGCACTGTCTAGGTTGGTCATAACTTTTCTTTCAAGGAGCAAGGGTCTTTTAACTTCTTGGCTACAGTCACCATCTGCAGTGATTTTGGAGCCCAAGAAAATAAAATCTGTTACTGTTTCCATTATTTTCCCATCTATTTGCCATGAAGTGATGGGACCAGATGCCATAATCTTAATTTTCTGAATGTTGAGTTTTAAGCCAGCTTTTTCACTCTCCTCTTTCACTTTCATCAAGAGGTTCTTTCAGTTCCTCTTCACTTTCTGCCATAAGGGTGGTGAGTGTCATCCACACATTTGAGGTTATTGATATTTCTCCCGGCAATCTTGATTCCAGCTTGTGCTTCATCCAGCCTGGCATTTCGCTTGATGTACTCTGCATAGAAGTTAAATAAGCGGGGTGACAATATACAGCCTTGACGTACTCCTTTCCCAATTTCGAACCAGTCTGTTGTTCATGTCCAGTTCTAACTGTTGCCTCTTGACCTGCATGCAGGTTTCTCAGGAGGCAGGCAAGGTGGTCTGGTATTCTCATCTCTTGAAGAATTTTCCACAGCTTGTTGTGATCCACACAGTCAAAGGCTTTAGTGTAGTCAATGAAGCAGAAGTAGATGTTTTCCTGGAATTCTCTTGCTTTTTCGGTGATCCAATGGATGTTGGCAATTTGATCTCTGGTTCCTCTACCTTTTTAAAATTTCTCAATAGCTACACTTAACAAAGATACACTTACTCTCATATTTAAATTTTCAGAAATTCATAGAAAGTGAAATTATGAAATATTCATTGAGTACCCTACTGTGTACATAGCAGTTTGCAAGGAGGTAGGGATATTTCAGAGAACATGAAAGACACAGAAATATATTTTCGTGACATTGTCTACTTGTCCACAGCCCAGCTGTGCTATTTCTGTACTTAAAAAAAGGAAGTTCACAGTAGAAATGTTCAATTAACTGTTAAACACCTTTGTCAATTAAGAGATCATTTCCAGATCTGATGGATGAGTTCAAAATATCCAATTCATTTTAATCATCAGGCAGAAAAACAGTGCTACTCTCAAGAAGAGAGCAGATAAACATGTAAATGAACTCACAAATCTTTCAGAAGTACTCTGTCTGGAGTGATTGAATATTAATGTGCAAAATTTTCTATGTGTTAAATGACAAGCTGAATTACACTGAGCAGTGTGACGTTCAATGATAATCTAATTATATTGTATTTTGTAACATATTTAATAAGAACTAGATTATAAGTGTGAGACACTGGGGACACAGCTAGAACAAGAAAAACTCTGTTGAAAGCTCCAAGGACTAAGACCCATAAGTGTAGCAGTGTAAGGCTTTCATGTATCACAATTGCTCACCCAGTCACCTTTTCTCCATGATGCTTGATTTTCTTTCTTATTCTGTCCCAATCCACCAGGAGATTATAATCTTAGAAGCCAGGTCAAAAGTCACCAGAAAGCCTTTCCTGACATTTTACCTTTGTGGTGAACACAAGGACCTCACCTTGAGGAGCTCCAACTACAGGGAATATAATTGACCAAGGATCCCAGCTATGTGATTATGGGAAATCCACCTCCAGGTTTGCATCAAAGCCATGTGTCTCATGGGGTACTTCCAGTCAATGCCCAAAGACCAAAGGGTTGCTAAGGCAAACCTATTCCTGGAAGACATGGATCCTCCTTGATTTTGAGTTTGGTTTGCAGTGTTTCTGTCAACAGCTCTGTCAGACTGCCTTTAGGCTGCATGGCTGTCTAGGGTGCTACCACCCAACTTTGTCTCGCTCTTTATTTCATTCATGTCACATTGGCATTGTGGTCTGATAACTCTCCCAGTGTCTTCCTGGCTCCCTTCCTAATTTCTCTCTCATAGTCATTTCCTCTAATAAAATGCTTCTCCTTTAACCCTGTCTTGGCTTCAGGTTTTCAGAAGACTTAACACAACTCTCCCTTCTCTTAGGTACTTCTCCAATTGCTTGTTTCGGTCTTGAGTGGCCACTTTTTCTATTGTTTTTGCATCGGCCTTCCATTCTCTATTGTGAGTTCCTGGAAGGTAGGTTTGTCAAGATTTTATTCTTGGTGCCTAGCAAGTATTAGGTGCATAGTAAATGATGAGTGAATGATGAATGTATGAAAACAGTAGAGTTGTTAGGAGCCACTTAGTCAGAAGGATGTGATTTCAAATCCTAATTTTGCTGCTTTAGTAGCCTGGTGACCTTGAACAAGTAAATTATCTTTACCTTACTCTGCCTCTCTTTCCTAACCTAATTTCTGTCCCTGTGAATTTACTACCCTGGACATTTCACGTAAGTGGAATTGCATGATATGTGCCTTATATATTTGGCTTCTTTCACTTAGCAATGATGCTTTCAAGGGTCACACATGTGGTAACATGTATCACTACTTCATTACTATTATGGTAAATTGGAACCGACATCTATGGATGTATCATATTTTGTTTATCTGTTCATAAGTTGATAGATATTGAGTTGTTTCTACTTATGGCTATTATGGATTATGCTGCTATGATCATTTGAATACAAGTTTTTCTGTGAACATACATTTTAAATTCTATTGGGTATATATGTAGGAGTAGAACTGTTAGCTTGTATGATAACTTTATGTGTAACATTTTGAGAAACTGTCAAATTTTTTTCCAAAGCAGCTGTAACACATTACATTCTACTAGCAATGTATGAGAGTTCTAATTTCTCTACATTCTTGCCAACACTTGTTTTTCAGTTTTCTTTTTCTTTAATTATAGCCATTGTGGCAGATATGAAATGGAATCTCATTGTGCTCTTGATTGGCATTTCCCTAATGACTAATGAGCTTGAGCATCTTTTCATATACTTATTTGCTATTTTGTAGATCTTCTTTAGAGAAGTTCAGTTAGTTCAGTTAAGTCACTCAGTCGTGTCCAACTCTTTACAACCCCATGGACTGCAGCATGCCAGGCTTCCCTGTCTTTCACCAACTCCCAGAGCTTGCTCAGAATCATGTCCATTGAGTTGGTGATGCCATCCAACCATCTCATCCACTGTCATCCCCTTCTCCTCCCACCTTCAATCTTTTCCAGCATCAGGATCCTTTCAAATGAGTCAGTTCTTTGCATCAGATGGCCAAAGTGTTGGATTTTATGCTTCAGCATCAGTCCTTCCAATGAATATTCAGGACTGATCTCCTTCAGAATGGACTGGTTGGATCTCCTTGCAGTCCAAGGGACTCTCAAGAGTCTTCTCCAGCTCTACAATTCAAAAGCATCAATTCTTCAGTGCTCAGCTTTCTTTATAGTCTCACATCCATAGATGACTAATGTCTATTCAAATCCATTGCCCATTTTAAGTTGGGTTTTTAATCTCTTTTTATTATTGAGTTGTGTTGTTTATATAGTCTATATGCAAGTTTAAAAATCAGGTATATGACATGCAGATATTTTATCCCATTCTGGGAGTTATCTTTTCACTCTCTTCATACTGTCCTTTGACCTACAAAAGTTTTTAGGTTTGATAAAGTCCTCTTTATCTATTTTTCTTTTGTTGCTTGTACTTTCAATACCATATAAAAAACTATTACCTAAGCCAGAGTCATGAAGATTTATACCTATGTTTCCTTCTAAGAGTTTTCTAGATTTTATTCTTAAATTTAAATCTTTAAAGACTAAGGGGTTAATTTTTATATATGGTGTGCTTTAGGGGTCTAAATTCATTTTTCTGCATGTGGATAGCCAATTGTCCCAGTGCCTTTTGTTGGAAAGGCTATTTATTCTTTCCCCCATTGAATTTACTTGGCACCACTGTCAAAAATCAATTGACAAGAGATAATAGATATATGGCTTTATTTCTAGACTCTCCAGTCAATTCCATCAATCTCTATGTTTATCCTCATGTCAATACCACATAATCTTTATTACTGTAGCTTTGTAATAAATTTTGAGATCAGGAAATGTGAGTCTTTCAACTTTGTTCTTTTTTTTTCAGTATACTTTTGGCCATTTGGGATTCCTTATTTCCATAGTATTCTTATTTCCATAAGATTATTATGAAAAATGTCCATTTCTTTAAAAGAGGCACCTGAGATTTTGACAGGAATTTTTTTGACTTTAAACATCATTTTGGGGAGTATTACCATCATGACAATAATAAGTCTTCCAATCCATGGACATGGGCTGTGTTTTCATTTATTTCAGTTCAGTTCAGTTCAGTCGCTCAGTCGTGTCCAACTTTGCGGCCCCATGAATTGCAGCACGCCAGGCCTCCCTGTTCATCACCAGCTCCCGGAGTTTACTCAGATTCACATCCATCGAGTCAGTGATGCCATCCAGCCACCTCATCCTCTGTTGTCCCCTTCTCCTCCTGCCCCCAATCCCTCCCAGCATCAGAGTCTTTTCTAATGAGTCAATGCTTCGCATGAGGTGGCCCAAGTACTGGAGTTTCAGCTTTAGCGTCATTCCTTCCAAAGAAATCCCAGGGCTGATCTCCTTCAGAATGGACTGGTTGGATCTCCTTGCGGTCCAAGGGACTCTCAAGAGTCTTCTCCAACACCACATTTCAAAAGCATCAATTCTTCGGCGCTCAGCCTTCTTCACAGTCCAACTCTCACATCCATACATGACCACAGGAAAAACCATAGCCTTGACTAGACGGACCTTAGTCAGCAAAGTAATGTCTCTGCTTTTGAATATGCTATCTAGGTTGGTCATAACTTTTCTTCCAATTAGGTCTCCTTTAATTTCTTTCAACAAGGTTTTGTAGTTTTCAGTGTATAAGTCTTACACTTCTTTCATTAAATTTATTCCTAAATGTTTTTTGATGCTATTATAAATGGAATAGTTTTCTTAATTTCATTTTTGGACCATCCATTGCTAGTATATAGTTCAGTTCAGTTCAGTCACTCAGTCGTGTCCAACTCTTTGCGACCCCATGAATCGCAGCACGCCAGGCCTCCCTGTCCATCACCAACTCCCGGAGTTCACTCAGACTCATGTCCATCGAGTCAGTGATGCCATCCAGCCATCTCATCCTCTGTAGTTCCCTTCTCCTCCTGCCCCCAATCCCTCCCAGGATCAGACTCTTTGCATGAGATGGCCAAAATACTGGAGTTTCAGCTTTAGCATCATTCCTTCCAAAGAAGTCCCAGGGCTGATCTCCTTCGAAATGGACTGGTTGGATCTCCTTGCAGTCCAAGGGACTCTCAAGAGTCTTCTCCAACATCAAATTTCAAAAGCATCAATTCTTCGGCACTCAGCTTTCCTCACAGTCCAACTCTCACATCCATACATGACCACTGGAAAAATCATAGCCTTGACTAGACGGACCTTTGTTGGCAAAGTAATGACTCTGCTTTTCAATATGCTGTCTAGGTTGGTCATAACTTTTCTTCCAAGGAGCAAGCATCTTTCAATTTCATGGCTGCAGTCACTGTCTGCAGTGATTTTGGAGCCCCCAAAAAGTAAAGTTTGACACTGTTTCCACTGTTTCCCCATCTATTTCCCATGAAGTGATGGGACCAGATGCCATGATCTTAGTTTTCTGAATGTTGAGCTTTAAGCCAACCTTTTCATTCTCCGCTTTCACTTTCATCAAGAGGCTTTTTAGTTCCTCTTCACTTTCTGCCATAAGGGTGGTGCATCTGCCTATGTGAGGTTATTGACATTTCTCCCAGCAATCTTGATTCCATCTTGTGCTTCTTCCAGCCCAGCGTTTCTCATGATGTACTCTGCATATAAGTTAAATAAGCAGGTGACAATATACAGCCTGACGTACTCCTTTTCCCATTTGGAACCTGTCTGTTGTTCCATGTCCAGTTCTAACAGTTGCTTCCTGGCCTGCATACAGATTTCTCAAGGGACAGGTCAGGTGGTCTGGTATTCCCATCTCCTTCAGAATTTTCCACAGTGTATTGTGATCCACACAGTCAAAGGCTTTGGCAGAGTCAATAAAGCAGAAATATGTTTTTCTGGAACTCTCTTGCTTTTTCGATGATCCAGCGACCCCATGGACTATACAGTTCATGGGATTCTCCAGGCTAGAATACTGGAGTGGGTAGCCTTTCCCTTCTCCAGGGCATCTTCCCAACCCAGGGATCGAACCCAGGTCTCCTACACTGCGGGTGGATTCCTTACCAGCTGAGCCACAAGGGAAGGTCCTAGTATATAGAAGTACAGCCAAATTTGGTCTTTGTGTGGGCTTTCTGTAGTTACAGCCAGCAGGAGGCTACTCTTCTTTGTGGTGTGCAGACTTCTCCTTGTGGTGGCTTCTCTTGTTGCAGAGCATGGACTCTAGAGCGCATGGGCTTCAGTAGTTGTGGTGCACAGGACTAGTTGCTCTGTGGCATGTGTGATCTTCCCAGATCAGGGATTGAACCCATGTCCCCCGTATTCCCAACCTCTGGACTACCAGGGAATTCCTACAACTCATTTTTGGATGTTGGTTTTGTATTTGCAACTTTCCTGAACTCATTTATTAGATTTTTTTTTGATATGGATTCTTTTTGTGTGTCTGTGTTTGATATAGTATTTTTTTTAATTAATTAATTTTTTGGAGGCTAATTACTTTCCAATATTGTATTGGTTTTGCCATACATTGACATGAATCTGCCATGGGTGTACATGTGTTCCCCATCCTGAACCCCTCTCCCCCCTCCCTCCCCATCACATCCCTCTGGGTCATCCCAGTGCACCAGCCCCGAGCACCCTGTATCATGCATTGAACCTGGACTGGTGATCCATTTCACATATGATATTATACATGTTTCAATGCCATTCTCCCATATCATCCCACCCTCACCCTCTCCTACAGAGACCAAAAGACTGTTCTATACATCTGTGTCTCTTTTGATGTCTCCCATACAGGCTTATCATTACCATCTTTCTAAATTTGATATATATGCATTAGTATACTGTATTGGTGTTTTTCTTTCTGGCTTACTTCACTCTATATAATGGGCTCCAGTTTCATCCACCTCATTAGAACTGATTCAAATGTATTCTTTTTAATGCCTGAGTAATACTCCATTGTGTATATGTACCACAGCTTTCTTATCCTTTCGTCTGCTGATGGACATCTAGGTTGCTTCCATGTCCTGGCTATTATAAACAGGGCTGCGATAAGCATTAGGGTACACGGGTCTCTTTCAATTCTGGTTTCCTCAGTGTGTATGCCCAGCAGTGGGATTGCTGGGTCATATGCAGTTCTATTTCCAGTTTTTTAAGGAATCTCCACACTGTTCTCCATAGTGGCTGCACTAGTTTGCATTCCCACCAACAGTGTAAGAGGGTTCCCTTTTCTCCACACCCTCTCCAGCATTTATTGCTTGTAGACTTTTGGATAGCAGCCATTCTGACTGGTGTGAGATGGTACCTCATTGTGGTTTTGATTTGCATTTCTCTGATAATGAGTGATGTTGAGCATCTTTTCATGTGTTTGTTAGCCATCTGTATGTCTTCTTTAGAGAAATGTCTGTTTAGTTCTTTGGTCCATTTTTTGACTGGGTCATTTATTTTTTCTGGAATTGAGCTGCAGGAGTTGCTTGTATATTTTTGACATTAATTCTTTGTCAGTTGCTTCATTTGCTATAATTTTCTCGCATTCTGAAGGCTGTCTTTTCACCTTGCTTATAGTTTCCTTTGTTGTGCAGAAGCTTTTAATTTTAATTAGGTCCTATTTGTTTATTTTTGCTTTTATTTCCAATATTCTGGGAGATGGGTCATAGAGGATCCTGCTGTGATTTATGTCAGGGAGTGTTTTGCCTATGTCTTCCTCTAGGAGTTTTACAGTTTCTGGTCTTATATTTAGATCTTTAATCCATTTTGAGTTTATTTTTGTGTATGGTGTTAGAAAGTGTTCTAGTTTCATTATTTTACAAGTGGTTGACCAGTTTTCCCAGCACTATTTGTTAAAGAGATTGTCTTTTCTCCATTGTATATTCTTGCCTCCTTTGTCAAAGATAAGGTGACCATAGGTGCATGGATTTATCTCTGGGTTTTCTATTTTGCTCCATTGATCTATATTTCTGTCTTTGTGCCAGTACCATACTGTCTTGATGACTGTGGCTTTGTAGTAGAGCCTGAAGTCAGGCAGGTTGATTCCTCCAGTTCCATTCTTCTTTCTCAAGATTACTTTGGCTATTCGAGGTTTTTTGTATTTCCATACAAATTGTGAAATTATTTGTTCCAGTTCTCTGAAAATACCGTTGGTAGCTTGATAGGGATTGCATTGAATCTATAGATTGTTCATTTTCACAATATTGATTCTTCTGATCCATGAACATGGTATATTTCTCCATCTATTTGTGTCTTCTTTGATTTCTTTCACCAGTGTTTTATAGTTTTCTATATATAGGTCTTTTGTTTCTTTAGGTAGATATGTTCCTAAGTGTTTTATTCTTTTCATTGCAATGGTAAATGGAATCGTTTCCTTGATTTCTCTTTCTGTTTTCTCATTGTTAGTGTATAGGAATGCAAGGGATTTCTGTGTGTTGATTTTATATCTGCAACTTTACTATATTCATTAATTAGCTCTAGTAATTTTCTGATGAAGTCTTTAGGGTTTTCTATGTAGAGGATCATGTCATCTGCAAACAGTGAGAGTTTTACTTCTTTTCCAATCTCGATTCCTTTTATTTCTTTTCTGCTCTGATTGCTGTGGCCAAAACTTCCAAAACTATGTTGAATAGTAGTGGTTAGAGTGGGCACCCTTGTCTTGTTCCTGACTTTAGGGGGAATGCTTTCAATATTTCACCATTGAGGATAATGTTTGCTGTGGGTTTGTCATATATAGCTTTTATTATGTTGAGGTATATTCCTTCTATTCCTGCTTTCTGGAGGATTTTTTTTTTTTATCATAAATGGCTGTTGAATTTTGTCAGGCTTTCTCTGCATCTATTGAGATAATCATATGGTTTTTATTTTTCAATTTTTTAAAATTTAAATTTATTTATTTTAATGGAGGCTAATTATGTTACAATATTATATTGGTTTTGCATTACATCACCATGAATCTGCCAAGGGTATACACATGTTCCCCATCCTGAATCCCCTCCCACCTCCCTCCCTGTACCATCCCTCTGGGTCATCCCAGTGCACCAGCCCCAAGTATCCTGTATCCTGCATTGAAACTGGACTGGTAATTTGTTTCTTATATGATATTATACATGTTTCAATGCCATTCTCCCAAATCATCCCACCCTTTCCCTCTCCCACAATTTTTTAATGTGGTGTTTTACATTGATTGATTTGCGGATATTGAAGAATCCTTGCATCCCTGGGATAAAGCAAACTTGGTCATGATGTATGATCTTTTTAATATGTTGTTGGATTCTGTTTGCAAGAATTTTGTTAAGGATTTTTGTATCTTTGTTCATCAGTGATATTGGCCTGTAGTTTACTTTTTTGTGTGGCATCTTTGTCAGGTTTTGGTAGTAGGGGTGATGGTGGCCTCATAGAATGAGTTTGGAAGTTTACCTTCCTCTGCAATTTTCTGGAAGAGTTTGAGTAAGATATGTGTTAGCTCTTCTCTGAATTTTTGGTAGAATTCAGCTGTGAAGTCGTCTTATCCTGGGTTTTTGTTTGCTGGAAGATTTCTGATTAGTTCAATTTCTGTGCTTGTGATGGGTCTGTTAAGATTTTCTATTTCTTCCTGATTCAGTTTTGGATGGTTATACTTTTCTCTGAATTCTTCCATTTCTTGCAAGTTGTCCATTTTATTGGCGTATAGTTGCTGATAATAGTCTCTTATGATCCTTTGTATTTCTATGTTGTCTGTTGTGATCTCTCCAGTTTCATTTATAATTTTGTTGATTTGATTTTTCTCCCTTTGTTTCTTGATTAGTCTGGCTAATGGTTTGTCAATTTTATTTATCCTCTCAAAGAACCAGCTTTTGGCTTTGTTGATTTTTGCTATGGTCTCTTTTGTTTCTTTTGCATTTATTTCTGCCCTCATTTTTAAGATTTCTTTCCTTCTACTAACTCTGGGGTTCTTCATTTTTTCCTTTTCTAGTTGCTTTAGGTATAGAGTTAGGTTATTTATTTGACTTTTTTCTTTTTCTTTTTTTTTATTTTTACTTTATTTTACCTTACAATACTGTATTGGTTTTACCATACATTGACATGAATCCACCACGGGTGTACATGCGATCCCAAGCATGAACCCCCCCCCCCCACCTGCCTCCCCACAACATCCCTCTGGATCATCCCCGTGCACCAGCACCAAGCATGCTGTATCCTGCCTCGGACATAGACTAGCGATTCGATTCTTACATGATAGTATACATGTTTCTTATTTCTTGAGGTAAGCCTGTATTGCTATGAACCTTTCCCTTAGCACTGCTTTTATAGTGTCCCACAGGTTTTGGGTTGTTGTGTTTTCATTTTCATTCATTTCTATGCATATTTTAATTTCTTTTTTGATTTCTTCTGTGATTTGTTGGTTATTCAGCAGTGTGTTGTTCAGCCTCCATATGTTGGAATTTTTAATAGTTTTTCTCCTGTAACTGACATCTAACCTTACTGCATTGTGGTCAGAAAAGATGCCTGGAATGATTTCAGTTTTTTTGAATTTGCCAAGGCTAGATTTATGGCCCAGGATGTGATCTATCCTGGAGAAGTTTCCGCGTGCACTTGAGAAAAAGGTGAAATTCATTGTTTTGGGGTGAAATGTCCTATAGATATCAATTAGGTCTAACTGGTCTATTGCATCGTTTAAAGCTTGTGTTTCCTTGTTAATTTTCTGTTTAGTTGATTTATCCATTGGTATGTTGGGCTATTAAAGTCTCCCACTATTATTGTGTTATTGTTAATTTCCCCTTTCATACTTGTTAGCATTTGTCTTACATATTGCGGTGCTCCTACATTGGGTGCATATATATTTATGATTGTTATTTCTTCTTCTTGGATTGATCCTTTGATCATTATGTAGTGTCCTTCTTTGTCTCTTTTCACAGCCTTTGTTTTAAAGTCTATTTTATCTGAAATGAATATTGCTACTCCTGCTTTCTTTTGGTCTCCATTTGCATGGAATATCTTTTTCCAGCCCTTCACTTTCAGTCTGTATGTGTCCCTTGTTTCGAGGTGGGTCTCTTGTAGACAACACATATAAGGGTCTTGTATCTATTCAGCCAGTCTTTGTCTTTTGGTTGGGGCATTCAACCCATTTACATTTAAGGTAATTATTGATAAGTATGATCCCTTTGCCATTTACTTTATTGTTTTGGGTTTGAGTTTATACACCCTTTCTGTGTTTCCTGTCTAGAGAAGATCCTTTAGCATTTGTTGGAGAGCTGGTTTGGTGGTGCTGAATTCTCTCAGCTTTTGCTTTTCTGTAAAGCTTTTGATTTCTCCTTCATATTTATATGAGATCCTTCTGAGTGCAGTAATCTGGGCTGTAGGTTATTTTCTTTCATCACTTTAAGTATGTCTTGCCATTCCCTTCTGGCCTGAAATGTTAATTGAAAGATCAGCTGGTATCCTTATGGGAATCCCCTTGTGTGTTATTTGTTGTTTTTTCCCTTGCTGCTTTTAATATTTGTTCTTTGTGTTTGATCTTTGTTAATTTGATTAATATGTGTCTTGGGGTGTTTTGCCTTGGGTTTATCCTGTTTGGGACTCTGGGTTTCTTGGACTTGGGTGATTATTTCCTTCCCCATTTTAGGGAAGTTTTCAACTGTTATCTCCTCAAGTATTTTCTCATGGCCTTTCTTTTTGTCTTCTTCTTCTGGGACTCCTATGATTTGAATGTGGGGGCGTTTAACATTGTCCCAGAGGTCTCTGAGGTTGTCCTCATTTCTTTTAAGTCTTTTTTCTTTTTTCCTCTCTGTTTCATTTATTTCTACCATTCTATCTTCTACCTCACTAATCCTATCTTCTGCCTCTGTTATTCTACTGTTGGTTCCCTCCAGAGTGTTTTTGATATCAATTATTTCATTATTCATTATATATTGACTCTTTTTTATTTCTTCTAGGTCCTTGTTAAAGCTTTCTTGCATCTTCTCGATCTTTGTCTCCAGGCTATTTATCTGTAATTCCATTTTGTTTTCAAGATTTTAGATCATTTTCACTATCATTATTTGGAATTCTTTATCAGGTAGATTCCCAATCTCTTCCCCTTTGGTTTGGTTTGGTGGGAATTTATCCTGTTCCTTTGCCTGCTGGGTATTTCTCTGCCTTTTCATCTTGTTTAGATTGCTGTGTTTGGGGTGGCCCTTCCGTATTCTGGCAGTTTGTGGTTCCTCTTTATTGTGGAGTTTCCTCGTTGTGGGTGGGGTTGGACAAATGGCTTGTCAAGGTTTCCTGGTTAGGGAAGCTTGTGTCGGTCTTCTGGTGGGTGGAGCTGGATTTCTTCTCTCTGGAGTGCACTGAAGTGGCCAGTAATGAGTTTTGAGATGTCAATGGATTGGTGTGACTTTGGGCAGCCTGTATATTGAAGCTCAAGGCTATGTTCCTGTGTTACTGAAGAATTTGTGTGGTATGTCTTTCTCTGGAACTTGTTGACCCTTGGGTGGTGCTTGGCTTCCGTGTAGGTATGAAGGTGTTTGATGAGCTCCTATCGATTAATATTTCCTGGAATCAGGAGTTCTCTGGTGTTCTCAGGATTTGGACTTAAGCCTCCTGCCTCTGGTTTTCAGTCTTATTCTTACAGTAGCTTCAAGACTTCTCCATCTCCTTTCGAAGACAATGGGGTGCTTTCTGGGTGCCTGATGTTCTCTGCCAGCATTCAGAAGTTGTTTTGTCTTTGGTATGGATTCTTGAGGGTATTCTATATATAACATCATGTCATCTGTGAGTAGAGATAGTTTTATTCCTTCCTTTTCTTGTTTAAGTGCCCTGAACTTTCAGTGCAGTGTGACAAGAGCAAATATTCTTGTCTTGTTCCCAATCTTAGGGGGAAAGCATTCAATCATTCACCCTTAAGTATGATGTTAGCTCTGGGTTTTTCACAGATGCTCTTTATCAGTTTGAGGAAGTTCTCTTCTGTTCCTAGTTTGTTGACAGTTTTTATCATGAAAGGGTTTTAGATTTTTATCAAGTGTTTTCTTTTCTTGTATCTATTGAGATTATCATATGTGTTTTCACTTTATTAATATGATGTATTATATTGATTGATTTTCGTATGTTGACCCAACATTGGTCAACATCACGTGGTGTATAATCGTTTTTATATGCTTCTGGATTTGATGTTCAAGTATTTTGTTGAAGACTTTGTGTCTGAGTTTTCCTGTGACCTCTTTGCTTGGTGCTGTACTAGGGTGATATTATTCTCATGTTAGTGTTTCCTACTCTTCTATTTTAGAAGGAATTTAAGGATTGGTGTTAATTATTCTTTAAATGTTTAATGGATTTTACCAGTGAAGTTATCTAATCTAGGATTTTCCTTATTGGAAGTTTTTGACTATTGACTGAATCTGTTACTTGTTTTATTAGGAAGATCCCCTGGGGGAGAAGGGGCTTCCCTGGTGGCTCAGATGGTAAAGCATCTGCCTGCAATGTGGGAGACCCAGGTTCGATTCCTGGGTCGGAAAGATCCCCTGGAGAAGGAAATGGCAATCCACTCCAGCATTCTTGCCTGGAAAATCCCATGGATGGAGGAGCCTGATAGGCTACAGTCCATGGGGTCGCAAAGAGTTGGACACGACTGAGCGACTTCACTTTCACTTTCCTGGGGGAGGAAATGGCAACCCACTCCTGTATTCTTTCCTGGAAAATTCCATGGACAGAGGAGCCTGGCAGGCTACAGTCCATGGAGTTAAAAGAATCAGACACAACTGAGCACACTTACATTTTTTGAGAGATTGCTTATTTTGGAGTGTATTCAGATTTTCTATGTCTTCTTAAGTGAGTTGTTTTGCTTTTTTAAGTTAAGAGGTGGGTTTATTTAGAGAGAAACACACTCCACAGACCGAGTGTGGGTCATCTCAGAAGGTGAGAGTGACCCTTAAGTCGGTTTTGATAGTTTCTGTGTTTCTAGGAATATGTCCATTTCATCTAGGTTATCTAATTGTTGGCATACAATTGTTTATAGCATCTTATTATTATTTTTATTTCTGTAGGAGCAGTAGCAGCATCCTCACTTTCATTCCTGATTTTTGTAATTTGATCTTTTCTCTTTTTTTCATGATCAGTCTAGCTAAAGTTTTGTTAATTTTGTTAATCTTTTTAGAGAAATTACTTTTGGTTTTGTTGATTTTTCTCTACCTATTGTTTTTCTATTTGAAAATTTAGTTTATTTTCTTTTAAATTTCTCTTTATTTTCTTCCTTCTTTTGCTTTAAGCTTACTTTTCTAAGGTGTAGCAGGTTAGGTTAATGATTTGAGACTTTCTTTTTTGCGTGTACTGTAGGCATTTGGAAGATTAATCTCGCTGCTTTTGTCACATCTCATAAGTTTTGATATGTTGTATTTTTCATTTTCATTCATCTCGTATTTTCTAGTTTCCCTTGAATTTCTTCTTTGACCCATTGATTATTTAGAAATATGTTGTTTAATTTGCACAAGATTATGGAGTAATTAAAAGATGCTTACTCCTTGGAAGGAAAGTTATGACCAACCTAGATAGCATATTGAAAAGCAGAGACATTACTTTGCCAACAAAGGTCTGTCTAGCCAAGGCTATGGTTTTTCCAGTAGTCATGTATGGATGTGAGAGTTGGACTGTGAGGAAAGCTGAGTGCCGAAGAATTGATGCTTTTGAACTGTGATGTTGGAGAAGACTCTTGAGAGTCCCTTGGATTGCAAGGAGATCCAACCAGTGCATTCTAAAGGAGATCAGTCCTGGGTGTTCTTTGGAAGGACTGATGCTAAAGCTGAAAGTCCAGTACTTTTGCCACCTGATGCGAAGAGTTGACTCATTGGAAAAGACTCTGATGCTGGGAGGGATTGAGGGCAGGAGGAGAAGGGGACTACAGAGGATGAGATGGCTGGATGGCATCACTGACTTGGTGGACGCGAGTCTGAGTGAACTCTGGGAGTTGATGATGGATAGGGAGGCCTTGCGTGCTGCGATTCATGGGGTTGCAAAGAGTCGGACACGACTGAGCGATTGAACTGAACTTAACTGATGGAGTTCCATATTTCTATCTGTTGTTGATTTCCAAGTTTGTTCCTCTGTGGTCAGAGAACATTATCTGTAGAATTTCATCTTTTAAAAAATGACTGAAACTAGTTTTGTGTCTTAATCTATGGTATATTCTGATAAATGTTCCATGTACCTTCAGAAGAATGTGTATTTTACTTTTTGTTTTGTGGAATGTTCTGTATAGATATATAGGTCTAGTTAGTTTATAGTGTTCTTTAGTTTTCTATTTCCTTGCTTATTTTCCCTCGGGCTATTCTGTCCATTACTGAAAGAGGGATATTAAATTCTCCAAATATTATTGAAATATACATTTTCCCCTTAAATTCTGCTGGGTTTTGTTTAAAGTATTTAGGTGCTCCTGTTTAGTGTGTAATTGTTGTATCTTCTTGATGGATTGACCTTTTATCATCATGTAATATCCTGCCTCTCTCATAACAATCGGTGTCTTAAAGTCTACTGTATTTTGTCTCATATTTGTGTAGCCAAGTGTTTTTTAAGGTAACTTTTCTTCCTTTTATACATTTTAGGTTAAATTGTTTCAGAATACTAGAAATTGTTTCTAGTATTCTGTAAATAAATTTTGAGTACTCATTAATTGTTTTCCTTCCATTTCTATATCTACTTGAATTGTGCTAAAATAGTCAAAGCATATTGTTTCATGCAAGATTTTCAATAGAAAATCTTATTCTTACTGTGAATGCCACATCAGGGGTAAATGTGGGCAGTTCTCCAAGTTTGAAATGAAAACCTCAACTGGGTTGATAATGCTAGTATATGAGAGCCTTAATTTTCCTTTGGAAATTGAAGTGAAAATATGAAAGATTAGTAATTGCTCATACCACTTAAACTGAATATTTTTTCAGCACTTATAGGCTTCATTTTTTCAGAATTTTTTGTTGTTGTAAAAAACACATTATCATAAAATTTATGATCTTAACCATTGGTAAGTATAGAGTTCAGTAATGTTAAGTTTATTTATATTGTTGTGAAACAGAGCTCCAGAGCTTTTACATCTTAAAGGACTGGAATTCTATACCCAGTAAACAACAGTTCTCCTTTGCCCCTTCCCCCAGCCCTTGGTAACTAACATTCTATTTCTGTATCTATGAATTTGACAGTTTTAGGTACCTCATATTACTGGAATGATGCAATATTTGTCCTTTTGTGACTGGCTTATTTCACTTAACATAAATAATGTCCTCAAGGTTCTTCCATGTTGTGGCATGTGGCAAATTTCCTTTTTTTAAGGATAAGTAATATTCCACTGTATGTATATACCACATTTTGTTTATTCATCCATCAGTGAACATTTGGGTTACTTCTCCTTGTTGGCTCTTGTGAGTAGTGCTGCTAATAGGTCTTAAAGACTCTGCTTTCAGTTTTTTTTTTGGCTATATAGCCACAAGTGGGATTTCTATATCACATGGTAGTTCTATTTTTATTTTTTTGAGAATCAGATTTTATATATATATATATATATATATATATATAAAATTCACATACCATAAAATTCACCAATTTAAATACACAATTCAGTGGTCTTTAGTGTGTTCATAATATTGTGCCACCATCGTTGCTGTCTTATTCCAGAAGAGTTCTATCACTCAGAAAAGGAAATCCAAACCTGTTAGCAGTCACTCTTCACTTCCCCATCCCCCTCACCCAGCCTGAAGCAACCATTAATCTACTTTCTCTCCTTATGGATTTTCTAATTCTGTTTATTTTCATATAAATGAAGTTATACAATATATGGTCTTATGTGAATGACTTCTTTTACTTAGTGTGTTTCCAAGGTTTATGCATGTTGAGGCATGTACGAATACTTCATTCTTTTTATTGCCAAGTACTATTCCTTTGTATGGCTAGAACACATTTTGTTTATTCATTTATCATTTGATAGACATTTGGATTGTTTCCAGTTTTAGGCTATCATAAATAATGCTGCTATGAACATTTTTGTACAAGCCTTTGTGTGGACATATGTCTTCAGTTTTCTTGAGCATATACTTAGCAGTGGAATTGCTGAGTTACATGATAACTGTATATGTAAAATTTTCAGAAACTGCCCAAGTGTTTTACATAGTCGTGGCACCATTTGATAATTTCACCAGTAATGTATGAGGATTCCAGTTTCTCTACATTTTAATCAAAGCTGTCTTGGCTATCTTTTTATTGTAGCCACTCTACTGTGTATGAAGTGACATCTTTCTGTGAGTTTGATTTGCATTTCTTTAATGACCATTGACGTTGGACATCTTTTCATGTGGTTATTGCCTACTTCTATATATACATTGGAGATATGATTATTCAGATTCTGTTCTAAAACAAAAAGTTCAATTAATTTTGTAAAAAATATTTATTTATTTGCCTGCATTGTTGCAGCACATGAGATCTTCATCGTGTCCTGTGGGATCTTTCCTTATAGCACATAGGCTGTTTAGTTGTGGTGTGCAGGCTCTAGAGCACGTGGGCTCAATAGTTGTGGTATGAGGGCTTAGTTGCCCTGTGTCATGTGGGATCTTAGTTCCCCAACAAGGGATTGAACCTGTGTCCCCTGCATTGCAAGGTGGATTCTTAACCATTGGACCCCAGGGAGGTCCCCCCAAAGATTAATTTAAACAAAAGCCTGGACCAGTGTTCCACAGATCTGTGATGTGAATGACTTAACTCTTTGAGATTTGGTGACTTGTGCAATGACACATAGTAGATGGGGACAGAGAGTGACCCCCTACTCTCTATGGGGCTTGCTGCTACCTTTTGTGCCAGCAAATTACTTACTGTAGCTCACTATGGTGGGGTGCAGGAATCATAGGCTGTGGATACAGGCAGACCTGGGTTATGTCTCAGTTCATCCACTTCCAAGCTTTCTGGCCTTGGACAATTTGAAATCAGGAAGCTAAGCCCCCTCTGCTAAATGGGGATGTTAGTAAGACCTGACTACCAAGTTATCCTGAGGATTAAATGATACCATTTAGTGGTACATAAAGTGCCTGGGTCTTTGCAGATGAGTAATCATCTATGTAGAATATTCCAAAGGATTGACCAAAAAGAAGCTCTTGAAGGGCTTCCCTGGTGGCTCTCCTGCCAATGCAGGAGACACAGGTTCAATCCCTGATCTGGGAGGACCCCATAGGCCACAGGGCAACCAAACCTGTGTGCCATAACTACTGAGCCTGTGCTCTAGAGCCCAGGCATTGCAACTACTGAGCCCATGTGCTACAATTACTGAAGCCCACGTGCCCTAGAGCCCATGTTCTGCAACAAGAGAAGCCACCACAATGAGAAGTGCACACACTGCAGGTAGAGAATAGCCCCTACTGGCTGCAACTAGAGAAGAGCCTGTGTAGCAACAAAGATTCAACACAGCCAAACAAACAAACAAACAAACCCTCTTGAAACTAAAAGGTAGTCACAGGATGCAATATTAATACATAAAAGTCATGGCTTTCCTGTATATTAGTAATGAACAATTAGAATTAAAAATTCAAATTTAATACCACTTATTGTACAGTAGCACAAAAATTCAGATACTTAAATATAAACCCCCCAAAAATGCTTGTAAATTCTGTATGAAGAAAACTGAAAAACTCTGATGAAAGAAAAAAAGATCTGAATAAATGGAAGGATATTTGGTGTTCATGGATTGACTCAGTATTATTAAGACGTCAATTCTCCTCAACTTGATCTATAGATTCAGTGCAGTCCCAGTGAAAACCCCAGCAAGTTATTTGAGATATTGACAAACTCATTCCAGAGTTTATATGAAAAGGCTGCTGCTGCTAAGCCACTTCAGTCGTGTCCGATTCTGTGTGACCCCATAGATGGCAGCCCACCAGGCTCCCCCGTCCCTGGGATTCTCCAGGCAAGAACACTGAAGTGGGTTGCCATTTCCTTCTCCAATGCATGAAAGTGAAAAGTGAAAGGGAAGTCCCTCAGTTGTGTCCAACTCTTCACGACCCCATGGACCGCAGCCTACCAGGCTCCTCTGTCCATGGGATTTTCCAGGCAAGAGTACTGGAGTGGGGTGCCATCGCCTTCTCCAATAAGAAAAGGCAAAAGGCCTCAAATAGCCAACAAAATACTGAGGAAGAACAAAGTTGGACTTAGGCTTCTATTAATGACTTCAAGACTTACTATAACGCTGCAGTAACGAAGACGGTGTAGTATTGATGAAAGAATAGACAAATAGATCAATGGAACAGAATACAGAGCTCAGAAATAGATCCACCTGAAGACAGTCAACTATTCTTTGACAAAGGAGCAAAGGCAATTCAATGGAGAAAGGGCAGTCTTTTCAACAAATGGTGCTAGGATAACTGGATATCCATTAAAAAAAAAAAAAAAAAGAACCTGGACACAGACCTTATAACTTTCACAAAAATGAACTCAGAATAGATCACAGACCTAAATGTAATGTGCCTGGTATGTGGCAGGTACTCCATCAACGGTCACTATGGTTTTGGAACCATTCTGAAGCTTTGTTGAGTTGGCTGGTCAAGAACTTGTGGTGCTTGAGGGAGGCTGAGTGGGCCTTGTTAAGAAGACTGGTTTTCTTTTAGTGTGGCCAGGGGACCACCTGTGTAAGAAGTTACATTGAATCTTTATTACACAGATAAGTTCCTGGGCTTGCTATAGAAACTGATGCCCTGTGACTTTTGTGGGTTTTGTTTGTTTTATTTTTTCTGCAATGATACCCTCAGGTGATTTTGATGCATATTCATATTTGAGAATTTCAGGTGTAGGAGTCAGTCAAGATAAGGAGCCTGTTACAATGTGAGTTCCAATTGCAGCCCCACTGATTGGCATAGTGGAAGGGAGAGTAGGTTTTGGATTTACAGGAAACTGATTTCTTACTGATTTCAAATTGATTTCTTTTTCTGCCCCTTTTGACAGTGTGACATTAGGCAAAGCATCCTCCGCTCTGAGCCTCAATTTCTCTTTTTCTAAATGAGGAGGGTAAAATAATGGTTCTGGCCTCCTGGGTGGGCTGGGAGGTCTAAATGAGATGGAACCTGGCCTTGTGGGTGTTATCACTCTCAGCCTCATTACATCTGAACAGCCAGCCAAAGGAAGGCAGGAGCATGGGGAGGAAGGAAGGAGAACTTGGGGTTCTTGGTGGGTCATGAAGTAGCTGTGGAGGAGGTCTTGGTAGCCAGAAGGCAGTGAGTGGCCACACAGAGTGTCACAAGACAGACGGAAGTGATGCTCAGCAGCTCAGTGGTTTAGCCTTCTTTGGGAGCTAGGTGACTGCTTCTCAGATAGAAATGGCCCTGACCATGAAAGATGCCACCTTTGAGTGTCTGCCTACTTTGTGTCTTCAGAGTATGAAGAGCTGGTCATAGACCATAGGTATCCCCTTCAAGAACTGGCAGTTTTCAAAGGAATCTGTTTTTAATATTGTATATACTCTTAACTTCTTCAACATGAGAAAAAATTTCTGAGCCCCCTCTGCTGGTTGTACTAGAGAAAAACATGTGAGGAAAGGAACAGAATGTTTCACAGGGACATACAGACACCTACACTACAGAAGCTGAGAGCTATGCACGTTTATAGTTCCTTGCATGTAGATCACGCACAAAGACAGACACAAGCATGTGCTGACGTAACGCAGCCCCATATTAGTGCAAGGTGGTTGAGTGTACCAGCTCAGGCCTCACACAGACCAGGCCTGCATCGCCCGCTTAGAGCTGTGTAGCCCTGGGAAGGTTAGATTCATGGAGGTAGAGCTAAGAATTGAAAGTTGTATGTATTCAAGGTGTACAACTTGTGAACACATGTATGCATTATGAACTATTCAGCATGATCAAGCTACTTAACATGTCCATCACCCCTCCCCCTCATAGTTATAATTCCCTTTCTTTCAAGTTCTTTAACCTTTTAATTTTGTAATTTTAAAATGTATGTATATATAACATATGTATAAGCATATGTAAAATATGTATGTATATGCATATCTATATTATAATGTATGAAAAGGGCCTACTTAGCACACACTAAACACTTTATAAATGGAAGCTGTTATGTTCTTATTATTGTTACAAAGTCAGACTCAACCTTTCAGAGTTTCAGTTTACTAGTCCATTCTGAAGGAGATAGACCCTGAGATTTCTTTGGAAGGAATGATGCTAAAGCTGAAACTCCAGTACTTTGGCCACCTCATGCGAAGAGTTGACTCATTGGAAAAGACTTTGATGCTGGGAGGGATTGGGGGCAGGAGAAGAAGGGGACGACAGAGGATGAGATGGCTGGATGGCATCACTGACTCGATGGACGCGAGTCTGAGTGAACTCCGGGAGTTGGTGATGGACAGGGGGAGGCCTGGCGTGCTGCAATTCATAGGGTCGCAAAGAGTTGGACAAGACTGAGCAACTGAACTGAACTGAACTGAATCTGTAAATTGGGAGTGTTAGCAAACATTCATATGGTGTTTACTGTGTGCCAGGCACTGTTTTATTGATAAGTGTTTTCTATGTACTTTCTCATTTCATTCTCCCAGTAACCTTATGAAGTAGGAGGTATAGCTACCCTCATTTTACAGAAAAAAATAAGTTTCAGAGAGGGTAAGTGGCTTGTCCAGCATCACACAGCTAGTAAGCAGAAGAGCTGGGATTCTAATGCAGGCAGCCTGGTTCCAGAGAGTGTTCTTAAACAGGAAACTCCATCTGCTTCACGGGTAGGATTGAATGAGGCACTGTGTGCAAGGTGCTTAGCAGAGTGCTAGGCACATTAAAAACAGTAAATACTGGCTATGATTATTCAAATGTCAACCCTGCCACATTGACTAACTGGGCTGACACAGATATATACACACATGCAAGCACATACAGAGAGACTTACATGCCTATTCCAAACATCTGCAAATATGCAGGTGCAAACATGGATCCACAAAGATGTATTCACTCATCCAGTGTACTCAATAGCGGTGTCAACTTAGGTAAACCATTTTATTTCTCTGAGTCTCAGTTTCCTCATTTGGAAAATGGTGATAATAATAACAATTGTCTCAGAGGGTAATTGTGAGTATTGAGTTAATGCAACACTTATAACAACTTATTATAAAACACTTATTACAATGTGTGACTTATAGGTAGCCAGCTCTTGTTGGTCTTGGTGTTTGCATTGAAAACTCCCTGCCGGTCAGCCAGGCATCCTCAGTCCCCACCATTGGCTCTACCTGTTACTTCTGGCTTTATCTTCAGAGATCCCCGAGGACAGAAAGGAGAGGCCTGAGGGGAGGGACCATGGCAAACATGAACACTGATTTCGGCAAGTGGGAGATGGTATGAAGACA
Source organism: Budorcas taxicolor (assembly GCF_023091745.1). NCBI lineage: Eukaryota > Metazoa > Chordata > Mammalia > Artiodactyla > Bovidae > Budorcas > Budorcas taxicolor. Next base: position 47,928,848 of record NC_068935.1, read on the forward strand.
AGGCTCAGCAAACTCAGAATGAAGGGGACTTTCTGGAAGGGGCAGGCCTAAGAGAGATGCTTCAGCTAGAAGCCATGGGAAACAGAGCACCTAAGACACAGGTGGGGTTCACCAGAGCCCTTGTCCAAAGGTCAGCCTGTGTGCTCCTAGCAGAGTCTGCTCCTGGGACTGATATAGGCGGTGGGCACTGAAAGAGGTGTGTCCCCATCTTACTCATAGTCCCCGGGCTGTGGTGAATTGGAACATAGGCCTCAACCAAGGTCGTCTATCTTTAAAAAAAAAAGATTGAAAAAATTGAAGAAAAGTACACATGTCATAAGGGTACAGCGCAAAGTATTTTTATAAACTAATATGTCTGGATAAGAGCTGACTTATTAGAAAAGACCCTGATGCTTGGAAAGAGTGAAGGCAGGAGAAGGGGGCAACAGAGAATGAGATGCTTGGATGGTATCACGGACTCAATGGACATGAGTTCGAGCAAATTCCAGGAGATAGTGGAGGGCAGGAAAGCCTGGTGTGGTGCAGTCTATGGAGTCACAGAGTTGGACACGACTGAGTGACTAAACAACAACAACAACAACAACACTATCTGGCTAATCAGCATCAGATTAAAAATCATAAATGACCAGCACCCAGAGATCCTGCAGTGGCTCTGCTCCCATCACTGTGCCCCAGTGATAGCCACTAGCCTGGTTTCTAACAGCACAGACTTGGTTTTTCCATGTTTTCAGATGAAATCATCTAATTTGTCCTCTTTCGTCTCTGGCTTCTTTTACTCAAATGTGTGAGGTTCATCCTTATTGTTACATATATCGGTAACTTGTCCTTTTTTCACTGCTGTATAGTATTCCAATTTGAGACTATACTATGCTTGATCAATTTGAGGAGATACTAGCTTGAAGCTATCAGAAATATATACTAGGAATGTTATAGTACATCTTTTGGTGAACACATGCCTGTACCTTGTTTTTTATTTATAAATATTCATCCCTTATAAGAGGGCTACCCTCAATTGGTTAGGCCCTAGGCTTCAGAAAATAGATTCGGTCCTGCCCAGGAGCCAGGTTTTTTGTTGTTTTTTTTTAACTTTTCTCTGGTTTCTCTGCATTTTCTTTTTTTTTTAATTAAAAAATTTTTTTTGGTTTTAATTGGAGGCTAATTACTTTACAGTATTGTGGTGGTTTTTGCCATACATTCACATGAATCAGCCATGGGTGTACATGTGTTCCCCATCCTGAATCCCCCTCCCACCTCCCTCCCCATCCCATCCCTCAGGGTCATCCCGTGCACCAGTCCCGAGCACCCTGTCTCATGCATCGAACCTGGACTGGCGATCTATTTCACATATGATAATATACATGCTTCAATGCTATTCTCTCAAATCACACCCTCGCCTTCTCCCACAGAGTCCAACAGTCTGTTCTTTACATCTGTGTCTCTTTTGCTGTCACGCATATAGGGTCATCATTGGAGCCAGGCTTTTTAAAGCTTACGTAAGGCTGTCACGTGTCACAACTAACTCCAGTGGGCATCATTTCCATGTACTGTACATGATTGGCATCCCTAGAGCACAATACAACACTTCTGGTGCCCCTTGGAGTTATGCAGTGAATGGCTCACTTCCACTCTACTTCTTGTCCTTTCTCAGAACTCAGAGATGGCTAATTTAACTGAACTCAAAAATACCTTTTCTCAAAATTGCTTCTCTTTTATGTTCCTTTTGATTTTGAATCATGGGCATGGAATCACAAGAGTCATGGGTCAGTTTAAATGGTGCCAACAGCCCGTCAGCTAATTCTATGGGAATAAAAAAAGAACCCCAAATTACTTCAGGTGTTTGATTTTATAGAAAACATATCATGGAACTACTTTTCTTTTAACCCCTTAAGAAGTTGTTCAGATAGACACATTGCAAAAGTGTCATCCAGCCCCTTTTGAGAGTCAGCAAAGGAGAAACAGGTTGGGTTTTGGAAATAGAAGTTTTGTTTCAAAATTAGGTTCCAGTCTCTCTTTCTGCCCTAAGTTCCAGGATGTGTGGGTTGAATGTGGCAGCCTGGAGCATGTTCTCTGGAAACAGAATGATCTGCTTTCAGTCTCTGCTGGGCCAGTTCTGAGCTGCACAGGTGGCATTAAACACTCTGGGCCTCAGTGTTTGTCAGTGGATAAATGGACAAAGAAGATGATTGATTTTTTATCTCTATCTCCCATATCTGTATAAATAATGGAATATTATTCAGCCATTAAAAAGAACATCCTGTCATTTGTGAGAACATGGATGACCCTGGAGGACATTCTGCCAAATGGAAGAAGGCAGACAAGAAAGACAAATACTGTATGATCTCACTTAGATGTGAAATCTAAGAAACATGAATTCCTAGAAACAGAGATTAGAGTGGTGGTTACTAGAAGCTGGGGGTGGGGGAAATGGGGAGAGACTGATTAAAGGGTACAAACTTCCAGTTATAAGATGAAGTTCTGGGGATCTGATCGACAGTGTGGTAACTAGTTAACAATACTGAATTGTATATTGGAATTTGCTAAGAGAGTAGATCTTAAGTGTTCTTACTCCCATCTTCCAAAAAAAGAAAGAAAAAGAAAGTAACTCTGTGAGCTGATGGATATTTCAATTAACTTGATTGTGTTAATCATTTCACAGTATATATATATATCAAATCACTACACTACACACTTTAAATATATCTAGCATTATTTGTGAATTATACCTCAGTAAATCCTGGGGTGAAAAATGTCTTATGTGATGCAGGACAGCTCTTTGTCATGTGAGGTTACGTCTGCCTTCCTGGTCTCCAACTCCTAAATGCCAGTAGTGACTTACCCAGTCCCTGTAACAACCCTTCAATTTTTTTTGGTAAATGCCCCCTGGGGGCCACAGTCCCCCATGAGAACCAAATCTATTTAAAGCTATAGAAGCCTAGAGAGTCAGAATGTAGTAGAACCCAGGGAGAATCTTGACCAGTCCCTCCACTTAAAAAAAAGTTCATTGGAGTATAGTTGATTTACAATTTTGTGTTAGTTTCTGCTGTACAGCAAAGTGAGTCACATATAGATATAGATACAGATAAGAAAGTGAAAGTGAAGTCGCTTAGTCATGTCCGACTCTTTGCGGCCCCATGGACTGTAGCCTATCACGCTCCTCTGTCCATGGGATTTTCCAGGCAAGAGTACTGGAGTGGGTTGCCATTTCCTTCTCCAGAGGATCTTCCTGATCCAGGGATCAAACCCAGGTCCCCCTCATTGTAGGCAGACGCTTTACCCTCTGAGCCGCCAGGGAATAGTGGGTGTATATAGCAATGAGGGAGACCCAGGTTCAATCCCTGGGTCAGGAATATCCCCAGGAGAAGGAAATGGCAACCCACTCCAGTATTCTTGCCTAGAGAAGTCCATGAACAGAGGAGCCTGGGGGGCTACAGTCCATGGGGTCACAAAGAGTTGGACACAGCCAAGTGACTAACACTTTCATATATATATATATATCTTTTCCTTTGGCCATATCCAAAGGTATCCAAAGTAATCTTACAGATGTTGAAAGTGGGACTTCTCTGGTGGTCCAGTGGTTAAGACTGCATGCTTCCCCTGGAGTGGGTAGGGGTTCAGTACCTGGTTGGGAAACTAAGATCCCACATGCCACGTGGTATGGCCAAAAAACCCTCAACGTTGAAAGTTAGCATTCCTGCAACTAAATATGCAAAATCTTAAGTAGATTCCCTTTCTCTGGGATTTTGCAGGTTGTTTATATCCTATATGGAAGTGAATTTATTACCAATTTATACTGCTCAAAGGTGATATGAATGTCCTGAGTTGACTTGTACTTGTTTCCAAATCTTTGTGAAGGCAGGGCGCATCACAGCAGTCAGGTGGATGTGAACTTGAGGCCTCTTTTTATCATTTCCCAGTGGTGGGACCTTAAGAGTTAATCTCTTTGAACATCATTTACTTTCAGTAACTCAAAGTCTCTCACTTTCCTAAGAAGCCTAAGTAGGCTTCACACTGCTGAGCTCCTCTTCTAGCCACTGCCTCCCGTTATTACCCTGAAGAACTCTTACCTGCATTTCAGAGCCCTGCATGATGCACATTTCTCTGTGAGAATTCTTCTGACTTCCTCCTCAGGTTCTCCTGTATTTTGTACAGCCCTCTGTTTAACCCTTATCTGTCTGTTGAAATGAGCGATTTCCAGGTCTGTCTCCACCAAAGCACTGCCAGCTCCTTGAGAACAACTATGTCTTTTACTTATCTTTATATCCCCAGCACCTAACTTGGGGCTTCCCTGGTGGCTCAGATGGTGAAGAATCCACCTGCAATGCAAGAGACCCAGGCTTGATCCCTGGGTCAGGAAGATCCCCTGGAGAAGGGAATGGCTACCCACTCGAGTATTCTTGCCTGGAGAATTCCATGGACAGAGGACCCTGGCAGACTCTGGAGTCACCAGAGTCAGACATAACTTATCAACTAAACCACCACCACTACCACCACCATGCCTAACTTGGGTCTGGGTCAGAGGAAGACCTCAATTAAGTTGTGTCAAACATCAATATCAGTCACTGTTGTCATCTTCTCTCCTTCCTGGCATCCTGAGGCATTTGCTGTCCAGAACTATACCATTCATTATGGCACTAAGTCATCTTCCTCCTAGTTCCTCCTGATTGCTTCTGAGTGCTTTCCGGATGTGACTCTGGGTTCCTCGGCATGACTGAGTTATATAAGAGCAGGACATTGTTATATTTCTTCCTGTGCAGTGCTTGGACACATAAGAGGTTGTCAACCACCACAGTTTGAGTTTGAAATGCACTGGGCTACTGGGATGCCACCATTTCAATGGTGTTGTATTGATAGCAGTTTGCGAGAAAAATAGGAATCCATGCTGTGGCAAAAGAGATCTCTCCTAGGCTTGGGGGTTTTCTCTTCTACTCAGCTGGTGAAAGGGGATTTATCACTACAAATAAGCACCAGCAAAATTGAACATGTTGGGTATTTGAACTCTTGCCCAATGTTGATTCCATGTGATGAGCATGAACATCCCAATTATACATCCTAATTATACAAGCAATCATTCCAGACAATTTGGAGATGGATATGACCAAAAAGTTATTAGGGTATATAGTAAACAATTGAGAGGCCAGTCTGTGGAGCTATTGAGGAATCTGAACATCTAATGAGTAAGGAGTTTTACAGATTTTTGAATCGGGGCATCAAAAGACATTCCAAATCTTTATGCACTTACAAATATTTACAGATCTTTTAAAGATCAAGTCTGTCATTATCAGTTTCGGTGCTGTATATTGTCAGTATCCACAGTGACCCCAGAGGAGCCTGTGCTGGCAGGAGTAATGCTGTGGTATGTTCAGCTTTGCTGTATCTCCATAGAGGGGGGCTGGAATGCCTTGTGGAACAAAGCCCTGGGCTCCTGAGAGCAAAGAATGAAGGGCAGCCTAGTTTGATAACCACATTAAAGCATTACCAACATCTGTTCAAGCCAAAGACAACGCTATCTCCAGGAATTAACCTTCTGAACTACTGAATCATTACCCTCAGTAGAGTGAAAGTTGGACAACAAGAGCCTATTTGTCAGGGGTTCCTCAGAGAGACGTGGTAAGCCATATTTTACTGCAAACAGCGTGAGAAGGCCTGGCTCAGCTTTATACATTTTAAACACAGAATATATTTGTGTGGGAAATAAGCAGACAATGAATGTAAATAAACTTTTGATGGTACCTTGCAACTATCAGCATTTATCCCACTCCAGAACAAATGGACCCTGGCACATTGCCCCAGAAAATAGAATGTCCTGGATTTGTACTTAAATGTTTCCCCCTTATTTTAGTGAAACATTAGGTATCAATAATGAGAATATTAACAGTGAGATGCACTTTACCCACTCCAGTATTCTTGCCTGGGAAATCCTATGGACAGAGGAGCCTGGTGGGCTACAGTCCATGGGGTCACAAAAGTCGGACATGACTTTAGCGACTAAACAACAGCAAAGATGCCCTTTACATCTACACTAATACAGAAAAGAAAATCTAATGCTTTGTTGAAAGTAATATAATTTACTCTAAGTGTAATAGTAACTAGTTGGATGGACTTTGTGAAGCTACATCAGATGGAGAGGAAGTCAAGGAGGATGGAAGGGAAAATCTAACTAAATAAAATGTTTAGAATGGAAGTAAGCACAGAAGGCCTCTCCTCAAGACTTTTGAAGACTCTGGAATTTGGAGGTGTATTTTTTAGAGTGAAGACTGGCTGCAACTTCTACTCTGATTTTAAGCCCTGTACCACACTAATTGAAAAATCCAGCTGCAGCTGTTTGTGTTCTGATTCATTCTTAATTGCACTGAATGGGCTTTTTTATGCCAAATCTGCCTCTGAAGACTGAGATTAAACTGAGCTTTGTCCTTAGATTAGTGCTTGAAACATATTTATTTCACAACACATATAGTACTTACTATGTACTAGTTTCAAAGAAAAATGTTAATACTGTGTGGTGATTGACATCTGTAATTGCTATAAAAATATTCCCTTTTGATGATTTAATAGTATATATGGATGGCTATATGGTATATATAAACTATATACAAGTATATATACATATATGCGTACATGCTAAGTCACTCAGTTGTATCCAACTCTTTGAGACCCCATGGACTGTAGCCCACCAGGCTCCTTTGTCCATGGGGATTCTCCAAGCAAGAATACTGGAGTGGGTTGCCATGCCCTCCTCCAGGGGATCTTCCGGACCCAAGGATCAAACCTGTGTCTCTAGCATCTCTTGCATTGGCAGGTGGGTTCTTTACCATTAGTGCCACCTGAGAAGTCCATATACAATATATATATATATATATGTCCTGGAAACCTGTATATAGTGTGTATAGACACACACACACACACACACACACACGGGCTTCCCAGGTGGTGCTAGGGGTAAAGAACCCTCCTGACAATGCAGGAGACATAAGAGATGCGGGTCTGATCCCTTGGTTGAGAAAATCCTCTGAAGGACATGACAACTCACTCTTGTATTCTCACCTGGAGAATCCCATGGACAGAGGAGCCTGGCAGGCTATAGTCTGTAAGGTGCAAAGAGTTGGACACAACTAAAACAACTTAGCACGCACACATACATACACACACACAAAATATATATAGACTTATCTTATCACATCAAGCAACACAGAGTGGAATATTAGTGTTGTGGCTTACTCCACTCACTTTCTTAGAAGTCATTAAGTCTATAATATTGTGGGTGGCTCTAGTGGTGCTGGTCCTTGTAGGCTGACTTGCTAAGCTTCTGCAGCATACCTAGGTAGTAGCATGATATTTGAGTGAGTGCCAAATGGCATGAGACTGTATTGCATCTGGACAAAGAAGGCTGTGGTGGGAAATACCACCCTTGTGATCACCTAAGTGGACCCCACCTTACAAGTTTGGAGGAGGGGTTGTGTTTTAGGTTTAGCCCCTGAATTACATGCCTTTTTCACTGTGTTGGCATTTGCACTGAAGGTGCAAAAGCAATAGTGGATAAAATTTCTGGCATGTTAGCACAAATCATAGCACCAAGCTGTACACTAGCAGTCCCTATACTCTTCACTACCAGGCACTCAAAACAAACAAACAAACAAACAACAAAAAAAAAGTTTCACTTAACAATGTCCTTGAAGGAGCAGTTAAAAAAATATTAATCTTATTATATCTTGACTCTTAAGTACTTGTATACATAAATCATTTCTCTTGCACACTTTAAGTCCAGTGGTTGCCTTGAGGAGAAGCACTTGTGTGATTATCTAAATTGCATGCTGCACTAGCCATTCTTTTAAAAATAGAAGACCTTTTTTACTTAAAAAGACAACTGATGGAAAAATTATGGTTATTTGGACTTGGGTATTTAACAGATATTTTCTCAAAAATAAACAAGTAAGCCTGTCACTACAAGGAAAACAGCTGACACTATTTGTCACTGATGGTGGAATTTGAACTTTCAAGCAAAATTAGAATTTTGGAAAACTTGTGTCCACTGCTGTGAACTTGACATTTTCCCAGTAGTTAGAGTTTTCTGATGCTACCAGTGACAATATTAGCAAATGTGATTTTTTGAATATTGTATGATTAAAAGTTGGAGAAGGAAATGGCAACCCACTCCAATATTCTTGCTGGGAAAATCACATGGATGGAGGAGCCTGGTGGGCAACACCCCATGGGGTCGAAGAGAGTCGGACATGACTGAGTGACTAACACACACATGAGTGAAAGTATAAATAGTTGGAAGATCTTCACAAGTCAGAAACCAGTAATTTTTTTAATGATCAAAGAAAGGCAGTCCCAAAGAATGCTCAAACTACTGCACAATTGCATTCATCTCACACCCTAGCAAAGTGATGCTCAAAATTCTCCAAGCCAGGCTTCAATAGTATGTGAACCGTGAACTACCAGATGTTCAAGCTGGATTTAGAAAAGGCAGAGGAATTAGAGATCAAGTTGCCAACATTTGTCGGATCACTGAACAAGCAAAAGAGTTCCAGAAAAACATCTATTTCTGCTTAGTCAAAGCCTTTGACTGTGTGGATCACAACAAACTGGGGAAAATTCTTAAAAAGATAGGAGTACCAGACCACCTTACCTGCCTCCTGATAAATCTGTATGCAGGTCAAGAAGCAGCAGTTAGAACTGGACATGGAACAACAGACTGATTCCAAATCAGGAAAGGAGTACCTCAAGGCTGTAATATTGTCACCCTGCTTAAATGCTGAACTGGATGAAGCACAAGCTGGAATCAAGATTGCTGGGAGAAATATCAATAACCTCAGATATGCAGATGACACCACCCTTATGGCAGAAAGTGAAGAAGAACTAAAGAGCCTCTTGATGAAAGTGAAAGAGGAGAGTGAAAAAGCTGGCTTAAAAACTCAACATTCAAAAAACTAAGATGATGGCATTTGATCACTTCATGGCAAATAGATGGGGGAAGAGTCAAAACAGTGACAGATTTTATTTTCTTCGGCTCCAAAACCACTGCAGATGGTGACTGCGGCCACGAAATTATAAGGTGCTTGCTCCTTGGAAGAAAAGCTATGATGAACCTAGATGGCATATTAAATAGCAGAGATATCACTTTGCTGACAAAGGCCTGTCTAGTCAAAACTATGGTTTTTCTATTAGCCATGTATGGATGTGAGAGTTGGACCATAAAGAAGGTGGAGCGCTGAAGAATTGATGCTTTCAAATCTTGGTGCTAGAGAAGACTCCTGAGAGCCCTTTGGATGGCAAGGAGATAAAACCAATCAATCCTAAGGGAAATCAATCCTGAATATTCATTGGAAGGACTGATGCTGAAGCTGAAGCTCCTATACTTTGACCACCTGATGTGAACAGCTGACTCATTGGGAAAGATCCTGATGCTGGGAAAGATTGAGGGCAGGAGCAAAGGAGGATGACAGAGGATGAGATGGTTGGATGGCATCATCAACTCAATGGACATGAGTTTAAGCAAACTCTGGAGATGGTTAAAGACAGGGAAGGCTGGTGTGCTGCAGTCCATAGGATCGCAAAGAGCTGGACATGACTTAGTGACTGGACAACAATATTGCTTCTGTTTTGTTTTGTTTTTTGGCCCCAAGGTATGTGGGATCTTAGCTCCCGGACCAGGGATCAAACCCATTCCCCTTGCTTTGGAAGGGGAAGTCCCACCCACCAGATTGCCGAGGGAGTCTCTGTGTTGATCTCTTGACACACCTGTTTCTACAAATGAACTGAGATTCTCAAAGGACAAGTGCTCTATACTAGTTGCATTTGTGTTTCTGGTACTCCGTGCAGAAATCAGCAAAGAAAGCATGGTTCAGAATGTTTGTGGAACACATGAATGACTAAACAAAGAAGCAGCTTCTTCAGGCTCCTTCTCATGTGAATTCTGTCTTAGAGCTTACATGGCATTTTCTTGTGTGTGGGCTCTCATAGGCCAGCCTAGACACTGGAAGTTATCTCAGGCAGGGTTTCTGATCTTGGGTGTCTAGCAGGATATTCTGGGAAGCTTGTTACAATGCAGACTCTTAGGCCTTCTTACCTAGGAATGATCACTCATAAAGTATGAGGGAGGACTCTGAATCTCTAACAAGTTCCCCCTGGGTCTGTGATGGTTAGCCAGGTTTAGGACTCACCGATTTTAGTGAGCCCAACTCCCCACTTGTGTCAATGGGGAAACGAAGGCTTAGAGATTAAGTGATGGTCAAGGTCACACAGCTTGCTGGTGGAAGAGCTGGGCTCCGCTACACCAGTGTCCCTGTCCCCACTTCCCCCAGAGCAGCTCCACGTTCATGTGCTTTATGTATGGGAGTTCAACCAAAGAGGGGTTTGTTTTAGTACCTATTTATTTATTTGGCTGCACCAGTTCTTAGTAGTGGTGTGTGAACTCTTAGTTGCAACATTTGGAGTCTAGTTCCCTTCCCTGGGATGGAACCTGTGCCCCCTGCAGTAGGAGTGTGGAATCTAAGCCACTGGACCACCAGAAAAGTCCCTTGTTTTGTTTTTAATTGAGATTTAGTACAGGCTTGGAGACCCCTGGACTCTGTACACTGACTGTCCTCCTCTGCTCCTTATACCTGCCGATGGAAAGGCCAGGGGGTGCAGTGGGCTTTACACTGTGCAGGGGCCCAAGGGCCTCGATTCTCTCCTGGCTTTGTCACTGAAAGTCTTCAGTTCTGAATCTCTTGGGCTGTGGAATGGGTTCAATTAGGTCCGCTCTGCTTAATGAGCAGGGCTCCTGTTTGGCTCACATGTTTCTGTTCTCTGGAGAGCTGAGCACAGCGCCTTGCCTGCAGCAGGAGTATCCATCAATGTTCAGTGACTGAATGAATGAAAATGTTTGGGAGATGTGGCTGTGTTCTATGAATGTAAGCTACTCTTAATAATAAATTCAAAAACTGTCTGCTCCAGACACTTGGCCTTAGTAGTAACCTGATTCAAAATGGTTCCTCACAGGACCAGACTACCTTAAGAGATCTTTGTTTTCCAGCGTAAGAAAAGGACAACTTGCACTGACCAGTCGTGTCTACGAGATGTCAAAAGAGCCTGCTAATTTGGTCGATTCAATGAAAAAGCAAGGCCAACAGTATTGGGCATTGTGCTTCAAAGGAAGCTAAGTGGCTCGAAGCCTTTTCCATTGCTGCTCATTGGCTTGGCGTTATGTACACACAGCTATCCTTTCAGTTTCCACAAAATGGCTTATTTTCATTTCTGAAATGGCAGCCACGTGGGAGCCCCTGGTTGCTGTGGAGAAGGCAGGGAGAGGCCCAGCTGGTTGACAGCCACTGGGCTCCTCGAGCCCTCCGCATCCCCTTGGCTGCTGTTAGGAGGCGGGGGTCCAAGGTTTTTATAGTTCCTCTCTCGAATTAGTGCCTGCAGACTCTACAGCTATGAACATGCAATTAGTCTTTGTTCATGCACAAAAGGGAGCTTGACCCTTGCCCGTCTTTGATTGGCACGTACAACTCTTGTAGCTACTTACCTAAGGCCCTCTCCAAGGAGTGCGGCGTCTTGTTCCTGCACCTGCCTTCAGCTTTTCTCTTTTGTGACTTGTTTCCCATAATATTCGGCCCTACTCGCAGCAAGGTTGCGGCGATGAAGGCATCATGCGAGTACAGGCAGATTTCCTGTTTTTCAGAGAGGTGGGGGAGTGGGTGGGAGGGAGCTTTGAATCTGTAATCGGAGTTTTTTGGATAATTGCTGAGCCCCCAAACACTTAGCAGGAGCCCAAAGAGCTAGTTTTTCTTAATAAATGAACACTTTGCTTGCTTTCAAAAGCAGACCTCCCATGTCATGGAAAACAAGCTGTGGGCACAAAGCTTTACATTTCTTTCCCTGTTCACCTGCTTTCTCAGCAACATAGAAACTTTGTAGTATTTTTTTGAGAGACAATTGCTAGGAAAAACATGCAATTATTGTGGTCAGAAAATTTCTCTCTAAACCATGCTTTCCAAGCTACTAGAAAAGGGGTTATTAGCAGCTCAAATGAGTTAAATACTGTGGTGGTGGATTGCATTTGCAAGAAATGTTTTTGAGGAGCCTGAGTAGTTTTCAAAATGTCCTCATTTCTTAAACTCTCCGTGCCTCAACGTGTGACACCATGCTTGAATAGACTACTCAGCTCAGGCATTTTGGAAAAAAATCGAAAATACATCCGTTTTGAACTAAGCCATTCAAACTCCCCAATCTGCAGAGAATATTTAATCCATGATTTAAAACAATAATAGCTGTCCTTTGTGGGGTGCCCATTTGGGTTCAGGAATAGTACTAACTGCTTTATACTTTTTTTTTTTCTTGTCCCGAAAACAGCCTTTTACATTGGGTTTTACTGTTTCTGCTTTATAGAAAATTGATGTTTGGCGATCTTAAGGGACTTGATCGTGGCTATTTAGTGGCTGAGGAGCTGAGCGGAGAAGTTAAAACAAGTCTCTTGGTATGTTTGTTCCTTCATGGAATGCTATTGAAAACTTAAAAAAAAAAAATAGAAACACACAGTAGAATTTACACAGCAAGAGTTTCGTCTTTTAAAATAATCACTTTTGGTGCCCAGATGTGCTTTCCAACAGTGTGACTTTTGTTGTCTTTGGGACCCTACCTCAGAGCTGACTCATATATTGCCTCCTTCCTTATTCACACCATACCATTGACCAGCTTCGCATTGCCAAGTTTGATCATGTACTTTTCACAAGACCTGACTCCCGGTCAACTTTTATCTGTTTTCAAAAATCACCAACGTCTGACAGCTAAGGGGGCACAACGGTAAAGAATCTGTCTGCAATGCAGGAGCCACAGGAGACTCGAGTTCAATCCCTGGGTCGGAAGATCCAGGCAAGAATACTGGAGTGGGTTGCCATGCCCTCCTCCAAGGGATCTTCCCGACCCAGGGATCAAACTCACATCTTCTATGTCTCCTGCATTGGCAGGCGGGTTCTTAATCACTAGTGCCACCTGGGAAGCCAGGTTCTAAAATAAGTGTTCTCAAAATTGCTGTTAACAACCTGATTTGGCACAGGTGTGTCTGTTTTCAGACTTTCTCTGAACTTGTGAACTCTGATGTGCCTTGGTGGGGCATAGAATGGTTAATAGGAATTTGCCCTTTGGCATTATACTTGGGTTTGAATCCTTTCTGTGCTACTTTATTAGTTGCATACCTTTGGGAAAGTTAATTGACTGCTCTAATCTTAGTTTTCTTGCTTATAAAATGACAATAATACAGATTTGCTTCTTGCATTCAATAGTAATATGTGCCATACCATAAGTATGTAGTAAATGCTCAGTATATGTTTCCTATGCTCTCCCCTTCTGCTGATAAATTTGGTCAAGCAAAGTCTTTCTTTTTATAGGCGAGTCTCATCTCTTCTGTGAGCTATTGAAGTTTAGTGCTGGAAGGGCCCTTTAAGATAATCTTATCCAGTGGGTTTCAAGCTTCATTTTTTTTTTTCATTTTAATGCAGAACATTGTTTTTTAGTCTTCATTTTTTAAATTGAAGTATAGTTGATTTACAATGTTGTGCAATTCTTTGCTATATAGCAAAGTGACTCAGTTATACACATATATATTCGTTTTGTAAACATTCTTTTCCTTTATGGTTTATCCCTGGAGATTAGACATAGTTTCCTGTGCTATACAGACCTTGTTGTTTATCCATTTTACATATAATAGTTTGTGTCCACCAACCCTAAACTCCTAGTCTATCCCTCTCCCTTCCCCTCTTCCCCTTGGCAACCATAAGTCTGATCTCTTATGTCTGTGAGTCTAACAGAAGAACCTTTGATGCAAAGGAGAACTTGGATGGAACCTCAGTAACTACAATAGCTGAAGTAGGGCTCCTGGAGTTGCAGTGGGTGGGTCAGAGGTGTGGGAGAGCAAAGTTCCAGCGTTTCAGGCTCAGCTTCACCCTCTCAGTCACGTTGTGTCATCACCACTGAGTCCTATTCTCCCTGCTCCCAACATGGGTTTCAAAGGAAGTCCTACATACACCCTAAAGCTCCACTTAAATGCTGAAACCTGCACAGTGCCTTGCCAGAAAGAGCTAGCTAGAATGAGTTCTTTTCCAGTTCTCCGTGGATAACGTGTGTCTCTGTTTAGCAAAGTTTGCTTCCTATTAGAGTTATTTTTATCTTTTTTATTCTTTAAAAAAAAAAAAAAAACCCATAGCAACATGTATCCAACCCCTAGTAAGTGCCAGGAACCAGTGCAATATAAACTTATTTAACCCTTTCCATACCTGTTCTTTACACCAAGCTTTCTAGGGGCAGGACTCACATTTTCATTATCTGTATCTCCCACAGTGATTCACACATAGGAAGCCCTCACTTACTACATACTGGATTGTTAAGTAAAGGGCCAGAGATAAATCAGAATCATGTTAAGGTCTAGGAAACCAAGGGAAAGATTCCTAACAAAATATATTCTTTGGTTTTTCAAAGTTGATATCTTTAGATAGTAACTTGAGATACTTCACAAATCCAAACCTAGTTGATTTATGTCATCCTGGCATGATGTGCTTGCCTGATTTCTTAAGCAAATATAGCTGTTCTAATCTTCCTTTGGCCCTTTCTCCATCATTTGAAGGAAAAAGAAACATCGTCTTCTGCACAGTTAATACCTCAAAATATGCAAACAATTTAAAAACCTTTAGACTCGGTACTAGGGTCTGCTTACGGTAAAAAGCAGAAGAGCTAAATGCTCACTAGCATCTGTTCTCTAAAATCAACTGAGGAAACTAACATTGGGAACTTTTGTTTAGATTCACAGCAATGTTACCCTTTGTAAAGGGCAATACTTGAGGGGAAATAATTGAAAAAGTCTTTGAAAGTGTATTGGGTCAAATTCAAGGGAAAGGAAGCAACATAGAGAGGAGCAGGGAAATGTAAGAAATTCAGAGAGCATGGTTATGTGGACACGCTTCAGTAGCTAACCAGCAAACATAGTAAGATAGAAAGAAGACAGTGTAATTAGATGCCACAGTACTCTCAAGGGAGAAATTTGGTTTGGAGTAATATGAAAGCATTTTAAGTCTTATGTATTTAACCTTATATATTATGTAACACAGGGCTTCCCTGGTGGCTCAGTTGGTAAAGAATCTGCCTGCAATGTGGGAGACCTGGGTTTGATCCCTGGTTTGGGAAGATCCTCTGGAGAAGGAAATGACAACCCACTCCAATACTCTTGCCTGGGAAATCCCATGGACAGAGGAGCCTGGTGGGCTACAGTCTATGGCATCACAGAGTCAGACGTGACTGAACGACTAACACATACACATTATGTAATATAAGATGTACAGAAAACATTATTTTGCATTCCATAAATATAAGTCAACTAGGATACATAGGTTTTTAAACTCATACTTCAGTGCTTTGCATGTGGTATTAGTCAAAGATAGATCATCAGAGATACGGCTGGTAGTACTTCTGTTGGATTTCAGATATAATGGTATCAGTGTTTGGAGGGGTGAGGTCTGCTATGTTGGTTTTTACCAGCATTAGTCCTATTATTTCATTATCATTGAATGTTCCATTTTTAACTGATGATAAAAGGGGAAAAAAAGCAGGGCTATAATACTGGTTGCAATATCCCATTACAAGGCCAATGTAGACAGTTTTCATGTTGTGGTTCTGGCTCAGACATGGGCTGGTGTACCTTTAACTTCTGCTATCAGCAAGCCAGAGTTTTGAGGCTTTTCAATCTTGTGAAATGACAAGTTGCACAGAATCAAAGGATAACAAGTTCTGTGTAGACAGGAGTTGGTTCATGCATTTTTAAGGGTGGGAGGCTGACTTGTAGAACACTGTTGCACAGACTGAAGCTGCTAATGCTGGTGAGATGACAGCTCAAGAAAGCAGAACCTTGGTTGTGAAGGCAGCAAAAAAGACAAATAGCATGTATAGTTAATGCTTGTTTCTGCTAGCAGGAAAGATAACATTTAGAGGGAAAAAACCAGCAAAACAATTAGCCTTGGATCAGATTTTTTAAAATATCAGTTCATTGTCTTTCTACAAAATCATCCCAAGTATTCTGGACACATTTCCCTAAAGCCCTTTTGGACCTCCGGGTTTGTTGCAGCAAACATGAGGAGATGTGGCAAGGCAGGCCGAGAGAGAGCTCTGTGACATACATATTTGACACCAGATTAGACACAGTTTTATGGGGTTGGCTTCTGTGAGATCTGTTAAACTTTGGTTATATATGCACTTTAGAAAGCATTTCCTTGTGCCAAGATCTCATTTGTGGTCTGTGGTTGTTTCCAGAACAAGTTTGCTGTTCTGGTTTTTCTCTAGAAATGTGACTTCCTGATACACGAGAGGTCCTCATCTGCAATGTGGCTACACCTGGGGTGTCACCATCTGTTGGGAGTTGAATTGCAAATAATTTGTTCTCACTGAGCTTCCCAGGTGGCGCTAGAGGTAAAGAACCTGGCTGTCAATGCAGGAGATGTAAAAGATGCACTTCGATCCCTGGGTTGGGAAGATCCCCTGGAGGAGGGCATGGCAACCCTCCAGTATTCTTGCCTGGAGAATCCCATGGACAGAGGAGCCTGACAGGAGCCTGACAATTCATAGGGTTGCAAAGAGTTGGACACAGCTGAAGTGACTTAGCACGCACGGATGCAATTTGTTCCTACTAATAAGTAAGGGTCTGAAGTTTGCCAATGATTGCCTGTTTTGAGTAGATTAGACCCGGTTCAAAATTATCCTTATGAAAATGTTGCTCTCCTTCCCTTGCATTCTAAAATGCTTGCCTGACTGGGAAAGAACCCATGGTGGGAACTTATATAACCTTGATTAAGCCTCTGGTAGTCGGCCCTGTGTGTGAGCATCTTCTATCATGTTTTCCAGTGGATACATTAACAAAGCTGAGACTGCCCATGCTTTTCCATTGTTTCTATGAGAAATTCAGATAGGAATTGAAATTCTCTTCCTGGAATGTAACCTTACCGCTGGCCTGTTTACTCATCTACCATACTGTTTCAGCTATTCTGGAGAAGTTAAGGAAGGGCTTACACTAACTATGGTGGTTTTATTTCTTCAAATCCACTTAGAGGGATGCATCTGTTCAGTCAGTCAACAAATACTCATCAAGTCTTGTTTTGGTACCAAAATGCTACTTAATAGAACAGAGAGAATTTGCTGCTGGTGATGTTTAAAAGATAAGCTGGGTCTTGTTAGTTTGAGAGGAGTGCATAGTATGAACAGAGGCAAGGGGGAGGAAATGGATGGAGTTTTCCCAGAAGAAAACCAGTGCAGAGTGTCTGAAGGCCAGGGAATATGGAGAGGACTTGGGATGTGGAGCTGGGTAGCTTGGAAGCATCCAGCCAGATGACTGGGGGACCTAACTCAGCCCCTGGTAATTAGAACTTATCAGGGACTAACTGTATTGCTGCTGTCTATGATTTGCATCAATCTGTGGTAGGAAATACCTGATACATTCCTGCTGACCATGTGTGAATGTGAGTCTGTCTGTCACGAAGGGCAGGGGTGGGTGTGTGGCGAAGATTGTTGGTAGCCCTGGTCTAGTTTGCCTTATAGATCTCTGACTCTTAGGTATGTTGCTATTTTTCTACATTTAAAAACTGGACATATAATTCACATATCATAAAACCCACTCATCAAAAGCATGCAATTCAGTGGTTTTCAGTATACCTACAAAGTTGTGCCACCTTCAGCATAATCTCTTTCCAGAACCTTTTCACTAATCCAGAAATAAACCCTGCACTCATTAGCAGTAAACTCTCCCCTTCCCTCCCTCCCGCCCCTAGGTGACCACTCATCTACTTTGTTTCTTTAGATTTACCTGAAAATATATCCTAAATATTTAATATAAATGGAATCATACAATATAGAGCCTTTCTGTCTTGACTTCTTTGGCTTTGCATGTTTTCAAGGCTCATTTATGTAGTGGCATGTATCAATACTTCAATCTTTTAGGGGGCAGAATACTATTCCATTGTATGGATTTACCACATTTTATCTGTTCATCACTTGGTGAGCCTTTGGGTTCTTTCCACATTTTGGCTATCATGAGCATTCATGGACAAATTTTTGTGTGGACACTGTATTGTCATTTCTCTTGTGTAGATATTTAGTAGTGGAATTTCTGGGTTATATGATAACTCTATGTTTAACTTTTCAAGGCACTGCCAAACTTTTTTAAAGTGGCAGTACCATTTTACAATCCCACCAGAAATGTGTGATGGTTCTCCTGTTACCACATCCTCACCAATACAAGTAATTCTGTCTTTTTGATGATAATCTTCCCAATATATGTGAAATAGCATATCATTGTGGTTTTGATTCATATTTTTCTAATGACTAATGATGTTGGACTTCTCCATGTGCTTAATGGCCATTTATTTTCTTTGGAAAAATGTCTAATCAGATTTTTTTGCCCATTTTCAATTGGGTTGTCTGTTTTGTTACTGAGTTCTAAGAATTCTTTATACATTCCATATACTAGATCCTTATTAGACAGGTCTGTATACTAGACAGATCTGTATACTAGATCCCTTCCCCAGGGGATCTTCCCAACCCAGAAATCAAACCTGGGTCTCCCTCATTGCAGGCAGATTGTTTACCATCTGAGCCACCAGGGAAGCCTCTTATTAGACATATGATTTGTAAATAGATTTTCCCATTCTGTGGTTTGTCTTTTCAGTTTCTTGATGGTATTCTTAGAAGCACAAAAGATTTTAAAATTTGACAAGATCCAATGGATCTCATTTTTTCTTCTGTTGCTCTGGGGATAGTGCTATTTTAAATGAGAGAACAGCTCATGGAAATGGCCACTGGCCAATGGAGTTTGCTAGGGGTTAACATGTGGCTGGAATCCTAAAGCTGGAAAGACTGAATTATCTTTAATCCTATTACTGGAGTTAGATAACATTTAGAATTAGATAATCATTATCTAGTTGTTGACAATTCTGTTGCTAACATGGTAGAGAGATAGGGAGGTCCTGGAAGAGAGTGAAAAGGTTGTCACCTCTGGGTCTCCATTTCCAGTGCTGATTTTAGGACTACAGTAGAAACCTGAGGGCTAGACAAGAGCAAAGACATTTTGCTACACTTAAAATCAGCTTTGAACTCAAGGGCTGATTTCTAAATCACTGTTTAAACTTTTCGCCTTGATTTGAATCAGATTTGCATTTGAAAATAAAGAGGGCTTCCATTTGTAAGATTCTAATCCACATTTTTTTTTAAATTTCACATGAGATTTCAGTTTTGTTTGGTTTTTAAACTATCCTAGACCCAGGAGGGTAAGTCCTGTATTCTCATTTTATCATCCAATCAAATAGCGCTTTTGTCTAGAAGCACTGTGCTTTAAAGGCAAACTGTTCACAACCTTTCACCCCCAACCCTGAGCTGCAGACTTTCGTGAAAATCAGGTTCTGGGGCAGTTGTGCCGAGTGTGCTTAGTCACTCAGTTGTGTCTGACTTTTTGCCACCCCATGGACTGTAGCCCACCAGGCTTTTTTGTCCATAGAATGCTCCAGGCAAGAATACTGGAGTGGGTTGTCATGTCCTCCTCCAGGGGATCTTCCCAACCCGGGGATTGAAACCAGGTCTCCTGTATTGCAGGCAGATTCTTTACCAGGTGGCTCTTTACCATCTGAGCCACTAGGGAAGCTCAGTTAAGTCTTGATAAAGTTGTAAAAGATCTCTTCATACCTGAGCTCCCATCCTCCATCTGGCCACAGTCACAATAGAAGCAGGAACCCAAGGGGCAGATTTCTTTCCTTACTCAACTTCCAGGCACTGTAGGAGGAAGGAGAGTTCCCTCCACCTGCTTGCCAAGCTCTGGTCTACTTGCTGAACTCTGATCAGCATAAACAGGTCGTTCTGGCTACAAGTTCCCCCAAATTCTCCTTACTTGTATTTTTAAGGCACACCAGCTACCCTGTGTAATGTTCTCTATTTACAGTGAATCAATTATTTATTTTTATTATTTGATAATTTTATTAATTATTTAACTATTATTGAAGAAGGAAATGGCAACCCACTGTGGTATTCTTGCCTGGAAAATACTATGGATAGAGGAGCCTGGTGGGCTACAGTTCATGGGGTTGGCAAGAGTCAGACGTGACTGAGCACACACAAAATTATTAATTATTCTTACTATTCAAAAGAAACTTTCACACTGCCCAGCCAAATGCTTAGACCCAAGATGCTGAGAGTGGGCACAAGGACAGAGCCCAATTTGCATCATGGATTCTGGTTACTGGGGTTATACTTGATCATGACTTTCAACCCCAACCCATTTTTGGAGGTTTCAAAAGCCCCCAGAGTTTTCACCATAGGAAACCGATGGGTGACCAAGGGCTTTACATTCACAAACTTGGATGCAAGTGTTGAAATCGCCATTGGCCACGTTTTGCAGTAGCGAAATGCCCTTGATATCCACCTTCCAGGTGGCTGCATGCATGAGGGGCCCACTGGTCATCTCAGAGCCCAGAACCACCAGCACCAGCCCACCAGGATGAGTGGGGTAGATACCTGCCTGGATGGAGGTCCCTACTCCTGTGCACTTGATGGTGACTTCTGACTTGCTGCCCAAAAGGCCTTCCGCTTTCTTGGCTATTTCCTGAGGGCTCTCATTGGAGTCCGGAGGATGAAATCAGCCCCGACTTCCTTGGCTTTAGACAACCAAGAGGCTGACAGATCAGTCACCACCATTTGAGCTGCACCCATCACCTTGGCTGTGAGGAAACTGACCAGTCCATCTGGCCCAGCTCCACACACAAAGAGCTTGTTTCCAGTTTGCTGGCAGGCATGGATCCCCCATACAGTGGCTCAACCAGGGCCCCTTCCTCAAAGGTGACATTGTCAGGAAGCTTGTAGCAGAAATTAGCCTTGTGCTTGTAGAACTGGCAGAGGTTCCCATCATTGGGCCGCATGGCACAGAAGAAGATGGTTGGTGACAGATTGTATCGGCCAATCTTGCAGAGTTCAAGTTTCTCAAGGAGCTCCAGGCTCAGTGTCAACACTATCACCTGGCTGTAGGTGCTTGACTGATGATTCCACTTTTGTGACTGTTCTCAAAGCTTCATGCCCTAGCACCATTGGCTTTTTCACAACAAAATTTCTGATTCGACCATGCTGCCAGCCATGGACATCTGAACTACAAATTCCGACAGGATGTATCTTCAGCAGCACCTCATTTGGGCCTGGTTCAAGGATAGGATAGTACTCCAAGTGCAGGTCTCCGGGCCTGTGCACCAAGGAGAGGTTGTCAGGCTTGACTGCCGCCATGTCTGTGCCTCCCTCCTTTCTGGTCAGGGCTGCTGTCCGCTGTTCATGAGGTGGTTTAGTTTGCGGCCCCTTGAGGGGTTCTCCCAGATTTTAAATTGTGAAAGTGGTTGAATCCAGTTTAAAAACCAAGAGAAAGCTGTTGGCAACTCTAGCTGGGGATCCCACAGTAGATAAAATAGGGAAGCAATTCAGAATTTTTCAAGGTGAATTCATGGTTGTATTGAGTAAATCTTTGCTAATTTCTGCAGTTGGCTCTTGAGAATCTCTCTGCTTCTGAGCACGTTGCTCAGAAAATCTTCAACTCTAAGGATTGGAAGGAATCTTAAAAGTCATCTTTTTCAAATCTGCTCACCAACGAGTGGAATGTAGCAGGGAAAGTGCCAGGGACAACGGTGAGGGGACACGTGGCTTAAGGATTTTATGCCCACTTCATTCAGCTTCAGGAAGGACAGATACTAAAGGAAGGGAGAGAAATCAAGTGGGGAAAGAGGTTGAATAAGAATGAAATCAGTTGGATTTGCAAGGTCTAAGGGAGAAGGCTAGCTTTTGAGACTCTTTCTAAATTCCTGCCAGCTGCACTTCATCATTCTGTTCTCTGGGATCAGATCCTGTTTTATAAACTCTATCCTAGTACTGATCCCTGTTATCTTTGAATGTGTCTATATGTTCTTTTAGACCAGGAGCTCTTGGAGAAAAAAAGCCACAGCCTCACTCATGTGTGTAGCCTTTCCAGTCTTTGATACTTAGGGACTTAGCTGATAGTATGGTTGCACAGCTACAAATGGAGGCTTTAGCATCAGTAAGACTGACTACCAGCTTCAGTAGCTTCAGATTGGAAATCTCTCCTTGACTTTGACTGGCTCTGTGACCTTGGGCAAGTTACTTAAGTCTTAGCGACCTCATACATAAGATGAAGAGTAAGAATGAGTTGTAAGGATGAGAGCTGTGTAGAGTTCTTGGCACTTGGCAAATGATTGCTGCTGAGGTTCAGATTAGCAGGCCTCAGAAAGTGCTTGCTGGGGGCCTTCCCTGGTAGTCCACTGATTAAGGTTCCATATTCCTAATGCAGGAAGCACAGGTACAATCCCTGGTCAGGGAAGTAAGATCCCACATGCTCTAAGGCATGGTTGAAAAAACAAACAAACAAACAAACAAATGTTTGCTGAGGTAATTTTCCAGGGGCAGGGGGAAGAGCTCCAGACTCATGAAGTATGACTCCAGCTGACTGCCAGGAATGCTGAAGCCATTCTTAATTCTGGAATCTCAGAGTGGCGACTGCCTGACTCTGGTCAACTGGGCTACCCAAGTTCAGCTAACTTAAGAACATGTGGCTCTGTTGTTCTGGAGACCTCTGTGATTTGGTTCACCTGTCCCTTAATCCAGGGTAACAGGTTCAGTTCAGTTCAGTTCAGTTGCTCAGTCATGTCCAACTCTTTGCGACCCCATGAATCGCAGCACGCCAGGCCTCCCTGTCCATCACCAACTCCCGGAGTTCACTCAGATTCACGTCCATCGAGTCAGTGATGCCATCCAGCCATCTCATCCTCTGTCGTCCCCTTCCCCTCCTGCCCCCAATCCCTCCCAGCATCAGAGTCTTTTCCAATGAGTCAACTCTTCACATGAGGTGGCCAAAGTACTGGAGTTTCAGCTTTAGCATTATTCCTTCCAAAGAAATCCCAGGGCTGATCTCCTTTAGAATGGACTGGTTGGATCTCCTTGCAGTTCAAGGGACTCTCAAGAGTCTTCTCCAACATCACAGTTCAAAAGCATCAATTCTTTGGTGCTCAGCTTTCTTCACAGTCCAACTCTCGCATCCATACATGACCACTGGAAAAACCATAGCCTTGACTAGATGGACCTTTGTTGGCAAAGTAATGTCTCTGCTTTTGAATATGCTATCTAGGTTGATCATAGCTTTCCTTCCAAGGAGTAAGCGTCTTTTAATTTCATGGCTGCAGTCACCATCTGCAGTGATTTTGGAGCCCCCAAAAATAAAGTCTGACACTGTTTCCACTGTTTCCCGATCTATTTCCCATGAAGTGATGGGACTGAATGCCATAATCTTTGTTTTCTGAATGTTGAGCTTTAAGCCAACTTTTTCACTGTCCTCTTTCACTTTCATCAACAGGCTTTTTAGTTCCTCTTCACTTTCTGCCATAAGGGTGATGTCATCTGCATATCTGAGGTGATTGATATTTCTCCTGGCAATCTTGATTCCAGCTTGTGTTTCTTCCAGTCCAGCGTTTCTCATGATGTACTCTGCATAGAAGTTAAATAAGCAGTGTGACAATATACAGCCTTGAGGTACTCCTTTCCTGATTTGGAACCAGTCTGTTGTTCCATGTCCAGTTCTAACTGTTGCTTCCTGACCTGCATACAGATTTCTCAAGAGGCAGGCCAGGTGGTCTGGTATTCCCTTCTCTTTCAGAATTTTCCACAGTTTATTGTGATCCACACAGTTAAAGGCTTTGGCATAGGTTTTACCAGTGCTGCTGCCAGGGGAGGAGACAGGTGGAGCACATGCTAAGGAGTCAGGAAGTAAACATGTGCACCCTTTCTCCTTCCAGGGCTGGACTTGGTTGTTGTTATTCAGTCGCTTAGTCATGTCTGACTCTTTGTGATCCCATGGACAGCAGTGCACCAGGCTTCCTTGTCGTTCACTATCTCCCAGAATTTGCTCAAACTCATGTCCATTGAGTCAGTGGTGCCATCCAGCCATCTCATCCTCTGTCATCCCCTTCTCCTCCTGCCTTCAATCTTTCAGAGCATCAGGGTCTTTTCCAATGAGTTGGCTCTTCGCACCAGGTGGCCAAAGTATTGAAGCTTCAGCTTCCTTCCAATGAATATTCAGGGTTGATTTCCTTTAGGATGGACTGGTTTGATCTCCTTGCAGTCCAAGGGACTCTCAAGAGTCTTTTCCAACACCACAGTTCGAAAGCATCAATTCTTCAGTACTCAGCCTTCTTTATGGCCCAACTCTCACATCTGTACATGACTATTGGAGAAACTATAGCTTTGAGCATATGGACTCTTGGCAAAATGATGTCTCTGCTTTTAATATACTATTTAGCTTCATTATAGCTTTTCTTCCAAGGAGCAAGTTTCTTTTGTGGCTGCAGTTACCATCTGCTGTGATGCTGTGATTTTGGAGCCCAAGAAAATAAAGTCTGTCATTGTATAACCTTTATCTTTGGGTCCTTGAGTATTTTTCCCCAGACAAAATGGTGGGCCGCATTGTTATTTATTTATTTTTTACAAACTAGTTCACTAGTTTACCAGTTAAATCATTCTGACCACAGCACTGTTAAAGCCAGGATATGATCTCTAGCCTGTAGAGGAGGATGCCCCCTGCCATATGTTAGTAAATGCCTCCAGGTAAGAGGCAGAGCAGTGCTTTGAGTCCAGGACTTCTGGCTCCAAATGCAGTGGTCTTCCATAGGACCATAGCTACCTGTGGAGTATGTGATTCAGGAATATTCCTGTAACAGAAAGGATGTTCCATGTGGAAATGCCATGGGAGAAAAGGGACGCACTAGAAAGTGGTCCCTTGGGTCTCGCCTCAGTCAGTCATCCTCGGTGGTGTTCAGATTTTGTTCAGGTAGCTTGAGAGGAGCTATGGGCCACAGGAGAGGGGGAGTTCCAGAACAGGTAGAGCTCTTCATGCACACCCTCCACAGCACCACAACAGCACCTTCATCCAGCATAAGATGGTGTTTGTAGACATGGTACTGCTGCCTTTAAAGATTTGTTTTCACAGATTCTTCATAGGCTGCATTGTTATTGGTAATTATAATCATGATTGTCATTGCTGTCATGAATCATTTCTTCAACAAATGTATCTAGGTTTACCTTCTGCTAGATGTTAGGCAGAGAGGGATACAGGAGATACAAAAGAGTGCTTGTCCCCAAAGAGCACACAGTCTAGTGTAGACCAGGGGTTATGAGAGTGTGGTGGGTGCTGTTGTGGGGGAGCACACAGGGTGTCATGGGGCAGCAATCTCATCCTTGGGAGTTTTCAGAAACTTCCTGGAAGACATGCCTCCTGATTTGAGTCTTGAAAGAGAAACCAAGTTATTAGACAAAACCAAAAATGGGAGTTCAGTCCAATTAAAGGGAAAGCACATGCAAAGGCACAGAAGTGGGAGATGAGTTTGATTGCAGGACAAGACATGAGGAGGGGAGCAGAGTGAGATACTAATAATGTTATTACTACATAATATATTGTATTATATATAATACTACATTATGATTATGGAAGGTAACAATAGCATAGCACTTACCTTGTGTCAGACACTGTGTTCACCATTTAACAGTTGATAGCACATTTAAATGTCAAAGCAAGAAAAATAATAATTTTAACAGCTGAAATATAATAAGTATACCTTGTACACCAGGCACTAGACTGAGTGGTTTTTGTGCATGATCTAACTTAATCTTCATTATTAACCCCAATAGGGGCTTCCCTTGTGGCTCAGCTGGTAAAGAATCTACCTGCAATGTGGGAGACTTGGGTTTGATCCCTGTGTTTGGAAGATCCCCTGGAGAAGGGAAAGGCTACTCACTTCAGCATTCTGGCTTGGAGAATATCATGGACTGTATAGTCCATGGGGTCGCAAAGAGTTGGACACAACTGAACGACTTTCACTTTCATACTTCCCTGGTGGCTCAGATGATAAAGAATCTGCTGGCAGTGTGAGAGAGCTGGGTTCAATCCTTGGGTTGGGAAGATCCCCTGGAGGAGGGAAAAGATACCCACTCCAGTATTCTTGCCTGGGGAATTCCATGACAGAGGACCCTGGCAGGCTATATTCCATGGGGTCACAAAGAGTTGGATACGATTGAGTGACTAACACTTTCACCCTTATACAGATCAGTCAACTGAGCCTCAGAGAGATTTAAGTCATTGGCCCCAGGTCACACAGATGGCGAATGGCCAAGTTTGGATTCGAACCCAGAAACTGACTGAGTCTTAGTCATTAGGCTGCAGAGAGACAGCTGTTTCCTCTCAGTGCCTTGGGCAGATGCCACTTTGGTGAAAAATTATCTCACCTGGGACTTCTCTGGTAGTCTAGTGGTTAAGACTCTATGTTTCCTCTGCAGGAAGTGCAGGTTCCATCCCTGGTCAGGGAACTAAGATTCTGCATGCTCTGGCACAGACAAAAAAAAAAAAAAAAAAGACAGAGAGAGAGAACCTAAAATAAAATGATCCCACATTAGGCAAGATTGCCTGGACACTAATTCAGCCTCCTAGAATTAAGGCAGGTTATAATAATATAATGCCTACTCAAATGGACCCTGAGCCCAGCAGACAGGTGACATTTGGTGACTCTTGAAGAGAGGGCTCCCTGTGCAGGAGTTCAGAGACTGTTATTAGGCAGAATCTCTGCATAAAGGAGAATCTCTGGGGTCCTGCGAGGTCCTTTTTAGAAACACTAAAATCCCACGTAGGCAGAATAAACAGAGCATCACAAATTGGGTTCCAATGCCAGTGGTGAGCTCTTTTGTACAGAAGAACTCAGTCTCCCTTCCAGGCCATCAGAAGCCAGTTTCCTTCCCGGCAGAGCTTGCCCTGCCTAACCAAGCTGCACTCCCCTGGACCTTGCGAGACCACCTCTGCGACTCCAACTGTAGCTTCAGCTTCAGCTCTATTTGCTTTTATGCCTGGGTTCTGGCCCCAGCTCTTGTGCTGATTAGCTGTGTGACTATGGGCACATCCCTTAACCTCTCTGAACTTGCTTTCCTCATCTGTTATGTGAGGCTGTGGTTTCTCACCTTGCCTACCTCCCTGGACTGTGGAAGACAAAATGAGAGGAGGTACAGATTGGGGCCTTGAGAATGCACCACCATAAGGGGTGATTCTTACTCTGTCCACTTGGCTCATCTCCTGCACGGACATTTTAAAATTAACTAAGGACAAGAACACAGCCTTTTCCTCTCTTTGGGGAACTTGAGAATATGACTCTGTTTGTCCTGATGGGCATTTGCCCAGAGGCCACCTTGGTGCTGTCAGCAACTACTTCATAAGGCTTGAGCAGCTGCTTATTTCTTTCATATTGTTATGATTTCATGTTGTAGAGTTGCTGGAGAGAGCTTCACCACCCCACCTCCTTTGGAAAATAGCGGCTCTCGGTTGTCTTCAGAGCTCTTGAATAGTGGCAAAAGTCCCAAGCAGGCCTGAGTATATTCCTTTCACTTGTGAAGGGTGAGCATGCTGATGGCAGTAATTAATTGACTGGGGGCGGGTGGGGAAGATAGCTTTGTAAACTGAGGACAAGTGAGCGAGTCATGCTACCCAGGCTGACCCCCTCACCTGGGCAGTCTCTGAGGACACCTGCCTTCCATCATTAGGGCCGCTGAGCCCATTGACACAGCCTGACTGCCTCCGCTGGTGTGGGGAACAAAGCCGAGCATTTACTGGCTGGAGCGCAGGGATGAATACAATGAGGCTCTTCGACCAGGCCTGGCCCAGACAGCTGCTCAGGCAAAGGGGTTTCGAATGAACGTGTTTCTATTTAGAATGTGTATGTTTTGACTGAATTTGAAGAAAAGCATGAGGTGGTTCCCTCTTTGGAAAACAAACTAATTATATACTCCCGTGTTGTCTGGTGGTCGGAAGCCGAATATGTCCACAACAGTACTTCATGGAGAGAATTTTCTTCAGAGATGTACGTGAGATGCCTCTGTAGGGCCACAGCTGGCACTTTTTCAAAATCACATGCCTCGTGGCTTAAAAGGACTCTTTAGGGAAACCTTGAGTGCTGTAAATATTCTGTTTTTAATTGGGAATTACCACCCTATAATTTTTGTGCTCTCTTAATTTGGTTTGGCACATACTGGGTTTTCGCTGGAGTTGGGATCCAGGATCTAGAAAGGTGATTTGCTCTTCTGTGGGCAGTAGAAAAGGTTCCACGGAAGCAAGAGCTGGTGGACCAAGTGACACCCAAAGCCATTACTGGACTGAACCATTTGCATTTCCATTCAGGTCATGATGTCTCGGCCAAGCTATTGACTTAGCGCTGTTTTGACTTGGGTGGCTTTGACTCTTCCATTCAGGCTTTAGAAACATCATTGAGTTAACAGGCCACACACCAATTCACCCTTCTCCCTCCCTACTCTTCAGCCCCTTTGTGTTAGATAAGGAGGCCTTTCCCTGCTACAAAAAGGTAGCAGGCCCGAGTCTCCATGAGCTCTGTGCCCCTTATACCACCCTCAATTTAGTCTTTGTGCAGGGCTGCTTTTGTTTCCTTCTGAGAATTAAAAGTTAATTGATACCTCAAATGGATGTTGGTCACAAAGCATTTCACCTCCAATGCAGTCCTGCATCCCATTAGATTAACCCTCTTCTGCAGTTCATTGTAAATAAACATCCCACAACAAAAAAAGCTTACCTACCTAAATTCTCTTGGTTTCTGCAGTGGGGCTAAAATTCTATGACAATGTCACTGGGTTAATTAATTTAGATTGATGACTTTTGGAGTTCTGTTTTCCTTTGCCTTCCCTGTTTGTCACAGACTGCTGACCAAGTATTTCCAAATGTCTGAATTTATCAGGTTATCCAGAGCCCTTCCAGAGATGGGCAGTCATCTCAACCTTAGGCCTCGATAGCAATACTGCAAATCCTCCTAAGGAAATCCTGATGCAATAATCTAGTATAGAAGAAATGTATATTCAAACTATTCTCTGATAAGAGTTCATTTTCAGCTTTCTTATCCATTCATCTGCTGATGGACATCTAGGTTGCTTCCATGTCCTGGCTATTATAAACGGTACTGTGATGAACATTGGGGTACACAATGGAGTATTACTCAGCCATTAAAAAGAATACATTTGAATCAGTTCTAATGAGGTGGATGAAACTGGAACCTATTATACAGAGTGAAGTAAGCCAGAAAGAAAAACATCAATACAGTATACTAATGCATATATATAGAATTTAGAAAGATGGTAATGATAACCCTGTATGCAAGACAGCAAAAGAGACACAGATGTATAGAACAGTCTTTTGGACTCTGTGTTAGAGGGAGAGGGTGGGATGATTTGGGAGAATGGCAATGAAACATGTACAATATCATATATGAAATGAATTGCCAGTCCAGGTTTGATGCATGATACTGGATGCTTGGGGCTGGTGCAGTGAGACAACCCAGAGGGATGGTTAAGGGAGGAAGGAGGGAGGGGGGTTCAGCATGAGGAACACGTGCATATCTGTGGCGGATTCATGTTGATGTATGGCAAAACCAATACAATACTGTAAAGTAATTAACCTCCAATTAAAATAAATAAATTTATATTTTTTAAAAAAAAGAGTTCATTTTCAGTGAAGAGAAATATGTGAATTTTTTTCCAAACATGGAGGAAAAAGTTTCTCTAGGGTCAACTAAAGCACAGTGGAATGCACCCAATTAGTTTGAGAAATAAAGAAATAAGGAGCACATTTATGATAGACTTTTGCTGTTATTCCAATGTACACAAGGGTACACACCAATGATCCTGGCAGAATCTGGGTTCCAATAAGATGTTCTGGAATTTTGAGGCTTAGGGATGAGTAAGTTATTCTTCCTGCTAAACAAACTTCCCCCATTAAATAGTTCTTGTTAATTCTCAGCTAAGGCCACGTGAATAGAACAATTTTTGTTGCGATTAGAAAAATGGATTTTCTTTTTCCTATAAATTAAGCTATTTAATTCTGTAATGGGATCAAAGGGCTTGGGGGATATTTAATATCAACTTTATCAGGGTTACTATTTCTATTCCAGATGGCCCTAACTGCCACACAATGCTTCCCACACCTCTTGGAGAATCAAAATGAAACCATGACTTCTCCAAGGAAGATATGCAAATACCCAAGAAGCATATGAAAAGATTTTCAACATCATTAGTCGTAGGGGAAATACAAATCTAAACCACAATGAGAGATTCCCTTATATCCACTCAGTTCTCATTTTAGTCTCTCAGTCGTGTCCGAAACTCTTTGCGAACCCATGGGCTGCAGCATGCCAGGCTTCCCTATCCATCACCAACTCCTGGAGCTCGCTGAAACTCATGTCCATTGAGTCGGTGATGCCATCCAATCATCTCATCCTCTGTCATCCACTTCTGCTCCTGCCTTCAATCTTTCCCAGCATCAGGATCGTTTCCAATGAGTCTGCTTTTCACATCAGGTGGGCAAAATATTGGAGCTTCAGCTTCAACATCAGTCCTTCCAATGAATATTTAGAACTGATTTCCTTTAGGAATGACTTGTTCGATCTCCTCGCAGTCCAAGGGACTCTCAAGAGTATTCTCCAACACCACAGTTCAAAAGCATTAATTCTTTGGAGCTCAGCTTTCTTTATGGTCCAACTCTCACATCTATACATCAGTTCAGTTTAGTTCAGTCGTTCAGTTGTGTCCGACTCTTTGCGACCCCATGAACCACAGCAAGCCAGGTCTCCCTGTCCATCAAAACTCCCAGAGTTCACCCAAACCCATGTGCATTGAGTCAGTGATGCCATCCAACCATCTCATCCTCTGTCGTCCCCTTCTCCTCTTGCCCTCAATCTTTCCCAGCATCAGTGTCTTTTCAAATGAGTCAGCTCTTCACATCAGGTGGCCAAAGGATTGGAGATTTAGCTTCAAATCAGTCCTAACAATGAACACCCAGGACTGATCTCCTTTAGGATGGACTAGTTGGATCTCCTTGCAGTCCAAGGGACTCTCAAGAGTCTTCTCCAACACCACAGTTCAAAAGCATCAATTCTTCGGCATTCACCTTTCTTTATAGTCCAACTCTCACATCCATACATGACCACTGGAAAAACGACAGCTTTGACTAGACGGACCTTTGTTGACAAAGTAATGTCTCTACTTTTCTATATGCTGTCTGGGTTGGTCATAACTTTCCTTCCAAGGAGTAATTGTCTTTTAATTGCATGGCTGCAGTCACCATCTGCAGTGATTTTGGGGCCCAGAAAAATAAAGTCAGCCACTGTTTCCACTGTTTCCCCATCTATTTGCCATGAAGCGATGGGACCAAATGCCATGGTCTTAGTTTTCTGAATGTTGAGCTTTAAGCCAACTTTTTCACTCTCCTCTTTCACTTTCATCAAGAGGCCCTTTAGTTCTTCTTCACTTTCTGCCATAAGGGTGGTGTCATCTGCATATCTGAGGTTATTGATATTTCTCCTGGCAATCTTGATTCCAGCCTGTGCTTCCTCCAGCCCAGCGTTTCTCATGATGTACTCTGCATATAAGTGAAACAATCAGGGTGACAATATACAGCCTTGACGTACTCCTTTTCCTATTTGGAACCAGTCTGTTGTTCCATGTCCAGTTCTAACTGTTGCTTCCTGACCTGCATATAGGTTTCTCAAGAGGCAGGTCAGATGGTCTGGTATTCCCATCTCTTTCACAATTTTCCACAGTTTATTGTGATCCACACAGTCAAAGGCTTTGGCATAATCAATAAAGCAGAAATAGATGTTTTTCTGGAACTCTCTTGCTTTTTTGATGATCCAGCAGATGTTGGCAATTTGATCTCTGGTTCCTCTGCCTTCTCTAAAACCAGCTTGAACATCTGGAAGTTCACAGTTAATATATTGTTGAAGCCTTATTTGGAGAATTTTGAGCATTACTTTACTAGCATGTGAGATGAGTGCAATCGTGCAGTAGTTTGAGCATTCTTTGGCATTGCCTTTCTTTGGGATTGGAATGAAAACTGACCTTTTCCAGTCCTGTGGCCCCTGCAGAGTTTTCCAAATTTGCTGGCATATTGAGTGCAGCACTTTCACAGCATCATCTTTCAGGATTTGAAATAGCTCAACTGAAATTCCATCACCTCTACTAGCTTTGTTCATAGTGATGCTTCCTAAGGTCCACTTGATTTTACATTCCAGGGTGTCTGGCTCTAGGTGAGTGATCACACCATTGTGATTATTTGGATCATGAAGATCTTTTTTGTATAGTTCTTCTGTGTATTCTTGTCACCTCTTCTTAAAATCTTCTGCTTCTGTTAGGTCCAGACCATTTCTGTCCTTTATTGAGCCCGTCTTTGCATGAAATGTTCCCTTGGCATCTCTAATTTTCTTGAAGAGATCTCTAGTCTTTCCCATTCTATAGTTTTTCTCTGTTTCTTTGCACTGATCACTGAGGAAGGCTTTCTTCTCTCTCCTTGCTATTCTTTGGAACTCTGCATTCAAATGGGTATATCTTTCCTTTTCTCCTCTGCTTTTTGCTTTTCTTCTTTTCACAGCTATTTGTAAGCTGTGAAAAGACAGCCATTTTGCTTTTTTGCATTTCTTTTTCTTGGGAATGGTCTTGATCCCTGTCTCCTGTACAATGTCATGAACCTCCATCCATAGTTCATCAGGCACTCTATCAGATCTAGTCCCTTAAATATATTTCTCACTTCCACTGTATAATCATAAGGGATTTGATTTAAGTCATACTTGAATGGTCTAGTGGCTTTCCCTACTTTCTTCAATTTAAGTCTGATTTTGCAATAAAGATTTCATGGTTTGAGTCACAGTCAGCTCCCGGTCTTGTTTTTGCTGACTGTATAGAGCTTCTCCATCTTTGGTTGCAAAGAATATGATCAGTCTGATTTTGATGTTGACCATCTGGTGATGTCCATGTGTAGAGTCTTCTCTTGTGTTGTTGGAAGAGGGTGTTTGCTATGACCAGTTCAAGGGCAAAGGAGAAGCCCCAGCAAGACAATAGGAGGGTGGATTTGGATTTAGAATCAAACCTCATTACTCCCAGAGATACTCAGAGGGCTCAAACAAACCTTGTGTGCACCAGGACCCAGGGACCTCACAAACACTGAGAAAGAACTGTGTTTGAGCATCTCCTGTGGAGGCACAGGTCAGCAGTGGACTGCCACAGGACAGGGGCTCTGGGTGCAGCAGACTTCAGTTTGGCATAAGCCCTCTAGGAAGAAGTGGCCATTTAGCCCACCATAGAGCTGCCAGAATTTACACAGGACTGGGAAATAGAGGGCACAAACAGAACCTTGTGCACCAGGACTCAGGAGATAGGAGTAGGGACCCCACAAGAGACTCCCCCAGACTTGCCTGTGAGTGTCCAGGAGTCTCCAGCAGAGGCATGGGTTGGTGATGGCCTGCTGCAGGGTTGGGGACATTGCGTGAAGTAGTACATGCATGGGATCTTTTGAAGGAGATCACCATTATTTTCATTACCTCCACCATAGTTTGGCCCCAGGTAAATAGCAGGAAGGGAACACAGCTTCATCAACAGAAAATTGGATTAAAGATTTACTGAGTATGGCCCCGCCCATCAGAACAAGACCCAGTTTCCCCTCAGTCAGTCTCTCCCATCAGGAAGCTTCCATAAGCCTCTTATTCCTCTCTGTCAGAGGGATAACCATCAGACTGAAAACCACAATCACAGAAAACTAAACAATCTAATCACATGAACCACAGCCTTGTCTAACTCAATGAAACTATGAGCCATGCCCTGTAAGGCCATCCAAGACGGACAGGTCATGGTGGAGAGTTCTGACAAAACGTGGTCCACTGGAGAAGGGAATGGCAAAACACTTCAGCATTCTTGCCTTGAGAACCCCATGAACAGTATGAAAAGGCAAAAAGATAGGACACTGAAAGATGAACTCCCCAGATCAGTAGGTGCCCAATATGCTACTGGAGATCAGTGGAGAAGTAACTCCAGAAAGAATGAAGAGATGGAGCCAAAGCAAAAACAACACCCAGTTGTGGATGTGACTGGTGATGGAAGGAAGATCCGATGCTGTAAAGAGCAATACTGCATAGGAACCTGGAATGTCATGTCCATGAATCAAGGCAAATTGGAAGTGGTCAAACAGGAGATGGCAAGAGTGAACATTGATGTTTTAGGAATCAGCGAACTAAAATGGACTGGAATGGGTGAATTTAACTCAGATGATCATTATATCTATTACTGTGGGCAAGAATCCCTTAGAATAAATGGAGTAGCCATCATAGTCAAAAAAGAGTCTGAAATGCAGTACTTGGATGCAATCTCAAAAACGACAGTATGATCTCTGTTCATTTCCAAGGCAAACCATTCAATATCATGGTAATTCAAGTCTATGCTCTGACCAGTAATGCTGAAGAAGCTCAAGTTGAATGGTTCTATGAAGATCTACAAGACCTTCTAGAACTAACACCCCAAAAAGATGTCCTTTTCATTATAGGGGACTGGAATGCAAAAGTAGGATGTCAAGAAACACCTGGAGTAACAGGCACATTTGGCCTTGGAGTACAGAATGATGCAGGGCAAAGGCTAATAGAATTTTGCCAAGAGAACACACTGGTCATAGCAAACACCCTCTTCTAACTGTATACTAAGGTGGTACTCTAATCCAGGTGCTGCTAAACATGTGTTGTCTTACACAGGTCTTAATCTGTGTGTGTATGCATGTGTGCTCAGTTGTGTCCAACTCTTTGAGATCCCATGGACTGTAGCCTGCCAGGCTCCCCTGTCCATGGAATTATCCAGGCAAGAATACTGGAGTGGGTTGCCATTTCCTTCTTCAGGGGATCATCCGACCCAGGGATCAAACTTGCTTCTCCTGTGTCTCCTGCATTGGCAGGCAGATACTTTACCACCTGGATACTGTGCCACTAGAAAAGCCCCAGGTGTTAATCTATCTTTTTGCCAAACCCAGACTGGGAAGCACTATGCTGCCCTGCCCTCCAGCATCCAAGCCATATTCTAGCCATTAATTAGGTCATTGAACTGCACTTGCATAGGGTCACAGAAAACACTGTAACATAATGCTCCATCTATCCACGTACAATGTATTTTGTTTCCTCCAACATCAAAACTATGTTTCACGTTTTCTTCTAATAAATTTGGGAGCCATTTAGCTCAATATTTTCACTGATATAACTTTGGGAGCTGCGGGAAGACACAAACCTGCTGTTGCCATACAAGTGCTCCAGAGGATCTTTTCTGGTATGAGTTAATAATTTGATAAGGACTATTGACTTAGTTTCGAACCACACAGAAATTCTTAGCAAACACTCACTGTAATTATTTTATGTACTCTCAATGGTAAATGATTTGGTAGTGCAGACAGCTGGGGGAGCTTCAAAGGGAGACAGAAGGAGGTTCAAATTCCTCTTCAGCAGTACGTGAACCATGAACTTCCAGATGTTCAAGCTGGTTTTAGAAAAGGCAGAGGAACCAGAGATCAAATTGCCAACATCTGCTGGATCATCGAAAAACCAAGAGAGTTCCAGAAAAACATCTATTTCGATTTTATTGACTATGCCAAAGCCTTTGATATGTGGATCACAATAAACTGTGGAAAATTCTGAAAGAGATGGGAATACCAGACCACCTGACCAGCTTCTTGAGAAACCTATATGCAGGTCAGGAAGCAACAGTTAGAACTGGACATGAAACAACAGACTGGTTCCAAATAGGAAAAGGAGTACGTCAAGGCTGTATATTGTCACCTGTTTATTTAACTTATATGCAGAGTACATCATGAGAAACACTGGGCTGGAAGAAGCACAAGCTGGAATCAAGATTGCTGGGAGAAATATCAATAACCTCAGATACACAGATGATACCACCCTTATGGCAAAAAGTGAAGAGGAACTAAAGGGCTTCTTGATGAAAGTGAAAGAGGAGAGTGAAAAAGTTGGCTTAAAGTTCAACATTCAGAAAACGAAGATCATGGCATCTGGTCCCATCACTTCATAGCAAATAGATGGGGAAACTGTCAGACTTTATTTTTTTGGGCTCTGAAATCACTGCAGATGGTGACTGCAGCCATGAAATTAAAAAACACTTACTCCTTGGAAGAAAAGTTTTGACCAACCTAGATAGCATATTGAAAAGCAGAGACATTACTTTGCCAACAAAGGTCCGTCTAGTCAAGGCTATGGTTTTTCCAGTAGTCATGTATGGATGTGAGAGTTGGACTGTGAAGAAAGCTGAGCACCAAAGAATTGATGCTTTTGAACTGTGATGTTGGAGAAGACTCCTGAGAGTCCCTTGGACTGCAAGGAGGTCCAACCTGTCCATCCTAAAGGAGATCAGTCCTGGGTGTTCATCGGAAGGACTGATGCTAAAGCTGAAACGCCAATACTTTGGCCACCTCAAGCGAAGAGTTGACTCACTGGAAAAGACCCTGATGATGGGAGGGATTGGGGGCGGGAAAAGTGGACGACGGAGAATGAGATGGCTGGATGGCATCACTGACTCGATGGACATGAGCTTGAGTGAACTCCGAGAGTTTCTGATGTACAGGGAGGCCTTGCGTGCTGCGATTCATGTGGTCACAAAGAGTCAGACACGACTGAGTGACTGAACTGAACTGAACTGAATTATTAATAGATATAGTTATGACCTTGGGCAAATTATTTAACCTCTCTTGACCTCAGGTTTCAAGGCCGACAATAATAACACCTTGCTGGTTGAGACATTAGCTTGAGAATGAAAGGTGATAGTGGGAACTGATACTCAATGAATATTAGTTCTATTTCTTCCCTTGAAAAGTGTATCAGGAGGAATGCATTTTATTCAAAGGAAAGGCTTCAGTGGTCTTATTTTTTTAAAAATCTAAAATTCTAAAATTAGAATTTTAGTACTTCTCTTTGGAGAAAATAAGTTAAATTTCACATCTTTAGTTGAAAATAATAGTAATAACAGTAAAACATTTGGAACTTGAAATATCTGGCAAGTTTTCACTATGAAAATCCACTAGAATGTTTTCCTTACCATACCTCCTGATCACTTTAAGGCTAGCAAGCTGTTAATTTATTTCTCCATTTTTTCCTGAAGTCAATCTTTACCTTATTCCTAAAGCCATCTGGGCTGATTTAGTTCAGTCGGAACCTGGAGCTAATGAGGCCAAGGTCAGGGCTGGATCCCATTGGGAGCAGTTAGCTTTGCCCCCTTCTTTGGCCCTACCCTGCTTTTTCAACCCTACCAGCTGGTTTTCTACATGCGTTTGCTCTAAGGGACTGGGGGCCGGGTGAGAAGGAGAGGGTGGCTGTGGAACCCCACTACCAGCAACATAGCTGAAAGCCTGTGTCTTTGGATGAAAAGCACTGTCCATGAAAACCAGTCCCCAATTCCACTGGGCCCTGAAAACAGATGATTAGCACTGATGGCTATATAAAGGTGCTGATCACAGTCCAGTTTATAATTATTTTCTTTCTAATTTATCTCCTCTTCCTGAATGCCCTCATTAGAGAGTGGCAG
Organism: Budorcas taxicolor; assembly: GCF_023091745.1. Classification (NCBI taxonomy): domain Eukaryota; kingdom Metazoa; phylum Chordata; class Mammalia; order Artiodactyla; family Bovidae; genus Budorcas; species Budorcas taxicolor. Next base: position 47,966,318 of record NC_068935.1, read on the forward strand.
CCACTTCCTGATGCTCTAACTTGGTCCTTAGTCATTTAAGGCCACATAACTGATGCCTGCTATTGTCAGCAGTGCCATGGCAGGAACCTTCTGCAAAGCTTGCAACCAAGGTTAAACACTGGGAGAAGGCTCTTGTTAGTAACATCCCATTACTGTTGCTATGATAAATTTGGCTCATTGACTGTAATGTTAGTTTCTCAGTCATGTCGGACTCTTTGTGACCCTATGAACTGTAGCCTACCTGGCTCCCCGTCCATGGAATTCTCCAGGCAAGAATACTGGAGTGGGTTGCCATTCCCTTCTCTAGGCAATGACAATAAGGCATAAATGAAAAATCCTCCTGATCAAAGGTAGAGACAGTCTCTCCTATGGCTTTTGATTGATTTATGTTGCATGTGTGTCTTTTACTGGGCATTCAATAACCCATTGGACTTCCCTGATAGCTCAGGTGGTAAATAATCCACCTGCAATGCAGGAGACCCTGGTTCAATTCCTGGGTCCGGAAGATCCCCTGGAGAAGGGATAGGCTACTCACTCCAGTATTCTTGGGCTTCCTTTCTGGCTCAGCTGGTAAAGAATCTGCCTGCAAGACCTGGGTTTGATCCCTGGGTTGGGAAGATCCCCTGGAGAAGGGAACAGCTACCCACTCCAATATTCTTGCCTGGAGAATTCCATGGACTGTATAGTCCATGGGGTTGCAAAGAGTCGGAGATGACTGAGTGACTTTCACTTTCACTAACCCATTGCACCTGTGTTAAGAGCAGCATATACTTTATTTTAGCATTTTGTTTATAAACAGAAAATGATCTGCCAAAGTCCCCAATAAAGAGGCAGTTCCTCTTTCATTTTTTAACCTTTTTCCTTCATTAGTATCAAAATGGGAATGAAACCAGTTTAAATCTTTTCGAAACTTGCATCTAAATTGTGTTCAAACACTGTGTACGTCTGCTCTTTTGAAGGCAGTTTGTGATTTCAAGGCATTTCTGGCAGCAACATACATGACAAAAAACCCTACATTTTGTATGAATGAAGTTATACACAGCTCAGGCTGAAGAAGTGTCAGAGGGAAGGATTAAGAACATTTTTAGGCATCATTTTTATCTCAGAAAATTTCCAACGTGTGAAAAGCAGGTTAATATCTTCAGGTACCAATCACCTAGTTTTCATGACCATGCCTGTTCATCTCTACCCTAACTTACCCTCCTTCACTATTATTTTAAAGCAAACTCACGATACCTTATTTTATCCCTACATACTTTAGTAGGTAAGGACTAAAAAACACACATAAGGAACATGATTTCAAGAACATTTTAAATAGATTTGGAGAATGGCCGAAAATCCTATGATGGGAGAAAATATCACATTTTTTACATCACCGACTTTTAAAACCCGAAAAATTGATTAGAGGGGCCTGAAGAGAACAGCATGTTTGGGAGTCCTCAGAGAATTGTCACTAGATGAGGCAAAGATGCTGGTACCGAGGTGGGTAGGCCTGAAGAAGCCTACCACCAAGCTGTCCTGCAGAAAGTCAGAAAGAAGAGTTGGATCAGTGGTAAGAACAGCAGCTCATTAAAATGAGTATACTGAGTGAAATTCCTACAGATTGCTCTTATATTTTTAAAGTTGACCCCAGATCATCCTAAGTCATTCACATTGATTGAACACTTACTGTATACCACAGTTCATGGACAACTTTCTGTAATCCTGCAAATGTCTGATATATACTTGTCTTATTCCCATTTTATAGATGAGGAAACTGAGACCTAGAGAGGCCTGAGGGCAGGGATATGTTTCAAATATAATCAATCTGATTCCAGTGCCATTGTTTGTAACTACCATGCAGGTCTGGGCTTCCCAGGTGGCTCGGTGGTAAAGAATCTGCCTGCCAATGCAGGAGATGCAGGAGACACAGGTTCAATCTGTGGGTCAGGAGCATTCCCTGGAGAAGGAAATGGCAATCCACTCTAATATTCTTACCTGGAAAATCCCCATGGACAGAGGAGCCTGGTGGGCTGCAGTCCATGGGGTTGCAAAGGGTTGGACACGACTTAGCACACATGCACCTTTCATCTAGCTTTGAAAGTAGTAAGATAATGGTTAAGTGTAGCTGTTTTAATATTTTTATTTTTTAGCAGTAAGATTCGGAGAAGGCAATGGCACCCCACTTCAATACTCTTGCCTGGAAAATCCCATGGATGGAGGAGCCTGGTAGGCTGCAGTCCATGGGGTCGCTAAGAGTTGGACGCGACTGGGTGACTTCACCTTCACTTTTCACTTTCCTGCATTGGAGAAGGAAATGGCAACCCACTCCAGTGTTCTTGCCTGGAGAATCCCACAGATGGGGGAGCCTGGTGGGCTGCCGTCTATGGGGTTGCACAGAGTCGGACACACCTGAAGCGACTTAGCAGTAGCAGTAGCAGTAAGATTTAGAAAATGGAGAGTCATAAATTCCTGGGTACTGAGCCTTATCTGAATCTCAGCTAGAGCTCATGCATGGTAATTTGGAACAAATGCTTCTATCCATTCATTTAGCACACATTTTATGAGGACTTACTACAAAGTATATGCCAGATGCTGTGGTGTACGAGGATCATTCTTGCCTAGGTAGACCTTTGAGTGCAAATTCTTTTTGCTTTAGAGTAAGTATATCTCTTTCAAAAGTGAAGAATGCCAAAATTAAAGTTTGAAAGTACAGTCATTTGAACTCTTGCTTGTAAGGACAAGAGGCCTACTTTAGCTGGTTTAGGCAAAAAGGAGGAATTTATTCTACAGACCCTGAGGTTGTCAAGGAATCCAAGGATAAGAATGTAGCCAGGCTTCAGGAATGACCTGGGACCAGGTACTGGGTTAGCAGTCAGGAATTTTCTTTCCCTCCTTCTTGTCTCTGCCTCTCTTTTCATGTCAGCTTGAATCTTTCTTTCTCTGCTCCCTGGTCTGCAGATAGTAGATGACTATTTCTCCCACCTGCATTTGTATTATAGGCCCAGCTAACCAGAGTGAGACCAATTTTCTCTTAGTCTCAATTCCAAATTCATGGACGATTGCTCATCCCTGGACTAGTCACCTGTGGTCAAGGAAGTGAACGTCACGTTGTACAAACTGTACATAGCTGCCAATAGCCACCCCTATAAACCATGTGGACTGAGGAGGGAGGGGCAGTACCCAGGAAAGGAAGACAGAGGGGAGCCAAGTAAGACAATCTAACAGATACTCAATTAAGGAAGGGGTTACAAATACTAAGAAGGACATTAAAATACATGTATTCAAGTTTCTTTAAAAATTTTTCTCTTTTAAATTGAAGTATGGTTACTTTAACCGTGTTCCAGGTATACAGCAAAATGATTCAGTTTTATATATATATATATATATATATAGCCTGGATTTATATTGCCTGGATTCTCCAGGCAAGAATACTGGAGTGGGTTGCCATTTCCTTCTCCAGGGAATCTTCCCGACCCAGGGATCAAACCCAGGTCTCCTGCATTGCAGGCAGATGCTTTAACCTCTGAGCCACCAGGGAAATCCTATACACACACACACACACACACACACACAGACACATATATTCTTTCCCATTATAGGTTATTACAAGATATTGAATATATTTCCCTGTGCTATACAGCAGGTCTTTGCTGTTCATCTATCTTACATAATAGTGGATATCTGTTGATCCCAAATCCTAATTTATCTCATGCCCCAACCCTTTCCCCTTTGGTAACCATAAGTTTATTTTCTGTATCTATGAGTCTATTTCTATTTTGTATATAAATTCACTTGTATCATAGTTTAGATTCCACATATAAGTGATATCATATGATATTTGTCTTTGGCTTACTTCACTTAGTATGCTGCTCTATAGGTCTATCCATGTTTCTGCAAATAGCATTGTTTCATTGTTTTTTATGGCTGAGTAATATTCCATTGTAATATGACAGAGGGGAGTGAAAAAGCTGGCTTAAAACTCAACATTCAAAAAACAAAGATCATGGCATCTGGCCCCATCACTTCATAGCAAATAGAAGGGGAAAAAGTGGAAGCAGTGACAGATTTTCTTTTCTTGGGCTCCAAAATCACTGCAGACAGTGATAGTACCCAAAGATGAAATTAAAAGAAATTAAAAGATGCTTACCCTTTGAAAGGAAAGCTATGACATACCTAGACAACATATTGAAAAGTAGAGACATTACTTTGCTGACAAAGGTCCATATAGTCACAGCTATGGTTTTTCCAGTAGTCATGTACAGATGTTAGAGTTGGACCATAAAGAATGTTGAGCACTGAAAAATTGATACTTTTGAACTGTGGTGTTGGAGAAGACTCTTGAGAGTCCCTTAGAGAGCAAGGAGATCAAACCAGTCAATTCTAAAGGAGATCAACCCTGAATATTCATTGGAAGGACTGATGCTGAAACTGAAGCTGCAATACTTTGGCCACCTGATTCGAAGAGCCAACTCATTGGAAAAGATCCTGATGCTGGGAAAGATTGAACGCAAAAGGAAAAGGGAGTGGCAGAGGATGAGATGGTTAGATAGCATCGCCGACATAGCGGACATGAATTTGAGCAAACTCTGGGAGATAGTGGAGAACAAAAGAGCCTGGTGTGCTACATGTCCGACAGTGACTGAACAACAGCAACAAATATTCCATTGTGTATATGTGCCACATCTTCTTTATTCATTCATCTGTCAATGGACACTTAGGTTGCTTCCATGTCTTGGCTATTGTAAATAGTGCTGCAGTGAACATTAGGGTGCATGTATCTTTTTAAGTTAGAGTTTTCATCTTTTCCAGATATATATCCGGGAGTGGGATTGCTGGATCACATGGTAGCTCTATTTTTATTTTTGAAGGAACCTCCATACTATTTTCTATAGTGGCTGTGCCAATTTACATTCCCACCAACAGTGTATAAGGGTTCCCTTTTCTCCACACCTTCAAGTTTCTTACTCTTCTTTTGGGGATGAAAGTCAAGAAACCAAATCAAATATAATTCTAATATCTGTAATTTGTCCACAGGTATAATCACAGCAATTAGTATATAACATATGTATCATAGTGTTGAATGCCTTGTCTTGATTCTAGATAGAAACATGTCAACATCAATTGGATTACCACCACCACCACCTCAAAAAATTTCTTACTGAACCTCTCCCATGGTCAACTGGAACTTCTTTCAGTTTTATTTCAGGTCCCTACAAGTTCCTAAATAGAAGAAACTTATAAATCTTATGCTTACTCAAGTTCTTGAGACTGCAACAGGAGTTAGCTCTTTGTGTTCTATTAATACTACTAGGGGGGAACAAGGAATGATACATGTATTAGTCCTTTTAGTAATTGTGTTTTTAACAATAATAAGATTTCCACATCTAAATTACATTCAGAATGAATCTAATAATGCTTAAAAATATCCACTGCATTCTTGTAATGGGTGTCTTTCACTTTTTAACATTAGCTAATATGTCATCGTACCTCACAAGTAATATTGTATACTTTGCCCATAACTGTTATTCAAACTGGGAAAAATCTCATTTCCTAGGTGTGATGGTGATTTTCAGCTATTTAAAACCTTCACTCAGTGAGGAAATGCAAACAGTTATAACAACATGTTCTTGAAATTGGCATGAGTCATCAATGGCCTCCAATGTCTGGCCAGTGGGTTCTGGTGGTTCAGAAGATGCAGGCTACATGAAATTAACCCGCCTTCTGTGTTTCTCGTCCCCTCTTGGGAAAGACACATCTTTTGTCAGAAGAGGAAAAGGTTCAGACTCCTCAGGAAGGAGCTCTGTGCAAAAAGGAGCTGACTTTCTAGTTTAGACTCATGAAAAGTCATTGAAGGATTCATGTAAATAAGGGTTGCAGGGTCAGTCCTTTAGTCTTAAAGCCAGACTGATGCTTAAGTCTGAACATTCCAGACAACGGCCTTCTGCAGACCACCAGAAGGCTCTTCAAAGGCCACGTTTGCCTCTTCCCACCCTTAGTGAGAACAAGGTGGACATCTCATTTTGAGTTCTAGAATGAAAACAATCAATACTATTTTTATATTCCCTTATATTTACAGATCACTTCCATGTGCATTTTCTCATTGGATTAGAACCATCCATTCTACAGGGAAGCCCATTTCATTTAAGAGAGAGTGAGTAACATGTCTGGGGTTACAGAGCTGGTCAGGCACAAAGCCAGGACTGAAATCTAGGTTTGAGGCTCCAAATCCTGTTCTTTCCTGAGGATACATGTACTGCTTCTCTTGTGGGTATGTGTTGTGAGAAAATCTCCAAGCTAAATATACTGTGGCATCTTGTCTCAAGGGAACTAGACAAACGAAGTAGGGATAATTGTGCCAAGAGCGGATAAGGAAGTTGATACTTCACAGCCCAGTGTTTGGTAAATGAGTGACCACAGGTAATGACATGTTAAGATTCCCCACAATTGCATCAAAAAACACTTTGGAGCTTTAAGGAGAGACGTGCAGAAAAAATAGAGCCTATTCAGATAAGCTGTTTGGAGACCTTTATTAGTATTTACTCACCTTCCTCTTCTCCCTCCCCCATTGAAAAAATGGGGAGGGCATCGAGAGGTTAATTTTTTTTTTAATACACAGTTTTATTTAGATTTATCCAGACAGCAGATCTAGGCAGCTGGCTTTGGGGAAATTCACTTTAAAAAGTGCTTGGGGCTGGTGCACGGGGATGATCCAGAGAGATGATATGGGGTGGGAGGTGGGAGGGGTGTCCATGTTTGGGAACTCATGTACACCCGTGGCGGATTCATGTCAATGTATGGCAAAACCAATACAGTATTGTAAAGTAAAATAAAGTAAAAATAAAAATTAAAAAAAAAGTGAGTTCCATTACATGATTTTGAAATGATTTGATTGACAAAAATCTGACAGTTTTTTATTTTTCATTTTACCCGGAAGTACAGCAATAGCTTGAAGGGGGGTCAGCTTATAGTTCTAGGATATTTTTCTTACAAGATCATGTTTGACTTTCTCATTTACCTTCTGCCGTGTGGCTGCAGCTGCAAATCTGCTGCTTGTCTGATTTTCCACAATGAGCAGGAGGACATGAGTCTCATAACTGTTTTAACACCTCCCTTACAGATTCCTATAAAGACAGCAGTGAGGACACAGCCAAGATGCACTGTTGAACAGAAGTGTATGTAAACATTAAATATAAACACCAACCTCACTGAGCCCCCTCATGCTTTGAAAAAAGAAAGTTATGGCACTTTGGCAGTCAGAATTTTCTGTTTATAAATCTAAGTGAAAGAGGACTTGGATTTTAATGGGTGATAATAGTTGCACATGAATCTGAGCAAAGTCCAGGGGATAGTGAGGGACAGGGGAGCCTGGTGTGCTGTAGTCCATGGGGCTGCAGAGAGTCAGACACAACTGAGAAACTGAATAACACACAAAAAATTGTCGATTTATGAATAAAAACAACAACAAAAATAGTTGCCTTAGGGCCAGTTAATGAGTGTGTAACAGTGTGAACTGTTTGCTTGATACATTTCCACCTGATCCAAACAACTGTTATCTCCTTATTTCTTACCCCCTTCCCCACTCACCTGGAATGGAACACTTCCCTTTGTTGTATCTTATCTAGGAAGACAGAAATGCCACTAGCTACAGGTAAATATCCTTTGAGAACTGGTGGAAACCTTCCTCAATGGCTGGCTTGGAGCTTTGGTTTCCAACATGAGATTCATTTCAAAGTGGCCTTGTCAGAGTTTTATACTTAACCATGGATTCGTTGGTAGTTGCTGGTGGTTTGTTGATGTAGTTACGTCTAATGTTGGTGAAAGTCATGTTACTTGGACTTATAGAAACTTAATTCAGTTCAGTTCAGTCGCTCAGTCATGTCCAACTCTTTGCGACCCCATGGACTGCAGCACGCCAGGCCTCCCTGTCCATTACCAACTCCCTGAGCTTGCTCAAACTCATGTCCATTGAGTTGGTGATGCCATCCAACCATCGCATCCTCTGTTGTCCCCTTCTCCTCCCACCTTCAATCTTTCCCAGTATCAAGGTCTTTTCCAGAGTCAGTTCTTCACATCAGGTGGCCAGAGTATTGGGGTTTCAGCTTCAACATCAGTCCTTCCAATGAAAATTCAGGACTGATTTCCTTTAGGATTGAAATTTAATTGCGATTTCTTAAAACATGGGGTATTATAGAACACTGAAAAAGATAATTATTTGACTCTGAGATAGAAAATAGTGGCTAGCTGCTAAATGAATATTCTTTATGTCATCAGATTCATATATTTAGAAAGTTATAAGTAAAGATCAGTAACTATATAAAAATGGGGTTGCCAAATTAAAATACAGAGTGCTCAGTTAAATTTGAATTTCAGATAAACAACATATCATTTTTTGTAGAAGTCTGTCCCATGAAATATTTGGAACTTGCTTACCCCCAAAAAATATTTATTGTTCATCCATAATTCAGATTTAACTGAGCATCTTGTATTTTTATTTGCTCAGTCTGGTAAGTCTGGTTAAATAACACCTATTTCTCCATCATATGAAGCCATCAGATCAAAAAGTAATCATTCTTAACACATAGCTCAATTGAAATAAGCCTATTAGTAACAGGCAACCAACTGGAGAGGAGTATGTTTCATCAGAATGTCTATTAGCTAGCCTATTTTACAAATAATGTTAGAATTGTGCATAAAGAAGTATATGCTTTTATTCATTCTCTGAGTTCAGTGATTCAGTGTTGTAATTAACCATGTAGTAGCAGAGGAGATATTGGAACAGTGTGTCCTCCCACTGTGATAGAAAGCCAGATAGTAACTAGGAAAAATTGTAGGAACTTATGAGGCATATGCTTGGGTTTCTTTTGCTGCTATTAGGAAAAACTACAGACCTGTAAAGTTGATTAGTTCAGAGTACTCTACTGCTTCAGTCAGTAGCAAAAACATTGAGAGTGTTCCTTGATCTGCTTTCAGTGTAAAGATTTTCAGATTATTCTATGAAAGGAGTAATTAATAACGAGAGCAGCAGCAGCAGCAGCAGCAGCACACTTGCTATTTGTTGAAGGCTGACTATGGACCAGGCACTGTGGAGGGCTCCTGACTCCCTGTTGGACTCCAGGTAACTCCAGAGTCCATGCTTTTTCTAGTAGATCATCCTGTACATCATCTTCTCATGTATAGGTGACAATGGAAGGAGGTTGCCGATACCTAAAGAGACCTAACTATTTGATGTATCTTTGCTTTGTTGTTATTACTTATTATGTTATTGTTACTGTGATTATTATCATCTGAGGCAATAACTTAAGGGCTTACTATATGGCAGGCTCTCTCTCTATTTTTTTTTTTTTGAACAGTTGATTGACAATGTTGTGTTAGTTTCAGGAGTATAGCAAAGTGAGTCAGATATATATATATATATATATATATATATATATATATATATTCTTTTTCAGATTCTTTTCCCATTTAGGTTATTACAAGATATTGAGTACAGTAGGCCAAAAGGCACAGGCTCTGTACTTTTAGTGTCTTTTTTCATTGACTCCTCAGATTGACTCCATGAGGTTTCACAGTTACTCTCCTTTGTAAGATGGTGAATCTTAAAGGTTGTATAATTTACCCAAAGTTTCTTGACAGGGCTAGAATTCTAACTTAGGTTGAAGTTCTTAATGACTCTGCTGAATTTCTTGTATAAATGGCTAACTTCATGCAGAAGTATCTCAGATTACATGTAATGCTGTCACAGGTTAGTTAAACATCACAGGTTAGTAATAGTGGAAAATCCTGCCTCAGGTTTTCAGAACTCACTTTCAGTATAAGATCAGTTTAAGGATATTGTATCGATACTTTAAGAATCAAGAGACTGTTGAGAAGAAATTAATCTCATCAATTTTATTAATTTTATTTAATACATCATTCCAGAAAGGATTCCAGGCACCTTGTCAACTTTTGTGCTAATTGATTTTCAGTTAAGATCAGATTTTAGTTTTGCTGGCAATGTGTTACTCAGTCATTTATTTAGCAAACCCTTTTTAGAGCATCTACTCTAGAGCATTGACTCTTGCCCTTGAGGAATCTCATTTGGCCTAGGAGAAAGATAGGTAAAACAAAAGTTGGATAAAGTCTTCCTCTCAAAGACTTGGAAAAAATCCAGAGATTAAATCTGTTCCAACACAACCTGAAACAAGAAGAAAAACAAAAAAATGATTCCATTTCCACCCATCCCTTCCCCAATTCAGAAATGACCAGAAGTTTTCTCTTTCACAAGATGAGGGCAGGGATCTCTTCTCTCTTTTCTACTTTACCTCTGAGCTCAGTGTGTTAGCACTCTCTGGGCTCCCCTCCCTTCCAGAAAGAACTGGATGCCCCCTTCTGTCACCTGCTCTCAGGTGGGAACATGAGCCTCTTGATGGATAATCTCACTTCACCAAATGGCCTTCCCATGAGGTTACACTCACGGTGTGCTGGCTCCTGTCTTCCTTACTCATCTCGGTGAAATTCCATGGAGTTGGAAGAACTCTCACTTTCTGGATGAGGCAATCAACTGAGGCTTAGAGAAGGGAAGGGACTTACTATAGGAAACACAGCTGGCTAGCTATTTGTTAGAGGCAAGACCACAACCTGGGTCTTCTGATTACTAGACTCAAAGTCTTGGACTCGTACTGTGAAGCTTTGTACTGCCTTCAGACTTGGTGTGGATCCTCACAGTCTATTCTTGGTTCAAGAAACAGATTCCACAGAGTCTTTAACGGAATATAACCATCAGTTACCAAGAGCAGAAGCATGCCTGGTGAGAGTCATGAAATAAATTACACAATCTTTCTGGTTAGAGAGCTTTCATAGCCAAAGACATATATTTGCAGCATTAATTAGAATGACAACCCCTTCCCACCAAAGCAAAGCAGTTGCTGGCCTGTTATGACTCCCAGGGAAGCATCTTTTGTTTTTTTTCTTTTAAAGTTTTTATTGGAGTATAGTTGATTTACAATGTTGTATAGTTTCAGGTGTATAGCAAAGTGAATCAGTTATATATACAAATATATTTTTCAGATATTTTCCATTCTTGGTTATTGAAAGATATTGAATATAGTTTCCTGTGCTATATAGTAGTTTTTATTGGTTATCTATTCCATTTTAAAGCTTTTATTAATTAATACTGGACATGGAACAACAGACTGGTTCCAAATAGGAAAAGAAGTACGTCAAGGCTGTATATTGTCACCTGCTTATTTAACTTATATGCAGAGTACATCATGAGAAATGCTGGGCTGGAGGAACCACAAGCTGGAATCAAGATTGCTGGGAGAAATATCAATGACCTCAGATATGGAGATGACACCATCCTTATGGCAGAAAGTAAAGAAGAACTGAAGGGCCCCTTGATGAAAGTGAAAGAGGAGAGTGAAAAAGTTGGCTTAAAGCTCAACATTCAGAAAACTAAGATCATGGCATCTGGTCCCATCACTTCATGACAAATAGATGGGAACAGTGGAAATAGTGACTGACATTATTTTTCTGGGCTCCAAAATCACTGCAGATGGTGATTGCAGCCATGAAATTAAAAGATGCTTACTCCTTGGAAGAAAAGTTATGACCAACCTAGACAGCATATTAAAAAGCAGAGATATTACTTTGTCAACAAACGTCCATCTAGTCAGGGCTATGGTTTTTCCAGTGGTCATGTATGGATGTGAAAGTTGGACTGTGAAGAAGGCTGAGCGCCGAAGAATTGATGCTTTTGAACTGTGGTGTTGGAGAAGACTCTTGAGTGTCCCTTGGACTGCTAGGAGATCCAGCCAGTCCATCCTAAAGGAGATCAGTCCTGGGTGTTCATTGGAAAGACTGATACTGAAGCTGAAACTCCAATCCTTCGGCCACCTGATGCAAAGAGCTGATTCATTTGAAAAGACCCTGATCCTGGGAAAGATTGAGAGCAGGAGGAGAAGGGGACAACAGAGGATGAGATGGTTGGATGGCTTCAGCAACTCAATGGACATGGGTTTGGGTGGACTCCGGGAGTTCGTGATGGACAGGGAGGCCTGGCGTGCTGCAGTTCATGGGATCGCAAAGAGTCGAACACGACTGAGCGATTGAACTGAACTGAACTGGAGTATAGTTACCAACATCTTTTTAAAAGTGGGTTTTGGAGTCATTGGAGGAAACTGGAGAACTGGGGCTGGAGGTACAGTAATAGCAGGGTACAAGTGGCATTGCAACTGGGAAATTATAATATTCTTGTCACTTCCATTGATAGAGAAAGAGAAAGATGGATTTCTCTTTGAATGCAATTATAATCTTTTATATGTATTCTGGAGACTTGGTGTGGGTCTTATATGCAGAGTACATCATGCGAAATACTGGGCTGGATGAAGCACAAGGTGGAATCAAGATTGCCAGGAGAAATATCAATAACCTCAGGTATGCAGATGACACCACCCTTATGGCAGAAAGTGAAGAGGAACTAAAGAGCCTCTTGATGAAAGTTAAAGAAGAGAGTGAAAAAACTGGCTTAAAACTCAACATTCAAAAAATGAAGATCATGGTATCCAGGCCCATCACTTCATGGGAAATAGATGGGGAAACAATGGAAATAGTGACAGACTTTATTTGCTTGGGCACCAAAATTACTGCTGATGGTGACTGCAGCCATGAAATTAAAAGACTCTTGCTCCTTGGAAGAAAAGTTATGACCAACCTAGACAGCATATTAAAAAGCAGAGACATTACTTTGCAGACAAAGGTGCATCTAGTCAGAGCTATGGTTTTTCCAGTGGTCATGTATGGATATGAGAGTTGGACCATGAAGAAAGCTGAGCAATGAGGAACTGATGCTTTTCAACTGTGGTGTTAGAGAAGACTCTTGAGAGTTCCTTGGACTGCAAGGAGATCAAACCAGTCAATGCTAAAGGAAATCAGTCCTGAATATTCCCTGGAGGGACTGATGCTGAGGCTGAAGCTCCAATACTTTGGCCACCTGATGTGAAGAACTGACTCGTTGGAAAAGACCTTGATGCTGGGGAAAATTGCAGGCAGGAGAAGGGGACGACAGAAGATGAGATGGTTGGATGGCATCACCAACTCAATGGAAATGAGTTTGAGGAAGCTCTGGAAGACAGTGATAGACAGGGAAGCCCGGTGTGCTGCAGTTCATGCAGTCGCAAAGAGTCAGACACAACTGAGCGACTGAACTGAACTGATACATATTCTGATTAACAACATTTGATTCCTGATTTTATCTGAGCTCTCCTTGAATCAACCTGACACTGTGACTAAACCAGCCAGAGAAAGGACAACCAGCAGGGTTATTTGGTGATGCAGAGACCAGGTTGAATTTGTGTGGCATTTTGTAGACCTGCTTTGGTCAGGTAAGCAAGGATCAATAATTAACATCTCCCAAATTCTTTAAAATTATTCATTGATCACAATAGCACATCTGTAAAGACATATCCATATGAGAAGCATAAGGCTTTGATCTGTTTAGATCAGACCACCTGGTCCCCAGTTGGCAGCCTCCAATTTATAGCTGAATCATGTCATCTTCCAGACATTAGTATGTAAGGCAGTTGGGAACCTGGAGCATGTTTTCCCACAGAAGCAATATCATTTATGATGGTTAGTTTCTTAGGCTAGCTCGTCAATGACACCATGTGTTGGCTTCAAGTATGTGTAAATTATGGCATAATTGATGGGAAACAGTGCTGTTAGTTAGTGTAACAAATCAGAGATAGGAGTGAGACCCATATTTCTCAGAAGATACTGGTAAGGAATTGAGATTGGTGCTATGATTTAGATTGAGGAACTCAATCTACCTAGTAGCAAATTTTGCAAACTTGATTTGCCCCTATCATTCCTCATTTGAAAGGACTAAGCTGGAATAATCTGGTGTTGTGCCATCAATGAGACAGCTGCTGTGAGGAGACCTGGCCTCAGCCTCTGGCCTTGAGCGTTCTATGGCCAGGGCACTGTCACTCACTGGCTCTAGCATATTGGACCAGTGATATTTGTTCCATGAGAGGCTCTCAGCAAAGTGAAGTCAGATCCATGGGAGGATGTGCTGCTGGCCTTGCTTCTATTCCATCTGATGTCCTGCCCCATCCTGGATGCACCAGTGTTATCTGGAGAAGGGGATGAAGGAATGGAAGAGGGCTTGAGAAATAACAAGTATTCAAGTTCCTGTTTTTCAAATTAAAAATAGAAATATACATATATGTATATACACAGACGTGTGTGTGTGTGTATATATGTATATATATGAATACAGAAGTAATATGTACTTGTTTTTTAAAAAAAATTGTGACACAGAAGTTTTGAAAAGAAGAAAGTAAAATTTGTCCATAATTCTGCCACTCGTAGGTAACTACCACTAATATTTTGGTGAATATGCATAAATAATTTTTCTGTTTGTGAGTGTACACATACCTTTGACAAATTACAGTGGGATGATACTAATATTGTTTTATGACTTGAAAAATCTTAATAGCATATTGCAGATATTTTCCATGTCAATAAATATAGATCTATTTCAAAAGAGAAGAAAATTTATGAATAAATAATCATCGATCCATGTCAGTATTTTTGACAACAGCTTTGTAGCCCATTGTATGGGTAAACCGTCATTTGTTTAACTACTCCTCTCTCTGTTTTTAAAATTACATAGTTATTCATTTGGCTGCTCCAGGTCTCAGTTGTGACACGTGGGCTCTTTAGTTGTACCATATGGGATCTAGTTCCCTGACCAGGGATTGAACCTGGGCCCCTTGCATAAAAAGCGTGGAGTATTAGCCACTGGGCCACTCCTCTCTTGACAGGCCCAATTCCTTTTTGTTGCTCTGTACAGATTTTCCTGCTTGGCTTGTGCTGGGTCTGGAGAGCTATTGTTAGTATCTCTTCCCAAATTCACATTCAGTGGAGTCACATGGGTAGCTCGAAATCAGGCATGGTGGGTGTATTTACACCATGGAAATTGGCAAATGTTCCATCTAGGGGATGTTTTGTTTTCTTTTCTCTCTCTCCTAGAGAGCTGGCTTACTAGCATATCACACAGAGCTCCTCAGCTCACTCCCTGGCTTCACTTGGCCTGGTTCAGCTGGCCTGATGAAGGGGGATGGAAGGGAGAAAAGAAACTGACAACAAATAATCAGTTAACAACCAGTCCTCAAAGGCTGATAACATAGATCCATTTGTGGCTAATACTCCTATCACAAAGTGCAGGCATTATTTCTGAACAATGATGGGTAAATAAATAATAATAAGGTTTTAGAAGCCAAGTGTTTTGGCAAATAAATTAGAGCTGTGTTATCTGTTAACCTGAATAACACAGCTTTAATTTATTTAAAGGATAATTTATTTAATTTATTTAAAGGGAGGAGAAGGGGATGACAGAGGATGAGATGGTTGCATGGCATCACCGACTCAATGGACATGAGTTTGAGTAAACTCTGGGAGTTGATGATGGACAGGGAGGCCTGGTGTGCTGCAGTCCATGGGGTCGCATAGAGTCAGACACAACTGAGCGACTGAACTGAACTGAACTATCTGTTAACCTAGAAACAAGTTTCAGATTGAATAGATTACAGATGGGTAGCAAAGCCAGCAATAAGAAGAGTCTCAAAAGTCCCCAATGGGTGCTTTGGCTTTTCAGGGATTTTTGTTGCTTCTGTCAGAGAAAGAATGCCTGCCTGTAGAATGTCTCCTGTGAGCCCCTTGTTTGTTCTGTTTATCATGACACTTTAAACCTGTGGTGCAATACCAACAATTAGGGGTGGCATGTCTAGATTTTTCTTCCCTAGTCAGAGTACGGTTGGTCACTCTGGGAAGTTTTGGAGAAGAGTGAAAAAGAGGGCCAAAGAAATACAGGATTTAGGACCCTTAGGGATGGCATAGACACATCACTTTGCTACAGCATGTTTTGCTTTCTGCCTTGACAAAATAGCAAGGACAGAGAGTGTAGGACACTGCATTCATCTGAGGGTGGCTACTCACATCCATTCCTGTCTTTGTCCCTGACACCACACCGTGCCTTAAGTGCCTCAGAAACTGGGCTCAACCATGTTCATTTCCCCCCGCCCAATCATCATGTTTAGCCCCATAATGCTGGTGGTGAAGAGTGTAGGCTCTGGAGTCTGACAGATCCTGGTGGTCATGAGTGTTGGTTTTCAGGTCTGATAGGTCTGTCTGGGTTCAAAGCCCAGAACTGCTACTCACATACTATGTGATCCTGGGCATGTTTCATGAAATCCACTCCCCTGCCTCCATTCCTCTAGCTGTAAGATGTGAACGATGATGTGCCTGATTTGGGGTTTTGCTGTTAGCCTCAATTGGGACGATACCTAGGAAATGCATCTTACACTGCCTGGCACTTAGGGTAAGGTTAGTATCTCCTGATTTTCCTGGATTGGTCTAGCTCTCTCTGGAAATGTTACAGAAGTGCTTTCAAAAGGACCCCCTGTCTACTCTCGTGTGCCCCTCTCAGACTGATCTTTAAAATGGTCCTATTCTCATAAAAACTCATCCACTGAACACAATACACACTGTCTAGTTCATCTCAACTTCAGCTCTTTCTCATGAAACAGCTTCTGAAGTTTTTCTCCATCCTCGTCCTTCCCAGTCTGTCTTCTCTAGGGAGCCTTCCCTGATCACCCCAGCCTACAGGGCTTGCGAACATCCACATAGCTGATGTTCTCCAGCAATTCAACTCCTGTTTCTCCTTGGATCATTCACTTGGCCCTAAACTGTGACAGATCTAAAGCTGTTACAACAGAATTGCCATCTAACCCCATCTTATGATAAGTGCTCCAGATTCCCAAGACTGCAGCAAGGCCTACAGCAATTGGTTTGCCAGATTTAGTGAATAAGAATACAGGATTCCCAGTTAAATTTGCATTTCACACAAACAACAAATACTATTTTAGTGTGTATATAACCCACATTTCAAGAGTCTCCTCCAGCACCACAGTTCAAAAGCATCAATTCTTTGCACTCAGCCTTCTTTACAGTCCAACTCTCAGATCAAACCAGTCAATCCTAAAGGAAATCAATCCTGCATATTCATTTGAAGGACTGACGCTGAAGCTGAAGCTCTGATACTTTGGCCCCCTGATGCAAGGAGCTGACTCATTGGAAAAGACCCTGATGATGGGAAAGATTGAAGGCAGGAGGAGAAGGGGATGACAGAGGATGAAATGGTTGGATGGCATCACCAACTCAATGGACTTGAGTTTGAGCAAACTCCAGGAGATGGTGAAGGACAGGGAAGCCTGGTGTGCTGCAGTCCACGGGGTCACAGAATCGGACATGGCTTTAGCGACTGAACGAAAGCAACAATATCCCACATACTGTGTGTACTTATACTTGAGAATTGTTTATTGTTTTTCTGGAATTCCCATTTCCATGGGTGTCCCATATTTATTTGGCAACCCTAATTGGAAATTGACAAGAAAGGCCCTGAGAGGGCAAAAAGTGAAAGTGAAAGTGAGGTTGCTCAGTCATGTCCGACTCTTTGCCATGAACTGTAGCCTACTAGGCTCCTCTGCCCATGGGATTTTCCAGCCAAGAGTACTGGGGTGGGTTGCCATTTCCTTCTCCAGAGGATCTTCCTGACCCACAGATTGAACCCGGGTCTCCTGCATTGTAGGCAGATGCTTTACTGTCTGAGCCACCAGGGAAGTAGAGAGGGCAAAAGAACTGTGACAAATCATGGGCATACAAATACTCTGAGACAATTGACTCATTTAACCAGGACCTCTTAACCCACATTGTCATTTGGTTTCTCTGCTACCAGGGCCAATGTGTACACGTGTGTACTGGGCGCTCCCAGCATCGTTTTGTCTTGGGGGCACCATACACTCTGTTGATATTCAGTTCAGTTCAGCTCAGTCACTCAGTCATGTCCGACTCTTTGCGACCCCATGAATCGCAGCACACCAGGCCTCCCTGTCCATCACCAACTCCCGGAGTTCACCCAAACCCACATCCATTGAGTCGGTGATGCCATCCAGCCGTCTCATCCTCTGTCATCCCCTTTTCCTCCTGCCCCCAATCCCTCCCAGCATCAGAGTCTTTTCCAATGAATCAACTCTTCACATGAATGAGCTGGCCAAAGTACTGGAGTTTCAGTTAGCATCATTCCTTCCAAAGAACACCCAGGACTGATCTCCTTTAGAATGGACTGGTTGGATCTCCTTGCAGTCCAAGGGACTCTCAAGAGTCTTCTCCAACACCACAGTTCAAAAGCATCAATTCTTTGGCACTCAGCTTTCTTCACAGTCCAACTCTCACATCCATACATGACCACAGGAAAAACCATAGCCTTGACTAGACGGACCTTCGTTGGCAAAGTAATGTCTCTGCTTTTTAAGATTTATAAATAACCATTTCCTGGCAGATAGCAGTGGCGTGTCTTACTCTAACAAACTCAACTTATCTTGACAATTTTTTAACAAATAGGATTAAGCATCTTGAGGAAGAGGCATCTTTTTCTAGCTTACACCAAGGTGGCATCTGGCCAGGGGTGGCCCTGTATCCATCGCCAATTAACCATAAGCTGTGCTGCAGTATTTTTTAAATCATGAGCTGTGACCCACGAATGAGTTGGGAAGTCATTTCAGTGAGCCACAACCAATATTAGTCATGGTGCTATAATGATAATGATGGAATAGAATATCGGAATGTGTTCCATGTAATGTGTTGCTGTTGGCAGTTTTGATTTTACTATATATGTTTGTGTCTACTGGATAAAAATCTATTTCTGATTATGTCTCACTATCCAAAATGTTTGAAAGGCACACTGATGTGGTGGTGTCCGGGTTCTGCTACAGGCTTGCTGTGTAATCTTCAGCAAGTGACTTGACCCTTCTGGGCCTTGGTTACCCCATCTGTAATTTGGGGATAATAATTGTACCTGCCTCAAGGGTTACTCTGGGGATTTAATTAATTAATCCATGGAAAACACTTAGCGTGGGGCCTGGCATGAGCAGGGAATCAATGCAGTTTTTGCTGTTATTATCAGTGATTAGTCAAGAGCAGAGAGAGTTGGAAGAGACAAGCTCATTAACTGTGGGTGACCAGTGACAGCTGACAGCCAGATGTGCAAAGAAAGAGAATTCAGAATAATGCAAAAGCAAGCGAGGTACAATGAACGATCTTCATATTGATGACCCTGAGTCATCGGGAAAAGGTTAAATTATTCCCAGAATGTTCCACTGAATAAAACAAATTTGTAATCCACGAAGACTTTCCAGTGAGGATGATCCGAACAAACAGGATGAACACTTCACTGAAAATATCAATTAACTGGACAATTAATTCATATGGCAGTTCTGCTTCCGCTGTAAATCCAGATAAATGAAATCAGCTGTATTTCTCCTATGAGCAAGTCATGACTCCTAGCTATGTTATAGGCTTTCTGAGGGCACAGACTGAACTGTCCATTCCTTCTGTATCCCCTGCAGAGTCAGCAGGGGACCAAGCACACAGCTGTGAATCCTAGGCCCCTCAGTTCAGTTCAGTTCAGTCACTCAGTCATGTCCGACTCTTTGCGACCCCATGAATTGCAGCACGCCAGGCCTCCCTGTCCATCACCAACTCCCGGAGTTCACTCAGACTCACATCCATTGAGTCAGTGATGCCATCCAGCCATCTCATCCTCTGTCATCCCCTTCTCCTCCTGCCCCCAATCCCTCCCAGCATCAGAGTCTTTTCCAATGAGTCAACTCTTCGCATGAGATTCCTAGGCTAAAAAGTGGAGCATTTCCCCATTCCATGCAGCAGAGCGCTTTTGCAAACTGGATCAGATACTAACCCACAGTGTGCATGCAGTGCTGGTGGTCTTCCTTTCCCCTCGCTCCTAGCTAGCTTTGAGAGATGGGAGCAGGGGTGATAAGTTTGCAGCTGTTCTCTGTCATAAGGAGCGTACCTGCTTGCTAATACGTGCCAAATGCTCACCTCTGTGTGTATGTGTGTGTATGGGGGAGAGAGAGAGAGACTGTATTAGAACTTCAGAACTTTATTAGACTGATCATTCATAATTTGTGAGTATGAAGACACCTTTTTATTTTAATATTTTATTTTAAAATTAAAGTTTTTATTGATGTACAGTTGATTTACAACATTGTGTTCATTTCTGGTGTACAGCAAAGTTATTGATTCAGTTATACATATATATATTCTTTTCCATTATGGTTTATCAGAAGATATTGAATATAGTTCCCTCTGCTATACAGTAGGACCTTGTTTATCTACTATATATATAATACTACCTGTTAATCCCAAAGTCCTAACTTATCCCTCCCCTTACCACTCAATTCTGCAGCTTCCAACCCAGTTCTCTTCCTTTTGCCACTTGTTCTTAGGCAAACATTTCCTCCTGCAGGAAGTTTTCAGGTTCTGCTTGTACAAAATAAATGCACAATAAATAAGTAAACAAATGGTTTTCTACTTTTCACTCCCCTTGATATATACTCCAGTAAACATCTTACTGACCATCCTATCTGACTTCTTTGTGTACACCATTTTACCTAAATGAGACTACAGAATGCAAGTTTCTACTGTGGACACTTTTATTTGAAAAATATACAGCTTGTTGTTTTACATGCCATACCACCCCCACAAAGGTAACCGATTTGAACAACCCATTGCATACCTTTCAATGCCTCCTTCCATGCTTGCATAGTTATCTAGAATTTACATTCCACACACATAAGAGATGTTTTGGACATTTTACTTTACAACAGTGGCATCCTAGTATATGTGCTATTACATCTTGCTTTTCTCATTTAACAATACACCATGGAAACCATATCATTCTGTTAAGTGTTGGTATAAAAGGCCATGGTTTGGATGTACAATTCACAAACATTCCTTCCATTTCCAGTGCTTTTATTCCTGTAGACTAGATCCCCAAGAGTGGCATTGCTAGGTTGAAATGTATCTATATTTTTAATTTTAGTAGATAATACCAATTCTCCTCCAGATGAGCTGTAAGGATTCATTTTTCCACCAGCAGTATAAAAGAGTACACTTTCTCCAACATTTCAGCATTCACTTTGGTAAAAAACAAATTTAGGATGACCCTTCAATTTGTTATCAGCTATTTGTTGGCTCAGATTGTGAGATAGTTTGAACACAGAAAATATTTGAGTAGACTCATCTTCTAAGCCAGAGCCCTGTGTAGAAAATTGCTTTGATTTTATCTATTTTACCTTTGTGCAGCTTGGACTAGTCATTAACATGATAGCTACCAATTGCTAAGAGCTTCCGTGGCATCCAGCTTTAACTTAGCACTAATTTAAACCTTAGAACTATTGGGAAACACTTATTCCTTCCATTTTACAAATGAAGAGATGTAAGCACAGTGCAGTTGAGAAACATAACAAAGGTTATACAACCAGGAGGTGACAAAATACATCTAAGTGCAGCATGGGACTCTCAAATACGGTGTCACTAGACTTTGGTGTGTATACCTTTGGGCTATTGGAGCTTGAAGCTAGGCCTGATATTTGTAAAGGTGCTCTTTTGCCCTTTATAAGACAGTGAAGAGTGAACTGGGGATACATCTAAGGCCCCAGGTACCCCATGTTTGCACTGGGGCAACTGGATGTGGATTGCTCTGTCTTGCAGACTATGAGAAGGTAAAGCCCAGCCTCAGGGGCACAGAGCATCCCCCAGCCTAGGGAGATCATGGTCCCAGGATGAGAGGCTGGAGTCAAAGGGTGCAGCAGGAATTGGGAGGCTGGATTTTTATCTCCTGTCCATGGGCAGAATTGCTGTCATTCAGAAACTGGATATCTTTCCTTAGGTGCTCTTCCTTCATGGTCATGTTGTGGCCTCAATTTTTCCAGCCTATCTTAACAAAATAAGGCAGACTTTCCCTTTTCTGGGGAAAAAGTCTTGGAGCAACCAGTCTCCAAGCTTTGAGTATGTTTTCATCCCTGCAGTTGTTTCTGTGCCATCAAGACCAGATCATGATGCATTCTTTAATGTCACTGTGATAGTACAAATACTTATACAAATAGATTCACAGAGGCCATTATTTCCTTGGCACTGAATCTCAGCCAAATACTCCTCATGAGAGATAATGAAGGACACATTACAATTTTACCCCAAGAGATACATATAAAGAGTTAATAAGATGCAGATTGGTCATCAAACAAAGAGAATCACTGATATTAATGCTTTGGCTGGAAATTGTTTCACCAAGAAAGGGTAATCAAAGTAACAATCATTTATTTATTGAGTACCCAGTAAATGGCAGTTGATCCACATACATTATTTCATTTGATTTTTACCACAACCCTAAAGAGGTAGGTACCATTACTGTGACCATTTTGCAGATGAATCAGTTAGGGCTTGGGGAGGTTAAGTGGCTTTCTGTCTAAGATCTTATAGTGAGTAAGCAGCAGAAGCTGAGATTGGAAACCATGAGTGTCTTAGCCATCCTTAGCCTCTCCCTCCCCACTAGCCTGCTCAGGCTTATGGAAGCATCCCTTTTCTTGGACAACTGTGTCCAAGCATCATCAGACATTCATAATGACAACATTTTCCATATATTTAAGACCTGTGATGATCTAAGCACTTCATATCTATCCTATTCAGTCTTCATGACTCCAAAACCTGTGCTCTTTGTTCTTTGTTCTCTACTACTCCCAGATGGGAATACCAGACCACCTGACCTGCCTGTTGAGAAACCTGTATGCAGGTCAGGAAGCAACAGTTAGAACTGGACGTGGAACAACACACTGGTTCCAAATAGGAAAAGAAGTATGTCAAGGCTGTATATTGTCACCCCGGTTATTTAACTTATATGCCAGAGTACATCATGAGAAATGCTGGGCTGGATGAAGCACAAGCTGGAATCAAGATTGCCGGGAGAAATATCAATAACCTCAGATATGCAGATGACACCACGCTTAGGGCAGAAAGTGAAGAGGAACTAAAATGAACTAAAAAGCCTCTTGATGAAAGTGAAAGAGGAGAGTGAAAAAGTTGGCTTAAAGCTCAACATTCAGAAAACGAAGATCATGGCATCTGGTTCCATCATTTCATGGCAAATAGATGGGGAAACAGCAGAAACAGTGGCTGACTTTATTTTGGGGGGCTCCAAAATCACTGCAGATGGTGGCTGCAGTCATGAAATTAAAGGACGCTTACTCCTTGGAAGAAAAGTTATGACCAATCTAGACAGTGTATTAAAAAGCAAAGACATTACTTTGCCAACAAAGGTCCATCTAGTCAAGGCTATGGTTTTTCCAGTAGTCGTATATGGATGTGAGAGTTGGACTATAAAGAAAGCTTAGGGCAGAAGAATTGATGCTCTTGGACTGTGGTGTTGGAGAAGACGCTTGAGAGTCTTTTGGATGGCAAAGAGATCCAGCCAGTCCATCCTAAAGGATATTAGTCCTGGGTGTTCATTGGTAGGACTGATGTTGAAGCTGAAACTCCAATACTTTGGCCACCTGATGTGAAGAGCTGACTCATTTGAAAAGATCCTGATGCTGGGAAAGATTGAGGGCAGGAGGAGAAGGGGACGACAGAGGATGAGATGATTGGATGGCATCACAGACTCAATGGACATGAGTTTGGGTAAATTCTGGGAGTTGGTGATGGACAGGGAGGCCTGGTGTGCTGTGGTTCATGGGGTTGCAAAGAGTCAGACACGACTGAGTGACTGAACTGACTCACTGACTCCATCTCTCAAAATGATTGATGCTTTTGAACTGTGGTGTTGGAGAAAACAATTGAGAGTCCCTTGGACTGCAAGGAAATCAAACAAGTCCATCCTAAAGGAAATCATTTCTGAATATTCATTGGAAGGACTGATGCTGAAGCTGAAACTTCAATACTTTGGCCACCTGATGCAAAGAACTGACTCCTTGGAAAAGACCCTGATCCTTGGAAGGATTGAAGGCAGGAGGAAAAGGGGACGACAGAGGATGAGATGGTTGGATGGCATCACTGACTCAATGGACATGAGTCTGGGCAATCTCTGGGAGTTGGTGATGGACAGGGAAGCCTGGTGTGCTACAGTCCATGGGGTCGCAAAGAGTCAGACACGACTGAGGGACTGAACTAAACTGAACTGAACTCCATCTCTAGAAGTAAAGTTTCCCTCTATGGAACAAAACTGTGTGCTTCATGTTATTTACAAAGACGACTGTAGCTCATCACAGATGGGTCTTATGTCTGAGTCTTGTGAAGTATAAAACATACTTAGCCATTACATCTTGTCTGTAAGCCCCAAGGAACATTATAGAAATTAGACTGACAGATCTGTTGACCAAAGTCCTCAAGGGAGATTCTTTCTGTGGAGAAAAGCAGTAATAACCATGGAATAATTTACAGTGTAGTGGTGGGAAGTGGGAAGAAAATTTTCAAAACACAATCTCTAGAAGTCCCAGCTCTCCCATTTGTCAGCTGTGTGCCCTTGCATAATAGAAGATGCAAAACCTTTATGAGCTCACATGAATGTAAGCGGTGATCAGAGTCTGAATACACATGTCCTCAACCAGTCTTTTTCATATTAGAGTCAAGGGCTAAGGCCCCCAAACTTTGCCTTTAGAGTGAGACTTAACCTCAGCCTGTTCTGCCTACTGAGCTCTAGTTCTCCTTGCCTATTCTGCCTGAAATGCCTGCCATTTAGAATAATTAATTGTACTCAGACCTGACCAAATACTTGAATCATGTGGGAAGCTTTGAGAGCAAGCTATCATTCACTGCTGCTCCTGCTGCTAAGTTGCTTCAGTCGTGTCTGACTCTGTGTGACCCCATAGACGGCAGCCCACCAGAGTCCCCCATCCCTGGGATTCTCCAGGCAAGAACACTTGAGCGGGTTGCCATTTCCTTCTCCATATCATTCACTAGGCACTCATTAAGTGAAAGGTGATTTGTATACATTATCTCATTGGAATTTATCATAATCTTAACGAGATAGATGCCATTGTTGAGCCCATTTACAGTTGAGTCAAATGGGCCTTGTTCTCTCCCCCTAGAGAATTTGATTTCATTGACCTGGGGTCTCAGAATTTTTAAAAAGTTTCCTAGTTTATTTTAATGGTAGACAGGTATGGCAGATCCTAACTAAGAGACTGATGGACACTGTTATGGACTGAATATTTGTGTCTCCTCTAAATTGTTGAATTTGGGCCACTCCTAAATATGTTGTCCTAACCTCCAATGTTATGGTATTTGGAGATGAGCCTAGGACTAGATGAGGTCATGAGGATGGGACCCTCACAAAGGGATTAGTGCCCTTATAAGAAGAAGACAGAGAGCCCCCCTTTTTCTCTCCTTTCTTTCTCCCTCTCTCTCTCTCACACACACACTTGTGTTTACCAGTATCACAATTACAAATTCAAAAATAAAATGATAGATTCAAGATGCTAAGTCCCAAACAAGATAAGCCCAATGAAACTGACACCAAAATATATTATAGTCAAATTTCTGAGAACTAAAGACAGAGTACCTTGAAAGCAGTGAGAGAGAATACTATGTTCACTATAAGGGAAAGCAACTTTAATAACAGTGGATTTCTTATCTGAACTCTGGAGGACAAAAGGATGTAAGATTGCATTTTTCAGTGCTGAAAGAAACATACTGTTGATCAAGGATTTACATAGAGAATTAGTATCCTTCATGAATGAATGGGAAATCAAGACATTGTCAGATGAAGGAAAACTAAGAACATTTGTTGCCAGCATATTCTTTAAAAGAATGGCTAAAGAAAGTTTTCTAAACAGAAAGAAATGATAAAAGAAAGTATTTCAGAATATCAGGAAGGAAGAAAACTTAGAATTTACTCTCTTCACAACTTTCTTATATAACGTGCACCAGGCACTTCCCTGGCAGTCCAGTGGTTAAGACTGTGCACTCCCAATGCAGAGGACACAGATTCGATCCCTGGTAGGGGAATTAAGATCCCACATGCCACTTGGTGCAGCCTAAAAATTAAAAATAATTAACATGCAGCAGTGTTAACTATATTTATCATTTTGTATGTTATATTCCTATTTTTTAAAATAGTCTTTCTGTTCTATTCTCTCTCTCTTCTTCTCCAGGATTCCCGAAGTTCATATGTTTCTCTTGATGCTGTCCCATAAGTCCCATAGGGTTTCTTCACTCTTTTTCATTCTTCTTATTTTTTGTTCCCCTGGATAATTTCAGATGACCTATTTTTGAGTCCATTGATTCTTTCTTCTGCTTGATTGAGTCTGCTGTTCAAGGTCTCAAATTTTTCTGTTCAGTCATTGTATTCTTCAATTCTTCAGCTTTAGGTGTTCTGTTTTTTTTTTCTTTTTTTTTAAATGGTTTCTACTTGGTGGATTATCATTTGTTTATGCATTGTTTTCCTAATTGTGTTTAGTTATCTTTTGTGTTCTTGTAATTTGCTGAACTTCTTTAAGTTGAGGAGGACTATTCTGAACTCTTTATCACACAATTTATAGATCTTCACTTCTTTAGGGTCAATTATTGGCCCTTTAATTATTAGTTTCCTTTGGTAGTATCTGATTTTTATTTATAAACAATCTGATGTATTATTTTCTTTGGTTTACCTGATTTTTCATGATCCTTATTATCCTTACATTGGTGTCTGTGCATCTGAGGAAGTGGTCTCTTCTTCCAGCTGTTGCAGGATCATTTCAGTAGGGAAATAACTTCAGCAGTCAGCTTACCTTCAGTTCCGCCTGGGTCATCTGGTGGGATTTTCTGTCCAGATCTCTAATTGGATGAGGCTACTGCCTGTGTTCTGAGGTCGGGTGGTGGCAGCTGTTGGGCTCCATGGTCACACGCTCCTGCTGGTTGGGCTTTGCCTTCAAATGGGGCTGCTTGCTGGTTTCCCTGGTGGGGTCTGGTTACTGGCCGGGCTCTGCAGTCATGCAGAGCAACTAGTTGTGCTCTGATCAGCTAGGGTTGCAGGCTGTGTTTCCTGAAAGGGTAGTTTTACTGGCAGCATGCCCAGATGGGGCTGCAGACAGGGTTTTGCGATTGGATGGGGTCTCAGTCTGTGATATGCAATCAAGTGGAGCCAAAGTCTGTGCCCTGAATTTGGGCGAGTCTGCAGACTGGGCTCTGCAGTTATGCAGGTAGCTGTCCATGCTCCACTGTTGATTGAGTTTGCAGTTTGAGTTTTCTGGTTAGATGGGGCCTCCAATTGTACCTAGAAGTTGGGTGCCACTGGAGAGTCTGTTTCATGGTTGGGTGGGGCTGCTTCCCAGACTTCCTGGTTAGGTGAGGGCATGGGCTTTGCTCAGCAATTGATCAAGCTTTGCTGCTGGAGGGGCCTGTAGGCTGGGCTCTGAAGATGCCTAGGCTCACTCTTTGGGCTTTCTGCTCAGGTGGGGTGGGAGCTTATGATCTGCAGTTCTTTAGGGCTTTTGGCTTGGCTCTCTGCCCAGGTGGGGCTATAGGATGAGCTCTGCAGTTGCCTAGCATCTATAGCCAGTCTCCCTGGTCAGGAAGGCCCACTTCTCGCTAAAATTTGTACTTTAGGAACATCAAACTGCTCTGATCTCACCTTAAAATTACCCTGCTGGTTGTCATTTCAGGGCCCTGGTTTATGCTGTTACTCTGATTTGACCCCTCTAGGAAATATTCCCTGACATCTCCAGTCTAGGTTACATGATCTTCATCTGTGCTTCCATGGCACACATGCGTTCCTTTATCACTGCACTATTGTGCATTATTTAAATGACACTGTCCCTCTCCTCAATATCTTTTGAGCTCCTTGTGGGAAGGGAATGGCTCTGATCGATTATGATGTATGTTGCATTTGTCTTAGGGCTTGTGTGTTCACCATTTCACACAAAGAAAGGTGAACCCATACACAACCCAAGTGTGGTTAGTATTTTGTTAATGGATTGATTGATTCCTTCAAACAAGGAATAGTATTTATTTGAAGTAAATGGTTCCTATATTTAAAAATCTGAGGTGGAGAATTGTTTGGGCATTGCTTGTGCTAAGTCGCTTCAGTTGTGTCTGACTCTTTGGCACCTTATAGACTGTAGCCCGCCAAGCTCCTCTGCCCAAGGGATTCCCCAGGCAAAAATACCAGAGTGGGTAGCGATGCCCTCCTCCAGGGGATCTTCCCTACCCAGTGATCAGACCCATATCTCTTACATCTCCTGGACTGGCAAGCGACTTCTTTACCACTAGCGCCACCTGGGCATTGCTTAACTGGAATCAAATTAGAGAATTGTGGCTTTCAATATCAGCAGAGGCAATGTAAACTTAAAATTTTGAGAGTGAGAATCCATTGGATAGTATCCCAGTTTCCCTTCCTTCTCATGCCCTCCTACACATTTAGCTAAGAGACAAACAAACTAGCTCCTCCCTGACCTCAGCAGTCAGCCCTAAATATTACCCTCTCCTAGGTCGTAGAGAAAGAAGTCTGTCTTGTTACTAAGAAAAAAAATAGGTCCTTACCCTCTTTCCAAAAACTCCCAGAGTCCAGCTTTGCAAGGAGTCCCACTAACTGTGCCCTTTTTATGTCTTCATGGAAATTGAGCTTAGCATTTTTTCTTTAATTTTAATCAGTTTTGTAAAAATTCAGTTCAGTTGAGTCGCTCAGTCATGTCTGACTCTGCGACCCCATGAATTGCAGCACGCCAGACCTCCCTGTCCATCACCAACTCCCGGAGTCTACTCAAACTCATGTCCATCGAGTCGGTGATGCCATCCAGCCATCTCATCCTCTGTTGTCCCCTTCTCCTCCTGCCCCCAATCCCTCCCAGCATCAGGGTCTTTTCCAATGAGTCAACTCTTTGCATGAGGTGGCCAAAGTATTGGAGTTTCAGCTTTAGCATCAATCCTTCCAATGTACACCCAAGACTGATCTCCTTTAGGATGGACTGATTGGACGTCCTTACGGTCCAAGGGACTCTCAAGAGTCTTCTCCAACACCACAGTTCAAAAGCATCAATTCTTCAGCGATCAGCTTTCTTCAGAGTTCAACTCTCACATCCATACATGACCACTGGAAAAACCATAGCCTTGACTCGATGGACCTTTGTCAGCAAAGTAGTGTCTCTGCTTTTGAATATACTATCTAGGTTGGTCATAACTTTCCTTCCAAGGAGTAAGCATCTTTTACTTTCACGGCCATAGTCACCATCTGCAGTGATTTCGGAGCTTCAGAAAATAAAGTCTGACACTATTTCCACCGCTTCCCCATCTATTTCCCATGAAGTGATGGGACCAGATGCCATGATCTTAGTTTTCTGAATGTTAAGCTTTAAGCCAACTTTTTCACTCTCCTCTTTCACTTTCTTCAAGAGGCTTTTTAGTTCCTCTTCACTTTCTCCTATAAGAGTGGTGTCATCTTCATATCTGAGGTTATTGATATTTCTCCCGGCAATCTTGATTCTAGCTTGTGCTTCTTTCAGCCCAGCATTTCTCATAATGTACTCCATATTAATACAGCAACAAAGCTATGGTTCTTCCTATGTATAGTCAAAGCTTTGGTTTTTCCAGTAGTTATGTATGGATGTGTGAGTTGGACCATAAAGAAGGCTGTGCTGAAAAATTGATGATTTCAAACTGTAGTGCTGGAGAAGACTTGTCACTTGGACAGCAAGGAGATCAAATCAGTCAGTCCTAAAGGAAATCAACCCTGCATATTCATTGGAAGGACTGATGCTGAAACTCCAATACTTTGAACACCTGATGCAAACAGCCAGCTCATTGGAAAAGACCCTGATGCTGGGAAACACAGAAGGCAGGAGGAGAAGGGGATGAGAGAGGATGAAATGGTTGGATGGCATCACTGACTCAATGGACATGAGTTTGAACAAACTCTGGGAGGTAGTGAAAGACAGGGAAGCCTGGAGTGCTGCAGTCCATGGCGTTGCAACGAGTCGGGCATGACTTAGTGACTGAGCAACAACAATGCAGCAATGTTCTCTTACTTGTCATGCTGAATGTTGACTAGACAAAATAGGAGATGTCTTCAAGCAGTCATTTTTGGTTGGAAGGATTCTATTCTGAGGCTTGTTCACTCCAGTGAAGCAGGCTGTGCAATTATCTGCTTTAATGATATGTCTGGGGGTGAACTGGGTCAGGGACTTTGATACTTGCCCACTTTCTAACAACACCCTCTCTAGAAATGCTGGCAAATATTTCCCTTCAAGTTAGCTTGGTATTATTATAGTTTTTCAAGCCAAAATATACTGGAGCTTCTTTAACTCTGATGCTTATTCTTCCAGGAATAATGCTGAGAAGAATGTTTTGAAAACCTGCTTTTTGGAGACTTTCGTCTCTTACATAACTGATGTGGCCAATTTATAATATGAAAGGCTTCAGAAATCAAATAATACCAACAGATTTTGCTCGAGATTTACAGTTCTCTGTATAAATCTTCTTTTATAAGAACTGATGAACAATAGATTGCTATGTAGGAGTCAATAGTACCAATGAGCAAGAATCAGTTTGTTCTTATTTTTAGTAGAATCAAAAGAAAACCCTCCTGATCTTAGAAGAAATGTTTTCAGTTTTTTACCACTGAGTATGATGTTAGTCATGGGTTTGTAATAAATGACCTTTATTATGTTGAGGTATGTTCCCTCTGTGCCCACTTTCTGGAGTATAAATTGATCATAAATTGATGTTGAACTTTATCAAAAGCTTTTTCTGCCTCCATTGAGATGATCAGATGATTTTTATTCTTCAATTTGTTAATGTGGTGTGTCACAGTGATTGATTTGCATATATCCTTGCATCCCTGGGATAGATCCCACTTAATCCTGCTATATGATCCTTTTAACGTAATGTTGAATTAGGTTTGTTAATATTTCATTGAGGATTTTTGCATGTACAGTCATCAGTTGTATTGGCCTGTCATTTTCTTTTTGTGTGATTTCTTTGTCTGGTTTTGGTACCAGGGTGATCTGTCTCCTAAAGCAAATGAAACAAAAGCAAAAATAAACAAATGGGACCTAATTAAACTTAAAAGCTTTTGCACAGCAAAGGAAACCATCAACAAAATGAAAAGACAACCTACTGAATGGTAGAAGATATTTGCAAATGATATTTCAAATGATAAGGGGTTAATATTTCAATGTATATAAACAGCTCATACAGCACAATATCAAAAACACAAATGACCCAATTAAAAACTGGAAAGAAGACCTAAATAGACATTTTTCCAAAGAGGACATGCAGATGGCACATGAAAAGATGCTCAGTATCATGAATAATCAAGGAAATGTAAATCAAAACTACAGTGAATATCACCTCACACCTGTCAGAATGGCTGTCATCAAAAAGAACACAAATAACAAATGTTGGAAAGGATGTGGAGAAAAGGGAACCCTCATATACTGTTGGTGGGAATGTACATTAGTACAGCCACTGTGGAAAACAGTATGGAGGTCTCTCAAAAAATGAAAAATACAATCATCAAATGACCCAACAATTCCACTTCTGGGTATATATCCAAAAACAAAGACACTAACTTGAAAAGATACATATACCCCAATGTTCATAGCAGCATTATTTACAATTGCCAGGGTATGGAAGAAACCTAAGTGTCTATCGGCAGATGAGTGGATAAAGATGTGGTATGTATGTACAATGCAATACTAACTCAGTCATAAAAAAATAAGGAAATTTTGCCATATGCAGTAGCATGGATGGACTTGGAGGGCATTATGCTAAGTGAAATAAGTCAGAGAAAGACAAACAGTGTATGATATCACTTATTAATATATTCAGAATCTAAAACATACAACAAACTAGTGAATAGAGCTGGAGAAGGCAATGGCACCCCACTCCAGTACTCTTGCCTGGCAAATCCTATGGATGGAGGAGCCTGGTAGGCTGCTATCCATGGGGTCACTAACAGTCAGACACGACTGAGTGACTTCGCTTTCACTTTTCACTGTCATGCATTGGAGAAGGAAATGAAACCCACTCCAGTGTTCTTGCCTGGAGAATCCCAGGGGCAGGGGAGCCTGGTGGGCTGCCGTCTATGGGGTCACACAGAGTTGGACACGACTGAAGCGACTTAGCAGCAGTGAATAGAGCAAAAAATAAGCAGACTCAGAGATACAGAGAACAAACCAATGGGGAGGGGGATGCAGGATGGGCAATATAGTTAGGGGGTAAAAGTGTTACTATGGGATTATTTGAAATCTCATGCATGAAATTTAAAAAAAATTCGAAAGCAGTAACAAGTGAAAAGAATCTTTCTTTCAATAAAAAGATATGATTCAAGTCCATTAAAATGAAAATTATATCTATTCATGAATTTTAAAAAAACAGAGAGAACTCTCTTCTGAAGGATTTATAAACTATAAATTATATACCAAAATCAGCAGTATTTTTAAGAATGCAAGTGAATTGTTGATAAATGACTCTGTGTGTGTGTGTGCTAAGTTGCTTCAGTTGTGTCCAACTCTATGGGACCCTACAGACTGTAGCCCGCCAGGCTCCTCTGTCAATGTGGATTCTCCAGGCAAGAATACTGATTGCCACGCCCTCTTCCAGGGGTTCTTCCTGACACAAGGATCGAACCCACGTCTCTTGACTGGTACTCAGTAACTTCGTCATGACAGGACACATTATTACAGGGGAGGAATCCACCTCCAGTATTTTGCCTTCAAAAGTTATATTTAAACTCCTCTATGAAATAACTTCAGTTGAAGGAAACAGATTGGTATAAGGATTGGTTGTGTTTTGCAACTGGCCATCATTATTTGACTCTTATAGAAATACAGAGAAAACTAACTTATTAAATAAAGCATCAAAATCTGTAAGCATCTGCAGGCTAACAGTTGATTCTTACATGAATTGGCTGACAAGGTTACTCAACCCACATGACTAAAATGGGTTACAAATTTAGTGGAAATTAGGGGTGTGTGTGTGTGTGTGTGTGTGTGTGTGTGTGTGTGTGTTTGGCAACAAGGAATGGAAAGTAACTGCAGCAAACTCCTTTACTGACCTTCTCTTCTTAGACCCTCCAAACATTATCTCACTGTGTCCTGCTTTCTGTGATTTTACTTGTATTGTTCTCTGCTCATGTCCCAATTCTAGGCCAGGCCCAATTCTCAACATCATTGGACAGCTGTGATCATTATTAGGCATATGTTTGGCAATGAACACGTGTCAAAGTCTATGGTAGACATGTTACAGACATGAGAACATTTATTCTTCATGAAATATTGTAAGATTGGTGAAGAGTGATAGGAGATGATTTGAAGGAATAAACAAGAACCAGATCAGGTAGGAACTTTTTGGTCATAGCAGGAATTTAGATTTTATTATGAATATTAAACAATGTCATTGGAGGGTTTGGAGCTAAGGAATGATGCAGTCTGATTTACACCACAATGCAAATCCTCTGGTTGACCAATAGAGTATGGACAGAAAAGGGTTAGGAGCAGAAGCATGGAAATCAGTAAGGAGGTTATTTAAATGATCCAGACAAAAGAGACTGGTATCTTTGACCATAGAGATAATGATGGGAGTGGTAAGAAGTGCCTAGATTCTGAGTATATTGTGAAGAAGAAAGGGTTGACAGTTCTTGGCTCTTGGATTAGATGTAGTGTGGTACATGGTTTAAGATAGTTTAAGGTTTAAGATGACTCCAAGCCTTTTTTGCCTGAGCAACTGGGTAAACGATGGTGGCATTTATTGTGATGAGGAACACTGGGGGAAGATTTGAAGTGAGAACAAAAAAAATCAAGGGTTTAATTTTAGGCACATAAAGTTTGAGATGCTTATCAAATGTACCAAGGAGAGGTCAGTTAGGTAGTTGGATATATGAATCTAGAGCTCAGGAAAATTTAACTGCTACACTTTCTCTCAGTGCTAGGGCCTAGAACATTATAGGAAGCTATTAGCCTAGGGTGGTAGAAAGACCAACGATCAACTTTTGTTATGAGGAACTAAATCAAGCTGCCACTGGCTGTGCTATATGTTCAATATCACTAAATAACAGAAATCTTTAGAATCTGTAGTAAGACCTGGTTCTGGACTACAGTCTTGGGAACCCTGTAGGATCAACACAAAATATCAATAAAAGGCAATATGGAACCTAAAGAGTGTGGGAGAGGAACGAAATTATATTCTATTCAAATAAGTCACCACACCAAAATTTCAAAACACACTAAAAAAATCTACACTAAGTAATAACACAAGGGAAATAAACAATCAGAATATGAATTCATCCAGGAGGAAATGATTTAATGAAAAGGCATGTCAAAGATTTTTTTAAAAGTGTGTTGATGATGGTCGAAGAGCTATACAATTTTATTCAAAAATAGAAAATTGTGAAACAAGAAGAAATTAAATTAATGAAAATGAGACCCAGTGGATATGAAAGAATCAATTAGAAATTGTGGAAAGAAAAATAAAGTCATTTAATTAATAAGAAACTATTGTATAGCACAAGGAACACTACCCAGTACTCTGTAATGATCTATATGGAAAAAGAATCTAAAAAAGAGGGGATATTTGTATATATATAATGGACTCACTTTGCTGTACACCTGAAATTAACACAACATTGTAAATTGACTATACTTTAATAAAAATCAATTTTAAAACATAAATAAAATAAAGAGAGTATAAATTTGGGGTTGGACACAGAGAAAATAGCAAAGTGAAAGACTATACTGAGGAATTATAAATGTAATGTGGAAAGAGAGGTTATTTCAAAAATATAACAATGAAAAGAGATTGAAAGACTCCAACAAATATCCTGCAGGATTTTGTGAGATGGAGAAGAGGATTTATGAAAAATAATCTATTTGCTGATATAATAACACAAAAATTTCAGTACTGAAGAAACATCTGAGTCCTCAGTTCTGGAGTATACTTCAGGTTTTAAGCAGTATAAATGAAAAATAAATACATAGCTAGACACATCAAAGTAACTCTGTAGAACTTAGAGGATTAACACTTTAAAAACTACCAGAAAGAAAAGAACTGATTACTTTTGAAGTAACAGCAGTTAGACTCATGGTTTAAAAAAAAAAAAAAAAAAGGCATTACCTTCAAAGTGCTAAAGAAAAGTAATTCTCACGAGTAAGCATAAAATAAAATAAATTTTAGGTATGCAAAGACTTGGCAAATTTAGAAACAAGAAATAATCATCTCACTAGAGAAACTCGTAAAAGATATACTTACTAGGAAGAAAGGGAAAATTTAAGATACAGGAAAATGATTAAAACAGAAATAGGTAACATGTATTGATAAATTTGGACTTCCCGGGTGGCTCAGTGGTAAAAATTCTGCGTGCCACTACAGGAGACATGGGTTCAATTCCTGGGTCAAGAAGATCCCCTGGAGTGGCAACCCACTCCAGTATTCTTGCCTGGAGAATTCCATGGACAGAGGACCCTGGTGGGCTACACTTCATGGGGTTGCAAAAAGTTGCAACTTAGCAACTAAAACAACAACATTGATATATTTAATTAATTGGATGTAAAAACTGCTTTTTATGGTTAACAAAATGTAAAATTAAACATGCTGTAGAGAAAATCTGTAATGTTGGGGTGTTCAATTTGTAGTTATGCTAAAACCTGTGTCATAATGAGTAGGTGATTTAAAATTCTAAGTAACTGTAGACTGTGTCAGAAAAAGGTGCAGTTTTGTATGTTCTTAAAATATTAAGGGTAACTGGTTTTAAAAAGCTAAAAGTAGTGTGTATAGCTACAAAATATGCAAAGAAAAATAGAAAATTTTGTAACTCCAACTGAAAGCAGAAAAGGAGAAAACTGAAACAAGGAAAATGGTGCTAAACAGAAATCACAAAAAAGATGACAAAAATATTTCTAAAAATGTCAATAATCACCATGTGAACAGATTCAGTTTATCTAAGTGGAAGAAGAGATTGTCAGATTATTTATCAAAAAAAGTCAAGCTAATATGCTGTGTGCAAGATATGTACCTAAAACCAAATCAAGAATGTTGAAATTAGATAAATAAAACAAAAATATGCCATGTTAATGCTAACCAAAAAAAGGCTAGTGAAGCAAAACAATATCAGATAAAACAGAATCTGAGAGAAAACATGTTAATAAATATAAAGAAGAATGTTGCATTAAAATACAGCAATTAAATATAATAATCATGGATTTGTATGTCCCTAACAACATAACCTTGAAATGGGTACAGTAAAACTGCTAGATATACAGGGAGAATTTAGCAAATTCATAATTATAGTGAGAGATTTTAGCATACCTCTCTTCAAACCAGGAACAATCAATTGGTATAACTTTCCAGAAGAGATTCCAAAATCATTCAGCATGTTAAGAATCAGAAAAATCTTGAAGTTACATGGGAAAAGATAATCAACAGATGCCAAATACAAGATCATGTAGTTGGTGAAATTATCTGATGACAGTTTTAAAGCAGCTTTAAAATGCTCTGATAAGTAAGGGCAGATGTTTTTGAAATAAATGGGAAGACAAAAAACTCTCAGGAAAGAAAAATGTAAAGGAGAAGTAAATGGGAGATTAATTAATTAATTTTACAGATTGAAATATTGAGCTGAAGAATACAATTACCAAAATTTAAAAATTCACTGCCTGGACTGAAAAGAATGGAGATGATAGTGTAAAGAGTCAGTGTTCTTGAAGAGAAATCAATAGGAATAATACTCTGAGCAATAGAGGGAAAAAAAGATTGTAAGAAAAATGAACAAGGCTTCAGGGATTTGTGGACCAATGCCAAAAAGTTTAATATTTATGTAATCTGAGTCCCAAGAGGTGAGGAATATGTGAGGCAGGAAGCATATTTGAAGAAATAGTGACTGAAAACTTTCCAAATTTGATGAAAGACATAAACCAAGAGATTATAAAAATTCAGAGAACCTCTAGCACTATTCATAAAGTTAAAAAATGACAAATTAGGCTTCATCAAAGTTAAAAATGTTGGCTATGAGAAAGACACTACAGCCTGGGAGAAAATATTTGCAAGTCACATATCCAACAAAGAACTTGTAGCCAGTATATGTAAAGAACTCTTCAGTTCAGTTCAGTTCAGTCACTCAGTCGTGTCTGACTCTTTGCGACCCCATGGACTGCAGCATGCCAGGCCTCCCTGTCCATCACCAACTCCTGAAATTTACAGAAACTCATGTCCATTGAGTCAGTGATGCCATCCAACCATCCCACCTTCAATCTTTCCCAGCATCGGGGTCTTTTCAAATGAGTCAGCTCTTTGCATCAGGTAGCCAAAGTATTGGTGTTTCAGCTTCAACATCAGTCCTTCCAATGAATATTCAGGACTGATTTCCTTTAGGATGGACTGGTTGGATCTCCTTGCAGTCCAAGGGACTCTCAAGAGTCTTCTCCAACACCACAGTTCAAAAGCATCAATTCTTCGGTGCTCAGCTTTCTTCACAGTCCAAAACTCACATCCATACATGACTACTGGAAAAACCATAGCCTTGAGTAGATGGACCTTTGTTGGCAAAGTAACGTCTCTGCTTTTGAATATGCTATCTAGGTTGGTCATAACTTTTCTCTTTAAGAGTTAAAGAACTCTTAAAAACCAAATAATAAGGAAACAAGTAAGCCAATTTTATAAAAAAGAGCAAAACATTTTAAGAGAAACTTTATGAAAGAACATATGCATGCTTAGTCCCTCAGTCGTGTCCGACTGTCTGTGACCCCATGGACTGCACCCTGCCAGGCTCCTCTGTCCATAGGGGTTCTTCAGGCAGGAATATTGGAGTGGATTGCCATGCCATGTATGGCAAATAAGGGTATTGGCCATTACAGAAATGTAAGTTAAAACCACAATGGGACACCATGACACATACATTAAAATGGGTAAAATTTTAAAAGATTGGTCATCTCAAGTGGTGAGAACGTAGAGGAACTGGCACTCTCATATAATGTTGGCAGAACAATCACTTTGGAAGAAAAGGTTTGCATTTTTTTCTATTCTTTATTAACTTTATTTATATATGTATATGTGTGTGTGTGTATATATATATATATATATATATATATATCCCCTCCCTCCTGATCCCTCCCACCCACCCCCGATCCCACCTCTCTAGGCCATCACACTGAGTTGAGCTCCCTATGTTATACAGCAGCTTCCCACTAGCTATCTATTTTACACATGGAATGTGTACATATGTTAATGCTACTCTCTTAATTTGTCTCACCCTCTTCTTCCCTCATTGTGTCCAAAAGTCCATTCTCTATGTCTGTGTCTCTATTCCCACCCTACGAGTAAGTTCATCAGTACCATATTTCTAGATTCCATATATATATGTATTAATATACAATATTTGTTTTTCTCTTTCTGACTTACTTCACTCTGTATAACAAGCTCTAGCTTCATTCACCTCACTACAATTGACTCAATTTCATTCTTTTTTATGACTGAGTAATATTCCATTGTATATATGTACCACAGCTTCTTTATCCATTCATCTGTCAATGCACATCTAGATTGCTTCCATGTCCTGGTAAATAGTGGTTTGTTGTTCAGTTGCTAAGTCATGTCTGATTCTTTGTGACCCCATGGACTGTAGCATGCCAGGCTTCCCTGTCCTTCACTATCTTCCAGAGTTTGCTCAAACTCATGTCCATTGCATCATCTCATCCTCTGTTGCCTGCTTCTCCTCCTGCCATCAGTCTTTCCCAGCATCAGGGTCTTTTCCAATGAGTTGGCTCTTCACATCAGGTGGCTAGTGTATTGGAGCTTCAGCTTCAGCAGCAGTCCTTTGCAGTCTCTTAAAAAGTTAAACACTCACCTACATGTGTTCTAACAATTCCATGCCTAGGGATTTACCTAGGAGAAGAGAAAGCATGTGTCCAAACAAAGGCTTGTACATGAATGTTTCTAGCACCTTTATTTGTAATAGTGAAGGGAAGCAACTGCCTGTGTTTCAACAAGTGAGTGGGCCAGGAGTTTATGGAAGAAAAATTGTGGAATACTACTCAGCAATAAAAAGGAATGAGCTTCTGATAAACACTACGTGAATGATTCTCAAAATAACTAGGCTCAATGAAAGAAGGTAGACACAGAAGAGTACATGACCTGGGATTCCATTTATATAAAACTGTAGAAAATGTAAAGTAACCTATAAGTGATAGAATACAGTTTAATGGTTGCTTGGAAATGGCAAGGAGGAGGAAGGAGGGATTACCAAGGGGCATAAGGAAACATGAGGAGATTATGAATGGATATGTTCACTATTTGGATTCAAATTTATGGTGTACCAGATGTATATGTATGTTAAAACTTCTCAAATTGCATACTTTAAACATGGGTGGCTGTTGTGAGTCACTTGTACCTTAGTAAAGCTGTTCAAAGCAAAAATAGAAACAAAAGGCCCAAAGACTAGGGCCAAATTATAACGGATTTTAGATGATAAAATGTCTTCCTCCCATGGCACAGCTAGTTAGTATATTTGACATCAGGAGGGGCATAATATTTTCAATTTATTTATTTATTTGAGGCTGTGCAAGGGCTTTCTCTAGTTGCAGCGAATGGGGACTACTCTTCACTGCAGTGCATGGGCTTCTCACTGTGGCGGCTTCTCTTGTTGCAGAGCATGGGGCTCTAGGCATGCGGGGTTAGTAGTTGTGACTTGTGAGTTTAGTTGCTCCTCAGCATGTGGAATCTTCCCAAACCAGGGACTAAACCACATGCTCTGCGTTGGCACGCAGATTCTTAACCACTGGACAACCAGGGAAGTCTGAGGCGTAATTTTTTAAAACAGTTATATTAAGATATTATCTACATACAATTCAACCATTTAATGTACAATTAACCATTTAATGGCATAATTCAATGATTTTTAATGTATTCACTGAGTTGTATTTTTATTAATAGAAATATGCCTGAATTAAAATGAGTAATTATAATCTGAAAGAAAATGTAGTATAATTTTCTTTGATACAACATTTTGTGTACAATTACCACAGTAAAAAATTATAAGGAAATTTTAAGAAGACCAAAGCATGTGGAAAAGGTACAATTTAGGCAAACAACAGTTATACAACTGTGTAAAGCAGTTATTTTATTATTTTGATATTTATGTAGTATTAAAATGATGAAGAATTAAATGATACATTTCATGTTTAAACGTATTGCTCAAATTCAGTGAAAATATTTATTTTCATATGTAGTAAAGGTTTCACTATGCTCCAAATTCTACTCTTCAAATTACCTACTTGTTTTCAGACATTAATGCAAACAAGTAATGATGTAGAATCAGAGCTGAGGTAATTCAAGTTGTTCCTTGTCTTTATAATCACTGTGCTATAATTTTTTATTAGAATCTATTTTTTTAAACATCGAGTATGTTTATTGTATATTGCCACAAGTATTGCAATCCAAAAGTGTGCTCAAAGCAAACGCAAAAATTCTAAATTGTTAAGGACTTACTTTAGAAAAGAACAGCCTGAGTCTGGGGCCAACTATTTTAAAAGAATATATCTAAATTAACTTCCCTGTAGAATAAAATAATTAAAACATGAATACTAAAAGTTGGCCAATTTGGACGTTACTTATATATTACAGGGCTTCCCTTGTGGTTCAGCTGGTAAAGAATCCTCCTGGAATGCAGGAAACCTGGGTTTGATCCCTGGGTTGGGAAGATCCCTTAGAGAAGGGAAAGGCTATCCACTCCAGTATTCTTGCCTGGAGAATCCCATGGACTATATAGTCCATTGGGTCACAAAGAGTCAGACATGACTTTCACTCACTCACTATATATTACAACTTAACATTAACCACAGCAGTCTTTTAGAACTTAGACCAAAGAAGAAAATTTAGAGGGGAAAATTTAGAAATGCTTGGTTATGGTGCTAATAAAAACAAGACTGACTTTTACTGGGTTTTATTGTTCTAATATCAAAATTCTCTGCTGATACTGTATTCCTTTATTGCTACAGGTCAGCAGAGTACCCCTACCACCCGACCCTAGGTAGGTTACTGCTATACTGCAAGCTTCTTATTTAAAAAAAAAAACACAACTTTTAAATTTTGTATTGGGGTAGAGCCCATAAACAATACTGTTATAATTTCAGGTGGACAGCAAAGGGACTCAGCCATACATATACATGTATCCATTCTCCTCCAAACTCCCCTTCCATCCAGGCTGACTCATGACATTGAGCAGAG
Source organism: Budorcas taxicolor (assembly GCF_023091745.1). Lineage (NCBI taxonomy): Eukaryota > Metazoa > Chordata > Mammalia > Artiodactyla > Bovidae > Budorcas > Budorcas taxicolor. The sequence continues at coordinate 48,007,379 of NC_068935.1, forward strand.
TTCTCTGTACTATACACTAGGAACTTGTTGGTTATCCATTTTAAATATAGCAGTGTGTACTTGTCCATCCCAAACTCCCTAACTAATCCTTCCCCTCATCCTTCCCCCCCGGTAACCATAAAGTTATTACAGAGTATTGAGCAGAGTTCCCTGTGCTGTACAGTAGGACCTTGTCAGTTGTCCATTTTGAATATAGCAGTGTGTATACTCCACTGCAAGCTTCTTAACAAGTGGCCTAATTGCTATTGAGTTTGTGGCCTTCAAACATCATTATTTTAGTATTAATTGCTGTTGGTGACTTTCTGTACAGTGAGCCTTTTTGCCCTTCTGGGGCCCTTTAGTTGCTTACGGCATTGGGTGGGGCACAGTATACATCACAATGACATAGGTGAGCTGGAGATGTTGGTCTTGTCACCTGCCTTTTGGTCAGGGTCGCGGGGGTGGGGGGAAGCGTCATTATCACCCACCACACATTAAACCCTCCTCCCATCTAGAGTCTGGCAAACTCAGCTCTGAAATTGCTCTTCCCCTCCACCCCAAACACACATGGAACCACCAAATCCCTTTTTCTTCTTGTCCTTGGGACAAAGTGTTGAGGAAGCTGATCTTCATTTCTTAGTCCTCAGCCGGTCCTTATCCTCCAATGTCTGGCTATCCTGCCAGTCTGGCCCCCAGCCCTCCAGAACCTCACCTCCCTCCCTCCTTACATGCCTACTTCTTCCCTTCCTTTCTTTCCTCCCGCCCACAGACTCACACATCTCCTTTTTCCAACTTGCTGATTTTATTGTATTCAGCATCCATATACCATGACGGTCTCAAAATTGTCTCTATGTCTTTGACCGTTTCTTCATAGCTGCTTCCATAGACACAGCATGTTCTAGTGCTCTGGCCCAGGCTCTGCATTTACTGTTTGCACAGGAAGTTACTTTGAATGGTTGGATTTTCCATTGCTTCTTATAACTACTCAGCTTGTGCTTATATGAATTGTTTTTCAGTCTATGGTAACAGATGAATGTTGTAGGCCTTATCCTTCTGTTAGATACTCTTGGATAAGAGGGGAATGATTGAGATTGTTTTCTTGATTTATTTTGAAGGGTCCTTCTTACGCTCACGTTTTTCTGCACCTGGAAAGGCAACAGGCCGAGTCAGCAGGACTTTGGTTTGGGAAAGGAGGATGGGAATGTTATAGGAAAGGGGGCTTCATGGGTAGAGATGTGACTTAAGGCAGGCATTTGTGCCTGGCAAGGATAGGATAGGAGTCTTGGGGAGATCTATGGGGAGGAAAGGAGCATGGGTAGGGTCATCTGACCTTGGTCTTTGATTGACGAGAAGTCCGTTGTTCCTTCTTTTCGATTCTTGGGGCTAACTGTTCTGTGTTTGTGTTTCCCGCATTTATGTTAGGCTCCTCTGGTGTGCAGATCTCATCAGCCATAGTTAAACTTCTAGTGGTGTCTATCCCAGGGCTCCTGACCTCTCCTTATATATACTCTCCCCTAGGCAAAGGGGAGCCACACCCTTCAGCTTTGTTTGCTCATCAAGGGGCTCTCTGAGCTAATAATAGCCTTGAGGTGGCTTGTACCTCACAAAGCCCCACTCTTGACACCTCTGTGCAGGGAGGAGGGGAGGACAAGATGCTGTGGTTGGGAAAAAAAGGGATATTTCCTCAGTATCCTCCAAATATCCATGCCAATGTGACTTACTACCCCTCCTCATTTCCCCATCTTCATTTATGGTGGGTCTCATGGCAAGGAGAGAGTGTTTTCTCCAAGACATTTCCACACAGCCACCCCCATTCAGTGGTTCATTCTGTTCTCTGCCATCATTTACTATAAGCTATCACCGTGGATGTCTTACCTAATATCCCTCCAACATAATGTGACCTTATTTAATTCTCCAGGGATATGCAAATGATTCCACTTCCCTCCAGCAAAGTTCCCTCTTGTGCCTCTGTATGGCCCATGAAGGAAGAAAGTATTTGTTGTTTGCTTCTACATCTTTATTTATTTATAAATACTTATTTGGCTGCACTGCATTTGGTGCACTATCTTAGTTGCGGCATGTGGGATAATTCAATCTTCCTTGCAGTATGTGAGATCTTTAGTTGTGACATGTGGGATCTTGTCCCCTGACCAGGGATCAAACCCAGGCCCCCTGCATTGGGAGTGCAGAGTCTTAGCCACTGGATCACCAGGGAAGTCCCTCTATAGTTTTAAATGATTGAGACAAAAATTGAAGAATATTTCATGACATGAAAATTATATGAAATGCACCTTTTAGTGCCCATAAAAGTTGCATTAGAATATAGATACACTCACTCATTTAAGTATTTTCTGGTTGTTTTCACCTACCACAGATTTGAGTAGCTGTGATAAAGACTGTACAGCCAGACAAGATGGCAGAGGAGTTGGTGGACGCAGAGTACATCTCTTTCCATGGATACATCAGGAATACACCTTCAGACACAGAAGTGCATGCAGAACACCAGCTGAGAGCGGACAGGATTACCTGACCAGTGGAGAAGAGTATATAGAACCGTGAAAAATTCGGTAGGACAAAGAAACTAGGGGGTAAAACAGGAGTATTAGTAGGACTGGACCTACCCTCAGCAGGTGGGGGAACTGAAGCAGGGGTCTGATCCCCACAGCAGGGCAATTGTCCGAGTCAGAGGAGAAACATTTAAGGCTGAGAATGAAACAGCTGATCTGTGGCAGTCTAAATGGAATAAGAATCAGACAGTCCTTGTGGCAGCCATAGATATGCTGGGCAGGAACGCGGATCTCCTGGAAGGTGAAGCGGCTGGGAGCTGGAATTTAGGGATTGTGGAGCAATCCCAGTGCATCGGCTGCTGTTGACTGTGGAGGGATGGATTGGGGGCATATGAGGTAGGAGACTGTGGTGGGAAATGCCTGTGGAGGAAAGCCAGGCAGCCATGGAGGCAAGGGGATACTGCTGAGTCACGCATAGGGGGTGGAGCCATCACCATAGCCTCTCTGTCTTCACACTTCAGCACCAGAAGCTGAACAATAGAGAGGCTGGCCCATCAAACGCCTAACACACTGAACTATAGAGTAGGACCCCACCCTGCATGCCCCTTTAAATGCCTAATGCACTGGTCTACAGAGTAGGACCTCAGTCAGGGGGGCCCCTCTATGTGCCTGACTCGCAGAACAACAGGGAAGGACCCCAGGCAAGGGATCCCTCTTAAGTGCCTGAATGGGGGGAGCTACAGAGAAAGACTAGCCAAAGAGGTTTTCTGATCACCAGCTACAAGAGGCTTGAAAAAAGACTCTGATAGGGCCATAACTCCTGCTGCAGAGGCAGTTTGTGTCCCTGAACACTTGGCGCCACCAGGGTCCCTGCAAGCCAAGCAGCTGCACCACCTTCACGCTCAGCTCACACTGGGCAGAGCTGCCATAGGCAAAAACAAACAAACAAACAAACAAACAAAGGTCTTGTGTTTATGCGCGCAGAGCCACTTAGGTCCTGTCAGACTCTATGTGACCCTGTAGACTGTGGCCTGCCGGGCTTCTCTGTCAGAGAAGGGGTTCTCCAGGCAAGAATACTGGAGCGTATTGGCCTATACTCATTGCCATACCCTTCTAGAGCACTATATTTCCTGCTTCCCTAGCCACCAACCCCCCTCAGTACCTGGTGCTGCCAGAACCCCTGCGACTCATGCAGCTGCACCACTTCCACACCTGAGCCTCACAGGGGCAAACCCAAGCCTTCCGGGGCAGCCTCAGGAACTAAACCCCAGTGGATGACCCACAAGTAGAGGTGGAAATAAAACCACAATCAAAACCCAGCGGCAGTATGGCTAAGAAAGAAGACCCAAAACCTTCCCACCAGCTGTACAAGCTGCAAATTAAATACACACGATCAACTAAGCAGCCTCTGTGTCTATGGAATATATAAAAGGTCATTGAGAGCTCCCACAACAGAAAACACACTAACTCTTACAGCTGTGGACATTGGAGGCAAGAACACACAGGAATAGGACCAGATTAGAATCTGAGCAGCCCCTACAGCATGTCCAGAGATCAGTAACAGTATTGGAGGGCATCCTAGGGAGGTAAGATGGACTGTGATTCCCAGCACAGGAAAGCAGTGACACAAGAAAAACATTTATTATTCTTATTTTTTGACTTGTTCTGTAGATTCTTTTGGATTCCCCCCACCCCCACCCCGCTGTAGTTGTTGATTTTATTGGTACTAAGAAATCCAATTAAGCTTTTGAGCTTTTTTTTTTCCTTTTTCCTCAGTCACATTTTTTTTATTGTCATAAACCTCGGCCTCTACGTTGGGCTATTGCAGTTCTGTGGAGTTTTCTTCTTTTTCTAATTTTAATTTTTTAAACCTATTATTATTTTTTCTGTATTTATTCCTTTGTTTGCTTTTCCTACTATTCTTTTCCCCTTGCAGTTAATCTTTAACATATATAAATCTTCTTTATCTACCTCTGTTTAGCTTTGCATATCTATTCTTTCTTTCTTTTCCTTCTCTCCTTTCCTCTCAGCATATTTGTTAGTTTTTTCTTCAAAACATTTTTTAATTAATTAATTAATTTTAATTGGAGGCTAATTACTTTACAATGTTGTAGTGGTTTTTGCCATACATTGACATGAATCAGTCACGGGTGTACATGTGTCCCCCATCCTGAACCCTCCTCCCACCTCCTTCCCCATCCCATCCCTCAGGGTCATCCCAGTGCACCAGCCCTGAGCACCCTGTCTCATGCATCGAATCTTGACTGGTGATCTGTTTCACATATGGTAATATACATGTTTCAATGCTATTCTCTCATATCATTCCACCCTCACCTTCTCCCACAGCATCCAAAAGTCTGTTCTTTACATCTGTGTCTCTTTTGCTATATTACATATAGGGTCATTATTACCATCTTTCTAAATTCCATATATATGCATTAATATGCTGTATTGGTATTTTTCTTTCTGGCTTACTTCACTCTGTATAATAGGCTCCAGTTTCATCCACCCATTAAAACTGATTCAAATGCATTCTTTTTAATAGCTGAATAATATTCCATTGCGTATATGTGCCACAGCTTTCTTATCCATTCGTTTGCCAATGGACATCTAGGTTCATTCCATGTCCTAGCTATTGTTAGTTTTATTTTCATTGCATTATTCCCCAACTGGCACCTTGCTTTAGTTTTGTTTTCCAGTTTGTGCTTTAATTAGTTTTGTTCTGGTAGATAAAATTTTTAGTTTCCTTTGTTTGCTGGGTCAATTTACTGTACTTAATTTTTGTTAGACTGTTTTGATTTTGCTTATGGGTGTATATATATATGTGTATATTCAGTCACACTTTCTATTATTGTTATAAACCTCTGCCTCTACATTGGATTTTGCAGTTCTGTGGAGTTTTTCTTCAGCAACACATTAAAATGCTCATACACCATGATCAAGTTGGATTTATTCCAGGGATGCAAGGATTCTTCCATATACAGAAATCAATCAATGTGATACACCATACTAACAAATTGAAAGATAAAAACCATATGATCATCTCAATAGATGCAGAAAAAGCCTTCGATAAAATTAACCACCACCTATTTATGATTAAAACTCTTCAAAAAATGGGCATAGAAGGAACCTACCTCAACATAATAAAGGCTATACAGGATAAGCCTATCAGTTCAATTCAGTTCAGTCACTCAGTGATATCTGACTCTTTGCGACCCTATGAACCACAGCACACCAGGCCACCCTGTCCATCATGAACTCCCGGAGTCCACCCAAACCCATGTCCATTGAGTCAGTGATGCCATCCAACCATCTCATCCTCTGTCGTACTCTTCTTCCCCTGCCCTCAATCTTTCCCAGCATCAGGGTCTTTTCCAATGAGTCAGCTCTTCACATCAGGTGGCCAAAGTACTGGAGTTTCAGCTTCAGCATCAGTCCTTCCAATGAACACCCAGGACTGAGCTCCTTTAGGATGGACTAGTTGGATCTCCTTGCAGTCCAGGGGATTCTCAAGAGTCTTCTCCAACACCACAGTTCAAAAGCATCAATTCTTTTGCACTCAGCTTTCTTTATAGTCCAACTGTCACATCGATACATGACCACTGGAAAAAAACATAGCCTTGACTAGAAGGACCTTCATTGGCAAGGTAACATCTCTGCTTCTTAATATGCTGTCTAGGTTGGCCATAACTTTCCTTCCAAGGAGTAAGTGTCTTTTAATTTCATGGCTGCAATCACCATCTGCAGTGATTTTGGAGCCCAGATAAATAAAATCAGCGACTATTTCCATTGTTTCCCCATCTATTTGCCATGAAGTGATGGGACCAGATGCCATGATCTTAGTTTTCTAAATGTTGAGCTTTAAGCCAACTTTTTCACTCTCCTCTTTCACTTTCATCAAGAGGTTCTTTAGTTCTTCTTCACTTTCTGCCATATGGGTGGTATCATCTGCATATCTGAGGTTATTGATATTTCTCCTGGCAATCTTGATTCCAGCTTGTGCTTCCTCCAGCCCAGCGTTTCTCATGATGTACTCTGCATATAAATTAAATAAGTAGGATGACAGTAGACAGCCTTGATGTACTCCTTTTCCTATTTGGAACCAGTCTGTTGTTCCATGACCAGTTCTAACTGTTGCTTCCTGACCTGCATACAGATTCCTCAAGGGACAGGTCAGGTGGTCTGGTATTCCCATCTCTTTCAGAATTGTCCACAGTTTATTGTGATCCACAGAGTCAAAGGCTTTGGTATAGTCAATAAAGCAGAAATAAATGTTTTTCTGGAACTCTCTTGCTTTTTCAATGATCCAGCAGATGTTGGCAATTTGATCTCTGGTTCCTCTGCTTTTTCTAAAACCAGCTTGAACATTTGGAATTTCACAGTTCACGCATTGCTGGAGCCTGGGTTGGAGAATTTTAAGCATCACTTTACTAGCGTGTGAGATGAGTGTAATTGTGTGGTAGTTTGAGCATTCTTTGACATTGCCTTTCTTTGGGATAAGCCTATAGCAAACATTCTCAGTGGTGAAAAACTGAAAGCATTCCCCCTAAGATCAGGAACAAGATAAGGGTGTCCACTTTTGCCACTATTATTCAACATAGTTCTGTGAGTCCTAGCTATAGCAATCAGAGAAGAAAAAGAGATAAAAGGAATCCAGATCAGAAAAGAAGAAGTAAAGCTCTCACTGTTTGCAGATGACATTATACTATACCTAGAAAACCCTAAAGATAGTATCAGAAAATTATAGAGCTAATCAGTGAATTTAGCAAAGTTGCAGGATACGAAATCAATACACAGATATCACTTGCATTTCTATATACTAACAATGAAAATCAGAAAGAGAAATTAAGGAATCAATCCCATTCACCATTGCAACAAAAAGAATTCAATATCTAGGAATAAACTTACCTAAGAAGACAAAAGAACTGTACACAGAAAATTATAAGACACTAATGAAAGAAATCAAAGATAACATAAACAGGTGGAGAGATATTCCATGTTCCTAGGTAATCCGATTGAGAAATGGTTCATTATTGTTGCACAGAATAAGAGAAGATGACACTTCAAAACAATGATTTTTTTGATTTTTGGTCAGCTCACGAGACACCCATTTATCGAGCTTTTTCACCTTTCTAATTTGCTTCATTTGCCTATGTGAAGTGAAGTGAAAGTTGCTGAGCTGTGTCTTTGTAACCCCATGGACTATAGGCTGCCAGGCTCCTCTGTCCATGGAATTCTCCAGGCCAGAATACTGGAGTGGGCAGTTGTTCCCTTCTCCAGGGGATCTTCCCAACCCAGGGATAGAATCCCGGTCTCTCACATTGCAGGCAGATTCTTTACCGTATGAGCCACCAGTGAAGTGCTGAATGTCAAAGAATGTTCAAACTACTGCACAATTGCACTCAGCTCACACGATAGTGAAGTAATGCTCAAAATTCTCCAAGTGAGGCTTCAATAGTACATGAACCAAGAACTTTCAGATGTTCAAGCTGGATTTAGAAAAGGCAGAGGAACAGAGAGCAAATTGCTAACATTGGTTGGATCATGGAAAAAGCAAGAGAATTTCAGAAAAACATCTATTTCTGCTTCATTGACTACACTAAAGCCTTTGACTGTGTGGATCACAACAAACTGTGGAAAATTCTTAGAGATGGGAATACCAGACCACCTTACCTGCCTCCTGAGAAACCTGTATTCAGGTCAAGGAGCAACAGTTTGAACCATACATGGAACAATGGACTGGTTCCAAATTGGGAAAGGAGTACATCAAGGCTGTATATTGTCACCTTGATTATTTAACTTATATGCAGAGTACATCATGCAAAATATCAAGCTGGATGATTCACACTGCTGACCTGTACCTCTTCAGGAGACACACAAACAAAGATCTGGCTCAGTCTCCGTGGGGTCTCTGGGTCCTGGTGTGCACAAGGTTTTGTTTGAGTGGCTGAACTGACTGACTGACTGACTGATGGCTTATTGTTGTTGTTGTTCAGTCACTAAGTCATGTCCAATTCTTTGTGACCCATGGACTGCAGCATGTCAGGCTTCTCTGTCCTCCACTATCTCCTGGAATTTGCTCTAATTCATCTCTATTGAGTTGCTAATGCTATCTAATCACCTTATCCTCTGCACCTCCTTCTCCTTTTGCCTTCAGTCTTTCCCAGCATCAATGTCTTTTCCAACGAGTTGGCTCTTCATATCAGGTGGCCAAAGTATTGGAGCTTCAGCTTCAGTAACAGTTCTTCCAATGAATATTCAGGGTTAATTTCCTTTAGGATTAATTAGTCTGATCTCCTTGCAGTCCAAGGGGTTCTTAAAAGTCTTCTCCAGCACCACAATTTGAAAGCATCAATTCTTCAGTGATCAGCTTTATTTATGGTCCACCTCTCATATCCATACATGACTACTGGAAAAAACACAACTTTGACTATACAGACCTTTGTCAGCAAAGTGATGTCTCTGCTTTTTAATACACTGTCTTAAGGTTTGTCATACCTTTCCTTCCAAGGAGCAAGTGTCTTTTAATTTCATGGCTTCAGTCACCGTCCACAGCGATTTTGGAGCCCAAGAAAATAAAGTCTGTCACCGTTACCATTTTTTCCCTATCTACTTGGCCTGAAGTGATGGGACCGGATGCCATAATCTTCATTTTTTGAATGTTAAATTTTAAGCCAGCTTTTTCACTCTCCTCTTTCATGTTCATCTAGAGGCTCTTTAGTTCCTCTTCACTTTCTGCCATTAGAGTGGTGTCATCTGCATATCTGAATTTATTGATATTTCTGCTGGCAATCTTGATTCCAACTTGTGATTCATCTAGCCCAGCATTTTGTATGCTGTACTCTGCATAGAAGGGCTTCCCAGGTGGTGCTAATGGTAAAGAACATGTCTGGAAATGCAGGAGACTTAAGAGACTCAGGTTCAACCCCTGGGTTGGTATTAACCCCTGGAAAAGGGCATGGCAACCCACTCTGGTATTCTTGCCTGGCTATTTCCATGGACAGAGGAACCTGGCAGACTACATGTCCATAGTGTTGCAAAGAGTCAAACACAACTGAAGCAACTTAGCATGCATGCATGCACTCTGCATAGAAGTTAAATAAGCAGGGTGAAAATATATAGCCTTGTTGTACTCCTTTTCCAATTTTGAACAAGTCCATTGTTCCATAAAAGGTTCTAACTGTTGCTTCTTGAAATACATACAGGTTTCTCAAGAGGCAGACAAGGTAGTCTGGTATTCCCATCTCTTTAAGAATTTTCCAGTTTATTGTGATTCACACAGTCAAAGGCTTTAGCATAGTCAGTAAAGCAGAAGTAGATGTTTTTCTGGAATTCCCTTGCTTTCTCCATGATCCAGTGAATGTTGGCAATTTGATCTCTGGTTCCTCTGCGTCTTTGCAACCCAACTTGTATACCTGAAATTTCTCAGTTTACATACTGCTGAAGCCTAGCTTGAAATTTGAGCATAATGTTGCTAGCATGTGAAATGAGCACAGCTGTACAATAATTTGAGCATTCTTTGGCATTGCCTTTCTTTGGGATTGTAATGAAAACTGATGTTTTCCTATCCTTTGGCCACTGCTGAGTTTTCAAAATTTCCTGACATATCGAGTGCAACACTTTAACAGCATCATCTTTTAGGATTTTAAATAGCTCAACTGGAATTCCATCACCTCTACTAGCTTTGTTCATAGTAATGCTCCCTAAGGCCCACTTGACTTCACACTCCAGGATGTCTGGGTCTAGGTGAGTGACCACACCATCAAGGTTATCTGGCTTATCAAGCCCTTTATTGTACAGTTCTTCTGTGTATTCTTGCCACCTCTTTTTAATCTCTTCTGCTTCTGTTATATCCTTACCATTTCCGTCCTTTATTGTGCCCATCCTTGAATGAAATATTCCTTTCATATCTCCAATTTTCTTGAAGAGAACTCTCATCATTCCCATTCTTGTTTTCCTCTATTTCTTTGCATTGTTCATTCAAGTGGGCCTTCTTATCTCTCCTTGCTATTCTCTGGGATTCTGCATTCAGTTGGGTATATCTGTATTTCAAACTCTTTTGTTGACTGTGAGGGCTACTCCATTGCTTCTAAGGGATTCTCACCCAAAGTATTAGATATAATGGTGATCTGAATTAAATTTGCCCACTCCCGTCCATTTTAGTTCACTAACTCCTGAGAGGTCGATGTTCACTTTTGCTATCTCCTACCTGACCATGTCCTATTTACCTTGATTCATGGACCTAACATTCCAGGTTCCTATGCAATATTGTTCTCTACAGCATCAGACTTTTCCTACCAAACATATCCACAATGAATGTCCTTCCTTCTTTGGTCCTGGTGCTTCATTCTTTCTCGAGCTATTAGTAGTTGCCCTCCACTTTTCCCCAGTAGCATATTGGGAACCCCTTCCAACCCGGGGAGCTTATCTTTTGGCATCACATCTTTTTGCCTTTTCATAATGTTCATGGGACTCTAGAGGCTAGAATACAGGAGTGGTTTGTCATTTCCTCCTCCAGTGAACCACGTTTTGTCAGAACTCTCCATTATGACCCATCTGTGTTGGGTGGCCCTGCACAGCATGGCTCATAGCTTCATTGAGGTATGTGAGCCCCTTTGCCATGACAAGGCTGTGATCCATGAAGGAGTATGATTTAAACTGAATATAGTTCCCTTTGCTATATAGTAGAACCTTGTTGCTCATCTATTTTATATATGTAGTATGTTTCTGATAATCTCAAACTCCTAATTTGTCCCTCCCCTACCCCCTTGCCCTTTGGTAACCATAAGTTTGCTTTCTATTAATATGTCTGTGTGTTTCTGTTTTGTATATAAGTTCTTCTGTGTCATTTTAGATTCCACATATAAGTGATATCATATATGGCATTTGTCTTTCTCTTTCTGACTTACTTCACTTTGCTTGATAATCTCTAGGTCCATGCATGTGGCTGCAAATTGCATTATTTCATTCTTTTTATGGCTTAGTAATATTCCATTGTATATGCTATATCTTCTTTATCCATTCGTCTATTGATGGACATTTAGGTTGCTTTCATGTCTTGGCTATCGTTAAATACTGTTGCTATGAACATTGGGGTGTATATATATTTTCAAATTAGAGTTTTCATGTTTTATGGATATATGCCCAAAGTGGGATTGCTGGATCATATGGTAACTCTACTTTTAGTTTTTTAAGGAACCTCCAAACTGTTCTCCATAGTTGCTGCACCAATTTACATTCCCATCAACAATGTAGGAAGGTTCCCTTTTCTTCACACCCTCACCAGAAGAAGATAAAGGTTTAGATTTTCCCTCTCCTAAATTACCCAAGCTCCCTGCATTCTATCCACACAAACCCCAAGGTTACAAAACCCTGATGTAGACCCATTCTTTGCTAGAGTCCCCTGTCTTTCATTTTCCTGTTTAAGTAGCCTCCCCACCCTAGGTCATTCTGTTTCCTGATGTCCTGTGGGACATGCCATCAGTGGCAAGCCTTTCCTAAGATGCCAGCTGGAAGTTTCTTCTCTTTTGCCTAAAATGTAGGGGTCTGTGGGTACTAATTAATTGAAACTAATTACAACAAGTGTAATATCTCTCAAAATTTTTAATGTATGTAATACTTCATCCAGAAATTCTGTTTCTAGAATTCATCCTGCAGGTGGACAAAGATAAATGTAGAAGGGTAGTCATTACAATGCTGTTAGGAATGATATACAACTAAGTGTACATCAATAGAAAGCTTGTATAAATTACCGTACACCATGCCACTGTTTAAAACTTTATGTGCTTGTAACAAATTATCTCCAGGGTTTATTAAGCAGAAAGCTACACAGATCAGAACAATAGTTATGTTTCCTTTAGATTATGCATAGAAATTTTCAGGAACTATACATAAGAAGGATTAATACTGTGTACCCATGGGAAACAGAAATGAGGTCTGAAATTGGAGGGACATGTAATTTTCATTATACATCTGTTGTTCCCGAATTGTGCACCAAGTTGTGCAGAGGCACTGGAGGATAATTTAAAATTTTAAGGCAAATGTAGTGATGCTAGCAATCTATTGCAAAAGCTACTAAGTCAGGGTGGTTCATAGTTTCAACATTGTTTTATGATATATTCATTTCAATGATGTTATATCTTGGCAAATTTGGGTTTTTGGCAGTTGCTTTGATAAACTATCAAATGACCTTGTTGAATCATCTAAAAAACACCCTATTACAATTCAACTTATCTTCAGCCTGAACTGACTGAGGAAGCCCTTTTAGTTTTGGTAAAAAGATCTAGAAGATTTTCTCATTAATAATAACAAGGAAAACCACTGAGGTCTCATGTCTGCCCTTTCAGGTGGAGCAGCTCAGCCTTTCTAGTTCATCCCCTTTGATTGAAAGTGCCTTTACTAGACTGAACAGATTTCTTCATTGTTCTGTCTTCAGGCATAGGCACTTTCTGTAAATATGCTAAAGCTAACCATGAGAGTTGTGCATGAATCCTGGTTCCTGGGACTTGACTGAGGTCACCCATTAAGACTGTGGTTCAGCCAGGACTTCAGAGAAGGTTCTCTTGTCTTACTTCAGTGCTTTGTGTGTTCTGTGTAAGTTAGAGCCTGAGGGAATGAAGTTCCATACTTTGACTAATTTTATTTAGACTTGGAAGTTCAGCAGCCATAGTGTTAGTCTAATTGTGAGACTTCTCTAATCCTCAGTTTCCTCACTTTTTTGATGGCAATGATAATAATACATACCCTCTAGGATCTTGTGAGGATCAAGTGATATAATGTGGGTAAAGCACTTAAGGTAGTATCTGAAAGTGAAAGTGAAGTCGCTCAGTCGTGTCCGACTCTTTGCGACCCATGGACTGTAGCCCACCAAGCTCCTCCGTCCATGGGATTCCCTAGGCAAGAATACTGGAGTGGGTTGCCATTTCCTTCTCCAAGGTAGTGTCTAGCTCATGGTAAATTTTCCAGTAAAAGTTGACCTTTACTTTAGGCTAAGAGCTTGATCTCTGGAGTCAGTAAGGCAAGGTTCCAAGCTCCAGTTCTGTTCCTTGTTAGATGTGTGACTTTGAGCTGGTTACTTAATCTCTTTGAGCCTCAGTTTCCTTCCCTGTCTTGTAGGATTGTTGCAAGGATGCAGTGAGATCAGCCATATAAAGCAGTGAGCCCACTGCCTTTCACAGAGGAAGTAATCAACATTGGATCGTGCTGCATCATTATTCATGGTGAGAGTACTAAGAGAAATTTGATGTGAGTTCCTTGTCTGGAACAGTCTTGATTGTTTAATGGAGAAAGCCTACCACTAGAGCCTGTATTTGGGATCCTCCATATTCTATTTTCCTCTTCTTCCCTCTGTACCATCCATGCAATCCCATTCTCAGATTCTTCCTTCATACTCAGATATAAAGGGTCAACAGCATAAGACATTTCTCTCACTGGGTTTTGTATTTTTCGAGGGAGCAAAATCCTAAAGCTGGAAGAAGGAAGCCCTAATTGTACAGCCATGCTAAATAGCAGTGTTTTTTGGTCTCAGCAGTCTTAAAATTTGGGGCTGGATAATTATGGTGGGGGGCTTTCCTGTGCACAGTAGCATGTTTAATAGCATCTCTGGCTTCCACTCATTGGAGAACAGTAGCGGAACAAGCCCCTTCTTAGTTATGATGACTAAAAATATCTGGAGGCATTGCCAAATGTCTGCTGGGAAGAAAAATTGTCCATAATTAAGACATCTTGGTTTGGGGATTCTGTGGAGGAGATGAGGCCTTTTCAGTTCAGTTCAGTTCAGTGGCTCAGTTGTGTCCGACTCTTTGTGACCCCATGGACTGCAACATGCCAGGCTGCCCTGTCCCATCACCAACTCCCAGAGTTTACTCAGACTTTGTCCGTTGAGTCAGTGATACCATCCAACCATCTCATCTTCTGTCATCCCCTTCTCCAGCCTTCAATCTTTCCCAGCATCAGGGTCTTTTCAAATGAGTCGGTTCTTTGCATCACGTGGCCAATGTATTGGAGTTTCAGCTTCAGCATCAGTCCTTCCAATGAATATTCAGGACTGATTCCCTTTAGAATGGACTGACTGGATCTCCTTGCAGTCCAAGGGACTCTCAAGAGTCTTCTCCAACACCACAGTTCAAAAGCATCAATTCTTCTGCCCTCAGCTTTCTTTACAGTCCAACTCTCACATCCATACATGACCACTAGAAAAACCATAGCTTTGACTAGACGGACCTTTGTTGGCAAAGTAATGCCTCTGCTTTTTAATATGCTATCTAGGTTGGTCATAACTTTTCTTCCAAGGAGCAAGTGTCTTTTAATTTCATGGCTGCAGTCACCATCTACAGTGATTTTGGAGCCCCCTCAAAATAAAGTCTGTCACTGTTTCCACTGTCTCTTCATCTATTTACCATGAAGTGATGGGAGCAGATGCCATGATCTTAGTTTTCTGAATGTTGAGCTTTAAGCCAACTTTTTCACTCTCTTCTTTCACTTTCATCAAGAGGCTTTTTAGCTCTTTGCTTTCTGCTATAAGAGTGGTATCATCTGCATATCTGAGGTTATTAATATTTCTCCAAGCAATCTTGATTCCAGCCTGTGCCTCATCCAGCCCAGCGTTTCTCATGATGTACTCTGTATATACATTAAATAAGCAGAGTGACAATATACAGCCTTTTCGCTATTTGGAACCAGTGTTTTGTTGCATGTTCAATTCTAACTGTTGCTTTCTGACCTGCATATAGATTTCTCAAGAGGAAGATCAGGGGGTCTGGTATTCCCATTTCTTTAAGAATTTTCCATAGTTTTTTTGTTATCCACACAGTCAAAGGCATAGTTAATAAAGCAGAAATAATATGTTTTTCTGGAACTCTCTTGCTTTTTTTGATGATCCAGCGGATGTTGGCAATTTGATCTGTGGTTCAACCCTCTGCCTTTTCTAAATCCAGCTTGAACATCTGGAAGTTCATGGTTCACATACTGTTGAAGCCTGGCTTGGAGAATTTTGAGCATTATTTTACTAGCATGTGAGATGAGTGCAATTGTGCAGTAGTTTGAGCTTCTTTGGCATGGCCTTTTAGGATATCTTTTAAAATCATACCAGGGGTCATAAGTGTAAATGCCTTCCAAGGCCAAGCAGAGATGGAAAAAAAATCAAGGGAGTAAAATACAATAAGGAACAGTGGTGCTTGTGGCAAACTGAGGGTGTATGACATATCTAAAGGCATTCAGAAGGCACAACAAGCTCTCTGTGAGCCAGACGAAGTACAAGCGAGAGTTACAGTCAGCTCTCAGTTTGAAGTTCCAGATGCAGGCTGTCTCTCAAGATGGCTTATGTGCTCTTCTTTGGGGCTCTTTACTCCCCACCTCAATTTCTGCTCTTTCCTTCCTCCCTTTCCTGCCTTCAAAATAGGGATATCCCTAAGTCATCAAGTCATATTGTATCCATGCTAAGTCGCTTCAGTTGTGTCCAACTCTTTGCGATTATAGCCCGCCAGGCTCCTCTGCCCATGGGATTCTCCAGGCAAGAATACTGGAGTGAGTTGCCATGCCCTCCTCCAGGGGATCTTCCTGACCCAGGGATTGAAACTGCATCTTCTGCAACTCCTGCCTTGTCAGGCAGATTCTTTTACTGCTGAGCCATCAGGGAAGCCCCAAGGTGTATTAGGTCATCCCAAAACAAAAATAATTTAAAATCCCACTATAACTTTGGAATGGACAAATTCCACACAGTATTCAGTCATTTGAAACTGTCAGTATGTTAAGTGGAAAGGACGATGTAAAGTGGAAAGGACAATACCATGCAAGAATCATAAGGCAGAAAAGAAAATCCCCCAAAGGACACCTGAAAAATGTGTTCACATCAAAATGTGAACAGGGATTGTGTCTGAGTGGATTTTTCCTTCCCCGTTTTTGCTTTCCCACATGAAACAAAAGGTTACAGTTATACTTGGAAAAGTCAACACTTGAGAGGAGGGCTCGAGGCCATGTGGGACTTGTCCAGGTGGGGAAGGTGTCGTGAAAAGAAATCGCAGATACAGATCCCCGTGGCTAAGCTAGCCCTCCCCATCCCCGCGCTGTTGGAGGTGTCCTGTCTGCTGAATAACCAGAGAACCTGGAGTTCCCCGCGTGTGGTTATTAACATTCATCATAATTGGAACACTAATCTCTGCTCACCGTGTTCTGTTCTCCAGTTGCTTTCTGCTGCTTTTTAATGACGTGCTTTTGCCTTTTCCCATGTACTCTGCATTATACACAAGCTGTACTGCTCTACATTCCCTCGATTTATGCGTGTCTCTAGCAGATGGTTGGGCCAGTCCACCTCCGGTGCTTGTTTAGCATAACAGAGAGCTCAACCACTGGGGCCGCTCACAGGGTTCAGCTTGCATTTCTGGATCCTGGTGGGGTAAACACAGAGGGTTAAGGCCAGCACTTGCCATCTCTGACCTACCTTCACAGCAATTAGGGATGGGTTTTCCTTTTTGCTTTTCAAGCGTGGCTTTTCCTCTCCCCCTTTATTCCTTTTCCACTCGTCCTTTCCCTTGGGCTTCCCTAGATTTCTATAAGACTTCCCATGGTGGCGATGGGGAGAAGAAATTTTCCAGAAAAAAAGTGCCACCTAGAAAATCCAGGATTGGGAGTCCTGGCCTAATCTCAGTTTTTGGTAACTGATTCTTGGTGAAAATTGGAGAGTCACCCCTCACTGAACCAATCCTTTGGATCAGCAGGAAAGTATGCTGCCTTGACCATCCAGTCTTCTCAGTGTGGTAGGACTTTGAGCACGTGAGGATATGAGCCATTAAAGAAATTGAGATTGACCTCAAATAGCACTTCCAGTCTCCCAAAGCCTGTGGAGTAGTTCAAGTCACATCCCAGGAGCTTGGCTTTCTGGCTGCCTCAGTTCTGAGCTACACTTCTCATGCTCTTAGCACGTTGATTTTAAATTCCTGCTGGTCTCAGAAGTACTTATGGATGCCTCTTATGGCAAAACAAGTTGCATTTTCCCCCATCTGATCTGTATCCTAAGATCTTCTGGGTTTTTATGCATGAAGGAAAAAAAATCTCATGGTAAGGACATCTAAGGAGTAGAAGGTTGTCATTGTTCTAGGATGCTACAAGGTTTGCCCTAACGACTTAAGATGCACACAGCTTGAGATGGGAGAGCTGTAAAGTGCCAATCTGAAGTTGACTGTAATATGTTATTTCCATGTGGATGGAAAAAATTGATTTCTAATTCATAAAGTGTATCCCCAGATGCCAGTCATTACGTACTTTTCCAGTTTCAGCTTAAAAGTACTCTGAGCACTGTATTCACAGAAGGCAGAAAAGGGGGGTGGCTTTCTTCTCACCCCAGGTGAGGAAGGACAAAATGGAACTTTGTGGAGAGGAAGCCAAGAAAACAGTTGGGGTGGTGTGATTGTTGGGGGAGGAGCCTGGATAAATGGTGGTCTCCATATATTTTCAGGACGGCTCTTTTCTCTCCAGAGCTGGAGGAAAATCAATATCTCGTTTTCAGATGGGTAAATGGAGTCGTCTCTTTAAAGTGCCCCGGTCAGTTCACCACACGTCGGGCAGCTGCTGCTTTCCAGGCTGCCCTGCGATTCCCAGGCTAGGAGGATTGACAAGGCGATGATAAACTAACGTGCCCCCTCAGCTCTGGGTGTGCGCCATTGTTCCCGCAGCTGAGACCCTCTGCTGCTATTTGCTTTCTCCCACATACATTATTCAACAGCCCAGGAAAAGGCCAAGAACCTCTTTCATTCAGGAATTCTGTATTAAAATAATCAATTTCAAACTGAAGCCGGGAAGGCCAGCTTGCTACAGGGAGAGCCTATTAATAAGCCACCAGTCTTTTCCATTTGCATTGAACTCATGCTGTATTGTGGTAATATGGGATTATTTTTTTTTTTCGGTTTCCTCCAAGAAACTAAACATCACATTGGTTCTCCTGCTCTTTCATAAAGAGCATGTAGAAGAGCTTCTTCATTTGATCCCGTCATTAATAGAACACTAGACGCCATATTTGTGCCTGCTACTCTGCGCTGACTAATTCTGATTTTGAAAGTACTTTAAAAAAGCCATTAACTCTCCATGCAATGGAGCAGGAAGAAAAGTTTTCAAGTGTTTTGTGTTCCATTCATTGGCCTTACATTTCTTGTCTTGCCTCTTCTGCCCTCTGCCTCTAACCATCCCCCCACACATGGGTGTACACACACACACACAGACAGACACACACATACAAGTGGTAATATTCAAGCTCCAAGCCAAAAAATTAGAAACCTTTTGTATGTAAGTCAGGATAATTTTTAAGCACCTTCTTTCAGCAGCACCATGCCGTGCTCTCCCAGTTTGGTTACTAAAGGGTTAATCAAAATCTTCCTTTTTGTAGCTGCCTTATTGTCAAAATTCTTTCTCAGTTTACATTGGCCCTTATTCATGCATTTAAACAACTCAGTGACCAAAAAGTAACTATTAATAATCACCATTATGTAATCAGTTCAACAAACATTTATTGAACACCAACTGTGTATACAGGAAGTCCTTAAGGTTTTGGCTTGATTCCCCAAGTGACATGTTAAACATACATTTTTAATAGGGTTGCCAGATTTAGCATATAAAAACACAAGGCACTTAGTTTAATATAAGTTTTAGAAAAATAAATTATTTAAGTATGTTTCATACAGTATTGGGGACATACTTACACTAAAAATACTCATTTGTGTATCTGACATTCCCATTAGCTGGAAATTCTATATTATATCTGGAAGCCTTACTTTTAAAGGAATTATTGATGTGACCTTGAGGTTTTTGATGTTTACTCTTTTCTACTTCCCCCTCACCTCCAGAGTTTAGAACAGAGAGAAATTGATTCATCAAAGGTTTAGTTATTAGAGTTCAAATGAATTAAAGTTTTACTTTTCCATATAAGATGAAGTTTTTCAACTAATTTAGAGGAGTCTACTTATCTTTTGTTCAACCGGTGGCACAGGATAGATATTTTTCAAATTTTTTGATAAAATTAATAATTAAAAATACTAACCTATTTAAAAGTAATCTTGAAATAACTCATAAATACTACTATTCCAGTACTAGACTGATGCAATAAAGAAAAGTTACTTAGAATAATTCACTATGTGCCCAATACTGTGCCAAAGACTGCTAAGCATTAAGAGAGACAAAGCAAGGCGAATGTATCCATGAAAGTGCCCAGTGCAGGATACTCAGTGAATAATAGCTGTGTTCTAGCAAAGGAGAGACACACAGGATCAGCCCCTTGCAATCAGTAGTAGGGGTCCATCCTGGAAGACTGAAGACTCAGCCTAGATTCTGCAAAGTAAAACAACTTAGAACTGCCAAAGCACATGACTGTTGTCTGTAAGGACGAGTTCTGGTTAACCCTTTATTAAGGGCCATCTAGGTACTGAGGAAGCCGAGGCACTGTTACTGCCCTCCAGGAGCTCACAGTAGGGTGAGAAAAGGCTCACACAGCACATACATGACAGAAAGGTAAGCGTCAAGAGAGCAGATGAAACAGCAGCTACCTTTTATTAACAGGTGTTCTATGTGCCAGGCACTGTGCTGGTGCTTTCCATGCCTTTTTTCCTGTATCCTCACAATACCCTTTTTTTTAATTTAATTTTTATTTTGTACTGGAGCATAGTTAATTTCCCAGGTATTGCTAGTGGTAAAGAATCAGCCTGCCAGTGCAGGAGAGGTAAGAGACGTGGGTTCAATCCCTGAGTCAGGAAGATCCCCTGGAGCGGGGGCATGGTAACCCACTACAGTCCTCTTGCCTGGAGAATCCCATGGACAGAGGAGCCTGGCAGGCTGCAGTCCATGGGGTCACAAAGAGTTGGACATGACTGAGAGACTCAGCAACAGTCACAGCATTAGTTTCAGCAGTACAGCAAAGTGAGTCAGTTATGCATATACACGTATCCATTCTTTTTCAGATTCTTTCCCCATTTACGTTATTACAGAGTATTGAGTAGAGTTCCCTGTGCTATATGTATACAGTAGGTCCTTGTTGATTCTCTATTTTATATATAGTAGTGTGTTATCCTCACAATATCCTTTTGAAGTTACCCATGTTCTTCTTTGAGGGTCTTAAAGGATGGAGAGAAAAATTGTTTTTTCAATGCAGCAAGTATATGATTCTCTTTTCTGCACCATTTATCTAATTTGTCTAGTCCAATGCTAATAGTATGTTGATTTAATTAGAGTGCAGTAACTTTTTAAAGTGTTTGGATATCTGGCCAAAAGTCTACAAGCAATAAATGCTGGAGAGGGTGTGGAGAAAAGGGAACCCTCTTACACTGTTGGTGGGAATGCAAACTAGTACAGCCACTATGGAGAACAGTGTGGAGATTCCTTAAAAAACTGGAAATAGAACTGCCTTATGACCCAGGAATCCCACTGCTGGGCATACACACCGAGGACACCAGAATTGAAAGAGACACGTGTACCCGAGTGTTCATCGCAGCACTGTTTATAATAGCCAGGACATGGAAGCAACCTAGATGTCCATCAGCAGATGAATGGATAAGAAAGCTGTGGTACATATACACAAAGGAGTATTACTCAGCCATTAAAAAGAATACATTTGAATCAGTTCTAATGAGGTGGATGACACTGGAGCCTATTATACAGAGTGAAGTAAGCCAGAAAGAAAAACACCAATACAGTATACTGTATATATATATGGAATTCATAATGCATATATATGGAATTTAGAAAGATGGTCACGATAACGCTATATGCAAGACAGCAAAAGAGACACAGATGTATAGAACAGTCTTTTGGACTCTGTGGGAGAGGGCAAGGGCGGGATGATATGGAAGAATGGCATTGAAACATAAATTATCACATGTGAAACGAATCACCAGTCCAGGTTCGATGCATGATACAGGGTGCTCAGGGCTGGTGCACTGGGGTGACCCAGAGGGATGGGATGGGGAGGGAGGTGGGAGGGGGATTCAGGATGGGGAACACATGTACACCCATGGTGGATTCATATCAATGTATGGCAAAACCAATACAATATTGTAAAGTAAAAAAATAATAAAGAAAACAAAAAAAAGTGGATATCTGGTACTACAAAATGATAATTTTACTTATTGAGGGAAAAGATGGTTTAATAAATGCTAATACATCTGACATCTTTCAAGAGGAAAATTGTATTGCATGGACACTATCTTGCATCGTATACTAAAATAAATTATGATGAAGACTTAAATATAAGCAAAATAGTAAACATCTTGTAGGAAATTCCTGAAGGCTGCACATATAAGACAGGGGACCAGATTAGATGCTCTCAGATTTTAGAAAAAAAAAAAAGAGGGGCTTACTGGATATTATATGAATTAAAAACTTCTTTACAGCAAGAGAAACCATAAACGAAGTCCACAGACACAAATAGACTTGGAAATTGTTTATAATGCAAAGGACAGATAGAAGGTATAGGTGCAATACACAAAGAACTCTTGCAAATTAAATAGACAAATACCCTACAAGAAAAACCAGCAAAGAATGTGAAGAGGCACACTCACGGAATGGGAATGCAAAAGGCTAAGCAAACTTATGACAAGATGCTCAAATTCATTAGTGGTCAAGGAGGCTCAAACTAAAGTAATAAGGTGAGTATAGCTTATACCCATCAAACAGGCAAATTTTTTAAAAAGTGATACTACCTCTTCCTGAACAGATATTGAAAGATCCTTCAAAGTAGTTTACTTCAGCAGTCCTGCTCCTGAGAATATGTCCCATGGAAATAAAAGTGCAATACACAAGAGTCTATATACAAGCATGTATACTGCAGCACACACACGCATAGAGAGAGATGAAAACACAGAGAATGCTATAAATGGGAGGATGCTTGAAAAAATTGGTAGTACATCAAGGCAGTGGAGTATTATGCATAAGTCAAAAAGAATGAAAGGGAAATCTACCAGGGGATTTAGAAGGATTTCCATGAAAAATTGTTTAGTATGAAAATAAGATGCAGAAATATGTGTTGAATAAATCATTTTTAATAAAATATGTATTCTAGTGTGTGTAATGTGTATATTATTTGGTCATGAAAAATATGAAATGACACATATAGAGTTGTTGGTACAAGTTAGAAGGGTAGAATAGAGAGAGAGACAGAGGATAAAAGATGTGGGGAGAGGAGTGAGCCATGTAAAAGGGAGGAAAATATAAAGATGGCACCAAACAGAAACTTCACATATGTGTGTGTTCTCCTTTAAGAAAAATCTAGGAATTTTCCCCTGCAACTTCTTTTCTGTGGAGCCCTAAACAAGGGAATTATCATTGTTAGGTCTATTGCTGGTGACTGCGGCTGTCAGTATGTGTGCAAGGCAAGCCCCCTTGCTGAGGAGCAACATTCCAATTGCTGCGAAGTGGAACCTTCCCTAGAGTGCTAAGACTATGCTTTTGCTTGAGACCACTAAAAGTCAGAGGGTGCATCAACCTTACACAATGCTTTTCATGGACTTCCCTGATGGTCCAGTGGTTAAGAATCCACCTTCCATGCCCAACACAGGGGACTCAGGTTCGATCTCTGGTCAGGGAACTAAGATCCCACATGCCGTGGGGCAACCAAGCCCATGCACCACAACTACTGGGCCCGTGTGCTGTAGAGCAACAAAAGAAGCCCAAGCATTGCAACTATGACCCAGTGCTCAGCCACAATTTAAAATGAATAATAATGCTTTCAAAGCTTAACTCCTAGTTAGCAAGACTTGATAGCTAAAATGGGACACTCTCCTGATGTCCTTCTACTCGTTGCAGTATAACCCATCTCTGGGTCACCTCATGAATTAGGAAATTGACTTGAGGGTTGTTCCTCTCTGCCTCTGTGCCAGAATTACTCTGACCTCTAGCAATCTGTTTCCTCAAATTTCCTCTGGCTAACGATAGGCTTCTGGAAACTGTGCGGGCTGTCTTTTAAATAAAACTAAAGTAAGACAATATACCCTGCAAGAGTTCTATGATATCTGTGCTGCTTTGTTAATAAGCAGCTTGCTGTGGTTAAAGGGGAACTTCTCACTCCTGTTTCCTACAGCCAAGGAGGAGGCTCATCCCACCAAAAGATCAATCCGATGTAAAGATGTACAGTGCAGCCTTCTTCATCTCTCCAGACAAAAAAAAAAAAAAAAAAGACAAAAGTCTGAGCTGAGGCTTTGGCAATGGGTATGGAAAAGACAGTCTACTTCTCAAAGTCACCTGAGTATTAGCTGGAACTTAGGTGGTACTGTCTTTAACCAGTGGCTCAGTGGGTAAAGAATCTGCCTGCAGTGCAGGAGACTCAGGAGATGTGAGTGTGATCCCAGGGTCAGGAAGATCCCCTGGAGAAGGAAACAGCAACCCACTCCAGTATTCTTGCCTGGGAAATCCCATGGACAGAGGAGCCTGGAGAGCTCCATGGCATCACAAAGTGTTGGACATGACTGAGTGACTACGTGCAGACACACACACACACACACAGAGGTGGTACTATGTATAGAAACAGACAAGTCTGCAAGAAGAGTAGGTTTGGGGAGGTAAGAGGTGCACAGGTGTCCCAGGCTAGGCATAGGGATGTCAAAGTTGGGTGGGGACTTGGAGATTTGAGATGTGAATTTAGGAGAGAGGTAAGGTCTGAGAGAGGTGGGAGAAGGAAGGCCAGAAAAAGACAAAGGTGTTGGGAGAGATGAGGGAGGGAAGCTGGAAGTAGGATGGGGCAATGTCTGTTACCGCAGCTATGGTTTCATGATAGAGCTTGATGGGCCCTGGCACACACTGCCTGGGGGGTGAAGATGTTAAGGACTGGCAGGAAGCACTTGGAGTAGGCAATTGGAAGTGGTGGCAGGGTTGATTTCCAAGGCAAATTGTGAGGTTTAAGGAATAGTTGGTAAAGAAGCAGAGGAAGGAAATGTAGATCACACTTGGAAGATGCTCTTGGTGGAAGGAGGGCAGGAGTGGCAGGAGTGCAAGATTCAGTGAAAGTGATGGAGCCAGTAAGCATGTGACCGTGTGTAAGGGCAGAGATAAAAGAGCCCATGAGAAGGGAGAGAAACAGAGCTTTCAAAGGAGATAATTACTGTTGACCCTTGAACAAGGCCAGAGGTTCAGGGTGCTGAGCCCTGCGCAGTCAAAAATCCACATATAACTTTAGAGTGGACCCTCCTATCTGTGGTTTCACATCTGTGGTGTCAACCAACCATGGACTGTGAGGTACTGTAGGATGTATTCATAGAAAAAAAGTGTATAAGTGGACCTGCACAGTTCAAACCCATGCTATTCAAAGGTCAACTGAAATTGACCTTGCAACAGTGGAAGGAAACCTAGGACACGAGCAAGAATAGAGGTATTTTTGAAAGAAAGAGAAGGAAAAGGGAATGAGTAGGTAGTGGAGGGGTGGATGGATGGATGCCTACAAAAACATTGGAAGTCTGTCCATGATTCTTTTAGATTATGAACATGATATATGTCTGTGGTAGAAAAGTTGGAAAGTGCAGAAAGTTAAAAAGAAGATGAAAGTAACCTGTCCTCCTGTCACCAGGGATAACATTTAGTTATATTTCCATCTGTTTTTTTTTTTTCTATGCAAGTATTTACTTTTATCTGAAAAATTGGGATCATACTGATTAAATTTGAATGGCCTTGCTTTGGTTTTTGCTTAATGTACTTGAGCCCTTCCCCATTCCCAGAGATATTCTTGGAAAACACCACTATTAACTGGCACAACTGAAAGGCCATGGCATGTTTTGTTTACCTCTGTTTGTCTTAGTGAGCAGTTCTGTTGTGAGTGGTTTGTCAATATTATAAGCAACACCAGTATTCTTAGGAAGAATTCCCAGAAGATACATTAACAAGTAAAATTGTGAATCAAAAATACTCGATAGGTGGCTTCCCCGGAAAAGTGTATCAAGGTATATTCCCAGTAGGATGAAGGGTCAACTGTTTCATTCTATCTTCACCAAATGTGGACGTTGTAACAAAACATGCACACAAGTCTTTCTAATTACTAAGCCAAAAATATATATTATTTTAATTTATATTCTTATTATTACATATAGTATTTAGCACTTTAAGTATCTTGATTAGGTTTTATATTTCATTTGTATATCATCTATTTATGGTCTTATTTAAAATTAATTTTTATTGGAGTATAGTTGCTTTACTCAAAATATTTAACACAAAATATTGTGTTAATTTCTGTTGTATAGCAAAGTGAATCAGTTATATGCATATCCCCTCTTTTTTTAGGTTTTCTTCCCATCTAGGTCACCACAGAGCACTGAGTAGAATTCCCTGTGCTACACAGTAGGTTCTCATATGTATGGTCTTTTCCATGTTTTTTCTAGTGGGTTGGACGCTTTCCCTACTTTTTTTTTTTTTTTAACAATTTCCTTACATAATCAGGGGGCTTCCCTAGTAGCTCAGTTGGTAAAGAATCTGCTTGCAATGCAGGAGACCCCGGTTCAATTCCTGGGTCAGGAAGATCCGCTGGAAAAGGGGTAGGCTATCCACTCCAGTAATCTTGGTCTTCCCTAGTGGCTCAGCTGATAAAGAATCTCCCTGCAATGTGGTCCATGGCTGAGAATCGGACATGACTGAGCGACTTCACTTTCACTTTTCACTTTCATGCATTGGAGAAGGAAATGGCAACCCACTCCAGTGTTCTTGCCTGGAGAATCCCAGGGACGGGGGAGCCTGGTGGGCTGCCGTCTATGGAGTTGCACAGAGTCGGACACGATTGAAGCGACTTAGCAGCAGCAGCAATGTGGGAAACCTGGGTTCGATCCCCAGGCTGGGAAGATCCCCTGGAGAAGGGAAAGGCTACCCACTCCAGTATTGTGGCCTGGAGAATTCCATGGACTGTACAGTCCATGGGGTCGCAAAGAGTCCGAGGTGACTTTCACTTTTACAAAATCAGAATACCTATCAACACTTCGCTATATTGTTTCAAAACAAAAATCTTCGGTTTTGGTTGGTCTTTTAATTTTGTTCATTGCAGGTTTCACCTACAAAAGTTTTCAATTTGAATACGTTTGACTCTATTATGTTTCTCTCTCTCTTTTTTTTTTCTATTGATTTTATGTTTATAAAGTCTTTCTCCAGCACCAAGATATTTTAAATTTTCACTTTATTTTAATCTATGCATTTATGCTTTCCTTTTCTCCACTATCTCTCTAAATCACAAAATTTTATTTTGGTGGAAAATACGAAGAAAGGATCCAACTTTATTTTACCAGAGTTAACCAAATTACCCAACACCATTTGCACACTATGTTTCATTTTCTCTCTGATTTGGAGTAAAATTTATACTGAAAAAAAAAAAAGTCAAAGATAATGACAATTTTTTTCTGGGCTACTTACTGCATTACTATGATCTGTCTTTCAACTCTACTTCTAAAACTGCATTGTTTTAATTACTGTAGCTTTAAATTGTGTTTTAATATAAGATAATTATTAGTTTTTCCAGTGCATTGCTTTGTACATGAACTCAGAACCTCTCCTTTCTATTTTCAAAAGTTCTGCTGGAATGGTTATGGGAATAGCACTAAACTTGTAACTTACTATGGGAATATAAACATCTTGGCACGCTGGTATATGAGGCAGCACACAGTTTTGGCAAAGCGCTCAGCCTTGACAGTGCTTAAGTTGAGTTTCTGGCCTTGGTACTTCCTAGCTGTGTGACTTCTAGAAAGTTACTTAAATCTTTCTGTGCCCCTATTTCTCTAACTGTTAAATGGAAGTACTAATAATACCTACTTCATAAGGTTTGTATATAGATTAAGTACATTAATCCATGTAAAGAGGAACTTAGAACAGCACATGAAACATAGTAAGCACTAAGTAAAAATTAAGTTTGGTATCTTTCTATTAATTAAAGTATGTTAGGGCCCCTGCATAAAGTAAAGTATGGACAGTCCTCTCTTTGAATGGTCCCAATATTCATGAGTTTCTATTACTGTGACTTAGTAGATAATGCCATTCCTCCAATGACACAGTTGGAATTTCAGTCACCATGGTATATTATGAATAATTCCTATAACTATGAGAAATTGCATAAAGTACAAATTTTGATGCTATCTCGTTTGTCCACAAATTTACTACATAAATTATGGAAACACCAAGTGACTAGTGAACAAACACATCACTTCTTTCAACATCTGTTGGTGATCAGCCACTGTGCAAAATGTGTAGTTGTGCTGCCCATTTGTCTCTCAGTGATAAACTCTATAACATGTTACAGAAACAGGTAATCCAAAGAGTGAATTGGCCAACAAAGATGAAAGTGCAGAAAAGGAACAAAAAGTGATATTGCTAGAAGTGAAGTTGGAATTAAATATAAATGAAGTTAAAGAAATAGCTAACCATGGAATAGGTCAATGATACTTCAAAAATGATGAAAGTGAAAGAGGAAAGTGAAAAAGTTGGCTTAAAAATCAACATTCAGAAAACTAAGATCATGGCATCTGGTCCCATCACTTCATGGCAAATAGATGGGGAAACAATGGAAACAATGACAGACTTCATTTTGGGGGGTTCCAAAATCACTGTAGATGGTGACTGCAGCCATGAAATTAAAAGACACTTGCTCCTTGGAAGAAAAGTTTTGACTAACCTAGATAGCATATTAAAAAGCAGAGGCATTACTTTGCCAACAAAGGTCCGTCTAGTCAAAGCTATGGTTTTTCCAGTAGTCATGTATGGATGTGAGAGTTGGACTGTAAAGAAAGCTGAGGGCAGAAGAATTGATGCTTTTGAACTGTGGTGTTGGAGAAGACTCTTGAGAGTCCCTTGGACTGCAAGGAGATCCAATCAGTCCATTCTAAAGGGAATCAGTCCTGAATATTCATTGGAAGGACTGATGCTGAAGCTGAAACTCCAATACTTTGGCCATGTGATGCAAAGAACCAACTCATTTGAAAAGACCCTGATGCTGGGAAAGATTGAAGGCTGGAGAAGGGGATGACAGAAGATGAGATGGTTGGATGGTATCACTGACTCAATGGACAAGTTTGAGTAAACTCTGGGAGTTGGTGATGGACAGGGAGGCCTAGCGTGCTGCAGTCCATGGGGTCACAAAGAGTCGGACACAACTGAGCCACTGAACTGAACTGAAAAGGCCTCATCTCCTCCACAGAATCCCCAAACCAAGATGTCTTAATTATGGACAATTTTTCTTCCCAGCAGACATCTGGCAATGCCTCCAGATATTTTTAGTCATCATAACTAAGAAGGGGCTTGTTCCGCTACTGTTCTCCAATGAGTGGAAGCCAGAGATGCTATTAAACATGCTACTGTGCACAGGAAAGCCCCCCACCATAATTATCCAGCCCCAAATTTTAAGACTGCTGAGACCAAAAAACACTGCTATTTAGCATGGCTGTACCATTAGGGCTTCCTTCTTCCAGCTTTAGGATTTTGCTCCCTCGAAAAATACAAAACCCAGTGAGAGAAATGTCTTATGCTGTTGACCCTTTATATCTGAGTATGAAGGAAGAATCTGAGAATGGGATTGCATGGATGGTACAGAGGGAAGAAGAGGAAAATAGAATATGGAGGATCCCAAATACAGGCTCTAGTGGTAGGCTTTCTCCATTAAACAATCAAGACTGTTCCAGACAAGGAACTCACATCAAATTTCTCTTAGTACTCTCACCATGAATAATGATGCAGCACGATCCAATGTTGATTACTTCCTCTGCGAAAGGCAGTGGGCTCACTGCTTTATATGGCTGATCTCACTGCATCCTTGCAACAATCCTACAAGACAGGGAAGGAAACTGAGGCTCAAAGAGATTAAGTAACCAGCTCAAAGTCACACATCTAACAAGGAACAGAACTGGAGCTTGGAACCTTGCCTTATTGACTCCAGAGATCATTTGAAAAGACCCTGATGCTGGGAAAGATTGAAGGCTGGAGGAGAATGGGACGACAGAGAATGAGATTGTTGGATGGCATCACCGACTCAATGGACATGAGTTTGAGTAAACTTGGGGTGTTGGTGATGGACAGGGAGGCCTGGTGGGCTGCAGTTCATGGGGTCACAAAGAGTCGAACACAACTGAGCGACTGAACTGAACTGAACTGAACTTCAAAAACCAACACTGTTTTAGAAAAAGAAATAGCATTCGGGGTTACCAGATGTGGGGATGGGGAGAGAGGAAATTGGATGAAGGGAGTCAAATGTATAAACTTCCAGGTAGAAGAAAAGTACTAGAGATGTAATGTATAACATGATGAATATAATGAACCCTTCTGTATGTTATCTGTGAAAGTTGTTAAGACAGTAAATTCTTAGTTCTCATCACAAGGGAAACATTTTTTTTCTGTTTCTTTAATGTCATATCTATGAGATGATGTGTTCACTAAACTTATTATGGAAATCATTTCATAATGTGTGTAATTTATATTATTATGATGTACATGTTCAACTTACAAAAAAGGAGAAAGAAATAGCTAACTGTGGGAATTTTGTCACTGCTAAAATTCTAGACATCCTAGAAATGTGGTCAAAGGAATTTAGTGAGGGTGAAATTATCGACCTAAATGTCGTTATGAAAAGTTGTTCTGATGAAAAGGATGAAGATGTCCTAGAGACAGCAATGCCAGCAAAAACCTACCCAGTGAAGGGACTCTTGGAGATATTTCATGACATTGAAAATGCAAAGGAAAAAATTTTGAATGCTGATCCAGCACTTTAAAAGGAGTATGATAATTTGTCAAGGCATAGAAAATATGTTTGCATGTATTGTAAGTGATATGAGGAGAAGAAGGCAAGCACTGTTAAAACCAACATGGATATTTTTTACAAAGTAATACAACACCTTTTTTTGGCTGCACTGGGTCTTCATTGGTGCACACAGGTATTCTCTAGTTGCAGCAAGCAGAGGCTCCTCTCTAGTTGTGGTGCATGGGCTTCTCATTTCAGTGGTGTCTCTTGTTGTGGAGCATGGGGTCTAGGCACACTGGCTTCAGTAGTTGCAGCAAATGGGCTCAGTCGTTGTGGTGCACGGGCTTAGTTACTCCCTAGCATGTGGGATCTTCCAGGACCAGGGATCAAACCTGATCCTTGCACTGGCAGGTGGATTCCCATGTCCTGTATCACCAGGGAAGTCCGACACAACACTTTAATTTTCAATGTTTCTAATGTAAATGTGTATTAAATAAATAATAACTTTATAATTTTTCATTCTCTTGTATATTTAAAAGGGAAAGGATACTAAGATAATTTTTAGTCTTTTGACAAAAAAATTTTAAAGGTCACAGAACAATCATAATTTCCCCCGTTGATTATTAAGATTGGTTTGTGTAATTCCAGCATTTCTGGTCATCTTTACAGCTGTGCACTACCTTGCTTTTTATTATAATTTTCTTCATATAGCCCATCTCAGATGTACATTTCTTAAAATTATTCTTAGATGTTCTAAATTTATTGTCACTGCTGGGAATGGGATTCATTTCTATTATTTTCAGAGAGGATACTTCTGATAGATAAGGAAGCTCTTGCTTTTTGTACTTTTACTTGGGATCTGAATACTTTAAGTTCTTACTATTTCTAATGTGTTCTCTATTCATTTGTTGCCCATCTCCGGGAATTGTGGCTCAGGCGGTGTGGAAAAAAGCTCTGGCTAACTCAGAGAGTTGCTTCTCCTCTTCTGCTTTGGAGATGGGTCCTTGTTTCTGACGTCATAGCTCAATAGGCTTGTTTCTAAAGCCTATCTTTGTGGCATAGCACATCACTGAGTTCTAATCTCCAATAGCCACATACTCGCTTTGTGATATAAACCTCACTGAACCTGTTTTCTCCTTGGGAAGTGGAAACAATAGTATCTGCCACATGAAATTATTAGAAGGATTAAGTGAGATGCGTGCATGAGTGTCCGATTCTTTGTGACCCCATGGACTATATATAGCCTGCCAGGCTCCTCTGACCATGAAATTCTGCAGGCAAGAATACTGGAGTGGGTTGCCATGCCCTCCTCCAGGGGATCTTCCTGACTCAGGAGTCGAGCCTGGGTCTCCTGCACTTCACGTGGATTCTTTACCACTGAGCCACTAGGGAAGACCATTAAGTGAGATATTGCATATCAAATACGCCCCTGAGAGTTAGCACAAAGAACAATCTATGTCAAGTATATATATCAAGTATTAGTATGTCATTGTTATTTTGTGATATTTTTATTGAGAAATTATTGACATATAAATTATATTAGTTTCAGATGTAGAATGTGATTTCAATATATGTGTATATTGAAAAATGATCCACCATAAGTTGTTCATTACCACACATGCTTATAAAATTTTTTCCTTGTGATGAGCTCTTTTAAGATCTACTCTCTTAGCTTTCAAATATACAATCAGCATCAGTAACTATAATCACTAAGCCATATATTAGACTCCCTGGAATGATGTTTGGGCCAAGTTGCTGGTTTTCAGTCTTACTGCACCTCTTTATCTCTCTGTTTTCTTATGTATTTAAATGAGGAAGGTGGCTTCTCTTTTAACTCCAAAGTCAATAAGATAAAATTTTGAGCTGGAAAGAAGGGTATGGCATGGATCTGTCTTCTCTGGTTCCTCCCATGGCCATTAAGTTGATGAGTCCTGAGAGCCCCACCTCAGTATCCACCAGTTCCATTCCGTTTCCACTCCCATTGTCCTACATCTGGACCTCAGCTTGCACTTGAGCCTTTATAATAGCCTCTAAACAGATCTTTCTATCTCTCCTCTCCCACTGTGATTACCTAGAACTTGAACCAGGAAATCCCTTTTAAACCACAAGGAAGAGAAATCATGTCATTTTCTTCTTTAAAAAAAGAAAAATCCTGTTTGTGTGTTTATTGCTTAAAGGATCCTGACCAAACTCTGAAGACTAATTCAAGACGCTGTATCCTCTGATCACAAGGGATCCTGCTAGTCACATTTCTAGTCACTATCAATGCTCAACTCTCCCACTTTCCTACCACACCTTCTTACATCACTAACACCATTACCAGCTTCACCCTTAGACACACCCAGTTACTCCCCCATTCCCCAGATATATTCTCTGATTTTCTGTTTCCACGTGTACTCAAATTGTTCTTCCAGCCTACAATTCTCTCCTCATCCCACGTCCATCTTTAAACACCCTGCTTTGGAATATTATTCAGCCATTAAAAAGAATACATTTGAATCAGTTCTAGTGGGGTGAATGAAACTGGAGCCTATTATACAGACTGAAGTAAGCCAGAAAGAAAAACACCAATACAGTATACTAATGCATATATATGGAATTTAGAAAGATGGTGGTGATAACCCTATATGTGAGACAGCAAAAGAGACACAGATGTATAGAACAGTCTTTTGGACTCTGTGGGAGAAGGCGAGAGTGGGATGATTTGAGAGAATAGCATTGAAACATGTATATTATCATATGTGAAATAGATCACCAGTCCAGGTTTGATGCATGAGAGAGGGGGCTCAGGGCTGGTGCACTGGGATGACCCTGAGGGATGGGATGGGGAGGGAGGTGGGAGGGGGATTCAGGATGGGGAACACATGTACACATGTGGTGGATTCATGTCAATGTATGACAAAACCACTACAATATTGTAAAGTAATTAGCCTCCAATTAAATAAATTTGAAAAAAAAGTAAATTGAAAAAATAATAAATAAACACCCTGCTTATAGTCACGTGTCATGCCTTCATAAAACCCTTCTTGATTTTTCTTTTTCCACCCTCTTCCTCAGAAACTGGAGTGAATATTTTCTTTTTCCATGTTCCAAATATACTTGCTTGTACTAGTGTCCTTACATCATCTTTCCTCTTGGAAGTAAAGCAGATCTCTGTAAACCAAAAGTTTCTCAAGCACAAGAGCCATGTCTTAGGCATCTCATAGGCCCTAGAGAACCTCTACATACATTGTATTTGTCTGCTTGTCATTCACCCATCTCCCCATCAGTGCCCCAAAACTGAAGAAGAGTGAGAACCATGAAAACCAGTGTCTTGTTCACTTCTGTATCTCAAGTGCCTAACCCAGAGTCTGACACATAGTAGGTGCTCAGTCAAAGCTTGTGACATCAAATACTAGATCTCCCATTTCATTGACCCCCTTGACCTTGTGATTGGAGCCTTTGGTCAACTTCATCAGCCACTGCTATCACTGTTCCCCCTCTCAGATCTTCAACTCTGAAATGCCTTCCAGTTACCAAAACTTTCCATCTTTCGAGGTGACTGATGGCCCTCTGACCTCTCCCTATTGTTGCAGTCAGTTCCCTTCTGACTCCCCTCACCTCCCTTCCTAGCTCAACATTCTGTTCTGTTCTTTCCAGAGCCCTGGCTAGGGCGGGGTCACCGGGGCACAGAAATTTAGAGGGCACCACATTTTTCTCCCACCACCTCTCTGGTCTCTGTTGGAAGCCTCGCCCTGGCCCCAGGCCAGCCCCCTTGGCAGTTGCAGAGATGGATGGAGTGAAAGGCCCGAGGTCAAGGGCTGGGAGTGCACCAGCCAGGGGACCTTTTGTGCACAGGCTACCCCTCCCCCTGCCAAGAGCAGCTTCCATTGAAGAGAAGGCCAGTTTCCCGCTGCATGCCCCGGGTGCCCAAAATGCCAGTTAGGGTTTGGGTTCTGTCCTCCTTTCCCTCACTGTTGACACTGTGCCAGTCTCACGCTGCTTTCCCTGCTCCGGCAAGCCCTGTCACCGGGCCTCCCGGGACCACCACCAGGTCTAGCCGTTGCCCTTGGTGGATGCTTCATAGCTGCTCAGCCTTTTTTTTCAACCACAATATATTGATTCTTGGGGAATATTTGTATCGAGGGGTATTTGTGTTGCAGGATGCATCACACACTCACACACACACACACACACACACACACACACACACACACAGAATGAGAGAGAACCCAAGGCGGGTCTATATAGGACTGACAGAAGAGACAGCAAGTGTTTTCACCCTTCTAAGTCTCTGCTACTTCATCTGTAAAACGGCACTGATCATAATATCTGTCTTACAGTGTTGTTCTGAGGAATAAAGTGCATAGCAGAGTGCCCAGTACATTTAATAAAGCACTCACTAGGTGTGCGTTCCCTTCTCTGAATTTCAACTTATCATCATGCGTTTACTCTTTAAAAAACTAGTCAACACACCTGCTATCAGAGATTTAATCAGTGCTACTTATGACCAACTCCAGAGGCAGCAGCTCCTCTCCCCTTAGTGTCCCCCACTGCACTGCACCCCCATCCCATCAGTGATCTGAAAAGCTGAAGGGCTCCTAAGAGAATTTCCCTTTCAGGATCTAGAAACTCAAAACTTTTTGAGCTGGTGCCAAGAATGTTCACTGCAATCAACTTTGTCTATCATAAAGAGGCCAGCCTTGGGTTTCAAATTGGGCCACCGTGTTGCTCCCTTCCTTGAGTGCAATGGGAGATTTCTGTGCAGTTGAAATTGAAGCCAGCTCTTTCTTTATATCAGTGGGTTTAAAATACCCAGAAACATTTTTATATGTGTTTTTAAAATTGCAACCAACTCTATGGTCAGTATTGGGAAAACTGAGGCTGCTGTAAAGTCCTTTACTTAATTTTACCCAAATGTATTTCTTTTGCGAAGACAGGCACTCTATGTGTGTGTTCATTATATGTTGTTTCCAGCTGACTTACCCTTTAGAAAAGTCACAGCCATAGGAAATGCACGCCCTGGAGGTGACTCAGGCCCTACAATAGCACATCTGCACACTTAGCCTCTGAGGAAAGTTGGCCGGTGGACTCACCACTCCACAGAAACTAAACCAAAGTTTCTATTCACTGCATCTGGAAATATTTGATCACATTCACATTTTGCTTATTTTTTAATATGAGAATCATGTTTTAACCTAGCTCATATTATTTTGAGCGGCGAGGGCAATGGCACCCCACTCCAGTACTCTTGCCTGGAAAATCCCATGGACAGAGGAGCCTGGTAGGCTGCAGTCCGTGGGGTCGCTTGACTGATTCAGACACGACTGAGTGACTTCACTTTCACTTTCACTTTCATGCATTGGAGAAGGAAATGGCAACCCACTCCAGTGTTCTTACCTGGAGAATCCCAGAGACAGGGAAGCCTGGTGGGCTGCTGTCTTATGGGGTTGCACAGAGTCAGACATGACTGAAGCGACTTAGCAGCAGCAGCATATCATTTTGAGAGCAAGGTATCTTTAATCCCAACAAAGTCCCATTTTTCATTTTTTTCTTTTATGGTTTGTGTTTCCAGTGTCAAATATAAAAACCCCTGATCTCAAAGATTTTTCCCATTTTTTTTTTCCTGAAAGTCATGTATTTTACATTTATGTCTGTGACCCATTTTGAATTAGTTTTTGTATAAGGTATGAGACTCAGGTCCAGGTTCATTCTTTTGCCTACAAATGTCTAGGTGCTCCAGCATCACTTGTTGAAAAGACCGTATTATCAATACCTCCACTGAACTGCTTTTGCACCTTTGAGAAACATCAGTTGGGCATATTGGTGTGAATCTATTCCTGAGTTCTCTTTTCCATTCCACTGATCTATGTGTCTGTCTTTTAGCCAGTACCACACTGTCTTGAGTATTGTAGGTAAAGTAACCCGTAATAACAAGTGGCATGATTCCTCCCATTTTTTTCTTCTTTTTCTTCAATATTGTTTAACTACTTTAGGGTCCATAACTTTCTGTATA
The DNA here is from genome assembly GCF_023091745.1 of Budorcas taxicolor. Classification (NCBI taxonomy): domain Eukaryota; kingdom Metazoa; phylum Chordata; class Mammalia; order Artiodactyla; family Bovidae; genus Budorcas; species Budorcas taxicolor. Next base: position 48,043,518 of record NC_068935.1, read on the forward strand.
AATTTTACAATTAACTTGTCTATATCTAAAATTTTGCATTTTGCATTTCCTATGCATTTTGCATAGGAATTGCATTGAACCTATAGATCAGTTGGGGAAGAATTGACATCTTGACTATGATAAGTTCAGTCAGTGAACACAATACATTGTTCCATTTATTTAGTTGTTCCTTAATTTCTTTCATCAAAGTTTGGTGATTCTAAGCACATAAGTCCTGTACGTATTTTGCTAGGTTTGAACCTATTTCATTTTCCTTAAAGTGATTGTAAATTACATTGGCTTTATTTTGATTTCCAAATGTTCATTGTTAGCATAAGGAATGAAATAGATACTTATATATTTATCTTATATCCTAAGACTTTGATGAATTCATTTGTAAGTAGGAGTTTTCCTATGAATTCCTTGAGATTTTCTAATTTTACAGTTGTTTTGTCGGCAAATAGTGACTATCCCAAAGCCTTTGACTGTGTGGATCACAATAAACTGTGGAAAATTCTGAAAGAGATGGGAATACCAGACCACTTGACCTGCCTCTTGAGAAACCTATATGCAGGTCAGGAAGCAACAGTTAGAACTGGACATGGAACAACAGACTGCTTCCAAATAGGAAAAGGAGTACGTCAAGGCTGTATATTGTCACCCTGCTTATTGAACTTATATGCAGAGTACATCATGAGAAACGCTGGGCTGGAAGAAGTGCAAGCTGGAATCAAGATTGCCGGGAGAAATATCAATAACCTCAGATATGCAGATGACACCACCCTTATGGCAGAAAGTGAAGAGGAACTAAAAAGAACTAAAAAACCTGTTGATGAAAGTGAAAGAGGAGAGTGAAAAAGTTGGCTTAAAGCTCAACATTCAGAAAACGAAGATCATGGCATCCGGTCCCATCACTTCATGGCAAATAGATGGGGAAACAGTGGAAATAGTGTCAGACTTTATTTTGAGGGGCTCTAAAATCACTGCAGATGGTGACTGCAGCCATGAAATTAAAAGATGCTTACTCCTTGGGAGGAAAGTTATGACCAACCTAGATAGCATATTGAAAAGCAGAGACATTACTTTGCCAACAAAGGTCCATCTAGTCAAGGCTATGGTTTTTCCAGCGGTCATGTATGGATGTGAGAGTTGGACTGTGAAGAAGGCTGAGCACCAAAGAATTGATGCTTTTGAACTACGGTGTTGGAGAAGACTCTTGAGAGTCCCTTGCACTGCAAGGAGATCCAACCAGTCCATTCTGAAGGAGATCAGTCCTGGGTGTTCTTTGGAAGGAATGATGCTAAAGCTGAAACTCCAGTACTTTGGCCACCTCATGAGAAGAGTTGACTCATTGGGAAAGACTCATGCTGGGAGGGATTGGGGGCAGGTGGAGAAGGGAATGACAGAGGATGAGATGGCTGGATGGCATCACTGACTTGATGGACATGAGTCTGCGTGAACTCTGGGAGTTGGTGATGGACAGGGAGGCCTGGCATGCTGCAATTCACTGGGGTCACAAAGAGTCAGACACGACTGAGCGACTGAACTGAACTGGACTGAGGGATGGTTTTATTTCTTCCATTTCAATCCATAGACCATGTATTTATTGCTTTTTCTTTCCTGTTTCAGGACTAGAACTTCCAGTACTATGTTGAATAAGAGTAGTGAAAGCTGCCATCATTGCTTTGTTTTGGATTTTAAGGGGAAAGAATTCAGCTTTTCACCATTCAACATATGAATGATTTTAGGTGTAGTTTTTGTAGAAGCTCTTTATTAAGGTGAGGAATTTTTCTTTTATTGTTAATTTGCTGAGAGTTTTTGTGTTTTAAATTATGAATGGTTGTTGAGTTTTGTTAATACTTTTTCTGAATGAACATGATCATATGATTTTTCTTCTTTTCCCTGTTGATATGAAGGTTACATTGATTGTTTTTTAATTGATTGATTTTTTAATATTGAACCAGCCTTAACTAAATAAATCCCACTTGGTCATTGTTTATAATTGTTTTTATGCATTGCTGTATTTGAGTGGCTAATTTTTTGAGGATTTTAATCAAAGTCCTTGAGTACTTAAGTTCAAAGTTCTTAAGATTCTGTAGTTTCCTTTTTGTCTTTTTTTGTCCTTTTTTTGTTTTGTTTTGTTTTTTTTTGGATACTGTGTCAGGTTGTGGTATCAAGGTACTACTTCCCCCAGAAAATGAGTTGGGAAGAGTTTCCTCTTGTATTTTCTGAAAGAATTTACACAAGACTGGTGTTAATTCTATAAATGTTTGGTAGAATTCTCCAGTGAAGCCATCTGAGCCTGGATATTTTCTTTTGGGAGGAGTTTTAATTACAAATTCAATTTCTTTAATGGTATAAGACCTTTTGGGGTGCCTGTCTCAACTTGGTTGAGTTTTGGTAGTTTGTGGTTTTCAAGGAATTGTTTCTATTTCTTCTAAGTTGTAAGATTTATGAGCCTCAAGTTGCTTGTAGTGTTCTCTTATTTTTCCTCTAGTGGATGCATGCTCTGCAAGTAATATCCACTGCTTCATGCCTGATGTTGTTTATTTGGGTCTTCTTTCTTTTTATCATTGTCAGTCTTCCATTGATTTTTTTCAAGGAACCAGTGCTTTGTTTCATTGATTTTTTTCTCTACTGCTTTTGTTTTTTTCAGTTTTATTGATTTCTGCTTACACCTTTATCATTTCCTTCCTTCATCCTCCTTGCTTTGGGTTTATTTTGCTTTCCTGTTTCTAATTTCCTGAGGTAGGAACTTAGATTATTGATTTTAGATTTTTCTCCTTTCCTAATGTTAGCATTTAGTGCTATAAATTTCCCTTTTCACACTGCTGTGGCTGAATCCCACAGATTTTGACACGTGTATTTTCATTTTCATTTAGTTCTCTATATTTTAAAACATTTGAAACTTCTTCTTTGATCCATGAATTAAGTGTGTTGTTTAATTTCCTAATGTTTAGAGATTTTCAGTTATCTTTTTGTTATTGATTTCTAGTTAGATCCCATTGCAATCAGAGAACATACTCTGAATGATTTAAATTCTTTTAAATTGCTCATACTGTTTGAAAACTGAGTGAGATAGTATTTTTCTATATTTGAGGCATTTGGAGAGCAGAGTACTTCATGAAGAGATGCACAGTTCTTTTGTTGGGGCACAGGTGGTTATCAATTCTTGAATACCTACCACTCACTCACACTCTCACTGAGTGCTTTATATACATAATTTCATCTAATCCTCTCAATAACCCTTTGTGGCTGCTGCTATTATAAACTTCATTTTAAATAACCCAAGCCCAGAGAGTTTAAGTGACTTGCCTGATTTCACTTAGCTCAAGTGGGATTTGAATCTGAGTCCTTCCATCTCCAAAACTCTTTCCACTAGAGTCACAAGTGAGAAAACTGATAAGGACCTGAGGAATGGAGCATAGTATGGGACTGTGTCCTAGAAAAGCAACCAGTTATCCAATACTTCTCTTGCCACTGCTCTTCTATGATAGTGTTTATGTGCCTACATCTATTTGACATTTAATTTTTAAAGTCTTAATTCAGATAATATGGATTTTCTCAGCCACACAATGTCAAATAATTGGTTTGACTAAAGTTTCATTTCTTGACCTAAGTTTATGGAATAGTAAACTAATAATATAATGGCTAAGTCACTTAACATAGGTCTATGCCATTAATATATCTGTACAAGAGTGATGAAAATATCTACCCCAAAGATTTGTCATGGCACTGAAATAATGGATCTGAAAGTGTTTTCACCATTGAGCATTATACAAACATACAGAATTATTATATTACTATGATAAATAAAATGATACTAGTGTTTCCTAGGAAACACAGTCCCTGTCCATCACATAGTACAAATGTTTTTGACCTAGACACCACGGACCTCGTGGATAGACTTCAGAGTTCTCTGAAACTGTATATAAACAATGTTGTTGTTTACTCACTAAGTCGTGTCTGACTTTGGGACCCCATGGACTGTAACCCACGAGGATCCTCTGTCCATGGAATTCTCCAGGCAAGAATACTGGAGTGCATTGCCATTCTCTTCTCCAAGGGATCTTCCTAACCTAAGAATCGAACCCAAGTCTCTTGCTTGGTAGATAGAATCTTTACCACTGAGCCATCTGGGAATCTGGCATATGGGAAGGTATATTTGGGGGGAGGGAGGCATATCATCTCCTTCCAAATGATATTTGGAACTGCCTAGACGAATGGATGAAGAAATGAAACACAAATATCTGACTTTATGCTCTAGGAAATAGCATAGTCACTGAGTGCCTACTGAAGTGGCTTTGTCAGGTGTAGCCAACTTGGAGATTGTTTCTTTTCTTATCCACAGACTTGAATGGTCTATATGTTACTTCCTATCTGCACCGAGCATACCAAGAAGCATGTTCACAGGAGAGAATGTGTGTGTGTGTGTGTGTGTGTGTGTGTGTGTGTGTGTGTGTGTACCTAGATAGGAAGCTTCAGGCATTTCACAGATGGAACAGTCTTCTTTAAGGTTCTATTTTGAACAGGTCTGTAACACTAGCCAATTGGGAACTAGGACAGCTAGCTTTGCAGAACTAAGATGATTCTAACATTCTATTAATAAGATGGAATGACTGAGAACATAGAAACTGTGAAATCTCTGCAATTAATGTATAAGTCTCCAAACAGTGCAGTGGTCTTGATACTGTATTATTAGTCTGGACCAAGCCACACATTGTAAGGAGTATAGAAGGAGCCCAGGTAATAAAAGAGTTAGGCAGAACTGGAAGGGATGCAATTTCTTTACCACATTTGGCTAAGGCATAAAACAACTCCAAAGATAGGAAGCATTGGAGATGACATTAGGGTTAACCAGTAGGTGTTTGTGAGGCTTGAGTGAGCCTAGAATGACTGCTTGACCTCTAGGCCCTGTGTAAGGCTTGGGACCCAGGACCCAGTCTGTACCAGAATAGCTATCTCTGTGGAATGTCTTCGAGTACATGAAATGCAAGAGAAAAAGAGTTGTAGTCCCAAAGGAAAACTGATTTATGTATCTTTGTAGTATCAACCATTGAGTCCAAGCAACTGGAAGTTTGCCAAATAAAATGTGAGGTGCCATTACTGTGTGGAAAAGACCTATATTAAATATTATTTATCTGATATTCAAATTTAACTGAGAGTCCTATGTTTTTTGTTTTCTGGATCCAACAACTCTAGTTAAATGAGAAGTCTTTTTTCAGGAGCTAAGGGAGCAGACTAGCACTTCTTAGATTTTAATTGCCATACAAATCACCTGATAAGTCAGCCAGTCTGGGATGGGCCCAAGCACTTGTGTTTCTAAAATGTTCCCAGGTGATGCTAACGCAGCCAGCCAGAGACCATACATTAAATAGCAAGGGGTTATGTAGTTGTTTAGGTTAATGTCTCAGGCACCTTTCTTGTTCCATAGTAAAAGTCCCAACATTATCAGCTGTATATACCTTTTGTAATGCTCAAAACAGTGACACTGGCTTTGCAAGTCTCCATCAGGCTGAGGGGCATTCGGGCTGCAAGCTTCCCTTCCTGATGATAGTGAACATGCCCATTAGCTAGTAGCAGTGATGTGTCTTGGAAGGGAATTGCCTGTGATCCCTCTCTAACAGTGTGATGAACAGTGTTCGCTATCACTGTGGACATGCTACATTAGCTGTCTGAACCAAGCCTCCAATTGGTTGAACTCCGATCTCTAGGATGGTAGCAACAGACACCACATGGATGTCATTCCCATTTGAATGGGGATGTGGCTCTGACTCTTGGCACATGGTCCTCAGGACTGTCATCTTGACATCCTTTTCTCCCATACCGGAGGCACACTTTTTGAGTAACTCTTTTTATCATCATTGGGAGGGGGCGGGTTGAAAGTTGCATCTGTACGTGTTTTCTGTGCTAATCTGAGAGCTGGACTCAACCACAGGACTTGGGTCACTTACACACAGAGATTTCATTGTGAGGGGAGAGGAAAATGGCTGCTACTCAGCTGCACTTTGAAATTCTGCATTAAAAAAAACACTAAGTATTCATAAGCCTCTTATTTAATCAATGAATCCCTTTGTGTTTACATCCCTCACAACTCAGGGAACAAATAGGGTTTAGTTGCTAGAAAGTGAAAACTTCAAGCTCCTCAGAATGGGGGAAATAGGAGGCAATTTAGATGAAAACAGCGAAAATGGCTCCATCCCAGTTTCTTGGTACCTGCTCCTAAGGACATGCCAACCAATGCTTTATTTTTGTGTTCTCCACCTTCCGTTTAGGGCATTATCCATAAAGGGGTAACAAGAAGCTTCTCAGCATAAATCTGTATTCAGTTGGTTAGATGCTCACCTGAAATCAGGAGACAAGGGAACAGAACAACTAGTGAGGTTTGGTAATTGCCAGTTGTCCATGAATAGCCTCTGCTCTGCCATGTGCCTTCACCTTGCTCCCTCCTCTTATCTAAAATTGGCATTTACCTCTCCAGAATGAGGAAACCATTGAGGAAGTGTTCAAAGACCAAACTCTATCGCAATTGACCCAAAAGAAAATTTTGAGTTGACGTGATTTCAAAATGGGAAGGGAGTAAGTTCATTCTTGGGTTCTCCCACTCATAAAGGTAGTTTCAAGGAGCTCTTCAATATTAATTAGTAGACTGTGAATTCAGTTCTGTGCAATTATGATGAGCCAATTTGGGGAGGATGAAAGAGCTAACTTCTCGTATTTTTGAATTACTCATCTAGAGGCCTGAATATTTTTGTATTTCCATATTTCTCGAGTAGCACTTAATTTAATCTTAGCCCCATTTCTTTCAATAAACCATTGTTGCATCTCATAAGCAGCACAGCTTCTTCCTCTAACTCATCTCCCCGTGAAATTGGTTTAATGAAGCAGAAAGGTATGAAGCATTAGCAACAGTGGAATCTGTGTGGTAGCAGTTCATTTTTCAGAGGCACTCACATTTCCACCCTAATTTATAAAATCAGCACACAAATGATTTTTATCACAGCCATTACATCAGTATAAATTACGGCCTTTTCTATAACACGGCAGTTAGTCAAACTGTTGAAATGATATCTATTAGTCAAGGGATGGGGAGGGGGTGCACGGAGAGGTAGGAAAGAGTTAGTGAAAATGAGGGCTGATGGTTGTCTTACAGAAACACCAATATTAATTTACCATAATGAACAGCGATGGGGTATTTTGCAAATGTACAGATGAAAATTAAATGCGCAAAGTGAAGCAAATGGGTCAATTTGTTCAGGACAAAGAAAAGGACCTTCAGTAAACAAAACGGTCCTATATAGAGACCGACAGTGATGCAATTAGTCAGGCACTCCTCCTGGCCAGTGGGCAGGCTGCAGCCGCCCTGGGCAGGGGCCATTGTTGTTGCCTCTCGCGTGGGTGTCTTCATTTATCTCATTGTAGGAACTGTCATCCTAGTTTTTTTTTGCCCTGCAGCCTCACCGTGTCAAATCCATCCTGCCAGAGCCTCCTTGGAGAGTACTGCCCACTGACATCTCCTCCTTTCTCCACTGCCACCTAGGTCGCTTGCCAGAACCTTGTAGCCACCCCCTTTCAAGTTAGGCAAACCTCAGTCATCTGATCTCATTAATATGAGCTTTGTGATCATTTAGGGATTGGGTTCACTGTTCCCTTTGCTCTCACTGTGAACCACAGTTTACCAAGCAAACAACTTACTGGTTTGACAGTTTCTTTTAGAGAGATGGTATGGATGGATGGTATAAGATGAGTTTAACCTTAAAAGAAAGTAAGTTCACATACTCCAGAAGTGACATTCAACCATAAACAATTTGTGTATGAATTGAAAGCTATTGTCGTCCATTGAATGGCATGGTCACTCTGGGTAGACCTCTGTGCTGTGAATTCTATGTGACAGTAATTAAACAATATTGAAAAAGTATCCCTTCTTCATACCAGCTTCACTACCATCTACCAGTCTACCTTACTGACAATATATAAAATGTTTATGGGCAGGTCTAAGTTCTATGTTTATTCAATAGCTCATTCCATTAACAGATATTTTTCAGGCATATGCTATGTGCCAGGGACCAGACTAGTGGTTGGGATCCAATGGCAAATGAGCCTTCTAGTGGAGAAAACAATCACTGAACAAGTAATTCCAAGCAAGTTTTATGGGGTTTCTGCGGTTGGTTGTAATTCCACATTGGTTTCTCTTAATTATGTCTCATTACCCTCAGTCAGGGTGTATTCAGGGAATACAGATTCACTGATCATAGGTAGTCACCATGTCTGTTTAGTCACCACTGAAAGTCGTTCAGTTGTGTCTGACTCTTTGCCACCCCATGGACTCTATACAGTTCATGGAATTCTTTAAGCCAGGATACTGGAGTTGGGTAGCCTTTCCCTTCTCCAAGGGATCTTCCTAACACAGGGATGGAACCCAGGTCTCCCGCCTTGTAGGCAGATTCTTTACCAGCTGAGCCACAAGGGAAGCCCAAGAATACTGGAATGGGTAGCCTATCCCTTCTCCAGCAGATCTTCTCGACCCAGGAATTGAACCAGGGTCTCCTGCACTGCAGACAGATTCTTGACCAGCTGAGCTATCAGGGAAGCCCCTAGCTTCCTTGGTCACCATATCTAGACGCATACTAGTTTTGTTTGTTTGTTTGTTTTTTAACCAAATTTGGTATTCTCTTTAATGATGTGAAAGTACAACTTATCATTGATTTCTTCAGATCTCAACCTTGCAATCCAGTAGATCTTAGTATTTTTCAATAGACAGTTTTTTAGCAGTTAGGAAATAGACTCCAATGAAATTTGGCACCTTGGTGAACATTATAAATGTTTGCTTGTATTGAATGAGGTTAATTGTTCACTAGCCCACTAATGTTAATATTGGACAAGCTAAAATTAGTAATCAGTTCAGTTCAGGTCAGTCACTCAGCCGTGTCCGACTCTTTGCGACCCCATGAACTGCAGCACACCAGGCCTCCCTGTCCATCACCAACTCCTGGAGTTCACTCAGACTCACGTCCATCGAATCTGTGATGCCATCCAGCCATCTCATCCTCTGTTATCCCCTTCTCCTCCTGCCCCCAATCCCTCCCAGCATCAGAGTCTTTTCCAATGAGTCAACTCTTCACATGAGGTGGCCAAAGTACTGGAGTTTCAGCTTTAGCATTATTTCTTCCAAAGAAATCCCAGGGCTGATCTCCTTCAGAATGGACTGGTTGGATCTCCTTGCAGTCCAAGGGACTCTCAAGAGTCTTCTCCAACACCACAGTTCAAAAGCATCAATTCTTCAGCGCTCAGCCTTCTTCACAGTCCAACTCTCACATATCTGGTATCAAATGTCCTAAAATAGAATTGCAAATCTTTTTTGCTTTGTTTTTTTCTTTTTTCTAAGCACTTTTTTAAATTGAAGTATTGTTAATTTACAATGTGTTAATTTCAAGTGTACAACACAGTGATTCAGTTTCATATATATATTCTTTTATATATATATAGGTATATATTGTTTATCAAATTCTCTTCCATTATAGGTTATTACAAGGTATTGAATATAGTTCCCTGTGCTGTACAGTAAGTCCTTATTGTTTACCTATTTTATATACAGTAGTGAATATATGTTAATCCAAAACTCCTAATTTATCTCCCCCCCACCCTGCTATCATTGCTAACCATAAATTTGCTTCTATGTCTATGAGTCTATTTCTGTTTTGTAAATAAGTTCATTTGTATCATTTTTAAATTCCACATATAAGTGATATTTGTGATACCATATGATATTTTCTTTATCTTCCTTACTTCCCTTAATATGATAATCTCTAAGTCCTTCCATGTTGCTGCAAATGGCATTATCTCCTTCTTTTTATGTGAGTAATATTCCACTGTATATATATGTGTGTGTGTGTGTGTGTGTGTGTATACCACATTGTCTTCATCCATTCATCTGTCAATGGACATTTAGGCTGCTTTTATGAACATAGGGGTGCATGTATGTTTTCTAATTAAAGTTTTGTCTGTGTATACATCCAGGAGTAGGATTATTGAATCATATGGTAGTTCTATCTTTAGCCTTTTACGGAACCTCCATACTGGTAGTACCAATTTACATTCTCATCAACAGTGTAAGAGGGTTCCCTTTTTTCCACAACCTTTCCAGCATTTATTATTTGTAGACTTTTTAATGATGGCCTTTCTGACTGGTGTGAGGTGATACCTCATTGCAGTTTTGATTTGCATTTCTCTAATAATTAGCCTCTTGATGAAAGTGGACTAAAAAGCCTCTTGATGAAAGTGAAAGTGGAGAGTGAAAAAGTTGGCTCAACATTCAGAAAACGAAGATCATGGCATCTGGTCCCATCACTTCATGGGAAATACATGGGGAAACAGTGGAAACAGTGTCAGACTTTATTTTTTGGGGCTCCAAAATCACTGCAGCCATGAAATTAAAAGATGCTTACTCCTTGGAAGAAAAGTTATGACCAACCTAGATAGCATATTGAAAAGCAGAGACATTACTTAGCCAACAAAGGTCCATCTAGCCAAGGCTATGGTTTTTCCAGTGGTCATGTATGGATGTGAGAGTTGGTCTGTGAAGAAAGTTGAGTGCCAAAAAACTGATGCTTTTGAACTGTGGTATTGGAGAAGACTCTTGAGAGTCCCTTGGACTGCAAGGAGATCCAACCAGTCCATTCTGAAGGAGATCAGCCCTGGGATTTCTTTGGAAGGAATAATGCTAAAGCTGAAACTCCAATACTTTGGCCACCTCATGTGAAGAGTTGACTCATTGGAAAAGACTCTGATGCTGGGAGGGATGGGGGGCAGGAGGAGAAGGGGACGACAGAGGATTAGATGGCTAGATGGCATCACTGACTCAATGGACATGAGTCAGTGAACTCCAGGAGTTGGTGATGGACAGGGAGGCCTGGTCTGCTGTGATTCATGGGGTCGCAAAGAGTCGGACATGACTGAGCAACTGAACTGAACTGAACTGAACTGAATAATTAGCAATATTAAGCATCGTATGCCTATTGGCCATCTGTATGTCTTCTTTAGAGAAATATCTAGGTCTTCTGTCCATTTTTTCTGATTGGGTTGTTTCTTTTTGACACCAAGCTGTATGAGCTATTTGTATATTTCCGAACTTACTCCCTTGTCAGTCACATCATTTGTAAATGGGTTATCTTTTTGTCTTCTTTATGGTTTCCTTTAACTGTACAAAAGATGTTAAGTTTAATTAAGCCCTATCTGTTTTTGTTTCTATTTCCATTACTCTAAGAGACAGATCCAAAACAAAATTGCTGTGATTTATGTCAAAGAGTGTTTTGCCTAGATTTTCCTCTAAGAATTTTATAGTATCTAGTCTTACATTTAAGTCTTTGATCCATTTTGAGTTTATTTTTGTATATGATGTTAGAAAATGTTCTAATTTCATTCCTTTACAAGTAGCTGTCCAGTTTTCCCAGAACCACTTATTGAAAAGACTATCTTTTCTCCATTGTATATTCTTACCTTCTTTGTTGTAGATTAAGTGACCATAAGTGTGTGGGTTTATCTCTGGGGTTTTTATCTTGTTCCATTGATCTATATGTCTGTTTTTGTGCCAGTACCATATTTTTTCAATGACTGCAGATTTGTAGTACTGTCTGAAATCAGGGAACATGATTCTTTCAGTTTTATTCTTCTTTCTCAAGATGCTTTTGACTATTTGTTTTGGGGGGATTTCCATAAAAATTTAAAAATTTTTGTTATGGTTCTGTGAAAAATGCCATTGGTAATTTGATAGGGATTGCATTGAATCTGTACCCTGGGTAGTAGTGAAGTAGTGAAGTCGCTCAGTCATGTCTGACTCTTTGTGACCCCATGAACTGTAGCCTATCAGGCTCCTCCATCCATGGGATTTTCCAGGCAAGAGTACTGGAGTGGGTTGACATTTCCTTCTCCAGGGGATCTTCCCGACCCAGGGATCAAACCTGGGTCTCCCACGTTGTAGGCAGATGCTTTACCATCTGAGCCACCAGGGAAGTCCACCCTGAGTAGTATGGTCGTTTTAACCATATTGATTCTTCCAATCCAAGAACACAATATATCTTTCTATCTCTTTGTATCATTTTCAGTTTCTTTCATCAGTGTCTTACAGTTTTCTTAGTACAGGCATTGACACTCCTTCATTAGATTTATCCCTTGGTATTTCATTCTTTTTGAAGTGATTGTAAATGGGATTGTTTTCTTAATTTCTCTGATAGTTTATTGTTAGTGTATAGAAATGCAAAACATTCCAAATTTCTTGATGAACGCTAGTGGTTTTCTACTAGAATCTTTAGGTTTCTCTATGTATCACATCATGTTATCTGCAGACAGTTTTACAACTTTATTTTTAATTTAAATTCCTTTTATTTATTTTTCTTGCCTGACTGCTGTGGCTAGGATTTCCAAAACTTTATTGAATGAAAGCAGCAAGAGTGAGCATCATTCTCTTATTGGTTATCTTAGAGGAAATGCTTTTGAGTTTTGACTGTTGTGTATGATGTTAGCTATGGGTTTGTCACATATATAGCCTTTATTATACCCACTTTCTTGAGAGTTATTTTTATCATAAATGGATATTTAATCTTATCGAAAACCTTTTTCTGCCTCTATTGAGATGATCATATGGTTTTTTTTTCTTCATTTTGTCAATGAGCTGTATCACATTGATTGATTTGTGGATATTGTAAAATCCGTGCATCCCTGAGATAAATCCTCCTTGACCATGGTGTACGATCCTTTTAATGTACTGTTGGATTCAATTTGTTAGTATTTTGTTGAGGATTTTTGCATCTATGTTCTTCAGTGATATTGTCCTGTAATTTTCTTTTTTTGTGTGTTATCTTTGTCTGGTTCTGGTACCAGGATGATGGTGGCCTCATAGAATATATTTAGAGGTATCTCTTCCTCTGCATCTGGGAAGTATAGGTGTTAACTCTTCTCTAAATGTTTGGTAGAATTCACCTGTAAAGCCATCTGTTCGTAAACTTTGGCCTTTTGGGAGTTTTTAAATTACTGACTCAATTTCAGTGCTGGTAATTGATCTGTTCATATTTCTATTTCTTGCTGGTTCAGTCTTGGGAAATTGTACCTTTCTGAGAATTTGTCCATTTCTTCTAGGTTGTCCATTTTATTGGCATATAGTAGCTCGTAGTAGTCTCTTATAATTCTTTGTATTTCTGTGGTGTCAGTTGTAACTTCTTTTTCATTTCTAATTTTATCGATTTGGGCCCTCTCTCTTTTTTTCTTGATGATTTTGGCTAAAAAGTTTTTTTGTTTTATAAATTTTGTATATCTTTTCAAAGAACCAGTTTTTAGTTTCATTGATCTTTTCTATTGTTTTTTGCACTCTCTATTTCATGTATCCTCATATTTTCTATGTGATTTAAAAGACAAATGCTTAAAATCATAAATTATGTGTTTTTGTTTATGGACATACATTTATGTAGATATGTAATGTGTGACAATAACAATATAAAAGGTGGAAAGAGCTGTAAAGGGGCAGAACTTTGCATATATTGAAAGGCAGATGTTCTTAATTTAAATTCACTTGTTATAAAGTTAGGATATTAATATTATTTATAATCTCTAGGGTAGCTACTAAGAAAAAAGCCTAAAAAACATATACAAGAAAATAACTGAGAGGGAATCAAAGTGGTACACTAGAAAAAAATTATTCACAACAGAAAGCAGTAATGGAGAAAGTAAAGGTGAAAAAAGGTATAAGACATACGAAAAACAGTTCATAAAATGGCAAAACTTAACTCCTTCCCTTTTAGTAATTACTTTAGATAAAATGATTTTTAAACTCTCTAATTAAAAGGCAGACATTGGCAAAATGAATAATTACACATGGTTCAACTATCCATTTACAGAAGACTAAATTTAGATCCAAATACACAAATAGCCTGAAAGTAAAAGAAGGGAAAAGATATTCTGTGCAAATAGCAGCCAAAAAAGCTGATATGGCTATAGTAATATCCGAAAAATAGACTTTAAGACAAAAAAATTGTTACAAGAGATAAAGGATGACATTATATATTGATCAAAGGAATAATCCATCAGGAAGATATGGCAATTATAAAGATAGATGCATTTAATAACAGAGCCCCAAAATACATGGAAAAACTGACAGAACTGAAAAGAGAAGTAGACATTTGTGAAATAATAGTTGGAATCTTAAATATCTCATTTCAAATAATGGATAGAACAAGTAGACAGAAGATGAATAAAGTATCAGGGGACTTGAACAGCACTATAAAACAAATTAGACTTAATGGAGATACAGAACATATCACCTGACAACAAAATGTGAATTCTTCTCAAGTGTGAATGAAACATTCTGTAGGACAGACCATATGTTAAGACACAAAACAAGTTTCAAAAAATTTTTCAAAATTTAAATCATATAAAGAATCTAATCATAATGAAATGAAACTAGAAGTCAATAACAGGAGGAATACACAAATTTTTAATATTGAAATTAAACACTACACAGTTAAACAATCAAGTTGAAGAAAAAAATGCAAGTGAAATTAGAAAATACTTTGACATGAATGAGAACAAAACACAACATATTGACATGTATGAGGTGCAAGAAAATAGTGCTCAGAGGGATATTTATAGCTATGAATTTATATATTATAAAGAAAGAAAAATCCCAAATTAATAACTTAACTTTGTGCCTTAAGGAATGAGATAAAGAAGAGTAAGCTAAATAAAAAGCTACCCAAAGGAAATAATAGTAAAGATTAAAGTGGAGATAATTAAAATAGAGAATATAAAAACAATAGAAAGAATAAGTGAAACCAAAAGTTGGTTCTTTGGAAAGATCAATAAAACTGAAAATTGTTTAGTGAAACTAACCAGGAAAAAAAGAGAGAAGACTCAAATGACTAAAATCATAAATGAAAGTGGCATTATTACTTTAGACCTTACAGAAACAGAAAGGATTATAAGAGAATACTATGAACACTTGTATGCCAACAAATTATATAACCTATATGAAATGGACAAATTCCTAGTTGCACACAAACTACCAAACTGACTTCAGAATAAATACAAAATGTGAAAGACATAACAAGTAAGGAGATCGAATCAGTAACCATCTCAACAAAGAAAGGCCCAGGACCGAAAGACTTTTGGTGAATTCTACCAAATATTGAAAGAAAAATTAACATCAGTGGTTCTCAACTCTTTAGGTGAGAGGCTAAAACTTCCTAACTCATTCTATAAAGCCAGCATTACCCTGATACCAAAGCCATACAAAGACAGCACAAGAAAAGGAATACACCAATACCTCATTTGTATATAAATGTAAAAATCCTTAATACCAGAAAATTGAATCCATCAGCATCTTGAAAAGATTATACACCATAATCAAATGGGATTTAGCTTAAGAATGCAAAGATGCTTCAATATATGAAAATCATTCAATGTAATACAGCACATCAATAGACAAAGGAAAAAACTCATGTCTCAACATAGAAAAATCATTTCACAAAACCCATCATTATTCCATGACAAAACACAAATAAGAAATAGAAGTTAGTCAACATGGTAATGGTCCTATATGAAAAACTCATGTTGTGCGTGTGTTCAGTCGCCACGTTGTGTCCCACGGACTGCGACATGCCAGGCCTCCCTGTCCCTCACCATTTCCTGGAGTTTGCCCAAGTTCAGGTCCACTGAATCAGTGATGCCATCCGACCATCTCATCCTCTGTCGCCCTCTTCTCCTTCTGCCTTCAGTCTTTCCCAACATCAGGGTTTTTTCCAGTGAGTTGGCTAACCAGGAAAAAAAGAGAAGAATCAAATTACTAAAATCATAAATGAAAGTGGCATTATTACTTTAGACCTTACAGAAACAGGATTATAAGAGAATACTATGAACATTTGTATGCCAACAAATTAGAGGCAAATTAGGTTCACATCAGGTAGCCAAAGTGTTAAAACTTCAGCTTTGGCATCAGTCCTTCCAATGAGTGTTCAGGGTTGATTTCCTTTAGGACTGACTAGTTTGATCTCCTTGCAGTCCAAGGGACTCTTAAGAGTCTTCTCTAACACCACAGTTCAAAAGCATCAGTTCTTTGGTGCTCAGCCTTCTTTATGATCCAACTATCACATCCATACATGACTACTGGAAAAACCATAGCTCTGACCATACAGACCTTTGTCGGCAAAGTGATGTCTCTGCTTTTTAATATGCTGTCTAGGTTTGTCATAGCTTTTCTTCCAAGGAGCAGGAGTCTTTTAATTTCATGGCTGCAGTCACCATCCACAGTGATTTTGGAGCACAAGAAAATAAAATCGGTCACTGCTTTCACTTTTTACCCTTCTATTTGCCATGAAGTGATGGAATCATATGCCATGACCTTAGTTTTTTGAATCAAAGTTTAGGGTGGTGTCATCTGAATATCTGAGGTTATTGGTATTTCCCCCAGCAATCTTGATTCCAGCTTTTGCTTCATCCAGCCCAGCATTTCACATGATGTATTCTTCATAGAAGTTAAATAAGCAGGGTGACAATATATAGCCTTGTTGTACACCTTTCCCTATTTTGAACCAGTCCATTGTTCCATGTCCAGTTCTAACTGTTGCTTCTTAACCTGCAAACAGGTTTCTCAGGAGGCAGGTAAGGTGGTCTGGTATTCCCATCTCTTTAATAATTTTCCAGTTTGTTGTGATCCACAGAGTCAAAGGCTTTTTAGCATAGTCAATAAGGCAGAAGTAGATATTTTTTTTCTGAAATTCCCTTGCTTTCCCTATGAGCCAACGAATGCTGGCAATTTGATCTCTGGTTCCTCTGACTTTTCTAAGCCCAGCTTGTATACATATATCTTGAAGTTCTCAGTTCACGTACTGCTGAAGCCTAGCTTGAAGGATTTTGAGCATAACCTTAATAGCATGTGAAATAAGCAGGACTGTACAGTAATTTGAACATTCTTTGGCATTGTACTTCTTTGGGATTGGAATGAATATGACCTGTTTCAGTTCTGTGGCCCCACTGCTGAGTTTTCCAAATTTGCTGACGTATTGAGTGCAACACTTTAACAGCATCATCTTTTCGGATTTTAAATAGCTTATCTGGAATTCTATCACCTCTAGCTTTGTTCATAGTAATCTTTCCTACTTGACTTCACAATCCAGGATGTCTGGCTCTAGGTGAATGATCACACCATTGTGGTAATCCAGGTTTAGACCTTTTTTGTATAGTTTTTCTGTGTATTCTTGCCAGCTCTTCTTAATCTCTTCTGCTTCTGTTCAGTTCTTGTCATTTCTGTCCTTTATCATGTCTCTTGGGTTTTGGAAAAAGCTGTTTGCTACTACCACTGTATTCTCTTGACAGAACTCTGTGAGCCTTTGTCCTGCTTCATTTTGTAATCCAAGGCCAAACTTGCCTGTTACTGCATGTATCTCTTGACTTTCTACTTTTGCATTCCAGTCCCCTATGATGAAAAGGACATCTTTTTTGGTGTTAATTCTAGAAGATCTTGTCAGTCTTCATAGAACTGGTCAACTTCTTAGGCATCAGTAGTTGGGGCATAGACTTGGATTACTGCTATATTAAATGGTTTGTCTTGGAAATGAACCAAGATCATTCTACTGTTTTTGAGATCGCACCCAAGTACTGCATTTCTTCTAAGGGATTCTTGCCCACAGTAGTAGATATGGTAGTCATCTGAATTAAATTCACCCATTCCTGTCCATTTAGTTCACTGATTCCTAAAATGTCGATGTTCACTCTTGCCATCTCCTGCTTGCCTATGTCCAATTTACCTTGATTCATGGACCTGATATTCCAGGTTCCTATGCAGCATTGTTCTTGCAGCATCAGACTTTACTTTCACCACCAGACACATCTATAACAGAGTGTCATTTCTGCTTTGGCCTAATGACTTTGTTCTTTCTGGAGCTATTAGTAATTGCTCTCCAGTTCACCTGGTAGTATATTGGACATCTTCCAACCTGGGGGGCTCATCTTCCAGTGTCATAGCTTTTTGCCTTTTTATAGTATTAATCCTGTTCATGAAGTTCTCATGGCAAGAATACTGGAGTGGTTTGCCTTTCCCTTTTCCAATGGGCCACGTTTTTTCCAGAACTTTTCACTGTGACCCATCCATCTTGTGTGGTCCTGCAAGGCATGGCTAATGGCTTCATTGAGTTATGCAAGCCCTTTCACTATGACAAGGCTGGGAACCATGAAGGGATTTACAACATGGATGAAACTCAAAAATATTACGCTAAGTGAAAGAAAATAAGAAGTAAGAAACCTTCTTACCCCCTTCCTCCACCTTGCAAAAACTCATATGTGATTCAGTTTATATGAAATATCTAGAATTAGCAGATCTAATTATTCCTAGGGAATGTGGGAGGGAGGTTGGGAGGTGACTGCTCAAAGGGTATGGAGCTTTCTTTTGGAAAGATGAAAATATTTTGGTGTTAGAGATGATGGTTGCACAATATTGAGAATGTACTTAACACTTCTGAATTGCATACTTAAAGTACTTAATTTTATGTTATACAATTTTCACATAAATCTAAAAGTGATCACTCTAGCTGTCATGAGGAGACTGGATTTAAAAATAGCATGAATGGAGATGAGACACTTAGAGGCTATCACAGTGGTCCAGATGAGAGATGACAGTAGCCTGAATTAAGGTGCTAGCAGTAAGAATGAAGAGAGGCAAATTAGTTTTAGTTATTTAGAAACCAGTATGCCACGTCCAAGGTCAGGAACAGTGGCTGTGAGGAGATACCCCACATCCAAGGACAAAGGAGAAGCCCCAGCAAGACTGTTCAGTTCAGTTCAGTCGCTCAGTCGTGTCTGACTCTTAGTGACCCCATGAATCGCAGCACGCCAGGCCTCCCTGTCCATCACCAACTCCCGGAGTTCACCCAGACTCATGTCCATCTAGACAGTGATGCCATCCAGCCATCCCATCCTCTGTCGTCCCCTTCTCCTCCTGCCCCCAATCCCTCCCAGCATCAGAGTCTTTTCCAGTGAGTCAACTGTTCGCATGAGGTGTCCAAAGTATTGGAGCTTCAGCTTTAGCATCAGTCCTTCCAAAGAAATCCCAGGGCTGATCTCCCTCAGAATGGACTGGTTGGATCTCCTTGCAGTTCAAGGGACTCTCAAGAGTCTTCTCCAACACCACAGTTCAAAAGCATCAATTCTTCAGTGCTCAGCTTTCTTCACAGTCCAACTCTCACATCCATACATGACCACAGGAAAAAACCATAGCCTTGACTAGACGGACCTTAGTTGGCAAAGTAATGTCTCTGCTTTTGAATATGCTACCTAGGTTGGTCAGAGGGGCAAATTCACATTTAGAATCAAACCCCATTCACGTCAGAGACGCTCAGAGTGCTCAAACAAACCTTGTGCACACCAGGACTCAGGGACCCCACAGAGACTGAGAAAGAACTGTGTTTGAGCATCTCCTGTGGAGGTACAGGTCAGCAGTGGACTGCCACAGGGGCAGGGGTTCTGGATGCAGCAGACTTGGGTTTAGCATAAGCCCTCTTGGAGGAGGTGGACATTAAGCCCACCATAGAGCTGCCAGAACTTACACAGGACTGGGAAATAGACACTTGGAGGGAACAAACAGAACTTTGTCCAACAGGACCCAGGAGAGGGGAGCAGTGACCTCACAAGAGACTGGCCCAGACTTGCCTGTAGGTATCTGGGAGTCTCCAGCAGGGGTGTGTGTTGGTGGTGGCCTGCTGCAGGGTTGGGAGCACTGAATGTGGCAGTGCATTAGTGGAATCTTTTGAAGGAGGTCACCGTTATCTTCATTACCTCCACCATAGTTTGGCCCCACATGAACAGCAGGGAGGGAACACAGCACCACCCATCAACAGAAAATTGGATTAAAGATTTACTGAGCATGGCCCTGCCCACAGAACAAGACACAGTTTCCCCCATTGTCAGTCTATCCCATCAGGAAGCTTTCATAAACCTCTTATCCCTCTCCATCAGAGGGTAGACAGACTGAAAACCACAATCACAGAAAACAAACCAATCTAATCACATGGACCAAAGCCTTGTCTAACTCAATGAAACTATGAGCCATGCCGTGTAAAGCCACCCAAGACAGACGGGTCATGATGGAGAGTTCTGACAAAATGTGGTCCATTGGAGAAGGGAATGGCAAACCACTTCAGCACTCTTGCCTTGAGTACCCCATGAACACTATGAAAAGGCAAAAAGATAGGACACTGAAAGAAAAACTCCCCAGGTCGGTAGGTGCCCAATATGCTACTGGAGATCAGTGGAGAAATAACTCTAGAAAGAATGAAGAGACAGAGCCAAAGCAAAAACAACACCCAGTTGTGGATGTGACTGGTGATGGAAGCAAGGTCCGATGCTGTAAGGAGCAATATTGCATAGGAAACTGGAATGTTATGTCCATGAATCAAGGCAAATTGGAAGTGGTCAAACAGGATGTGGCAAGAATGAACATGGACATTTTAGGAATCAGCGAACTAAAATGGACTGGAATGGGTAAATTTAACTCAGATGACCATTATATCTACTACTGTGGGCAAGAATCCCTTAGAAGAAATGGAGTAACCATCATAGTCGACAAAAGAGTCTGAAATGCATTACTTGGATGCAATCTCAAAAACGGCTGTTTGTTTCCAAGGCAAACCATTCAATATCACAGTAATCCAAGTCTATGCCCCTACCAGTAATGCTGAAGAAGCTGAAGTTGAACGGTTCCATGAAGACCTACAAGACCTTCTAGAACTAACACCCAAAAAAGATGTCCTTTTCATTATAGGGGACTGGAATACAAAAGTAGGAAGTCGAGAAATACCTGGAGTAACAGGCAAACTTGGCCTTGGAGTACAGAATGAAGCAGGGCAAAGGCTAATAGAGTTTTGCCAAGAGAATGCACTGGTCATAGCAAAGACCCTCTTCCAACAACACAAGAGAAGACTCTACACATGGACATCATCAGATGGTCAACACTGAAATCAGATTGATTATATTCTTTGCAACCAAAGAAGGAGAAATTCTATACAGTCAGCAAAAACAAGACCAGGAGCGGACTGTGGCTCAGATCATGAACTCCTTATTGCCAAATTCAGACTTAAATTGAATAAAGTAGGGAAAACCACTAGACCGTTCAGGTATGACTTAAATCAAATCCCTTACAATTATATAGTGGAAGTGAGAAATAGATTTAAGGGACTAGATCTGATAGACAGAGTGCTTGATGAACTAAGGATGGAGGTTCATGACATTGTACAGGAGACAGGGATCAAGACCATCCCCAAGAAAAAGAAATGCAAAAAAGCAAAATGGCTGTCTGGGGAGGCCTTACAAATAGCTGTGAAAAGAAGCAAAGTGAAAAGCAGAGGAGAAAAGGAATGATATACCCATTTGAATGCAGAGTTCCAAAGAATAGCAAGGAGAGATAAGAAAGTCTTCCTCAGCAATCAATGTAAAGAAATAGAGGAAAACAATAGAATGGGAAAGACTAGAGATGTCTTCAGGAAAATTAGAGATACCAAGGGAACATTTCATGTAAAGATGGGCACAATAAAGACAGAAATGGTATGGACCTAACAGAAGATATTAAGAAGAGGTGGCAAGAATACACAGAAGAACTGTACAAAAAAGAGCTTCACGACCCAGATAATCACAATGGTGTGATCACTCACATAGAGCCAGACATCTTGGAATGTGAAGTCTAGTGGGCCTTAGGAAGCATCACTACAAAGCTAGTGGAAGTGATGGAATCCCAGTGGAGCTATTTCAAATCCTAAAAGATTATGCTGTGAAAGAGTTGTACTCAATATGCCAGCAAATTTGGAAAACTCAGCAGTGGCCACAGGACTGGAAAAGGTCAGTTTTCATTCCAATCCCAAAGAAAGGCAATGCCAAAGAATGCTCAACCTACCACACAATTGCACTCATCTCACACTCTAGTAAAGCAATACTCAGAATTCTCCAAGCCAGGCTTCAACAATACATGAAACGTGAACTTCCAGATGTTCAGGCTGGTTCTGGAAAAGTCAGAGGAACCAGAGATCAGATTGCCAGCATCTGCTGGATCATTGTAAAAGCAAGAGAGTTCCAGAAAAACATCTATTTCTGCTTTATTGACTATGCCAAAGCCTTTGACTGTGTGGATCACAATAAACTGTGGAAAATTCTGAAAGGGATGGGAATACCAGACCACCTGACCTGTCCCTTGAGAAATCTGTATGCAGGTCAGGAAGCAACAGTTAGAAATAGACATGAAACAACAGACTGGTTCCAAATAGGGAAAGGATTACTCAAGGCTGTATATTGTAACTCTGCTTATTAAACTTATATGCAGAGTACATCATGAGAAACGCTGGGCTGGAAGAAGCACAAGCTGGAATCAAGATTGCCAGGAGAAATATCAATAAACTCTGATATGCAGATGACACCACCTTATGGAAGAAAGTGATGAAGAACTAAAGGGCCTCTTGATGAAAGTGAAAGAGGAGAGTGGAAAAAGTTGACTTAAAGCTCAACATTCAGAAAACGAAGATCATGGCATCCAGTCCCATCACTTCATGGGAAATAGATGGGGAAACAGTGTCAGATTTTATTTTTTTGGGCTCCAAAGTCACTGCAGATGGTGACTGCAGCCATGAAATTAAAATGCAGTTACTTCTTGGAAGAAAAGTTATGACCAACCTAGACAGCATATTAAAAAGCAGAGACATTAGTTTGCCAACAGAGGTCCGTCTAATCAAAGCTATGGTTTTTCCAGTAGTCATGTATGGATGTGAGAGCTGGACTATAAAGAAAGCTGAGCACCACAGAATTGATGCTTTTGACCTGTGGTGTTGGAGAAGACTCTTGAGAGTCCCTTGAACTGCAAGGAGATCCAATGAGTCCATTCTAAAGGAAATTAGTCCTGAATATTTATTGGAAGGATTGATGTTGAAGCTGAAACTCCAATACTTTGGCTACCTGATGGAAAGTGCTGACTTATTTGAAAAGACCCTGATGCTGTGAAAGATTGAAGGCAGAAAGAGAAGGGGACCACACAGGATGAGATGGTTGGGTGGCATCACCAACTCAATTGACATGAGTTTGGGTAAACTCTGGGAGTTGGTGATGGACAGGGCAGCCTGGCATGCTGCAGTCCATGGGGTGGCAGAGTCGGACATGACTGAGAGACTGAACTGACTGATGCATATGACTTGGTAGCCAGCAAGATGAAGAGTGTATAACTGACACGGAAGATTTCTCCAAGGTTTGGAGGCTGGGTGCCAAGGCATACCACAACACCATTGGGATTAAAGCCTATTTTACAGATACAAAACTGGATGCCATTGGCTGCCTGTTGTCACATAGTGAGCCAGTAAGGGAAGTATGCCAGTGCTGCTCTCCTGCTGTCCCGACTTCACATATGATACAGCAAATACGAGTAGTGACTTAAATCACTAGAATGTTTTCAAATAACTGCATAATTGGTTTCTTTTTTTAAAAAAATGCATATGATTTAGTCTGTCTTTTAAAATATTAACTGGCTGTGCCAGGTCTTAGTTGTGGCACACAGGATCTTCTGTCTTTGTTGTGGCATGCAGAATCTTTTCGTTGTGGCATGTGAACTTCATCTTGACACATGGGATCTAGTTCCCTGACCTGAGATGGAACCTAGACACCCTGCATTGGAAGTGTGGAGTCTTAGCCACTGGACGACCAAGGAAGTCTCTATAACTGGCTTCTTATTTGCCTTTATTTTATTTTATTTTTTTAACTGAAGTATAGGTGATATTCATGGGGTTCTCAAGATTAACCCTGGGATTTCTTTGGAAGGAATGATGCTAAAGCTGAAGCTCCAGTACTTTGGCCACCTCATGCAAAGAGTTGACTCATTGGAAAAGACTCTGATGCTGGGAGGGATGGGGGGCAAGAGGAGAAGGGGACGACCAAGGATGAGATGGCTGGATGGCATCACTGACTAGATGGACATGAGTCTGGGTGAACTCCGGAAGTTGGTGATGGACAGGGAGGCCTGGCATGCTGCGATTCATGGGGTTGCAAAGAGTCGGACATGACTGAGCTACTGAACTGAACTGAACTGATAGGTAATGTACAAAGTTGTGTCAGTCTCTGCTGTACAGCAAAGTGACTCAGTTATACACATATATACATTATTTTTTAATATTCTTTTCCATTATGGCCTATCCCAGGAGATTCAGTATAGTTCCCTGTGCTATACAGGACCTGGTTTTTATCCACCAACCCTAAACTCCCAGTCCATCCCTCTCCCTCTCCTTCTTGGCAACTACAAGTCTGTGAGTCTGTTTCTGTTTTGTAGATAGGTTCATTTGTGCCCTGTTTTAGAGTCCATATATAAGTGATATCATATGATATTTGTCTTCCTCTTTCTGACTTACTTCACTTAGTATGATAATCTCTAGTTGCATTATTTGCCCTCATTTTAATACCTGTGGTTAGAACGATAAAGTTTTAGCCATGATCATATTCTAATGTCACCTGTCAATGCAGGAGATGTGGGTTTAATCCATGGGTCGGGAATATCCCCTGGAAGAGGGCATGGCAACCCACTCCAGTATTCTGGCTTGGAGAATCCCATGGACACAGAAGCCTGGCAGGATATAGTCCACAGGGTTGCAAAGAATTAGACGCGACCGAAGCGACTTTCCATGCAGGTTTGCACATTCTGATGTAAATACATCTCTCCTCTCTGAGCCCCCAGTGTCTGCCACCTCCCTTTAGGATGCTTTCTATCCGGTACTGACAACCTGAAAAGACTCTTCTCTTATTGGCCTTCCTCCTTCCACTGACACAACCCAGGAACTTGCTGTAGCTCCTCCTTCTCTCTCTGAAGCAATATAGTGGTAAGGGACTGAATTTCTGCCGCGTGAAGCCTTCTGGCGTTGAAATGGAAATGAGCCACTCAGAGCATCCCAAGTACAAGGATGAGTAGAAGAGGCTTTGGGCTTGGGCTTGGGGGCTGGGCAGAAAGAAAGAGACAAAGCAGTGACCCTGTCACAGAGGGACCTCAGTCCCAGGTGGCGGGAGGCAGTGGGCTGGGAGCACAGCAAAACCTCAGCTGCTGGAGAGCAACAGCCAGGACCTTTTGTCTCATAATGTATGGAAGAGTGTGTGTATGTATGTGATGATGATGATTAAACGGTACATGGTATCAGCGAAAATTGTTAGCATGGATGCTGATTAGGGATGCTGAAGAACTAATAGTATGGAAGGAAACTGGAAAAATTGGTCTGAGTGTGGAAAAGTAATACTAATTACAATCATTTATGCGAACTGCTTACCATTTATGACTAATTACCACCCAACACAATAACCATTAGGTATATCATTAAATATGTGTCAGATTAACTTTGTTGTCAGTTTTATTTGTGATTAGAACAGTAAACTCTGCATGTATGCTAGTGCTTAATAGTTTGTTGCTCATGCAAGCACGGCTGTCAGCTCACGATTTGAAAAAACATTGTGTTAAAGGCTGGAGCGTGGCAGGCTTTGAATTCCAGGCTAAGTAGTTTCTAGTTAATTTAGGAGGCAATGGGGAGCCCTTACAGAATAATCAACAGGGACGATACATGATCAGTGCTGTACTTTAGGAATAACAGACTGCCAGGGCTGGAATATTCCTTAGAGATTAATCACCCAATAGCCACCAGCCAGGAGGCACTGGCAACTACACTGGAAGTTCTGGAGTGATTGTCAAGATTACAGATAACTACACTCAATATTTTGTAATAACCTATAAGGGAAAAGAATCTGAAATATATATATATATATATGCATAACTGAATCACTTTGTTGTACACCTGAAACTAACACAACATTGTAAATCAACCATTCTTCAGTCAAAAATAAAATTTAAAAAAAAATTTCAGAAAGATTAAAGGGAACCTTGTACTTCTCCATAATAAATCTGTGCAGGTCAACTACAAAGTCAGTATTATTTGTTGTAGGCTGGAATCAATCAAACTGGGACACTGATCAGAAGCACTAATGGGCAGTTATGAAATTTTGATCAATTTTTTTAAGTGGGGAAATAAGATAATAGTTTCTTAACACATGAAAATTTTAACATTATAAAAAATTTTCTAATCATAGGCTACATAGGTTAAAAATGAAACAAAAGGGGTCATGCATGGTGAAACAGGAGGCTTTATTATAATCCAACCCATTATTTCATTTACAGATGGGGAAATCAAGGCTAGAGAGGGATGGAACTTGCCTTAGAGGAAAATGGATAAATTGATTGGACAGTAATTGTGGAAGGTGGGTAAGACTAGAGACCACAAAACAATTTCAGTAGCAAATCAAGGTGCCTAAATTAGGGTGGTAAAAATTGATCTACAAGGGAGAATGGTAGATGGGAAAGGATGAAAAGACAGTGCCAGACAGGACCACTGGTTGTATGTGGGCAGAAAAGAAGCAAAAAGTTGAAGATGAGTCTGAAATCCCCAGTGTGCCTGAATGGGGCAATGATGGCATCATTAGCAGAAATATAGAAGTCTGGAGGAAGAATTGGTTTTGAAGTAGGGCCGAATCATAAGTTTGGGTCTAGACATTTTGACCATAACTTGTAGTGTTGCATATTCAAAAAGAGAATGACAATAGAAATTAGAAACACTTGGCCTTAAATACTAACTTCTTTACACTGTGTGGCTTTTGGTAAGGAATTTTTCCTTTGACTCTCAGTTTCCACATCTGTAGATCTGGGGTGATGGTATCTGCCTTATTAGTGAGAAGATTAAATGGGAGGATGTATATAAAGTGCCTCGCATACTATCTAACAATTGGCAAGTACTTATTACTCTTCCCTGGAGAAAGCATAGAGATAGAAATATTTAAGAAGAGGCAGTTAAGAAATAAAGAAGAATTCAGGAACAATGTCAATGGGTGGTTTAGTCACTAAGTCATGTCTGACCCCATGGACTATAGCCTGCCAAGCTCCTCTGTCCATGGGATTCTCCAGGCAAGAATACTGGAGTGGGTTGCCATTTCTCCAGGGGATCTTCCTGACCCAGGAATCAAACCCAGGTCTCCTGCATTGCAGGCAGATTCTTTACCAATGAGCTACAAGGGAAGCCCAAGAGATGAAAGATCCCAAGCTATATTTTTGGGATCTAACTGTAAAACACTGATAATACATTCCCAGGGTTTCTGGGAGGATGAAGAGCAAAATACAGGAGAAGCCACACTTACCGAGAATTTGGGAAGGACTCCAGCAAAAGAACTTGCAGGAATGGACAGAGGACATAGAGAACACACTGTCAATGAAACCAAGGGAGGCAAAATAATTTGAAAGTGGAAAGTTTGGTTCATGGGTCAAATACAGTAAAAAGATCTAGAAAATGAAGCCAGAGATGAGGCCATTTTGGAAGTCACTATTACAGACAGAAGAGCATTCAGTTCAGTTCAGTTCAGTTGCTCAGTCGTGTCCGACTCTTTGTGACCCCATGAATCACAGCAGGCCAGGCCTCCCTGTCCATCACCAACTCCCAGAGTTCACTCAAACTCACGTCCATCGAGTTAGTGATGCCATCCAGCCATCTCATCCTCTGTCGTCCCCTTCTCCTCCTGCCCCCAATCCCTCCCAGCATCAGAGTCTTTTCCAATGAGTCAACTCTTCTCATGAGGTGGCCAAAGTACTGGAGTTTCAGCTTTAGCATCATTCCTTCCAAAGAACACCGAGGACTGATCTCCTTTAGGATGGACTGGTTGGATCTACTTGCAGTCCAAGGGACCCTCAAGAGTCTTCTCCAACACCACAGTTCAAAAGCATCAATTCTTCAGCACTCAGCTTTCTTCACAGTCCAACTTTCACATCCATACATGACTACTGGCAAAACCATAGCCTTGACTAGATGGACCTTTGTTGGCAATATAATGTCAGATTTGAATATGCTATCTAGGTTGGTCATAACTTTCCTTCCAAGGAGTAAGCATCTTTTAATTTCATGGCTGCAGTCACCATCTGCAGTGATTTTGGAGCCCCCAAAAATAAAGTCTGACACTGTTTCCACTGTTTCCCCATCTATTTCCCATGAAGTGATGGGACCAGATGCCATGATCTTCATTTTCTGAATGTTGAGCTTTAAGCCAACTTTTTCACTCTCGTCTTTTACTTTCATCAACAGGATTTTTAGTTCCTCTTCACTTTCTGCCATAAGGGTGATGTCATCTGCATATCAAGGTTATTAATATTTCTCCCAGCAATCTTGATTCCAGCTTGTGCTTCTTCCAGCCCAGTGTTTCTCATGATGTACTCTGCATATAAGTTCAATAAGCAGGGTGAGAATACACAGCCTTGATGTACTCCTTTTCCTATTTGGAACCAGTGTGTTGTTCCATGTCCAGTTCAAACTGTTGCTTCCTGACCTGCATACAGATTTCTCAAGAGGCAGGTCAGGTGGTCTGGTATTCCCATATCTTTCAGAATTTTCCTCAGTTTATTGTGATCCACACAGTCAAATGTTTTGACATAGTCAATAAATTAGAAATAGATGTTTTTCTGGAACTCTCTTGCTTTTTCCATGATCCAGCAGATGTTAGCACTTTGATCTCTGGTTCCTCTGCCTTTTCTAAAACCAGCTTGAATACCTGGAAGTTCACAGTTGACGTATTGCCTGGCTTGTAGAATTTTGAGCATTACTTTACTAACATGTGAGATGAGTGCAATTGTGCAGTAGTTTGAGCATTCTTTGGCATTGCCTTTCTTTGGGATTGGAATGAACTGACCATTTCCAGTCCTGTGGCCACTGCTGAGTTTTCCAAATTTGCTGACAAATGAGTATAGCACTTTCACAGCATCATCTTTTAGAATTTGAAATAGCTCAACTGGAATTCCATCACCTCCACTAGCTTTGTTTGTAGTCATGTTTCCTATTGCCCCGAGACATCACATTCCAAGATGTCTGGCTCTAGGTGAGTGATCACACCATCGTGATTATCTGGGTTGTGAAGCTCTGTTTTTGTACGGTTCTTCTGTGTATTCTTGCCACCCCTTCTTAATATCTTCTGCTTCTGTTAGGTCCATACCATTTCTGTCTTTATTGTGCCCATCTTTGCATGAAATATTCCCTTGGTATCCTAATTTTCTTGAAGAGATCTCTAGTCTTTCCCATTCTGTTGTTTTCCTCTATTTCTTTGCATTGATCGCTGAGGAAGGCTTTCTTATCTCCCCTTGCTATTCTTTGGAACTCTGCATTCAGATGCTTATATCTTTCCTTTTCTCCTTTGTTTTTCACTTCTCTTCTTTTCACAGCTATTTGTAAGGCCTCCCCAGACAGCCATTTTGCTTTTTTTCATTTCTTTTCCATGGGGATGGTCTTGATTCCTGTCTCCTGTACAATGTCACTAACATCCATCCATTGTTCTTCAGGCACTCTATCAGATCTGGTCCCTTAAATCTATTTCTCACTTCCACTGTATAATCATAAGGGATTTGATTTAGGTCTTACCTGAATGGTCTAGTGGTTTTCCCTACTTTCTTCAATTTAAGTCTGAATTTGGCAATATGGAGTTCATGATCTGAGCCACAGTCAGCTCCCAGTCTTGTTTTCGCTGACTATATAGAGCTTCTCCATCTTTGGCTGCAAAGAAGAGCATTATGAATGAATTAAATAAGAAAGTGGAGCAGCAGAGACAGTAAAGAAAAGGTAAGTCTTTCAACATGGGCTGTGCAACAAGAAGGGTAGAGGTGATAGTAATCCAGAAGAATAACTGGTATAAGGGAAGATTATTTCAGGCTACTTAAAACCTGAGCATGATGTATACCAAGGGAATAATTCCAGTGGAGAGGAATAGACTGATAATGCAGAAGAGAGAGGTCACATTTGTAAAGGAGTCCCTATTAAGCTATGCCTATGCAGCCCCAGTCTATGGTCACTCTAATGAGGCATTTGAGGATGACCTAATGTTTGAGAGAAGTCACCTGAGGTCAAACTAGGAGCCAGCAATCCTATTGGAGCTGTTTGCCTATCCATGTGAACAAACTACCCCAAGTAAGGAGATAATCTTCTGTGTGTGTGTGTGATACAAGACATAATTTAGAGACTCTCAGCTCTGAGTGTGGTTCCCCAAGGCAGGGGGCTCAAAATTCTGTTCCTTAGGACTTTTTGATATAATTATGCCTTAATTACTTAACAGTCATTAAAATTAAACCTCCTATTCTCTTTAAAGTATGGAACAAGACCTAGAGGTCCACTATTCCTACTTGACATTATTCCGAATATACACAGGCTAATATAATTAGACAAGAGAAAAATAAGAGATTAAAAAAATTGGAAGAGAGACTTCTAGAATGGCAGTATGAAGAGCTTGGCAGACATTCTCCCCAGCAAAACAACCATTTAGTGGGCGAAAATTGTTTTGAAAAACAACCATTTAATGGGCGAAAATTGTTTTGAAAAAACACACAAATCTTTAAAGTCTCTGGAAATTGACTCAAGACATAAAGAACGTGGAGGAGCATTTATTCAAGAAAACGTACTAAATCTTGGTAATACGATCAGAGTCTGTGACATGTAAGCCAAACATTCTCCCAACCCCTGTCCTACTCCAGGTCAGTGATGGGAGTTCTATTCCAGCCAGTTGCGGCTAAGAAGAACTACTATTTGGGGAAGTACAGCCATGAGGACAAGTGTTCCTTGCCTCTAATGAGCTGCCATTTGTAGGGCAAGGTCTCTGTCCCAATCCTCACAGGCTGAGAATATTGAAGTTCCAATCTCTACTGCCCCAGCTCACTCAGAGGTCACAGGTTCCATGCTTGGAGAGCAAGCAAGCAAAACAATCAGGGGCTTTGATCTCCCCTACACCGCCTGATTGTAGAACGTGAGTGTCACTCAGAGATACAGACCACTGATCCACCCTCGGGCTCCAGGATGATAGTGTGGAGATTCTGCCCATCGAGAGAAGTGGACTGTAAATATGAAGGATTCTGAAACTCTGATAGAAGGTGTTATTTAAAACAATGGAAACCTTTCTGGCAAGCTCTTAAGAGAGGACTGGTAGCTATGTGAGATTAGTAGCAGCAAGTGAAACTACCTAGAACTTAAACACAGAATCAAGGAGAGAGATAAGAGCCTTGGGTCCCCAAAAGGCTGAAAGCATGCACTAGGCTGAAGCAGACTTGAAAACATTACCCCAGTTGCAGATAGACCCATCCACCTAGAGTGGAAGCCTCATTGGTACTGGAGGATTAAGCACAGTCTCTGACCAAATGCTGGCTGAAAAATAAGCTATCCTGGCCCAGGAGCAAATCCGTGGAAGCCTGAGGGGATTTTTACTTCAGTACTCACTGTGAGAGCCTAGTTGAGCTATAGAAGGTAAAACTCCTGAAAGTGTGGGAATTCCACCCACCCTGCATGCACCCACGCCTGGGTACCCTGGAGTTCTTAACTCACAGACTTGTTCACATTGAGCCTCCAGAAATCCATCAATTACAGTTCAAATTTTCTTACTCCACATTAGTTCCCATGGAGATTTCTTCTTCAGTAAGTTGTGAGTCTCTGCATTCACCTGTTGGTCTCTCCAGTTTGGGGACAGTGATTTGCCCCATTCTCTCACTTATCTTATAGATCTAAAAAGAGCTGTTGATTTTTCAGTTTGTTCAGCTTTTTTACTTATCATTAGGACAGAGTGGCAGCCCTCAAGCTTTGTATGTTCCAGACCAGTATCCAGGACAATTTTTGTCTTTTAGGTGGTATATTTGAGCCATTTAAATTTAAGGTAACTATTTTTTAAATTTTTCTTAATTATTGAAGGATAATTGCTTTACAGAATTTTGTTTTCTGTCAAACATCAACATGAATCAGCCATAGGTATACATATATCCCCTCCCTTTTGAACCACCCTCCCATCTCCCACCCCATCCCACCCCTCTAGCTTGATAGAAAGCCCCTGTTTGAGTTTC
Organism: Budorcas taxicolor; assembly: GCF_023091745.1. NCBI lineage: Eukaryota > Metazoa > Chordata > Mammalia > Artiodactyla > Bovidae > Budorcas > Budorcas taxicolor. The sequence goes on from NC_068935.1 coordinate 48,075,427, forward strand.
CTGAGCCATACAGCAAATTCCTGTTGGCTATCTATTTGACATATGGTAATGTAAATTTCCATGTTACTCTTTCCATACATCTCACCCTCTCCTCCCCTCTCCTCACGTCCATAAATCTATTCTCTATGTCTGTTTCTCCATTGCTGCCCTGTAAATAAATTCTTCAGTCCCATTTTTCTAGATTCTGTAAATATGTGTTAGAATACGATATTTATCTTTCTCTTTCTGACTCATTTCACTCTGTATAATAGGTTCTAGGTTTATCCAGATCATCAGAACTGACTCAAATGTGTCCCTTTTTATGGCTGAGTAATATTCCATTGTGTATATGTACCACAGCTTCTTTATTCATTCATCTGTCTATGGACATCTAGGTTGCTTCCATGTTCTAGGTATTGTAAATAGTGCTGCAATGAACAATGGAATACATGTGTCTCTTTCGATTTTGGTTTCCTCAAGGTTTATGCCTAGGAGTAGGATTGCTGGGTCATATGGTGATTCTATTCCTAGTTTTTTAAGGAATCTCCATGCCGGCTTCCATAGTGGCTGTATCAGTTTACACTCCCACCAACAGTGTAAGAGCATTCCCTTTTCTCCACACCCTCTCCAGCATTTATTGTTTGTAGACTTTTTGATGACAGGCATTCTGCCTGATGTGAGGTGAGATCTCATTGTGGTTTTGATTTGCATTTCTCTAATAATGAGTGATGTTGAGCATCTTTTCATGTGTTTGTTAGCCATCTGTATGTCTTCTTTGGAGAAATGCCTGTTTAGATCTTTTTCCCACTTTTTGATTGGGTTGTTTGTTTTTTGGTATTGAGTTGTATGAGCTGCTTGTATATTTTGGAAATTAATCTTTTGTCAGTTGTTTTATTTGCTATTATTTTCTCCCATTCTGAGGACTGTCTTTTCACCTCGCTTTTAGTTTCCTCTGCTGTGCAAAAGCTTTTAAGTTTAATCAGGTGCCACTTGTTTACTTTTGTTTTTATTTCCATTCCTCTAGGAGGTGGGTCATAGAGGATCTTGCTTTGATTTATGTCATCGAGTGTTCTGCCTATGTTTCCCTGTAAGAGTTTTATAGTTTCTGGCCTTACATTTAGGTCTTTAATCCATTTGAGTTTATCTTTGTGTATGGTGTTAGGAAGCATTCTAATTTCATTCTTTGGCATGTAGCTGTCCAGTTTTCCCAGCACCATTTATTGAAGAAGCTGTCTTTGCCACATTGGATGTTCTTGCCTCCTTTGTAAAAAATAATGTACCCATAGGTGCATGGGATTATTTCTGAGCTTTCTATCTTCTTTCATTGGTTTATATTTCTATTTTTGTGCCTGTACCATACTGTCCTGATGACTGTAGCTTTGTAGTATAATCTGAAGTCAGGAAGGTTGATTCCTCCAGCTCCATTCTTTCTCAAGACTGCTTTGGCTATTTGGGGTCTTTTGTGTACCCATATGAATTGTGAAATTTTTTTGTTCTCAGTTTAGTTCAGTCGCTCAGTCATGTCCAACTCTTTGTGACCCCATAGACGGCAGCACACCAGGCTTCCCTGTCCACCACCAACTCCTGGATCTTACTCAAACTCATGTCCATTGATTTGGTGATGCCATACAACCATTGCATCCTCTGGCAGCCCCTTCTCCTCCTTCCTTCAATCTTTCCAAGCATCAGGGTATTTTCCAGTGAGTCAGTTCTTCACATCAGGTGGCCAAAGTATTGGAGTTTCAGCTTCAGCATCAGTCCTTCCAATGAATATTCAGGATTGATTTCCTTTAGGATGGGCTGGTTGGAACTCCTTGCTGTCCAAGGGACTCTCAAGAGTCTTTTCCAACACCACAGTTCAAAAGGATCATTTCTTCAGAGCTCAGCTTTCTTTATATTCCAACTCTCACAGCCATACATGACTACTGGAAAAACCACAGCTTTGACGAGACAGACGTTTGTTGACAAAGTAATGACTCTGCTTTTTAAAATGCTGTCTAGGTTGGTCATAACTTTTCTTCCAAGGAGCAAGCATCTTTTAATTCCATGGCTGCAGTCACCTCTACAGTGATTTTGGTGCCCAAAAAGATAAAGTCTGTCACTGTTTCCATTGCTTCCATTCCCATCTATTTGCCGTGAAATGATGGGACCAGATGCCATGATCTTAGTTTTCTAAATGTTGAGTTTTAAGCCAACTTTTTCATTCTCCTCTTTCACTTTCATCAAGAGGCTCTTTAGTTCTTCTTTGCTTTCTGCCATAAAGGTGGTGTCATCTGCAAATGTGAGGTTATTGATATTTCTCCCGGCAATCTTGATGACCACTTGTGCTTCATCCAGTCCAGCATTTCTCATGATGTACTCTGCCTATAAGTTCAATTAGCAGGTTGACAATATACAGCCTTGACGTACTCCTTTCCCTGATTTGGAACCAGTCTGTTGTTCCATGTACAGTTCTAACTGTTGCTTCCTGACCTGCATACAGATTTCTCAAGGGACAGGTCAGGTAATCTGGTATTCCCATCTCTTTAAGAATTTTCCAGTTTGTTGTGATCGAGTCAAAGGCTTTGGCATAGTCAATAAAGCAGAAGTAGATGATTTTCTGGAACTCTCTTGCTTTTTCGATGATCCAGTGGATGTTGGCAATTTGATCTCTGGTTACTCTGTCTTTTCTAAATCCAGCTTGAACATCTGGAAGTTCACGGTTCATGTATTGTTGAGGCCTGGCTTGGAGAATTTTGAGCATTACTTTGCTAGCATGTGAGATGAGTGCAATTGTGTGGTAGGTTGGGAATTCTTTAGCATTGCCTTTCTTTGGGATTGGAATGAAAACTGACCTTTTCCAGTCCTGTGGCCACTGCTGAGTTTTCCAAATTTGCTGGCATATTGAGTATAACACTTTCACAGCATCATCTTTTAGGATTTGAAATAGCTCAACTGGAATTCCATCACCTCCACTAGCTTTGTTCGTAGTGATGCTTCCTAAGGCCCACTTGACTTTGCATTCCATGATATCTGGTTCTAGGTGAGTGACCACACCACTGTGGCTTTCTGGGTCATGAACCTCTTTTTTGTACAGTTCTTCTGTGCCACCTCTTCTTAATATCTTCTGCTTCTGTTAGGTCCATACCATTTCTGTCCTTTATTGTGCCCATCTTTGCATGAAATGTTCCCTTGGTATCTCTAATTTTCTTGAAGACATCTCTAGTTTTTCCCATTCTGTTGTTTTCCTCTATTTCTTTGCACTGATTACTGAGGAAGGCTTTATTATCTCTCCTTGCTATTCTTTGGAACTCTGCATTCAAATGGGTATATCTTTGCTTTTCTCCTTTGCCTTTTGCTTCTCTTCTTTTCACAGCTATTTGTAAGACCTCCTCAGAAAACCATTTTGCCTTTTTTCATTTCTTTTTCTTGAGGATGGTCTTGATTCCTGTCTCCTGTACAATGTCACTAACCTCCATCCATAGTTCTTCAGGCACTCTGACTATCAGATCTAAACCCTTGAATCTATTTGCCACTTCTGCTATATAATCGAAAGGGATTTGATTTAGGTCATGATCTAGTTGCTTTCCCTACTTTCTTCAATTTAAGTCTGCATTTGGCAATAAGGAGTTCATGATCTGAGCCACAGTCACCTCCCGCTCTTCTTTTTGCTGACTGTATAGAGCTTCTCCATCTTTGGCTGCAAAGAATATAATCAATCTGATTTCAGTGTTGACCATCTAGTGATGTCCAGTCTTTGCTATGACCAATGCATTCTATTGGCAAAACTCTATTAGCCTTTGCCCTGCTTCATTCTGTACTCCAAGGCCAAATTTGCCTGTTACTCCAGGTATTTCTTGACTTCCTACTTTTGCATTCCAGTCCCCTATAATGAAAAGAACATCTTTTTTTGAGTGTTAGTTCTAGAAGGTCTTGTAGGTCTTCCTAGAACCATTCAACTTCAGCTTCTTCAGCATTAATGGTAGAGTCATAGACTTGGATTACTGTGATATTGAATGATTTTCTTTGGAAAGAAGCAGAAATCATTCTGTCGTTTTTGAGACTGCATCCAAATACTGCATTTTGGACTCTTCTGTTGACTATGATGGCTACTCCGTTTTTGTTTTTGTTTTGTTTTCCTAGTTTTATGGAAAATGGCATTGGTAATTTGATAGGGATCGCATTGATCTGTAGATTGCATTTGGTAGTATAGTCATTTTCACAATATTGATTATTCCTACCCAGGAACATGGAATATCTCTCCATCTGTATATTTCATCTTTGATTTTTTTCATTAGTGTCTTATAATTTTCTGTGTACAGTTCTTTTGTCTCCTTAGGTAACTTTATTCCTAGATATTTAATTCTTTTTGTTGCAGTGGTGAATGGGATTGGTTCCATTATTTCTCTTTCTGATTTTCATTGTTAGTATATAGACATGCACATGATTTCTGTGTATTGATTTTGTATCCTGCAACTTTGCTAAATTCCCTGATTAACTCTAGTAATTTTCTGTACTGTCTTTAGGTTTTTCTAAGGGCCTAGATCTGACAGATAGAGTGCCTGATGAACTATGGAATGAGGTTCATGACATTGTACAGGAGACATGGATCAAGACCATCCCCATGGAAAAGAAATGCAAAAAAGCAAAATGGCTGTCTGGGGAGGCCTTACAAATAGCTGTGAAAAGAAGAGAGGTGAAAAGCAAAGGAGAAAAGGAAAGATATAAGCGTCTGAATGCAGAGTTCCAAAGAATAGCAAGAAGAGATAAGAAAGCCTTCTTCAGTGATCAGTGCAAAAAAATAGAGGAAAACAACAGAATGGGAAAGACTAGAGATCTCTTCAAGAAGATTACAGATACCAAGGGAACATTTTATGCAAGGATGGGCTCGATAAAGGACAGAAATGGTATGGACCTAACAGAAGCAGAAGATATTAAGAAGAGGTGGCAAGAATATACGGAAGAACTGTACAAAAAAGATCTTCACGACCCAGATAATCATGATGATGTGATCACTAATCTAGAGCCAGACATCTTGGAATGTGAAGTCAAGTGGGCCTTAGAAAGCATCACTACGAACAAAGCTAGTGGAGGTGATGGAATTCCAGTGGAGCTGTTTCAAATCCTGAAAGATGATGCTGTGAAAGTGCTGCACTCAATATGCCAGCAAATTTGGAAAACTCAGCAGTGGCCACAGGACTGGAAAAGGTCAGTTTTCATTCCAATCCCAAAGAAAGGCAATGCCAAAGAATGCTCAAACTACTGCACAATTGCACTCATCTCACATGCTAGCAAAGTAATGCTCAAAATTCTCCAAGCCAGGCTTCAGCAATACGTGAACCGTGAACTCCCTGATGTTCAAGCTGGTTTTAGAAAAGGCAGAGGAACCAGAGATCAAATTGCCAACATCCGCTGGATCATGGAAAAAGCAAGAGAGTTCCAGAAAAACATCTATTTCTGCTTTATTGACCATGCCAAAGCCTTTGACTGTGTGGATCACAATAAACTGTGGAAAATTCTGACAGAGATGGAAATACAGACCACCTGACCTGCCTCTTGAGAAATCTGTATGCAGGTCAGGAAGCAACAGTTAGAACTGTACATGGAACAACAGACTGGTTCCAAATAGGAAAAGGAGTATGTCAAGGCTGTATATTGTCACCCTGCTTATTTAACTTCTGTGCAGAGTACATCATGAGAAATTCTGGATTGGAAGAAATACAAGCTGGAATCAAGATGGCCGGGAGAAATATCAATAACCTCAGATATGCAGATGACACCACCCTTATGGCAGAAAGTGAAGAGGAACTAAAAAGCCTCTTGATGAAAGTGAAAGAGGAGAGCGAAAAAGTTGGCTTAAAACTCAACATTCAGAAAACGAAGATCATGGCATCTGGTCCCATCACTTCATGGGAAATAGATGGGGAAACAGTGGAAACAGTGTCAGATTTTATTTTTTGGGCTCCAAAATCACTGCAGATGGTGACTGCAGCCATGCAATTAAAAGATGCTTACTCCTTGGAAGAAAAGTTATGACCAACCTAGATAATATATTCAAAAGCAGAGACATTACTTTGCCGACTAAGATCCGTCTAGTCAAGGCTATGGTTTTTCCTGTGGTCATGTATGGATGTGAGAGTTGGACTGTGAAGAAAGCTGAGCACCAAAGAATTGATGCTTTTGAACTGTGGTGTTGGAGAAGACTCTTGAGAGTCCCTTGGACTGCAAGGAGATCCAAGCAGTCCATTCTGAAGGAGATCAGCCCTGGGATTTCTTTGGAAGGAATGATGCTAAAGCTGAAGCTCCAGTCTTTGCCCACCTCATGTGAAGTGTTGACTCATTGGAAAAGACTCTGATGCTGGGAGGGATTGGGGGCAGGAGGAGAAGGGGATGACAGAGGATGAGATGGCTGGATGGCATCATGGACTTGATGGACGTGAGTCTGTGTGAACTCCGGGAGATGGTGATGGACAGGGAGGCCTGGCGTGCTGCGATTCATGGGGTCGCAAAGAGTCGGACATGACTGAGCGACTGGACTGAACTGGGTCTTGTAATCAAGTGGTTTCCTTTGTGTGAGTTCTCACTATTTGATACTTCCTAGTGTTAGTTCTCTGGTAATCTAGGGTCTTGGAGTCCGTGCTCCCACTCCAAAGGCTCAGGGCTTGATCTCTTTGATGCCAGGCACCACCATCTTCATTCATTCATTCATTCAACAGGAATTTATAACATACCTGCTATATGTGGACTGTAGAACTTATGACCTGTGTGTTCCCTCAGAGTGAAGAAAAGCAAAAGCTGGTTTAGATTCTGAAATGCAGCTATTTTCTGAGATTCTTTAGAAATGCAGCAAATCTCTCCACATACCATGAGCTGGAGCACCCTGTGACTGCAGTAGTTAGACTCCACTCCGTTTTTCACTACCCTAAGGTAACTATTGATATGTTAGAACTCTGTCCCTTTTAGTTTGTTTCCTCTGGTTCTTGTTCCTCTTCTTCTCTTTTCTTAACTTTCTGTGAGATTCTTGAACACTTTTTAGGATTATTTATTGATTCATTTAAAGTGTTTTAGAGCCTGTCTCTTTTTGTACTTTTCTTAGTGGTCACTCTGAGTATTACAATATAGTTTTGTGACTTATTACAGTCTCCAGGTACCACCATTTACTAGTTTGGGTGTATATTCGAAGAAACTGAAATCAAGGTAGTGGCACCCCTATGTTCACTGAAGCATATAGCCAAGACATTGAAACAATCTAAGTGTCCCTCAACAGATGAATGGATAAAGGAAATGTAGTATATATAAAATAGAATATCATTCAACCATTATAAAGAAGAAAATTCTATTTGTGACTATATGGGTTAAACTTGAAGGCATTATTTCTTTTTTAAAAAATTGAAGTATAGTTGAGTTACAATATTGTGTTAGTTTAAGGTGTATGGTAAAGTGATTGTGTAACACATTATATATGTTATTTTTATAAGTTATTTTCCATTATCAGTTATTACAAGATATTGAATATAAGTCCTTATTGGTTATCTATTTTATATATAATGGTGTTTGTATGTTCATCCCAAACTCCTAATTTGTCCCCTCAACACACATATTTCCTCTTTAGTAAACATAAGCTCATTTTTGAAATCTGTGACTGTTTCTGTTTTGTAAATAAGTTCATTTATATCACTTTAAAAAAATTAGATTTCAAGCAGAAGCGGTATCATATATTTTTTCTTCTCTGTCTGACTTACTTCACTCAGTATGGCAATCTCTGCCTCCATGTGTTGCTGCAAATGGCATTTTTTAATTCTTTTTTATGGCTGAGGTATATTCTATCACATATATGTACCATGTCTTCTTTGTCCATTTATCTATCAATGGACATTTAGGTTGCTTCCATGTCTTGGCTATTGTAAATAGTGCTGCTATGAACATAGGGGTGCATGTATCTTTTCTAATTATAGTTTCATCTGCATATATGCCCAGGAGTGGGATTGTTGGATCATGTGGTAGTACTATTTTTAGTTTTTAAAGAAACCTCCATAGTGACTACTCCAGTTAATATTCCCACCAGCAGTGTGGGAGGGCTCCCTTTGCGTCACACCTTCTCCAGCATTTATTATTTGTAGACTTTTTTGATGATGGGCATTCTGATGGGAGGGCCCCCAGGTGGCACTCAGGGTAAAGAACCACCCGCCAATGCAGGAGAAGATCCCCTGGAGGAGGGCATGGCAACCCACTCCAGTATTCTTGTCTGGAGAATCCCATGGACAGAAGAGCCTGGCAGGCTGCAGTCCATTGGGTCACAAAGGGTCAGACATCACTGAAGCAACTTAGAATGCATGCACACATTCTGATGGGAGTGAGATGATACCTCACTGTAGTTTGGATTTGCATTTCTCTGATAATGAGTGATGTTGAGCACCTTTTCATGTGCTTTTGGCCATCTGTATGTCTTCTTTGGAGAAACACCTGTTTAGGTCTTTTGCCAATATTTTGATTGGGTTGTTTTGTTTTGTTTTGTTTTATATTGAGTTGTATGAGCTCTTTGTATATTTTGCAAACTAAGTCCTTATTAGTTACATCATTTGCAGATATTTTCTCCCATTACATAGATTATAGATTATCTTTTTGTTTTGTTTATGGTTTCCTTTGCTGTGCAAAAGCTTATATGTTTGATTATGTCCCATTTGTTTATTTTTGCTTTTATTTCTATTGCCTTGGGAGACTGACCTAAGAAAAATTGCTATGATTTATGTCAAAGAATATTCTTGCCTATATTCTCTTCTAGAAGTTTTATGGTGTCATGTCTTATAATAAGCCATTATTATAAGACATTATTTAAGTCTTATTTTAAGCCATTTTGAGTTTATTGTTGTGTATGGTGTGAGGGTGTGTTCTAACTTCATTGATTTATATGCAACTGTCCAGCTTCCCCAATACCATTCGCTGAAGAGACTATCTTTTTTCCCATTGTATATTCTTCCCTCCTTTGTCAAAGGAGGGAATTACTCCTTAATTAATATTAACAAAATCCCCTCATTTATCTATTATGTCTGTTCAGTCTTTCATTAGATATTTACTGAGTGCCTACTATTAAGTAGGAACAGCAGTGAACAAAGCAAAGCCCCTGACCTCATAGACCTTATGTTTTAATGGAGAGGGAGACAGGCAATAAAAAAATAATATGCCAGGTGATGCTAAGTAGAATAAAATAATAAAGCATTTAAAAGAACTAAGAAATGCCTAACATGGTAGAGTTGCTATTTTATACATAATGGTCAGGGAAGGGCTTTCTTATAAGGTGACATTTAGGCATAAACCTGAAGGAAATTAGGAGGTAAGACATGTATATGTTCATTCATTTCAAAAATATTCATTAAGTACCAACTCAATGGACATGAGTTTTTTTTTAATTCCACAGTCAACTGTTTAATTATTTTTAACTTAAAAAATTTTTTTTATTTCTTTCTTTATTATTATTATTATTATTTTAGTTTGAGCAAGCTCCGGGAGTTGGTGATGGACAGGGAAGCCTGGTATGCTGCAGTCCATGGGGTCACAAAGAGTCAGACACACTGAGCGACTGAACTGAACTGAAGTGCATACTCTGTGTCAAGCACAGTTCTAGACTCTTGGGTTACAGCAGCAAACAACAGACAAAAAAAAAATCTCGCCCCTGTGGTTCACACAGTCAAGTGGAAGAAGACAGAAACAAGCAATAAAGGTAGTAAGAAATTCATTGTGTACTAGGTGATATGTGCTATGGATAAAAGAAAAAGTAGAGTAGGCTAAGAGGGATCAAGAGCACCAGATCCAGAGTTTTCAAGTTTAAATAGATGACATCATGGGGGTAAAGAAGGTCTAAATCATGAAGGGCCTTGTCGACCATTGAATGGATTTTGACTTTTACTCTGAAAGCCACTGGAGCCACAGGAGAGTTTTGTATGGAACAGTGATGTGACATAACTTCCATTTTTGAAGGATCAATATGACTGCTATATTGAAAATGAACTCTATGAAGGAAAGATAAAAGTAAAGAGAATCATTAAAAGGCTCTTGTCATCACCCAGTCAAGGGATGATGGTGACTCGCAACGGGGTGTCAGCAATGGTGAGGGTGACAGTGATTGAATTCTGGTTATATTTTAACCATTTTTTTGGAAATGTACACACTGCTTTATTTATTCATTTTTGGTTGTGCTTGGGTCTTTACTGCTACATACGAACTTTTTCAAGTTGAGGACAGCAGGAACTACTCTCTGGTTGCAGTGTGTGAGCTTCTTATTGCAGTGGCTTCTCTCATTGTGGAGCAAAGTCTCTAGGCACATGGGTTTCAGTAGTTGTGACTTGCTGGCTCTAGAGCATTCAGGTTTCAGTAGTTGTGACACACAGGCTCAGTAGTTGCATGGTGTGGGCTTGAGAGCACATGCTCAGCAGTTGTGGTACACAGTTTTAGTCGCTCTGCAGCAACGTGGAATTCTCCTGGACCAGGGTTTGAACCCATGTCCCCTGTATTGGCAGGGGGATTCTTAACCACCATGCCACCAAGGAAGTCCCCTGGTTATATTTTAAAGGTAGAGAGAAAAGCATTTCCTGAAATATTGAATGTCGGGGATGATGGGAGAGGAGTCAAGGATGACTCCAAGATTTTTGGCCCTAACACTGAATTGATGGAGTTGCCATCAACTGAGATGGGAAAGTTTGTGATTAAAGAAGTTTTGGAAGGGTGTGGGAAGATCAAGAATTCAGTTGTGTGCATAAGCTGTTTACAGGACAACTAAGTGATGGTGTCAAGTGGAAAGTTGGATGTGTTCTAAACTGGTATGCTCCAGAGAGGTCTGGGATATATATATTTGGTTTGACTACAAACAAATGAAACTTTGCAATTTAAAGCTATGAGACAAAATGGAATCACTAAGGAAGTAGTGAATGTAGATACTGAAGAGAGAGAGCCTGAGACCTGGGGTTGAGAGATGAAGAAGAGGCAGTAAGGGAACCTAAGAATGAGTACTCACAGAGGTAAAGAGAGAATGTGCCCGTATCCATTGGGGAAAAGAATACTTGGGTGAGACAGAACAGCAAGTACACAGAGCCTAAGGCTAGATTCTGTAGGGCATTAGTGTCTGTCTTTCATTATTTTTTCTCTATGCAGAAATTTTTACTTTTATGTAGTGAGATCTATAAATCTTTTTATGACTTTGAGGTTTATGTCAGGTTTTGAAAGGCCTTGTTAAAGTCATCCTACTACCATTTAAAATAGAGTAATTTTCCTTACTAATTTAAAATACCAAATATATCATATACTAAATTCCCATATGTGTACTTGGATCTGTTTTCCATTGATTTTTCTGTCTAACTGTGGGCCTGTTCCAAATGGCCTTAATTAATGAAGATTTTATAATGTGCTGTATATGAGTTAAGTCTATCCCCTCTCATTGCTTTTCTCCTTCAGAGTTCTTCTGGCTATTATATTTTTCCATAAGAATCTTTGACTCAGTTTATTTGTTCTTGCCCTCTAATCCTTTGTATATTTGTATGTTTATTGTGACCATGTTAAATACCAGAATTAATTTAGGGAAAATCGACATCTTTATAATATTGTGTGTTTCTAGGCAGGCATAAAGTATGCCTTTCTATTATAATTATGTCTTTATGTGCCTTAGTTGCATTTACAATTTTTCATCTACATATTGTATTTTGCTTGATAACTTTATACATAGATCATATACCATTTTTCTCTTGTAAATGGGATCTGTCTTTCCTGTATGCTAAATAGTTGTGGCTTACACATGGAAATGTGTTTTTATGTCATTTTGCTACCCATTCACTCTACTGCATCTTATTGTTTATAGTGGTTTTTCTGTTCATTATGCTGGACTTGCCTGGTATACAATCAAAGAATCTACAAATAATGATAATTTTGCATCATTCCAGTTTTTTAAACAATTTTGTTTAGATATATTTTATCCACCATAAATCTTACCCATTTATAGTATATAATCAACGGGTTTGGGGTATATTTACAGGGCTGTGCAAGAATTGACAATATTGGGAATTCCCTGGCAGTTCAATGGTTAGAACTCTGTACTTCCACTGAGGAGGCACAGGTTTAATCCCTGATGGGGGAGCTAAGATCCTTCATGCTGTGTACCACAGCAAAAAAAAAAAAAGTCAACAATATTGAATTGTAAAATATTATGATCCCCAAAGGAAATCTTGTACCCATTAGCAGTAAATCTCCATCCTCCCCGTCTCTCCCAACCCTGGGCAACCACTAATCTACTTTTTATTGTTTTGTGTGTATATAACCTGCAATGGGATGATAGGATATGTGGGTTTCATGTCTTGTATCTTTCACTTAACATAATGTTTTCAAGGCTCATCCATGCTGCAGTACATGCCAATGATTCATTCTTTTTTTAATGTAGTAAAATATGTATAAACTTAAAATTGGCCTTTGAATTCTTTTTTTGTTGATGCACCTGGCAGCATTTCGAAATTTCCAACCAGGGGTCCAGGTGGCACTAGCAGTAAAAAAAAAAAAGAAAAAAACCACCTGTCAATGCAGGAGATATAAGAGATATGGGCTCAACCCCTGGGTTGTGAAGCTCTCCTGGAGAAGGGCATGGAAACTCACTCCAGTTTTATTGCCTGGAGAGTCCTATGGACATAGGAACCTAGCAGTCTACAGTCCATAGAGTCAGACACAGAGTCGGACACAATTAAATTGACTTAGTAGGTAAAATCAGGGATAAAAACTTTGCCCCCTGCAGTGGAAGTGCAGAGTCTTAACCACTGGACCACCAGGAATGTCCTTAACTATTTTAAAGTGTACAGTTCAGTGGCACTAAATACATTCACTTTGGTGTGCAATCATCACTACTATCCATCTCTAGAATTTTTCATTATCTGTTTCTATTAAATAATAATGTCCCATTCCTCGTCCCCCAGTCCCTGGTAACCACTATTCTACTTTCTGTCTCTATGACGGAAACTATCACAGAGAACAGTTGTAGTTACCTCACATAAACACAACCATACAATATTTGTCTTTTTGTGTCTGGCTTACTTGACTGAATCATATTTTAGTGCATAGATATACCACAATTTGTTTACCTGTTCACCAGTTGATGGATATTCAAATTGATTTTGCTTTTTGGTTATTATTAATAATACTGCCATGAACATTGGTGTGCAACTTTTTGTGTAGACATGGTTTCGTTCCTTTTGGGCATATGCATAGGAGTGAAATTGCTAGGTTACATGGTAACACTATGTTTAACCTCTTGAGGAACTGTCAAACTGTTTTCCAGAGTGGCTCCCACCAACAATGTGGGAAGCTTCCAATTTTTGTCATCCTTACCTTACCAACACTTGCTATTAATTTTTAAAAAAATTATGGTCATCCTAGTGTGTGTAAAGTAGTATCTCATTGTGGTTTTGATTTGAGTTTCCCTTGGGCATCTCAGGTGGTGCTAGTGGTAAAGAATCCACCTGCCAGTGCAGGAGACACAAGAAACATGAGTTCCATCCCTGGATTGGGAAGATCCTAGCAAATGGCAAGTAGCAAGTAGCAAATAGCAAATGGAGGTTTACACCTGCATTTTTTCTTCTAAGAGTTTTATAGTTTTACCACCTCAAAACTAAAATATATAGGATTATCAAGAAACCAATCACATGGAAAAAGTTATCCAACTATTTGAAAGTTTGTAATGGGGTCACAGAGTCGGATATGACTTAGCTACTGAACAAAAATGGCAGTATAGTTTTACATAGATAGATATAGACATAGGTATATCTTTACAAACTTAGAAATAATAAGATCTAGTAGTGGGTTTCCCTGGTAGTTCAGATGGCAAAGAATCTGCCTGCAATGTAGGAGACCTGGGTTCAGTCTCTGGGTTGGGAAGATCCCCTGGAGGAGGGTATGGCAACCCACTCCAGTATTCTTGCCTGGAGAATTCCATGGCCAGAGGAAACTGGTGGGCTACAGTCCATGGGGTTGCAAAGACTCGGACATGACTGAGAGACTAAGCACAAAGCACATTGGTGGGTTTAATAACCATTATAACTTTAGAGTAGTGATGAGCATGATAATATTTTGAGATATCTACAAGAATTGTAATGTGATATGAGAATATCTGATTTGTATAGATGACAAGGTCATAGCTGCTATTGATATTGCTTCAGTCTGTTGTTTACACTATAACGAAAAGGCACTGCTTCATTTCAGTGAGAGGTTAGTAGAAATAAAATGTAATTGTTTTTTCTTTTGGACTAATAGGATTGAAATTTTATCTAAATGCTCCAATTCACTTGAATTCCAACTGAAGTTCAAAAACATGCATAATTGACTTTCTGGTTGGATTTACTCAAACAGTTCAAAGAGACAAGTTTGCTGAGGCTACCAGCTGCTCTGGGCATTCTCAGGTGGATAGCTGTGTTCAGTTGTAAAGGAAAAAAGTACCGAATGCTAGAAATAGATCATAGAGGAGAATGTCTAAGGGAAAAGTTTAATGAGGGGTTATACCTAGCTCACTGGAAACAGATGCCTCCCACTAATAATCTGTAGATATATTTGCTGTTATTATGGTTTTGAATAGCAGCCTGCATGTGCGTGCTCAGTCGCTTCAGTCGTGTCTGACTCTTTGTGACCCCATGGACTGTAATCCACCAGGCTCCTCTGTCTATGGGGTTTCCCAGGCAATAATACTGGAGTGGATTGCCATTTCCTTTTCCAGGGGATTTTCCCAATCCAGGGCTCAAACCTGTGTTTCTTATATCACCTGTATTGGCCAGTGGGTTTACCACTAGCACCACCTGGGAATCTGGGTTTTGAATAGGTAGCATATTTACATAGTTCAGAAGTCAAACTAATATAACAAGGAATCCACAGAAGAGTCTTACTGTCATATATAGTACTATTTACCTGCCCTAAACCCTATAGATAGTGATTTTTTTTAATGAAAACAAAAGCAAATATCTACATTTTTTACCACTTTCTTGTACAAATGGCAATATACTATACATACTACTTTGCACCATGCACTTATCACTTACAGTATATCCTGGAGCTTGTTCTATATCAATGTATCAGAGGATGAGAGCCCTACAGTGGGAACGTACCTGTCATTGTTTATTTCACACATTTTGATTTTTTGAATTATTTATTTTTGGTTGTGCTGGGTCTTCGTTGCTGTGTGGGCTTTTCTCTCATTGTGGTGAGTGGGGGCTACTCTCCAGTTGCGGTGTGTGGGGTTCTCATTGTGGTGGCTTCTTTGTGGAGCATGGTCTTTAGGACACACAGGCTCAGTAGTTGTGGTTCCTGGGCTCTAGAGCACAGACTCAATAGTTACGGTGCTTGGGCTTAGTTGCTCTGTGACATGTGGAATCTTCCTGGATCAGGAGTCGAACCTGTGTTTCCTGCATTGGCAGGCGGGTTCTTTACCACTGAGCCACCAGGGAAGCCCACACATTCTGTCTGATAAACTATTGAATGATTTCCAGTCTTTACTATTTTTTGGTCTATTTCTAAACTTTTACACATTTTATTTAGAACTTGCAATCGTCTAGACTCCTTTGGTTGTTAAATGGCAGGAATTCAATTTAAAGTAAAAGCACTTTAAAGTAGTTTTACTACTTTAAATAAAAAAAGGGATGCTTATACTATGAAGAGGTGACTCGGTCGTCCCTCCTTTAATTCCCTTGTAACTACTGTAAAACTTTTGATGTTTTTCTGCTGGTCTAAGATTTTTTTTAATTTTTTACTTAGAATTTAGTTACCTGATGTGTTCTTTGTTCTTTATAATAAATACACATGGTCAATTGCTCAAAGAATAATTGTATACCAATGTGCAAATTATCTTAGCACCATAGAATTCCATATACTAAAGTCAAATTTCACAGGCTGTTATTCAAAAATACATGTCCAATTTATGGGCTATCTAGCTGATCACCTTATTATCTGTAAAAATTCAACATATACTGAATATATATTTTTCAAGACAGATGGTGAAACTTTTTCTTTTACAGCACACTTCTGGCCTCTGCTTCTCATCCTTACCAGTTAGCCCATTACAGTTCAGGTATCACTGCTTAGAACCTCCTTGATCTTAAATCAAAAGCTGAGTCAAACCCAGGAAACAGGGCCTTCCCTGGTGGTCCAGTGGTTAAGACTTCACCTTCTAATGCAGGAGGTGCGAATTCAATCCCTGGTCAGGAAACTAAGATCCCACATACCTCATGGCCAAAACCCCCTGTTTAAAACAGAAGCAAGATTGTAACAAATTCAATAAAGACTTTAAAAATGGTGCACATAAAAAAAAGCCCAGGAATTATATACCAATCCTCTGTTGTAAGGTGGCCATCCAGATGATTCATAGCATGCCTCCATAAAGGTCTTTTTAAGATAAACATCAAAATAAAAGCACAAAGATTAAAATATTCCCACAGAGACCTCATATTCTCCCAGGATCATTTTTGGAATCACAAGTGGGGCAAACACTGTACTTCAGTATATATGTTTCCAGGATATATTTTAGGTGTAAAACTAGGAGTTTAACACAGTGAAGGTAAGAATTTGATCCAAGATAAAATAGGCATTCCTGAAGAATGACCAGACTGTTGCCCAGGAAGTAGAGACAGTCTGCATCACAGTACTTGAGCACGCAGGGAAGTACTACTGCCAGAAATCAGCTTAGTGAGTGAACACTTGGCCTGGCCTGCATCAAAGAGGTCATCCCGCCCAGTGTATAGAGCCCTTTTTAAAAAAACATTTGAAAGGGCTAGAAAATAAGATCTATTTGTTCTTCATAACAAGTGAAGTAGATTGGTGTTATTCAGTTTGAGGATGAAAAGAATGAATTAGAGTTGAATATATGAATCAAGATGAAGATCAGTTCATCTCTGTAGGAGGAAGAGAAAATAAGTGACCTTAACTAGCAGGTAGATGGTGGCTGAGGACACGGTGTCTGACAATTAGAACATTAAGCAATGGAAGACGATTACAAGATGAAAAAGGAACCTGTTTATGTGTGGAAGCAGAGTGATAATCAAAGAATCTTCTTTTTAAACGTCTTGGTAGTGTCTGTGGCCTTCACTAAGGGCTAAGGTCAACTGGAACGGAACTGTAGAAGCCTTTGGGGATTTGACTCCTAGATAAAGCTTAAGAAATGATTCAAATCTCTTCCCTGAATCTGTTTTAACTGGTGAAAGATTTAAATCACAGGTATATTCCTTCAGGAAATGGCTGGGCCTGTTAGAAGAGAGAGATTAATGAGCTCTACTCTTTGGTATATTCTGAAAAGCAACTGTAGCAAGTTTCATGTTCTCACCTAATTGAATGAGTTCCCTGGGATTAACCTTCTCAGGCTTTTCTGCAAGATACACAGCTTGACATTTTGTCTGTTTGGGATTTTTCTCCCAAATCAACCCTTGTGCCATATTCCTAGAGTGACCTTATTTTCTGAAAAAGATTTGTAACATCTGGTTTGAGAAGAACACATTCAGAAATAGTGGTATGGATTATTCCATTTATTCATCCAATAGTTATTCACTCTGTACCTACTCTAAGCCAAACACTATTCTAATTACTTGGAAAACAACAGTGAATCAAACATACAGAGTTCCCTGCCTTCATGGAACTTACTTTATTGTGAGGGGAGAAAGAATATAATCAATAGATATTTTAAAGTAAGTAGGCACTTCCCTGGTGGTCCAGGGGCTAAGACTTCAAACTCCCAATGCAGGGGGCCTGGGTTCAATCCCTGGTCAGGGAACTAGATCCTACATGTCACAACTAAGAGTTTGCATGCACAGCTAAAAAGAACCTGTACACAACAAATAAGATCTGCTGGAATCAAAAGAATAAATAAATATTTTTTATGTAAATTGTATAGTACATTAGATGGTGAAAGTGAAAGTCACTCAGTCATGCCCACCTCTTTGCAACCCCATGGACTATACAGTCCATGGAATTCTCCAGGCCAGAATACTGGAGTGGAATTGGTGCTTTTGAACTATGGTACTGGAGAAGACTCTTGAGAGTCCTTTGGACTGCAGGGAGATCCAACCAGTCCATCCTAAAGGAAATCAGTCCTGAATATTCATTGGAAGGACTGATGCTGAAGCTGAAACTCCAATACTTTGGCCACCTGATGCAAAGAACTGACTCATTTGAAAAGACCCTGATGCTTGGAAAGGTTGAAGGTTGGAGGAGAAGGGGATGACAGAGGATGAGATGGTTGGATGGCATCACTGATGCAATGGACATGAATTTGAGCAAGCTCCAGGAGTTGGTGATGGACAGAGAAGCCTGGCATGCTGCAGTCCATGGGGTCACAAAGAGTCGAACATGACTGAATGACTGAACTGAACTGAATTGAGCCTTTCCCTTCTCCAGGGGATCTTCCCAACTCAGGGATTGAATCCAGGTCTCCTGCATTGCAGGTGGATTCTTTACCAGCTGAGCTACCAGGGATCCCCATTAGATGGTAATAGGTGCTATTGGGAAAAGAAAAGGCAGACCCAGGCAAGGTGAACTGAGCATCCTGGATCAAGGAGTAGGAAGCAGGTTGCAAGATTAAGTAGGATGGTTAGCATGGGCCTCTATGAAAAATTGAACTTTGTTCAAAGACTTAAAAGAAGTCAGGAAGTTACCCAGGTGAACATCTTGGGGGAGGGAGTCCTAGGCCAAGGGGACAGTCAATGGAAAGGTAGTGAGACAGAAGAATGCTTTGAATGCAAAGAACAGCAAGGAGGCCAGTGTAATTGGAGAGGAGGAAGTGAGATTAAGAGTAGTAGAAGAGGATACTTCCCTGGTGGTCCAGTGGTTAAAGACTTCGTGCTTCTACTGCAGGGGATGAGGCTTTGATTCTTGGTCAGGAAACTAAGGATCCCACGTTCCATAGGGCACAACCTTCCCCCAGCCTCAACCCCTGCCCCCACCAGAAAAAGAGTAGTAGAAGGAGAGAGCCAGATCTGATTGCTGCTTTTACAAGATTTCTCTGTCTAACATATTTAAAATAAACATGCATGGTTCTGGGGTGCATGGCTCTGATATCCACAAATGTGATTACCAGAGTTTAGTTAAATAATAGCATCCCTAATAACGTACTTCACATTTCAGTTATCAGCACATATTGACTGAGTAATTTCATAAAGTACAGATTGTGGTGGTTGCTCTTTACAGTCCACAACTTACTACATAAATAACATGTGCATCACCATCAGTGAGCTATCACTTGACTTCTTTTAAAGTCTGTTGTTGATATTGGTGATACATGTTATTCAGTTTATGCATAGACAGCAAGATGTGTACTTGTGTCACCTCCTTGATTCGCAGTGGTCAACCCAGATGACCTTTTACCAAAACAAATCATCAAAAAAGCAGAAATCAGTCAACAAAGTGAAAGTGCAGCAAAGAAATGAAAAATTATAGAGCTGAAAGTGAAATTCGGATCATAGGTATGATTTGAATCATAGGTATATGAATACTGGAGCCACAGGTTCGATCCCTGGTCCAGGAAGATCCCATATACTGTGAAGCAACTAAGCTAGTGCTCAAGAGCTGACATGTTGCAACTAATGAAGCCCGTGCACCCTAGAGCCCAAGCTCCACAACAAGAAGAGTCACTTCAATGAGAAGCCCAAGCACAGCAAGAGAGAGAAGACCCTGCTCTCTGCAACTAGAGAAAAACCTGAGCAGCTACGAAGACCCAGCACAACCAAAAACAAATTAAAAAAAAAATTTTTTAAAGCAGTAGCCATGTTGACACTGCCCCCGTTTGACAGACCCATGCTATGCAGCCAGGGAAACTCAGTGAAGGTGCACTTTTTAATACAAACGAGAAAGCTGTAACATAAAGAGTCAATATCCCCGTGGGAGTGACACCAGCAAAACGTTTACACTGAAGGAACTCTCAGAGATATTTCACAGTATTGAAAGTATAAGGGATAAAATGGTGTAAGCTGATCCAAACTTCAGAAAAAGGAATCTTTTTAGAAAAAGTAAAATATAAAGGGACATTGAGGTTCCAGAAAGGGCGTCTTTTTAGAAAAAGTAAAAATAAGTGTGGCAATAGAGAATAAAAGCCTTAAAAATGTGTGTTCCCCTCCCTTACACCACACAGAAAAATAAATATATTGTGGACATCCTTGTATGTCAGTAATGTAGATCTACTAATTTTTTTGTAATGATAGCCTCCAGAGTTCATGCACTATATTATTTTACTGATTCCTTACTAGTGAATACTTAGTTTACTCTCAAATTTCTCAGCATTACATTTACTCTCAAATGTCTCACCATGACAAATAATGTTGCAATGATTCTGACCTTATATCTAGATTTTTACACTTACATGAATATTTTTGTAGGACAGATTCCTAGAAGTGAAATTGTTGAGTCAAAGTTATATACCTTAAGAATATTGATGGATATTTCTGATTTCCCCTCCAAAAAAATTGTACTAGTTTATCAATATACAAGAATACCTTTTCCCCCAGAACTTCATACACTCTGCATATTATCAGTCTGTAAAAATTATCTTACCTATTAGGCAATATGATATCTCATTAGAGTTATAATTTGCATTTCTCTGATCACTATTGAGGTTGAGCATCTTTTCATATGTATATAGGTCATTTGCATTTCCTCATCTGTGAATTGCTAGCTCATGTTCTTTTCTGTGAGTTCTTTTTTATTTTATACTTCTCTATATTTAAAAAGAAAGAGAAGAATATTTTATATTCTTTAAGTAACCTTGTGATTTACTCTTTATCAACAATAGTATCAGAAGAAAGCATTTACTCAATCCAAAAGAAGGGAAAATTTAAATACATGTATTTTGTTATGAATTTGTGGGAAACAGGAGAAAAGGAAATAAATTTAATTGTTTAATTCTGCTTTATCTCTACTTAGTATTAAAATGATTCTCCTTTCATTCCCTGGACCTCCCCAATTAGGAGATGCTATTTGATGACTTCAAATTCACCATGGACCTCTTATACATTTGTCTAAGTCACTGAAGTCTAAAACTTTGAAAATTTAACTCATAGTTCTGGTTCTATAGTTTTAAAAAGAGCCGCCTTTGAGGTCAATCCAGAAGGGAGTGGAGAATTTCAGTTATTTGATATATTCAGGCCCATTCTAACCACCCATTCCAACCGTTCAGGCAGAGGCAGATGCATTTTGTTGTTTGTTTGTTTCAGAATTCTTTCAGAATGACCTCATAATTGCACAACCCCTGAAGGCTCAGTGTTGAAGAAGAATGAGTTTTGGAACTGTGAGGAGGACATGTTTTGAAACAGAGGCAAACAGTGATAATTATTTACAATGCTGTCATCCAGGGAATCTAAGCAAGAATGGCTAGAGATGCTCCTGCGATTGGAGCTGAGGGTGACCATTGCAGAGTCCAGGGTGACAAAGGTTACCCTTTCCTAAGCTTCCTTGTTTCCATTTTTCCTTTACACCAGTAACATGCCAACTGTTGAGTAGCAGAAGGGCCAGCCCAAACTGATAAAGTCTGGCTTAGTGACCATTTAGTTTAGTTCCATTTCTCCTAAACGGTACTTCAGTTGTCCAAAGAAAAGAGACATGGAGTGGAGGGGACTACCCTGTCCTTGGTTATCACCAGTAACCTCGGCTTAAGGACATTTCCATGGTCAAACATAGTGAGTATTAACTTCAGTAAATCTGGTCCATCCTAGACGCTTTTCACTCATGTATTGCATTAAAAGACCAGCAAATGCTTTCTGACATTTTGATTCAGTGACTTAACTCTTAAATGCAGCTTAGGCATTGTGTGTAATCTTGGCTCCATTGGCAAGCATTTACCTCAACCATAATCCATATCCAGGGAGTGTCTTTTCAGGAAACAGATTTAGACTCCTAGGCTCTCAGGCCTTAAAGTGCATTGAATCTAATCCCACCTGAGCCTTGAATATCCCTTCCAGGTCTCCTCCTGACCCTCCAAGGGGGGAGGTCACCTCGGCTCAATTCAATTCAACTGGAGATCTCTCCAGTGACATGGTGATCATTGTTCTATGAAATAGCCCAATTCATCTGAAAAGAACTCTGAAAGATACAAAGTTCTTGTTGAAGAGCAGTTTTTCTCCCAGTAGATTCAACCCATCTATCCAATGGGAGTACAGTAGTGTCTTCCAGAACACATTTGATCTCTCTTACACACCACAGACCTGTATTTATTTGAAGATAGCCTGTTCCCTTTCTGTAGCTACACCCCTTTTACCCTCCCCTACCATTCAGTTTGAATGTTCCCAGCTTTTGTGACTTTTCTCGGGAGGAGACCCTGGCTTCCCCTGTAGCCTAATCTCTTGCTCCTTGCCTGTGCCACATGGCTTCCTTCTGTCCCTGAAACATGTACAGCATTTTCTTGTCTCAGTGCCTTTATACTTTTTCTTCCTGCTACCAGAAACGCTCTTCCCTCAGGTAGCAGCCAGGTTTGTTTATTTCTTTCATTTTGCCTGAATATCAGCTTCTCAGAGAGGCCTTCCCTGACCATTGTCTCAAAAAGAAACCCCGTTCCCATCTCCATCATGATCTACCCCCCCCCCCCCCCATATATTTTTCTTCATAGCATACATCACTCCCCAAAAAATGATTAGGTATCTGTTTATAGGTTTATCTGTCTCTCCCATTAAATGTAAGCACCATGAGGGCAGGGACTGGGCATGTTTTATTTAGCAGTTAGTATATAGTCATTGATTGACTCAATAGGATATGGTGGGTTTTTAAAAAATATTTATTTCTCTGGCTACATTGAGTCTTAGTTGTGGCATGCAGGATCTTTTAGTTGCAGCATGTGGGATATGGTTACCTAACCAGGGATCAAACCTGGGCCCCTTGCATTGGGAACATGGAATCTTAGCCACTGGATCACCAGGGAAGTCCCAGCTATGGTTTTTATTCCTTTCACCATCCTGCTCATTTCTTAGCAGGTTGTCAGTATCCCCATCAAAATGCAGTAGACAGAACTGACAGTGGAAATTGAGCCATGAGGTGACCAAGGCAAAATAAAGCAGGACCAGCCCATTATTCAGTCCATGAGTATATACTGTGCAGCAGCTATCATGCTAGGTCATGAAAGTATTATTGTTCAGTCGCTCAGTCTTGTCTGACTCTTTGCAACCCATGGACTGCAGCATGCCAGGCTTCCCTGTCCTTCACCGTCTCCTGGAGTTTGCTCAAACTCATGTCTATTGTGTCAGTGATGCCATCCAACCATTTCATCCTTGTCTCCTTCTCCTGCCTTCAATCTTTCGCAGCATCAGGGTCTTTTCTAATGAGTCAGTTCTTTGCATCAGGTGGCCAAAGTATTGGAGCTTCAGCTTCAGCATCAGTCTTTCTAATGAATATTCAGGATTGATTTCCTTTAGGACTGACTGGTTTGATTTCCCTGCAGTCCAAGAGACTCAAGAATCTTCTCCAACACCACAGTTCAAAAGCATCAATTCTTTGATGCTCAGCTTTCTTTATGGTCCAACTGTCACATCCATACATAACTACTGGAAAAACCATAGCTTTGACCGTGAACAAGCTCAACAGGGTCCCTGCATCCAGAGAACTCATTGTCCAGTATCTTAAAGATGTCCTTCTAGGATGATGAAGCCTTAAGGTAACATTTGCTCTTTCGTAGCCATATTACATATCACAGCAGAGAATTTACAGTCAGTTAAAACTTGAAGCTCTTCTAACAAACATATGAAAAGATGCTCAACATCACTCATTATCAGAGAAATGCAAACCAAAACCACGATGAGGTATCATCTCACACCGGTCAGAATGGCTGCTATCAAAAAGCTTACAAACAATAAATGCTAGAGAAAAGGGAACCCTCTTACACTGTCGGTGGGAATGCAAACTAGTGCAGCCACTATGGAGAACAGTGTGGAGATTCCTTAAAAAACTGGAAATAGAACTGCCATATGACCCAGCAATGCCACTGCTGGGCATACACACTGAGGAAACCAGAATTGAAAGAGACATGTGTACCCCAATATTCATCACAGCACTGTTTATAATAGATAGGACACTGAAGCAACCTAGATGTCCATTGGCAGATGAATAGATAAGAAAGTTGTGGTACATATACACAATGGAATATTACTCAGCTATCAAAAAGAACACATTTGAATCAGTTCTAATGAGGTGAATGAACCTGGAGCCTATTATACAGAATGAAGTAAGTCAGAAAGAAAAACACCAATACAGTATATTAACATATATATATATATGGAATTTAGAAAGATGGTAACAATGACCCTATATGAGAGACAGCAAAAGAGACACAGATATAAAAAAACAGACTTTTGGACTCTGTGGGAGAAGGCGAGAGCAGGTTAATTTGAGAGAATAGCATTGAGACATGTATATTACCTTAGGTGAAACAGATGACCAGTCCAAGTTCAATGCATGAAACAGGGCACCCAAAGTTGGTGCACTGGGATGACCCAGAGGGATGGGATGGGGAGGGGGGCAGGAGGGGGGTTGAGGATGAGGAGACACATGTACACCTGTGGCTGATTCATGTCAATGTATGGCAAAAATCACCACACTATTGTATTTAGCCTCCAATTAAAATAAACAAATTAATTTTTTAAAAAACTTGAAGCTCTTATCATGAGTGCTTTTTGTGCTCAAATGCAAAATCATGTATTTAATCTATTAAATTTTATTGGTCTAAATTCTGTCCATCATTCTTCTAAATTGCATTATTTTGGGATCCCCTTTCAGTCAACCAAGATATTTACTAGCCTTTCTAGCTTTGTGGCATATCCAGATCTATTAAGTGGCCTTCTATTGATGCAAGTTTTCAATAAAGTCACTGATCATGGGGACTTCCTTGGTGACCCAGTGGTTAAGAATTCACCTTCCAATGCAGGGGATGTGGGTTTGATCCCTGGTTGGGGAACTAAGATTGCACATGCCAGGGGGCAACTAAGCCTACACACCACAACTAGAGAAGTCTGTGCACTGCAGTGAAGAGCCTGTACACCACAATGAGGACCCAGCACAGAAAAAAAGAAAAAAATCACTGACCAAGACTGGCCTCAATAGCACACCACCAGCAGATTACTTCTGGCTCAGTACCCAAGTAACAGCACTTCCAGATGCCTTGATGCTTCCAGATTTTCTGCCTACCATATTTTCAGGGTTACCAGTCTAGAAACCCTGCCAAGGTAGGAGTTAATGTTAATCAGATATGTCTTGTTCCTAGTGAACCTGTTTTGGGTCCCAATAAGCATTTATGGCCTTGGCAACCACTACAAATTCTATTAGATACACCTAAACCATACATTTAACATTTCATTTGGTTCACTTTATTTAATATTAACATCCAACTCATGAATTTGTAATGTCCAGAATCATCTCATCTTTGCCAGTTTCAAAAATCAGAATAGGTATCTATTTTCTTGATTTCAAATCCTCTCCTATTTTCTCTGATTCCTCAAACTCTGGCATGATAGCATAATAGCACTCCGTGTGTGTGTGTGTGTGTGTGTGTGTGTGTGTGTGTGTGTGTGTGTGTGTTTTCTTTTTTTCTAAGCTCTCTCTTTTAGGGACACTGTCATCTGAGTAAGGACTTTTAAACTCTTTTCTATAACTCCTCTGTGTTCTCTTACACTCTCATCTCAATTTTGGTCTTCCACTGACTCTTAACTAAAGTTCTTTTCTAACCTTCAGCTGAAGCTCATTGCTTTTTTCAGAGAAAACAAAACATTTGGAGTTCTGCTGTTCTTGAATTCCATCAGCATTGCTCCTTCAATCTCTAGCAGCATACCTCTCCCCTGACTTTGTTCTTGCTCAGAACAGAATGAAGCCTCATGCTGTTCCTTAAAGATGCAAAGCATATCCTCAAATTAAGGCCTTGGCATTTCCTGAACCCTCAGCCAGGAATGCTCTTTACCTAGATATTTGCAGAACTTGCCCCTCATTTCATATGGATCTCTTCCCAATTGTCTCATCAGAGAAGTCATCACTGGTTCTGTGGGTGCAACAACACACACATACCCACCCCTGTGGTCACTCACTGCCCCTTATCTTGCTCTGTTTTTCTTCTCAACAATTATCACCATCTGATATATTGTTTTGGTTACTGTCTGTCTTGTCCCACTAGAAAATAAATTGCACAAGGACAAGAATTTTTGTTTTTGTAAATTGCTACAACGGTGCTTGTTACAGAATAAATGCTCAATGAATATTGTTATTAATAACAATGACAGTTGTTAAAAATTAATGATGGCTATATAGTTTTCTTGGGGCTTCACTTATAGCTCAGTCAGTAAAAATCAGCCTGCAGTGCAGGAGACCCGGGTTCGACCCCTGGGTTGGGAAGATCCCTTGGAGAAAGAAATGGCAATCCACTCCAGTATCCTTGCCTGGAAAATCTCACGGACAGAGGAGCCTGGTGGGCTGCAGTCCATGGGGTCGCAAAGAGTTGGGCATGACTGAGCGACTAACACTTACTTACTTACATAGTTTTCTTAGAACATTGTCCCATGAAACCTACATATAATTTTTCAACCTTGAAAATGACTTTGAAGGTCCTAACAACAAGTAACATTGTCATGAGAACAGTGATTAGAAAGCGACTGGAAAACAAAATTTAGATCCTGGAATTTTTATGACTTGGTCTATGTGATATGCAAAGCCAGCCTAAAGGTCTAATGCAGGACAACAGGCATGGGATCATAGTACTCACTGGAATTCAGTGGGACCAGCCTGAATTCAGTGGGAGGCAGAAGGGGCTGCCCTATCTCAAAGGAGCTTATCTGCTAGGAGAGAGGGTGAAGTCATACAGTATACTGAACTGACATTCACTTAGATATACAGGTGTTGATATGGAAAGTAGTCTGTGACATAATGTTAAATGAAAAAGGTAAAAAAATACATAACATGTACACTATGGTTCTCCTTATACGCAGTTAGAGGATGTGGGGAGAGAGAGAGTATAATGGGATATATTGAAATATTAATATTTTTTTCTCTGAATAGTGTCATTTTAGTCTAGATTATTTTTTAAAATCTTTTTGTTTCTGAGTGATTTTTTAAAATTTATTTTCTTGAAGTATAGTTGACTTTCAGTGTATTAATTTCTGCTGTACAGCAAAATGACTCAGTTATATATATATGTATTCTTTGTGTTTGATCTTTGTTAATTTGATTAATATGTGTCTTGGGGTATTTCACCTATTATCTCCTCAAGTATTTTCTCATGGTCTTTCTTTTTGTCTTCTTCTTCTGGGGCTCCTATGATTCTATTCTTTTTCATTATGGTTTATCACAGGAAGTAGAAATGATTTAAAGAAAAACCCTTCTGTTGGTTTTTATACCAAATTTATGTCACAGGATATTGAATATACCTCCCTGTGCCCTACAGTAGTATCTTGTTGTTTATCCATTCAATACATAATAGTTTAGTTTGCACTTGCTAAGTCCAAATCTCTACTCAATTCCTTCCCCCATCCCCTCCCCCTTGGCAACCACAAGTTTGTTCTATAGAATCTATTCTGTCTGTGAGTCTCTTTCATAGATAAGCTCATTTGTATCATTTTTTAGAGTCCATGTTTAAGCAATATCATACATGATATTTGTCTTTGTCTAACTTACTTCACTTAATATGACAATCTCTAGGTCTATCTATGTTGCTGCAAATAGCATTATTTCATTCTTTTTTATGGCTGAGTAATATTCCATTGTGGAGTTCCCAGGTGGCTCAGTGGTAAAGAATTCACCTTTAATGCAGGAGTCAGACGTGACTTAGCAACTAAACAGCAATATTCCATTGTATATATGTACAACATCTTCTTTATCCATTCCTCTGTTGATGGACATTTAGGTTGTTTCCATGTCTTGGCTATTGTAGATAGTGCTGCTGTGAACTCTTTCTGAAAGATTTGATTTTCCTTTAAAACAATGGGTATAGATCATTTCCACAAAATAACGGAGTCCTCTTTCAAAGGGTCCACAGGGATCTGGGGG
Source organism: Budorcas taxicolor (assembly GCF_023091745.1). NCBI lineage: Eukaryota > Metazoa > Chordata > Mammalia > Artiodactyla > Bovidae > Budorcas > Budorcas taxicolor. The sequence continues at coordinate 48,103,378 of NC_068935.1, forward strand.
AAGTGGTTGCCATGGAGAGTAACTGGAGAACTGGTAAAGAAGGGATAGTTAGTCTTCATGCATTTTGTGTTTATACTAGTTGATTTTATACCATGTGCATGCTATTGTTTGTAAAGAATGCATGGGCTTGCAACTCTTTGATGGTAGATATTATAGGTACTCTATGGGGGTTGTTACAGTGCACCTGACAAGTGAGCAGCTGAAAAGTTATCAAAATTGTGCTGACAGTTTCCTAGAGAAAACAACTAGAGGGACTGTGGCTTTAAACCTAATTCTGACCAACAGAGGGAATCATTTGGGAGGCAGAAGTGATAAAACCCTAAAGAAGGAGGATGGGGGATGGAAGGGGGATGGCTGAGGCAAGTCTGAAGTCCAAGTCCATAGCATGAAACTCTACAAGAGAAGACAATTCAAGAGGGTTGAGAAGCTCTCTGAAATGCCACCCTGACTGCCACTGGGTGGAGGAATATGTGGGAGGATTCTTAAGGAAGGCAGAGAATTTGTAGAGGGAAATCACAGAGAAACTCAGATTTTAAAATATGAATTTTGAAATGAAAAAAAGCTTTTTGTCTAGTGCCGGGAGGGGAGATGATAACCAAAGAAATGCCAGATGGTCATAGTTGATAAGAAGATGAAAGCAGGGGCAGGGGCAGGTGGTAACCAACAGGAGTGTGTGTGTGCATTCTTTTGTTGTGGTGCCAAAGGGACGATTGGGAAGAGACCTAAATCAAGTGCAAGAACAAGATCTGCAAATACCTGAGCATCCCAGGCAAAGAGTTCTGAAAATCCCAAGGCTCTGATGTGGAGATACGCTAGGCATATTTAAGGAATAGCAGGGAAGTGAATGGAGCTGGTTTCTAGTGTGGGAGGAGTGGTGGGATATGAACTCAGAAAGATAGAGGGGAGCCCAATCGTATAGGGCCTCATGGCTCTAAGCAAAACTTGGAATTTTATTCTGAGATGGATCATTAAGGAGAGGTTTCGAGCAGAGGCGAAATGAACTGACCACTACTCAGGACTGCTCCAGCTACCATGCTTAGCAGACAACATAAGGACCAGGAATAAGCAAGAGGGATATTTTGGGAGGTTAGTCCAGAAATACAGGTGAGAGATGTGAGTTGTTTAAACTGGAGGGCCAGTGACAGGGCTAGGGAGACAGGGTTACATTGTGAATGTATGCTGAAGGAAGAGTCGATAAGATTTCTGATGGGCTAGAAAGAAAGTAGTCATGTATGGATGTGAGAGTTGGACTATAAAGAACACTGAGCGCCAAAGAATTGATGCTTTTGAACTGTGGTATTGGAGAAGACTCTTGAGAGTCCCTTGGATTGCAAGGAGATCCAACCAGTCCATCCTAAAGGAAATCAGTCCTGAATATTCATTGGACGGACTGATGCTGAAGCTGAAACTCCAATACTTTGGCCACCTGATGTGAAGAAATGACTCATTTGGAAAGATCCTGATGCTGGGAAAGACTGAAGGCAGGAGAAGGGAACAACAGAGGATGAGATAGTTGGATGGCATCACCGATGCAATGGACATGAGTTTGAGTAGGATCCAGGAGTTGGTGATGGACAGGGAGGCCTGGTGTGCTGCAGTCCATGGGGTCGCAAAGAGTTGAACATAACTGAGTGCCTGAACTGAACTGAAGTGAGACGAAAGATGTTAGAAAAAAAGAGACAAGTCGGGGTAACCTGAAGATGTTTGGTCTGAGCAAGTAGATGAATGGTGATCTCACTTATGGAGATGGGAACAGTTGAGGGAGGAACATGTCTTGGAGGGAGGGCAGAGTTCAACATGAAGTTGTGGACATACTGAGTTTAAGGCAGCTGTTAGATATTCAAGTGGAGATGTTCTGTTGGAGGTATATACGTGTGTGAAATTTAGAGAATGGTCTTGGTTAGACATAAAATTTCAGAGTTCTCAGCATATAGATGGTATTTCAATCCAGATGACTAGAGAAACAAGTGAACAGGGCTGTTAATTAGGCTTTTCTTCCACCTCTATTCCCCTCCCTGGTCCCCTGCCTGGCTTGCATGTGCATCCCTTGCGCCTGGCATGTCTCATTGCACCTTTTCAATACGCTCTGCTCAGAGACCTCTGGCCTTCAGAGCAGAGTATCTCTTATTCCTTTGACCTTCATCTGACAAAATCCAAAAGGCTGTGGTATTGAATACAGCTAGAGCAAGCAGCCTTTTCTTCCAAGGGATGAATTCTGAGGTCCTGAGAAAATCTCTTACCACTGACACATAGGAGCTCCCTTAGATGCTGGCGAAATCACCCAATCATTCCCTTAATTCAGCTGGGAGTGGGGAGCTCTTTTGTTTGTTGTTGAGGACTCATGACCTCTAGAGGGAACACTTTGCAACCCACCTCACAGAAACGCATCTTCGAGAAACTGAACCGTTCAACTAACTCACTAACGTCGGTGAATAACCACAGAAAATACTAAGATTATGCTTCACTAGCATCTAATGGCTGGTTTTAGAGGGGAAAGAGACAAGAGGGTAGGAGAAGCAGAAGAAAAGGTGGGGACTCATTATACTCCTACTGTATACCAAGTACTGTGCTAGGCCAATATATACACAACATCATCAGCTAAATAATGAACCTTCCCACAATTCTGTGAGGAAGCAATCACTGGATCACAGGTGAAGAGTGTGAGGCTCAAAGGGTTGAAGTCACTTGCCCAGATTCAGCTCTTTAGTTGGCAGGTGGTGTAGCCATTTCCTTCCACCTGGAGTCCACCTGGACTCCCAACCCTTGTGACCCTGTATCCTTCTGCTGCCCTGACAAGGTCAAGTGGAGAGTGTTCATCAGAGGCCACATTCGGGGGCTCTGGGCTTCACAGTATTTATTACCTGTTACTCACCTCTTTGAAATGTTGATTAGCTGTTGTTCCCAGCTTGTCAAATGCTTTCATCCTTAAACCTTAAAAGGTTTTTTTTTTTCCCCTAAATAGGGCACCCACTGTTTCACACCAAGCTGCAAACTATTTTCTACCCTCAGGTCAGATAAGCAGAGTCAACCCAGGTTTAGGGAAAGCCCAGCCTGTCAGGTCCCCATGCTCCCAGTGGTAAAGGCTTAGAATCCTGTTGAAATGCAGCTGCCCCTAACATCGATGCTGTCAGATCTTTGCAAGCCTAGGGGATGTGAGTGACCTTTTGCTAGGAAAGGTATACATAGGGAATGATGTCCTAATTGTACCAGAGACCACAGGAACCTCGGAAGCAGGCTGACCCCGCCAGGACTGCCTGCTCCTTCACTGGTGTGCATCCCTGCCATCAGGTGGGACTAAGGCAGCTTACACAGAGGAGGTGACTTCAGTTCAGCAACAGGGGACCAGAGTCACGTCTAGAAGGCTGTGTGCCTTTGTGGCTGGTGACGGGGCATCAGGGAGTTGGAGCAGGATCTTTGGGCTGATGGGTAAAGTGGAACTGCTTCTGGGGTCTGATGGTCAGGGAGATGCTTTCTACCTTCCTCCCCTGGAACCAATGAACTGCATTCAAGTGGAACTTGCACTTCCAAGGCAGTCCAGGGGCCCTATCTAGATCCAAGCAGAATAGTCAAAAGTCTTTTCTTCTGATGTTGTGAAAATAAAACAGTGTGTCATATTTATTCCTTCCTCTGCCAAGAAAGCTCTCCTGGTCTCAGTTGAAATTAATTTTCCCTCCTTGCACTCCCAGAGCCCCTTGCTTGCACTTCTCCCCCAGAGTTCCCAAGCACCATCCTTATTAGCATTATTTATGGGCGCTCCTATCCTCTCTTCCAGATCATGAGCTCCTGGAGGGCAGAAACCACAGTTTATTCATCTCTACCCCCCAGGGACTGCGAGCAGGGACCTGCACATGGTAAGGACTCAGTAACTGCTGGTTGAATTGAATTATTACTCTTCGCTGCTGTTGTTGTGATTGGCATTCATTTATTTAATCCATTTGCCCTTTAAGAATCTCCTGCCAAGACTCAAAAGCAAAGGCGCCCAAGGACAAAGACATGTTTTTTAGCAGTTGATGGTTCAGGGTGGTTTTATTTTAAATCGGCCCAAATGAAAAGCCATGTTTTCTTAGGTCTGGCCAGCCAGACAGAAAAGGTTATCAGCAGATTAAGAGGAGTGTTCTCAAACAGCATCAAGTGTCTTTCAGTGTGTCCAATGGGTGGAGAGCTTTGTGTGGCCTCAAAAGCTGGCTGGAAGGCTACTTGGATTCATTCTGACATATGTCATATTTTGGAGAGAGGTGTTGAAAGTAGAGTCAAACAGACAGCCAGTCAAAGTGCCGCTTGGTGTGCTGGAATGGGCCTTACATGAAAGCCTGAGTGAGCGGCTCGCAGAACAAGGCTGCCCCCCGGGTCTTCCCCAGGAGCTACTTGAAAAGCTGAGAAGTGTTCAGGAGTTCTCATCACTTGGGGACATTCCCTCCATTCCACAGTGGGCAGTGGGCCTCCGGGACACTTTGTACCGACTACATTCTAGCTGTCAGGTTGACTTTATCTTCCGCCTGTTGATGGTACCTGTCGAAAACAGCCCATCTTTATAGACTGAAACATTTAGGAACTCCGTGGCTTATAAAGTACGGATTCTTCCTGCTGTGATGAGAGAATTAGACACGAAGAGAGAAGATTTAGTATCTGCAGCGCCAGAGGCAAAGACTCAGGCAGGCAGGCACGAGAGAACATTTACAGCACACCAGCTGTGTGTCTGGTCTTGGGCTGGTGGTAACCAAAGCAGATGTAATGCCAGCCCTGGTTACATTTATAGCTCAGTGGAAAGGGAGGGGGACTTGAGTGGAAGTGCAGAAGGTGTGGGAGTGGGCACGGGACAGGTCTTAAAGAAGTAATTACACATGGCGTGAACCAAGTACACAGAAAATAAGAGCTCTGATGGAGATGCTAAGAAAGCATGTACAAGTCAGATCCAGGCTGAAGGGTCAGGGCAGGATTTTCTGAGGGAATATGTTTTAAACAGAGATCCGAAGGATGAGTAGGAATTAATCAAGTGAGGTATGTGTGTGCATGTTGAAGGGGCTAGTGTTTAGGGAAATGGGACTGCATTTCCCATAGTCCTGCAGTAGACTAGACATGGTACGTGTGAGGACCTAAAAGAGGGCCGGGATGCTTGTGGCTTCCCTGATGGCTCAGATGGTAAAGGATCCGCCTGTAATGTGGGAGACCTGGGTTAATTAAATACCTGGGTGGGGAAGATCCCCAGGAAGAGGGCATGGCAACCCACTCCAGTACTCTTGCCTGGAGAATCCCATGGACAGAGGAGCCTGGTGGGCTACAGTCCTTGGGGTCGCAAAGAGTTGGACACGACTGAGCGACTAAGTATGGCACACATAGCACATGCTTGTGGCATGGGGAGTGGGAGTGGTGAGAGATGAGTCTGAAGAAGTGAGCAGCAGCTGGATTGGGCAGCGCCGCACCTCTGGGCCTTGTTTAATTGAGGAAATTGAGGGGGAAGGTGCTAAGAAATAGCTTTCAAAGACTACTCAGTGGTTAAAAGAAATGAACCACTCATATATATGCTACAACCTTCACATATTATACTAAGGGAAGAAAACCAGTGAGGAAAGACCACATGTTTTATGATTCTACTTACGTGAAATGTTTAGAAACAGCAAATCCATAGAGAAAGAAAAGCAGGGAGTGGGAATAGGGAAAATGGGAGCAAGAGATATTTCGAGGCTGACAGACGGTTCTCAAATTGTGGTGATGATTGTACAACCCTGTCAATGTATTAAACATCACTGAAGAATACATGAAAGCTAAAACAATTTTAAAAAGAAATGAGCCTTCTGCTCTCCCATGGAGGAATATGAGACACAGAGAGAAAAGAACCCTGCCTCCTGTGCAGCCTCGCCCGCCCTCCCTCCAAGACCATGCAGCTCTCAGACTGCATGCCTGGTCTCTAGGGGCAAAAGAGGATGTCTGTTCATTTCCTTGGCACCCTTGGCCCCATTTAGATAGTGGACACAAGCAGATCACATCTGCAGAGCTGTGTATGAATTAGGCACACAGTAGGGATGGTTCATTATGCAAGAGGTGGCTGTCATCTTTGTAGATGGGGAAACAGAAGTGTCCATGACCAGCCATTGGGAGAGGGTTATTAGAGTCCAATGAACATCTCTGTTTTTCCAGAAGCCACACTCTCATGTTGGTTCCTGGCCAGAGACCCAAGGGGCAGCTGGTCCATGATAAGAATTAGGAGCTAACTGCTCATCCAGATGTTATGGGGGCAGTGCCATCACTGATGAGACTCCGTCGTCCCTCAGCCACTTCTGAGGACAGCCTCCATCTGTTAAGTCTCAGCAGCTTTCATGGGTAATAGTGACCTAATTGAGGAATTGAGAGTGAAATCAGGGGAAAATCTGTGGCTCAGTCACTAGAATAGTGACTTTTCTGGACCTCAGATCAGAGACAAAAGATCATAACTGATTTCCTGCTCTTCCCAAGGGAACCGTTTCTAATAGTTGAAAGCAGTCAAGCTGACAGAATGAATTGGTGCTCCGACCCAACAGTCCTTGGGGAGAGAGTACTATGAAAGGCCACTAAGTTGTTACATTTGTGTAATTAAATCTAACATTTTGATCAGTTTGACAAGCACAGTGTTGTCTGTTGCCTTCAAGATCTGTAGAGCAACTCTCTTTTCCCATCATGCTGACTTTCATTGGCAACAGAATTTTCTATGGAAATTGTAGAGGGACAAGAATGGAATTGAAGGAAGTGATAAGAATGCTGAGGGGCATAACTTTAAAAGAATGAATGAGTTTTTGAATCACAGGCACTCTATGTAACAAATCTACTACCTGGGAAGGCACTTCACATATGCCTTTGGCTGGAATCCAGGTTAACTTGAAGGAACAGACCCTCCGCTCTCCTAATTTCTCTTTGCTAAAGTTAGCAGTGACTGCCACAAAAAAGGGTGCAGTTGGACAAAACCACCATCTGTGGCTGGTGAAAGTTTGTACAGTCTCTAGTGTGCTACGGAGGTGCTCTCTATGGAACTCTGGTTTGACTGACTTGACTTCTAGGTACTGAGTGTCCTCTCCTTCCACCCTTGTCCACCCTCACCCTCCATTCCATTAAGAGCAGAACTACATCTTTTGTATTTACTGGCTCCTCCTTCTTCTTGTCTTCCTTCTGACCATCAGCAGGATGCCAAAGGAAAAGAGACTCCTTTTCATTACCTGCAGAGATCACCAAAAATTAAGAGTCAGAATTTGGAAGAAGATAAACAAATTCCTGTTTGAATGACCTTGGGGAAGTTGTTCATCCACTGTAAGCCTTCTTTTCCTCATTTGTAAAATTAAAATAATAGAACCAACCTCACAGGATTGTTGTGAGACAAAAAGTGTTTGAAACCTGTAAAGAAACCTTAAAACATTCCCTATGTCACAGTAATTGTTCATGCTGTATTCAAGCAGCCACTGGATTAAATACCTAATATGTGTAGGCAATGCTTCAGGGCATATGGTACATTACATGAGGTTCACATGAGTGTATGAAAAGGCAACATGGTATCGTGGAAAGAACATGAACTTGGAATCACAAATCTGGGTTCCAGTAACCACTGGGCCTTTTACTTGGTATGTGACCTCAGACAGGATACGTGAATTCTCTTATCCTGTTTCTTCATCTGCAGCATATAAATCATGACACTTTTTATGGTTCTCCTGGTGACTAAGTGAGATAATGCACATGAGAGCCCCTCAAATCTCCTGGGGGCATGCCTGTAGCCTAGCTGTTGTTCTTATTCAGTCATTAAGTCCTGTCCGACTCTTTGCAACCCCATGAACTGCAGCACAACAGGCTTCCTTGTCCTTCACTATCTCCCGGAGTTTGCCTAAGTTCATGTCCATTGCATTGGTGATGCCATCCAGCCATCTCATCCTCTGACACCCTCTTCTCCTCCTGCCCTCAATCTTTCCCAGCATCAGGGTCTTTTCCAATGAGTCGGCTTTTCACATTGGGTGGCCAAGTATTAGAGTTTCAGCTTTAGCATCAGTCCTTCCAATGAATATTCAGGGTTGATTTCCTTTAGGATGGACTGGTTGGATCTTCTTGTAGTCCAAGGGACTCTCAAGAGTCTTCTCCAGCAACACAGTTCAAAACCATCAATTCTTTGGCACTCAGCCTTTTTTATGATACAGCTCTCACATCTGTACATGACTACTGGAAAAACCATAGCTTTGACTAGATGGACCTTTGTTGGCTAATGGCTAGGTGATGTCTCTGCCTTTTAATACACTGTCTAGGTTCGTCATAGCTTTCCTTCCAAGGAGCAAGTGTCTTTTAATTTCATGGCTGCAGTCACCATTTGCTGTGATTTTGGAGACCAAGAAAATAAAATCTGTCTCTGCTTCCACTTTTTACCCTTCTATTTGCCATGAAATGATGAGACCAGATGTCAGGATCATAAATTTTTGAGTGTTGAGTTTTAAGTCAGCTTTTTCACTCTCCTCTTTCACTCTCATCAAGAGGCTCTTTAGTTCCTCTTCGCTTTCTGCAATTAGAGTGGTATCATCTGCATATCTAAGGTTGTTGATATTTCTTCCAGCAATCTTTATTGCAGCTTGTGATTCATCCAGCCCAGCATTTCACATGATGTACTCTCCATATAAGTTATAGGGCTATTAGTAATTACCCTCTCCTCTTCCCCAGTAGCATATTGGACACCTTCTAACCTGGGGGGCTCATCTTCTGGTGTCATCTTTTTGCCTTTTCATACTGTTCATGGGATTCTGGAGGCAAGAATACTGGAGTGGTTTGCCATTCCCTCCTCCAGTGGACCAGTTTGTCAGAGCTCTTCACTATGACCTGTCCATCTTGGGTGGCTCTGCACGGCATGACTCTTGGCTTCACTGAGTTATGAAAGTCCCTTTACCATGACAAGGCTGTGGTCCATGAAGGAGAGCCTAGTACCTAAGGAATAAATAAATGGGAGACTCATTTTTCTTTCTTCATTACATATAAGCCCTGAACCTCAATCTACCTTCAGTCTAGTTTGGGAAGTAATGGTAACACTCCAGATATTCTGAATTTTGCTGAACTAATATTCTGTGTTATGCCTTATAATTAAATGTCATATTTTAGAGATCTCAAGAAGTCTTACATTAAATCCAGAACAACAAATTGTAAATTTTGGAAAAAGTTCAGCCAGTTCTACCACTCAGATGAGTGGCCCTGGGCAAGTCATTTCTTCATCTCTAAGATAGAAATCATTCTAGAATTTATCCAATTGGGTGGCTGGGAGGATCAATGAAATAAAGTAGGGGATGTGCTTCACCCATTATCTTTTACTTATAGGTGCTCAATAAATAACAACCAGTATTAATATTTAGAAAAGAAAATCAGAATAAAATACTGTGCTTGTTTTTTCTAATTGTTTGGCTATCATTATCTAATATTTGATCCCTTTATGTTAGGGAGGAAAATTAGGCAATTGTGAAGCATATTACTAATCTTTGGGACTTGACATTGGAAAAAGCCAGCCACATGCTCCTTCTAAATGCACCTTCATATCCAAAGCAAAGACAGACTGAGAGCTCCTATGTTTGTAATCATGATGACTTCATACCAAACTCACAATGTTCCCTGTTGCCCACTTTACAGATGGAGACACTGAGGCACAAGAATGATTCTAAGAAGGAATGACAGGTAAGGATTTGACACTATCAGTTTCTGTCACCTCTAATTCTGCCATTTTGTATCCAGTACCAAAGTAGTAAGTGGGTTCTTATCACTTAATTTTCAAAAATTCCATGACAAGTATCTTCTATCCTTGCAGTGTGTCTGAAATAATAACTTCATTTAAACGATTTTCATTTTTACATTTATCTTCTCTCTACTCATAGCTTGTTGGAAGCTTTGTGGAGCACCCTGTTTTTTCCCCTTGATGAGGGGCATGGGTAATGAGACTCTCGAAGGTTCCTTCTAGAGTTTGATAAACGTACATTGTACATCCATAAACTTCTGTAAACGTACATTATCCATTTGTACAGATGTCCCTGGGATTTTCAAGAATGCATACAAGAGGTTTCCTTAGTAAAGATCCTTGTGAAAGAAGGTTATGTTCACCTTTCCTTGAATAATCCCGCCAGATACTCTGCAAAATCACCAGGAATAATTAATGCATTCTGGATGACGCGTGCTTGGCTAATTAGACTGAAACAGCATTGGTTAGCAAGTTGGCTGAGTGCCAGGTAGCAGGTGTCTGCATAGAGTCAGCACTGATTCTTTTTTCAAAGAAGAGAAGGCCTCTGCATGTTTTGTTTTTGAAAAAGTTAGCCTAGGTTTTGCCCTATTCCCACCCTCATTTGGAAATGCTGTGGGTAAAATAAAACTAAGTTTATCGGCACTAAGAAAGAGATTATTTCTTTTTAATGTAGTTTTCTTTTCACCACATTTAGTCTATTTTTAAGAGGTCAATGTATGTTTCTATGTGTCTTTATTTACATCTTAGTTTGAGGCACACAACCAGGATCATTTTATAGGGTTTTCCTTTGAGGCCACTTGAACTGGGGCTTTTTGCATGGAGATTACTTTTCTCACTGTTTTCCTGGTTGTTTAGTATTTTGCATTTCCAAATCTGTATATCATTTTCATCTTTGGGTTAACTTACAGTTTAGCTCTTCAAACAACAAGTTTGTATTATTCTCACTTTCCTCCATCCAAGTATTATAAAATGTCTATTCATCATGAGCCCTCCAAGAGAAAGTTAAGGATGTTCAGTGATGGGTACGTGGATCTTTAAGCAGGATTTCTGGATCTTGTAAGTGGGGAATAGCATTCTCTACATACCAGTGATAAATGAGCATCTCTGAATTTGTACCTGAATCCTGGTCCCCGGGGGTCATTTGCATGAACACAGGCTTGAGTCTACAGAGCTTTCCTGAGCCCGAATAATGTGGGCTGGAAAAACTTTCCCAGGAGTTTCAGATGTCTTGCTGCAAATAATAGAAACACTCGTGATTTAACCTTGTAAGAGTTGCAGGAGCCTCACAGAACTCTGGGACAGGAAGTGAAGAGCCACCAGGGAGCCAGGCCATCCTTCTTTTGCTGTTGTCTTGCCTTGGCATTTCCTGGCACATCTACTTGGATCTCTACTTGTCGTAGGGTTTTTAGGCATTCTCCCCTGGTTTGTTGAAAATATCTGTGTTCAGAAGTCTCCAGGCTATTATGTAAAACAGAAATGATGTCATTTTAGAAAGGCTATTGGTGGCATTGGTTACTTTTAAAAATTGTATTTATTTTAATTTATTTTTTAAACCCCTAAAAATATGTTTTTTTCTATTTACTAATTTATTTGGCTGCACCAGTTCTTAGCTGCAGCACATAAGATTTTTAGTTGTGGCATGGGAACTCTTGGTGGCGGCATGTGGGATCTAGTTCCCTGACCAGGGATCAAACGTGGGCCCCCTGCATTGGGAGTGCAGAGTCTTAGCCACTGGACCACCAGGGAAGTTCCCTGATTATTTTAAAAAGCAAGCAAAAAGGAGAGCTCAGATGATCCCTGGCCACCCTTCTCTTCTAACTCTGACTTCTTAGGACCTTGAACATATCTGGAAATCTCTTCGAAGATATTCTATTCAGTACCATGTTTCCTAAAGCATGCAATTTTATCAGTTTGTTAGACTTCTTGAATCATACTGGGTATCAGGCAGTAGTTGCAAATAAACCAATCCTCTGTTAGCAGGAGGAAAAAAATCTGTGGCCCGTGGGAAGGCCTGTCACCCTCTTTCACCCAGCGCCTTGGCAGACATCCACAGCCACAGCTCTGTTCCCTGCTGCTCTTGAGTTGGCCTCAGAGCCTCCTCAGAATTGATGATGAATAAACAAAATGTGGTATGCCCACACAATGGAATATCATTCAGCTGTAAAAAAGAGTGAAGTACCAATACAACATGGATGAACCTTGAGAACATTACACCGAGTGAAAGAAGTCAGAGACAGATCACATAATGTGAGTCTGTCTATGTGAAATTTCTGAAAGAGGCAAGTCCATAGAGTCAGAAGGGGCACTAGTGGATGCCAGGGGCTGGGATGAGAGGAAAATGGGGAGTCACTACTTAATGAATAGGGGGGTTTGGAGGGGGTGGTGGTGGTTAAAATGTCCTAAAATTAGATCCTGGTGATAGATGCGCAACTCTGTGAAAACACTAGCACTATACATTGCATACTTTAAAAGGGTGAATTTTATGGTATATGAATTATATCTCAATTTTGAACAATCATCGCTAGCACAGCACTCCAGGAAATCAGGAATTAGCATGTGTCATAAAATTTGAAGTTTTGCTATTTAGCTTTTTTTTCCACTTGTGCTTAGACTGAGATCCCCTCCAGCTACATACTCTCCACTTACAGACCTCTGGACCTTTGCTTCTACTAGAGTATTATTGCCATTTGTCCTCCCTACATCCAGTACAGATGCTTCTAATATAAAGGGAACATCCTCTGCAAAGCCTTCCCAACTCCTAACACCTCTCTGCCCACCCCAGAACAATCAAATTCTCCAACAGCACTGTGTGCTTCCCTCTTGCCCAATCCATGTCACACTGCAATGTGATTGTCTCCTTACTGCTCCAGATTTCTCTCTTGACTGTCTTCCTCGTCTTTTTTTTTTTTTTAATGAATTTTTATTGGGGTTTAGTTGACTTAAAATGTTAGTTCAGGTGATATATATATCTCCACTCTCTTCTAGATTCTTTTCCCACATAGGCCATTACAGAGGGTTGAGTAGAGTTCCTTGTGCTATACAGTAGGTCCTTCATGGATGCATGCATGCTCAGTCATGTCTGACTTTTTGCAACCCCATGGACTGTAGCCCCCCAGGCTCTTCTGTCCATGAGATTCTCTAGGCAAAAATACTGGAGTGGGTTGCTATTTCCTGCTCCAGAGGATCTTCCTGACCCAGGGATCAAACCAGCATTTCCTGTGTCTCCTACATTGGCAGGCAGATTCTTTGCCACCAAGCTACCATTTTATATATAGTAGTGTGTATATGTCAATCTCAATCTCCCAGTTTATCCTTCTGCTGCTTCCCCTCCCCATAACCATAGTTTGGTTTTTACATCTATGACTTCTATTTTTGTTTTGTAAATAAGTTCATTTGTACCACTTTTTAGACTCTGCATACTCCTCATCTTTTTACTTGCAGTCTCCACAGCGCTTAGTCCAGAATAGTCTTCCTCAGAAAATGGATAAAATATGCTCTCAATCCTCAGGACTGCTACAGCTTGTTAGGAGGAGATGGATACTGAACTAACTACAATAGCATGTGTCCCAAACTGCACTTATTTTTGTGGAGAAGAAAATGTCTGTTTTTTTTCCTGTGGACACAGTGATGCTTCTAAGAGATCAGCTGGATGAAATAGCAAAGTCACTCATGCTAGAGGGGTGGAGAACACTGAAGCTGCATAGAGTTGACAGGCCTGTGAGAAATGGGCAAACACCACAGCCAAGGTACAGAGTGAGTGGGAAAACCCCAGGTGCAATAGATGAGGTCACAGTGAAGGATCATCTACCAGCAGGAGGCACCCCATGCCTCTTTAGCACCAAGTGAAAGTGTGAGTCTGAGGCTATTTCTAAAACCCCCAGAAAGCTACTACCGCATCTCACCATGTGGGATCTAGGCCTCCATGGACATAGTCTTCACTGTGAGGAAAGACACACCTACAGAAGGCGTTGTCTAAGTTGCAGAGACTGAGAGAACCCTGCCTGGAGTGGTATGAGCCCCTGCTGTCACAGGCATTCCCAATCTCTGTGATGTCAGCTGCAGTTCTTGAGAGCCAACTCCTCAACCCCATGCATTTTCAAGTTGAGAGATCACCCAGAGATTACTGGTGCCCTTTTTTTTTTTTAATTGAATGATATTTGCTTTACAATATTGTGTTGGTTTCTGCCATACATCAACATGAATCCACCAAAGGTATACACATGCTCCCCCGCCAAACCTCCCTCCCACCTCCCACCCCATCCCACCCCTCTACATTGTCACAGAGCCCCAGTTTGAGGTCCCTGAGTCATATAGCAAATTCCCACTGGCTATCTGTTTTACATATGGTAGTGTTTATGTTTCCATGCTACTCTCTCCATTCGTCCCACCCCCTCCACCCCCACTGTGTCCACAAATCTGTTTTCTATGTCTGTGTCTCCACTGCTGCCCTGCAGACAGGCTCATCAGCACCATCCTTCCAGATTCCATATATATGTATATGAAAGTGAAAGTGAAGTCGCTCAGTCGTATCCGACTCTTTGCGACCCCATGGACTGTAGCCTATCAGGCTCCTCCATCCAAGGGATTTTCCAGGCAAGAGTGCTGGAGTGGATTGACATTTCCTTCTCCAGGGGATCTTCCCGAGCCAGGAATCGAACACGGGTCTCCCACATTGCAGGCAGATGCTTTATATATGCATTAATATACAATATTTGTTGTTCTGTTTCTGACTTACTTCACTCTGAAGCTGTGGTACATATATAGAATGGAATATCACTCAGCCATAAAAAGGAACGCTTCTGAGTGTTAATGAGGTGGATGAACCTAGGGTATACTGGTGCCTTATGTCAAGGTCCATGGTGACATTCTAAGAAGGGCATAGAAAATGAAGTGAGTCTCAAACATATCTTAACTACTGAATTGTTTTGTTTTTTTTTTTTCCTCCCCAAACTTGCCACATTTCTTAAAATCTACATGGAATATATGCTTCTGGTGAGTTCATTGCAGAGCTGGAAGAGCATGGCCCAGAGAGAGGAAACGACTGGCCACATTCCTGTAGCTGGATACTGGCAGAGCCAGGACTGAAACTTGGCTTCTGCAAATCCAAAGACCTCCTTCCTAGCACACATCTCACACACTCCCTCTCCATGCACTTTGGTCCTCAGTGATTTGAAAGCAAACCACAAACCAGACAACAAGACATATTCTTGATCGGAGAGTAGAAAAATGCCACAGGAACCTTTTCTAGTTGTCATCTGCAAAAGCAAGGCTGTGCTTATTCACTCCCATCACTGTCTCATTACTGGCACTCCAGTGTACTCGTTAGCTTTGGAATTGGAAGTGTGCCATGAAAACGTTGCCTGTCAATCAGCATGATCAAAATCACTTTTGGATGGGGTTTCCCCAAATAAATGGCATTTTTGATTGTTGTTTCTGATTCAAATCAATGGGCTTCTTTAGAGCTGAGGCCCACATGGACACTAAGCTGTGATGGTGAGAACATCAAGGTGGCAGCTTGGAACTCTTTCATTAAGGGTAGACCCTGGACCATCAGTAGTAGCATCACCTTGGAGCTTGTAAAAATCAGGAACTGTGGGGTAGGGCCCAGTAATGTTTTCCACTAAGCCTTCCAGGTGATTGTGAATGCACACTCAAGTTACAGAACCACTACCTTAGAGAAATTGAGGCTCCTGGTCAAAGGACCAGAAAGGAAAGCTGTTCAATTTCAGGTGTGAAACCCAAGCCAAAGACCCACCTTGTAACAGCGTGGAGATCTTTTTTTGTGGTCTCGAAAGGAAGGGGAAATTAGGTAATAGGTGAGAAAAAACATACAGTGCCTATTAAGAAAAACGAAGAAAATAAGGAAGGACCCAACATAGAAAATGATGAACAACATAAAGGATAAATGCAGGCCAGGAAATTAACCTGTTTGGAGGATGTCTTAAGGCAGAGTACATCTCGAATGCTAAGGCTGAAGATACACAGAAGTTTTGAAACTATCTAAGTCAGCGTCACAACTTTGCTGGTCTGAAGTCTAAGCCTACAGATGTGGGCTCTGCTAGGATTTTTTCTAAGGTTACAGGGCCAATTAGTGGCCATACCAGAGGAAAAGCCTGGTCTCTCAACTCCCAGGCCAGTGGTTGGGTACAGGTACCCTCTACTGGGTATTCACTGACTGTCCTGCTGGGGTGAGGATATGGGGTGACTGGGTACTTTGTGTGGATGGATGGGGTGGGTGGGGGTAAAGGAATAACAGTTGAGCCCTTTGGCCACCTGATGCAAAGAACTGATTCACTGGAAAAGACTCTCATGCTGGGAAAGACTGAGGGCAGGAGGAGAAGGGGGTGACAGAAAATGAGATGGTCAAATGGCATCACTGACTCAATGGACATGAGTTTATGCAAGCTCTGGGAGATGGTGAAGGACAGGGAAGCCTGGCGTGCTGCAATTCATGGGGTTGCAAGGAGTTGGACACGACTGAGCAACTGAATAACAACAACCCTCAAGTAGGAATGTGAGGTGGGTACACTGCTAGCCTTGGTATCTTTTCCATTGACCTTGGATAAGAGTTACTGGTGCTTCAAACCCTGGATAATAGAGAGTTAAGGAAAAGAGGCGTAAGCTTCTAAGGCCTCTGATTTATGCCTGACTTATGTGGTGGTCCACAAAGTGTTCACTCCAGTGACTACAAGGATAAGCAATTTTGAGACCCACTGACCCTCCCCTTGCACCTTGGAGATGCCTACCTACTAAAGAAAACCCAAGCAGAGAAAATCAAAGACACTGCCACCAACCACATTGGTGGCACCACATTAATTCCAAGTGATTTAATGCATATTATTAAATATTGTTTGGGACTGGAAGAAACACAAGCTGGAATCAAGATTGCCAGGAAAAATATCAATAATGTCAGATATGCAGATGACACCACCCTTATGGCAGAAAGTGAAGAGGAACTAAAAAGCCTCTTGATGAAAGTGAAAGAGGAGAGTGAAAAAGTTGGCTTAAAGCTCAACATTCAGAAAACGAAGATCATGGCATCTGGTCCCATCACTTCATGGGAAATAGATGGGGAAACAGTAGAAACAGTGTCAGACTTTATTTTTTTGGGCTCCAAAATAGCTGCAGATGGTGACTGCAGCCATGAAATTAAAAAACGCTTACTCCTTGGAAGAAAAGTTATGACCAACCTAGATAGTATATTCAAAAGCAGAGACATTACTTTGCCGACTAAGGTCCGTCTAGTCAAGGCTATGGTTTTTCCTGTGGTCATGTATGGATGTGAGAGTTGGACTGTGAAGAAAGCTGAGTGCTGAAGAATTGATGCTTTTGAACTGTGGTATTGGAGAAGACTCTTGAGGGTCCCTTGGATTGCAAGGAAATCCAATCAGTCCATTCTGAAGGAGATCAACCCTGGGATTTCTTTGGAAGGAATGATGCTAAAGCTGAAGCTCCAATACTTTGGCCACCTCATGCGAAGAGTTGACTCATTGGAAAAGACTCTGATGCTGGGAGGGATTGGGGGCAGGAGGAGAAGGGGACGACCGGGGATGAGATGGCTGGATGACATCATGGACTCGATGGACATGAGTCTGAGTGAACTCCAGGAGATGGTGATCGACAGGGAGGCCTGGCATGCTGCGATTCATGGGGTCGCAGAGAGTCAGACACGACTGAACTGAACTGATTGAAACATTACTTGGTAGTGGGTATTTTTCTAAGTAGTCTCTGGGTATTAGTCTACCAGGCATTAATATACGTGTCATGAAAGGGGGTTCTAGATCACATAATTTGGAGAAACATGGGAATTATGTAACCCTGAATGGCTTGCTTTGCTGCAGGACTTGTTAAGAGCCCTTAGTCCTTTGTTAGGTGCATTGCAACTCTCTAGGGATGAATAGTATACAGTGATTTTGAAACTTATTTTCCTTTTTCTGTTTTTCCTTTTGTTTACCCCCAACCCATCCATACCTATTAATATTTAAATCTTCATAGAACAGTTGAACTCTTGAGATAAGAACATTTATTACCCTTACATTATAGATAGGAAAACTGAGTCTCAGAGAGGCTAAATGACTTGCCCAAGGTCATCTAGTGAAAAAAAAAAAAAGCAGAGCCAGGGTTTCATTCTGGGTTAGACTGGTGCTGGACTGACTGCTGACCATTATGCCTATTGCTGCTTTTATAATAGTGATAATCATAGCTATTTACAGCATTCAAAGTATTTACAGCATTTACTGTGTGGCAGGTAAAGTACTGTATGTACATTATGACATTCAGCTTCCCAACAATATTGGGAGGTCCCTGCTCCTGTTGTCCCCCCATGGTCATTGAAAGTAGAAATGTTATAAAATAAGTAGCTCAGAGCCTGACTGATAGTAGAATTGAGATTTCAACCCAGTTCCATCTGGCACCAAAGCCCATGCTATTAACTGCTAGGTGCTGCTAACTTCTTCACATATTTAGACACTCTTATGACCACAGCAACTAGTTATTCTTGTGTTAGGTGGACTGAATGGCACTTTCAGTTTCTTAAGTGACTGTAGCCGTGGAGAAAAGGAATTCCACATAGGCTGCCAGGTAGTGCCCTCAGGAAAGCCCAACAGGCATGCGGATCTCTCTCAGGGTGTATAAGTGCCCCCTGGGAGCTGCTGACCCCTAGGAGCTGCTGACCCCTCTGCCAGGAAGAGGTTAGCCCCGGACTGTCAAGCAGAGCCTGGGCCTGGAGTGAGGATGTTTGTGGATCCTCTTGGTCAGAGCCCCTTGCTTTGAGATGGGCCCCATGCAGTCCCTACTTTGGGCGGAGCTGTTCTCCTTTAACAGAGAGGCATCTAAGGCTAACTTGTGGCCTACTGTCCATGCATCCCAAGTGGGCTGCCCGTTGGCCACATCTGCTGGTTGACGGGCCCTGCCCCATACAGGCTGGCCTGATTGTGAAGCAGGGAAGGAGCACGAGCAACTAAGACAAGCCCATCCTAATGTTCACACCCAAGTGTGAATACAAGCGCTAGACTAGCGTCTAACATTGGCAAACTTGGCCTCAGGCCGAGTGGGTGTACAGGCTGACTACCCCCCACTGGAAAACAGTCAGGCCTCATGGTCATGGGACAGCCCCCAATCTCAGGTCTATAGCTTCACCTCCCTTTCGCTAAACATTATGAATACATTTGTTCAGGCTGCCTGTAGAGCCACTGGAGCTGGTGCCCACCTAGAGAACCCCAATATTAGTGGTCTCTGGGAAGCCAGGAATTTATAGACTTGGCCTCCTTCTCCGTCAGGCCCAACTATCAACCCATTCCAAGCCCCCACTGCTGTGATAAGCAGGAGTCACGTCATAAGTCATGTCATCAGCACGAGCAGGCCCTGTGCTAGACATGGGGGGGGTAAAGTGGGGAACATGTCAGAACACGATTCCTGCTTCAAGGGGACGTGTTTAGTACACGAGACAGACAATAAGTGAATATAACACAGTTCTGGGGAGGTCAGCCTGTACACCCACATGGCCTGAGGCCAAGTTTGCCAATGTTAGACGCTAGTCCAGCGCTTGTATTCACACTTGGCTGTGAACATTAGGATGGGCTTGTCTTAGTTGCTCGTGCTCCTTCCCCACTTCACAATCAGCTCAGCCTGTATGGGGCAGGGCCTGTCAACCAGCAGATGCAGCCAGTGGGCATGAGGAATTCTTAAGGACATTAGAGGGCAAGTTCTTGTTAGATCTTTTGAATATTCACGTTCTGTGCTACCTCCCTATGGATGCTTGTAAGTCCCAAAGCCGTGGCTTTGGCAATACTTAACAGTGTTGCCTGTGAGCCACTTCCTGCCCTGGCTCACTAACGCTCAAGGCACCAGGAAAGTACACTAACCATACAGAGAGCTTCTCAGATATTTTGGCAGAGGAGCTGACCCCAAGAAACAGTTTGAGGCCAGGACCCTGTACTGATTATCAAGCACGAAAACCAGGCACTGTTACTTTATAGTAACCATTGAGGTCCATGTGCTGTAAGGGTAGGTAACAGCTCCCATCCACCTTATCCTAGAATTCTGGAGTCCTAGAGTTTAGGAGGTCAGAAATTAAGGCTCTTTCCTCTTCCCAGTCTCCTTTGTGATCCCAGTCTCCTTTGCTGACTCCCTTCCTCTGCTCAGCCTCTTAAAGTTGGAAAACCTCCCGGTTTGGTCAGTTTCCATCTTCTTTTTACTGTGTACATGCTCTCCCTAGGTAATCTCATCAAGTCCCATGATTATAAACAATAACATATGCTGATGATTCCCAAATTTATATTTTTAGGCTAGATTCACATCTTCAACTGCCTAACTGGCATTTCCATGTAGAAATTTAAAAGCCTTTGCAAACATAGCAAGTCTGAGAGTGAAGCGTTGATTTTCCCTCAACATGCTGTTGCTCCTTTTCCGGTCCTCACTGGCTTGGTGGATGGCACTACCATTCATTCACTGAGTAATGCAAGCCTCTTTCCCTTAGGCCACACATCCATTTCATTAGGAAGTCCATTGCATCCTTTTCTAAATTTATTCCCCAATTCATCCCCCTTTCTCCGTATCTACTGTGATCCCCCTAGTCCAATTCACAAGGATCACTTTCCTTTACACCTGCTATGAAGGGCTTCCCACTTCCACTCTTGCTTCTGTCCAATTCCGTCTCTACAACTTCAGCCAGTAACTTGTTTTCAGTGAATATCATATCATGTCATCCCTTTGCCCCAAACTCTCCTATGGCTCCCTATTTCATCTGAGATAGAATTCAGTCTTTATCACTTTAGAAAATTTTGCATAATCTGCTTCTAATTTTCCCTTCCGCCTTATCTTGTGCCACTGCTTCCTTTTATTTACCATACTGGCATAATATTGATCTTTTTGCTGTCCATTGAACATACCGAGCTCTTTCCTGCCTCAGGGCCTTTGCAAATGCTATTGCCTTTTTCTGGAATGCTCTTTATTTTCATGCTTTGTATGTCTGTCCTTTCAGCCTGTCAGCTTTAGAGAAGCCTAAAAATTAGGCACCCTTATATCTCAGCCTCTTAGCTGTTTTCTTCACAGATCTCATCACAACTTATAGTATCTGTTTACTTGCTTTTCATCAGTTTATTTGATTTTGGTGCGTGTGTGGTGTGGGGGAGGGTGGGTCTCTCTTCCCAACTAGAATGAAAACTCTCTGAGGACCACTAGCACTGTGAGGTGTACTTGGAAGTTAAAATACAAATTAATTCAGGAAAATAAGTCATTTCCATCAGAATTATCACATTTATCAAAGAATTCTCAGGATGTAAAAAATGATAAAGACATTCTGTGAGTGTATCAAAGTTGAAAGGCCTACTCCTTTTCACCTATATTAATGACTTTCAAAGAAAGCAGTATGCTATAACAGGAAGAGCACCCACTAGTTTATAGATAAATAGAAGAAAGGGCCATCAATCTTGGCTTTCCTACTGATATGCTGTGTGACCTTGCATGAGTTATTTGAGTTCTCTGAGTCTCAATTTCTACATGAAAGTAATGATACTCACCTCAAGGTGGTTATTTTAAAAAAGAAATGAGATTTAGGCCATATAAAGATACCTGTCACATGGTGGGAGCTTAGTAAACATTCGTTCTTCTCTCTATAGGGTTAGTCACTCAAGAAAGGCATTGCTTCTTCATTATTCTGTTTTCAAATGGAATTTCCTGCACTACCTACTTCACCTTTGTCTTTGGGTAATATATGGTTTCTAGCCAAAAACCAAATTCCAAATATACAGGTTTGTCACCATTGTAGAGATTCTTAAGAATATGGTGCAAACTGGAAATACTCCCCCAGAAGGGGATTCAAAAGTGGTTTTGGTAGTGACAACATCACTGAGCTAAGTGGCTAGAACCACCTGGATTAGCTGAATTAATATACATTTGCTAAAATGACAACAGCAGCATCTGGGCTCATGACTTTCCAGGTATAGCTTTAGCTACAAGATCTTCACTTTGGAAGGACTCCAAATAGTCCTTCTAAGTTGACAGTCTGGATCACCAAGCAGTGAAAGAGCAGAATGAAGCCACATGAACTTACAGAGTCTCTTCAAATATGTACTTACAGAGTCTCATGTACATACAGAACCTCTTCGAGTATGACTACTTTTGTGCAGAGTATTGTAGGAGAAATGACCCTCTACCAGCTAGCTCTTGGTAGGCCTTTGTCCTGTTAACAGGACTGGTTCACGCTTTGGGGCCATCTTGAACTCAGAGGTGGCCTTGAGGTTAGAAGACAAAAGCATGCTTTCGAGGAATTAATGAATGAATTTGTGCTGGAAAAGGTTTCCCTGGGCCAGAGCTCCCTTTGCTTCCTTTCATATTCCCAGGCTCTGATTCCCAGGGGCCTCTAGTCACATATGACAAATGGCTGATCATCCAGGCGAAGTGACCTGCCATTCAATAAACCATATCTCAGCTGATATAGAAGCTAGCTCATTTTTCTCCACAGGGATCTCTTCTTCCTTCCTCTGTATGAATATCTCACATATGGTTTGCTGAGGCCTTTCCCCCGTGGAGGGAAGACAGACCCCTCTAACCTGTTGGCAAGATCTTTCTTCCTTGTGGAAAGAACTTGGAAGGGCTCCGAAGCTTTTATTGCTTCAAGTTAAGCTTGGTCAACTTGCTCACAAGTGCTGAATCCTCTTAGGGGTGTCAGCCTGAGAGAAGGAGGCCTATTCAAATGGGGGGCCTGCATTGAGGCTGCCAACAAAGACCAATTAGTCTGGATTGTGCCGGCTGCCTTTGGAAGGGAACTGCCCTCAGACCACCAACTCGTGCCACTGAAGCGCTCATCCCACCCAGGAGTCATCTGCTTTCCCTCTCAGTTCCCACCCCGGCTTCGCATGACCCCTGGGTCAAATGCCTCTCTCCGGCCCGGGCTTTCACTCCCCTGCCAGGGTGTGGATCATGCCCTTCATCCCAACGGCATTCTTTTCCCACTCTCTGTGAAAGCTGGTCATGTGGCTTGATGTCATGACAAATGACGCAATCCAGCCTTTCCTGGAAAAAAATCCATGTGGCTTCATTTTGCTCTCTTTCACTCCTTGGTGATCCAGACTTCATTTAGAGGAATTTGGATTGTTCATCCTTGTATAAAGTTAGACATTTCTGTGACCAGAAATGTCTTCAAGCATTGAGGTGATGTCGTTCATGCAGTTAGACGTCATTTATTAAGCTCCTACAAACTACAGTGCAGTGTGAAGCATTGGATATTTGAGACACAACCTCTGCCTCTCCAAGACCTCGCTGCCAGTAAGGCGTTAAAACCAAGTGCGTGAAAGATTGCTAATGATAGGTGACTTTCACATAGCATTTAGTATGTGCTGGTGCCATGATGTTATACATATTTCATTTAATTCTCTTGGGTCCACAGTCCTTTACCCTCAAATCTAAAATACAACACTTTAAAAACCCAGAGTTGAGTCATATGATTTTTTCATACTTAATTTGACAGCAAAAGCAGACCTGAACTTTTTCATGAGGCTATTTGTCATTTTTTTCCACTTTGTGTAATTATTCATTTGTTTCACTGTTAAAATACTAAGATGTTTGCTTTTAAGCCCTACCCCAGAACCCATGGTGGGGGGTGTTTTGTAGGACGCAAAGTGTGTACCGTACTTTCTAAAATCCCCAAAATTTCTGAATTCCAAAACTCACGGCATCAGGATTTAGGGATAAGGAAACTATACCATGATGGTGTCCATTTTATAAACACTGAGAGTGAAGCTCAGAAAAGGGATGCAACTTTCCTGTAATTTCACCACCAGGAATGGGAAGCAACAGGATTGAAAGGCAGTTTTGTCTTGACTCCAGAGTCCATGCCCTTAGCCACTGAACCATCCTACTGTCTCATCCAAGAACACAGTATCACCATGATCATAAAAGAAACCCAGACTGAGGGCTACAAGGAGTTTGAGGAGAAAAAGCAGACCTCCAGCGGGGGATTTAATCAAGCTCTAGGGAGGCAAGGTAGATGCAGGTGGAACCGTACCTTGAAGGGAAGAGTGAACTGTGAAAAGGGAAGAGTCATCGAGCCCAGGAACATCTGGTTAAACAGCAGGCATCCTGGTTGGGGAGAGGAGAAGCTAGAGATCAGACTGAGAAGATAGGTCAGGGACAGAATACGAGGGACCAGGATGACTGAGTAAGGAGTTCTGAATGAGCACCCACTATGTTTTACTTGAAGATCCCAAAGCATTTATTAGACATCGTGTCACCCTGCTTTCATTCTGCCTTAAAGAAGCAAAGGACAGATAGGAGCATCTCCATATTGTTTTGCTGGCTTTCTTTTACTTTATTTTATTATATTATTTTGTATTAAACAAATGAACAAAATGGCTTGAAAAGGCAGCCAAGAAAGGGAGGAAGCCGAGAAGAGCAATGGTCATAAACAGCTATAGGAGAACTATCTGTGCTGGGCTTTGTTGCTTCTTTGTAAGCCGAGAGTTAAAATTTAACCAAGGAACTCATGCCTCACTGCAGCTGGCAGGGATTCAGTGGGAACTCGGCCGGCACCTCTGTGATAACTCAACACCCCCTTCCTTCTGTGCTTAAAAACTGTTTCCTCCTCCTATTTGGAATCACAATAAAGGTCTTAGGGGGATACATCCATTACCAGGAATTTAAACTTAGAATCTGAATATGTTCTCTTTTGTCGTGAATCATCAAAGTTCCAAATCGATATTTTAGAAATCAGGTCCAGTTCATGAGTAGTGAATTGAGTGTGTCTAATTACATTTTATAGTCATTTAACAGCTGTTAATAATGTAATTTTGTGTTATGCCCAATTTGCACTAAATTACTTTAATGACACACATTGTATTTATTCTCCTTTTTGTATAACAGTAATCAAACAGTAGGGAATCAACTTGGACATGGAAAGAAATAATTTATTATTTTTATAAGCTCGAAGGTAAAGGATATTTTTCAAAAGAAAAGAATAAATCATATCATAAAAATAAAAGTAGCTGAACACACATGAATGCATATGTTTTCTCTGGCACATCTTTTTGTAAAAAAAAAAAAATTAATGAGTATAATACATTTGTTTCCCATCCAAGTCTGTACTGTTTGATGCGAACCAAGTATTTGCAAATACACATTTGATTGACAAGTGAATAAACGTCCTCCTCCCCCCACCCCTTCCACTCTTCCCAAAATATCCTCCTGGAATGAAAAACAAAACAAAACAAAAGAGATTTCTAAGTTTCTAGTGTATGAGTTAAAGAGATACAGCATCCATTTAAATAGACACTCCAATGGAAACTTGTATTTCCAAGGAGAGGCTAGAGGAGAAAAGCAGTATAAAAACAGGGGGACAATACAACTTGAGAGCAGAAAAATGCAAAGAAAGTAGGCAGATACTTCTCCCAGTCATTAGAAGAAACTTCTACAGGAGATCTTTATTAGGATGCTAAGAAGGCAAATTTTGCTTGCCCCCCGACCCCCTCAATGGCGAGATAATTGGAATAGGACTTGATGAAAGGTCTGCTCGTATTTTTCCATTCAGTGTAAGCTCTCGAAGAACCAAGCATCTGGTACAGTGCCCGAATGTGAGTGTTTTCTGCAGCCCACATGGATTGATGTCCTTTGTGTCTGAAGTGAGTGATGAGAAGGGAGCAGAAAGGAGCTCTCCCTGTCTGTGGGCTGCTGGCTGCCATGGTTCCAGCCAGGGCTTGACCCAGCATGTTCTGCCTCTGCCCACTCACCTCCTGTGACCTAACGTGGGAGGAACTACAAATGGCCGGGCCTTCCCTCTGGGAGCGTCAGAGTTCTTTTGCAGTTCCTTAAGAGTAGTAGGCTCATTTCATCCTCATTCTTGCTCAGCCTCAGGGACTGGGACAGTGGTGTACCAAAGAGGGACGGGTGATGGGCAGGCAGTAACGGGAAGACAGGGTACATTGCCTATGGTGAATTCAAAAGCAATCATAAAACTGAGGAAAAGTGGCTCTGCTTTTCATGTTCATTGTGTCCTAGCCATTCTAGGGAATGTCACTGAGAAAATGCTTCTTCCTGTGGGGCTGCCCACTCCCACCCTGCCTGCTCCACTTGGATAGTCCCCTGTGGTGGAAGTGGGGGTGGGGCTCGGAGCCCTCACCTCTTCAGAAAGTTGGGAGCCCCCGGGCTCTCCAGCCTGTCCCCTTGTCTTGTAACGGCGGGCATTCTTGCCTTCTTCTGCAGCCAGCAGCAAAGTCACTTCCGTCAGCCTCTTGCCGGCCCCGACTAGCAGCTGCCACATCTGTGCTCCTGCTCATCAGCCTTTGTAGGCCTTTCCTGGCCACGGCTGTGGCTCTTGCCAATGTGTGGGTGAGTTCTCTCTCTGCCAATGTTTGCGGCTCTTTATTAGCTTCCTAAAGGGTGTTGTGGCTCCTTTAGTTGACGGAGCCTTCTGTTGAGGAATTTGGGACCCGTTGCCAAGGGCTGGCTTGAGGGCATTCCAGTGACACCACCTGACGTCTTACTCTGCCAACAATCAGCCACTGTCCCCCAGCCAAAGCTCACAGCCTTTGGATCTTTCTTGCTTCAGAGTAAATGTCCTCCTGATTCACAGCACTGTCCTCAGAAGTTGGTGGAGGAGGGAGTAGACTGGAGGTTTAATCCTGGGATCCTGGAGGCCAGCTTCAGATGCTAGAGTTCTCACCTGACCGTTCCCTCAGGGTTGTCTTAGTACAGAGTTCCAGATTTGACCATGACTGTGTGTCATGGGGAAAGGGGCGGTATCTATGCTTGAGTCAAGGATCATCAAAACCTATGCAACCGCTTCTGTAATCCTCAGACATAGAGATTCTCTCAAGACAGCCTTGCAATGGATTCCTCTGTGCACCTTTATTACAATGGACAGTCTCCTTCTGAATCTGTCTTTGGATCACAGATCCCCTTGAGAATCTAATGTAAACTCTGCACCCCCTCCTCAGAAAAGTGCATGCCTTTACATATGTCCAGAATTTTCTGTGTCACTTAATTGGGTTCAGTTATAGGAGTCCATTTACCTCAGATTAAGAACTCCTAGTCTAGGAAGTCCTCCTTCTCTTGCTTCCTCTCATTCCCCAGAAACACATCCAGGGCCATCATCTCCATTAGGCCCAGGAGGCACGGAGCCTGGGCACCTACGCACCTACAGTGCTTCAGAAATCCAAGGATAACATCTTCAATTTCTTAAATCAGAAGAAAATTGAACTATGACACAAAAAAATACTGTAACATATTCATTTTGACATCAATGCAGTAGTAAAATATGTTTTGATTTTTTTTTTAATGAAAAAAGGTGCCCACAAAGGCAAAAATACCTAGGAAGCGTGAAAGTCAGAATGCAACCCAGAAAAGTTCTTTTGTGGCACAGTGGGGACGTAGACTCGACTGAATTGTTGCACATAGACACCTTTCCAGGCAAGAAGTCAAAGGATCTGCAGCGTGTTCTCACTGGGCTGAGGTCAGAGCCCAGGATTTGGAACTGGGGGAGCTGGCTTCCAATCTTGGCTTAGCGTTTGACTGCTTGTGGTACCTTGAGAGAGCTATCTCAGCTCTCATTTTCTTCACCTACTGACAGAGGATAAGCCTAGAAACTGCCTTGACGCCACACTGGGATCGAGTAGTCTGGATGTACAATAAGAAAACATATGTTGAAAGGTGCTTTGGATATGGTGATCTCTTGAGTTTGAAACATAGAAGACTAAGAGGAAGCACTCAGTAAATATTGGTTGATAGAGACACTTTTTGCTTGTTTTTACTTGTTTCATAAACTAACTGTATAAATTGCTGTGCTTAGTTGCTCAGTAGTGTCCAACTCTTTGTGACCCCATGCACTGTAGCCCACCAGGCTCCTCTATCCTTGGGGATTCTCCAGGCAAGAATACTGGGCTGGGTTGCCATTTCACTCTCCGAGGGATCTTCCCAACCCAGGAATAGAATCCAGGCCTCCCACATTGCAAGTGGATTCTTTACTGTCTGAGCCACCAGGGAAGCCCAAGAATACTGGAGTAGATATCTAAATTATTGAAAGGATTTCTAGACCTGTAATTTCAAAGCATGAGATGACTTTGATCAAAATGCAATGTACAGTTCTATAGAGAAAGGGACGACAGAGGATGAGATGGCTGGATGGCATCACTGACTCAATGGACGTGAGTCTGGGTGAACTCCGAGAGTTGGTGATGGACAGGGAGGCCTGGTGTGCTGTGATTCATGGGGTCGCAAAGAGTCGGACACAATTGAGTGACTGAACTGAACTGAACTGAGCATGGTTAAAGTCTTAGGCTTTGTCTAAGGATTTTGCCTTGGATTTGAAGCTCAGCTATGCTACTTGTACATATGTGCCCTTGTATTGATGTTTTAACATCCCTATAGATTCATGCCTTTATCTGTAGAGTGGGATGATAATACTTTTACTTAAATATTCACTATTATTATTCATCTCTGCAGTGCAATTGGAAATTTGCCTAAGCAATTGTGTATTGCTGGTCAGGCATCTTCAGATTTTGGAATGAAAATGGTATAATATTTCAAGTATGATAGTCATGTCATGTTATGTCACATAATACATTTAAAGTGTTAAATTTGTAAAAAATAATAATAATAATAATTTTTAGAGCAATTAGCCAAACTGTAGAAACCAACTGAGGGTAAACTCTCCTTTTTATTCAATGGCTTCTAAATATTTGAGATTTATTTTTCTTTCTAAGAAATACCTTGTGGCTGCTAAGTAAGTCTTTAAAAACTGACCTGGATATGGAGATGTGTTACAACTAGGATATGCCTACAACTACAGCAATTCAAATCAAATATCTATGGATGAAAGGAGAGACTGTAATTGCTGGACCTCCTTCCTAGAAACTGGCCATTGTATGTATAGCAGTGATTTTATATTCCTCAGTAATGGTAGAACTTTGGTAAATATCTTATACTACTTCAGTCAACTGTAGTCAAACAGGTAAAGTTGAGAAGATATTTTATGTTCCTCTCTCACTGAAATAAAATACCCAGTCTTTGTGAGAACATCTTTTATTTTCCTTCCAAGAGTAACATATCATTACAAACCTTCAGTGGCAACAAAGCAACAATTGAATATTAGTTTCCACTATTTCTGTGGTAAGGGATTAAGCTAGGAAGTGTGCCATTACAAAAGTTACCTCCTGAAGAAGTATATTTGGAACACCAAAATCACAACAACAAATAGAGCAAGCATGTTAGAATTTTAGAGGGACACTGAATCTTTCAAGGTTGATGTTGTTGGTGTTGGTCAAGGAGGTTGGCAATGCAGATGAAAGTTATTCCCACTCTGTCTGTGAAAGACTCTGGTGGATTCAACACCTCTATGGAACACCTGTTCCTCCTGCTGCCACCTGTAAAACTTCACTAAAGTTAATGAAATAATGTCCTTATTTCAGGGAAGACATCAATGTCATCAGTAAATTCATTCATGATACAACCTAGAGGCTGCTCTGTTATTTTTTTTGAACTTCAGCCTACAAATGAGCATCCTATAGATTAAAATGGATTATGGGCCATATTGACTGAAATTCCTCACTCCGACATGTTCACTGCTACTTGCTCTGACTCTATACCTTAAGCCAGCCCACCCTATCCATGCCATGTTCAGACAGTGGCATGTAAATGCAGATACTTTAGATCTGTTTTGTACCATCTCCTGATTCTTCTGACTTGATTCCCCACTTAGCTTCTGTTCTGTTCTGTTCCTCCTAGCTCCTGGCTCCTGATGCTCTCTAATGGCTGTAGTTTGCAGTCATCCTCTTTTTTTCTGTTCCTCAATTTCATGAATATGGTGTTCTACCTCAGTTTTGGACCCTGGAATTGAAACTGTGGCATGAGTCCGCCTAGGTCCTGTGATATATCTAGGTCCTATTAACATATCAGAAATTGTGTGGTGCTCCAGAAATTTCCATCTGGAGGTGAGCTGAAAGATTAAATCCTGATCAAGTGAATTAGGATTTGGGATAATATTGAGAAGGGATAGAAGATACTGGGACCTGATATTCTCCTCAGAGTGTCAGACAATACAAATTGTTCATCTCTCTTATGTTCTTTTTAATTTTTATTGGAGTAGAGTTGATTTACAGCATTGTGTTAGTTTCAGGTGTACAGCAAAGTGAATCATACATATACATACATATGCATATATTCATTCACTCTTTTTCAGATTCTTTTCCCATATTGGTCATTACAGAGTATTGGATAGAGGTCCCTGTGCTATATGGTGTTAGTCACTCAGTCATGTCCGATTCTTTGCCACCCCATGGACTGTAACCTACCTGGCTCTTCTGTCCATGGAATTCTCCAGGCAAGAATACTGGAGTGGGTTGCCATTCCATTCTCTAGGGGATCTTCCCAACCCAGGGATCGAAACCGGGTCTCTTGCATAGCAGGCAGGTTCTTTACCACTGAGCCACCGGGGAAGTATGTCCTTATTAGTTATCTATTTTATATATAGTAATGTGTATATGTCAATCCTAATCTCCCAATCTATCCTTCCCTCCCCTCGACCCCCTGGTAACCAAAAGTTTGTTTTCTACGTCTGTAACTCTATTTCTGCTTTGTACATAAGTTCATTGCACTATTTTTTAGATTCCACATACAAGTGATATCATGTGATATTTCTCCTTCTCTGTCTGACTTGCTTCACTCAGTATGACGATCTCTAGGTCCATCCATGTTGCTGCAAATGGCATTATTTCATTCTTTTTATTGCTAAGTAATATTCTATTGTATATGTATACCACATCTTCTTTATCCATTCATCTGTCAATGGACATTTAGGTTGCTTCCATGTCAGGGCTATTGTGAATAGTGTTGCAATGAATACTGGAGTACATGTATCTTTTTGAATTATGGTTTTCTCCAGATATATGCCCAGGAGTAGGATTACTGGATCATATGGTAGCTCTGTCTTTAGTTTCTTGAGGATCCTCCATAGTGTTCCCCATAGTGACTGTACCAACTTATATTCCACCAACAGTGTAGGAGGGACCATTTTCTCCACACCCTCTCCAGCATTTATCATTTGTAGGCTTTTTGATGATGGCCATTCTGACTGGTGTGAGTTTAATTTTGGTTTGCATTTCTCTGATAATTAGTGATATTGAGCATCTTTTCACATGCTTTTTGGCCATCTGTATGTCTTCTTTGGAGAAATGTCCATTTAGATCTTCTGTCTGTTTTTGGATTGGGTTGTTTGTTTCTTTGATACTGAACTTCATGTGTTCTTTGTATATTTGGATGATTAATCCCTTGTCAGTCACTTCATTTGTAAATATATTCTCCCATTCTGGAGGTTGTCTTTTCATCTTGTTTATGGTTTCCTTTGCTGTGCAAAGGTTTTCAAGTTTAATAAGGTCCCATTTGTTTATTTTTGTTTTTATTTTCCTTACTCTAGGAAGTGGATTCAAAAAGATCTTGCTGCGATCTATGTCAAAGAGCATTCTGCTTATGTTTCCCTCTAAGGGTGTTGTAGTATCCGGTCTTACATTTAGGTCTTTGATCCATTTTGAGTTTATTTTTGTGTATGGTGTTAGGCAGTGTTCTAATTCATTCTTTTACATGGAGCTGTCCAGTTTTCCCAGTATCACTTACTGAAGAGACTGTCTTTTCTCCATTATATATTCTTGCCTCCTTTGTCATAGATTAGGTGACCATAGGTGTGCAGGTTTATCATTCACTTCTCTTGCTCATGAATGATCAGTCTACATAACTACATTGCACTAATAGTGGGCTGCTAAAGATGGGAGCCATCACCATGAAATGTCTGTAGTTGACTAGTGGCCACAGCTTGAGAAGGTCTGGATGGCCCAGCTTGCTGATTACCATGATGGGAAAATATTGTCCTAGACATAAATTTCATTAAATCCTCATCGCAATTAGGAAACTTAGAATGTCAGTCACATATCACTGAGTATCTCTGGACAGCCTTAATTATGACATCTAGGCTCTCTCCTGGGTGTTCACTGGAAGGACTGATGCTAAAGCTGAAACTCCAATATTTTGGCCACCTCATGCGAAGAGTTGACTCATTGGAAAAGACCCTGATGCTGGGAGGGATTGGGGGCAGGAGGAGAAGGGGATGACAGAGGATGAGATGGCCGGCTGGCATCACCAACTCGATGGACGTGAGTTTGAGTGAACTCGGGAAGTTCATGATGAACAGGGAGGCCTGGCGTGCTGCGATTCATGGGGTCACAAAGAGTCAGACACAACTGAGTGACTGAACTGAACTGAACTGAACTGAGGCTCTCGCCCTACAAAGCACATCCTTAGAGTAAAGTCTGTCTCATGCCAAGCTTAAGTCTGTCTATGATGTAACATTAGAAATTTCTTCCTTGGGGATTTGGGCAAGTAGAAAGCTTCCTACCTGTTGGGAAGGAAGGAAGAACTTCTGCACCATGAAATATCACAACTTTAGACAATGGTGATAACTGTTGCCTCTAAAATGTGGTCACACATGAGTTGTCCAGACCAGAGTCAACACTGCTGTGCTGAGTGAAACCAGACTTCCTGTTGAAGGGCAGCCCCTGAGAAGGATTCCAGCTGCAGTTTTCCTTGTAGAGATCTCTACCCTCTAGCATGAAGGCTATCAGGTGTTGGTTTCACAATTGGACAATCACTTGTCTCAAAATTCCCCAACTTGCTGAGAGGTATTAGTGACCCTCTGGTGACCTCACACCTACCCTTCAAACTCAATCCCAGTGTTTCTGAACCTAGCATAATAACTAGGAATGATGAGAAGGAGAAATTGGATCTGAAGAAAGATAGTATCAACAGAGAACAAGCTGATTGTCATGAGGGAGCTTGGCCCAAGAAGGAAAATCAGCTGGTTTCTATCTCAGGGGTGAAAACTAGATATGCCTGGATTGTTCCTCCTTACCAGATGTTGCAAGCAGCATCTCATGATCACTAATTTCATCTTCTGCCTACTACATTAGGGAAAGTGCGAACTGGGTGCAAACAAATATTTAAACAGTATCACCAGTGTGTCATGCTTGTCAATAGAACCAACAGAACACCAAGGTCATCAAAACTATTTGATGTTCTGAGTATTGTCCTGATAAACACCTCATTTGCTGTGATCCCAGAGTGTAGAAAACAGCCACTAACTTAGAAAAAGATGGGGAGCGGGGAAGGGAAGAGAGGGTTGTCCTAACTAAATGAATGAAAGGTTAAAGTTCTAGAATATTGAATGATACTGAAGAGCATGTGCGGTTGGATGAAAGGAGAAAGAGATGAAGATTTGTTTAGGTAGGGAGTGGGTATGAGTGTGGGCTCTGGAAGCTGAGGTCCTGGACTGTCATCCTGACGTCACCACTGACCAGCTGTATGATCTTGGACCAGTAACTCTCAGTCCAAGTTTCCTCATCAAAACTCAGGAATAATAACTCTTCATGCAATTTTGCTCTAAAAAATAAAATCTATTAAGAGCTAAACTCAAGGATATCTTCAAAGGATTGTTGTGGAGACCACACATGTCAGTTATTCAACTATTGTCTCGCAGCTTGAAACCCATCCATCCATAGTCTGTTTTGTGATACTGGAACAGGGACTCACAAACTGCATTTCTCTTCTGCCAGCTGGCTTCCTGTTAGGCTCTGCCAAGGGAGACACTAGAGGAAGACTGACTGCAGGGCTGGAGGAGGAAGAAGGGACTTGCTTCTACCTTGGTGCTTCCTATAGGTTTCATATATATATTTCACCCTAACAACACTTTTTTTCCCCAATTTTATTGAAGTATAGTTAATTTAAAGTGTTGTGTTAATTTCTTCTGTACAGCAAAGTGACTCAGTTATACATATGTATATTCTTTTTCATATTCTTTCCCATTATGATTTATCAGAAGATATTGAATATAGTTTCCTTTGCTATACAGTGGCTTTCCTAATAGCTCAGTTGGTAAAGAATCCACCTGCAATGCAGGAGACCCTGGTTCAATTCCTGAGTTAGGAAGATACCCTGGAGAAGGGATAGGCTACCCACTCCAGTATTCTTGGGCTTCCCTTGTGGCTTAGCTGGTAAAGAATCCTCCTGCAATACGGGAGACCTGGGTTCAATCCCTGGGTTGGGAAGATCCCCTGGAAAAGGGAAAGGCTACCCACTCCAGTATGCTGGCCTGGAGAATTCCACGGACTGTAAAATCCATGGGGTGAAAGAGAGTTTGACACAACTGAGCGACTTTCACTTTCACTTTCTTTCACTGCTGTACAGTAAGACCTTGTTGTTTATCCATCCTCTATATAATAGTTTGCATCTGCTAATTCCAAAATCCCAATCCTTCCCTCCTCTACTCTCCTCCTCCTTGGCAACCACCAGTCTGTTCTCTATGTCTGTGAGTGTGTTTCTGATTCATGGATATGTTCATTTGTGTCATATTTTATATTCCACATGTCAGTGATATCATATGATATTTGTCTTTCTCTTTCTGACTTACTTTGCTTAATATGATAATCTCTAGGTTCATTGATGTTGCTGCAAATGGCATTATTTCTTGCTTTTTATGGCTGAGTAATATTCCGTTGTGTGTGTGTGTATCCATTCATGTACTGATGAATATGTAGGTTATTTCCATGTCCTGGCTATTATGAATAGTGTTGCTATGAACATTGGGGTGCATGTATCTTTTTTAATTAGAGTTTTGTCTGGGTATATGACCAGAAGTGGGATTGCTGGATCAAATGGCAACTCTATTTTTAGCTTTTTGAGGAACCTGCGTGCTGTTTTCCATAGTGGCTGCATCAATTTACATTCCCACCAACAGTGTAGGAGGGTTCCCTTTTCTCCACACCCTCATCATAATTTATTATTCTAACAAATCTTCTTCATTCCAGCAGCTGCAGTTTCTACCAGAAGCAGTAGCTGAATCTAGTTTTTTCATTTTTCTAGCACTTGTAGAACCAGCCTTATCACACTCCTCTCAGAGATACTAACTCTAGCCTCGTTGGAGCTCTGTGTCGCAGCTTCACCAGGTTGGCCCTCCAAGCTTGAAGTCAGCAGCCCCATCCGAGCAGTGCTCTCCTTTCAGAGGTCTGAGTTTCAGTTCCAAGGGGGCCCTGCTCCAAGGCTCTAAGTTTTAATCATTTCAGCCTCTTCTCTGTCTTCCCAGGGGTAGTTGCTACTTTCTGCAGTTGCTATCTTTTTGATACTTTAGAGTTCTTTTTTCACCTTTTCAGTTACCTAAGAAATAACTCCTTGGAAGAAAAGTTATGACCAAGCTAGATAGCATATTGAAAAGCAGAGACATTACTTTGCCAACAAAGGTCCGTCTAGTCAAGGCTATGGTTTTTCCAGTGGTCACGTATGTATGTGAGAGTTGGACTGTGAAGAAAGCTGAGTGCCAAAGAATTGATGCTTTTGAACTGTGGTATTGGAGAAGACTCTTGAGAGTCCCTTGGACTGCAAGGAGATCCAACCAGTCCATCCTGAAGGAGATCAGTCCTGGGATTTCTTTGGAGGGAATGATGCTGAAACTGAAACTCCAGTACTTTGGCCACCTCATGTGAAGAGTTGATTCATTGGAAAAGACTCTGATGCTGGGAGGGATTGGGGGCAGGAGGAGAAGGGGACGATAGAGGATGAGATGGCTGGATGGCATCACTGACTCGATGGACGTGAGTCTGAGTGAACTCCAGCAGTTGGTGATGGACAGGAAGGCCTGGTGTGCTGTGATCCATGGGGTCGCAAAGAGTCGGACACGACTGAGCGACTGAAATGAACTGAACTGAACTGAAGAAATAACTTTATCATCCCTAGTTATCAATTCTTTATACTAAATTCTCTGTGTTTGTGAAACTGGTGTGGTCTCTGTCTCTGACTGGACCCTGACTGATATACTATATAGTATTGTATACTATATAATGTTTATTGATTACCTACTATCTGCTAGGTCCTATTATAAGCATTTTATGTATTTTAACTAATTTAATCTCACTCCCAACTACTATCTTAAGGAATACGAAGGAAATATTACAATACCTGGCCCATAGTAAGTGCTCATTTAGTGTTAGTCACTCATTCAGTTTGTGCTCTGCCTAAAATCAGGACTACTAGGTAGCAGAAGTAGGGATTCTCCAGGCAAGAATACTGCAGGTGATTTATTTAGGAGGTAGCATTGGTGATGAGTTGGGAGTAGTGAGGCAGGAAGGGAAAAAAACCAATAATATGTGCATTAATGGGCAGGTTACCACTGTGGACAAGTGGGGCAGAATCCTATTTGGGAATTCCCTTTGAGAAGGCTAATGTGACATGCCTCTGAAGTGTCCCATCAGAGCACAGAGAGGAGGGGACATTTATATACCTGGTTCCCATCCTACAAGGGCACTAACTCTCCTACATGTTCAAGTTAGATAAATAGATATGCTGCAAGGCATTAGGATCATCTGATAAAGCTATTATTATCCTTGCGGATATGGACTATAGACTGACCAGAAAGAGGCCATGAAAAGTATTTTCCCAGTACAGATCACAAAACTGTGAGAGAGAATCTACAAATCATGCCTGACATGTACTATGCATCCAGAAAATGTTTCTTTAACTGAGCTATTGATGGCAAGAGTCTGCCAGGAATACTAGTTGACTAACAAGAAAGCATCTGGTAAAATGTTCTTTTGAGTAGAGTACAATTTTCCTTGAGTAGAAATGGCACCCCACTCCAGTACTCTTGCCTGGAAAATCCCATGGATGGAGGAGCCTGGTAGGCTGCAGTCCATGGGGTCGCTAGGAGTCAGACACGACTGAGCGACTTCACTTTTACTTTTCACTTTCATGCATTGGAGAAAGAAATGGCAACCCACTCCAGTGTTCTTGCCTGGAGAATCCCAAGGACAGGGGAGCCTGGTGGGCTGCCATCTATGGGGTCGCACAGAGTCAAACACTACTGAAGTGACTTAGCAGCAGTAGCAGCAGCAGAAGGACTTAATTCTAACCAAGGAAAAGTTAACTGGCAATTAAAATATGGCAGAGACCTTTGAAGATTGCTCCCATGTAACTCAGGAACTCAATGTAGTAAAGGAACTAGATAGACAGTCATTTACCCAGGATGGTCTTTGTTACTAGGAAAGGAAAACATACATATATATGAGTGTGTGCAATATATATAAATACAAATATATATATTTATTTATTTATATGCTAGTGCTTAGTTGCTCAGTCATGTCTGACTCTTTGCAACCCCATGGACTGTAGCCCACCAGGCTCCTCTGTTCATGGAATTCTCCTGGCAAGAATACTGGAGGGCATAGCCATTCCCTTCTCCAGTGAATCTTCCTGGGTCTCTTGCATTGCAGGCAGATTCTTTATCATCTGAGCCACCAGGGAAGCTTATATATATATATATATATATATATGTATATATCCATTATTGGGCAGTATGGATAGGCTATATATATATATATATATATATATATATATATAACGATAAAACATGTCAACAAAAACCATTATCAGGAAAAGAGAAAGAGAGAAATTGGTATTCTTGGGAAGGATGTGGGATTATTGTTTTAATATGGTAAATAAATATATTTACAGGTTATTCAGGGAGATGTTGGAGAAAATAGGAAAGAGAGGAAATATTGTCATAGAGCAGAGAAAGAATTCAGGGCACAAGGGAAGAAAGTAGCCTTAAGAATAATAGGACATACTTCTTCCATGAGATAGAAAGGAGTGGTGTAGCTAAACATAAATACTGTGTGTGGTGGGGAAGAAGGGAATAGGGTTGAGGAAGTTCTACCTGATTGCTCTTTTTTTTTTTTTTTTGTAAATTAGAAAGACTGAGAGTGAGGGAGAATGATAGTGGAGGTAATAGGATAGTAGTCATAAAGAAAATGCTGAAAGGTAGTCAGCAAGATGGCAAAATAGGAGGTCCCCTGTTCATCTTCCTGTTCAGTGACAAGAATTTGGCAGCATACATGGACAAAAGTGCTTTTGTGAGAGCTTTGAGGAATTCAGCTGCAGACTGAAAGTAGTCTTGCCCTCCCAGGAAACCACCAAGAGTTATGTCTGTCCAAGCCCCTGGAGGTATACCTGTTAACTTCTGCCCCACTGAAGTTCCCCCAAAAGACCCTGTAATGCAGCTCTAGCCCCTCCCAGCTGCAGTCCAGGTGCAGTCCTGCCCACCCAGGGTCAGAGCAGGAGACACATACATCAGTGCCCTCAAAGCAGACCTATTGATCTCTGTCTGACTGCAGATCTTGAACTAGACCTGAGACTCATTATAATCAAATTGTCAAAAGTCAAAGAAAAGGAGAGAATTTTCAAACTAGCAAGAGAAAAGCAACTCATCATTTACAAGGGAATCCTCATAAATCTATCTGTGGATCTCTAAACAGAAACCTTGCAAGCCAAGAGGTAGTGGAATGATATATTCAAAGTGCTAAAACTACCAACCAAGAATACTATACTGAGCAAAGCTGTTCTTCAGAGATAAAGATATTTCCAGAAAACAAGAAGCTAAGGGAGTTCATCAACACTAGACCTGGCATGCAAGAAATGCTAGAGGAGTTCTATTTGAAACAAAAGAATCCTAAGCAATAGTATGAAAAATATGAAAGTATAAAAGTCATTGATAAAGGTAAGTAGATTAGTCAAATCCAGAAACTTAATACTATGATGGTGGTATGTAAATCACTTTTAACTCTAGTATAAAAGTTAAAAGATGTAAGTATTAAAACAATACTTTGTCAATGGATACACAATATAAAAAGATGTAAAATGTGACATCAACACCATAAAATGTGTGGCTGTGAAAGTCGCTCAGTCGTTTCCAACTCTTTGCGACCCCATGGACTAAACTGCTGCTGCTGCTAAGCCGCTTCAGTCGTGTCTAACCCTGTGCAACCCCATAGACAGCAGCCCACCAGGCTCCCCTGTCCCTGGGATTCTCCAGGCAAGAACATTGGAGTGGGTTTCCATTTCCTTCTCCAATGCATGAAAGTGAAAAGTAAAAGTGAAGTCACTCAGTCGTGTCCAACTCTTCACGACCCCATGGACTGCAGCCCACCAGGCTCCTCCGTCCATGGAATTTTCCAGGCAAGAGTACTGGAGTGGGGTGCCATTGCCTTCTTCGCACGGACTATACAGTCCATGGAATTCTCCAGGCCAGAATGTTGGAGTGGGTAGCCTTTCCCTACTCTAGGGGATCTTCCCAACCCGGGGATCAAACCCAGGTCTCTCGCATTGCAGGCAGATTCTTTACCAGCTGAGCCACAAGGGAAGCCTATCCTTTCTCCAGTGGATTTTCCCAACCCAGGAATTGAACCGAGGTCTCCTGCATTGCAGGTGGATTCTTTACCAACTGAGCTATCAGGGAAGCCAAATGTGTGGCAGGGGGAAGTAAAAGCATGGAGTTTTTGTATGTGATTGAAGTTATATTGTTATTTGCTTAAAATAGAATGTTATATTTTATGTGAGCTTCATTATAAACACAAAGCAGAAACGTACAGTAGATATGGAAAAGATAAAGAGAAGGGAATCAAAGCATACCACTATGCAAAATCATCAATTCAGAGTGGAAGACAGCAAGAGAGGAAGAAAGGAACAAAGGAAATATTAACAGGCTATAAAACAATAAGATAGCATTGGTAAGTCCTTCAGTCAGTCAGTCAGTTCAGTTGTTCAGTTGTGCCCGACTCTTTGCAACCCCATGAATTGTAGCACGCCAGGTCTCCTTGTCCATCACCAACTCCCGGAGTTCACAGTCCTTACCTATTGATAATTACTTTAAATGTAAATGGATTACATTCTCTAATCAAAAGGCATACAGTAGTTGAATGGATTAAAAAAAAAAACAAGAAAACAAGACTCAACTATATGATATACAAGAGCCTCACTTC
This sequence comes from Budorcas taxicolor, assembly GCF_023091745.1. Classification (NCBI taxonomy): domain Eukaryota; kingdom Metazoa; phylum Chordata; class Mammalia; order Artiodactyla; family Bovidae; genus Budorcas; species Budorcas taxicolor. The sequence goes on from NC_068935.1 coordinate 48,142,924, forward strand.
AGCTCTAAGAACATATAGGCTGATACTGAAAAGATGGAAAATGATATTCTACGCAAATGGAAACCAAAAGAGAGTAGGGGCAGCTATACTTACATCAGACAAAATAGGCTTTAAGTCAAAAACTAACAGAAGACAAGAAGGTCATTATTTAATGATAAAAGTGTCAATTCATTAAAAGGATATAACAATTGTAAATACATATGCATCCTACATCAGAGCACCTAAATATACTAAGGAAACACTAACAGATTTGAAGGGAGAAATAGACAAATTACAATAATAATAGGGGAATTCAATACCTTAATTTAAACAATGGACAGATCATCCAGACAATAAGAACCAATTAGGAAATAATGGACTTGAAATATGCTTTATACCAACTGGACCTAACAGACATATAGAGAAAATTCTATCCAACAGCAGCAGAATCTACATATTCTTCTAAAGTGTAATGGGGCATTCTCCAACATAGATCATATGTTGGACTGCCAAACAAGTCTCAATAATTTCAAGAAAGTAGAAAGTATATATCAAGTATTTTTTATGACCACAACAGTATGAAACTAGAAATCAAGAGGAGGAAGATTGTAAAATTCACAAAAATTTACACACTCCCTGAACAACCAATGGATCACAGAATAAATCAAATGGGAAATTAAAAAATATCTTGAGACAACTGAAAATGGAAATATAACATACCAAAAGTGATGGGATACAGCAAAAGCATTTCTATATGGGAAGTTTATAGCAATAAATGCCCATATGAAGAAAAAAGAAAGATCTCAGGCAACCTGATTTTACATCTCAAAGAACTAGGAAAAAAAAAAGCAAACGAAGCCCACAGACTAAGCTGTGGCCTTAGGTACATGGCTTGGGTGGAGGGGAGCAAAGGCCCCTGTAGATAATGGCAGGAGAATGAGAGGCATAGGTGGGTGGGTTGTCACCAAAGGATCAGGGCTTACAATCTCCCATGATGTTGAAGAGTAACCAAGAGGTTGACTGATGAAAGAAAAATGGCAGGGTAGAGTAGTGGTTGGAACCAGCAATTAACAGCTAGAAAAACGATGCTGCCTACAGGCCCTCTACTAATGAGGCTGGGAAAGTGAACTCACCAGAGAAGCTGCAGTAGCAGCAGAATCTTCTGGCTTCTATTGGGGGCCCCCCAGGCCTATGAGACATAGTCTCAAATCCTTAGCATGAACGGACCACAGTTCCCTTCACAGTCTGATTCTAAACGCACCTTAAGTTCATTTCTCCTATCCACCCACTCAGGGCATGTTTTAATCTTCAGAATCAGTTTAACACTTAAATACGATCTAGTCTAGCCCCTTTGCAGTAGAACGTTATTTACTGCAGTGTGTGTACATAGTGTGGTAGTTAGATGATTTAAATTCTCCAGGCAAGAATACTGGAGTGGGTAACCATTCCCTTCTCCAGGGGATCTTCCCAACCCAGGGGTCGAACCCAGGTCTCCTGCATTGCAGGCGGATTCTTTACCATTTCAGTCATCAGGGAAGCCCTAAACAATACTCAATGGAACACTATTGCTTTTTTAAAATATTTATTTATTTGTTTATTCATTTGATGGCCTCAAGTCTTAGCTGTGGTATGTGGGACCTAGTTCCCTAACCAGGGATTGAACCCTGGCCCCCTGCACTGGGAGCATGGAATCTTAGCCACTGGACCACCAGGGAAGTCCCAAAGCTATTGCTTTTGAAAAGTGATACCAAGCATATAGCTAGATCTCTGGGAGAAGGCGAGGGTGGGATGATTTGAGAGAATAGCATTGAAAAGTGTATATTACCATATGTGAAATAGATCACCAGTCCAAGTTTGATGCATGAAACAAGGCACTCAAAGCCAGTGCACTGGGACAACCCTGAGGGATGGGATGTGGAGGGAGATGGGAGGGGGTTTCAGGATGGAGGACACATGTACACCCATGGCTGATCCATGTCAATGTATGGCAAAAACCACTACAATACTGTAAAGTAATTAACCTACAATTAAAATAAATTAATTAATTTAAAAAAATCAATCCCATAAGTTGAGATAATTCAAAGGCTGGACACACAGATGAACACTCCTCACCACCCCTGAATCCCTGCTGATCTAAGTCAATCAATTAGTTAACAGTAACTCAGCATCTGCAAAGGGCCTACACTGTGTTTAGCTGCTATGCAAGTTATAGCAAAATAACGACATAACCCATGTTTTCATAGAACTTTCAGTCACCTGGGGAAAAGGGGACACACACCTGAAACAACTCAGAAGACAACATATAATTGCCAGGGGCTGGGCTGCAGGAGGAAAGAAAAATCGTTCAATTAGGGCATTCAAACAAAGCTTCATCAGAAGACAAAACTTAATGTAAGCTTGTAGAGCTATACATATATTAATACAACCTCAGCAATAATAGTAATAATAGCCATCCCTTACTGTGTGCTTTCAATGTGCCAGGCAGTGGGCTAAGTAAGCATTTTACTTGCTTCTTCTCATGCAGTTTTCACAACAATTCTATGAAATGGGAGGATCCCCTGAAGAAGGAAATGGCAACTCAGTATTCTTGCCTGGAGAATTCCCATGGACAGTAGAGCCTGGCAGGCTACAGTCCATGGGGTCACAAAGAGTCGGAAATGACTAACACTTTCACTTTCTCATGCATTTTTCACAACAATCCTATGAGATGGGTACTCTTTGTGTCTCTGCATAACAGCTGAAGAATCTTAGAGTTAAATATTGATAGTTTGCATGACCTGCCCAAAGTAGTAAGTGGTATACCCAGGCTTCTTTGCAAACCCAGGGTCTGTGCCCCTCATACCTCACTGTCCTTTCTGGGAGCTTCCCAGTCACACTTGGTTAAGCCTGGAGCTATCCCCAGAACTCCCCAGGGCTTTAAGCATGTTCCTTGTCCCCAGATGGGCTCTGGGCTCCCCAAGCACACTCTTCTCTAGCCGCAGCTTCCAGATGCCAGCTTCTAACATCTGGCCTTAGTACAAGATACCAGGCCCTCTCAAAATAGGCATAGTGTTTTTTTCTATGAAGACATCATGGGCCTGGAGAGCCTGAGATCCTTGAATCTGCCACTGGACATTCCCTTGGTGTGGATTCTGGCAGAAAGGACCCAGACTGGGCAGTCGTCCAGAGCAGACAGTGCTGGCTGGAGTCCCGGTTCCCTGACCTGGCCCACTGCCCTCCTTGGCTATCAGACAAGGTTCACAGAGCCTGCAGACATCTGTGCCCGTCGGAACAGCTAGGGAGCCGCAGGAGCTGGAGACACAAGAGGGTCCCCTTTGTCTCCTTCTGTCCTAACTAATGGCTTAAGTCCCTTCCCAGCAGAGCAGCTGGCAGATTGGCCTCTGACCAGAGGAATACAAGGCTGCCCTTAAAGGGGTGGCCCAGCTGTCATGAGCGAACACACAGGTGCACATGGAGGGAGGGGGGGCTCTGCCCCTCATCTGCACTCCTGGCCGAGGTGAGGGCTGCAGGCCAGGCCCCAGAGGCCCTGCCCACATTTTTGGAGGGCATGCCAGTCCGGCTCCCGACCTTGCACCTCTTCTAGGATGTGAGCCCCGGCAGGCACTGCCTTCTCACCCCTTCCACTGAACCCTTGGCATGAAACACCAGTGGCTTACACATGACATCTACCAGTTGGTACATCCCCCACAGAGGCAGTTCTCCTCAAGGATCTTTGAACCCTTCCCCTTGTACTCACATCATCTGTTCGTTCCTTCCCTTGGACAGCTCTCGCAGGCGCAGCAGCCCACTCCTGTCTCTTCAATCCTCTCCTCTTCCCTCTACACATGACCCTACCGCCGGTCTCCCAGTACATTCACCCACCTACATGTACATGCACACACACTCACACAGTTTGTCATAAAACCAGTGCCGCTGGGTTGTGTTTTGTGACATCTCTTTGGGAGCTATTTTTATTCCTCAGTGCCCTCTGTCACTGAGCTTAGCTGTGCCCCTGTAGTCCTGTGCCTCCACACTCCAAGCCATCATGGCAGATTTAGGATACAATTGCCCCTCTCCCAACCAATCGTGGATTCAGCCCTACTATAAAGGAAACAATCTTCAGACATGTAGGATTCCTTGCCTGCCTGAGTGCCTCAGAATTGCTTGGTGTGGCCAACAGGGCAGCTTGGGTTGGTACATTTCAGAGGAGGAAACTGATCTAAGAGAGCGGGTAAGTGATTTACCCACACAGAGAGCACAGTAGCTATCAAGCCCCGATCCAGTGCTTTTTCTTCTCTACTTTTATACTACATTGCTTCTCCAAAGGGAGAAGGCAATGGCACCCCACTCCAGTACTCTTGCCTGGAAAATCCCATGGATGGAGGAGCCTGGAGGACTGCAGTCCATGGGGTCGCGAAGAGTCGGACACGACTGAGTGACTTCACTTTCACTTTTCACTTTCATGCACTGGAGAAGGAAATGGCAACCCACTCCAGTGTTCTTGCCTGGAGAATCCCAGGGACGGGGGAGCCTGGTGGGCTGCCGTCTATGGGGTCTCACAGAGTCAGACGCGACTGAAGTGACTTAGCAGCAGCAGCAGCTTCTCCAAAGAGGACACCACCAATAGGGTGGCCCAAGGACTGGTGGCAGTGGGGTCCTAGAACTCTTTGTCACGGGTCCGTGACAAGATAAGGAGCTAGTGCGATAATGGAAATCAGTGTGCTGCTTGCTTCATTGAAATGGTCTTGCTATGCAAATAAATTATCAGCTGAACTAAACAGCACGCTTAGTGATGCCATCGATTTACACTGGCACAAACTCTCTAACTCAGTGCCATCCCTGTGCCCAGCAGCCCTGGTCCTCATGGCTGTTCAGCATCAGGCTAGACCTAATGCAGGACCGAGCTGAGCCTCCAGGGCAAGAGGACTGTGTCACAACAGAGGCTGGAGTCGCAAGTAACACAGTCACGGAATAGTCACAGCCCTTTGGGGTGAAAATGGCCTTATGCAGCCCAAGCTAGTTGTTGGCTGCCCAAGCGCCACCCTGGAGATTGGGGCTACACAAAGAGCCAGGCTGCGATGGTTTGTTGCCCTTTTACCCAAGTTTTTCCACCTGTAACATGGCTGTGCCAGTCCTGGGCCCACCAACCCACAAGTCCATCTCTAGCTTTTTGCTTGCTTTGCTCTGTCCGGCAGTGGGTCTGACCCCTGCAGGATATTTCCCAAAATGACCTCATACCTGCTCCAGCCAGTAGGTGGTACTGGCTGGAGACAGAGAAGAAAGAGGAAGGGAGAAGCCAAGAAATTTCTGCTGCCTCTTTCTCCATGTCCCAGGGTAACCAGCTGGTCCCAATTTGTCCAGATCTCTCCTGGTTTCAGCGCTGAAAGTCCGGCATCTCAGTAAACCCTGCATTTCTGGGAAACCCAGGATGGCTGGTCCCTCCATCTCTGCTTCAAGCAGTTTCTCTCTTCTGTGGCTCCAGTTCTTGCTGGAGGGCCCCTCCCTCCCCAGTCCCAAAGACAGCCACTGCGGTCCCAGCTTCTACTGGATGACCTTGGCTCCAAAGCCCTGTCCCTTCCCTCGGTCCCTTTGGCTTCCTTGCTGAGGCCCAGCCTGCTTCTTCATCCTTTTGGTTCCTCAGCTCATCACTCACCTATGTTACCAGTTCCTTCCACTAAATTCCTCGTTGTTTACACTTGAAGTGGTTTCCGTTTTACAGCTTAGACCCTGACTGATGCAGTGGGAACAATAGAACTTATAGTGTTATCATGAGGATTAAATGAGTTAAACCACTTAGAGCAGCACCCAGTACGTGGTAATTGCTTGTTAAAAGTGAGCTGTTGTTCTTGTTAGTGTGGTGCCAAGTAACATTTACATGCACTTGCCATGTTCCAGGCACCATGTTAATCGCTTTACACCTATTATCTTGTGTAAGCCTTTAACCCTTATACCTGGGCTAACGTGTTGAGTTAATTACTTGGTAAACCTATTTGCATTTCACACCTAGCAATCCCCAGTTTCTTTTGAACCACTCATCTTCATGAAACCAATCATACTGTTTCTTTTTAAGTTTGTTTCTACACGTGTTTCTCTTTCTATAACAGAACACATTCTGTTCTGTTAATTATTAAATTATTTGTGTTCTGGAAATAATTCATTTTATTGAGCACTCTCAGCAAGTCTCAGGACACGGAGGAGAAAGAGACAGGAACTTGCACAGGACGAACAGAGTTGAGTGTGTGTCCACCAGTGGGTCTGTCCCAGCCCAGGGTGGGTGGTGCCACCTCAGTAAGCCTGGCAGGGTGACAGAGTGGGGAAGAGTGTGGGCTCTGGGGCTGGACTGGGATTGGATCTAGGCTCTGGAACTTTCTACATCTACAGCAACCTCCCATTTTTTACCCTCTCTGTCTCAATTTCTTCATAGAGCGAGAGTACTTTTTTGATAGTACCTATCTCATAGGTGTTGTTTAGAGGATTCACTGCTACTAAGTTGCTTCAGTCGTGTCCAACTCTGCGCGACCCCAGAGACGGCAGCCCACCAGGCTTCCCCATCCCTGGGATTCTCCAGGCAAGAACACTGGAGAGGGTTGCCATTTCCTTCTTCAATGCATGAAAGTGAAAAGTGAAAGTGAAGTCGCTCAGTCGTGTCCGACTCTTCGCGACCCCATGGACTGCAGTCCTCCAGGCTCCTTCATCCATGGGATTTTCCAGGCAAGAGTACTGGAGTGGGGTGCTGTCGCCTTCTCCGGAGGATTCACTGAGTTAGTATTTTTAGTGCTTAGAACAGTGGCTGGCATGCACTAAATACTGTGTTTGTTAAATTAGAACAAAATCAATACAGGGATTGATTGTAGTGGGGAACCCAGAGAAAGGTGACACTCAATCCTACCAATTAATCAGAGCAGAATCTTGAAGGAATAGTCCAAGGTTTCCAGGTATAGAAGAAAGCACCCACATGCCACAGCAGGAGCCCAGGGGTCAGGAGAGGGCGGGGGTGTCTGAGGAACAATGAGAAGTGAGTAGCTGAAGCTTGGTGGTGAGGGGAGGCTCATGATTTAATTTGGGATACAGGTGGTGAGGCCTTGAATGATGTCCTGAAGAATTCAGGTTTTATTCTGAGGGAATAAATATTCTGTGGGGGGGGGGCGGGTGGCGTTGCACATAGAAATTTCATTTTCAGAGGGTGGAATGATCAGCTTTGTTTTGTGAGTATACCATTCTCATGTCAGTGTAAGTTTAAAGCAGAAAACCCTGTTCAGGTGTAATTTAAAAATTATATATATAAAGTAGAACCAAGTGACACCAAATTGGGAATAACTCAAATGTCCATCAACAATGGAATGGATACAGACTGAGGTATATTTGCACAGTGGAAAACTATAGGACATGTTTAACAAATGAATTACTGCCATATGCAGAGAACATGGATGGATCTCCCAAGCCTAATGTTCAGCAAAAAAGACCAGCCACAAAAAGATCATCTTGTATTATTTCATTTATATGAAGTTCAAAACAGGCAACACTAATCTATGATGGTAGAAGTCAGGACAGTGGTTGCCTTGGAGGAGGAGTAGTCACAGAGAAGGCTTTGGAGCTGCTGGTAGTGAAAGTCGCTCAGTCGTGTCCAACTCTTTGCGACCCCATGGACTATACAGTCCATGGAATTTTCCAGGCCAGAATACTGGAGTGGGTAGCCTTTTCCTTCTCCAGGGAATCTTCCCAACTAGGGATTGAACCCAGGTCTCCTGCATTGCAGGCGGATTCTTTACCAGCTGAGCCACCAGAGAATCCCTGGCTTTGACTTGGGTGTTGGTTTCAGTGTATGATTGAGTTCAAGAAACAGAATATTTGTACTTGAACACAACAACCATCTTTGCAGTGATATATGACATATAAAAAAAAGTCACACTTTGTTTTATTAATTTTTAAGTTTTCTATTTTTCTAATTTTAAAATCTTTAATTCTTACATGTGTTCCCAAACATGAACCCCCCTCCCACCGCCCTCCCCATAACATCTCTGTGGGTCGTCCCCATGCACCAGCCCCAAGCATGCTGTATCCTGCGTCAGACATAGACTAGCGATTCAATTCTTACATGATAGTATACATGATAGAATGCCATTCTCCCATATCATCCCACCCTCTCCCTCTCCCTCTGAGTCCAAAAGTCCGTTATACACAGCTGCGTCTTTTTTCCTGTCTTGCATACAGGGTCGTCATTGCCATCTTTCTAAATTCCATATATATGTGTTAGTATACTGTATTGGTGTTTTTCTTTCTGGCTTACTTCACTCTGTATAATCGGCTCCAGTTTCATCCATCTCATCAGAACTGATTCAAATGAATTCTTTTTAACGGCTGAGTAATACTCCATTGTGTATATGTACCACAGCTTTCTTATCCATTCATCTGCTGATGGACATCTAGGTTGTTTCCATGTCCTGGCTATTATAAACAGTGCTGCGATGAACATTGGGGTACATGTGTCTCTTTCAATTCTGGTTTCCTCAGTGTGTATGCCCAGCAGTGGGATTGCTGGGTCATAAGGGAGTTCTATTTGCAATTTTTTAAGGAATCTCCACACTGTCACACTTTGTTTTAAAGTACAAGTTGGGGACATTCCACCCTGCAGAGATTCACCTCATCTTTGACCACAGTGGGATAGAGGAAGTGTGAACACAGGTGTCCATTATAAAGTTGGTGCCCCCAATAGAGAGAGGCCTTTGTTTAGGTGTTGCCAGGTGACTCCAACATTATGCTTCTAGATGTATTCAGCTACACATGACTGGTCTGTATTATCATTCTGTATCTCTGAAGTTCACATTTCAGCACTTTAAACTTTCCTGTGAGGAGAGAAGAAGGAACCAGGATACAGGATGGAAGTCAAGGGAGACATTGCTGCTGCTGCTGCTGCTGCTAAGTCGCTTCAGTCGTGTCCGACTCTGTGTGACCCCATAGACGGCAGCCCACCAGGCTCCCTCATCCCTGAGATTCTCCAGGCAAGAATACTGGAGTGGGTTGCCAGTTCCTTCTCCAATTCATGAAAGTGAAAAGTGAAAGTGAAGTCGCTCAGTCGTGTCTGACTCCTAGCGACCCCATGGACTGCAACCTACCAGGCTCCTCCATCCATGGGATTTTCCAGGCAAGAGTACTGGAGTGGGATGCCATAGCCTTCTCCAAAGGGAGACTTTAGCCTTATCTAGAATGGTTTGAGTCTTTATAGGAAGAACTTTTTCAGGTGTTCCTTGTATATTTAACAGCCAGAAAAAAAAAAAAAAAGGCACAGGTCTGCCTTGTCATCACATGATGATTAAAAGTGCTGGATATTATTTCATTAAGATTGAAACTCACTAAACCTGGAGTATTGTTAAAGCAAATAGATGGCTTGCATTTGTATGTGTGTGTGCTAGGTTGCTTCAGTCATGTCTGGCTCTTTGTGACCCCAAGGACTGGAGCCCACCAGGCTCCTCTGTCCATGGGATTCGCCAGGCAAGAATACTGGAGTGGGTTTTCATGTCCTCCTCCAGGGCATCTTCCCGACCCAGGGATCTAACCTGGCTCTCCCACATTGGCAGGCAGGTTCTTTACCACTAGCGCCACCTGGAAAACCCAGGTGTGTTTGCATAGTGCTTTCTTTTTTGTTTATTGGCTCTGCTGGGTCTTCACTGCTGCACGGGCTTTTCTCTAGTTACAGTGTTCAGGCTTCTCATTGCAGTGGCTTCACTTGTTGCAGAGCACAGTCTCTAGGGAGTGTGGGCTCCCGGGCTCTAGAGCACAGATTCAGCTGCCCCGTGGCATGTGGGATCTTCTCAGATCAAGGATGGAACCTGAGTCTCCTGCATTGGCAGGCAGATTCCTTACCACTGAGCCACCAGGGAAGCCCTGGATAGTGCTTTCTTGATTGACCCTCATAACACCTCTCTGAGGTAGACAACTGAAGAGACTGAGGACCCTAGAAGTTACATGGACAGCCCCTGGGCAAACAACAAGTTGGTGGAAAATCACTGTCACCATCCTTAGTCTCTTGCTTGGACAACTACAATAGTTTATCAGTTGTTTTGCAAGATCTACTAGGCTTCCCAATAAGTTCTCCACACTGAGAACTGTGATTTGCTACTGATTTATTTTCTTTATTGTCTGTCTCTTTCATTAGAATGGAAGTTCCGTGAGGGTGGGGATCTTGTTAAACACTCTTTGCCTTACCTTGGTACCTGGTACACTATAAGCTTGATAAATACCTGGTGACTCCATACAGGAATTAATATATCAAGGAGTCAGTGTACCTGAATTCCGGTGGGGGCTCTATAAGTTTGAGAAAGTCCCACTCCTCTCTGAGTTCCAGCTTCCCCACTGGTACAATGAAAGAGCTGAACCAGCTGATCTCTGAAGTTTCTTCCAGTGCTAGATAATTCTAGCACTGAGAGGCAGGTGGCTAGCGCCACCATTTTTATTGAGACTGTGCTCCAGCTCTAAAAACGAGATGGTAAGTTCTAACACTTTTGAGTTTGGCATGCCTCCAGCAGACACCTGTTGATGGCTGCACTTACCCAAGTAAGAAGCCACAATCCCCTTTCTTCCCTCCAGTGTTATTCCAGTTTAAAGCTATTTTAGTCTCTTCAAGGAAAAACTAATTCCAAAGAGACATAAAGTAACATGAAGCAACTGACTGCTGATTAATTTACTAGAAAGGCAAGTTTTGGAAAACAAAATGCTATCTTTTGAAGAACTGTGGAAATCAAAACATAACTAGTAGTAGTTGAAGACAAGGTCATACTTAGAGAACAAGCATTCACTTCAGATAAGCCTTGGTTCTGCTGGGTCCTCACTGGCTGTGTGACCATGGCGAAGTTACTTCAGTTTACTGATTTTCCCTTCTGTAAAAGCAGAAACTAGCAGAACCCACCCCAGATAATGGTTGTGAGGATCCAATGATAGGGTGTATTTAATTACTTAGTTAAGTACCTGGCACACCAGAAATCTTCAGCGAAGTGTGGCCACCCTGGTAATGATTATGTGACAACACGTAAAAACTTTCTTCAACTCAGGCTACGAAGACAACTGGCAAAAGCACAACAGAGCATGGTATATTCAGGAAGGGGAAAAATAATTTCTCCTTGGGAGCCAAAAGATGTCAATAGATTCCACTATTTAAGTAAAGAGAATAGACTGAGGAAGTATGCCAGTACTGGGGTGTGAAAGTGAAAATCTTGAAAGTTAGTCGCTCAGTTGTATCCACCTCTTTGTGACCCCATGGACTGTAGCCCGCCAGGCTCCTCTGTCCATGAGGATTCTCCAGACAATACTGGAGTGGGTTGCCATGCCCTCCTCCAGGGGATCTTCACGACCAAGGGATCGAACCCGGCTCTCCTGCACTGCAGGCAGATTCTTTACCACTGAGCCACCAGGGAAGGAAGAAGAACAGCCCACTGAGCAAGTATGTGTTGGGTGTTCAGGAGGGCGCTTCTCAGCCCCTCTGATCCCTAGCTTCCTAGTCAGTGCCTGAAGCCCCAGTCTCCACATCCCCAGGTTGTAAAGGAAGTCTAACGGTCAGCAAGCTTGGGAAGCGCTTAGCTTGGCGCCTGGCACAGAATAAGCGCTCAGTGAGCGATAGCTGCTCTTAGTCTCTGCTGTTCTTACTGATCGTCCAGCCGGAGTCTCCGCAGTCCTCGGTGGCCTGGGCGGGCTGCAGCGTCCAAACCGGTTCTCAGGCTTCTAAATGCTGTGTCAAGTGAAATTCGGGGCCATTTAAAACACAAAGGCGAGGCGAAGGCCCCCCCCCCACCCCCACCCCCACCCCCACCCGCCCCGAAGGGCCCCGGATTTTTCAAAAGGAACGCCGGCGCCTGCAAGAAGTCGCGGTGCCCGGGGCATCCGGGGTGGCGCGCTGGGGAAGCCCGGCCGTCTGGGGGTGCGGGGCCGCGCGCGGCGGGGGCCGGGGCCCCTCGGCGTCCACCCGGCCCGGCCCCTGGAGGTGTTCCCAGGTACCCGAGCCTCGCGGCGTGTTCAAGGGCTGCCTGCGAAGCTTGAAAAGGGCCCGCCGCCGGGCCGGGCGTTTTGTGTTTGCCAAACAAAGCATGAAGGGAGAGTGAGCAAAGGGGGCGGGCCGGGCGCGGCACAAAGGCCGGGGGCGGGCCGGGCGGGGGAAATACAGTTCAGTGGGCCTGAATTGAGACGCTCGGCCCCCGAGGCCCCGGGCTGGGGGAGCTCAGGGCATGCAGGCCCGGCTCCGAGCGCTCCGCCGCATTGATCCGTGCCCCGAGCGGCCGAGCGGGAGGCTGCTGAGGGGCGGGGGGCCGGCGGGCGCAGGGGAGGCGCTTTTCTTAGAAACCGAGTGCTCTCCCGGCCCGCGGGAGCTGAGGCCCTCCACGTGGAGCGTGCCCTGGAAGCCGAGGGGCCGGGCGAGGAATGTCTCCCGTGGGGAGCGGCCGCGACAAAGCCGTCCTCTCTTCCTCTTCTGGCAAAGATGGAGGAGCGCCCGGGCGGTCCCTGATCGGTCGCCCCAACTCCACCCCGCCCGCCCCCTGCATCCAGTGGGCCAGGGGATGCGGAATGCCTAGCACCGACGCGGGGCCCGGCACCGTGGATCGGAGGGACGGTGGCAAGGACGCGTGCAGACACAGGTGGCTCAGCCCGCTGGGTTTTGGCTTCCTTAGTTCTCGTCCAAGGAATTCATTGGACCAGGTGGCGTTGTCTCATTTGAACATGACGATGGATATTTTTATATTTTCCCTTTGTTTTGAGAGTGTTTTCTAGATCATTGAACACGGTCACAAATCATTTCTGTTATTAGGGAAACTCTCAACAAACACGGTTCACAATAGAAATGAAACAGACTGAAGGGGAGAGGCTTCAGAGACACTGAGACGGTGACACCGTAACACTGATGCAAGTCTCACGCCATCCCAGTAGCCGACCGTTCTCCCACACCCAGGTCCCATGCATCGTTCACCGCGACCACCCCATGCTTAGAACAGGACCTGTCACACGGAGTTGAATAAATACATGGCTGGATGTGGCGCTGGTGGCATCCCGTGCCACTGAGCAAATGAAGTGGCTGAGGTTCAGAGGGGCTGAGCGTCGCTCTGCCAGGACTGAACTCTGCCAAATGCAAATGCGGGGCCTCCTTCTCCTACGCCCCATAGAATCCTGAAGGGCTTCTTCAAACACGGGCTATTTCATTTCACTCCTCTGTGTTCATTGCTGGACTATGAGGCCCTAGATTTCCTTTCTGAAGACACAAGGTTTTGTTTGTTTTTGTCGTAATGACACACTCGGCATCATTAAGTGTCCGTGAAGAGGAATCTTTTAGTTGCATTAGAAACGTGGTTTGCGACCACAGAGAGCCTTGGGAAACGCAGCTCTCCTAGCAGGAAGAGCCAGGCTGCTAATGAAACGGCTTTCTGGGGCGGGGTTTCTGCATTCTCTTAGGGCCGACTTAAGCATTATTGCCAAGGAAAAGCTTAGGCCGTGTCTGAACGACACTGTGATTTGTGAGTATAAACAGTTCAGATCCAAGCAAAGCAGTTCTTACCCAGGAAAAGAATTTCCCCATCAGTAGCTGCTTTCCGTGACTTTTAAATTGGGATTGATACAAAATACTTGAAACTTTGCCATGATTTGAAGTGTACTGAGGTTATCAGGCCAAGTAATTGAGTAAGAGTATACTTTTTGAGGTTAAGTCAGTATTGTTTAAGCCATTTTATGTGAAACCCTTAAAACAGGTTTGCACCAGAATTTCTTGCAATTCCTTATAAAAAGGTCTTTATGAGGATTGCTTGAAAGTAACCTTTGCCAATATTATTTTGAAACATCCATCATAATAATGCATATCAATCTACCACTTTATTTTTCAATTTAGTTCTTACATGTGGTTTTGTGGAATTCTTAAACCTCACTTGAAATATTTTCCTTAAAAATCCACCATGCAAATCCATCCTGATTTAACCCATCCATTTCAATGAAAAATTGTTTTGGCTTTAGTAGGAAAGACGGCAAGAACATTTCCTTGCAATAGTTTTTCCCTCACTGAAAAACCGATGAATGAAATAAGACCTCAGGATTGCCTGAGATAATTTACATACTAATTAGTAAGCACAGTGTAGTTGAGAAAGAGAGACAGAGACAGAGGCACTCTGGAAGTGAGCAGACATGGTCTCCATGACCCCCAGCAGCGCAATGGTGATCGAGTTGCTTATCCTCCCCAGTTCTCCGTTCACTCATCAGTCAAAACTCTGAGGATAGCTATTAAGAGGGTAAAATGAAAGGTGTTTGAAAAGCACCTAGCACAGTAGGTGCTCAAGAAATGCTTTTTACTACTTTCTAAGACTCACAATGAGATCCAACCAGTCCATTCTGAAGGAGGGCAACCCTGGGATTTCTTTGGAAGGAATGATGCTGAAGCTGAAACTCCAGTACTTTGGCCACCTCATGAGAAGAGTTGACTCATTGGAGAAAACTCTGATGCTGGGAGGGATTGGGGGCAGGAGGAGAAGGGGACGACCGAGGATGAGATGGCTGGATGGCATCACTGACTCAATGGACGTGAGTCTGAGTGAACTCCGGGAGATGGTGATGAACAGGGAGGCCTGGCATGCTGCGATTCATGGGGTAGCAAAGAGTCGGACACGACTGAGCGACTGAACTGAAGACTCACAATATCCATCACCTTCAGCGTTTAGAAAAAGGATCAGTTTGCTCACCTGTAAAATGGGAATAATGACACTTAATCAATGAAGGTAGTTGCGTATAGGATATTGACAAAGAAGAGCATAGACTCTGGGCTCAAACTGTCTGGTTTCCAATCTCAGCCCTACTACTAGCTGTGTGATTTCAGGCACTGTATTTGCTCTCTCCCCACTGCCCCACCGTACTCCCATGAAAGGAGGTGGGGCAGGGGCTGATTATAGCACCCGTCACCCAGGTGGTGAAAGTACTCACCATGCACTTGGCATAGGGCTACCTAACCTTCTTGCACACGGTTTCCTTTGGCAGTTTCTCCCCTTCTCAGAGTAATACTCTTAAATGCAGAAATCCAGTACTTATAGATTACAAAGGGGAAACAAGTTCTAATGAAATAAAGTTGTTGACATTTTTTAAAACAGATTTGTGGTATATGTGCTTGCACATACACCTCTAAATCTGAAATAAATAACAGCTTTAGAGTCTGTCTTATATCTACCACTATTTCAAGGTAATAATGAATGGAAATGGTATTGTGAGAACTCAGTGACTGCCGTGTGCTGGACAAGTACCTGAGATCTTGCAGATGGTGATGAAGGCACAGGTGTGGCTAGTAGGACTTTGATTTGTTATCTACATTCATAGTGGAAGGAATGCTTGATTTCAGTTACAGGTGAATGGAACCCGTAATCTTTTCCCAACTTAACATATGGGCATCAGATAAAGCACACAACTGATTAACACAATAAATGTCAGCTATTATTACATCAGAAGGGTTGTATGGATCATGTGAAATAATGAATGTGACAACCATGGCAAATATTGGGCCCATGAGACAGGGAAACTATTCCATGCACCGCTATCCTGCATGAAAACAGCTATAGACAAGATGTTAAAAAAAAAAAAAAAAGGCCTAGCTGTATTCTAATAAAACTTTATTGATAAAAACAAGTAGGTAAGATTTGGCCCATGGGCCATAGTTTGCTGCACCTGGCAGTAAAACATCATTCCTTAAGAAATGTTTAATTCAATTTAAAGTGTTTCAATATATTGTAGCTTGTCAGATACTTGGCACTGGACCCTACAGGAAAGCACTGTGCATATCCTTTATAAAATCTTGAAATTGTTCAACAAATGATAGATAATCAGAATAAATTGAATTTTCTTGGCCTGTTACCTGCTATAATGTCTAGACTAGCTTTGTCTATGAAGACAGAGAAACATAAAGCTGACAGCAAGGATGACATGCTGAGTAATTAGAAGCAGCAGCACTTTAATATAGGGGGAAAGCAAATGACATTGGAAACTATCAATGGCAATATCCTCTTGGGTTTGGAGCTTTCTCCAAGGAGCTATAACTACTGTGCAGTGGCGGCCTGCTTGGCATACTGTAGGTGTCTAGTAGATAACTGTTAGTTGACTGACTGACTCTTCCCCTTGGTCCTGATGAGTCTCTACGGAGGAAGACAGCAAGCATATATTCCTTCTGAAATCATAGTACTATCACTGTATAGACAGTGTTCTGGAATTTCTAGGGCTGGTGGAAAGAAAGAAAAACAAATTGGAGAAGGAAATGCACTTGGTTGGTTGCTCTTCAGATGGAAAAATCTCAGGGCAACAAATGTTATTCAGCAACTACTACATGCAGAGTGCTATGGTGAGATAGAGTAGAAGGAAAAAAGATCCAGTGATGCGACTTCCCTGGTGATCCAGTGGCTAAGACTCCACTCTCCTAATGCAAGGGGCCCCAGTTCAGTCCCTGGCCGGGGAACTAGATCCCACATGATGCAACTAAAGATCCCACATGCTGCAGCTAAGACATGGCACAGCCAAATAAACTGATTAATTTTAAAAAAGATACAGTGGCTTTTGCTCCTCCTGCAAAGAAGTTAGGTCATACATCTATGACAGGGAAAGTGGTTGTGTTAGGAAATGAGAGATGACAGTTTAGACCTAGAGATGTTTATCTTTCCAGTCTGAAGCTAGTATCTCTTGGTGTCCTTTGTTTCTGGTCCCAAGACTATCCATTTCCTTTTTCACTGTCTTGCTTAGTATCTGCCTTCAACAGAGAATAAAAGCTCCCTATGCAAAAGTCATCAAGACATTGTACATGAGAAGGTCCACAACTTTGGTGTGTATGCTCTGACCCCAAACTAGCTTAGATACAAACACAGTGGACTAGAGATGGGGAAAAAAAGCTTCAAGACTTTAATGCAGGTCCCAACAATGGCACCTGCTATCAGCTGTAGAAGTTCTCGCCAGGGGTTCCTGCTTTTTCAGCTTGTTGGGGTGGAACTGTTCCCCATGCATCTACCAGAGCAGCAGGGCAGAGGTGTACTCTTGTCAAGCCAGGCTACAACTCTAGAAACATTTTCTCATAGAAATCATGTTATCTGGTATCTTGAGTGTTACAGATATCAGATTCTACCTTTTCTGTTTGTTTTTAAGCTGTAGGCATACCCCTACACCATACAGCTGGAAACACATAAAGAAGTGGGTTGGGGAGTTTATCTCAGTCAGCCAGGCACCATTCAGTGGCTTGATCTTGAGCCATTTCACACTCTGCACTGGTTCCCAGTCCTCCTGGCTTCTGACCTCATATCTCATTGGGTCAGCTTTGCCTTATATAGCTCATGTTCAGTATCGCTTCTCCAGTAAAATCCATTGGTTACCTTCTTTACTATTGTCTAAGTTTTCACTGGGAGGGGGCTCAGTGAGGTTTGGGAGCAGAGGATGAGAGTATCCTGGATATAGTTTCAAAGACGCACAAATCAAGAGAGTGGTCAGAGAGGAGAAGCAAATAGACTGAAAGTCAATAAGCCAGAGAAGAGCATGCAAATATGTCATGAAGCTGAGTAGGCAGTGGGGAGCAGTTATTAAAAGCCAGGCTGTGTGGCCAGGGAGTAGAGGAGGCCACATTGTCACTTAGAAACCTAGACTGACAGAACATCCTCCATCTTGTGGCTACATCATCTGGAACACATGGCCTCTGGTTGCCAGCTGTGAAGAGAGTTGCTTACCAGCCATTAAATGATCTGGTCAAGAGTTGACTGATGTTGCTTCTGCTCATGGTCCATTGGCCTGACCTAATCACATGATCCTGCACAACAAGGGGGCTGGGAAATGAGGGGAGCACATCAATATCTGATGAACAATTATTGAGCTATCCATGAAATGAAAAGACGCTTGCTCCTTGGAAAGAAAGCTACAACAAACCTGCTGCTGCTAAGTCACTTCAGTCGTGTCCGACTCGGTGCGACCCCATAGACAGCAGCCCACCAGGCTCTGCCATCCCTGGGATTCTCCAGGCAAGAACACTGAAGTGGGTTGCCATTTCCTTCTCCAATGCATGAAAGGGAAAAGAGAAGGGGAAGTCACTCAGTCATGTCCAACTCTTAGTGACCCCATGCCCTGCAGCCTACCAGGCTCCTCCATCCATGGGATTTCCCAGGCAAGAGTACTGGAGTGGGGTGCCATTGCCTTCTCCAATGACAAACCTAGACACTATTAAAAAACATAAGCATCACTTTGCCAACAAAAGTCCATATAGTCAAAGTTATGGTTTTTCCAGTAGCCATGTATGGATATGAGAGTTGGACCATAAACAAAGCTGAACACTGAAGAATTGATGCTTTTGAACTGTGGTGTTGGAGAAGACTCTTAAGAGTCCCTTGGACTGCAAGATCAAGCTAGTCAATCCTAATGGAAATCAGTCCTGAATATTCATTGGAAGGACTGATGCTGAAGCTGAAACTCCAATACTTTGGCCACCTGATGCAAAGAGCCGACTCATTGGAAAAGACCTTGATACTGGGAAAGATTGAGGGCAGGAGGAGAAGGGGGCAACAGAGGATGAGATGGTTGGATGGCATCACCAACTCAATAGACGTGAGTCTGAGCAAACTCTGAGAGATAGTGAAGGACAGGGAAGCCTGGCGTGCTGCAGTCCCTGGGGTTGCAAAGAGTCAGACATGACTTAGAGACTGAACAACAACAACAGCTATTGAGCTACAGGCACTATTAAGGTGATGTCAATAGCTTCTTCAGGGTCTTGATGCTGACAGATCCTCTCCACAAACAATATTTAGTCTGGGTTTACTCCAGCCATACACTTGGGCCCAAGAAAATGAAATTTCCAACACAACAGCCCATCTATTGGCTACATATAACTTCATAGGACAACAAACTCTGGGTTTTGAACAGTTGTTTCACAAATAGACTTTGAAGACTTGCCTATTCTTAAGCTGGGAATGATTTTAGTGACCTCAAGCCTAGGATAGTCATGTGGTGAAATTGTACAGTGAGCAGAGAACCGTGGCAACTTATTATGACCTCTTCCTTCCATGGTCCCTTTCCTAGTGAATGATGCCACCATATATTCAGGTAAACAAGCTAGAAACCTTTCTGTCCTCCTCTGCCACAAATCTCTCCCTCACTCACCAGGCTCCTATCCCATTGGCCTCTTCTCTGTCACTTATATGCTCCAAGCTTGTTCTTGTCTCCAGGCCTTTGCATTTGTTGCTCTTTATGCCTGGCATACACTTCCGGTCTACCTCCATCTTTATTTAACTATCTGTTTCCACTGTGCACAGCATATTCTACAAAATATGAGATCACCACCATTAGCTGGTGATAAGGCTAGTCACAGAATGTAAGCTCCAGGAGCAGGGACCACTGTGTATCCCCTGGAATATAGTAGGAGCTCAATAAATATATGCTGGAATGATGTCTAATTATGAGTCACCAGGGAAGGCAATCGAAAGTGTCCCCTCCTCACTTCCATAGTCTTGGGGGTCACATGTGACATATTTAACATCACCTTCAGATGGGTCAGTGTAGTGGTGGAAGTAGTTTCATGGAATTACTTTCTATGGGTAAAGTCCTCTGGGTAAAGTCAGACCCAGGAGCAGTGTTAGTGATTTCTTTTGACTATGTCTACAAATTAGTAGTGAAACAAAACCCAACACACCCTAGTAACCGAATTTAAAAATGGGCTAAGCACTTGAAATAAACATTTCTTTAAAAAAGACCATGCAAATGGCCAGCAGATATATGAAAGATGCTAAATGTCAGTGGTCATCAGGGGAATATAAATCAAAACCACAATGAGATACCCCCTATCAGGATGTCTCTTGTTTAAAAAAGAAGAAGAAGAATGTGGAGAAACTGGAGCCCTTGTACACTGTTGGTGGAAATGCAAAGTGATACAGCCACTACAGTATGGAGTTTCCCCCCCGCCAAAAAAAAATAGAACTACCAAATGATCTGGCCATCCTGCTTCTGGATATTTATCCAAAAGAATTGAAATCAGTAGCTTGAAGAGATACTAAGACTCCTATGTTCATTGTAGCACTATTCACAGTAACCATGATGTGGAAACAGACTAAATGTCCGTTGACAGATAAATGGATAAAGAAACTGTGGTATATACCAGTAATGGAAGACTATTTATCTTTGAAAAAAGAAGGAAATTCTGCAATATTTGACAACAGGGTGACCATTGAGAACATTATAATAAGTGAAATGAGCCAGTCACAGAAAGACAAATACTGCAATGATTACATTTATATGAGGTATCTAAAATAACCAAATCCATGGGCATAACATTTCATTCAAGCAAGATGAATAAATTCTAGAGGTCTGCTGTAAAATATTGCACCTATAGTCAACAATAATATGTTGTACCCTTAAATTTTGTTAAAATGTAGATCTCATGTTAAGTGTTCTTCCCACAATAAAATAAAATAAAAATAAATATTAAAATGAATAAAAATGTGATCTCCTTCCTCCTATGATGGTCATAGTAATAATAACATTAATAGTAGTAATAATAATATTAGCAATCATTTATTGAGTGCATATTAAATATATACCAAGCACTTGCTAAGAGCTTTGCATGCATTGCCTCCTTTAATCTTAATAACAGCTTGAGCTCTTTTCTCTCCTGGGCCTCAGTTTCTCCTGGAAGAAAGTGAGACACAGCCCAGTGTTTGAGGGCAGGAATCTGAGGAAGCAGCAGTCAGTTCCATTGTCAGGCTTCTAGTACTGAAGGTGGACATTAAAAATACATCCCAAATCTAGTCAGTGCTGCCAAAAGGAAGTATACCCATTTCCTACTTACCACATTGTTGGAGTTGCTTTACATATAATTACTGTGAGAAATTATATTCCAGTGGGAAAGTATTAATGGATAAATTTAGGAACTACCGGTTGGGCACTTTTCATGTCCCTGAAAGGAGTTACTTATAGATGTGACAGGGGGATGAAGTCTCAAGGTCCATGGGCCTAACTGGCAGTGGGTATTAATAGATGGTCACCCTGCACTACCCTCCCTCCACAGGCTCTTTCCAAAGAGGAAGGTGTACTCAATGTGTTGTGGAAACTTCCCTCTTGAACCAGCCTGTGTTTGCCCACCTGAGCCTCGGAGGTATTACCTCATTGTGAGAGCTCTTATGGTCCTGTACACAAATGGAGCCCTCTTGTCTCCCAGTTTCAACATCTATGAATTAGTTTTCGAGGCACCATCCTTCGGTACTTCTAATTTGATTACTGTTCCCTTTGATTTGCCCCCCTTTTCAAAGCTTTCCCATAATCCTTATAGGAACCAAGACAATGTATACAATTTGGCAGCAAGGAATTTGGGATTTAGTAAGTCGCCTGCACAAGCCAGCAGATCTATGAATTGCCTGTGGAATTAAGATTCCCTAGCTTCATTTGGAACTGGGTGCAGCTGACCTGAATAATGAAACAGGGGGCCCAAAGTTATGAATCCCCTTCAAGCATTGCTTCATTAGAATCCCCTTACAAAAAAAGAAATGGGACTCATCTCATCAGCTCGATTTTAAGGCATCTGATTAGACCACTATTTTCTCAGCAGGTCCCTTTTCTTTAAACTGTTGACTATGGATGGCCTGCTGAATAGAATGAACTTTGGACCACTAAATTGCAGCATTATGGTTATTTAGTGTAATTTATATAAAAAAAAAAACATGAGAGAAGCCATGATCACTTACTTCTTGTTACTAATGATATTTCCATTTATCTGAACAGGTATGGGTTTGGAATATCTCTCTCACCCCAATACTCATCCTGGAACACTTCCCAATTAGAAACCCCAAACATGTTCTTTGGAGGTACAAACTCTATAGATGATAAATTAAAAATTAATAGCACCTGCACATGTACTTATGAACATCCACCTGTCAGGAAAGCTATGCATTTTTACTGTGTTTCCCTAATAAGTCCTTCCATTCAGTGTTTGACTTATAATTCAATGAATTTGGTAAAAGCCTAAATGGGCCTTCATGTAATATACTCCATTAGTGCATCATTATCTGTCTGTTTTGAGATATAAGGAAAGGTGTTGAAATTATGTAGTATTTACTTCACGCATTGTGATAATTAAAGTAGTGCATAAAATGTGCCATTCTTTTCTGGTTAGTGGGAAATCCAGTTACAACTGCATTGCAAATTTAAAAGCTGTTTTGAAACAATTGCTGCCTGAATCAATGACCTTCCAAAATATTGACCTGGAGAAGCCACAGGCCACCATTGGCTAGATTTGTTTCTCTTAAGCATCTAGTCACTAAGAGAACAGTGTGGTGGGATAGTGAGCCAGAGCACGTGCTTTTAGGGCGAACCAGAGCCGGGACTGCATTCTAGTTCTATCAGTGATGGCCTGGTGACCTTGTGACTCTTCTGGAGCCTTGATGGCTTTATTTGGAAAACAGGGTTATTTCAAGGCTTAATGGAAAGAGCCCATATGAAGTGCATAGCTCAGTTTCTGATTCACATGGGGACAGTCAGCAAACGTTTGCACACTTTCCCTTCTTCCAAAAAAGTGAAACCCAGATCAGGACTTCACCTCACTTTACAGTATCAGTGATCATCATAGGAAATCTCAAGAAAGTTCCCAAACAAAAATAATTTTATTCAACCTTCACTTTAGAAATCAATATTAGAACATGGAGGAGGTGAGTGATAGGATGAATGAATAATCAATTCCAGCATCCCAGAATCCAAACTACAAAGGAATTTATTCTCTGGCAGAGCTTTTTTTTTTTTTTTTCAGTAATAATCTGCACTGAGACATTGGACAGCATCTTTTGGTCATAGTGACAGTAACATGGGCCTGCTCAAATAAGTAGCATTTCCCTTGGCCATTGGCTCATTGGTGAGGAATGACCAAGTTTGCCTACCTTTGTGTGGGCAGACCCACCTAACCCCACACTGACAACTATTTCAGTAAGTCTTTGTATCTTCACACTAGCAGTTGACCAAAAGTGGTCAAGCTTTTTTCCACTGGTTTTTCAAAGGGACACCAATAATTCTGCTGGTGCTTGTGGTCTGAAAACTCGGGTCTTAACAGAGGAGAGAGGCATGTGTGAAACAAGGGGTGCAAGAGAGGAGGCATTTTTACACTTTATTAATACCTGGATACAGGTACTCTATCAAGATTCTGAGGTTTAATCTCTGTTTGACCACAGAGATGCTCCTTTAAAATTCCGTGTTTAAAGTGAGTTCAGTTCAGTTCAGTCTCTCAGTCGTGTCCGACTCTTTGCGACCCCATGACTCGCAGCACGCCAGGCCTCCCTGTCCATCACCAACTCCCGGAGTTCACTCAGACTCACGTCCATCGAGTCAGTGATGCCATCCAGCCATCTCATCCTCTGTCGTCCCCTTCTTCTCCTGCCCCCAATCCCTCCCAGCATCAAAGTATTTTCCCATGAGTCAACTCTTTGCATGAGGTGTCCAAAGTACTGGAGTTTCAGCTTCAGCATCATTCCTTCCAAAGAAATCCCAGGGCTGATCTCCTTCAGAATGGACTGGTTGGATCTGCTTGCAGTCCAAGGGACTCTCAAGAGTCTTCTCCAACACCACAGTTCAAAAGCATCAATGCTTCAGCACTCAGTCTTCTTCACAGTCCAACTCTCACATCCATACATGACTACTGGAAAAACCATAGCCTTGACTAGATGGACCTTAGTCAGCAAAGTAATGTCTCTGCTTTTGAATATGCTATCTAGAAGTCGGTTACAATTGATGGCTGTCCTACATTGATTAGTCCAGTTCTCGGCACAGCCCTCTGAAACAGTTTGACTTTCTCTGTCTAGATTCTATCTTCACTCTTACTTCTTCATTCATTGCTAAGGAAGAAAATCCCTTCCTAGAGCTTTCAGTAGTGACAACTGAACGATATTGAAAGCTGAGTACTACACTTCTGGTCTGAGCTAAGCTGGTGATCACTGCTAGTAGGCTCCTCCATTTCTCTGGGCTTGTGTTTGTATTCAGGAGGCTTCTGCTGGAGTGACACAGCCAGTGTCTTCGTGCTCCATCTGGTTAGTACTATGGGGCAGAAGAATGAGACAATCCTTTGGGGGGGCACTTCAGAACTATGTGTTCTTTTGGACTGACCCCCCCCACCAAGTCTTCTCAGTTTCCCCCTCCCAGTGTGTAACCTGTGCCCTACAAGCTGGTGGTGGGTGAAGGTGATCAGGACCCTAGCATTCTCTCCAAAATATATAAAGGACTCATCAACTCAATAGCAGAAAAACAAATAATCTGAGCATTTGAATAGACATTTTCCCCAAGAAGACATACAAGCACATGAAAAGGTGCTCAGTACCCCTAATCATCAGGCAAATGCAAATCAAAACCACAGTGAGATATCAATTCAAACCTCTCAGAATGGCCATCATCAAAAAGACAAGAAATAACATGTACCAGGGATGCTATGGAGTAAAGGGAACCCTTGTCCACTGTTGGTGTAGCCACCATGAAACACAGTATGGACGTTCCTCAGAAAAATTCAGAATAGAATTACCATATGCTCCAACAATTTCAATTCTGGGTATTTATCCAAAGGAAACAAAAGCACTAGCTTGAAAAAACATCTGCATTCCCATGTTCACCACAGTATTATTTATTAATATGATAGCCAAGACATGGAAGCTGCCTCAGTGCCCATTGGTGTATGAATGGATAAAGAAAATGTGGTCAGGATGCATTCCCAGGTCACTAACAGTAAAATCTTTGGCAACTGGGCCACCACCTTGTATCAGAGACCGTGTGCCCCACCTACCATTCAGGACGGTATCCTCTTTCACCAGTGATGAGTTAACCAGTTCATCTTACCACCTGTTTTCAACCACTTTTTTCAATATCACTTTATGTTAGTTCAGACCCTTCAAGAGGCAGGTGCCAAGACAAGAGGAGAAACACAAGAGAATATGAGGGGAGAGGGCGCTTCTGTGAGGGAAAAAGGGGAGTGAGCCAGAGGAGGCAGGGAGGGCCGGTCTGACCTCATGAACTAGGGAGGAGAAGACGAAGTGTTAGGTAGGGGAGTCTTAGATGTAGTCCAGTTCTAAGAGGAATCAGCCTGGCTGGTGGGACTCCATCAGAGGGCTACCAGTCTAGCAGAAATGAGCCTGCCTTATGATCATTGCTGTGTTTACTCATTGGCCAGAGCAGTCAATGTGGTCTCCACGAAAATGGATTCTTAGCACAACAGGCGGGACGGTCCTCAGTTAGGTTCCTCCCATCCAGAGATCTGAGTTGTACATTTTAATGGCCCCTAGAATGATGGGGAAACCAGACAACATCTTGACAGAGTGATCAAAATAGATATCACCATGAGGACCACACCAATATCATGTGACTCCAGGTATGATTGGCTGAGGAGGACACTGCAATGCTTTTGTGGCGTTCCTGCCAAAGATATGTAACCTTTATGTAATCACAAGGAGGGGCTTCCCAGGTGGCTCAGTGGTAAAGAACCCATCTGCCAATGTAGGAGGCACAGGTTCAATCCCTAGGTTGGGAAGATCCCCTAGAGGAGGAAATGGCAACCCACTCCAGTGTTCTTCCCTGGGAAATCCCCTAGACAGAGGAGTCTGGCAGGCTACAGTCCATGGGGTTGCAAAAGAGTCGGACATGACTTAGTGACTAAACAACAACAATCATGAGGAAACATCAACAAATCCAAATTCAGGGTCTATATGTAAAATAATGACTGGTATTCTTCAAAAATCTCAGAGTCATGAAAGACAAAGTCAGAGGAAGTGTTCCGGATGAAAGGGAACTAAAGAGGTAGGACAATGGAATTCAGTAGTGACTCTGGATGGATCCTGTGCTGGAAAGGAAAGGATGCTATGAAGAACATTACAGGACAGTTGATGAAATTGGATTGTGGATTGTAGATTTGATAAAAAGCATTGTATGGGTATTAAATTTCCTGAAATTTAATTATTATACTATGATTATATAAGAGGCTATTCTTTTGTTTGCTTTTTACTTGCGATATAGCTGATGTACTATACATATATATAAATTTCATATGTAAAAAAAAAGGAAAGAAAAAATGTGGTATATATATCCAAAGGAATATTATTGACCATAAAAAAGAAGAAAACCTTTCCATTTGCAACAACATGGAAGGACTTTGAAGGCATTATGCTAAGTGAAACAAGTCAGACAGAGAAAGACAAATACCATATGATCTCACTTATGTGTGGAATCTTAAAACAAAGAAACAAACAAAACTCATGGAATAGCGAAGAGGTCGGTGACTGTCAGAGGCAGAGGGTGAGCAAAATGGGTGAAGGTGATTAAAACATACAAAGTTCCAGTTATAAAATAAGTAAGTCATGGGGATGTAATATACAGCATAGTGACCACAGTTAATAATACTGTACTGCATGTTTGAAACTTACTAAAAGAGTAGATTTTATTATTTAATTAATTTATTTATTTTTGGCTGTGCTGGGTCCTCATTGCAGGCTTTCTCCAGTTTTGGAGAACAGAGGCTCCTCTCTACTTGTGGTGTGGTGGCTTCTCACTGCAGTAGCTTCTCTTGTTGCAGACCATGGGCTCTAGAGCATGGGCTCAGTAGTTGTGATGCAAAGGCTTAGTTGCCCTGTGGCATATGAAATCATCTAGGACCAGGGATCGAACCCATGTCCCCTGCATTGGCAGGCAGATTCTTTACCACTGGACAACAAGGGAGGTCCGAGAGTTGATCTTAAAAGTTCTCATCACAAGAAAAGAAAAAAACAAATGTGTAACTGTGCGTGTTGATGGATGTTAACTAGGCTTATTAAGGTGATTGTTTCACAATGCAGACAAAATTGCATCAATAGTTGTACACTGGAAACTAATATAATGTTATATATTAATCATCTTTTCAATTAAAGGTAAATAAAAATTTGAAAAGAGAATAATGGATAAAGTAACATAATATTCTATGTCAACTATACTTTGATAAGAAATAAATACTCACCAGCATATAAACAAGTGAAGGGACATGTAAATAAAACAAGATTGAAAACATTTTCACAATTATTATACTAGGTGATTAAGGGGATTCAATTATACTATTTTCTGTAGTTTTGTTTGAAATTTTCCATAATAAAATGTTTAATAAATTAAAAAATCATGCAGGCTACATTGGTTTTCATGGTTTCTGGAAAACACAAGATGTGATCTCACAGATGACCAAGTTCCAACCTGGATGATGATCCCCTTTATGCACTGAAGCATAAATAATAATTGAATCCTACAGTAATTTGGGATAATTTTACACATTTAAAACTATAGTCCTTTTCAAAGATACCAGCATTGTAATTTTCACAAATGTAGTAAAATCAATCAAGTCCAATCACTTGAACAGGACACTTCTGGTACATTCTAAATCAACTTGCGCCCAAGGAGGGAGCCAGTCAAGTAGAAGGAAAAGTGTGGCCTGGTTACCTACTGACTTGTGATTATGGTCAAGTTATTTAATTGCTCTGGGCATCAGTTACCTCACCTACATGTGGTCTGTATCAACTGAGATAACTTACATGAAAATTCTTCATAGAATTTATGAGAAATAAGACCTGGAAATCTAGGGGAGGTTTCACATGTCTTGAAATTTTATAGAGAAGGTATACCTCTCCCTTAGGAAAAAGAAAACCTGCTTTTTGCCTAACTGAGTTTTAACTATATGAAAAACTTCAAGACATCACAAGGAACTTAATAATATTATTTTTAGTATAAGTTTGGATAATAAATCAAAACTAAGATTTATCCTCTCTAAAACTCAACCAAAGGAAGTGTTGGGTGGTTTAGCAGTGAAGTGCATGGACTTGTGCCTGACTGCTTGGGTTCAGAACCTGGCAACCACCTTTGAGCTGTCAGAGCGTGGACAAATCACATAACCTTTTCATGTCTCAGTAGAATGAGGTTAATACCTTCTGGGTTGTTGTAAGACTTTAATGAATGGAAAGATATGAAGACGCATAGAGCTGTGCTTGGCACAGAGTAAGCACCTATAAGTGAGAGTGATGACAAAGATGATGACATCAGTTTGGAGCTTTGTCCTTGTGTGAAAGTTCTCATTCTGCCCAAATGAATTCTTTCAGATTTCCTCAAAAATAGCCGTCCTTTCCTCAGAGAGGCATTGTGGCAAGACCGTGAAGAAAATGTCTCCAATGCAAAGCCATTGGTCATCAACATGACCAATGTGAGAAAAGACAAATCCGCTGTTCTGGGCATCAAGTCCCTGGAAATCTTGGAACTGACAGCATGTCTGATCAAGTGATGCCATTCAAGACATTTAGCCAAGGGTGATGCTCTAGGATGAAATTAAAAGGAAAATGACAAATAAACTATGGCAACTAATCAATACATGGCCCAGTATGGAAGCTAACAGTCCATTTCAAGAGCAAGGTCTGGCTTTTGCAGAGCCTGCCTTTTTGTGGGCAGAACTGGGTTTTGTTATGATCATGTTGGGAATTACAAAGATTAGTGCCCTGAAATCAGCATTGCTCTATAAATATTTCTTTCTTCTGTCTTCCTTAATAGTTGGGAAATGAATTGGATAGATAGATAGGCAGTTACTGGAGTGATCCTATTTCAATACTGTACTTTAAGAAATTTCTTTGAAATTACGCTGAAACTTTAAAATAGAGACAGAGAGACAGAAAGACATTGTCAGGGTTGTATGTAGATTCCAGATTAAATATCAAAGGAGAAGTATGTGCCTTTTATCTCCTGATTCATCTACCTGATAATAATGGTTAGTTTATTTGAGACGTGATTCTTAGGGCCAATATCTTAGCCCGATCTCCTGTTATAAGCATTAACATCTTCTTTGGCATAAAATACCCCCATTTGCACCTTTTTCTTTAAAACTGATTGAGTGGCATCAGTAACCTCCAGAAGGGACCGATAACTGTCTGCTCCTCAGAATGAATGACTGTAGGTCAGGCCACCCGTCCCTTCAACAGGCACCTGTGGTGTAAGGGCTGGGGACATTGAGCACAACTCAGGGATTGCCAGACTACAGCCCCTGGACCAAAGCTGGCTCAGCGCCTGATTTGGTAATTGCAGTTTTATTGGAACACAGCCATGCCCATTCACTACATAGCTCCCTCAACTGCTTTCCTCCTACAATGGCGGAGTAGTTGCAAAAGAGGCCATATGGCTCACAAAGCCTCACATATTTACAGAAGTTTGCCAACCCTTGCACTAGCTGGTGGTTTGTGATTTAAAGTGTTCTACCATGTTTAAAGTCCCTGGACAGGAGAGGAAAATAAAGTCAGTAGATTGGCTGACTTGATTGTTTGCTTATAGTCAAACTGAGCAGATTGGGCATAACCCTGAAAGGTGAACCGGGGAGTGTGTCCCTCTGAGCCTTCGCTGATTCAATCCTTCTACCTGGATCCACCTCCTCTCTTCCTTCCTGCCCATCTCCTGTGCGGCCTTCAGGATTCTTCCCGAATCCAGCCTCCCGTGTGAAGGCTTCCCTCACCTCAGACCCCAGGCAAAAGGAAGCACTCTCTCCTGAAGTTTCCAGCACTCCTTGTATAGAAGTGGTCTGAGCTGGCCCGTGTGGCATGGCTGGCCTCGTCTCCTCCCCGGTGAGCTGGGCAGGGGCAGCAGCCATGTAGTACTTGTCTTCACAGCACTGCTGCTGCTGCTGCTGCTGCTGCTGCTAAGTCATTGCAGTCATGTCTGACTCCTAGCGACCCCATGGACCCTACCAGGCTCCTACATCCATGGGATTTTCCAGGCAAGAGTACTGGAGTGGGTTGCCTTTGCCTTCTCCCCTTCACAGTGCAGCCATATCCAACTCAGTCACTTGTTAGATGTAGAGCTGATGTTTCCCACACCAGACACCTCATCACTTGCCTCCGAGTTTCTCTTCTGTCTTACTGTCTCCGGTCTGCAGCTAGAGTGGCCTTCTCATAAAGGACTTCAGGTCATGT
This sequence comes from Budorcas taxicolor, assembly GCF_023091745.1. Taxonomy (NCBI): domain Eukaryota; kingdom Metazoa; phylum Chordata; class Mammalia; order Artiodactyla; family Bovidae; genus Budorcas; species Budorcas taxicolor. Next base: position 48,172,809 of record NC_068935.1, read on the forward strand.
CACTCCTCTGCTCCAAACCCTATGCTGGTTGACACTTGGAACAAAATTAGAAGGCTGACCATAGCCTGCAGGGCCCTGCCTGACCTAATTCTCTGCCTGCATCCCCTCCATCATCCATCTTGTCCTGCTCTTCTCCTTGTAAGCCGCCTTCCAGACCTGCTGCTTTCCTTGCTGGTCCTCAAACAGGCCAACCATACTCCTGCCTCAGGGTCTTCACATGGGCTATTCCATTTTCCTGCAACCATCGTCTACTCCCAGATAGCTACAGAGCTAGCTCTCTTCACTCAGTCTGGTTACTGCTCTGCTATCATCTCCTCAAAGAGCTCTTCCCTCTCTGAGGGGACAAGAGAGCCCCCCTTGACTGTGTCCCCTTAAATGTATATGTCTTCACGGCACCACCCCCCCTGCCCCACTTCTTGATGTTACATGGCACATCTACTTCAGGGTTTTTTCCCTGCCTGCCTCAGGGAGGAGGGTCCCTGTCTTGTTTGCTGCTTTCTCTCCAGGGTTTGGGATATGGCCTGGCATCTAGGAGGTGCCCAATAACCATTCCTAGGATACAAATGACTGGAAGAAGTCTGGTGACTCTGACACCTGTGCCACCGTGTTTTAATCATTTCAGGGTTGTAATGTGTGCTAAACTGTACTTTTTAGTGAATGAGAAAATGGGTTTTAGGAGTAGGCAGAGAGTTCAAATTCTAGCTGTACCAGGTAGCAGTTGCATGACTTCTCCAGGCCTTACGTCCCTTTCAGTTAATAAGGAGGACAGTGATATCCACCACACAGGGTTGTTGTAAGGAATAGATGAAATAATACATGTATTGTGAAATTTTTGATGAGGCAGGCTACAAATGTTATGAATGGTATAATCCCATTTTTGCAAACATGTTATTGTGTTTAGAAAAATGCCTGTGAAAGTATAGCCCAAAATGTTGACCGTGGCCATTAACGGTGAGCTTAGGAGGGATTTTTGTTGTTATTCTTCTGTCATCTTCTATAGTTTTTTGTTCGTGTGTTTTTACAACTAAGTGCATGACTTGACTCATCCGAGGAAAAAAGCCATTTTAACTTTGAAAAAATCAAGATGAAAATAAGGCCGTACCCTTCTGACTGCAACCTGCTGCCCGTCATTCTCAGTACTCCCTGCTGGGGGACAGGGTCCTGAGTGGGCTGGCAGGGGAGTGTGGGGTTCAGGCAATGACTGTGAGAACAGCAAGGGAGCAGAACCAAGTTCCTCATCTTCTATAGGCCATTCTCCCCGTTTAGTGCAGGTTAGTCGGTGGCCTGGCCCTCGGCTTCCTCACCAGTGTGGGTATGGGACCTCAGAGTACAGTGAAGAGCATCCGCTAAGCCTGCAGCTATGGCCAGGGGTATAGACGGAGGCTCGGGGCCGCACTGCTAGAGCCAGGAGCCTGACAAGTTCAGATCCTCCCTCACGTAACAGATGACCTTCCTCTTTCTGAAGCTCTGTTTCCTCCCCCTCTGAAGCAGGGAGAATGCTTTAGCGCAGGCAAATGTTCTGTGAGAACTCCAGGGACTCATGTGTCCTACTTCAACCTCAGCCCTGAGCCCCTTCCCCTGTCTTGATGGAGGAGGGGGGAGTGGCCCCTCTCTGACTGCAGCCACCTTTCCTGGGCCTTGTTTCTGAGCTGTGAAAGGCTGGGAAGAAGGGTCAAGGGAAGCAGGGAGTGAGTCATCACCAATTCTCTTTGTGTCGCTGGAACACGTGTGGGAGGGAAGGCACGCCCCGCCTGCCCACTGCCACTCGAACAGCCACTGTGCCCCACAAGTGTGCGTGGCTGCCCACAGAGAGTTGGGAACATAGACGAGGGCAAGGCTGAGCTGTCCAGGGTGAGCCAGCTGGGCACTGGCAGCCGGAGAGCCCAGTTTTTCACAGCATTGCATGTATCTGATCCCCAGAGTCTACTGGGGTGAGTGCTGTGTCCCTCTACCACCACCCCCCGCCCCCAGCCCAAATTGTGTCTGTCCAGCCCTATAGCAGTCTGGAACTGCTCATTGAATTGAAGCGGGTTTGATTGTTGGGGATGTTGTTAACCGTGAAACACAGTGGGTGCAGAGTCGGGAGGATGGCCACGTGCCCCGGTGGTTATCACTGTTAAGAGTCATGGTAGAGGTTATCAGGATGAGAGAACTTCCCATGTGTTCCTTCCTTCCAGGGCAGGGTGTTGAACCTTCAAGTGTGCTGGGCTATTGGGACCCAGAGATGAATGCACCCGGGACCCTGCCCTGGAGGAACAGTGAGGGGTGGCACCGGGCGTGCCAGGCAGTCAGAATGCCCAGTGCTCAGAAAGTAAAAGTGAAAGTCGCTGGGGTGTCTGACTCTTTGTGACCCCATGGTCTATAACTCCATGGAATTCTCTAGGCCAGAATACTGGAGTGGGTCAGTCAGTCAGTTCAGTCCCTCAGTCGTGTCCGACTCTTTGCGACCCCATGAATCGCAGCAAGCCAGGCCTCCCTGTCGATCACCAACTCACGGAGTTCACTCAAACTCATGTCCATCGTGTTGGTGATGCCATCCAGCCATCTCATCCTCTGTCGTCCCCTTCTCCTCCTGCCCCCAATCCCTCCCAGCATTAGAGTCTTTTCCAATGAGTCAACTCTTCACATGAGGTGGCCAAAGTACTGGAGTTTCAGCTTTAGCATCAGTTCTTCCGAAGAACACCCAGGGCTGATCTCCTTTAGAATGGACTGGTTGGATCTCCTTGCAGTCCAAGGGACTCTCAAGAGTCTTCTCCAACACCACAGTTCAAAAGCATCAATTCTTTGGCACTCAGCTTTCTTCACAGTTCAACTCTCACATACATACATGACCACTGGAAAAACCATAGCCTTGACTAGACGGAACTTTGTTGGCAAAGTAATGTCTCTGCTTTTCAATATGCTATCTAGGTTGGTCATAACTTTCTTTCCAAGGAGTAAGCATCTTTTAATTTCATGGCTGCAGTCACCATCTACAGTGATTTTGGAGCCCCCCAAAATAAAGTCTGACACTGTTTCCACTGTTTCCACATCTATTTCCCATGAAGTGATGGGACCAGATGCCATGATCTTCGTTTTCTGAATGTTGAGCTTTAAGCCAACTTTTTCACTCTCCTCTTTCACTTTCATCAAGAGGCTTTTTAGTTCCTCTTCACTTTCTGCCATAAGGGTGGTGTCATCTGCATATCTGAGGTTATTGATATTTCTCCCGGCAATCTTGATTCCATCTTGTGCTTCTTCCAGCCCAGTGTTTCTCATGATGTGCTCTGCATATAAGTTCAATAAGCAGGGTGACAGTATACAGCCTGACGTACTCCTTTTCCTATTTGGAACCAGTCTGTTGTTCCATGTCCAGTTCTAACTGTTGCTTCTTGACCTGCATACAGATTTCTCAAGAGGCAGGTCAGGTGGTCTGGTATTCCCATCTCTTTCAGAATTTTCCACAGTTTATTGTGATCCACACAGTCAAAGGCTTTAGCATAGTCAATAAAGCAGAAATAGATGTTTTTCTGGAATTCTCTTGCTTTTTCCATGATCCAGTGGATGCTGGCACTTTGATCTCTGGTTCCTCTGCCTGTTCTAAAACCAGCTTGAACATCAGGAAGTTCACAGTTCACGTACTGCTGAAGCCTGGCTTGGAGAATTTTGAGCATTACTTTACTAGCGTGTGAGATGAGTGCAATTGTGTGGTAGTTTGAGCATTCTTTGGCATTGCCTTTCTTTGGGATTGGAATGAAAACTGACCTTTTCCAGTCCTGTGGCCACTGCTGAGTTTTCCAAATTTGCTGGCATATTGAGTGCAGCACTTTCACAGCATCATCTTTCAGGATTTGAAACAGCTCAACTGGAATTCCATCACCTCCACTAGCTTTGTTCATAGTGATGCTTTCTAAGGCTCACTTGACTTCACATTCCAGGATGTCTGGCTCTAGATGAGTGATCACACCATCATGATTATCCGGGTCGTGAAGATCTTTTTTGTACAGTTCTTCTGTGTATTCTTGCCACTTCTTCTTAATATCTTCTGCTTCTGTTAGGTCCATACCATTTCTGTCCTTTATTGAGCCCATCTTTGCATAAACTGTTCCCTTGGTATCTCTAATTTTCTTGAAGAGATCTCTAGTCTTTCCCATTCTGTTGTTTTCCTCTATTTCTCTGCACTGATCGCTGATGAAGGCTTTCTTATCTCTTCTTGCTATTCTTTCGAACTCTGCATTCAGATGCTTATATCTTTCCTTTTCTCCTTTGCTTTTCGCTTCTCTTCTTTTCACAGCTATTTGTAAGGCATCCTCAGACAGCCATTTTGCTGTTTTGCATTTCTTTTCCATGGGGATGGTCTTGATCCCTGTCTCTTGTACAATGGCATGAACCTCCATCCATAGTTTCATCAAGCACTCTGTCTATCAGATCTAGTCCCTTAAATCTATTTCTCACTTCCACTGTATAATCATCAGGGATTTGATTTAGGTCATACCTGAATGGTCTAGTGGTTTTTCCTACTTTCTTCAATTTAAGTCTGAATTTGCCAATAAGGAGTTCATGATCTGAGCCACAGTCAGCTCCCGGTCTTGTTTTTGCTGACTGTATAGAGCTTCTCCATCTTTGGCTGCAGAGAACACAGTCAATCTGATTTCGGTATTGACCATCTGGTGATATCCATGTATTGAGTCTTCTCTTGTGTTGTTGGAAGAGGGTGTTGGCTATGACCAGAGCATTCTATTGGCAAAACTCTATTAGCCTTTGCCCTGCTTCATTCTGTATTCCAAGGCCAAATTTCCCTGTTTCTCCAGGTGTTTCTTGACTTCCACCTTTTGCGTTCCAGTCCCCTATAATGAAAAGGACATCTTTTGGGGGTGTTATTTCTAAAAGGTCTTGTTGGTCTCTATAGAACCGTTCAACTTCAGCTTCTTCAGTGTTACTGGTTGGAGCATAGACTTGGATTACTGTGATATTGAATGGTTTGCCTTGGAAACGAACAGAGATCATTCTGTCATTTTTGAGATTGCATCCAAGTATTGCATTTCGGACTCTTGTTGACCATGATGGCTACTCCATTTCTTCTGAGGGATTTCTGCCCACAGTAGTAGATGTAATGGTCATCTGAGTTAAATTCACCCATTCCAATCCATTTTAGTTCACTGATTCCTAGAAAGTCAATGTTCACTCTTGCCATCTCCTGTTTGACCACTTCCAATTTGCCTTGATTGCAGGTTCCTATGCAATATTGCTCTTTACAGCATAGGACCTTGCTTCTATCACCAGTCACATCCACAGCTTGGTATTGTTTTTGCTTTGGCTCCATCCCTTCTTTCTTTCTGGAGTTATTTCTCCACTGATCTCCAGTAGCATATTAGTATATTGGGCACCTAGTGACCTGGGGAGTTCCTCTTTCAGTATCCTATCATTTTGCCTTTTCATACTGTTCATGGGGTTCTCAAGGCAAGAATTCTGAAGTGTTTTGCCATTCCCTTCTCCAGTGGACCACATTGTGTCAGACCTCTCCACCATGACCCGGCCATCTTGGGTGGCCCCACAGGGCATGGCTTAGTTTCATTGAGTTAAACAAGGCTGTGGTCCGTGTGATCAGATTGACTAGTTTTCTGTGATTATGGTTTGTGTGTCTGCCCTCTGATGCCCTCTCACAACACCTACCGTCTTACTTGGGTTTCTCTTACCTTGGGCATGGGGTATCTCTTCACAGCTGCTCCAGCAAAGCACAGCTGCTGCTCCTTACCTTGGATGAGGGGTATCTCCTCACAGCCACCTCTCCTGATCTTGAATGTGGAGTAGCGCCTCTCGGCCCTCCTGCACCCACGCAGCCACTGCTCCTTGGACATGGGGTAGCCTTTCCCTTCTCCAGGGGATCTTCCCAACCCAGGATCGAACCAAGGTCTCCTGCATTGCAGGCAGATTCTTTATTTGTTGAGCCACATGGGAAAACCAAGAATACTGGAGTGGGTAGCTCAGAGGATGGTCCAAAAGGAACAGCAGCGGTACCCATCAGGTGTGAGCAGCTCTCCTCACCCCTGGAGGTGCCATCTGGCTTCTGAAGGAAGTCAAGGAACTTGCCTGGGGCACAGGCCCTGAAACAGGTGGCCCAAGAGAAAGCACTTGGTTGTGGCAACCTGGACCTGTCTAGATGCCAAGAGGGGCCTTGTCTGTGTGAGGCAGTCAGCCAGGTGAGTGTCTTCTTTGAGGCCTAGAGCAGTTAATGTTCATCATTTTTTACTTTGGGCATTCAAGAAAAGGACACATTCTCTCACATCTGGCCCCAGTGTCCCTTTCCAGTGTCACTGCCATTATCTGCTTGCTTTCCCTAGCTTCCGTCTTGCTCTCTACCCACTTCACTGCACATGCCCCATATTTTCCTGCCTCTGTGCCTTTCTAGGAGCAGTACCACCCCCCACAGGGACCTTCCTCAGGTCTGCCTTTGACCTAGTCCAATCAACTGGTGAGGGTCAAAGTGCTCCTGCAATAATCCTGAGCCCTGGGGCATGTCCACTGTCGCTATCTCCATGCCACCAGAGAGACTCAATCTCTCCTTTCCCTTTATGCCAAGGACACTTTAGGGCAGTTAGGAGACCAGACTGAGAAAAACGTACTGCCTCTGTGAGCTTAGGCAAAGCTACTCACCCTTTGAGCCTTAGGTTCATCATCTCTATACTGGAAATAATAATAGCATCTGCTTAGCAGAGTTATTTTTAGGATGATATGAGACAATCCATGGAAAGCATAGTGCCTGACACATCGTAAGCACTCAATAAATTATAACTCTTTTTGTAACACCCTAGGTTGTGAGCTATGGCAGGCCAGGGAGTGTAGTTAATCTTGGTATTGCATCTTTTCATTTTAGTGATGAGCACATGGTAAGTGCTCAATGAAATTGGATCAGACTATCTTAAATCCTTGCCTTGAAGATCCTGGGGCCACTCTGGGTGCTCCAGAGTTCAGGGTGCCAATCTCAGTTGCAACAATGCCCCAACAGCTTCAGACCCTACAAGGTCTACTCTTACCAAACAGCCCCTTGAGTTGGGGGTCCCCCTCAAGGGTTGAGCTGTGGTGAGTGTATGTTTGAAAGGGGCTTTTTTTTTCAGGGGTGGAATCCTCGGTGTTACAACTAGTGGAACTAGTGGAATAGCTGGGGTATGAGAGCAGCCACGTGACATGCACAGGAGCTGGTTAAAGGCGCACTCCAGACATCAAGCAGATGTGAGAGAGGAAGTGGGCCACTGAGATCTGCTGGGAACAGCCTAAGGAGCCACTAGGGAGAGGGCAGACATAGAGGGTCAACCCTAGCCTTCTGCTGAAAACCCTCAGGGATCTTGGCAAGAAACGGGGTGGGGCTAGGGTGGGTTTATTTTAAATACCACCTGAGTCTCTCCAGCAGGTCTGTATTGAGTTGGGGGGGAGGCAAAAAGGAGAGAGACAGCCACTGCTATGGGCTGTGACTCGTCACATGATTTTATTAGACTTGAACTCCCCTGGAATAGACTTTATACATTGTTCTTAGCTCTGATTCCTTCTTACTTTCCCACACTTGTTTTATCTCTGCCTCGGCTTTCTCATCCATTTTTTCCCCCTCCTGTTGAAGTTGCTATACCTCTGTGAGCCATTACAAATCTTTTTTTTTCCAAGTGATGTACAGTATAAATAAATAATATTTTTTAAAATACACCAACCTCACTTGATGCTCACAACATTCCTTAGATATTATGTCCTTCAGGGAGTATGTGGCTTGGGCAAAATCAAAGAGCTTTTAAGTATCTTCTGACTCCAAGCCCAGTGCACTTCCCACCAGTGGTGACCTGGTGAGCCTGGACTGTGTGCCAGTGACGCTGGGCAGTGCACTGGGGACTGGGAATTGACATGGTGCCACACACATTCTCTTAGGCCTGTGAGAAGTCATCTAACCGTGAGGAATGTGAGGCTCACAAAGCTTAGGTAATTTGATGGACTCATACAGCAGAGCAAGTAACAGAACCTGAATTCTGCCCCGGATGGGACTCCTTTGACTCCCACTTAGCAAAATAGAGAGCTCACCAGTGAGAGTGTTAGAGGCCGCATCCTGCCACCCACTCAGTCTGCCACCCTTCAAGTCCATGGTTCTGTAATAACAAAACTAAGAAGAGCTAGCAATGGTTGCCCACCTTCCAGGTGCCAGTGTGTGTGTGTTAGTCACTCAGTCATGTCTGACTCTTTGCCACCCTATGGACTGTAGCCCATCAGTCTCCTCTGTCCATGGAATTCTCCAGGCAAGAGTACTGGAGTGGGTTGCTATTGCCTTCTCCAGGGAATCTTTCCACCCCTAGGGGTCGAACCCAGGTGTCCCGCATTGCAGCCAGATTCTTTACCATTTGAGTCACCAGGGAAGCATTCCAGGTGCCAGGTACCATGTTAAATCCTTGACTTTCATTATTTCATTTCATCCTCACCATAATCCTCTGAGGCAGGTACTCTGCTGCTCCCTTACTTCATTCCCTGTGCTGTGTAACCTCAGCCACACCCATAGCTGCAGGTAGGACCTCTCTTCCGGGGGGTGACAAGCATCTTTCCATAGCCCAGACTTCTCTGGGCACTCCAGAGTAGGATTTCTGCTTGCCTACTTGACTTCTTGAATTTATTCGTGTGTTCACTTGGTAAATATTTGTTGAGCACCTATTATGTATTAAGCACTGTTCTAGATGCTAAGGATTTAGAAAGTAGGGACTTTCCTAGCAGTTCAGTAGTTAAGACTCTGTGCTTCCACTGCAGGGGCCACAAGTTTGATCCATGGTTGGGGAACTAAGATCACCCATGCCTTGAAGCACAGAAAAAGAAAAAAAGACAAAATTCCCTTTCTCCTGAAGCTTACATTCTAGTGGGTAAGAAAGAAAAGAACGATATCTAGATAGTGAGAAGAGGTAAGGTAAAAAAATAAATAAATAAAACAGAAAGTGAAAGTGAAATCGCTCAGTCGTGTCTGACTCTTTGCGACCCCATGGATTGTAGCCTACCACGCTCCTCTGTCCATGGGATTTTCCAGGCAAAAGTACTGGAGTGGGTTGCCATTTGCTTCTCCAGAGGATCTTCCCAACCCAGGGATTTAACCTGGGTCTCCCGCATTGTAGGAAGATGCTTTACCATCTGAGTCACCAGGGAAGTCTGATATCAAATATTGGAGAGATGCTGAACTTTTAGGTTGGGGGTGGAGAGAAGGCCTTGTTGATGATGGTGTTTGAATTGGGGAGGTGAAGGAGGTGGAGGAGGAGAGGTGGGCCTCTAAAATACCTCCAGATCAACAAGTTCAAAATCCAACCTATGACTGCCTCCTGAAAACCTAATCCTTGTCCAGTGACCTCAAGCTGAAGAAATAACCCTACCATCTATTGACTGGATGCAAGTCAGAAACATAGGAGTCATCCCTGACTCTGAACTCTCTCTCCCTTCCCCACACCCTTATCACCAGGTCTAATCCATTACCAAGTTCTGCTGCATCTGTCTTCTATTTCCTACTCATGAGGCCATGTGCTTCCCCATCTCCATTACTGCTGCTGAGGTCCACGCCTACATCATCTGTTACCTGGACCAATGCAGTGGCCTCCTAACTGGCGTCCCTGCTTCTACCCTGGCCCCCATCTAATCTGTTCTCCTCACAGCACCTAGAGTTACCTTTTTCAAACTCAAATTTCAGAATGCTCTTATCTTGCTTAAAGCTTCCCATGGCATCACATAACTCTTAAGTTCTTCCTGGTAGGTTAGAGGCCAGACTCATGATCCATACGGTCTGATACCAACCTCCTTCTCTAGTCTTATTTCATACTGGTATTGCCTCCCTTACCACCCCAACACACATACACACACACACACACACCAGTCACACTAGCTTTATTTTAGAATCTTAAGCCAGTCGTGTTCTTGCCATGATAAGACCTTTTTACATGCTTTTCCCCTTTCCTGAAATCTTATTCTTCACCTACTTCAAGCCAATCTGTGTCATTTATTAAAATTTACCACCCACTTCTCTGATCTTCTGGATTAGATCAAATTCTTATTTGGATTTTCTAGATTTTTCCTTTCACATATATAATTTTGCACTGATTTGTCTGCGTGTTTGATTTCTCTCTACCTGTCCCACTAAATAGTACCTCCATGAGGACAGAGATTCACATATTCATCATTGGATCCCCAGTGCCCACAACAGTGCTTGACATGTAAGTAAGCGCTCAACAAATGTTTATTGAGTAAATGAAAGAATGAGTGAGTGAATCACCATTTCACAGATGAGAAACTGAGGCTCACAGAGGTAAAGTGTATCATTCAAGGCAACACAGCTACTTGGTGGCAGAGTAGGGATTTGAGTCTAAATTTGTTCAATTTCATCTCCCATATACTTTGGTATGCCTCTTTCTGCCTTTCTAAGTTTACTTCTTTAACTTCACTAATTATGTGTGAGCATATCCATGCTGTAAAAATTCAAACCGTAAAGATTTTTATGCAGTAAAAAGTGTAGGGGACTTCCCTGGTGGCACAGTAGATGAGGATCCACCTGCCAATGCAGGAGACACGGGTTAAATCCCTGGTCTGGGAAGATCCCACATGTTGTGGAGCAAGTAAGCCTGTGCACCACAGCTACTGAGCCTGTGTGAGAGAGCTGGCGAGCTGCAACTACTGAAGCCCTCATGCCTAGATCCTGTGCTTCACAACAAGAGAAGTCACCACAAGAAGAAGCCCACATACTGCAAAGAGCAATAGGTACTGCTCTCCAAACTAGAGAATGCCTGTGCAAAGGAACGAAGACCCAGTGTAGCCAAAAATAAATAAATAAATAATTTGTTTAAGTGTAATTCCCCTGGCTTTGGCGCTCCTGTGGTGTATCACTGTCAACATTTTGTTATCTGTATTTCCAAGGCTCATTCCGTGCTTGTACTATACACGTATAGCTAGCTAGCTATATTATATACACACATCCACCCAGATAGATAAACAGTTCCATTGGGTTTTGTTTTTTACATTGATGGCTCATACTAGGTGTATTCTTCTGAGGTTTCTTTTATTAAATTAACACTATGCTATAAGATCTGTTGATGTCAGTACATCAGCCTGGCACTCTCCTTTGCGTACATGAGGAGATGCGGAAATATTAAATGATGCATAAAATGCACAAGTGCCATTAAATTATTATTTTATTATCAAAAGAGAGTCAGGCAGTAGTGTTTTGCTGCAGTTCTTTATTATATGTCACTGTGCTACACTTTGGGGATCCCCAGATGAGGACAACAGTTCTTGCTTGTATCCTGTCAGCAAAGATAAAGCTAGGAGGCTGAGACAGCAAGGCATGCTTAGGGCAACAGAAGTAGCTCTGTATTACCAGATCCTATAAGCAAAGGGCAAATGTGGGAGGCACAAGGCGTGGCACATAAGCAGCGGGCTAAATCAAGTGGGGTCTTATTTATCATATTAAGGAGTGGATATTTTCCTGAGGGTGCAGGGAACCATGTAAAGAGTACTGGTTAGGAATACATCAGCTATAAGTAGCAGACAATTTGCTAATAATATTTTTTTCTCGATATAACAAGAAGTCTGAAGGAAGGCAGTTTCTGGCTTTGGTTCAGAAGGTCAACAGTGCTCTTGGAGCTCAGGCTCTATCTATTATAGTCATCATCCTGATTGTGTTCACTTTCATCTCTATGTTTATTGCTTCATAGTCCCAACATGGCCACATGGCTCTGGTATCACGTCCATGTTGAAGGAAGTTAGAAGGCGAAAAGAGATTGCTCTCAGGAAAGCAAAAATTTCCCCAGAATCTCCCATCAGATTGAAGCTTATAACTCATTGGCTAGAATTGTATGTGGTGGCCCTAACTTCAGGGAAAGCTGGAGAAATTAATATTTAGTTTTTATTACTTCTAAAGTGAGGGTATACAATGACTGGGAAAGAGTGTTTTGGTCCCAGCCCAAATGATCTGCTTCCAGTAAGATTTACTCAGGGAATTGGCAGGAACTAAGGAATCAGGCCCTTCTGCCCTGTGATGCCATTATAATTCTTCCCAAGAGATTTTTTGGGCAACCCTGAAATGCTAGGAAATTTTTCACTCAGGCCTGAAAATGTTGGCTGAGAAAATAATGCAGGATTCCTAGTTTGCACATAAGGAATAGGTAAATCCCTTATTAAAGTAGGATATGGCCACTTCCACCTAGAGAATAGATCTGTCCATCAGTCTCCAAATTGGAGCTGTTGGCTTAAGCCTTGTGTGGGAAAGCCCACACTATAAGGACATAGTTCTAAGAATCCACTCAGGAAGGATCAGATTTGAACTGCTTGAACTTAGAGAACTGCCCTGGCAACTCCACTTCAGCTTATAGCAAATCTCTCTTGGCATTTGTATGTATGCCCTGTCTGAGAGAACTGTAATCTACTGCCAGGAAATGCCACTACCTACAAGAAAAGGAGGACCTACTGGTCACAGTCTCCATCAGGTCCCAGAAAGAAGAGTGTATTCATGCTACTGTCCTGAATCACAGACATGGCAGTAGGGACAGGGCTTGTGTTTGTGTGGTGAGGTTTTGAAAAGTTAAGCAGGATAGAAAGTTGATCAAAAGCCAGGGGATTTCAGGCTGGGATTGTGGGCCCAGATGATCTTGTAATTCACAAGTCTATACAATTGTATGATCTTTCTCTGAAACTATATATAGAAGTGACAAAAAAAAAAAAGTTGAAAGGATATATGTTGCATAGAAGCAGAAGGCCTAAGAACCCAAGCAAGAGTATTACATTAGTAACGGATGTTAATAAAAAGAAGGCTTAGAAAGCTTAAGGACCTCCTTTCTAAAGCAGAGAGCTGGGCTCTAGATAATATCAGTTGAGGCAACCCCCACCACAACCCAGGGAGCTGAGTATCACTAGCTCCATTTTTTACATATGAGATCTGCCTAAGTCAGGTCATATCAATGGTGCACTGTGAAGTATGGAATTCAGTTCCATTTATTTCTGATTTTAAAGTTCATGCTCAAAGGCATCCTCACTACGCTGCATTGAACAGACTTTCCCTGGATGCCAGAAAATGATGATCTGTTTGAGAGGCTATTTTTCAGTAGAGAGAGAGAGTGACTATCTTTTATGTGCAATTTCTCATTAGTTTGGTTTTTGAAAGCCCACTTGAAAGGTCTCTGCTTGTTTGTTGGTTTTTTTCATTCGAATGCACTCTGACCTAAGTTGCAATGGATAACTTGTTGCCAGGATATGTCTGTAATAGCCAGAATGGAAAGTAAGCAATAACAAAACAGCACAATCATCGAGTTCTTTGTGATGTCTGCATTTCTTTTTATTAAACCCATTATTTCTGAATCTTTTTGGGTGGGGCTAGAGATAGAGGAGAGCTATTAATGGCCAACTATTCTTTATTTCAAATCTATTCATACAGACATTTAACACCCAAACTACAGCCTTTTTGGTTAAATTGTTGATGACTACACGGCCAGATAAAAAACAATCTTAAACAAAGATGGGCAGAATAAATTGAAAACTGACAAGTACTTTCATGACCCCACTAACTTTTCAAATAATAAGAAAATTTGTGGGAAGCAATTCCTAACCCTTGACACTCCACGTGAAATGTGGCTAGCTCTCTGATACTTTCTCACACAATCCCACAGTAATTAAGCCCATTCTACAGATAAAGAAACTGAAGCTCGGGGATGGGGTGAAATGACTTGTCTGAGGAGGCCTGACAAATAACTGAGAAAAGAAAAGAAAGGGAAAGGAGAAAAGGAAAGATATATCCACCTGAATGCAGAGTTCGAAAGAATAGCAAGGAGAGACAAGAAAGTCTTCCTAAGTGATCAGTGCAAAGAAATAGAGGAAAACGATAGAATGGGAAAGACTAGAGATCTCTTCAAGAAAATCTAAGATACCAAGAGAACATTTCATGCAAATATGGGCACAATAAAGGACAGAAATGGTATGGACCTAACAGAAGCAGAAGATATTAAGAAGAAGTGGCAAGTATACACAGAAGAACTATACAAAAAGGATCTGAATGACCCAGATAATCACAGTGGTGTGATCACTCACCTAGAGCCAGACAACCTGGAGTGTGAAGTCAAGTGGGCCTTAGGAAGCATCACTATGAACACTGCTAGTGGAGGTAATGGAATTCCAGTTGAGCTATTTCAAATCGTAAAAGACTATGCTGTGAAAGTGCTGCACTCAATATGCTAGCAAATTTGGAAAACTCAGCAGTGGCCACAAGATGGGAAAAGGTCAGTTTTCATTCCAATCCCAAAGAAAGGCAATGCTGAAGAATGTGTAAACTATCATATAATTGTACTCATCTCACACGCTAGCAAAGTAATGCTCAAAATTCTCCAAGCTAGGCTTTAGTAGTACATGAACCAAGAACTGCCAGATATTCAAGCTGGATGTAGAAAAGGCAGAGGAACCAGAGATCAAATTGCCAACATCCATTAGCTCATAGAAAAAGCAAGAGAATTCCAGAAAAACATCTATTTCTGCTTTATTGACAACACCAACGCCTTTGACTGTGTGGATTACAACAAACTGTGGAAAACTCTTAAAGAGATGGGAATAACAGACCACCTTACCTGTCTCCTGAGAAATCTGTATGCAGGTCAAGAAGCAACAGTTAGAACTGGACATGGAACAATGGACTGGTTCCAAATTGGGAAAAGAGTACATGAAGGCTGTATATTGTCACCTTGCTTATTTAACTTATATGCAGAATACATCATGCAAAATGCCTGGCTGGATGAAGCACAAGCTGGGATCAAGATTGCTGGGAGAAATATCAATAACCTCAGATATACAGATGACACCACCCTAATGGCAGGAACTGAAGAGGAACTAGAGTCTCTTGATGAAAGAGAAAGAAGAGAGTGAAAAAGCTGGCTTAAAACTCAACAGTCAAAAAATGAAGATCATGGCATCCAGTCCCATCACTTCATTGCAAATAGGTGGGGAAACAGTGAGAAACTTTATTTTCTTGGGCTCCAAAATCACTGAAGATGGTGACAGCAGCCATGAAATTAAAAGATGCTTGCTCCTTGGAAGAAAAACTATGACAAACCTAGACAGCATATTAAAAAAGCAGAGACATTACTTTACCAACACAGGTCCATCTAATTAAAGCTCTGATTTTTCCAGTAGTCATCTATGGATGTGAGAGTTGGACCATAAAGAAAGCTGAGTGCCGAAGAATTATTGCTTTTGAACTGTGGTGTTACAGAAGACTCCTGAGAATCCCTTGGCCTGCAAGGAGATCAAACCAGTCAATCCTAAAGGAAATCAGTTCTGAATATTCATTGGAAGGACTGATGCTAAAGCTGAAGCTCCAGTACTTTGGCCACCTAATGCGAAGAACAGACTCATTGGAAAAGACCTTGATACTGGGAAAGATTGAAGGCAGGAGGAGAACGGAACGACAGAGGAGGAGATGGTTGCATGGCATTACTGACTCAATGGACATGAGTTTGAGTAAGCTCTGGGAGTTGGTAATGGACAGGGAAGCCTGGCATGCTACAGTCCATGGGGTTACAAAGAGTTGGACACAACTGAGTGACTGAACTGAACTGAAGGGCACACAAAGAATGAGTGGTAGAACCATGATTTGAACTTAAGTCTGTACAGGTCTCGTATGTGTGATCATTTTGGCTCAGCTCTAAGAATGGGTAAGACTTAGATGTGAATTTCAATCTTCATAGAATAAGTAAACAGAAAAACTGCATCTGAACATTTCTATTAATGAACTTGACCTACTGATCTTTATAGAGCATGTCACCCAACAGCCATTAACTACACATTTTTTTTCAGGTACACATGAAACATGAACCAGGGCAGACAAATTTGGAACCATAAAATAAATCTCAATACATTTAGAAAGATTCAAGTCATACAAAATCTGCTCTGTGACCACAGAGAATTAAATAAAAAATCAATGATAGAGTGACTTCCCTGGTGGTCCAATAGTTAAGAATCTGCCTGCCAATGTAGGGGGCACAGGTTTGATCCCTGGCCTGGGAAAATCCCACATGCTTCAGGGCAACTAAGTGCAAGAGCCACAGCTACTGAGCCTGCATGCTCTGGAGCCTGTGAGCAACAAGAGAGTGTGTGTTAGTCGCTCAGTCGTGTCCAACTCTTTGTGACGCCATGGACTGTACAGCCTGCCAGGCTCTTCTGTCCATGGGATTTTCCAGGCAAAGATACTGGAGTGAGTTGCCATTTCCTTCTCCAGGGGATCTTCCCAACCCAGGGATAGAACCCGGGTCTCCTGCATTGCAGTCAAATGCTTTACCATCTGAGCTACTAGGGAAGCCCACAACAAGAGGAGCCAATGCAATAAGAAGCCTGTGCACTACAACTAGAGAGTAGCCCCTGCTTGCTACAACTAGACAAAGCCCATGCACAGCAACAAAGACCCAGCACAACCATAAATAAATAAAAGTTTAAAAAATTAAAATAAATATCAATGATGGAAAGATCTCCAGAAATTCTCTAAATATTTAAACACCAAATAATATTTTTAATGAGCTGTGGGTTAAAGAAAATTCAAAAGTAAAATTAGGAAGTAATTTGAATTGAATGCAAATGAAAACACAACATAACAAAACTTGTGGAAAGCTGCTAAGAAAGTAGTCTTGGGGGAGATTTATAGTACTAAATGCCTATATTAGAAAAGTCTCAAATCGATGGCCTCAGCTATATGATATCACTTATTTGTGGAATCTAAAAAATAATACAAGTGAATCTATATGCAAAACAGAAACAGACTCACAGATATAGAAAACAAGCTTGAGATTACCAAAGGGGAGAAGAAGGGGGAAGGCAGAAATTATCATCTTGTAGTAACCTATAATGGAATGTAACTCGCAAAAATATTGAGTCACTATGCTGCACACCTAAAACTAACACAATAATGTAAATCAACTGTACTTCCAATTTAAAAAAGCTGCAGTCATGCCAGTGTGAAGTTGGCAGAGGCATGGATACACTGAGCAAATAGAAAATCCAGAAATGGACTCAAACAAATAAGCCTAAGTTATTTTTGACAAAGCTACAAAAGCAATTCAACAAAAACCATTTTCAACAAATGATGTTGAAGTAATGAGACATCCATTGACAAAAAAAAATAAATCTCCCTTAGCCTCACAGAACATTATGCTGCCATTAATGCAAATGAATCACAAGCTGAATTGTAAAACTTTTAGAAGAAGCACAGTAGAAAATCTTTCGAATCTAGGGTTTGATGAAGAGTTTTAGCCTTGATAACTAAAGCAAAACTCATAAAAGGAAAAATTGATAAATTGAACCCCATCAAAACCAATAAGTTCTGCTTTGAGAAAGACCCAGTTTAGAAGATGAAATGACAAGCTACTGACTCAGAGAAGCTATTTGCAAACCAGATATCTGACAAAAGACTACTATCTAGAACTCTCAAAACTCAACAGCAAAATAACAATAGTGATGACAGTCATAATAAAAATCCAACTAGAAAATGGGCAGTTATGGAGTCAGAATTCAACTGTGCTCGGTGGCTGCTGATAAGAAACTAAGTAACATGAATGTTAGTCACTCAGTCATATCCGATTCTTTGAAACCCCATGGACTGTAGCCTACCAGGCTCCTCTGTCCATGGGATTTTCCAGGCAAGAATACTGGAGTGGGTTTCCATTTCCTTCTCCGAGCAACATGAGGAAAAATGACTTTTTTAGTTTCCTTACTTCTCTAATGAGAAGGACCTCTGGCTGTTAAGCTTTTTCTGGTCATTTGTATTTCTTTCTGCCAACGTATGGGTAGATGTCCAGGGCCAACTGGGGGTCAGTAAACACCCTTAATTGAGAAAAAGCATGCAAAGAAAGAAGTTGAAAACAAAACCAGAGAATTTAACACCACTTCTCACTTCTGCTAAGATGAAGATCTGGGCCAAGCGTTTTAATTCTTTTAACTTTCACTAGATAACATTATCATGTTATATGGATTATATTAATCATAATATAAAGGTATGTAAATGATAACCACAGATTTGAAGCAAAAGTTAGAATTCACTGTCTGTCAAATGCAAATGTACTTATGGGCATAGTGAGCATTTGAATTCAGGATCAGAGTTATACATGCTATTATATTTCTATACATAGTGTGGTATTTCTTGAGTACCCACTATGCATACATATTTAATTTTAAAATACATTTAAAAATTTTCAGGAGTTAATTTTCATGAGTGAATAAATATATCTCAAAATGAATTCTGAAGAATATTTAGTTTTTTCCCAAAGAAAGGAAGGAAAAAGAAAGTGGTGTTTCTTACTCTGGATGAAGTGTCAATATTCCTTAGCAGAGTTCCCTTCAGTCATCAACAAAGATATATATTTATTTTTAAATTAATTTTTAGCACTGAATGGAGGCAAGAACTCTGAGCTGGCAGTTAAAAGCCCTAAATTGTCGTGCACATTCCACCACCAACTCCTGGTGTGGCCTTGATGAAATCCCTTTCCTTGCTGGGACTGTATTTCCCACGTAAGAGGAGGGGTTTCAACTAGAATATGACATCTCTGGCCCTTCCATAGAATGCTATGAATGTGTGTGTGTGTGTGTCTTATTTATCTACTTTGGGAAATAAAAATGCTTTATCCCTCAGAGCATATAAGCCAAACAGTTACATTTAATCTCGGCACGGCTAAAGAAGCGTTCTTTCCTATATGTTGAGATACAAGTAAAAGAAAAGGCTGAATAAATTCCATGGTCAATTACATGGTCAGTGAATCACAAGAGTAGAGGCTCTTGGAATTTGGCAGCTACTGTTAGATTCAAAAGATGTGCTGAGAAGCAACGGTTTTAGCAAGTAGTTTCCCTGTTTACTCGAGCCTGGAGGCTGTTGCTAATATTTGGGACCAAGAGTATTGTAGATTGTTCTATTTAACAGCCCCTCTGAAGATCAGATTCTGGAATTTCATGGACTTGCCAGATTTTAAAATCATAATCTATGACATGCGGCCATGCCTGTTATGATTTCAACCTGGCCCTGAGTTATTAAACAGGCCAGTGGCTCTGAACTAGGTGGGGGGTCGCGGCTTAGGGGCAACACAGCTGGCGGGATTATTCTTATTCTTCTCTTATTTTCTAGTAGCTCTCTAGGGTCTAGGTCTGTGTAAGAATTTGATTCTTTCCTTCCTTCTAGACTCCTCCCTGAAGAGAACTTCCATGAGAATCTGCACAGCCCTCACTCTCCCTGTCACTTCTCCAACACAATTCCTCTGGGTGAGCGTTCGAACTGAAATCCTTGGCCTGGGGCCTAAGAGTCCAGAGTGGTGGTCCCTTGACTTCAGTGCAGGTGGAGAGTTTGGTATGGATATGGGAAGGATGGGGTTTCCCTGGTAGCTCAGCTGGTAAAGAATCTGCCTGCAATGCAGGAGATCCCTGTTCAACTTCTAGGTGGGGAAGATCCCCGGGAGAAGGGATCAGCTACCCACTGCAGTATTCTTGGGTTTCCCTGGTGGCTCAGGTGGTATAGAATCCGTCTGCAATGCGGAAGACCAAAGTTCGATCCCTGGGTTGGGAAGATCCCCTGGAGGAGAGCATGACAACCCACTCCAGTATTCTTGCCTGGAGAATCCCATGGACAGAGGATCTTGGGGAGGCTACAGTCCATGGGGTCACAAACAGTCAGACTGAGTGACTAAGCAGAGCACAGCACAGAGTGGGAAGGATGGGCTCCTGGTGACATGCCAGGAATTGAACGGGTCCAGAGGCAGCTTACACACATACACAAACTTAAAAGGTGAATCTGATTAGAAGCCAGTGTCTCCTTCACTCCATTGTCAAAATAAGATAAATCAAGATATAAATAGATACTTCTTACCCAGGGGCCAGAAATAGCTTTTCTCCCCCTATTTTTGTTTTCTTTTTTGGCTGTGAATCATTTGGGATCTTCGTTCCCCAACCAGGGATTGAACCCATACCCTTTGCACTGAAAAGCAGAGTTTTAACCACTGGACCACCAGGGAAGTTCCAGAATTAGCTTTCTTTAATTTTTTGATTCTGAGTGGCAATCTCAGTGTAATATGTATATGCGTGTATGTATGTATATGTATAAATATATATGTGCATGCATGTGTGCTCAGGCGCTTCAGTCATGTCTGACTCTTTGCAAACCTATGGACTGTAGTCTGCCAGGCTCCTCTGTCCACAGGATTCTCCAGGCAAGAATATTGGAGTGGATTGCCATGCCTTGCTCCAAGGGATCTTCCCGAACCAAGAATCAACTGAAGTCTCCTACGTCTCCTGCATTGGCAGGCAGATTCTTTACTGCTGAATCACCAGGGAGCCAACAAATGGATACATGTTGTGATAAATATGTATCCTCTACATATTTTATATATATATATATATATATATATATATATATATATATATATGGGCAAAGCTACCTCCACAGAATAACAGCTGGGAAGGCTATGTTGCGTGACAGAAGTAGGACCTGACAATGAAAGCTGGACTGAGTAGCTAAATTAATGAACGTGAAGTTGAAGGTGAGTCAACAGTGCAACAAGCACGTCTGTGGACTTCCAGTTCGGTGAAACTTGCTCTCTGAGTGGGGAGGTGAGTGAGCTCTGCACTGCCACGTACGAGTCACACTCCACCCAGGGGCATCTGGCTGCTACCCTGGGCTGTGGAACAGAGAAATACATATTGCAAAATTTTCTGACGAGAGTTCTAAGGAACACCTCAGTTCAGTTCAGTTCAGTTCAGTTGCTCAGTCGTGTGCGACTCTGCGACCCCATGAATCGTAGCACACCAGGCCTTCCTGTCCATCACCAACTCCCGGAGTTCACTCAAACTCACGTCCATTGAGTCAGTGATGCCATCCAGCCTAAAGCCTTCCAAATGAGAAAAAGTTGATAGGAGAGTGAGTGGCCTGGAGATAAACAGCCTTGGTGGACAGGGCTGCCCCAGAACACATGGGGAGTGACCTCGGTAAGACCCAACCAGGAGGAGTGGATGAAAGGTGCAGTATAGAACAATGAGAGCTTTCCAAAGAGAAGACAGGTTGCCCCACATGGTAGCAATCCATTCATCCCGGAGGTATTCAAGCTGGCCATCCATTTGGCTGGGATGCTGAAGAGGAGATTCAAATATCACATGCACGGGGCCCTGAGATCCATGGCGCATGGCACATGACACATGACACTCTTCAACATGTGGAAAGAGTAGAGTGCCTGGTCCAGGGCACCTACACAGCTCTGTAGATGTGTAGATATAGTCATATATCTCAAGTGAGAGGTTCAGGAAAAAATGTGGAAAACTTGTACAGTGTACATCTTCTTCTCCAAAGGACACAGAGACATCCTGTGACAATCTCATCCAAAGAAGACGGAGTGGTCCTGAGTAAAGTCCACATGGTCACCATTTCTTTACAAGCATGATCCCAAATGATGCCTTCTTGAGAGTGGCTTACCTCCTTGTCAGCTATGCCCTTCCATAGTCTAGGTCCTTTCATCCTCCCCAGATGAACTGCAGTTGAAGAAAGTGACCATAAGTTGATTGAAACTTACTGTTGACAAGAATGTTCTTCTGCATGGCTGAGTTGAGGGTTGGACATCTGAGTGTTGAGACATCAGGAACTGGGATGAGTGAACAAGTTCCTCCTGGGAAGTCGTCTTTGAACCTCATTTGTCCCTGAGAAATGGCCATCGAAGACTTGCTGCCATTCTGTGTCTTGTCCTGCAAACTGGTACCCGCTCCATACATGGGAGAGCTAGCTCGCTCACCAGTAGAAACATTCTTTGGACAGAAATAGTCATTTATGCTGGTGACAGGTAATGTTTAATTTCTGGGAATGGCTTTTTAAATTTTTCTATTACTCTAGAACTTTTCTTTTCCCATCTCTTCCATCCTTTTTCATTCCAAATGAATTATTTTTTCAGTGGACATGTCTTTAGAGTAAAGAAAGAATGCTTTGCAAAATGGTGAAATTGGGTTCTTTCAGACAAGGGTGACGTAGCATTTTTTTCTGATAGTTGAGAAACAATAGTAGATCTTTTGGGACTTCAGCTGGAATTAGTCTTATCAGTCTCTATTTTTGGTTTATTTTTTCACCCTGTCAGTTTAACTCTGTCCTAAAGGCACAAATAGCAAGGGGTGTAACAACATCTGGAATATGGTAGAAAGTGGGCTGAAAAAGATGATTCTTCATTCTGTAGCAGTATCACTTTATGAGTGGGCCAACCACCATGGCTCTCAGACACTGTTAGACCCGTGGGGAGCTTGTAAGAACATCTAGTCCGACCCCTCACTTTCCTGACAGCTTTTTCAGCCTCCTCCCCTTGCCATTGTTCCCCACATCTGGGCAAGCTGATAAGAAAGCTTGGGTGTTCCGACCTTTAGTGCCCAGCAGGAGATTTAAATCGCACAAGGCTCTGTACACCTGTGGGAACCTTCACTTCTGCCAACCCCCTAATCATAGGTAAAACCCCTTCTTTCCCTGCTTTCCCAAGCCATGTTTGGACCAGCTTGGGAACCCTGCCCTGCTTTCCCTAGAAAACCCCATTATATAATTAATAACCCTTTTCACACCCTCTGTATGTGTGTTTAACAGCATCAGTCTTGATATTGGGACCAAACTTTGGGTAGATGACCACAGCACAACTCTGAAGTGTCTGCTGTTATCATCAGCATGTTACTGATGAGGAAACTGAGGAACAGGGAGGTCAAAGTCATGCACAGGGACTGTAAAAAGCTTACACAATTACAGAAAGCACTCCTGAAAATAAACACACTGCTAAGATTTTCATTCCGACCTGCCTAAGAATGTTCTATGTCCAGAGTGTGCAGTTGAAATGTATTAATAAGCAAAGGTTCTGAGATGAATCTTTGACTTCTAGTTAAAGTTCCTACCCAAGATTATACAGCTAGTAAGTGATGGAGCTGGGGTCGAATCCCAGGCTCTGGGGCTCTGGAATCTACATTCTAAATATCTCAGAAAGGGACTTCCCAGATGGTCCAGCAGTTAAGACTCCATGCTTCCACTGCAGAGGACGCAGGTTTGATCCCTGGCCGGGGAACTAAGATCCCACATGCCACATGGCTTGGCCAAAAAGAACCCAAACAAGAACAACAAAATAAATAAATTTAACGTTTGCCTGATAATAAGCCTGTGCAGCAGTAGAATAAACCCAGGTTTGATTAAGCTTATTATGTATAGAATAATCCTCATGCTATATACCAGACACTGTGCTAAGTTCTTTACTGAATCTTTTTACAACTCTGTAAAGTCAATGCAATTATTATCCCCATTTTACAGATAAGGAAATTGGAGGCTCAGAGAGGTTAAGAAACATGCCCGAGGCCACACAGCTAATAAGTGGAGTAGCTGGCTTGAGAAGCTCCATGAGTTGATATATTAGAGGCTGTATGGTATAATATGCATTTAGAATGTGGACATCTTGGTTCTTAGGTCTATAATAAGAAAGGTCAGATTTTCTATGTATTTACATGCATTATCCTAGTTAAACTTAATACTATAACATAAGTACTGCTTTATTTCCATTTTACAGATGAGTCACTTGAGTCTCAGAGACATTAGCACAACATTTTTGAGGAAAGTTTTATTAATGTAGGGACCTGGAAAGGAGCTGAGCTCTGAAGTTTGTCTGATTAGAACAACCAAGCTCTGGAAGACTTAACTGGTTGGATTTGTAGTTTGAATCTCAGTTCTCTCCTCTGCCGACTGAAAGTACACAGTCTCTAGCAAGGACCCAGCCATATCTTTAGGATTTTAAAACACAACCAGCTGCCCTGCCCCGGCCCTCCCCCCATCAGCACCTCTTGAGCTGTTGCAGCGTATTCCTGTTCAGCACCTCCTGTCAGATGCCTCATTCTTGCTGATGTCGGGGACTGGACTGTCACTGGACTGGCCCTGGCTGCTGTGGCTACTCAGGCAGCACATGCTGGAAGTCCCTGTTATCTCTGGGACTGCTCTTTCTGGTATGTTAAGGATTTATTCAGTCGAAAAAGAAGAAGGAACCGAAAACCTTCTGTGGCCAGTACATGTATTTCTCCTTGTGCATATCCTGGCATTGATATCTCTGGACATGGAAATCCACATACCCAGCCAGGAGAGTGTTGAGTGAACCCACTGAAAATGGAGAAGAATGCAACACTGGGAGAGGCCCAGGCATGGTCCTTTGCTGTTGTTTAGTCACTAAATCATGTCCAACTCTTTGCAACCACATGGACTGTAGCCCACCAGGCTCCTCTGTCTATGGGATTCTCTAGGCAAGAATACTGGAGTGGGTTGCCATTCCCTTCTCCAGGGGATCTTCCCAAACCAGGGATGGAACGCAGGTCTCCCTCATTTCAGGCAGATTCTTTACCATCTGAGCCACCAGGGAAGACCAGCATGGTCCTGTGCTGTGCTGTGCTTAGTCACTCAGTCATATCTGACTCTTTGCGACCCCATGGACTGTAGCCTGCCAGACTCCTCTGTCCATGGGGATTCTTCAGTCAAGAATGCTGGAGTGGGTTGCCATGCCTTCCTCTAAGGGATCTTCTCAACCCAGGGATCAAACCCAGCTCTCCCACACTTCAGGAAGATTCTTCACTGCCTGAGCACCAGGGAAGCTCCAGTGTGGTCCTCAGTTCAGTTCAGTTCAGTTCAGTCGCTCAGTCGTGTCTGACTCTGCAACCCCATGAATCACAGCACGCCAGGCCTCCCTGTCCATCACCAACTCCCGGAGTTCACTCAGACTCACGTCCATCGAGTCAGTGATGCCATCCAGCCATCTCATCCTCTGTCATCCCCTTCTCCTCCTGCCCCCAATCCCTCCCAGCATCTGCCACCAAGTCAGCCCTGCCACTAAAAAACTGAAAGCATGCAACTGCCTCAGATTTGTTTACTTAAGATTAGGGTTTGATTCTAACTCTCTTCCTATAAAGAAAGTTCATGTTCACACAAGCTTGAGACAGCCCTAAGACGTATGTGGACCCGAAGATGGATGGAGAAACATTACCTGCAGTTATTATTAAACATCTTCAGAGAACTGGAGTTTTTGGGTGGAGGCAGGGAGCCTGAAACAGTGAAGGTACTTGGGAGAAGTAGAAATGCCCTCGAGTCGAAGTGAGCAGGTCTGGCTAAGCAAGTTGGTTATTCCAGCTCTGCTTGGCCTTGGACAAGTCCTCTCCTTTCCCTTCTCAGGCCCTTTGAGTCCTTCTTCATTTGAACTTCAGTGCGATATGCTCTTTTTTTCCTTTTTAAAAGTGCTTACAGCTCTAGTGTTATTTGATTTCATTGAAGAAAATGACAAGCCTTCATCAAGTGCCCATCGTATGTGCCTGTCACTATGCAAGTTCCTCAAGTAAAGCTACAGCCAAAGGGCTTGGGGACCACAAAGACAGGGAGAATCCAGGCGGGTGTGTCAGAGGAGGTGCCTCTGAAGCTGTGCTGAGGAGGATGAGCGGCAGAAAACAAGAGCAGGCAGCGAGAGGCCCACACGCTCTTCTGAATCACCTGAAATTGTGAAAGAGTCACACGCTCTTCTGAATCACCTGAAATTGTGAAAGAGTCAAAAGGAACCTGGCTCATTTCCGGAAACCTGGGAGCCACAGGAAGTTGGGTATTTCTGTCGGGATGTGCGTGGTGGTAAGGAATGAGGCCTCAAATGGCTGGTCAAGGAGTTTGGACTTTGTCCTATGGCAGCACAGGTTGCCAACAAGGGTTCTTTAGAAATCAGATTGCAGAATCAGATGGCTTTTGTGGGACTGTCACCCAAGTCTCAGTGGGGAGGATGATCTAGCCCAGGAGACCCTACAGGCCTGGAGAGGAGTTAGGATGCTCGTTCACAAGGGAGAGTCCAGACAAAGGACAATAGCCCTCTGGTGGATGATGCTGTCCACCTCCTGATACTCAGGCCCTGTGGAATCCCTCCCCTCGGTCGCGGGCTGGCCCTAGTGAGACAAATTATGACAGTACAGCAAAGATGATGGATATTGCTTCCAAGATCAGATTACAGAAAGACTGTGACTTCTGAAGCCAGTTGCCATGTGATGAACTGTCCTATGGAGGGACCCAGATGGCAAATCACTGATGTCTGTGGTCAAAGCCAGTGGGGACCAGAGGCTGATGTGCAGCCACTTGAGTTAACTGGGAAGCGGAGTTTCTGAGGCAGGCCAACAACAGCCATGTCAGTGACGCTGGAAGCACATCCTTCCCCACTGGAGCCTGGAGCCAGCTCTCCTCCCAACCACCACCTTGACTGCAGCCTGTGAGAAACCTGGAGCCCACTAAGCCGGGCCTGGATTCCTGGCCACAGAAATGGTGAGTAGTTACTATCTGTTGTTTTATACTGCTAACATTTCGGGTTATTTCTTACACAGCAACAGATAAGTAACACCAAGCCTCAACTAAGAGAATGAGAATAAAGAACAGATGGATTCCGGAACTGGTTGGAAATTAGAGTGTGAGGGGGAAAGAAATGTCTAGGCAGACAGGGGTTCTGTTTAATCAAGATGGAAAATAGAGAAGTGCTGGTTTGGGGAGGAAAATGATAAGTTAGTTTGGTCCAGTCAAAGTTTGACGGACTGTAGACAGTACTACAGTCAAGAGGCAGTTGGGTCTAAAGATCTGAGGCTTAGGAATACCATACAGACTGAACTTTTGGGAAGATCAATGGAGAGGTGACTCTTAAACGTGCAGAGACCAAGGCCAAGACCCTAGAGATGTTCAGCAGTTAAAAGACTGTCCTGTATCATCACAAAACTGTTGGTGATTGTGTATGTGTTTTGTCTATGTATATGTTCTCCCAAGCAGTTGCCTCTCATTCCAAAATACTTTTCCAGGTTTCAAACATGGCAGACCGCATGGACTGGCAACAAACTACCAACACCATAAAAGAGCCCCTGGTTCTTCTCAGGCTCAGCCTGGATGAGAGAATCTATGTGAAAATGAGAAACAACAGAGAACTTTGAGGCAGGTTACATGCTTATGATAAATATTTAAGAACAATATTGGGAAATATGGCAACTATAGAAAGTGAAGGAGAAGCATTTCAAGAGATATATGAGTAAACAAAATGGAAAATTCTGATGCTCTTTGTCTGGGGAGATGGTGTTGTGCTAGTGGTCCCACCATTTACAGTTGACTGAAACAAAGAATTTATCCAGGGTGGAAAGCAGGAGATTTTGTATAATTGCCGCTTTAAACATAGAAGATATTCAAAAGAGAAACTGTCTACATTTTTATATTAAGGAATAACCAAGAATTCTTCCACTCCTGAAATAAACTGATTTGCAGATAACTCACAAAATCTTAAGCTATATGGCATTTTTACTTTTTCTCTACCCCTTCCAATAAACGTGATCACCAAGATGCAGAAAAATAAAATAAAATACTTTCCCTTCACTTTGCAGCCATATTTGCAACCCAGTTTCACCTCACTGAAGATTCCAAATGTCCGTGCCCTTCCACCTTTCAGGTGTACCTGAGCCTCTCCAAATGGGACAAGCTCCAGTTGAGAGACTGCTATGCACTTCTGCTGGTGATTTCCATTGCTTGTAATTATTGGCAACATCTCTAGAGTTTATATGTTGTTTACACACTCAGCCTAATTTATTCTTTGCAAAGAAATCATATAAAGCAACATAGCAGGAGAGCTTGTAACAGGAAGAAATATAGTACATGGAGCATCTAGGAGATGTCAAGTTGACCCAGAGATCTTTTTCAGGGGGTGGAGGTGGTGAGAGTGTTTCCAGCTAACCTGCAGAATGTAAACAGAGCCTGCAGACAGACTGAAAGACAGCTCTATCAGCTCTGCTGGAGGTGTTGACACTACTATCCTACCCAGGGTGTGAGCACAGAAGCTTGTTACCATTCCAATTTTGCTGAGCTGCTTGGGGCTTTTGACGTTACAGATATCCCGTTCCTGCACTGAGAAGCTCGTACAAGATTCTTTAAGGTAGAAGGCACCTTGGAGGTCGCTTTACAATAGAGTGCACAGGCTAATTCTGAGTGTTTCAAACTGTGTACTTGTAAATAATCCATGGTATTTCAATTGAGCAATTAATAAAGCAGTGAACAGAGAGAATTCTTTTAGCAATATTAGTAGATGGAATTGGCTTTTATTACTATACAAACCCAAATTAAATTTGATGGAGCAATACAATGAGAACGCCAGACTGAGTACTCTTCCTGCCCTAACAGCTTTGGTTCGGAGAGTACATTTGACTTTGAGGTTGCACCTGGTGTTTATGGCAGCCCCTAGGACTGGACATGCTGCCTGCCAAACACCTCTCCTACTGTCATCCACCAGAACATTTTGTTTTTGTTGTTTTAAATAGCTGCTTTGTTGAGATATAATTCAACACTATAAAACTCATCTGTGCAAAATGTACAATTCAGTGGTTTTTAGCATATTCAGAGTTGTACACCCATCATCAAAATTGATTTTAGAACTTTTTCATCATGCCAAAATGAAGCCTTGTGCCCATTAACAGTCACTCCTCAGTTCTTCTCAGTCCCTCCTGACCTTGTTGTTGTTCAGTTGCTCAATCATGTCTGACTCTTTGCAACCCCATGGACTCAGCACGCCAGGCTTTCCTGTCCTTCACCATCTCCCAGAGTTTGCTCAAACTCATGTCCATCGAGTCAGTGATGCCATCCAACCATTTCATCCTCTGTCCTCCCCTTTTCCTCCTGTCCTCAGTCTTTCCCAGCCTCAAGGTCTTATCCAATGAGTCAGCTCTTCACATCAGATAGCCAAAAAGTATTGGAGCTTTAGCTTTAGTCCTTCCAATGAATATTCAGGGTTGATTTCCTTTAGGATTGATTGGTTTGATCTCCTTGCTGTCTAGGGGACTCTAAAGAGTCCTCTCCAATATCATGGTTCACCTTAGGCAGTTCATAATCTACTTTCTGTCCCTGTGGTTGTGCCTATTCTGGATACTCACATAAACGGAGTCATACAATGTGTAGTTTTTCTTGACTGGCCTTTTTCAGTTAGCATAATGTTTTCAGGGTTCATCCATGTGGTAGTATGTATCAATACTTCATTTCTTTTTTAAAAATGAACTTCAGTTTTTAGAACAGTTTTAGATTTACAGAAAAATTGAGTCTGTAGTAGAGACTCTCCATATACCGTACCCAGTT
This sequence comes from Budorcas taxicolor, assembly GCF_023091745.1. Taxonomy (NCBI): domain Eukaryota; kingdom Metazoa; phylum Chordata; class Mammalia; order Artiodactyla; family Bovidae; genus Budorcas; species Budorcas taxicolor. The sequence goes on from NC_068935.1 coordinate 48,201,934, forward strand.
TCCTCAATTATTACCATCTTACAATAGTATAGTACATGCTTGACATTGATGAACCAACAATGATACATTATTACTAAATAAACCCATGCTTTATTAAGATTTCTTCAGTTTTTCCCTAAAGTCATTTGAGTGTTCCAGGATCCTATCCAGAATACCATGTTACATTTATATTACTTTGAATCATCATATATTATGTTGAATCATCATGTCACCTTAGGCTACTCTTGGCTATGACAGGTTCTCAGACTTTCCTTGTTTTTTATGCCCTTGACAGTTTTGAGGATTGCTGGTCAGATATATGGTACAGTATCCTCAGTTGGGACTTTCCTGGTGGCACAGTGGTAAAGAATGTGCTTGCCAATGCAGGTGACACAGGTTCAATTCCTGAGTCGGGAAGATCCCCTGGAGAAGGAAATGGCAACCCGCTCCAGTGTTCTTGCCTGGGAAATCCCAAGGACAGAGGAGCCTGGCAGGCTACCATACACAGGGTTACAAAAGAGTCGGACACAACTAAGCAACTAAACAATAATAACATCGTCAGTCAGGATTTGTCAGATGTTTCCCTAATCATTAGATTGATTATGGGTTTGGGGCCACAGCAGAAAAGTGCCATTTTTGTCACATCATGTCAAGGTACATACTGTCAACATGACTTGTAATTGCCAATGTTGACTTTAATCTTCTGGCTAAGGTAGTGTTTGTTCAATTTCTCAGCTGCAATGTTAACTCTTTTCCCCCTTTCCATACTGCTCTCTTTGGAAAGTAGTCACTATGACTAACCCACACTTAAGGTGTGGGGAGTTATGCACAGATTTGTCTCCTCCCCTTCCCTCATTCATGTATTTACTTATTTATTTATTTTAAAAATATTAATTTATTTGGCTGTGCCGGGTCTTAGTTGCAGCATGCAGGATCTAGTTCCCTGACCAGGGGCTGAACCTGGGCCCCTGCATTGGGAGCATGGAATCTTAGTCACTGGACCACCAGGGAAGTCCCTGCTTATTTATTTATATCAGTGTGGATGATGCCTATCTGTTGTATACTTTGGGTTATAATCCTGCTGCTGCTGCTGCTAAGTTGCTTCAGTCATGTCTGACTCTGTGCGACTCCATAGATGGCAGCCCACCAGGCTCCCCCGTCCCTGGGATTCTCCAGGCAAGAACACTGGAGTGGGTTGCCATTTCCTTCTCCAATGCATGAAAGTGGAAAGTGAAAGTGAAGTCACTCAGTCATGTCCGACTCTTAGCGACCCCATGGGCTGCAGCCTACCAGGCTCCTCTGCCTATGGGATTTTCCAGGCAAGAGTACTGAAGTGGGGTGCCATTGCCTTCTCTGCATTATAATCCAGTACTACTTTATTCATTTTGTTGCTCAAACTTATTCAGATTTGGTCATTGGAAACTGTTTTAGGTGCCTCCTATGTCCTTTTGAGGCTTCCCTGGTGGCTCATACCATAAAGAGTCTGCCTGCGGTGCAGGAGACCCAGGTTCGATGCCTGGGTTGGGAAGATCCCCTGGAGAAGGGAATGGCCACCCATTCCAGTATTCTTGCCTGGGAAATCACATGAACAGAAGAGCCTGGTGGGCTATCATCTATGGGGTCGCATAGAATCAAACATGACTGAGGAGCTAACAAACAAACAATATGTCCTTTTGACTCACTTCCATTATTGGGCTTCATCTTTCCTTCCTTCCTCCCTTTCTCTCTTCCTTCTTTGCCTTCTTTCTTACCTTTCCTTACCTTTTGGCACTGCAGGATGCTCTAGACTCACTTTGTATATTTCTGGCCCCAGTTCTAGAATCAGCCACTTTCCCAAAGATCCCCACTTCCTTTCACTGAAGAATGATATTAGAAACCAAGACCTGGATACTTAGATGTGTTCGTTGTTACTGAGATGTCATTGTTTCTGGGCCTACTCACTGTTGGCAGAGCTAGGTAATACATGTGTGAATACTAACCTTGTATATATATATTGATATGAGTACTCATTTTTTTCTTTTTTAAAAAAATTCTAATAGTTGCTGCTACTGCTAAGTCACTTCAGTCATATCCAACTCTGTGTGACCCCAGAGATGGCAGCCCACCAGGCTCCCCTGTCCCTGGGATTCTCCAGGCAAGAACACTGGAGTGGGTTGCCATTTCCTTCTCCAATGCATGAAAGTGAAAAGTGAAAGTGGAGTCGCTCAGTCGTGTCAGACTCTTAGTGACCCCATGGACTGCAGCCTCCCAGGCTCCTCCATCCATGGGATTTTCCAGGCAAGAGTACTGGAGTGGGGTGCCATTGCCTTCTCCGTTCTAATAGTTATTTGTTATTTATTTGGCTGCACGCAGTCTTTGTTGCAGCATGTGGGATCTTTAGTTGCGGAATTCAAACTCTTAGTTGCAGTATATCAGATCTAGTACCTTAACCAAGACCAAACCTGAGCCCCCTGTACTGGGAGCATGGAGTCATAGCCACTGAACCACCATGGAAGTCTCAGTACTCTATTCCTTTTTATTTGTAGAATAATATTCCATTGCATAGATATACTGCATTTTATTCATCCATTAATCAGTTCAGAGGCAATTAGGTTATTTCCACTTTGGGGCTATTATGAATAATGCCTCTGTGAACATTAGGGCACACATTTTTGTGTGAACCTATGTTTATGTTAGCCCTAGGAGTAGAATTTCTGGGTCATATTGTAACCTGATGTTTAACTTTTTGAAGAACTGTCAGTCTGTTTTTTAAAGTGGCTTTACCACTTTACATTCCCTCCAGCATTATATAAGGATTCAAATTCTCCACATCCTTGGCAACACTTGTTAGTGCCTATCTTTAAAGAATTATGACAGCCATCCTATTTGACATGAAGTAGTATCTCATCGTGGTTTTGATTTGATGCCCTCAATGACTAATGATGTTGAGCATCTTTCTATGTGCTTGTCGCCTATTTGTATATTCCCTTTGGAAAAAACTATTCACTTCCTTTGCCCATTTTTAATTAGGTAATTTCATTTTTTTTATTATTGAGTTTTAAGACTTTATACAATCTAGATATAATTCCTTTATCAGATATATGATTGGTACATATTTCTTCCTATTCTGTGGGTTTTCTCTTCACTTTGCTGATGGTGCCCTTGCAAGCAAAACTGTTTAATCTTTATGAAGTCCAGCTCATTATTTTCTTTTGTGTTTATGCTTTTGGTGTCATAGGATCCATTCATTTTTAATGGTGATCTTTTATTTTGCCTTCTTTCTGTAGCAAGAACTGGCCTCAGCAATGAGAAACATCCCTTGTGATGGTGGGAAGTACAGAGTTTGACCAGAAAGCACTAGCTCCTCCCTGAAGAGTCAATAGAGGCTGCTAAGGAAAGCGATAATCATCACTAACACATACTGCACAAGACTGAGTGCCAGACACTGTGCTCAGTGCTCAAAGCATCTTTTTTTTTTTTTTTTTGAACCCTCACAACAAACCAGAGACATTATTGTTCCCACTTGAAGCTCCATGTAAATGGTGTCCTCAAGAGCCTACAGCTGGTAAGGGATGGAGCCAAGGTGACAGGTTCATTCTTGATGATTTCCACAGGCTTGCACTCATCCTGTTAGTTTCAAGTCCTCAGAGCCCCTATTCCTTAAACGCACAGTGAACACTCCACATGTATTTTTGAGGGCCTAATATGGAATAGGCATTGTGCTCGGTATTCGTGAACAAACCAGGCACTGTCTTTGCCCTCAAGGAACTTACAGACTAGGAGTGAGACCAGCGATTGGCAGGATCACACAAATAAATGTAAAATGACCACTGGTATCAGGGCTAGGAAGAGGGTCCAGTGTTGTGAGAGTTTAAAACAGGACACCTGTCTTGTTCTGGAGGAGAGCTTCATGGACACCTTCACCAGAAGAGATGTTTGAGCTGAGACCTTGCAGACAACATTGGACCATTTGAGGGAAGAGCTTGGGGCAGAACATTCCAGGAAAAAGGAACAGCACATTCAAAAGCACTGGGGTAGGGAAGAATTTATGTACTTTTGCTAGTAGATTTTTTTAATCATCAAGAAATCTGTGCTTGATATGGAGATTTGGGGGAATCTTGCCGATGCAAGATGAAATGTGCACTGTGCATAGTAAGGGCTTCCCTGGTGGCTCATACAGTAAAGAATCTGCTTGCAGTATGGGAGACCTGGGTTCGATCCCTGGGTTGGGAAGATCCCCTGGAGGAGGGCATGGCAACCCACTCCAGTATTCCTGCCTCGAGAATCCCCATGGACAGAGGAACTGGGCGGGCTACAGTCCATGGGGTCACGAAAAGTCGGACACGACTGAGAGACTAAGCACAGCACAGTGCATAATACTCTGTATCTGGGAAAATTACTGGACTTCAAATTTTATTTAGATATGAAACCATCCAGAACCATGATTTATTTAACAAACATTTCTCAGGGGGATCCTGAGGTGGGAGTGGGGGAGGTGGGGGTTGGAGGAGAGAGGCATAGAAGGACACAGCATTGATCAGACAATAAGAAGTCACCAGAAGGTTATGAAGAAAGGAAGTGACACTGATAGGATTTCTGTTTGAAAAGTCGACGGGATACTCCGGGGAGAGTGGATTGGTGAGGAGCACAGTGGATGCAGGGAAAACAGGTAGGAGGCCATGGCAGTGGTCCGGCAGGCAGTGATGGTGGTGTGGGTGAAGATGGCAGTGACGGGGAGAAGGGACACAACCAACCGTGTTTGTTCATTCGGCTGTGTGGGTGTGAGTTGGGTGCTCATCTAGTCCCTCCTCTCCTGGCCCAGGACACATCCCGTGGGCTTGCTCCGAACCCCGCCTCCCAAGAGGGCAGTGAGTTGCAGGCTCCTGGGTTTGTGCACTTTCTGGTTCCTCAATGGCCCCTGCTTCCCGCGGTCCAAGCTGTTCATCTTGGCTCCCAAGGAGGTCTTTTTCTCCAGTGAGTGGGTCCGAAGAATGACAGAGCCGTCACTAATCTGCTCCTGCTCCCGCTGACTGATGAGGGCGCTTGGCAGGGGGTTGCTCTGCTGTGTTCTCTGCAGCCCCCAACCTGGAGGAGAGCTGGGGAATTACTGCTGCTGGGGCTCCTGACCCCCCTTACCCCAAACAAATGAAGGGAAAGCTTGAACTTTCTTCTTCCACAAGGAGAAACACTTCTGTATTTGTGACTGGGAGAAAATATATTTTAAAGCTGACTTTTCTGATGATAGCAGGGATATAGTCCTATCAGAGAAAATTGAAGTACGAATAAATAGAAGGAAGACTAACCAGTATTCATATTAGTACCCTGCATTTTTGTATGTTTTCCGACTCATATATACTTCAATAGGTCACACGTACTGAATATACTTTTGCACGTCTTGCTCTTTTAGATCTGTTTTAAGCATTTTCTTGTGTCATTGTGATCTCTCCCAGCACAATTTTTAATATCTGCAAAGTAGTCTTTTGGGGGAAAAGGTATTTTACATAACCTTTTCCTATCTGTTGAACAGTTGGGTTGGGTATAACTTTTACTATCGCAAGCAGGTCTGTGATGAACGTCTTTGTTTATAAATCTATACCTGCGTTTTGGATGCCCTCTCCCCCTGTAGATTTCTAGACAGGAGATTAATGAGGGGAGAGATACAGACAAGCCAGGAAAGAACATCTTCATGTAGGATGCTGCTGCTGCTGCTGCTAAGTCGCTTCAGTCGTGTCCGACTCTGTGCGACCCCAGAGATGGCAGCCCACCAGGCTCCCCTGTTCCTGGGATAATTCCCGTCAAAAGATAACTCTGCTCCTGTCAGGAGACGCTAAAGATGGACTGTGTTTCTCCCTCTGTAAGGACCCGATGCGGCCATCACTTCACCATTCGCCAAGCATTGGCCACTAGGTGTCTGTATGTCAGGAATTACACCTTTTCTATAGAGACCCCACTAGATTAAGGGCTTGAGAGGCAGCTGGAGCTGGAATTTCATCAGTTGCTCTCCATCTTGTGGCAGAGTCAGGCGTCCACCAGGCCTGGGAGTCCGGTTCCGCGGTGCAGCCAGAGACCAGCTAAGCAGCCTTGAGCGCTGTCACTTCCCCTGCAGGGGCCAGTTTTCTCATGTGTAAAACAAGCCCCCAAAGGCAGGAGTTGGGGCTTGACCAGACTTTGTTATTGTTGCCATTTCAGCCTCAGAACCTTTATTTCAAATGAAATTTGACCAGAACCCTAAGCTAGAAAACAGATTGCGGGGCAACTGTCCCCATAGACGTGGGGGAGCCGTGGAAGAGGCGGGGGCGGGGGTGGGGGTTGCGCTAGTCTGGAAACTCTGGCCCAGGGGATGGAAGTTGCACTCCAGTGCAGTTCTCTTCCCTGTGGCTGAAGTTAAAAAACAATTATCTTTCATCTATATTTAAATCCTCCGATGTGCTGATTGATGAAATCCTTTCTCTTAAAGGCAATTTGGAAATCGGACAAAGTAGAGCACAAAGCCGTGGATGTTTAGAGAGGGGGGGCCAGTAGCGTGTGAGACCGGTTGAAAGGGTGACCCTGGCACTTCTAAGAAGGCAGCAGCACAATGGACTCTTGGAAAGAAGCGGTGTCAATTTATTCCCGCGTTGGCACCGCCCCCTCAGTGGGGCGGAATTGCTTGTTTTCAACCCTCCCTTGCCCGGAATCTTTCAGACCAAACTTGGGTCCACAATTGGTAGCAATTTGAACCCAGAGTAATCGACGGACAGGTATTTTTACGGACGCCCAAACACTGTGAAAGATACGAATAGGGGGTGGATATGACCAGAATTGCCTCCCGCCCCCCCTCCCCGCTGGACGCGGATCGCTGGTGGCGGGGAACCTGGTAGCCTGGGACCCTGCTCTCCAGTCACGGCAGCAAGACTGGCAGCGCCAACCCGCTTGGCGGGGCCCGGGATCCGTGGGACGGGAAGGGGAGCGAGCGGTAGTGAGGCCTCGCCACACCGGACGCAGCAGGCGCCCGGGAGGAGCACCGGGTGGAGGGCGATGAGCCGAGGTCGGTGCATCACGACCAGGAGCCCTCCCACCCCGTGCGGTACCGTCGGGGGAGGCCAGTGCCAGCGCCTGCGAGGGAGGGGTTGTGCCGCCTTCCAGGGAGACCCGACCTTTCTCCAAGAGGCGTGGTGAGCTTAAGTCTCCGGGATCCGCAGTGAGGTGTAAAAAGCGGGCACGACCCCCGAAGCCGCGGAAAGCCCCCGCCCCTCCTCCACCCCACCCCCCACCCCCCGCGAAGCCCGCCCAGGCTCGCAGGTGAATGGTCAGCCCGCACAAAGGAAGCCGGCTGGAAATGTGGAATTCGGACCAATTTAACGGGGGTTCCTGTGGCCCCGAGTCCAGCAGACCTCAAGCAAAGAAACCTGTGGTCAGGAGTGGAAGAGGATAAAACACAGTTCACCAGGCCGCGCTTACTGGAAAGCCCGAGTTTAGTTATTCTGGGATAGCGAGGTAACAGGATTAGAGGGATTAAGGAAATCACCTCAAACAGATGAGGAGGGAGTAAAAAAACACTGGTTCTATTTGTTTTCTTCCTAGGCCTCAAACAGATTCACTGGGGCCGAGTGGCCAGGAGCGAAACCAAAGGCCTTTCGGGGGGCACAGTGGAAATCCCAAGGGTCAGGGATGGAGGCAGAGTGGGGGGAGGGAGGGAGTTGAAAACTAGCTAGAGGCTCGGGTTGAGAGGGAGCCTCTTCTAAAAAACCAGTCAGTGGGCCGGAGTGACAAGTCAAAAAGAGAAAGCCATCGGAGGAGTCTCAGAGATCTTTGCAAAAATCTAAGGTGGACTGTTGAAAACCACACCTTCCAGCGTTGAATGCTGGCTCCGCCGCTTCAGCCAACCTCGGTTGAAATGTACTCGTTTCCTGCTAGGGAGTCCTGAACTATTTCTGTTTAATAGGCTGAGATTTCTGAAGGGTTTTCGTTTTGTAAATCATTTGGCTTGACTCTAGTGTCTTCCCGCCCCAGTGCACAAAGGTAAATGTGCCCCCTTTCGGGGCCAGTTTCCGCGGCCGCCCCTCCCCGCCCCGCGTGGCCGCTGCCACCGCCGCGATCAACAAGTGCGTGGCCGCGGGGTGCTAGCCTCCGCCTGAGTGTGCTCGCTCCCGGAAAGACAAATCGCTTTCTCCTTGGAGTTTCAGTTGAAAATACCGGGAGACGCCGTGTTTGCGATCACCAGTAGTTACAGAAGAAACCGTTCCAGATCACGCTCGCCTCCCCCCAGGCCCCCCACCCCCGGCCCCGGGACCCGACCACGGTCGCAGTACCGAGGACTGGTTTCCTCCCTAACCCGCACCTAAAGTTTCAGGCCCGCAAAATTACCAGGACTCCATTATGTTGGTTATAAAATTTATTGATCTCTCATTTAGGAACTGAGTAAAACCTTGAAAACCCTGAAACAAAATAGCCCCTTAGCCCTACCACCCAAACGAAATCCACATACATTAGCGCGACGAAATATCAAACAGATCACGGCAGAAATCACCAACTCAACAGCTTAAATGCGGACTGGACAGAAAGCTGTCCCGCGGCCAGGGGCGGCGAGGCGGGAGACACACGCACACCTGGCTATAAATTAACATCGGCCTTGGCTGCCGCGCCGCGGCGGTCAGTTCCCACCCCCCCACCCCGAGCCCACGAGGAAAACAGATGTAACGCGACTGGGGGAGGAGGCGTTGCAGTTCTCAGGCCAGCCTCACCCAAGTCCGTTTGCCCCATTCACTCACTCCTCGGCTAACAGCAAACTAACGCGACAACATTTTCAAACGCAACAGAAAAACCCAGTAACCCAGGAGGAGGAGGTGGAGGTGGGGGGGAGGCTTTTTCTTGGCAAACAACACAGCGGATTCCCAGCCTACAGAAGGGGAAGGGAGGGAAGGCGGCGAGGGGACGGCGAGCTCGAGAAAGTCCCATTTCCGCCGCTCCAGACTCCTTTCAGCTTTCGTACAAACCCCGACAGCTACAGCCAAACTTTCCGTCCTCCCCATCATCGGAACAAGGCAACAGTCCCAGGCAAGCAAAGCTAAACAACAAGGCGTCCCCACTCGGGGGTGCAGGGGCGGGGTGGGGCGGAGGGGCGGCGAGCGCCGGCGGGCGCTCAGATGTGGGTCAGTGGCACCGTGCCGTTGACGGCAGTCCCGGCGCCCTGGTAGTGCTGGTGCACGCTGTGCAGGCGGCCGCCCGGCAGCGGCGAGGCGGCGTCTGCCGCGTCCCCGCCGGGCGGCAGGTACATGCTGATCATGTCGCGCAGGTCGCCGAGGCACGCGCGCTGCGAGTGCGACGCGATGGCGGGCGGCGGCGAGCTGGGCTCCGTCTTCACCACCGTGCCCATGGGGCCCAGGCTCATGGCGGCGGCGGCGGCGGCGGCCGCCGCGGGCTGCTGCCCGTAGGCTGCGGCGGCGGCGGCGGCGGCGGAGGGCGCCATGCTCCCGTAGCCCGAGGCGGCGGCGGCGGCGGCCGCGGCGTTCATGTAGCTCTGGGCGCCGGGCGGCATCATGGGGCTGTACTGCAGGCCGGCCATGTCGTAGCGGTGCATCTGCGGCAGAGCGGGCGGCGGCGGCGGGCTGCTCATGGTCGCGGGCGGCGCGTAGCCCAGCTGCTCCTGCACCAGCGAGTACGCGCCGTTGGCCCAGCCGTTCACGTGTGTGTACGTGTCCAGGCGCTGGCCCACGCCCACCGGGCTGCTGGCGGCCGCGGCGGCAGCGGCGGCGGCCGCGGCGGCCGCGGCGCCGGGGGGCAGCAGGCCGCCAGGCAGGGAGTACTTGTCCTTCTTGAGCAGCGTCTTGGTCTTGCGGCGCGGCCGGTACTTGTAGTCCGGGTACTCTTTCATATGCACCGCGCGCAGCCGCTTGGCCTCGTCGATGAACGGCCGCTTCTCGGCGTCCGTCAGCAGTTTCCAATCGGCGCCCAAGCGCTTACTGATCTCGGAGTTGTGCATCTTGGGGTTCTCCAAGGCCATCTTGCGCCGCTGCCCGCGGGACCACACCATGAAGGCATTCATGGGCCGCTTCACGCGGTCCTGATCGCTGCCCCCGCCGCCGCCGCCGCCGCCCCCGCCGCCGCCCCCGGCGCTCGCGCCCCCGCTGCTGCCGCCGCCTGCGTTCGCGCCGCCGCCGGCGTTCGCACTACTCTTGCCTGCGCCGCCCGGGGCTGCCGGGCCGCCCGCGCCTGCCGCTGGGGTGGGTGGCCCCACGGGATTCTTGAGTTCAGTCTCCAGCAGGCTGTACATGGCCGGGGCGGGAAGAAGGTGCGCCAGGGTGGCGGGAGGAGAAGGCGCTCCCGGCGCTGGAGCGGCCACGGTGAAAAGGCCCGGGGACTCCGTCGGAGGGGCGCTTGGGGGCCGCTGGGCCCGCGGGTCGGGCGGGAAGGGCAGGCTGGCCGCAGTGGTCCGCGCCAAGTCAGCGGGACCCAGCAGGCTGCTGGCACCTGATGCGTGGTCTCGGGCAGGTCGCATTCGCAGTCTGGTCGGGCGCTCGCCGGGCCTCTTATATACCTGCTCGGATCCCCCGGGGTTGGGGCTCGGTCCGCCCCTCGCCACCCGGAGGCCCGGTGATTGACAGGCTTGCAGTGATGCGCCCTGGCCAATCATCACGGAGCCCTTGCTCGGCCAGGCTGGAAAAAAAAAAAAAGTTCGGGGAGTCCTTTCGTTCACCCCCACGCCTCTCTGAGGCCTGGTGACGTGTTGAGAGTTATTCAGAAGGCGGGAGTCCCGGACAGCCGCTCAGGGACCACCAATTAGGGTCTCAAAAAGTTTGAAAGAACGAAACTCGAGGAGGTGACGGAGGGGGGAGGGGGGCGCGAGCGGGTTTGGGGGGAGGGGGCAGGGGGCGCCCACATGGTTCCGAAAACAACTGTGTCAAGGCCGGGGGGCGTCCGGTCCCGGGGCCACCCTGCACAGCTTCCCGCTGTCTGCGCGGAGGTACTCCGACCGCTTCTGCTGCCAGCGCTAAGGGACACAGGACATGGCCAGCTACCCAGGCGGCCTTGGAGACTCGGGGCGTAGTGGAGGTACTCCGGTGCTGGGCTCCGAGAAGCCCTCCCTGGAATCGGCCTCGTTTCGGTAGGACACTCCGCCGGGAAGCCCCGGGCCAGCGCGCCCAGCGCTGAGCGGGGGTCAGGGAGCGGGGCTCGGGAGACAGGCTTCAGGACCGCGGGGCGCACTGGGGCTGCGAGCTTTCGGTGGATTGCCCGGCGCCCGGGCCGGGCCGAGACGCTCCCATGCGGTGGTGCGGGGAGTGCTTGGGGAGGGGGGCGGAGGAGTGAACCGGCCTCAGCTCTCTTCTCCCGGCCCCCGTTTAGCGGCCCCTTTTTGTCTCTGCTCTCTGGCCATTTCGGTTTTTCCAGTCCGATGCCCCTGAGGGGGAGGGTCGGGCCCCTTGGAAAATCCGTTTTCATGGCAACACAGAGCCTCTCTAAGTGAAAGAAAAGTTTCTTGAAGGGGGGGGGGATGGTGGCCCGAGAGGAGCCGAGGCCGTCCTGGGGCGCCCCCTCCACCGGCCGCGCACCTGCCGGGACCACTGAGCGCTGCTCTCGCCGCGCAGCCGCGCCGCCTCCCCGGGGAGCAGGCGCTGCTAACGGATGCCGTCCTCCTCCTCCTTTTTTTTTTTTTTTTTTTTTTTTAAATAGCCTTCCCGACCGGAGCCTCGAGACTCGGAGCGCCACATTCAACCTCTTGTCGGGGTTGTCTGCCGAAGAATAGCGGCGCGGGGAAGCCCGGCAGCGGGTAGCTGGCACCCCGACTATAGCCGCCTCCAGCCCAAGCTAGTGGCTCAGCGTTTGCAACTCCCGGAGACGCCCGAGGCGACCGGTGGGAAGGAAAAGCCAACCCCGGGCAGAGGTGGCAGAGACTGAAATAAGTGTTCCCACTGTGTGGCCCACCAACCCCCCCTAGCCTCGTGGAAAGATGTGGAACCCAAAGAAAGGCGTATATTCTAAGTGTGAAAAGAAAAAAAAAAAAAAAACACACCAGCTCCAAACCGAGGTTTTTAGCTCCTTATAATGCAAGACCCAGCGGTCCTGGTAAGCCTGTGTGCCAGGAGCTTGCTCCCCGTTTCTTGCACAAATTATAAAGTAACCTGCTGTGACTTGGGGGACGCAGAGCAGGCCAGCCCGCCCTGGGGCCCGCGGACCGCTAGCACCAGAATCCTGGCTCCCAGCAGCAACGTCTCCTGGAAGTTTGGGGTCTCGAAACCCGCCTCTTAAGTTTGGGTTCCACTTGGTTCTGTTGCTCTTCTGGGCGAAAGGAAGCGAACGTATACAGTCAAGGGCTGCTGCGATCGTTTGAATGGTTCTACGCATTTAGGGTTTTGAAGTAAACTATGTGGAATGGTTCTGTGTATGAGTCGTGTGTGTGTGCGCGTGTGTGCGCGTGTGTGCACGCCCGCGCACGCGCGCACGGGTATGTGCCCTTAAGTTGACATGGACTGGAAGGCATGTTTCAGAAACCAGAAGTGATTCGACAGTCTCCACCTGCAACTGTTTTCTTGCCAGACTGGGTGACACAGACAAAATTTCCTGGGCAAACCCACCTTCTCCCCAAGAAGTCAGTGTGCAGTAGCCCTGCCCTTCTGGCCGCCTTTCCAGAAGCTCTCTCAGGTTCTCTGGGCCTCTGAGGCTGTTGCTAAGTGAAGCGCGTTTTAGGAAACTACCCAACCGACGCGCAGCCTGGCGTCCAGTAGCCTGACAGATGTCAGGATTCTTTCCAAGTTTTAGGACCCAAGTAAGCCGTTGTGGTGACAGCGCCTGGGCTGCCTACTTGCCTAGGCAAGGGGTGCGGTGCCCGGCCGGCGCTTCTCGCCGCAGCAGGTTATCTGGGGGAACTAGTCACTGCTCCCAGCTGTTTGTCACTTGCTCACACCCATCCCGCGGTTTAGGTAAGCTCCTTCTCACATTAAGGTCCCTCTTCCAGATTTATGGCAGTCTTGCTAGGATCAGACACCCTCTCCCACACTCCTGGCTTCCCTCGGAGGTGACGATTAAACCGATCTCTGTGCCTGGTAGCTCTGGGGTGGTCTGCCCAGCCCCAAGTCAAGTGTCACACCGACGTACCTTCGAAACATTTGAGAGGACACGTTCTCAGCCCATACTACCATTTCAGTAATCAAGCGAGATTACCATCATGGGGGTGGGGAGATGGAGGGAAGGCAGAAGGAAACAGTTCTCTTAGCAGTACCGGCGCAGGCACCGGCCAAGCGACGACTTTCCTTGCGGGTCGGGAGAAGCTTCACGGCAGGTACTACCGCCCGAGGGTGCTCGGTACAGGCGCTGCCCGCGGGGAAGCTAGACGTCCGGTAGAGCCCCAACCGGTGTCTCCGACCCGCACCTGCACCCCGCGAGGAAAGCAGAGGGACACAGCGTGATTCGGGAAGAGTCCCTTCCACTCTTTGCTGGAGGAGAGCGTGTTCGGTAGCTCTCTCTCCCTCGGGGCCTCCGGGAGCCCTTGGGCGGCAAACAGAGCCCCCCGGACGGCGGGTAGGGAACTCGGCCAAGCACGCCGTCTCCATTCTCCCCACCCTCTGGAGAGAGCTCTGGCTCTCTCGGACTGGGGCTGGGCCTGGGGATTCCAGGACCCAGGGCGTGGCAACAGCGCCGTTTGTTGGCTTCGGTTGGAAACTTCACCTATAGGCGCCCCTTCTCTCCCTACGGGGCTTCGAGGTCGCCCCAACCCTCCAAGGAGAGGCAGCTGCATCGCTGCGGGCAGAAGTGGAACTCTCCTTAGAGGGCTGGTGATGGCAAAACTCGGGGGGTGGGGTAGGCTCTAGTGTGGGTGGCCCTGCAGGCTCCGGGTGCCTAGGGCGTTTCCAACTCTGCCTTCCTGCGGTTTGCGGAAATCCAGTGTCCCAGGAGCGTCGTATCTGCAAAGTGAACTCCTTAGCACTTGGCCTGAGAGCTACTAGTCGAGCAGGGGAGGGGCTGTCCCAGGGCTCGCGCGGGGGTGCCCCCGTGGAACCCTGCTCCGCCACTGCTCAAGGCGGGCTTTTTTCCCCGAGTCTTCGGCTCAATTAGGACCCCGCCTCTTAGAAGAGGTGCCCTTTGCGTGCTGGGTGGGATGGAATGGGTGTGTATCAGTGTCCGCTCCGGGAGCTGCGGCCTGACAATAGAGTCAAGTGTTCGCCTTTTTTCAAGTGCAGTCGAGCCCAGCGAGGGGTCCAGCTTTGAGGAAGTGCGAAAAACTTATCCCGAAGACCCTCAGAGAAGCTCTGCTTGCCAGCAAGGGGTGGGGGAAGTTTGCCGGTCTAGAGACAGTCTTTTTTCTTATTTCTTCCTGGAGAACAACCCTTCATTATTTACTCTGGCTCCTGGCCAAGAGGGTGTATTTAGGCCCCAGATCGAGGGCCTTGACCACGAAATCCGGAGCTTAGGTCTGTTGTAGAATCATCTCCCGCAAAAGGTCGCAAAGGTCACCAGATCTCCAACGAGGCTGGAAGAGACAGCCGAGCACCTCGCAGCTGTCGAGGTCTCAGTCTGATACCCGCAGCACCTCTCATCCCCCACCCCCACCCCCCTGCAGCTCCCAATAAAGCTCTCGTCCTTCAGAATCTGGGGAGGAGCTGCCGGTCCTAGGCTGGCGGTGCAGTTTGCAGTAAGAGCCTAGTTGACGCTCTCCAAGGACAGCTTACTAGAAGCCACCAAGGTGTGCGGTGACACGGTCCTCAGGGTACCAAAAAGTCTCCAGTGGGCGGGCCAACTGTATTCTATCGCACTTTGATGTAGCCCTTTTCAGGAGTGAGGGTGTACTTTTAAAAGAGTTTCCGAATTGGCTTCCCTGAGTTAGCTGAGCTGCGGTCGGTGGGTACGGGGAATCCCCTTGGCCCAGACCTTGGCGCTCAGTTGCAGAGTCCTGTCCACCTGCAGGGTGTGACGACGAGGATGCCAGCCGTTTTCACTAGGTGTCGAGCCACTGCCAGGAATTTGGCAATCTCTACCTTCAGCGCCCTCTCGGCCGACCTCAAAACGCGAGCACTGCCAAACGCCACCCGAATACAGCCACCTCCCCCGTGGGAAAGGAGGATCTGCCCGGGAACTGGGTCCCACTGGCGGAGCGTCTTCCGGGTCACTGTAGTCGATCTGCCGGCCTCGCCCCCCAGCCCTACACGCGCTCAGCCCTTTGAGCTGCGGGGACCCGCCCCCCGCGGAGCAGCCTCCCGGCACCCAGCACCCTACCCTGCCCTCCCGCTGGGCCAGTCGCCTTCCTTCCTTCCTTCTGTGGCTGCAAAGGCACGGCCCTCTCCGGCGGCGAGCTGGCCTGCCTGAAATCGGGCCTGGGGAAACAATCAAAAAATCGTTATCTGTGCGGAACGTGGCTGGAGTTATTCCACTTCCCCGTATCTCATCTACACGCTTATTGAGACCTGGGGGGAGGAGGTGGTGGCGCGGCTCCATCGAGCGGGCGGTGCTTCCCGGGGAAGGATGCCCGTCTGGTCACGGGACCTCCCGGCACCTCCCGTGGGACCCGGCCGGCCCGTCGGCCCCAGCCCTAGGGGGCGCGGGATAGCGGGGCTGGGGGCTGGGGAGAGCGCGCCCTGGAGCAAATTTTAAATCTCAAGGCAGCAGACAGCTGTTTTCCTTCCCCCCACCGCCTTTTCCTTTTCTTTTTCGCCTTTTCACTTTCTTTCAAGAGAGGGGAGAGCTGTGGAATTCGATGCGCGGAATCTCTCCGTTCTCTTCCCCTGCCTTGCCGGCCGTCATTGCTTTTCTTGGCACTAAACCTCGGCCGCACACCTACTATGGGCTACCCGGTCCTGCCCGGCGCGGGAGCAGACCACCGCCCCCCCCCCCCACTTCCGCGTCCTTCAGCCGAGAGAGGCGGCGGCCCGGGGGAGCGCCCGGAGGGCTGGGGACCGCGGCGCGCCCCGGCCGCCGAGGGCCACGCTCGTCCCACCCCGCGCGCGCTTTCCCCTCCGCGGCGCGGAGCCGCGTGGCCCGAGCGGCTGAGACGCAGAAACGCCCGTGGGCCGGGAGCTCTGGCGCCGTCGTCCGAGTGGCGGGCGAGCGAGGCTCCGGGGCGGCTGCTGGCGACGGAGAGCCGGGCGGAGGACGCGCGGTCCGGGAACGGCGAGCGGGCCGCCGCCTGCCAGGTACGGAGGCCGCCGAGCCTCGAGCCGCCCCGTTGACGCGCGGGTTGGCTGTCAGACGGTGCGACAGGGCGAGGTCTGCGGCGAGGCCCGGCCGCGCCGGCGTTTTGGCGCCCCGGTTGCGGTCGTCCCGATTCCATTTCTCGGGAAAGCGTCGCCGGGTTACGACCCCGAGGCTGGGCAAAGGTGATGTTTGTGTCATTAACACCGTCTCCCCTCGTTTCCCAACATCTTTCTTCCCCCAGCCCAGCCGGGCTCGCATTTGAACAAGCAACGGGCCGAACGTCGCGATAACCCTTCCTAATGGGAAAAAAACTGCCCCTTTTGTGGAATGGTTTCTTTACAAAGCCAACAACCAACCTTATTTTCTAGTTCCAATGGCTATCCCTTTATGAGTTATATTATTAAAGAAATCCGATACTAATTGTGCCGATTTAACTTGTTAATTAGTTGCAAATAAACTATTCATTAGTGGTAAAATAAAATAAAACCCATGTGCCTAGATATCATTCCACATTCACATATTGTAGTGTCTGCATAGCATAGGCATACTAAATTAAGTTCCTAAAAGGTTTCTCCTCAGGATAAATAATTAAAATATATTCTACTTTAATTGACATTATAGAGGACATAAATGAGCTTTTCCTTTTAGAAAGAAATAGCCATTTCTAAATAAAGCTTGCAGTCTGGAGAATGGCGGCTTCAGCCAAATGAATAGTCATTACTACCTTTTCAACGACGTGGGCCTTTTGATCAGAAAAGAAATTAGCTCTAAAAAACAGACAATGGAAGCCTGCCCTGCAATAGGAAGAAAATTAGACGGCCAAGGCTCTTCACAACACCTATTTCTATAAACCATAGAGCTCCTTGCTTTTCAATTACAGCTGTTCATTTCATATAAGGAAAGGGGAAAAACAGGCCTCTAATGTAAACTCGCTTTCACCATAAAGCCTTGCTCCTGGCATGCAGCCAGGCTACCTACTTACTATTGTTTTTAGTCCTCTCATCAATTAGCTAATACTATATATTTTAAATGACTCTGAGGGTATTCACAGACTCTCTTCCCTCTTCCCCACCCAGACAAAACCCAAGCTGGACTCCCATGAAAGGGCTACCATTCGGTGCACAGACACTTAAATGTATAAAGTTTAATGTTTTTATTGTTCCTCAAAGAAAAACCATATTGAAAACCCTGCTTTGTTTTTTTCCTATATTTCTTAGCCCATTATTGAAAGACCCAGACGAGGTGATGACAGGGGAGGGACATAAATGAGCAGCTTTCAGTATTGTTTCTAATTGTTCACAGAGCTAAATCCATCTCCAGATCATTTTTCTGTGCCCTGTAGACCATAATTTGGTTTATACATCTTTGTGTTTTTAAAATATGCATCTTGAAATTTGCCAACCCCATTGGTTTGGTGTCATTAGATATAATTTCATTTAAAAAAATTATGACGTCTTCACCATTTGGGTGAAATTATCTAGTCGGCAGGAAGAAAAAAATCCCATTTGTAGGATGTGCTACAAAATAAAATCTTCAACATACATAAACCAAAAATATGAGAAAAATATTTGGTAATAATACCAAAGAGTCTTAATAAGCCTTTGGCTGCATGTTCTAGAAACATCAAAGCAGAGTCATGGGTTGGGAAGGCTTTGCTTCCCTTGAAAGTAAAATACTTATCATCTGATCTTTGTGAATCACTATGTAAATTCTCTGGAGAACTAAATAATAGGGCAATACTATAGGGTTAGTCTGGGAACTTGCAGATTTGTGTTGTGTTCATAAAAGGACTTAAAATTATTTTTAAAAATTCAAAGAGGATTGATTTGCTCACAGTAAAACTAAAGAAGTGTTTTTTACCTAACTATAAAATCATTTAAATAAAATAACACAATAACCATGAACTTGTCCGTGAAGGATGTCATTCCCTTTATCCTTTAAACAACCTAGAGATAATCTGCCAATGTAGAAGGAAGGAATGGACAAGAGTAGAGCCACTAGGATGATTATTCAAAGTGTTTCCAAAGAGCAAATACAAAAAATGGTACCCAAATGGTTTATGCTCCTGTTTCCTTGTATTCCTTATTGAGTATGCCTCTATTCAATGGTTTTCTACCATATTTTTTGTATCAAGGAAATTAGTTATTATGTTTGCTTTGACTCTTGAGCATTTACTTCTTTGCTACTTTGTTCAAATGGATGTCAGAATAGAGTTACCAAAAGCATTTTGCCAAGGAGCACAGAGTTGCCATGTCATTGAGAAGATCCCCTGGAGGAGCAAATGGCAGCCCACTCCAGTATTCTTGCCTGGGAAATCCCATGGACAGAGGAGCCTGGCTGGCTACAGTCCATGGGAGCACAAAGAGTCAGATACAACTGAGCCATTGAGCATGCACGCATGCATGCTGAAGAAGGGACTCTTTCTTGGCCATAAAGTCCCTTGAATCCGTGAGACCATGAGATGGTGTCTGTTTTCAGAAAGAATTCCACAGGTTGGAAATCATCAACTTGCCAAGGCGAGGTTTCGTGGCAGAGGTCAGCAATGTGTGATCACAGATCGGTAACTGAAAGTTGTCTAGACCGAGAGCTGCATGATTATTTTGATGGGTCCAACTCTATATTACAGCACTTGGCTTTCATTTTGAAGAAAGATTCAGGTGTGTGATGTTGTGGGCGGTTGAGCTGAAGTTTGGGGGAAAGTACAAAAACTGTCTGCAGAGAGGCCTGAAGGTTTAACTTCAGCAGCTTTGGAATGGGACAATATATTCAGAAGGGGAATATAGAAAGCAGTGTTTCTCTGGATGTTGACATGAGGTGGAGCCTGGGTGTTTATACTTTTCTGAATGAGTTCAGCAGGTTGTTTGTTTGTTTGTTTGTTTTTTGAGAGATAATTGACATATTATATTAGTTTCACTGTACATGATTTATTAAATATTTATGTGTATTCCAAAATGATCACTGCAGTAAGTTCAGTTAATATCCATGCCCATACATAGGTACTTTTTTTTTTCTTGTGATGGGGGCTTTTAGGATCTATTCTCAGCAACTTTCAAATACACAATACAGTATTATTAACTATAGCGGGCACATTTATTATTCTTCCCGAACTTCAGTTGTCTCATCTGAAAGAAGTGGGTAGTCAGGCCTTCTTCAGTGGCTTAGGGTAGAGATTCAGTGAGATAATACAACTGAAAGCATCTGGCATTCTGTCTAGCACAGAGCACCCTCAATTAAGAGTTATTTTGTTTTTCAACTGGGCTTTCTTATTCCTGTGAAACAGGATTGAAAATTCCTCTAGTGTGGGGGAGAGGGGCCCATGTCACTTTTCTTCCCCCTTACATGGCTATGCACAGATGTTTCTGGAATGAATCATAGTCCTTGAGGAAGTCCTCTTTGAATGAGAGGAAAAAAATGAACTAATTACTCCATGGTTCCAATTCGGCATCTCAGTCTCCCACATTCAGCCCATCACTTGAGATTGTTTCCGTCAGGGCCGTCTAGAGAGCACTCACTGACATGAGGGGGGCTTTGGTTTGTGACAGAGGGGCCTCTTGTGTTTAATTCTGAGATAGCATAAAATATCCTTAATAGTAGAGACATGCCTCCTGTTAAAAATGTACAATTAGTGTCACATGGGTCTTACATCCTTTATTTTTGCCTAAAATGTAAGTTTTAATTTTTTTTCCTTCAGAGCTCAATAGAAAGGATATTCTTTCAACAGATTGCATCAGGAGTCGTGTTGAAGCAAGAGCCTTGTTCTGATTTCATAGCTTTTATGTTTTCTCTGAGGTCTCAGAAATAGGCACAGTCGACCAAGCCAAGGAAAGAAAAGTAGTTCTAATCACCTGCAGAGATTAGAGTCTTATCATTCCTTACAGCAGCCTCTAAAAAGACTTAGAGAATCACAAAAACCATTTTTTAAAAATAAATAAATTGGAGAGACTTCAGTTCAAACTAAGAGTAATTCTATAGTCTGTGGCATTCGTTGCATTTGAAGAAATAGATCTGGCATGAAACCTTGATTGACTCCTAGTTACAACTTTTGCTGAAAGACTAGGGAGAGCTCTGCTGGATAAAAGTACAGCCCAGAGGAAAGGTCAAGAGCCCAGACCTGGTTTGAATCCTGCTCTGGCCCTTACTAGAAGTTACCTAACTTCTCTGAGCTTCAGTTTCACCTATAAAAGTGGGAATTAATTATACACCTTAAGATGATTGGGGAAAATAAACAAGATTATGTAAGTAAAGTACCAAACTCAGTGTGGACTCAGTAGATGTTAGTTTATCATCATCACAGCAATCTTGTGAGCTATATACACAGAAAGGGACAAACTTATATTTTAACAGATGAGGGAGGAAATGGGCTTAGAAGGATTAGTGTCCTGTTCAAAATGGCAGAGCGTATTGTGACCAAAATGGCAGAGCGTATTGTGACCAAAAGCAGCCATAGAAAGGACCCCTCCTGACTCCTTGTCTATTTACGTATCCACCAAATTATAGTTTGCTTGCACTTTGTCAATGAGTATTATTTTCATTAAAATGCAAAGCCTACAGTGCTGTTGTACCATATTAAGAAGGATATCATTTCTTCCTATATTTAAGTATATTTAAGTAAAGCCCCTCATGATGCCCAGGTGTCTTAGTGAACAGTGACAAATGGCAGAGGAAGAATGAAGAGGGACTCTACCTGCCCTAGGTTGCTCCTGCAGAGGAGGGCTTCAGAGAGACACCACCAGTTCTCAAACTACTCAAATTAGAAACATTAAAACTGACACTGAGTCAGATTCAGGATTAAATAGATAAACCATTATGCCAGTGTGAGCTTCTCAGAGAGTACACCCTAATCTCTCATGGCGATGCCTATTTCCCTTCATGCTTAGGAGTCAAAACAATTCTGTGTTTTGTTAGTCAGCCCTGTCAGGTAGGCCTCACATTGAAAGCCATACCAAAGCAGTCTGATGATACAGCATCCGACTCACCAGCAGTGACCTCCCACTTTGCCCAGGGTTCAAGTTAATCTCTTGGCTTATGTCATACACATTCAAAAGTAGGTTTGCCAGAGGTTCCAGAAAATTGTAATGATGGTGATCACTATAGGTTGACACTGTACATGGTCTTTACAGATGTTATGGTATTTGTTTAATCCTAGCAACCTGTTTAAGGCTACCTTACAGAGTAACAAAGCTTTGAGATTTTATCTCTATCTTGAAATGATGGGCTTTTTCCACCACACTGCCCTAGGAGGGCCTGATTCCCTTACTGTGTGATTTTAGACAAAGAATATCCTCCCTGGATCTCACTTGCCCCATGTGAGGAATGCGGGCATTGGACTAGATGCTTTCTCAGGGCCCTTTCCCTTGAAAGATTTTGAAGATTCCAAAACTTTCCATGTGATACCATTTTTAATAGTAAGTAAATGGAAGTGGTCTTGGATTTTCTTCTGAAATGGCAGTTCTCTTAGATGTACTAGTTAGAGCCATCAGCTCCACCACCTCTGACAGCAAGCAAATTCTTGGAGAAGCAGAACCAAGCTGAGGAAGCTAGGTTCCAGAGCTTTATCCACAAGAGAAGGCATCCCCATCTGCTGTGGGCTGGGGCTGGAGGAGAGCCTGTGTAGTTATGTTACTGAATGTTTGTGTCCCTCTCCAGTTTGTATGTTGAAGCCTAATCCCCTGAGTGATGGCATTTGGAGGTGGGGCTTTGGGGAGGTGATAAGGTCATGGAACACTCATGGGGACGGGAGTAAGTGCTTTATAAGAAGAGGCCAGAGAGCTAGCCTGTTCTCTTTCTGCTGAAGATGGATACAATAAATGGGCAGTCTTCAACTAGGAAGCCTGCTCTTAGCAGAACTCAGCCATGCTGGCTCCCTGATCTTGGGCTTCTTAGCCTCCAGAACTGTGAGAAATACTCTTCTGTCTTTTAAGTCACCCAGTCTCTTATGGTATTTTGTTATGCCTGCCCGAACTGACCAAGACAGGTTGGAAGAGTACAAGGATAACAAGGTGACCTGGAGCAGTCACCCACTGCTAGTTACCTACCACACCTTCCAGGAGCTTGGGGTGGGTTTCAGGAGGTAGAGAAAGCCAGGGATCACATGCCTGCCCCTTTCTCATCTCTTTAGCCTCATCTTTCTTGACTCACCTCGCCTTGCCTCTAATGCACTACAAGGAATCACTTCTTTAGTGTTCTTGATCAGTTTCTACTCTTTGGCTTTCATCTTCACAGATTTGCTTCATCTGCTTGGAACTCCTTCCTTAACTGCCCTCCCCCGCTCCTTCTGTTAAATGATTAAATGTTACTCAGTCCTCAAGATTCAGCCCAGGTTGCCTGTTTTTTAGAACATCTTTCCCGATTCTCCCCCAGCCCCACAATTCAGGCTGGATTGGGTGCCTTTCCGTGATGCTCCCAAGATCCCCCCCACCCCACCCCACAATGTGTTTATTCTCTCAGAGCTCTTGCCACACTGTTTAACCACCAATGGTTTATCTGTTCACCTCATCCCTTAACTGTGACCTCCTTGAGGGCAGGGACTTCTTTTGTTTTGGCTTTTTCAGCGCCTAGCCCAGAGCCAGGGTCATGGGGGCACAAAGTGTGTGACAACAGCATATGATCAGGACCACCCACAGTAGACACCGAAATGAGATTTCATAGAGCCAAAAAACATTTGGATCGTGCCCCCAAACGAGCTCTCAGCTCCGTAGGGAGTAGCTGGGCCTCTGGGGATCAGCTCTGGCATTGCTTGTGGGAGACCGCTGGGAAAGCCTGGAGCAAGAGGCACCTTCAGGAATGTGACATTGATTTTCCTCCCCCACCTGATGTGGCCGGTACTCTGGCCATCCTCCCAATTTTATCCATGAAGGTAGTATGAGAGGGGACAGGAGCATGTATGGCTATACGTTCCATGCTCTCCTTGCTGACCTGTGTGCCCTGGCACTGGCCTGCATCTGTGTGGAGGGAGAGGTTCTCTTCCTCTGTTGCAAAGGCATTCTTCACTCACTAAGCCATGAATCTACAAGCTGCTTGCACACAAGGAGGTGCCTTGTTCGACTGGCACAGAGGAGTCGTATGATCTAGTTGGTGGCCCCGATGTTTTGGGCCCCAGGATGAGCAGAAGAGTGGATACTCGTGTGCATTAGTGCTCTCAGGCCTGGCACTGTCATCGTGGGTCTGTCCTCAAATTTCCAGCACAAAAGAGGTGGGAGCAATCTTTGGACCCATACAAGAGAGGTGTTCTCTGTGCTGATGAGATGGGGAATGTCCAAACTAGGGATTCAAACCAGGCAGAGTGCCTGTAGTAATACAGAGAGATACAGGCTGCAGTCTCTCTCTCCTCTCAGCTGACCAACATTCAGGCCCAGGGTCAGGAGGCAGTGATAAAATTGGAGTCAAGTTATTCTGGGCTCAAGTGGCCTTTCAGGTGTCATTTAAATGATATGAATCTGACTTTCACATCTGTAAAGTCGCAGTGTGTGTGAAGGGGGAAGGCAGGGGGTGGGGGCAGCATCTGCTTGAATGCTGTGGATTCCGAAGGTAAGGGATCATGTTGAATAAATGCGTCTCAGTTTGCTATAAGCCTTTGATCTCCTGGAGTTTTTGAATACTTATCTTTGCTAATTTTGACTCATTTAATAGAAGTCTCTCCAGGTTAGAGACTTCTCCAAGCCACTTCCCAAAATTTGTGAATCTCTTTGAAGACTTTTTAGCGGGGGAGTGCCAATCTGGATTTGTGCATTGGAATGTCATCTTGGCTGCTGACTATATCTGCCAAGGAGATTTGTGAGTGTTAAATATCTCTGAAAACATCTGATATGCTGGATAGTACCTGATAGATGCTTCTTTTGGTTGTTCAGTTCTTTCTGATCAGCTCAAGTGCCTATGACCTGAGAGGTATCACTTGCTTCCCCCTGGTTCTCAGTTTCCTCAGCTGTAAAATGCAGGTTATCTATTTGTTTTATTTGTTAGTTGTTCATTCATTCTTTGCTTCTTTCTTTCCGCTCCATGACCAGATAACCTGGTTTGTCTTCCAGTCTATGTCACTGGAACTTTAATATTGTCGACCTGACATAATTTTCATTTGATTTAGGTTTTTTTTTTTTTTTTTAATCCATGATGCTATTCTCTGAAAAGAGGCAGTTATAGCAGTGGGCTCCAGGAAGAAGTCTGTACATGAGAAAGCAGACACCGGCTTTGCGGTTACCTTTTGTCCTCATTTTGGAAAGTTACTTCTGACTTTTGAGGCCCCACAGGGCATTGAACAAAGGCGGGCATATGCAAAGTGCAGGTAGAGATTAGGCATATTATCTGACATCAATAAACTTTCATTTTGGCAGGAAGAATATAAATGATTGTTCAGCCATTTTCAGTTGTATTAAGTCAAGAAGCTAGGCTGATGCTTAGTCTTGTTAAATGTCCATTTTTCTTTGTTTTATTTTATTTTTATTGCAGTCTAATTACTTTACAATATTATAGTGGTTTTTGCCATACATTGACATGAATCAGCCATGGGTGTACATGTGTTCCCCATCCTGAACCCTCCTCCCACCTCCCTCCCCATCCCATCCCTCAGGGTCATCCCAGTGCACCAGCCCTGAGCCCCCTGTCTCATGCATTGAACCTAGACTGATGATCTATTTCACATATGATAATATACATGTTTCAATGCTATTCTCTCAAATCATACCCCCCTCGTCTTCTCCCATAGAGTCCAAAAGACTGTGTTATACATCTGTGTCTCTTTTGCTGTCTCGCATATAGGGTCATCATTACCATCTTTCTAAATTCCATATATATGTGTTAATATACTGTATTGGTGTTTTTCTTTCTGATTTACTTCACTCTGTATAATAGGCTCCAATTTCATCCACCTCATTAGAACTAATTCAAATGCATTCTTTTTAATGGCTGAGTAATATTCCACTGTGTATGTGTTCCACAGCTTTCTTATCTATTCGTCTGCTGATCAACATCTAGGTTGCTTCCATGTCCTGGCTATTGTAAACAGTGCTGCAATGAACATTGGGGTACACGTGTCTCTTTCAGTTCTGGTTTCCTCAGTGTGTATGCCCAGCAGTGGAATTGCTGGGTCATATGGCAGTTCTATTTCCAGTGTTTTAAAGAATCTCCACACTGTTCTCCGTAGTGTAAATGCCCATTTTTAAAAGATCAGTTACCCTATCTTGGACAGTGTGGAAGAGGTAGATGCTGCCCTCCAGGAACTCAGTCTATCAGAAGAGTAGCTGAAACAATGGAGAAGGCAATGGCAACCCACTCCAGTACTCTAGCCTGGAAAATCCCATGGACGGAGGAGCCTGGTGGGCTGCAGTCCATGGGGTCACTAAGAGTTGGACACGACTGACGACTTCACTTTCACTTTTCACTTTCATGCATTGGAGAAGGAAATGGCAACCCACTCCAGTGTTCTTGCCTGGAGAATGCCAGGGACGGGGGAGCCTGGTGGGCTGCTGTCTATGAGGTTGCACAGAGTCGGACACGACTGAAGCGACTTAGCAGCAGCAGCTGAAACAAAAGCCAGGGTATCCTCAGGGCATTTACAAAGGTGTCCAGTGCTATAAGAGTAGAGGGGAGAGAAGGTGCCATTTTGT
This sequence comes from Budorcas taxicolor, assembly GCF_023091745.1. NCBI lineage: Eukaryota > Metazoa > Chordata > Mammalia > Artiodactyla > Bovidae > Budorcas > Budorcas taxicolor. The sequence goes on from NC_068935.1 coordinate 48,227,592, forward strand.
CTGGGGTATTTTAGAAGGATTCTTGGAGAAGGTGGGCTCTGTGTTGTGAACTATGCACTGTAAGACACAGATGGGCAAAGATCCTTGATGAGGAAGCAATGAGCACAAAAGCTCATTAAATATGATAGTGCAAGATGTGTTTGGGAAATGGTAAGATCCATGTGGCTTAGAGCTGGAAGGAAGCACAGTGTAAAGGTGAGGGGAAGGAGTTAGGGTTGAATTGTGGAGGACATTGAAGGCCAAGCAGAAGACTTTGAGTTCATTCTCTGTACAATGAAGCACCAGTGGTCCCCACCCCAGCCCATCCCTTTGCCCACCTCAGGTAAGATTTACATACAGTAATTTTTAGACAAAATGGTAATCATTATAATGATGCCCAAAATCAGTTATAACTTTGCAATGGAGAAATTGGGGCTTTAAAAAAAATTCTTCTGAGATCCCCATCCAAAAAAGAAAATGTCTTGGTAATCCTTAGTGCACAAGAGAAGCAGTGTGGAGAAGCTTGAGGTACTGCACCTGAAAGCCTGAGACCTGAGTCTGAGTTCGGACAAGTCACTTCCCTTCTATGGGCGCCTGCCTGCTCCTCCCTGGTAGGGGGATGTCCATGGCCTTCTCAGATAGTTCAGTTAATCAAGCGATTTAATAGAGAAGATCCGTTTGTAAACTCTCAGATACTATCTGTAAGTAAAGAACTGTTTTTCATTAAGAACAGAACACTTCAATAAAGGTGGATTTCAAAAGAGATTCCTGCCAAGCGTTTCTGCCTAGGGCCAGTGGTGGAAGGAGTTCAGTAATGAAAATATATGTCCTCAACACATGCTCTCAGCATAAGCAATGGGTCTGACTGAGGAAATCCTTCTTTCTGAAAAGTAAAAGTGGGAGGGAAATGGCCTTGTTGGGGATTGCTGATGTCTTTCCGATTGGCAGTATCTTATCAAGTGCTCGCAGTGTTTCCTCTTCCATTGCCTTTGGTGACATTGTTTTATCAGCAGTCCCCAGTGGACTCAAAATGCGACTGTTTTCAAGAAGTTTTCTCACTAGCTGCTGCAGTAGGCAGATCGATGTGATGTGGTTGGTGGTCAAGCTTTATCATATATAATGGAGGGGCCCCTCTATTAAAATCCTCAGTTTTGTGGAATTCCCTGGTGGTCTGGTGGGTCCCCTGGGTCAGGGAACTGCAAGGTGCATGGGGTGGTGCCCCCCCAAAACCCTCAGTTTTAAAAGATGAAGTCATGTGCCCCTTCATTAGAGAAGGACAATATTAAGGAAATTATGAGAGTGGTTGGACCTTTTAGCTTTTTCCCATTATACTTGTCAATAACAAGTATCACACGTGTCCAAGTTGGAAGCAGTAAGAAGGGAAAGCCCCAGCCTTCAGATTGTATAGAAAGAGGAGAGGAGGATGCAGGGACTTGGAAAATGTAGAACTGGGCACAGAGAAGAAAGGCAGATTAGATGTCCTGGACCCAGTCCTTCCTCCCTCTGTCCTCCAGTGCCCCTGAGTGTCTAGTTGTTGCTGAGATGGAGATCCAGCTAGAAATGACACTCTGCTTTCCAGAAACCAAAAATAACCAGAGAGGGCTATCAAGTTCTAGCTCTCCTGCTCTTTCAATTTATAGCTCTTAAATTCACGGTCTCCTTTCCATACCCAAACCACTGCCTCACCACCTCCTTTTCTCTAAGCTTTTTAATATCCAGATGTGACCCTGTCACTTAACCTGTTTTGAATCACTCAGCAGCTGTCCAGTTCCTGTTGAGTAAAGCTAGACCCATGAAAGTGGCATTTCAGGGACTTCCTGATCTGGTCCCTACCTGCCTCTCTCTTCCTTCCCTCCCAGTCCTGTGAGCAGATATTTACATTTTAGCTCAAGCTTTACTTCCTCCATCCCCTGCACACCTGGTGTTGTTCTAAGTTCCTGCCTTGGTGGATTCTGTATACAATATTGCTGTAATTATAGTCTCCTGATGGTTTGCTTGCTTTTCTCTCCCTGGGCTGTGTTTTGAGCTACCAGAGACAGGCATTATTTATTTTTGTATCTCAACTCTTTTCTTCCTCTCTTCACCACATCGGATGATGAGTAACTTACTCTCCTTGTCTCCTGACATGCACCATTTATTTCTCCTTCTCTTGCATTCCTTTTCACTTTGGTTCACTTTGGTTCACTTCAGTTCATGCTATTTACTGGGCAGTGTGGTTGTTCTTGGAAATAGGAACATAAGGAAGATATTATACGGTTGCTGTTTTGAGGGTCTCACAGTCTAGTCGGGAAACTGCTGGGGACAGAAGTTGTCACGTGCAGGCTGTGGAGCCCACAGATCCTTAGGAGTGGCCCTGGAATGCCTTTCCTCCTTTCCTGGCTTCCACAGCAGCAGCCCTGCCCATCTCTTTTATTCTGGGGATTCTAGGGAAGCTTTTGTTTGGGTTGGAGGCAAGGGGATTCCACTGGGGAAAAAAGAAGCAAATGTTTGGATACCGTGTTTTAAAGTAAGAAATACTGTGTAAAGCACTATTAAAACAGTCTAAACAAAAGAGACAGACACCCTGTCGTCTAGTTTGGCAAAAGTTGGGTTTCTTTGCAAAGCCCCCCGCCACACCACTCTGTTTATGCTTTGAAAGGAGTTTGGGGGTAGGTGGATGGACGCCCTTCCACCTGGTTCCCATCTTTCCTACTTGTTCCCCGCCTCCCTTGCCGAGTGAAGACTCCCCCATATATAATTTAGGTGTCTTCCAGCTTTGAGAGAGATAACATTTTAGCTCTCCCAAAACATGAAGTCACCCGGAGAGGAGGTGTGTCAAGTCCCCTGATCTCAGACCAGGTTCGTGGCCATGGTTTCTGTTCCTTTTCTATTTGTCAGCTCCCTCCCCACCCCTCTTCCCCTCCCTGAGAGTGTGAGCCCTTGATGGCATGTGTGCTCAGTGCCTGGCGGTGGGCCCTGCAGACAACAGATGCTTATTTAGATTTGAGGAAGGGAGGGAAGAAGTTGTCATTTCACCCAAAAGACTTTTAGAGCATTACTTCAGGTCTAGGTGAATGTGGCCTTGGGGGAACTAGGGTTTCTGGAGCACAAGCTCAAAGCTCTGTCCAAGGTACTTAGTTTACTTATTAACCCCCGCCCCCCCGCCACCTCCACCCACCTCTGCCCCATCCTATGCCAGGAAGGCATGTCCCTGGAAGTATCTTCTAGGCAGTCGCCTTCCTAACATGCTAAGAGCCTGGATTCATGTTTGAATCTACAACCTCGTGCTCAGAAGGACACATCTTTCCAACTTTGAAAACCACAGTTTCATGCCACAGCCGAAGAAAATATTTTTTCCCCATCCTTCTGGTTGATTGATTGACAGAGACGTTTTAGTTATTGAAAGTGAAAGTACTAGTCGCTCAGTCGTGTCTGACTCTTTGGGACCACAGGGACTGTAGCCCGTCAGGCTCCGCTGCCCATGGAATTCTCCAGGCAAGAATACTGGAGTGGGTAGCCATTTCCTTCTCCAGGGGATCATCCCAACTCAGGGATTGAACCCAGGTCTCCTGCATTGCAGGCGGATTCTTTACCAGCTGAGCTACCAGGGAAACCCAAGAATACTGGAGTGTGTAGCCTATCCCTTCTCCAGCAGATCTTCCTGACCCTGGAATTGAACTGGGGTCTCCTGCATTGCAGGCGGGTTCTTTACCAGCTGACCTACCAGAGAAGCCCATTTAGTTATTAACGTGCTGGATTATTCTGCTTTGGCCACCTTCTGGGTATATTTCAATTCCTTACTGGGGGAAGTCACTATTTTACTTTCCCTCACTGCTTAGGGAAAGTCAAATTTTCCACCAACTTTCTACCTGAGAGTTATGCAAAAATGCATACCCATCATCAGGAAAATGTCTTCATTAACACATAAACAATGGTTCATTACCCGCCAATGTGTTAATGTATGGTAAACTCATCTATTGGCATGCAAATTCTAAGTTGCTCACCCTAGGTTTTACCTACGCCACTCACCTCTGTGACCTCTGAGGAAACCTTTGAAAAACTGTTTCTAAAATTTTTGTTCTGTAATTTCCCTAATGGTCAGAATTCCAACAAGCAGTGGATCTGCAGGCTGACTAAAGAGCTGAGACTTCCGCCAAACTGAGAAATCCTTGCTTATACAGGAAAAGTCATTCGCCCTTGTTTCCATAACATTGTTTGTAATTGAGTTTATTACCCAAGTTTATCCTGTGAGCATCCAGAGAGGTACTAGGAAAATCACAAAAGATACATTTTAGACATGTAAATAATCATGAGTCTGCCTTAATAGTTACTGTACATACCAGTGAGGACCAAAAGATAGTCATAGATCTCCGTTAAGGTCATTCATTCTCACTACATATATTATCAAACTGGCAAGGGATCAACTCAGGCCAGTGTGTATTTGAGCATCTGGCTGGTTGAATCTATCCACTACTGTAGCTGTGGGGTAGGAGAAACTATCGCGGACGTGCTGTCACTCTACCAGAAATTGACTTGTCTGGACAAGACAGTTTGTTTGCTTTTATTGTCCTCAAATTAAACTACTCTCTGTCTGACTCTTCAAGTTTTCTTCAGTGTGTGATTAAATACCAGGAGAATTGTCAATATCACTCAGCTTCTAAGTCATTAAACGTCCTAATCCTTCACATTCCTTGCGGCTGAGGCCATTTTCTTTCCGTTTTCTCTCCAGCTTTGTATTAGCCACCAGGATTCTGGTGACATTCTCTGTGTCGGAGATGGGGAGCTTGATGAGAAGTTTACAATTCACTAATGAGTCAGTGGGAAACAAGCTCCAGTCAATACCTATCAAAGCAGATGCAAACCCACGTGTGGAGCTGCCTCAGGGCAACTCCAGTTTACCCTAGGGTGCTCATGCCTGCTTCCGTCTAGTACACAGGCACCAGGAAAAACTTGCCTCATCTTCAGAAGAGATCCCAGTTGTTGAAATTGGAGAAATTAATGCATGCTCTTGAGCCCAAACACCTGTTTATTCTGTATCCCCTACCACGAATAATCAGTTCTCCTCATGATTATGAGAAGTCTGTTGAGAAAACTGCCCACCTTCTTATTATAATTTTTGTGCATACTCAAAATGAATATTCAACTGTGATATGTCAAGAGCTATGTCCAGTCCTTAGGCTGGCACAATGGTAGATGAGTAGGGCATATGCAGAAAGAGGTTTTAATATAAAGATAAAATGCTTGGGATTTTTCAGTCTCATCCTTATATAATACCAAGAACCACCTCCATCCTCACCCTCCCTTTTTCTGACACCCCTGGTCAGAAATATATGCTCCAAAGGAAGACAATTATTGTAAGGCATCCATATGATTATGGATTACTCGATTCTAAATCCTTCTTCTTTGGCAAAATGACTTAATTGATTTTGGAATTTGAACCTCTTTGTGATACACTGCTTAGAAGTGACCATTTCAGCAAAGGCAAAAGGGGACTTTGACACACTCAGAAAAGCATGCTGCATAAATAAGGAGAATCACATTGAATTGCCAAAGATTATTTTAATGGCTAGAACACCTTCCTGTTACAATAATTACAGAAACATCTTTAAGCTCTTCTCTTAAGAACTTCTGAATTGAAATAGAAAATGTTTTAATGAATTTAAACTATTTACAAATTCATATTAGAAATTTCAGGAGGAATGATTTGTGTGTTCCCTCCCTGCTCATAAGCAGTCTTTAACGCAGTTTCCTTCTAGAATCTGCATACTATTTATACAATTATGTGTAGCATTGTGTTGCCTAGAAATATACCTCTTTAGGATGACTGTCCTTTTAAGGAAATAAGCATAAATTGGTTTTCTGAAAAGCTACATTTCAGAGTGACAATGCTACTTTCTTTTGGAACTGCAAAAGAAAAATGGGTCTGGTCATAATTTCTGCTTGTGAGTTTTAGCTAAGTGGTGATAAATATCATACTATATTATACATCAGAGGACAGGCATGCATCAGTTCATATTTCTGAAAGCCCGTTAGTTATTGTAATGGAAGTGAAGATTTCTCTCAAGCACCTGCCTGGAACAGAAGTCCTTCTGACAGACTGTGCATAACCTCTCATTAAATCAGCATGCAGAGAACTAACCAGCAGATGCTGCTGACATGAACCCTGATGTAATCTCTTTAACCTTGTCCTGTAAGGCGCGCACAAGTCATGACCGGGGAATTCAAAGTAAATTAGGTTTTACATGAAAGTCTATAATCTAAATTCAATTTGATTAAAACGATGCCTGATTTGTGTTGGTGATGAAATATTCCATTGTAGCTATTAGACTTTTTTTTTTTTAAATTCGGACACGGGAGTCTATGTTTCCTATCCCTATCTAATTTTTTAAGATGATCAGTTTTCCATCGTGGCCCTGCTCCCACATTCTTAAAATGAAGAAGCTTTTAAAGAAAGAAGTTATAAGCAAAAACAGCTATTTGTTTCTTCAGGTAATTCACTGAGATGGCAAATATTCTCTGATTTCAGGAATTCATGGGAAAAGGATCACTTTGTAAGTCCAAATGTTGGAAATATTTTCTCTGTATTTAATGTCAGAGTCTTAGAACTACTTTATTACATGTAAGCTTCGTCCCATAACTATTTTCTTAAATTAATCATTCTGATCAACACAATTTCTCGTGGAAATTCAATCAACGATAATAAAAAAAAGTCATCAGTCGTTACCAGAGTTCCTCTGTTATGATTTTACGTTTCTTGCTCCTTTTCTATTTTTATGTAATTCAACTTGCCGAGGATAACCTACAGAGAGTTCAAAACATTTTGGTTTCAGCTATTTTTTGAGCCAGGAGCTGAGTTGCAAGAATTTTTACCATTTATTTCTTAAAGTTCTAGCTTTTCCTCTGTCACATCTTTAACATCTCCACTCTCTTGTCATAAGCCTCAGGGATTCCAATAATCTGATGCCCAGGAAACCCCAAATCTCTCCCCTCACAGCTGCCACCTGGAGATGGGCTCAGCGGTAAAGGACTCAGTGGCCAATGCAGGAGCTGCAGTTCGATCCCTGAGTTGGGAAGATTCCCCTGGAGGAGGAAGTGGCAACCCACTCCAGTATTCTTGGCTGGAGAATCCCATGGACAGAAAAACCTGGTGGGCTATTGTCCATGGGGTTGCACAGAGTCAGACACAACTGAGCCACTGAACAATGACATGCAGCCACCACCCAGATGGGTTTGGGGGACAAATTATATATATATATTTGGGATTTGCTGTGACTTTTCTGCAGTCTCTTTTCTTAAGCAATTGGAGCTCCTAAATAGCCTATTGTCCTCTGACTCTTAGACTGTAGAGTCCAAGTCCAGAGGACCTGCTGGTAAGCAGAGCAATGGCCTGAGGGCCAGGATTCCCAGGTCTCAGCCCAGCCTTCTAGGTTTCAATCCGGAATCTGGGAAAAGAGCAAAAAGAACCATTTTCACCCATGATCCTGGGCACAGTGTTAAACTGGTTAACAAAATGAAAGTGTCAGTCGCTCAGTCATGTCCGACTCTTTGCCATCCCAGGTACTGTAGCCTCTATCCATAGGATTTCCCAGGCAAAAATATTGGAGTGGGTTGCCATTTCCTCTTCCAGGGAATCTTCCTGACCCAGGGATCACACCTGGGTCTCTTGCACTGCAGCCAGATTCTTTACCATCTGAGCCACCAGGGAAGCAGGTATAACCATATGTAGTTTGATTTAATGCTTTAGCATTTTCTAGAGCATTTTCTTCCTCATTACTTTCTTGAGTCTTCATAGTCACTCTGAAAGGCCTGGGCTATTCTCCTTTCACTGAGGAGGGTACGAAAACTCAGGGAGTGAAATGACTTGCTTAGGATCACACAGCCAAAAAGTAGAGGTATTTGAATTTTACTTTAGATCCGTCTGACCTCCAAGCTACTTAATAGAGCAGGAAAACCTACAGAATCGTGTCCTCATGTTCCAAAATGCTATCCTTTCTCCCTTTATATTTTGTTTTCTGCAGGATAGTGGCCTCTAGGCATTGCTATTTCTCTGCGTCCCCTTTCTACCTCACAAGGCATAGTAGTTTGATCATCTGTTGAACCAGTGAGACATGGCAGTGGCAGCATGAGGGCAAGTCCTTCCATAGGGACATTATCCCAGAGCCACTGTGGAAGGAAAGAGTTAGTATGGACTGGAAGCAGTGTCAAAGTGAGGCAATATACTCAGGCTCAGAAGAGTAGCTGGGGATTTGTGAGCTGATTCGTAGATATTGCTGGGAGAAATATCAATAACCTCAGATATCCAGATGACACCACCCCTACGGCAGAAAGCAAACAGGAACTAAAGAGCCTCTTGATGAAAGTGAAAGAAGAAAGTGAAAAAGCTGGCTTAAAACTCAACATTCAAAAAATGAAGATCATGGCATCTGGTCCCGTCATTTCATGCCAAATAGATGGGGAAACAATGGAAACAGGGAAAGACTTTATTTTCTTGGGCTCCAAACTCACTGCAGATGGTGACTGCAGCCATGAAATTAAAAGACGCTTGCTCCTTGCAAGAAAAGCTATGACCAACCTAGACAGCATATTAAAAAGCAGAGCCATTACTTTGCCTACAAAGGTCTGTCTAGTCAGTTATGGTTATTCCAGTAGTCATGTATGGATGTGAGAGATGGACCATAAAGGAAGTTGAGTGCTGAAGAATTGATGCTCTTGAACCATGGTGTTGGAGAAGACTCTTGAAGGTCCCTTGGATAGCAAGGAGAACCAACCAGTCCATCCTAAAGGAAATCAGTCCTGAATATTCTTTGGAAGGACTGATGCTGAAGCTGAAGCTCCAATACTTTGGCCACCTGATGTGAAGAATGGACTCATTGGAAAAGACCCTGATGCTGGTAAAGTTTGAAGGCAGGAGGAGAAGGGGATGACAGAGGATGAGATGGTTGGATGGCATCCCCAACTCGATGGACATGAGTTTGAACAAGCTCCAGGAGTTGGTGATGGATAGGGAAGCCTTGTGTGCTATAGTCCATGGGGTCGCAAAGAGTGGGACACAACTGAGCAAATAAACTGAACTTGCAGATATTGCAGTGCTCAGCAAAGGAGGCTGCCCTTCTGTGAGTGGGTGGGGCCAGGAGGGAGATTATCTGGAGCCACCCTGTCCAATAAGGTAGCCACTAGTCACACGTGACTATAGTGTGAATTACTTCAAATTAAGTCACACTGAAAAACCAGCTGCTCCTTTGCAGTAACCCCAGATTAAGTGTTCAATAGCCCATGGATACCATATTGATCAGAGCAGATATAGAACATTTCTGTCATTGCAGAAAGTTCTATTGGATCCTGCTGGTCTAGACCAGTGACAGCCTCCATGCTATGTGCTGAGAATCTCACTCAGCAGACTGAGGTGCACCCCAGACTCTGCAGACCTCTGAGGATGCTGCTGCTTGGCTCCCACTTCCTTCCTTATGTCTACTACTTTGCAACTCTGTAGCCAGTTCCTCCGGAGAAGGCAATGGCACCCCACTCCAGTACTCTTGCCTGGAAAATCCCATGGACGGAGGAGCCTGGTGGGCTGCAGTCCATGGGGTCGCTAACTTTCACTTTTCACTTTCATGCATTGGAGAAGGAAATGGCAACCCACTCCAGTGTTCTTGCCTGGAGAATGCCAGGGACGGGGGAGCCTGGTGGGCTGCCGTCTATGGGGTTGCACAGAGTCGAACACGACTGAAGCGACTTAGCAGCAGCAGCAGCAGCCAGTGTCTCATTGTTTCTTTTTCCTTTCCTAACTTTGGCTCTTCTTTTTGAAGGTGGGGGCAGGTCTTGTCTTTCAAAAGAAATTTGTTCTCTTTGTTGCTAAAATAGAAGGCAGTCTAGTCTTTGGGGGTCTTGAAAGTGGGAAGGCAATATTAGGATACCTGCCTGAATTATAATTCTCTTAGTCTACCTTTCCCTGCTTTTGTCCAACAATATAATTTCTTAACAAATTATATACTTAGGCAATATGAGACTAACTTGTTCCCCTTTCCCAATCAGGTCTTGAATATTTGCATCTTTTGGGGTGAAAGCCATGGAGACCTCTCTAATTTTGGTCGTGGGGTCATGAAGATCTTTTGACTTTTGAGGTCATGAGCACCTTTTGAATCACCTTAGATTTTAGGATGCAGTTTGTTTGCAATGCCAGTAGGAGTTTTCGTAGAGTATCTTATTCGTATCGGGAATTAAACCCTTTTATTAACGGCTGGACATCTTAAAGCAATCACCAGTCATTGTTAAAGTAAAGAACAGCTCATTATTTTTCATATCTTAAAAGATTGAACCCTTCACCATGATTAATAAATGATAGTTGTTATCTGCTTTGGTCACAAAAATTCAGGTACAAAAGAAACACTTTGGCAAATTAAAAGTAGAATGGTAGCATGAACACTTGTATCTGCACAGCTAATTAAAAGACTTAACTTATTAGGCCTCGAGGGGGGGAGGAAAAAAAGAAACAAACAAGTATAATTTGCCAGATTAATTTTATGGTCTGTTCTATTTAATCAAACTATACCTTTTAGTGAAAATGACAAATCTCAGTTGTCAGAATGGGGTAGATAAGGAAGATAAAGGTCATATATTTTAATGTCACAGAAGGTCTTATTAAAGGAACCTTAATTACATTAGGTACCTATGAAACATTAATTAAATACTGTCTGAAATAATTAGGTCCAAGTTACTGATGGTTTAATTAAACTCAGTTTCTTATTTTATAAGAAAACTAAAGGTCCAGTATCTCTATCAGCAGCATAATTGATAGTATGTCAAAAAGGCAAAATAGTAACCTTGACCAACCATGGGGAGAGGGTGCTGTGGCTTCCTGGGCCTGGTGTGCTTTGCTGGTTCTCCACCATAGCCCTGCTGCCGTGAACACCTCGTGATGTGTGGGCCTTGGCCACCTCTGAGCTTCTGGACAAGAAAACCTAAGTGCCTTAGACTTGGGGAGATGGATACAAGATAGAACAAATGTACCACCTAGAGCTTGAAAAGTGGATACAAGATAGAACAAATGTACCACCTAGAGCTTGAAAAGTTTAGGCCACATAGGCAGAAAGGTGAGATGCGTTATACACGTGCGTTTTCCTTTTTACGAATCGTGGGGAATTCCCTGGCAATCTAGTGGTTAGGACTCTGTACTTCCACTGCGTGGCAGCTGGGTTCAATCCCTGGTCAGGGAAACTAAGATCCCTCAAGCCTCATGGCATGGCAAAAAACAAACAACAACAAAAAACCAAAACCAAAGAACCAAAAACTCCTGCCTTTTGTCACCTCTGCACATGTATGTTAGAAATGCTAGACACCTTTATGACCACTCACAATCTGCACAGACGATATTGTTGTATTGAAAAAGACTTCCCTAAAGTCCGTTCTCATGTTTATTTAGTATCTTTATACCCTAACATTCATTTTCTTCTTTAGTTGTAAGTCTTTTCTCTGAAGATCATGGGCTTTGGACTTAGACGGCAGAGTTTGAATCTCACAGCTGTGTGACCTTGGAATAGTTAGTTCTTTGACTTTATCTTTTCATCTGTAAAATATTATGTCTGATAATAGCTACTTAACAGAGTTGTTATGAAGATAATACTTTAATGTATATAAAGCATTTAGCCCAAGTGAAAAGTATATGGTGAAGCCTAAACATGATGCAGGACATTCTGTGGTCTACAACAGGGGTCCCCAAACTTTTTGGCACTGGGGACCGGTTTCATGGAAGACAGTTTTCCCACGGACAGGGTAGGGGATTGTTTCAGGTTGATTCAAGCACATTATATTTATTGTGCACTTTATTTCTGTTATTATTACATCAGCTCCATCTCAGATGATCAGGCGGTTGGGAATTTGAGGCCCAAGTTGAATTAGTTAGTTGTAGGTGAATCCAAGGGAAATGCCAATTTAAAAGAACTTTAGAATGTGCCAGAAGGGAAAAAAGAGGATAATGCCAAAGCAAAAAATGAAGTGAGCTTCAGGTCTGATTGTTTTATTTGTTTGGTTTTGCTCCAGCTTTTTGAATCTCAAGCTGACAAGCCAGCTCCCCCTATCGGTGATCTGGGTCGAGGAGAACAGCTGTCATCCAACCCACCGCATGCCAGGACAGCCAGCTCTTCTTTCACTTAGAATGAACCAAAAATGATCAAGATGATAGTCTTATAGTTTGTAAAGTCCATTAACACCGATTACTGTTTACCCTCAAGGGCTCTGTGAGATGCTCTACTCCTAGTAGCCCCAGCAGCCCAGTGTTACACATGGGCACACTGAGTCACAGAGAGGTTAAGACAGATGGGCAGCTCACACTTCGCCCTGGGAATTTCAACTCTATTTACTTTGGTTTCGGTCCCTGACACTACCCTCCCCAAGCTCAGCCCTGTGGCAGGGTGGGGACCCAGGCCTGTGGGCTCAACTTGAAGGCTTGTAAAGGAGAAGGAGGAGGAGGAAGAAGAAGAGGGAGGCGGAGGAAGCAGGGACCAAAACTGAAGGCGGCTGAAAAGCCTAGCATATCAGGCCCTTAACAGAAAGTTTGCTCACCCCTGTTTAGTGCAGTGCTTCTTCAACTTTAATGTGCATATGAATCCCCTGGGGAGCTTTTTCAAATGCAGATTCTGATTCACCAGGTCTGGGGCCTGACCTGAGAGTCTGCATCTAACCAGCTCCCAGGTGATACCCACTGTGGGTCCCCGGAGCACACTTTGCATAGTAAGGGCTGTGCTTCACACCGGCTCCACGCCCCTCCACCCGCTCGCTCCTTGTAGGCGCCTGCGCTATGGCTACCTGTCATTTGTATCCAAAGGAATTTCACTTCTTTTCAGTGTTCAGAGCCTGTGAACTTTCCGCAATTCACCTTTAAAGCGTCCTAGAACTTTTCCCTCCTCCACGGTGATGGCTTCTGCTTGCTGCCTCCGCTGTCTATTCCATTTCTATGCCTGGAGCGGGGTGGGGCGGTAGTGAGGACAGAGAAGCCCAGGACTTAGTCACTGGCCCCCAGGAGTGCCTTGCTGAGGCCCACCCATGCTGCTCCATCTGGGCTCACGTGTTCCCTTTCCTCCTGTCTCTGTACTTTCAAGTCCCACTTTCATGTCAGGGGCTTCCCAGGTGGCACAGAATCCACCTGCCAATGCAGGAAATGCAAGAGACCCTGGTTCGATCCCTGGGTCAGGAAGATCCCCTGGAGAAGAGAATGGCAACCTACTCTAGTATTCTTGCCTGGAGAATCCGTTGGACAGAGGAGCCCGGGAGGCTATAGTCCATGGAGTTGCTGAGTCAGACACGACTGAGCAAACATACACTTCCACCTTGTGTCTCCCGCAAAGACCCTATTTTCCTATCACCTTGGGTTCTCATATCTGCTGTAGACTTGGGGTCCTACCTCCTGTCTCTCCAGCCTCCTGCTTTGGCCTCTCCTCTGATTCCTCTTTCCTGGCCCTTGACTTTCTTCCCTGCCAGGAGCTTTCTCCATTTTCTTTTGCTCAGCTCAGGTACGGCTGTCTAGTCCATTTGCACACAACTTGAGATCAAGCCTCAGGAGTCTGCTTTTATAGGGGGTCTTCCCCTTCTGCAAGATGGCCAGCTCCCTCCTTTGTGAATCTAATCTATCGGATTTATTTAGATGCTAAGCAAAAGGACTATGACTTATTTCATTTCTATTTTGCATAATGTCTTGTTAATAATGAGTGAAAAAAGTGAAAGTGTTAGTTGCTCAGTTGTGTTTGACTCTGCAACCCCATGGACTGTAGCCCGCCAGGTTCCTCTGTCCATGGAATTCTTCAGGCAAGAATCCTGGAGTGGGTAGCCATGCCCTCCTCCAGGGGATCTTCCTGACTCAGGGATCGAACCTGGGTCTCCTGTATTGCAGGCAGATTCTTTACCGTCTGACCCCCAGGGAAGCCCAATAATGAGTACATATTCATAATTCATAATATTTATGACACATCCTCATTGAGTGCAGTCATTGGTACTCAGCAGTCACTCATAGTTCAATGAATGTTGCATTCTTGGCTGGACCCAAGTGCTACTTACTGTCCTTCCTCTTTAGAGAGTGAATTTCTCTGATTATCATCCTACCACTCATCCTCCTACTTTGGTTTGCAGTGTGTGGGGTGACTCACTGTTGCAACCTTCTTTTACTCCAGAAGTCCTGTTATTTTAAGCTGAATGTCTGGCGTGAGTCCAAAAGAGTTAAGTTTCACTTTTTGCTGCTATTTTATTCTTCGGGCTCTCTATCCCCACCTACTGCAAACATCTCTCAGTTGATTCTGTTTTTTGTCCCCTTACAGGCCTTCCCATTGACCATGCTCCCATTTCCAGACTGAATAAAAGAGAATCATGGACTGTGAACACTAGAAGGAACTCATCTGATATGACTATCTCAAACCGAAGCACAGAAAAGGCAAGCTGTTTGCCTAAGGTCACACAGCACATAGTTGGTGGCAGAGCAAGACTAAAATCCTCACATATTTTTCTTTTTATCAACAGATGAAATATGAGGATTTCAGTCTTCCTAAATCGGTTGCCTCATACGCATGCATGCTAAGTCGCTTCAGTCGTGTCTGACTCTCTGACCCTATGGACTGTGGCCCACTAGGCTCTGTCCATGAGATTCTCCAGGCAAGAATACTGGAGTGGGTTGCCCTGCCCTCCTCCAGGGGATCTTCCTGACCCAGGACTTCCAGTTTAAAAATCATCCACATCTCTATTTCTGCTTTGCAAATAAGTTCATCTGTATCATTTGAGGGGATATATGTAGAGGTATAGCTGATTCACTTTGCTGTACAGTAGAAATTAACACACATTGTAAAGCAACCACACTCCAGTAAATATTAATTAAAAATAAAAGTAAATAAGGCTGAACCAGAAAAAAATCATTGATGTACTAGAAAAATAATGTGAATGCCTGCATTCTTTTAAATTCACTATACATATGACTATTATTTACTAACAGAACAGTGCTGTGCTTAGACGTTCAGTCATGTCTGACTCTTTGTGACCCTATGGACTGTAGCCTGCCAGGCTCCTCTGTCCATGTAATTCTCCAGGCAAGAATACTGGAGTGGGTTGCCCTGCCCTCCTCCATGGGATCTTCCCAGCCCAGGGACCGAACCCAGGTCTCCCACATTGCAGGCAGAGTCTTTACCATCTGAGACACCAGGGAAGCCAGTAGTAATCTTTATTTTGGGCTTTCCTAGGTGGCACTAGCGGTAAAGAATATGCCTGCCAATGCAGGAGATGCAAGACATGCGGGTTCGATCCTTGGGTTAGGAAGATTCTCTGGAGGAGGGCATGGCAGCCCACTCCAGTATTCTTACCTGGGAAATCCCAGGGACAGAGGAGACTGGCCAGCTACAGTCCATGGGGTCGCAAAGAGTCAGACACGACTGAACACGCAGGCATGCAATCTTTATTTTCCCATTTTTCAAGACACTTATGAGCCAACATTAACTTTTGTGGCTTTCTACTAATTCCCCAGCTAACCTTTCACACATGTATTTTTTAAAATAGCATTCTTTTTGGAAAAAAGGAAGTTTCTAGCATATTTGCCTTTCTGACTCTCGCTAGTAGCATACTTAAATGCAAAATCCAAGAACTTCTTACCATGAAACCTGCAAACCTAAGAAAACCTCAGGAGGATGATAAACCTAAACCTGGGAAAGCAAAAAAAAAAAAAAAAAGGGAAAGCCAGCCAGGCTGTCATCCACTAATTTGTTTGTTTGCAAAGTCTAATGTATCTCACATATTTGTTGGAAAGCCAAATACATGCCAACCAAAATATTATTTTGGAGTGCTGCTCCTCAGAAACTGGAAGTGATTGTAAAGCCCTTTGTACATCTTTTTCCTGTGTCCATCATGAAGCATGTGCACGCCGAGACCTTGACAAGGTTCTGGGTTTGAGACAATGGGACCACAGCAGATACATGAATGGACTTAGGAGTCTGGATGGCTCCATCACCAAGTTAACACACTGTGGGATATCTCGCTCCTTTCCCCATTCCCAGCTAGAATCCCCTAGATTTCAGGATGTGGCTTTATTCACAGAGAAGCAGTTTGTAAGAAGAGGTCTTCCCTCACATCTTCCCGCCCTCATTCTTCTTCCACGCACCTCATCCTACTGGGGCCCTTGTTTTCTTTCTCTTTTTCTCAAGTTACTTATCAACGTGTTTTTTGGTTTTTTGCCCAGAATGACTTGGGACCTGTGTCTCTGCCCTTATGCAATGCATTCAGATTCAGGGAAGACTTGGTGTCATCTTTTCTAAGCCAGTCAACCCAGGAAGCAAGCCGGTCACACAGGCTGAGTTAGCCATGGCGGTTCCCAAAGCTTTCCCCAGGAATTATCCTTTGGGGGTTTCAGTGCTAAGATATGCAATCTCAAAGTGTGATTTATCTTGATAGGAAACACAGAACAGTTTGTCAAACAGTATATTTCTTTCGTTGGAAGAAACATAAATCTTAGTTATCTGGGATCAGTGGCCTGGCCCCTGCTGGGACCCTTGTTTACCTGAGGACAGAAAAAAATAAATAAATAAATAAAAGCTCTTTCAAAGCTTAGGAGCCCCCTGCAAAGGCAGGAAATTACATGCTGCACCTCCTAGAGAACCCTCCAGAGGAGCACCAGCCAGCAATGGGGAAGAAAGGCCATTCCAAATCATCATATTCATTTTTCATTCTAGCCTGGCCAAAAGAAAAACAAACCAAGGTGGGGCAAGCCTCTTGTAAATATGCCCTTATTATAGAGCCTGAACTCTTAGCACAGCAGGCAGGTAGACGGATGGGCTTTCACTGCTTGGTGTTGGAAAGCCCTCCTGGAGGGCCACTCCAGGGCCCGTCAGGGGTCCCGGGAGATGAGCATCCAGCCTGGCAGCCCCACGAGATGGCTGGACTTCACACTTTCCTCCTAAGAGCACTTACCTGCTGTCCTGCCCACTTTGCCATAAAGATCTTTCCTAAAAAGAGAGTGGCCAATGAATTATGGAGCAGGAATGTAATAACGAAGGCAGAAATGTGTCCTGTTATCAGTCACACACATTCAAGCCCAGCCCCGGGCAGCACAGTAGACGGTGACTATAAGCTCTGGGATCTTCTCTTTCAACCAAGATTGCTTCATACAAAAGTTGACAATGCTCGCCTGAAAGCCATTATGGATATTCAACACCTTTTAAAATAGCTGAACAGAGTAGACAATAAGGCATGACAGAAAACTTGGACAGGAGGCTGGCTTGGAGTCTGGCTTAAGAAAGAAACATGCTATTAAAAATAGGCAACAAACACACATTGATGAATGTTTAATTTATTTGAAAATAAGAATCAACTTGGCCTTTCATTTCTTTTCCTCCTCTAAAGCGACAAAGACAAGCAGAACACAATTTCGGTTGCTTGTTGGGGTATATCCGCCGTCTTCCTTTTTCGCTTGGAAATTCTTCTGCGTGGTGACTCAATGATCCTCACTTACTATTTGATGAGGCGGGGAAGGGGGCTAAAAGACTCCTTGAATGGCCTTTCAGAAAGGAAGTGGAGCACCTAAAGGTGTCCTGGAGCCATCATAAAATCATCCATTCTAACTTCACTTCATTCATCCAGCAAATCTTTGTTGAGCAGCCACAGTGCACCACGGGTATACAACAGTGAACAAGGTAACACTGTCTCTGCCAGGGTCAGCATTCATCCCTGTTTGCCCAACACTGTCCTGGTTTTGGGGCTTCCCAGTGGTGCTAGTGGTAAAGAATCCACCTGCCAATGCAGGAGATGTGGGTTCCATCCCCGGGTCAGGGGAAGATCCCTTGAAGGACGAAATGGCAGCCTACTCCAGTATTCTTGCCTGGAAATTCCCATGGACAGAGGAGCCATGGTGGGCTATGGTTCATAGGGTTGCATAGAGTCGGACACGACTGAAGTAACTATGCACTCATGCACATCCTGGTTTTTAGTCCCGGACATCCATGAATTCACCCAAGGTAGGTGGGTGAATTCTGGAGGCCTGAGTCCTGCTACCAGGCCTGCTCCTTACCAGCTAGCTGATCTCAATGAGGACACTTTACTGAGTCTTAGTTTTCTCCTATAAACAGAAAAAATAATATCTATCTCCAAGAGTTATTTTAAGATGAAATGAAGCGTGGTTACTGATTCTGTAGAAATTGCCTGCGTTGACAGCTTTTCACCAACAATGGAAGATGGGAATGTAGGTATAGATGTGCCATTGGGCCTGGAAATAGCAAAGGCTCCCTGCTGTGCTGAACCGGAGTGGGTCCTACTAGAGATCTGGTGGAAATATCTAGTTTCTGGTGTTTAGATGGGGTAGGGTCTGAGGTCCACAATGCTTTGTTGGAGAAAGGGACCAACCCCCAGGGAGAAGACCAACTGGTAGCTTAACCACTCTCTGCTGGCAAGTGCAAAGAAAAAAGCAAGTACTTGTCCTCCAAGTGGGGATTTGGACTCAAGATGAAAGCATTGAAGTGAAAGGGGGACACATCTAATCCTACATTAGTCCTCTCTGCTGTGGGGGTGATTTTTACCTTTCTTTTTCAGGAGTCTCATAAAGACTCCTTTTTATCTTTGCCAAGCTCTCTCGCTCCCTTATCTGTACTTTATAATCTTACCTAACATTCCATGAGCATCTACTAGGCACATGGCATGTACCAGGGGGTGGACTGCTCAGAGGAAGCAGATCTTGTCCCTGTCCTCAAAAAAACTGTCAGTCTAGTCAGAAATACACACACACATGCACAGGCATGCACACACACACTCAGATTTTTTTTTAAGTTTTTGATTCCTTCCTTTTTTTAACTGCTTTATCTTTTTGGAAAGTAGCTTAAAGGGCTTCATTTCTTCCATGCTTCAAGTGTCCCCCCTTCTGCAAGTCAATGGATGTTACTTTCCATATCATGCCTCCCATCTTGTCAGGAAGGACTCACTTCACAGGCACCACTGGTGATGGTTCTCCAGGCATTATGTTGCAAACTAATGTGACTTTTATGATTGAATTTCATTTAGTTCAGTTCAGTCGCTCAGTCTGACTTTTCAACCCCATGGAATGCAGCACGCCAGGCTTTCCTGTCCATCACCAATTCCCAGAGCCTACTCAAACTCATGTCCATTGCATTGGTGATGCCATCAAACCATCTCATCTTCTGTCATCCCCTTCTCCTCCCGCCTCCAATCTTTCCCAGCCTCAGGGTCTTTTCCAATGAGTTGGTTCTTTGCATCAGGTGACCAAAGTATTGGAGTTTCAGCTTCAGCATCAGTCCTTCCAATGAATATTCAAGACTGATTTCCTTTAGCATGGACTGGTTGGATCTCCTTTCAGTCCAAGGGACTCTCAAAAGTCTTCTCCAACACCACAGTTGAAAAGCATCAATTCTTGAACTTCATTAGCCCACACTAATACTGTAGGCTGTCTTATCATTACTTGGTAATACTGCCATTTTTAAGGCTTGTCAGTGGAGAAAACTCTCGATCCCCACTCCTATCATACAAAGAGTGGAGGCATATTTCCTGCTTGCTTTGAATTGTTTGCAACAGGTAACCTCCTACCCTCTCATCAGCAAGCTGCTTGGATCTGTATGGTGATGAAAAAGTACAATGTCAGCAATCTTGGCAGCACGCCTTTCATTAATTCAGCCTATTTGTTGACCTCCTTTGTTGATGGGTCCCGTGTTCAGCAAGGTGAGGGCTACAAAGGGAGGAGGAAAGGACAGAATTTTAAGAACCAGCCAGAGAATTGGGGTTAATGTTGTGATCAGAGACCAGGATGGCACAGCTCTTCTGCCCTTCATCACATCTACATATTTGCTGAGCACATCGGGCAGTGTCAGGGACTTTTCCTGTGTTGGTCAATTTTACACAGTCCTAAAGAAGTGTAAGATCAAATCCTGCTCTAAAGGACCTTATGATTGTGGGCCAACAATGTGTGTGTGTGCTCAGTTGTGTCCACCGCTTTGAGACCCCATGGACTATAACCTGCCAGGCTACTCTGTCCATGAGTTTTTACAGGCAAAGATACTGGAGTGGGGTGCCATTTCCTACTCCAGGGCATTTTCCTGACTCAGGGATTGAACCCACAGCTCTTGTGTCTCCTGCATTGGCAGGCAGATTCTTTACCACTGTGCCACCTGGGAAAATGGATCTGCAAAAAAAAAAAAAAAAACACACACAACATAGCATGTCAAGGAGGCTCTGTGAGGCATGGACTAGGAGGTGATATAGGGTTCTGAAGAAGCAGGGAAGCATGGAGATGGTCTTCATGGAGGCAACTGCTCAGTGGTGGAAGCAGGCATGGTCTCTACAGATCACTGAGTAGTCTTCTTACTATTAATAGAAAACCAGTGATCTTTCTTCACCCTCATTTCTTCAGAAAAGCCATATTGAGTCATTATCAGCCGTGCACTGATCATTATGGGCAGCTTGTGAACCAGTGTCCATCCTTTGGTGTTTTTCTGCCTCATTGCTCACCATAATCTCCATGTCAACTATACTTCACATACAGGTTCTGGAAGTTCTTTTACAACTTTTGATTATACCTGCTTCCATAGAATTTCATCATTATAGAATGGTCATAATTTGAATTTTCTTGTGTGTGTTTTTTTCCTTCTAAACATCCCATAAACTGGTAGCAGTTAAGGGCAAAGGCAGAGGTACAAGGGAAAATTATCTTCTTGATCACTTCTTCTATCACGTAATAACTGGAACATCACTGCTATCTTATCTATCATGTCCTAGGTACCTTATACACATCATTCCTAATTTTTACACAGTCCTTCTAAGTTAGGTATTATTGCCTGTATCTTATAGATGAAGAAACCAAGGCACAAAGAGGTTATTAACTTCCCTGGGGTCATCCAGCTAGTAGAAGCTTTATGAGCACAAACACTACTGATATACACTATTAGCAAAGTTCATGGAACAGATTCTCTTGGTGTGAAGGAGGCTGGTCCTACCAATTTTATCTTGGCCAGCATAGACTGTCTAAGTCTACACTTTTGTACATCTGCAGTGAGAAAACCTGGCTATTTTCCACTTTGGGGTTCAACTTTTCAAATTCCTTGGTAGCAGGTGGTTTATTCTACTACTAGTTTGAATGTGCTCTCTTAGGGAAAATTGTGTTTTGTCTTAAATCCCTAAGTTGGCTACCCATGGGGTTCAGCTGCACTTCATTTCTCCTGCAGGAGCTGCATCCTGCCCACAAGTTCTGTGGCAAAGCCAGGGCTTGGGACTTTACAGCCCCTGTGTGCACCCCACAGTCTTGTGTCTAAACCAGGAGACTCTCAAATGTCCCACTTCAGTCCTAACTCCAGGCTAGGAAGGCAGATAGCTGGACCTTTTAGAATGTCTCCACACACAGCTTAGAATTCACAGCTGTGAATCAAAGTTCAAAAAGGACGTTCTTCTCCTTTCTCCACTCTTTAGTTAAGTATGAGTCTCAGCTCAACCCTTTAGTTGGACCCTGCACTGTGGGCCAACGTGGAAGACAGCCCATGTGTCTACAGGGGCTGAAAACATTCTCCTAAGCTGCTATTTTTTGACTTGAGATAACTGCATTCTTTAAGGCTGCCTCGGGGAAAGAAAATAGAAAGGGGGATGTACGTGCCTGCATTTTTCTGTTGGTTCAGAAAAGTACCTGCAGCGGATAATGTTGGAACATTGGAGACATTTCCTGTTTATTATGCTGGGGAGAGGGGTGGCCCAAAAAGAAGAGGAGGAAAAAAGCATTTTGTGGCTACATTCACCTTCTCAAAGTGCTTGAGAGTAGGTGAGAAATGTGGAGGAGAGGCCTCTTGGCATTGGGGTCGGGGGGCCACCATTGTGAGGGAGCAGTACCAGACTGCATCAGGGGCTTCAGACACAGGCCACGCATACAATCTGGTTGGAGAAGGAGGCGGGCTGTGTTCATTCACAGGCCCATATTTAACCCTTTCTCAGCTCCTACTGTCTCAGTAATTGCTTTCCTTTTTTTTCTCTTCCACCTGTTCACAATGTGGTGGCAGGAATTTTTAATACAATTTCAGAATGACCCTGAGATTGTATGGGGTCTGGCGTCACCTCGTGAAGCTAAGAGGAGACTGCCTGTCTTCTGGGGAATTCCCAGGAATTGATTTATCTTAATGAGATGTAGATAGGTGTATTGCTCACACGTGACCCTGTTGTATATTTTTTTTCCCCATCCCCTCTGGGATGAACAATGAATAATCAAGGCAGTGAATAATTAAGATGGAATCTCTCATGTTCCCTTTGGAATTCAAAAATAAGGACCTTTTTTTTTTCCCCCAGTTGGGATTGTTCCTGAGACTTGGCCTAGCCTATCTACTACTAATCTTCGCCTTATATGTAATGAGATAAGAATTGGACCAAACTCACAATTACTTCATTCAATGATTTTTTTTTTCTTAGTCCCTACTATCCCTGGTGGCTCAGATGGTAAAGAATCTGCCTGCAGTGTAGGAGAGCTGGGTTCGATCCCTGGGTTGGGAAGATCCCCTGGAGGAGAGCATGGCAACCCACTCCAGTATTATTGCCTGGAGAATCCTCATGGACAGAGGAGGAGCCTGGTGGGCTACACTCCATGGGGTCGCAAAGAGTCGAATACAACTGAGCGACTAAGCACAGCACACATGTGCTAGGCATGTTCCTAAGGGCTGGGGTACAATAGTGAACAAAACAGTTAACAATTCTAGTCCTTGATGACCTTATACTCTAGTTGGGCTGCTGATGCTGCTAAGTCACTTCAGTCGTGTCCGACTCTGTGTGACCCTCTGGGTGGCAGCCCACCAAGCTCCCCTGTCCCTGGGATTCTCCAGGCAAGAATACTGGAGTGGGTTGCCATTTCCTTCTCCAATGCATGAAAGTGAAAAGTGAAAGTGAAGTCGCTCAGTCGTGTCTGACTCCTAGCGACCCCATGGACTGCAGCCTACCAGGCTCCTCCATCCATGGGATTTTCCAGGCAAGAGTACTGGAGTGGGGTGCCATTGCCTTCTCCACTAGTTGGGCAGAGACAGACAATAAACATTAGTTTAAATATATCAGTAAAATGTATGTGGTTCCCTTTCATACCAGCCTGAAGGTACAAAGATATACTCAATACTAGCATCGAGTCCTCTGGACCTTGCCTCTGCCACCTAGCATGGGGAAACGCCTGGGTGCCCCTCCCTACTTGGGTGCCTTTTGTTCCTTAGCAGACCACTACTTTAAAAAAATTTTTTTTAATTGGAGTATAATTGCTTTCCAATGTTGTATTTCTGCTGTACAACAAAATGAATCAGCTATATATATATATATATATATATATATATATATATATATATATATATATAACTGCTGTAGAACCATAATTTTTGTCTGTACACTAGGCTGATCTTTCATGTCTTCCTAGATTGGGGGAGGGACTTTTTTTTTTTTTTTTGCAGCCAGCTGAGGCCTTGTTTCCTCAGTCAGGTGTAGAGCTTTCTTACCCTCTCCCTATCTTTTTGTGGCACCTTTTGATTTTTTCCCCTCTGGCCAGATTGCCACTTCTCCCTTCATCCCAGATTCAATCTCCATCTGTCTGTGATATATTGCAATAGTATGGCTGGTGTTCCCAATCAGGCTCCTTTATAATTATAGGTCAATATCCATTAACTTTTGTTGGCTCTTTTAAACCTCACTCATATTTTCTCAAAATAAAAGATAGTGTATGTTCACGAATAGAATCAGATAAATACAAACTAACTGATATTATTAACACCCAGAAATACCTTAATGAAGCGTCTTTTTTTCCCAACCAGGGATTGAACCAGTGGCCCTTACAGTGGAAGTGCAGAGTCCTAACCACTGGACCACCTGGGAAGTCCCTGTCTTGACATTCTTAAGTTTTGAACAAGGGGCCTCACATTTCCATTTTGCACTGAGTCCTGCTTCCTTGTAACATTGCTGGTATGTCTCTTTCTTGTCTTTGCTCTATCCATGTGCTGGCTTTAAAAATAGTTGCGATTATACCATTTATATATTTCTGAATCCTACTTTTTCCCCTTAACATAATCTGTGAATGTTCTTATTTCATCAGCTATTATTTGAAAGCATTTTCAATTGATGAATGATATTTTATTACTTATTTAACTATTTTTCTATTCAACTTCTGCCTTATTGGTTGACTTGAGATCTTCTTTCATAGGTCAGTGGTAGAACTTTATTGTGCCAAACAAATATGAGAAATTCCTATGTGTCTATGATCTCTCAGGTGTTTTTGAAAAGAGTTATTAGTGATCCCTCAGGGATGGGATTCAATTTGTTCTCCAGGTTTTCCATGTTTTCCGACATTATCCAGGAACCGGGGCACCAGACTTCCTGTGCTGGCATCACAGAGGATTTGTTCCATCAGCCTGGGTGATGATTTGGTGCAGAAAGTTGATGCCTGGAACTTTACACCTCAGATCTTGGTTATTAGTTGTCATGCCTGACCCCTCCCCTCAACTCCCAACACAGTTCTTCTGGTGCCTTTGGAATTCAAATAAGTCCTAGAACTGGGCAGGCCTCTAGAAACTGTTGGAAATCCCTCACCCTGTAAGTGAAGAATCTCTAGCCCAGAAGATAAAGGTTCAAAAACTGTCTCTAACCATAGAGTCTGAGATGAGATTTAAGCCTGGTTCTCCATCCATTGATGGTTTTTATTTTCTTTTAATTAATTAATTTAGTTTAATTGGAGACTAATTACTTTACAATATTGTAGTGGTTTTTGCCATACATTGACATGAATCAGCCATGGGTGTACATGTGTTCCCCATCCTGAACCCCCTGCCCACCTCCCTCCCGCATTGATGGTTTTTCTTCATCGGTATTCAGCAATGTTCAGTTGTCAAAGAGAGGGATGTACTGCCTTTCTTTTTGCTCAAATTTAGTCCCTTTTTATTTTTTTAGATTAATTTTTATTGGAGTATAGTTGCTTTAACATGTTGATTTAGTTGCTACACAATGTTGATTTAGTTGCTACTGTACAGCAAAGTGAGTCACCTATACATATATCCCCTCCCTTTTGGAATTCTTAACGTTTAGGTCACCACAGAGTATTGAGCAGAGTTCCCGGTGCTGTACAATGTGTTCTCATTAGTTATCTATTTTATACATACTAACCCTTCCTGAATTAACCTAAGAGCTTCTCGAAGGTGGTAGATCTGTAAGTACTTAGCAAATGATGGTGTTTTGAAGGTGTATTTATGCCCTTGTTCTTTGTCCCCAGTAGTGGGGAATCCAGGGGTAGGGTGAGGACAGGCAGGACAGCTGTTATATTCCCTCCTCTTGAAGCAGGTTGCCGCATCCTTTGTGAAGGACAGTGCTCCCAGAATACCTGACAGACACTTGGGACAGGGAAAAGGAGTCCATCATTCATTGGGCATTAAGATGCTCCAAAACGGGTTTCAGCTGCTAAAGATAGGAAAAAGGTTAAAAAAAAAAAAAGATCGTTCTTGGCTTTGAGTATTAGGACAACTGGTTGTTTTGTTTTGTTTTTCCTGCTCTTTGAAATCCCACATTATTATAATGAACTTTCTCATTTTTATAGAGGAAGAGATGTTTTAAGGGGAAAAAAAGGCAAGTATGTTTGAATGGTTTTGTTTTCTCAGTAGGAATGGAAATGATGGCTGGGCAAATTGCTTCCTTGACTTGTAGTCCTAGTCAGTCTCTCTGGCCTCCACAGCTCATGGGCACAGAGAAGAATGACTATTAAATTAAAGCAGTGGCATATAAAATACTGTCCCCTCTCTAAAGCATTCTTAATCCCCCCCAAAACCATTTTGTTGCACTGATTCAGCTGGATGCTAGAAAAAAGGCAATTCATTTCCCCTCAATATTTGAGTCTATGGGGCTGTGGCTTTTTCTTCTGTGCCCATAGTCATGTGAGAGGCCAGGCATGACAGTGGTACTTGGAACACTGCTAGGTAGATTCTACTGGAAGTTGAGGTTTAGGTGAGCTGAGTGTGCAGGCCAACCTCAAAAGAATTTGCTGACATTGAACCAAGCCTGACTACCTGGTGTGAATGAAGCAGTAGAACAGGAGTGAGGAGGTGGCCAAGAGCCAAGCAGAGCATGGCATCAGAAAAGCATGGTGACAGCTGCAAGAAGACCGGCTGCCAACATATAAATGAGACCTAGTCTCCAGGCTGGGGTTTGAGGGAAGCCATCTCTTTGTGCAGGAAGAGACCACTGGGGCCCTGCCTGGGTTTCCTGGCTTCCAGACTGAAGTTGTAAGCAGGTCAAGATTGAGACTAAGACCAGGGTTTCAGAACAGAGGTCCAGCAACAGGATCCATAGCAGGAATTGGAGGTCTCATGTTGACAGTAAGGGGTTTCCCAGTTGGTGCAGTGGTAAAGAATCCACCTGCCAGTGCAGGAGACCCAGAAGACGTGGGTTCCATCCTGGGTCGGGAAGATCCCCTGGAGAAGGAAATGGCAACCCACTGCAGTATTCCTGCCTGGGAAGTCCCGTGGGCAGAGGAGCCTGGCAGGCTACAGTTCATAGGGTCGCAAAAAGTTGGACACAACTGAGCCACTGAGCATGCACGTTGACAGTAAGACAGAGCAAAAGCTGACCTGATGCCAAGTCCCCCAGAGATTAAGTAGCATGCCTGAGGCCACAGTGCCTAGGGGCTGTGACGCTGGGCTAGAGCTTTGAGCAGAGGTGAGTCTGCATGTTGGACAGTGGTTTGGGGAGGGGGCTGTGTGGGCAGAACCCAGGGCAAGTGGTTATATGTTTCTAAAGGTTTGAGAGAGATCTGAACTCGCTTGATGATAGGAATTCACTCTGGTCTTGAGAAGAGTTAGTTCTATTTCAGAAAATAATTCATCTTTGCATCAATCATTTGACATATTTACACACAAATACGTAATTGTATTATCTCTTGGTGTTTATAGCCAATGCTTAAATTCTCTAATTAGAACCTAAGCTCCTCTCTGTGCAGAGCACATATTCATCTGAGGGTGAGTTTGCTAGGCCACGTGGCCACATAGAATTAAATACTATTTTATTGCAGTCTATAGAATAATAGGTTGGCCCAATATTAAAGGTTTTCTCTGGCTCCTTCAATAGGCTCTCAATTCACAAATTCAAGGTAAACCTGTTTTCTTCAGCATAAAGCTTTACTCTTTGTTAGGCTTTAATAGACCAATGTGACCCTGAACTGGCAGACTCTAAGTTTGCTTTTTCCATGCTACTGGCTGAGTTAGCCATGGTGGAGGGAGATGTCAGGGGCGGGGGTGGCAGGAAAAAGAGGGAGGGAAAGCAGGAAAGAGGTACTGTGATTCTGATAAAAAATGATTATGTGCGATGAAAGAGTTTTTCATACCTGAATTTATCCAGCCTATATTAGGGCAGTAGTCCAGGTGAGCAGGGTAAGACTCACAGTCTGGGATCTGATTGCCAACTCATCCCCTCCCCCCACCGCTCTGAATGGAAAATGCCAAAGGAAGGTAGGCTGTGAGGGCTTCTGCCTCGTCAGCAGCTACCCACAGTCAGTTATCACTTAACATGGCACAGAAAGAGCTTAGAGTCCCTCTGGAGAATGGAATCTTTTATGACCATCTGTTTATCCAAGTCAAGCAATGAAAAAAAGTACAGAAAGTTTACGAGTTCAATGACAATGTCCCTGGGAAGAGAAAACATTTAAGCACTAGGGTAAGGATGTTTGGTGCTGTCGCGTTCAAGCTGTGCAATTTAAGGCAGTTTTGTGACATCTCTGGGCCTTAGTTTTAGTAGAATGTCGCTTAGGATAATTGGCTCACCATGAGTTTGATGAGAAGACAGAAAGAACAAGACAGCCCAGCACCAAGCACACAGTAGGCACTCAGCAATTAATTTCCTGTTTGCAATGCAGGCATGGAGTGAAGCTTTGGCCCTCAGACAGTTTCCGTTCTTATACTGCAGTGGCTCAGAGGTTAAAGCGTCTGCCTCCAATGCGGGAGACGTGGGTTCGATCCCTGGGTCGGGAAGATCCCCTGGAGAAGGAAATGGCAACCCACTCCAGTATTCTTGTCTGGAGAATCCCATGGACGGAGGAGCCTGGTAGGCTACAGTCCACAGGGTCGCAAAGAGTCGGACACAACTGAGCGACTTCACCTTCACCTTCACCGCAGTGGCAGGACCAGGTGGGACTTGATCTTAGAAAATGCATGTGCAGAGCTGAGTAGGACAAAAGCCTGCTTTCTGCTTCTGCTTCAAGATGACCAGGTTCCATGTGGCTTCACCTGCTGTGCACTGTTCTAATTGCAATCAGAACAGATCTCATTAGAGTTACAATGGCCCAGGAAAATGAAGAATGGTTACCATGGTCCACTCCCCGGGCCTCCCAGCCACGTGGTCAGAGAAGCAGAGCCGAAAATGTTTCTTGTAATTACAGTGTCCTACATGGCACCCCAAGGAAGTTGGGAGCTTCATAAATAGCCTTTGAGAATTTTTCTTTCTATCTGGGAAGTGTTTATTACAAATAGGTGGGGGTCTGCTTCAAGGACAATGTATATACACCCCCCCACCGCCTCCTTGAAACACACATGAACTTGGTGTAAGAGGCCAGTGTGGACAGGAGTAAGGAACCGTGGCTGCGTACAAGTTCCTGGTTGAAATAAAGGAGTTAGCATTTCTATGTGATGGGTTCATAGCAGTGTTTGGCACACAGTATGCCATCAGGTTTTACTAAATGATTAAAAAAGAAACCCAAGTCTACTTTGTATGTGAATAGATAATGAATGTGTGCTTTCTTACTTCTGGGGTGGGTAGGGTGGGATAACACACCATAGTGTACCTTGGGGAGCTAATCTAACTTTGGAAAGGACAAAATGGGTGTGGGTCATTTGCCTTTGTATGATTTTGGGTGGTTTTCTGGGCCACATACCTGCAATGTGGGTATCTACAACCCAGTAAAAGTGGGGCCTTTTGGCTAGGGGCTGTGGATTTTTCCTGAATAACAGCTAAGGCGAAGGAACCAAGCCCATGACTTAGTTGGTCAGAACCTTTTCTGGAAAAGCAACAATAAACTCACAAAGCAATAACACAATGTGACTTATTATTTAGACTTCAGATATGCTGCATGTATTTATTTTTTGCCACACTGTGGGACCTTAGTTTCCCAACCAGGATTGAACCTGCACCCCCTGAAGTGGCACCAAAGATACGCTTTAAGCAAGCTTTCATATCAGGTGTGTGTATTTAACGAAAAGACAGACTGTAGAGATGTACATGCATCTACATTTTTAGTCTGTCTCTATAGTCTATCTATCAAAGTAAATCACTTAGATGGTTTAACTATGAGCATTTGGAAATTTTTTCTTGTCTAAGTGGTGTTCCTTACTGGGATGAACTAAAAAATGTCCTGCAGTCACCCTGAACTTTCATTAGAGGCTAAAATCTTGTGCTGCTGTGCTCAGCTCTTGTTCAGTCTCCATTCGGGGTGTTAATCACTGCTTGAGCATTAGAAGCCCTTGTGGTACCTCTGCCTGGCTTTACTTTCCAGAGAAAAGGCCTTAATTTGCTTGCTCAGCTCTTTCCTTTCACTCTTAATGCTGCCTGTGCTTGCCGTCTCCTCCTCCTGTGTTTCATTTTTGTTCCAGGAAGAGATGACTTTTCATTTCTCTCTGGGTAGTGGTGTCCTGGATGGGCCTATCTACATGCATGCAGAGCTCTGGAATTCTGTGATGTGGATGTGATTCCTAGGGTCCTTTTTGAGGAGAACCCCTGAGCTTTCAGGGAGAAGCAACATGGTGATCCAAGGACACTAAGATTAATACCTCCATTCCTCTTGCCATGCACAAAGGAGGGGTGGGAACCAGTCAAGGGTTCTTCAGGAAGTCAGACAGAGAGGAGAGAATTTGAAGGGCCCCAGAGCCATTCAGTGCCCTGGCAGAGAGCTGACCAGTAGAGATGCCCTAGTCTATGAGGAGGTACGAAGAGGTAGACATTCCTATCCTGGCTTTGTGGCATCACCTCCTCCTTGACATATAGAATTGTCCATTTGAACCAGCATTAGAGAGGCTGTGGCCATTTCTGAGCCAGCCCTCTGGAGGTCAGTTGAGACAGCTGTAATACCAGAAAGGAGAAAATCGGCTTCCTTATGGAACAAGAAGAGAGAGAACCCTTGGTGGATAACTGTGCGGTTCCCAAGGTAGCAGAAGCTGAGTCTGTGATGGTTGTAGTAATATGGCATCAGGGCTAGGAAGCAGACCACTGGCCATCTGAAACCTGAACCAAGAACAGCTACACGGTCCAGAGGGCAGTGTTTAAGGAGGTGCTGGAGTAGAAGAGCTGCTAGGATTACTCAGCTGGTTTGGTGACAGCCTGATCCATCCATTATAATCTTCCCTAACAAAGAATTAAGCAGCTAAACAAAGATCTAAGGAAAGATTTAAGTAGCCAAAGATAATCTTTACTGAGGAGTGGGTTAACTCATTTCTTTAAAAGTAAGTTCTACCAGGGAAAGATGGTACCCCGGCATGGGTAGCCACTGGGCTAACACTAGGGACACGTTAAAAAAACCCACGGTTATAATATCATTTCATGTATACTATAGAATAATACTTCTTTAATATTAAATACTCCATGTTCACATTTCCCTGATTGTATAAAAAATGTTTTGTTTTTGCATTTGCTTTCTTAGAAGCTGTATCCAAACTACATTGCATTTGATTGCTATGTCTCTTAAATCTCTCTCTTCTTTTTTTATTATAATAGCACCTCCCCCTCCACACACATTCTGTTTTTTCTTAATGACATTTTTTGTTGAAGAAACTAGTTTATTTTTTCTTTAGAATTTCCAGCATATTGGATTTGGCTGATCTGTTGGTGTCATGTAATATCTCCTCCATATCCCATATTTCCTGTAATTAGATAGTTAGCATAGAGCCTTGATTAGATTATTACTTATTTTTATCATTTAGCAAAATTACTTCATATGTGTTACTGTGTATTTCCTATAATTATCAGGAGACACATATTGTTTGGTTGTCCAGCTTTTAGTGATATTCAGATTCATCAGTGATGGAAAAGGCTTAAGAAAGTGTAAAGAAAATGTTAGTAATATAAATAAATTTTAAAGTATATTAGGTCTGTAGATGTTACATTGTGAATAACACAAAAGTTTGAGGAAGTATTCCTCCAATATTTGATTCAGCAAAGAAGTTGCTCAGATCACTAGCAAACACACCTACATCTTCATTGCTTCACTTTTGCCTTCTTCCTAATGCCTGTTCAGTCGCTCAGTCATGTCTAATGCTCTGCAACCCCATGGACTGTAGCCCTCCAAACTCCTCTGTTCATGGGATTCTCCAAGCAAGAATACTGGAGTAGGTTGCCATTTCCTACTGCAGGTAATCTTCCTGACCTAGGGGTCAAACCCATGTCTCTTGCATTGCAGGTGGACTTTTTACCACTGAGTCATTGGGGAAGCCCTTGCTGTCTTCCTAATATGCACTAAAATATCAACCAACATTCATATCAGATCTGCACTCCTTCTTGGATTGCATCCACAGGAAAACACTTTGGCAAAAATCAACAAAAGCATTCTATGAAAATCAATTAATTCTATGGAAGTTACAATAAATGTGTTGTTTATGATTATTTATGAATTATATGCTATATGCCTAGATATTAATAAAGTTCATAGTAAACTATATATAATGTATACACAAAAACATATATACTATATATATATATATATACTTGTATATATATGGTAAAGCTATATATTTTTTCTTTCTGCAGAGCTGGTTGTTAAGTATTTGTAAGCACACTATAGGTCTACATGTTAAGATCCCACCAGAAAATATATAAATAGTTGAATTTTCCTTATTTCTGCCAACAATTGGCAGCATCCAGTTTCCTAATTTTTGTCAAGTAATAGATATAAAGTGATACCTCAATGTTTCTTTAGTTTGCATTTTTTAAAATCACCAATCTGTTTGAGCTTTCCTTTATATATTTGTTAGCCTTTTGGATAGATAGATAGATAGAGCCAGATTCTGACCTTTCTCTTGTTTCATTGATTAATTCATATAGTCTTGTTGAAAGTATCATATTATTTTAAACATTTCATGATTAAGAGAAATATCAAACATAAACAAAACTAGACTGATTAATATAATGAACTACCATGTAATCATTGCCAAACCTCCATAATCATAAACTCACAGTCATTTAAAATCTATATTCCACTCACTCTCCACACCTTCTGTATTATTTTAAAGACAAAGACATGCCATTTTATGTGTAAATATTTCAGTATGTGTCTTTAAAAGATACAGAATTAAAGTAAAAACAATCTGAATACAATTATGACAAGAAGAAAAGAACAATAACTAATTGACATGATCAGATATCTAATCAGCGTTTAAATTTCTAATTGTTTCATAAATGTGTCTGTAGTTTTTAACAGTTTGAATCAGAATCCAAATCAAGAGTGATTCAATGATATGTCTCTTAAATGATTTTAATTTGCTGGTTCTGCCCTCCACCTCTTTCCTTTTGCATTTTATTTAAGGAAGAGATTTGATTCTTTTTTTCCTGTGAAACTTCCTATTCTTGATTTTGTCAAATGCATTTCTATTCTGTTATTCAATATGTTCCTCTGTTTTCTGTATTTCTTATAAAGTCATAGTGGCATCTAGAGACTTGATCAAATTCAGGTTTGGTTTTCTGAGAAGGTGCCTTCATAAACAGTGGTGTTTTCTTCCATCAGGAGGCTTTGTTATCTTTCTTTTTGTGATGATCAGTGTCTCGATACATTGTTTCATTTAGGAATGCAAAGTAATGAAATTGTAATTCTTTCACTTCTCCCTTATTTTTAGTTGGAATACTTCAATTAAGAAAAACATCCCCCTATCTACTATTTGGTTATTCAATGGTACAATTCATTTAGGAGTCAGACTAACAGCTTGATTCTTCTACTTTATTTACCTATTTTTGAAATAAGTTGGTTTATTGGCATCTTTAAAAGTAACTAATTAGTCTTTTAAAATTTGTTTTATGTTTTTGGTATCATCGTAAACTCATGGACTTAAATATAATTGATATGCTTCAATCTATGGCAGTCATTATTCTTATTGATGCTGAACTTGACTACCTTTGGTCTTTGGGAGCCTCTTCAAGTTGGCTCCTGGGTGGTCCTTTCAGCATGACTTAGTGATTTCTGTACTGCCTCCTTCCTATATGGCAAGCCAATGTATTCCAGGTTTATCTTGTACATTTTCTTTTTTAGACCTGCAATTAGCCATTTCTCTAAGTAGCTTTGGTTTTGTTTAGTAGGAAATGGTATTTGAGAACCACAATCTGGGTAAGGGTAAGTGTTAGTTGCTCAGCTGTGTCCGACTCTTTGCAACCCCATGGACTGTAACCCACCAGGCTTCTCTGTCTTTGGGATTTCCCAGACAAGAATAATGGAGTGGGTTGCCATTTCCTTCTCTAAGGAATCTTCCTGATCCAGGGATGGAACCCGCATTTCCTGCAGCTCCTGCATTGGCAGGCAGATTCTTTACCACTGACCACCTGGGAAGCCCCTGGTTAGCAAAGATTCAAAAAATATTGCTACAGATTTTAAGTATGTCAGTATCTAATGGAACATTGTGATCTTTTTAGTTCTTATTTTTCAAAGTTGGCTATTTGTGGACCTTTATTTTTCCATGTAAATTTTATTTTATTTTACTTATTATTATTATTGTGGTTAAGGCTTTATTGGTATCAGGCAGGGCTGAGTAGGGAGCACACTGGGGGAGCAGGGTCTGCATACCAGGCCAGGACTGGTCTTCAGGGCAGTGCTGAGGAAATCAGGCCTGAAGTCTGCAGGCCAGGGTTCTGGTGAAGTGACTCATGTCAGGGAGAAACACACACACACACACACACACACACACACACACACACACACACAGAAAGGAAGGACGGTCTGGTTGCCTTTGGAACAGAAACCGTAATGTCAGGGGATGACTTCACTGAAGAAGAGTGGGATGCTGCTGTCATAGTCGGGACTGTCCCCTATCCTGTACTTCTCCTCATAGTTTTTGTTTGTGCATTCCAGGAGCAGGCAGACTATATGAGCTAGCCTGTGGAGGTGCCAGTAACCCAGGGTTATTGCCATGATCAGGGTCTATGGATCCAGGCACCCCCCGCCCCACACCACTGAAGTGGAAGTTCACCCTCCATGTAAATTTTAGAGTAAGTTTCTCAGGCTCCTCAAAGAATGCAACCAGAGTTTTGATCAGAATTTCCTTTGTATATATCACTTTGAGGTGAATTGACCTGTAACAGTATTAAGTTGTCCCATGGAAGATGCTGGAATGGTTTTCTATTTATTCAGATAATTTTCTAGGTCTTTTGTGTTTTTTTTCTTTTTTTTTGGCCATTGAGGTCATGTATGTGTCTGTGTATATCTGTCTGTCTGTCTCTCTCCTCCTTAAAAAAAATCTTGCCTAAGACCTGTCCATCTTACTAGTTTTTCAAAGAACCAGCCCTCTGTTTTTCAATTTTCAATGTCCTTTTATCACCATTTCATTGATTTCTTTCTTTACCTGTGTTATTTTCTGTCTCCTGTTCTTCTCTGAGTTTTCTCTGTTGCCCTGTTTCCAAGTTCTTGATCTAAATGCTTAACTCTTTTAAAAGTTTGGTTTCCTGATAAATGTATTTAAAGCCTTAAAGTTCTTTCTGTGTCCCACACATTTTTGACCTATAATGTTTTAATTGTCCTTGAGTTCTAAGAATTTATAATTTTACTCATGATTTACCTTTTTAACCCAGTAGTGTTATAGTAATATGTTACTTCCAAGGTAAGAGAAACCCAAGTAAGATGGTAGATGTTGCCAGAGGGCAGACACACTGAAACCATAATCACAGAAAACTAGTCAATCTAATCACACTAGGACGACAGCCTTGTCTAACTCAGTGAAACTAAGCCATGCTCTGTGGGGCCACCCAAGACGGGCGGGCATGGTGGAGAGGTCTGACACAATGTGGTCCACTGGAGAAGGGAATGGTAAACCACTTCAGTATTCTTGCCTTGAGAACCCCATGAACAGTATGATAAGGCAAAATGATAGGATACTGAAAGAGGAACTCCCCAGGTCACTAGGTGCCCAATATAACTAATATGCTACTGGAGATCAGTGGAGATATAATTCCAGAAAGAATGAAGGGATGGAGCCAAAGCAAAAACAATACCCAGCTGTGGATGTGACTGGTGATAGAAGCAAGGTCCGATGCTGTAAAGAACAATATTGCATAGGAACCTGGAATGTCAGGTCCATGAATCAAGGCAAATTGGAAGTGGTCAAACAGGAGATGGCAAGAGTGAACGTTGACTTTCTAGGAATCAGTGAACTAAAATGGACTGGAATGGGTGAATTTAACTCAGATGACCATTATATCTACTACTGTGGGCAGGAATCCCTTAGAAGAAATGGAGTAGCCATCATGGTCAACAAGAGAGTCCAAAATACAGTACTTGGATGCAATCTCAAAAACGACAGAATGATCTCTATTCATTCCCAAGGCAAACCATTCAATATCACTGTAATCCAAGTCTATGCTCCAACCAGTAACGCTGAAGAAGCTGAAGTTGAACGGTTCTATGAAGAACTACAAGACCTTTTAGAACTAACACCCAAAAAAGATGCCCTTTTCGTT
The DNA here is from genome assembly GCF_023091745.1 of Budorcas taxicolor. Classification (NCBI taxonomy): domain Eukaryota; kingdom Metazoa; phylum Chordata; class Mammalia; order Artiodactyla; family Bovidae; genus Budorcas; species Budorcas taxicolor. The sequence continues at coordinate 48,263,178 of NC_068935.1, forward strand.
ATAGGGGCCTAGAATGCAAAAGTAGGAAGTCAAGAAACACCTGGAGTAACAGGCAAATTTGGCCTTGGAATGCAGAATGAAGCAGGGCAAAGACTAATAGAGTTTTGCCAAGAAAATGCACTGGTCATAGCAAGCAGCCTCTTCCAACAACACAAGAGAAGAATCTACACATGGACATCACCAGATGGTCAACACTGAAATCAGATTGATTATATTCTTTGCAGCCAAAGATGGAGAAGCTCTATACAGTCAACAAAAACAAGACCTTATTGCCAAATTCAGACTTAAATTTAAGAAAGTAGGAAAAACCACTAGACCATTCAGGTATGACCTAAATCAAATCCCTTATGAATATACAGTGGAAATGAGAAACAGATTTAAGGGACTAGATCTGATAGAGTGCCTGATGAACTATGGATGGCGGTTCGGGACATTGTACAGGAGACAGGGATCAAGACCATCCCCATGGAAAAGAAATGCAAAAAAGCAAAATGGCTGTCTGGGGAGGCCTTACAAATAACTGTGAAAAGAAGAGAAGCGAAAAGCAAAGGAGAAAAGGAAAGATATAAGCATCTGAATGCAGAGTTCGAAAGAATAGCAAGAAGAGATAAGAAAGCTTTCCTCAGCGATCAGTGCAAAGAAATAGAGGAAAACAAAGAATGGGAAAGACTAGAGATCTCTTCAAGAAAATTAGAGATACCAAGGGAACATTTCATGCAAAGATGGGCTCGATAAAGGACAGAAATGGTATGGACCTAACAGAAGCAGAAGATATTAAGAAGAAGTGGCAAGAATACACAGAAGAACTGTACAAAAAGAGATCTTCATGACCTGGATAATCATGATGGTGTGATCACTCACCTAGAGCCAGACATCCTGGAATGTGAAGTCAAGTGGGCCTTAGAAAGCATCACTACGAACAAAGCTAGTGGAGGTGATGGAATTCCAGTTGAGCTGTTTCAAATCCTGAAAGATGATGCTGTGAAAGTGCTGCACTCAATATGCCAGCAAATTTAGAAAACTCAGCAGCGGCAACAGGACTGGAAAAGGTCAGTTTTCATTCCAATCCCAAAGAAAGGCAATGCCAAAGAATGCTCAAACTACTGCACAGTTGCACTCATCTCACATGCTAGTAAAGTAATGCTCAAAATTCTCCAAGCCAGGCTTCAGCAATATGTGAACTGGGAACTTCCAGATGTTCAAGCTGGTTTTAGAAAAGGCAGAGAAACCAGAGATCAAATTGCCAACATCTGATGGATAGTAGAAAAAGCAAGAGAGTTCCAGAAAAAACATCTATTTCTGCTTTATTGACTATGCTAAAGCCTTTGACTGTGTGGATCACAATAAACTGGAAAATTCTGAAAGAGATGGGAATACCAGACCACCTGACCTGCCTTTTGAGAAATCTGTATGCAGGTCAGGAAGCAACAGTTAGAACTGGCCATGGAACAACAGACTGGTTCCAAATAGGAAAAGGAGTACGTCAAGGCTGTATACTTTCACCCTGCTTATTTAACTTATATGCAGAGTACATCATGAAAAACGCTGGACTGGAAGAAACACAAGCTGGAATCAAGATTGCTGGGAGAAATATCAATAACCTCAGATATGCAGATGACACCACCCTTATGGCAGAAAGTGAAGAGGAACTAAAAAGCCTCTTGATGAAAGCGAAAGTGGAGAGTGAAAAAGTTGGCTTAAAGCAGCATCTGGTCCCATCACTTCATGGGAAAGAGATGGGGAAACACTGGAAACAGTGTCAGACTTTATTTTGGGGGGCTCCAAAATCACTGTAGATGGTGACTGCAGCCATGAAATTAAAAGACGCTTACTCCTTGGAAGAAAAGTTATGACCAACCTAGATAGCATATTGAAAAGCAGAGACATTACTTTGCCAACAAAGGTCCGTCTAGTCAAGGCTATGGTTTTTCCAGTGGTCATGTATGGATGTGAGAGTTGGACTATGAAGAAAGCTGTGCACCGAATAATTGATGCTTTTGAATTGTTTTGTTGGAGAAGACTCTTGAGAGTCCCTTGGACTGCAAGGAGATCCAACCAGTCCATTCTGAACGAGATCAACCCTGGGATTTCTTTGGAAGGAATGATGCTGAAGGTGAAACTCCAGTACATTGGCCACTTGATGTGAAAAGTTGACTCATTGGAAAAGACTCTGATGCTGGGAGGGATTGGGGGCAGGAGGAGAAGGGGACGACAGAGGATGAGATGGCTGGATGGCATCACGGACTCGATGGACGTGAGTCTGAGTGAACTCTGGGAGTTGGTGATGGACAGGGAGGCCTGGAGTGCTGCGATTCATGGGGTCACAAAGAGTCGGACACGACTGAGCGACTGAACTGAATTGAACTGAATATGTTACTTCACAAACATACAAGAGTATTTTTTTCTATTTTGTATTTCTCAGACTTGTTTTTGAGTTTATTTGTGATATACTTCAGTTCAGTTCAGTTAAGTAGCTCAGTTGTTTCTGACTCTTTGCAACCCCATGGACTGCAGCATGCCAGGCCTCCCTGTCCATCACCAACTCCGGGAGTTTACCCAAACCCTTGTCCATTGAGTCAGTGATGCCATCCAACCATCTCATCCTCTGTCGTCCCCTTCTCCTCCCACCTTCAATCTTTCCCAGCATCAGGGGCTTTTCCAATGAGTCAGTTCTTCGCATCAGGTGACCAAAGTATTGGAGCTTCAGCTTCAACATCAGTCCAACCAATGAACACCCAGGACTGATCTCCTTTAGGATGGACTGGTTGGATCTCCTGGCAGTCCAAGGGACTCTCAAGAGTCTTCTCCAACACCACAGTTCAAAAGCATCAATTCTTTGGCACTTTGCTTTCTTTATAGTCCAATTCTCACATCCATACATGATTACTGGAAAAACCATAGCCTCGACTAGATGGACCTTTGTTGACAAAGTAGCGTCTCTGCTTTTTAATATGCTGTCTAGTTTGGTCATAACTTTCCTTCCAAGGAGTAAGCGTCTTTTAATTTCATGGCTGCAGTCACCATCTGCAGTGATTTTGGAGCCCCCAGAAATAAAGTGTGACACTGTTTCCACTGTTTCCCCATCTATTTGCCATGAAATGGTGGGACCGGATGCCATGACCTTAGTTTTCTGAATGTTGAGCTTTAAGCCAACTTTTTCACTCTCCTCTTTCACTTTTCATCAACAGGCTCTTTAGTTCTTCTTCACTTTCTGGCATAAAGGTGGTGTCATCTGCATATCTGAGGTCACTGATATTTCTCCCAGCAATCCTGTTTCCAGCTTGTGTTTCTTCCAGACCAGCGTTTCTCATGATGTACTCTGCATATAAGTTAAATAAGCAGGGTGACAATATACAGCCTTGATGTACTCCTTTTCCTATTTGGAACCAGTCTGTTGTTCCATGTCCAGGTGACATTCTTAGCTGGTTGCATAATTTTATTTTTCTGGAAGTAGGAAATTGCCCTTCTCGAATGGACTCAGACCATGAAGAGTCAGATTATAGTATAGGTTGTTGGCCAGGTTACCTAAGATGAAAAGATTTAACATTTAAAAGGTGAGATCTTGATTAGTTACTGTAAACCTGAATTTGATTCCCCTGTCTTACCATGTGGTGTTCCAAAGAAAGAATAATGGTAATATATGTGCTCTCTACCTCACTGCTGTCAAAACACTTTTCATAACCACTTTTAACTTCAGTCACCCAAACAGCCTGGTGAGGTAGATAGGAAAATCATTTACCTCTGACTTCATCTGTCAGATAGCTTCAAAAATACTCCCATACCACCGTGAATTTTTGTGAGGACTAATTAATTAGAACCAACAATCCTTTCTCACTACCGCAGTGGGTTGTGGCACTCTGGTGAGATAATGGATATGAAAATACAAAGGCATACAGGCTTCTGAGTTATTCTTTTGGTAGTAGAAGCAGTCAAGTTCCTCCTTGTTAGAGCACATTTAGGAAAAGCTGGAAAAAGATACCATGAGTGAGCACCAGATCCGTTGCATGGACCTGATGTATGTTCACTGATCTGTTAAGTATCAAATGGCCTAACTGGCACCAGGGTCATCTTAGGTGTGCCACCTGGGCAGTCACATTGGGCCCCCACCCCAAGAAGGACTCCATCATTGGTTTTGTTTTGTTGATGTGGACTATTTTAAATATCTTTATTGCATTTGTTGCAATATTGCTTCTGTTTTTGTTTTTTGGCTTCAAGGTATGCAGGATCTTAGCTCTCTAGCTAGGGATTGAACGTGTACCCTCTGCGTTGGAAGGCGAAGTCCTAACCTTTCCAACACCAGGGAAGCTTTACTGTTGCCTCCTAAAGATTCATAACAATGTTATCTTTGATCTGTGTTTTGTAAATGAAATCTGATGAAATAATGATGCAGGTGCATGAACAGTGGAGATGTGCTTGATGGTAGCATGTGCACATGTGGCTTAGGTTCACAGGAATGGCAGGTTATGTGGGCACAAATAGACCTTTTGTATAGTCTGGCCCACATAGGGCCCCAAGGCAGGCAGCCTAGGGAACCGGATCCAGACTGGTGCTGTCCATGGTGGGTGGCCGCAGCTGCAGAGGCAGCAGCTCTGGGTAGCAGGAGCTGTTGGTGCAGGAGTGAGCAAGGACTCCACCCTGGGACACATAATGGGAAATGGGTTTGCCTGTCCATCCCTGTAGGATTTACACAAATATGAACTTGACATCCTGATTTCCATGACAAGAACTGCTCTCAGTTAGGCATTAAGCTTTGTCAGTAAATTAGTACAAAATAAAGGTGTGCGTGTGGAATGGTAATAGTGTATATATAAAGGAGTTATTAGAATTCTTCCAAGAGTTTAGACTCTCTGCTTTTGAAAACTGCTGAAACATTGCAAAGTAAATACCCGCAGGAAGTTTAGACATATAAATTAAATTTAAGGGTCATCCTATTCAACAGAAAAGAACACTGTTTTCATATGCAGCCTCGAATGAACCACTAACTAGTGAGGAAGAGAAATTTTAAATTAATTTTCCTTATAATTGAATTTTATACACATCATGAAGCCACTTTTGGTTTATTGTGCAACCCTCACAGTGGCTGACTTTATTTTTCTGGGCTCCAAAATCACTGCAGATGGTGACTGCAGCAATGAAATTAAAAGACACTTACGCCTTGGAAGGAAAGTTATGACCAACCTAGATAGCATATTGAAAAGCAGAGACATTATTTGCCAACAAAGGTCCATCTAGTCAAGGCTATGGTTTCTCCAGTGGTCATGTACGGATGTGAGAGTTGGACTATAAAGAAAACTGAGCACCGAAGAATTGATGCTTTTGAACTGTGGTGTTGGAGAAGACTCTTGAGAGTCCCTTGGACTGCAAGGAGATCCAACCAGTCCATCCTAAAGGAGATCAGTCCTGGGTGTTCATTGGTAGGACTGATGTTGAAGCTGAAACTCCAATACTTCAGCCACCTGATGCAAAGAGCTGACTCATTTGAAAAGACCCTGATGCTGGGAAAGATTGAGAGCAGGAGGAGAAGGGGATGGCAGAAGATGAGATGGTTGGATGGCATCACCGACTCAATGAACATGAGTTTGGGTAAACTCCGGGAGTTCGTGATGGACAGGGAGGCCTTGCATGCTGCGGTTCATGGAGTCACAAAGAATCGGGCACGACTGACCGACTGAACTGAACTGAACTGATGGGACTGGATGCCCTGATCTTAGTTTTCTGAATGTTTTGTTTCAAGGCCACTTTTTCACTCTCCTCTTTCACTTTCATCAAGAGGCTCTATAGTTCTTCTTTGCTTTCTGCCATAAGGGTGGTATCATCTGCGGATCTGTGGTTGTTCATATTTCTCCTGGCAATCTCGATTTCCAGCTTGTGCTTCATCCAGCCTGGCATTTTGCATGATGTACTTTGCATATTAGTTAAATAAGCAGGGTGACAGTATACAGCTTTGACGTACTCCTTCCCCTATTTGGAACCAGTCCATTGTTCCATGTTCAGTTCTAATAGTTGCTTCTTGACCTGCATACAGATTTCTCAGGAGGCAGATAAGGTGGTCTGATATTCCCATCTCTTGAAGAATTTTCCAGTTTGTTGTCATCCACACGGTCAAAGGCTTTGGCATAGTCAATAAAGCAGACGTAGATGTTTTTCTGGAACTCTCTTGCTTTTTCAATGATCCAACAGATGTTGGCGATTTGATCTCTGGTTCCTCTGCCTCTTCAAATCCAGCTTGAACATCTGGAAGTTCATGGTTCACATACTGTTGAAGCCTTGCTTGGAGAATTTTGAGCTAGAACTTTGCTAGCGTGTGAGATGAGTGCATCACCAACTCAATGGACATTAGTTTGAGTAAACTCCAGGAGTTGGTGATGGACAGGGAGACCTGGTGTGCTGCAGTCCATGGGGTTGCAAGGAGTCAGACACGACGAGCGACTAAACTGAACTGAGATGAGTGCAATTGTGTGGTACTTTGAACATTTTTTGGGATTGCCTTTCTTTGGGATTGGAATGAAGACTGACCTTTTCTAGTCCTGTGGCCACTGCTGAGTTTTTCAAATTTGCTGGCATATTGAGTATAGCACTTTCACAGCATCATCTTTTAGGATTTGAAATAGCTCAACTGGAATTCCATCACCTCCTTTAGCTTTGTTCCTAGTCATGCTTTCTAAGGCCCACTTGACTTTGCACTTCAGGATGTCTGGCTCTAGGTGAGTGATCACACCATCATGCTTATCTGGTTTATGAAGATATTTTTTGTATAGTTCTTCTGTGTATTCTTGCCACCTCTTAATATCTTCTGCTTCTGTTAGGTCCATACCATTTCTGTCCTTTATTGTGACCATCTTTGTATGAAATGTTCCCTTGGTATCTCGAATATTCTTGAAGCTATCTCTAGTCTTTCCCATTCTATTGTTTTCCTCTATTTCTCTGCATTGATCACTGAGGAAAGCTTTCTTATCTCTCCTCGCTTTTCTTTGGAACTCTGCATTCAGATGGACATATCTTTCCTTTTCTCCTTTACCTTTATCTTCTCTTCTTTTCTCAGCTATTTGTAAGGCCTCCTCAGACAACCATTTCCCCTTTTTGCATTTCTTTTTTGGGGCAATGGTCTTTATCACTGCCTCCTGTACAATGTCACGAACCTCCATCCATAGTTCTTCAGGCACTCTGTCTATCAGATCTAATCCTTTGAATCTATTTGTCACTTCTGCTGTATAGTTGTAAGGGATTTGATTTAGGTTATACCTGAATAGTCTAGTGGTTTTCCCTACTTTCTTCAATTTAAGTCTGGGTTTGGCAATAAGGAATTCATGACCTGAGCCACAGTCATCTCCCAATGACTTGTTTTTGCTGACTATATGGAGCTTTTCCATCTTTGGCTGCAAAGAATATAATCAATCTGTTTTCAGTATTGACCATCTGGTGATGTCCATGTGTAGAATCTTCTCTTGTGTTGTTGGAAGAAGGTGCTATGGCCAGTGGGTTCTCTTGGCAAGACTCTGTTAGTCTTTGCCCTGCTTCATTTTGTACTCCAAGGCCAAATTTGCCTGTTACTTCACATATCTCTTAACTTCCTACTTTTGCATTCCAGTCCCCTGTAATGAAAAGGACATCTTTTGGGGTGTTACTTCCAGAAGGTCCTGTAGGTCTTCATAGAACTGTTCAACTTCAGCTTTTCAGCATTACTGGTCCAAGCATAGACTTGGAAATGAACGGAGATCATTCTGTCGTTTTAGAAATTACACCCAAGTACTGCATTTTGGACTCTTGTTGACTACGAGGGCTACTCCGCTTCTTCTAAGGAATTCTTGCCTACAGTCGTAGATATAATGGTCATCTGAGTTAAATTCGCCCATTCCAGTCCATTTTAGTTCACTGATCTCTAAAATTTCGATGTTCACTCTTACCATCTCCTGTTTGACCACTTCCAATTTACTTTGATTCATGGACTTAACATTCCAGGTTCCTGTGCAATGTTGCTCTTGACAGCATCACACTTTACTTCCATCACCAGTCACATCCACAAATGGCCATTGTTTTTGCTTTGGCTCCATCTCTTCATTCTTTCTGGAGTTATTTCTCCACTCTTCTCCAGTAGCATATTGGGCACCTACTGGCCTGGGGAGTTCATCTTTCAGTGTCATAATTTTTTGCCTTGTCATACTGTTCATGGAGTTCTCACAGCAAGAATACTGAAGTGGTTTGCCATTCCCTTCTCCAGTGGACCACATTTTTTCAAATGGGATAATATTTTATATATATTTTTCATATACTGATGTTTTTCCTTCTATGAGCTAAACTCTTAGGAATGGGATTTCTGTTTCAAGGATAGGCATTTCAGAAATGAAATAGTGGTTCCCACCTCCAGTAGCAAATGGATGAGATTACCATGCCTTGCGACTTTAATTTGCATTTCTTTAACTGCTAGTGAGCATCTTCTCAAATGTTTACCAACCACTTGGATTTGTTCTACTGTGAATTGTTTGCTTTTATATTATGCTATCTCTCCCTCTATTCCTGTCTCTCATTCTGTTATTTTTGAAAGAATATCTACCCCCTGGCCAATACTTTGTATTGTCAGTTATTTTAATTTTAGCCTTTCAGTGGGTATGAAGTGGTATCTGATTATAGTTTTAGTTTGCTTTTCTCTTATGACTAGTGACATTGAGCACCTTCTCATGTGCTTATATCTTCTCTTGTTAATGTCTTTTGACGTTCCTTGGCCATATGCAAGATTATAGATTTTAAGCCTTTTAGTCTTATAAGTGTTTAAAAGATATGTGTATGTAGGTGTATGTGTATATTTAACTAGCCTATCAGTTGTCTATTAAATTTGTTTAGGATATATTTTGTCATTTAAATATCATTTTTTCACTGGGTAATATACACATAAAATAATATAAACATATGGTTCAGTGACATTAAGTATGTTGCATTTTTATGCAGCCATGATTACTATCCATTTTCAGAACTTTTTGATCATCACAAACTGAAACTCTGTACCCATTAAAAATTATTAAATTTTTAAAATAGTCAAATATGTCAGGTTTTTCTTTTCTAATGTCTGTTCTTCTGATCTTGATTAAAAAGTTTCTCTGTCTGGACTGTATGTGTGACTTCTTAGATTTTTTTGCACTATTTTTATTGTTTCATTTTCATGTCTAAATATTTAATTCACTTGCAACTTGTTTTTATCTGTGGTATGAGAGGAGCAAACTCCATTGTCTTCCAAGTGGAGTGCCAAATATATGTATCAGTGTATACATTAAGTAAAGAATCTTTCCCCCATTGAATTATCATCTATCATAAACTATCATAAATACTATAATCTGTTTCTCAGCAGTTTGTACCCACATCTAGTTGTCTATTTCTAAGCCAACATTATATTATTTAGTTACAGCTTAATATTGGAAAAAATCAAATTCCACCTCACCATTGTCCTTCACAATTTTCCTGGATATTCTCAGACAAGTGTGTCAATACTATTTTATTTAATTAAAAATACACAAACCTATTGGAATTCTAATAGTTATTACATTCATTTACATATTATTTTTAAGAGAACTGACACTACCTATCCAAGAAAACAATATATTCTTCTTTATTTTCAGATTGAATTTTATGCCTTTAATAAAATTATTGTGTTTTTTTTACCTAATTTTTGCACTTCTCATTATGAGTTTATTTCTAATGTTAATATACATGCTATTGTTGATGAACTATCATCTCTCATTTCCACTTGATTTCTTTTGCTCAGCTTACTGTATGTGAGATTCATTCATGTTGTATGTATAAGTAGTTCATTCTTTTGAATGCTGAGTAATATTCTTGTGTATTTAATATACTACAAGTTATTTATCTATTCATCTGTAGATGGACATTTGCCTAATATGAATAAAGCTGCTATAAATGACCTTTTACATGGTTTTTAAAAAATGAATACATGTTTACATTTCTTTTTGATAACTTCCTAGCTGTGGAGTTCCTCCAGCTCTATGTTTAACTTTATAAGAAACTGCCCAGCTTTTAGAAAGTGGTTTATACCATTTTAAGCTACCACCAGCAATGTAGAATAATTCCATTTGCTCCACATCTAGGTCAACATTTCATCCTGCCGGTCTTTTTAATTTTAGCCATCCTAGTGGGTGTGAAGTGGTATCTCATTGTAGTTTTAAATTGCATTTCCACTATGACTAATGCTGTTGAACACCTTTTCATGTACTTATTGGCCATTTGTATGTCTTCCTTGAGTAGTGTCTGTTCAGAATCTTTTGCCAATTTTTTTTTAAGTTGAGTTGCCTTTTTATTATTGATTTGTTGGAGTTCTTTTGTCAATTCTTTGTCAGTTGTATGTACTGAGAATATTTCTACCCACTCTGGGAGAGTTGATTTTCTTAACCATGTACTTTGGAAGAATAGATGTTTATAATTTTCAGTGACTTTCAATTTATCATTTTTTTCCTTTAATGCTTTCTTTACTGCCTTTTGTACTCTTATTAAGGAATCTTTATCTACTTCAAAGTCATCAAGATATATACCCATTTTTTTTTCTAGAAGCACCATAGATTTAGCATTTATATTTAGGCCTATGATACATCTCAAGGTAATTTTTTAAATTGAGATGTAACTTGCAAACCATGAATTCACCACTTTAAAGTGTACAATTCAGTAAATTTTAGTATATTCACAAGGTTGTCAACCATCACCACTATCTAAGTCCAGAACATTTTTATCATTCTCCAAAGAAACCTTCTACCTATTAGTAATCATTTCCGTTTTCCCTCCCTCACCCCTAGAAACCATTAATCTACTTCTGGTCTCTATGGATTTGCCTACTCTAGGTGTTTCATATAAATGGAATCCTATTAATACCTGACCTTTGAAGTCTGGCTTCTTGTATTTAGCATAACATGTTCACAGTTCACCTATATTGTAGCATGTATCAGTACTTGATTCCTATTTATGGTAGAATAACATTACACTGTATGGGCAAAATATACTTTGTTTATCCATCAGTTAATGGACATTTAGGTTGTTTCCACTTTTTAGCTATTATGAATAATGCTGCTATGATCATTGTACAAATTTGTGTACACACATATGTTTTCCATTCTCTTGGATACATACTTAAGTGTGGAATGGCTGGATCATAGACCTTTATCAAATATCAAAAAATTGTATCTGTGTGGGTTTGTTTCTGGGCTCTGTATTGTTCTAGTTTTTCAATTTTTGTTATCCTATGCCAGCAGCACACTGTCTTGGTTATTGTGGATTTAAAATAAATACTGAAAGCAAGTAGTGTGTATTCTCCCACTTTTTCTTCCAGAAGTTCTTCTCAGATTATGATTGTGATTAACTGAATTTTGGGAAAATAGACATCTTAACAATATTGCACAATCCAATTTTAAAAGTTGCTATTATTTCACCATGCATTTAAATCTTTTACTTCTTCTCTTAACAATATTATTTCTCCTTTAAATAGTTAATAGGATTGGCCAGTGAAGCCATGAAACTCACTGGTCCTGAGTCTGGAGTTTTCTCTGTGGGGAGTTTGCTTTTTTAAAAAAAAATCAGCTTTGTTGAAGCATTATTTATAATAAAACTCATCTATTTTAACTGCATAGTTCCATGAGTTTGGCAAACAATGTCCTCTGTATTAGAGTTTTGCTTTTTCCTTTCTGGTCTCTGTAACTTTTATTTCATTTTCTTACCTAATACCCTGGTTAGAACCTTGGCTAGTACAATGTTGAATAGAAGAAGTAAGAGCAGTCATCTTTGCCATTTTCTTAATCTGAAAGGGAAAGCATTCAGAATTTCATTGTTAGTGTGATATTTATTGTGGAATTTTTGTAGAAGCCCTTTATCCATTCAAAGAAGTTTTCTTCTGTTCCTAGGTTTTTCCTTTCATTATGAATGAGATTTGATTTTATCAGATCTTTTCTGATATCTCGAGGTTGATCATACAGTTCTTCTTTGTTATTCTCTTAACATAACATATTACATTGAATAAAATTCAAATGTTAAAATCTCCCTTGAATTCCTGGGACAAACCTCATTTAATCATAATATATTAAATTTTTGCTAGATTTGATTTGCTAAAATTTTATATACCCATGAAAGATACTTCCATGTAGTTTTTATTTAATGTCTTTGGTTTTGGCATCAGAGCAATAACGGCCTCATAAAACGAGGTGGAAATGTTCTCATCTTTTTTATTCTGGCTGAAATTATAAAGAACTGAAAATCCTAATTTGGGGCAAGAACATGAAACCCCTGGGACTCTCATATATTGCCAGTAGAAGTTAAAAAATTTTCAATCATTTTGCAGAACTATTTGCCAGCTTTTACCAGAGCTTCACACATGTTATAACCCAGCACTTTAACTCCTAGTTACACACTCAAGAGAGATGAGTGTATATGTCCACCAAAAGATATGTTCAAGAATGTTCATAGATAATTTATTTATAATAGCAACAACTGAAAGCAACCCACATATTTATCAAGAGGAGAATGGAGAAATAAATTATGGTATGCTCATAAAATGGAATTTTACAGAAGAATAAAAGCAAACTACAGATACATTAATATCAATGCATCAGAAACATAATGTTGAATTAAAGAACCCAGACCAAAAGAGTATATTACTGTATGATTCCATTGATAGAAAGTTCAAGTACTGATAAAACTAATCTATGGGTTTAAAAATTGTGTTAATAGCCAACTCTGGATAGAAGTGGATTTTGACACTGAAAGAGCTGGAAGGATTCTCTTGGGTGATGGTAACATTCTGTATTTTACCCTGGGTGTTAGTTATACAGGTATTACATATGTAAAAATTCATAAAGCTGTACATTTAGGTGCTTTACCATATGTGATTTATATTTCTAATACAATAAAACATGTATTATTACATGTATTAAAACTGCCTGGAACTCAGTGAGCTTTTTCAACTTGCAAACTTTATTTTTACTTACTAAGGGAAGATGTTTCTTCTATTATTTGTTTAATTATTGCCCCTCCCTTCATTTTCTTCCTCCTAAAATTCCTTTTCTTCACAGATTAGATATTCTGGGTTGATTTATTTTCTAAGTCCCTTTTATATATTTTTGAAAGAGTTCTTCTACTCTTTCTTCCAGGCCTCTATTTTTCTGTCTTGATAAGTGATCAGCTTTTCTTTCAATTTATCTAAATTTATCTTCTTCAATTTTACTGAATTTTAAAATTTAAATATATATTTTTTGTCCTCAATTAAAAAATATTTATAATTGGATTTTCTTAGCTGTACATGTTTTATTTTGTTCAAGTAATGATTTTTTTCTCTCTTCCAGAGCAGGTCTGTTTTACTGGGGCCCTGTATATAGGCATTATTTTATTCTTTCACTTTCTTCTTGTTGGATTCTCTTAAGTTGTAAGGTGACGGTATAATTTATCATCCAGACTTTAGCACAAGAAAGACTATTAATAATTATTCTAATATCAACAGAGATTATCTCATGGTAACTATAATGTATGATCACTGCATGTTTAGGTGCCACCTTATGGCTTGCATCTCTGAGTTAGATGCTGGAGAATGATGAGCAGCAATGATCCTATAGTAAGGGGAAACTCAGAAATTTTTGCCCCTGGGGATAGTCAAGAGTACTGGATGGCAAGTTGCCAGACTCTAGTCTTCTGGTTTGTAAGGACCATTAATAGAACATCGAGAGGTACTGTAATAAAGAATGTCAATGTCAACAGAAAATCCAGTTAGATAAAGGCTAGAAAATGCTTATTGAATTCATAGTTAAAAGATACTAATCTCCATATAGAGAACAGTTTCACTAGTATAGTACAAGGAAAAAAACATATTGTAGTGGATTTTAGAATGAAAGAGATGTTAAAAGCTTAGATGCCAAGGGTAGACTAGTTGTTTTTCTTTTGAAGGAGGTAGAAAGGGTTGGTATTAAGGGCACATGTGAGGGTTTGTTCTTAAATGGGAGGAAGGTCACTCTACTCCCTGAAAATGAAGATAAAGAAGTTTAGAATACATGTGGCTATAGATAGGGTCTATCAGGCCTCTCATGAGTTGAAGTAGGCTTATATTTAAAAAAATACACACACACACACACACATATATATATAGAATAAGGGCCCTTAGGCAATGGTTTGCTAAGCTCATCTATGCAGCTGTTTGATGGGTGAATTGCTAGTTTGTATCCTTTATAACTTTATACTTTTTCTGTTGGAGGGTTTTCTTTTTATTGATTTATAGTAAGAGTTTATTCTGTTTGGTCACAGTCACAATATTAATCCTTTATCTTATTTTGTACATATTTTCCCAAGGTTTTCATTTGTTTACTAACTTTGCTTGTACTGTCGTCTCCTTTTCTGTATACATAATTTTATTTTATATGGAATTAAATCTATCTTTTGCTTTATGGTTCCTGAGTTTCATGACATACTTAAGTCTTCCTTACTCCAAGATTATAGAAATATTCTCCTATATTTTCTTCCATTGCTTTTCTTTTAATTGTAAAAGTATTTGAATATATTTTTAGTTTTATTTGGTGACTGGGATATAATTTTATTTTTAAGTGGATAATCCATCATTCTTCCATTGATTTGAAATACCATTTTTATTATAAATTCCCATATATGCATGGGTCTGTTTCTGAACTCTGACTTTCTAAATTATGTCCTATGAATTATTTTGTGTTATTTTGTGTTTGGCATCTGTTTCATTACATTTTCTAATGTATTATTGCTTGCATAGGAAGTCTATTGAGTTTATATATATATACATATATATACACAAAAAACTGTATTTTTTTTTGTTGTTTCTAATAGTTTTTCTCTTGAATTTTCCAGGCTGTCATATCATCATCTGCAGATAGTGATAATTTTGCCTCTTCCTTTTCAAAAGAAATACCTTTTATCTTGTTGCAGTGGCTAGAATTTATATGATAATGTCATATAATAGCAGTGATAATGGATATCCTTATTGTGTTCCTCATTTTAATGAGAAGAGCTCTTGTGTTTCATTGCTAGGTATGCTTGATGGTAATTTTTGATAAATATTCCATCATGTTTAGGAAGATTTCTTCTATCCCTAGTTCATTATTTTTTTTTTCAAAATAGGGATGGATGTTGAATTACCAAATGCTATTTTACCATCTATTGAGATAATCATATAATTTTTCTCCTTTAACCAGTTTATGTAATAAATTATGTCAACAGATTTCCTAATATTGGGCCATCCATTTTTTGAGGGGAGTTGTTGCCTTGATCAAAATGCATTCCTCCTCTAGTAGTGTTCTAATATGTTGTTGAATTATATATTTGCTAATGTTTTATTTAAGATTTTTATGCTATATACTTAGCTTTAATCTGACAATAATTTTCTTTCTTTGTGCTCTCTGTCAGTCTTGATATTGGATATTTGCAAACCTTGTGAAATTAATTGTGAATGTTTTTATGCTCCCAGTGATACAGCATGCATGAACATATGTGTGCATACTCAGTCTCTCAGTCATATCTGACTCTTTGCGACCCCATAGACTGCAGTCCACCAGGCTCCTCTGTCCATGGGATTTTCAAGGTGGGAATACTGGACTGGGTTGCCATTTCCTTCTTCAGAGGATCTTCCTGACCCAGGGATTGAACCTGTGACTCCTGCATCAGCAGGCAGTTCTTTACAACTGAGCCAACTGTGAAGTACCCCACCCCCCATCCCCAATGATACAGAGAATTATATAATTAAATATGATTTAGTTAAAATGTGAAAATGATATAGAAAATATCTATTCCTTGAGAAAATGATAAAAATTATGTATAAACCATTGTGAACCTAGTGTCCTTTGGGGTAATAGACCTTTGTCAACATATCTAATTTCATATTTAGTGATGATTCATTGTAGGTGTTTTTGTCTTCTTTTGGTAGTAACTATATTTTCCTAGAAAATTATCCATTTTATTTAGGTGTTCAAGTTTGTTGGCATAAACTTTTCTTAATATTTGTTTTTATTTATTTATTTGGCTGCATAAGATCTTAGTTGTGGCATGTGAGATCTTTAGTTGTGGCTTGTGGGATGTAGCTCCTGGACCAGGGATCAAACCTGGATTACCTGTACTGGGAGTGCAGAGTCCTAGTCACTGGACCACCAGGGAAGTCTCTGTTGGCATAAACTTGTACATACTATTATCTGACTTTTAAACTCATCTTTTTTGACTTTCTTTTCCTGTTCATTCTTTCATTAGTATTTATGGAGTACCTGCTATGTGCTGGGTATTGTGCTATGGTTTCTGGCTTTCATGTCATATTCAGTGGCAAACAAGACAGCTGAGATATTTACCCCCATGGAATCTACATTTCAGTGTTGAATATTTGTATTTTCTTTCTTGGATAAGCTTGCTAAGTGTCTGTTTCATTCATATTTTCATAGGGAAAACCAATTTTATTTATCAAGTTTGCTGTTGTTATTACTAATTCATTAATTTCTTATTTTATTTCAGTGTTGTCTTATGGAAATTTTTAAACATAAACATAGAACAGTATAATGGACTCCCATGTACTAAACAGTTATCAATTGGCTTTGGCCAATCTGTTACATTTACATGACTAAACCACTGCAGTTTTTAAAGCAAACCTCAAACATCATTTCATCCACCAATGCTAAAGTAATACTTATCTGATAGGTAAGTTCTCCTTTTGAAAATAAAACAATAACATTATTACTCCCCCAAATTAATGACTCCTTAATATCTGATAGCAAGTCAGCATTCAAATTTCCACAATTGTTTCATATGTGTTTTTAATATGATTTCAAAACAACTTCCTCATTAAATACTTATTAATCACAAGGAGGAAAACAAACTTTAGAAGGGAAAAGCCTGGCTGATACCCCAATTTTTTTAAAAAAATTATTTTTTTCCCTGAACCAACATCCAATTAAATTCGCACATTGCAAATAAAATGTCCCTTTATTCTTTTAAAATCTATGCTAGTTCTGTTACCCTCTTTTTTCTTTTTTTGCAGTTTATTTGCTCAAAAGCATTTGTCCTGTAGAATTTCCTACATTCTAAATTTGTCAGCCTCCATAGAAAACAAACTTACGGTTATCAAAGGGGAAAGGGAAGGAGGGGAGGGATACATCAGGAATTTGTGATTAACAGATAACAAGCTACTATACATAAATTAGATAAGCAACAAGAATATACTGTATAGCAGAAGGAATTATATTCAACATCTTGTAATAACCTATAATGAAAAATAATCTGGAAAAGAATATATATATAACTGAATAACTTTGCTGTATACCTGAAACTACCACAGTATTGTAAATTAACTATTTTGCAATAACAAAATAAATAAATAAATAAATTTGTCAGCATTTGCTAGTAACACAGGCACTTTTGGCTTTAATTTGAACTATAGTTTTTGTACAATGTAGTCTTAAAAATTAATTACATTTAATACGGCATTGTTTTTAAAACATTTTTTTATAGTGGTAAAAATGTTAACACATCCCAAAGTGGATGGAATAACACCTGTTTTTAAAAAATTTTTATTTTATTATTATAAAAATTGGGGTATAATTGACATAGAACATATTAATTTCAGGGTACAAATAGTGATTCGATATTTGTATATATTGTAAAATGATCACCACAGTAAGCCTTATTAACATCCATCATCTTGGAATAACACTGATTTAATGTGCTTGTTTTGAAAATCATATGGTTATTAATCACTTATAGATCTGTTGGTTTCTAACGAACTAGTCTCTAAATTCAACTAGTTTGATTTTCAAGTCAGTTTACGGTTCAGTTCAGTTCAGTTCAGTTGCTCAGTCGTGTCCGACTCTTTGTGACCCCATGAACTGCAGCACGCCAGGCCTCCCTGTCCATCACCAACTCTTGGAGTCCACCCAAACCCATGTCCATCAAGTCAGTGATGCCATCCAACCATCTCATCCTCTGTCGTCCCCTTCTCCTCCTGCCCTCAATCTTTCCCAGCATCAGGGTCTTTTCAAATGAGTCAGCTCTTCGCATCAGGTGGCCGAAGTATTGGAGTTTCAGCTTCAACATCAGTCCTACCAATGAACACCCAGGACTGATCTCCTTTAGGATGGACTGGTTGGATCTCCTAGCAGTCCAAGGGACTCTCAAGAGTCTTCTCCAACACCACAGTTCAAAAGCATCAATTCTTCGGCACTCAGCTTTCTTTATAGTCCAACTCTCACATCCATACATGACCACTGGAGAAACCATAGCCTTGACTAGATGGACCTTTGTTGACAAAGTAATGTCTCTGCTTTTGAATATGCTGTCTAGCTTGGTCATAACTTTCCTTCCAAGGAGTAAGTGTCTTTTAATTTCATGGCTGCAATCACCATCTGTGGTGATTTTGGAGCCCCCAAAAATAAAGTCAGCCACTGTTTCCACTGTTTCCTCTGTTTCCCCATCTATTTGCCAAGAAGTGATGGGACTGGATGCCAGGACCTTAGTTTTCTGAATGTTGAGCTTTAAGCCAACTTTTTCACTCTCCTCTTTCACTTTCATCAAGAGGTTCTTTAGTTCTTCTTCACTTTCTGGCATAAGGGTGGTGTCATCTGCATATCTGAGGTTATTGATATTTCTCCCCGCAATCCTGTTTCCAGCTTGTGTTTCTTCCAGCCCAGTGTTTCTCATGATGTACTCTGCATAGAAGTTAAATAAGCAGGGTGACAATATACAGCCTTGGTGTACTCCTTTTCCTATTTGGAACCAGTCTGTTGTTCCATGTGCAGTTCTAACTGTTGCTTGCTGACCTGCATACAGGTTTCTCAAGAGGCAGGTCAAGTAGTCTGGTATTCTCATCTTTTTCAGAATTTTCCACAGTTTATTGTGATCCACATAGTCAAAAGCTTTGGCAGTTTATGTTTAGATATGCACAAATTCCTACTATTTGAACCTAGGGTATACTACATTTGCAAGAATAAATTAAGAAGTGAATTCTGCATGGAAGTGAACCATTGTTCTCCTGTAGGCCAGTATTTAGATCCAACATTCATATATTAGTTTATTCTTGGCAAATTAACAAGTCTTAGGGGTCAGGGTAACCTGGGGTGTCATGTTAATATTGACAACAGTACACTAGTTTCTTCTCTGCCCTTTTGGCGTGGTCCAGAGAAACTTAATAAAAAATAGGTGAGGAGCAAGTAAAAACACATTTGAATGATGAATATTAAAATATACCTTGTCTTCTTTTTGCTTAAAATCTTTTGAATTCGGCTGCCAGTTCTTTCAGGTTTTGAGTCTGTCTGAACTATTTCTCAAATTTAATTCCAGTTTAGATTTCTTTTAAGGTGAAAGTCACTACTCTGCATTGTCCTAAGTTTGTTTCTTTTAAAGTGCATGTCACAAAGATTGTCATGAGTTTCTCCAAGAGTATTATACTGAAAGTCAGCTTTGAAAACCTGTAAAGAACTCTTCTTGTATCTCTGTCTTAATATCTCTAGAAAAAAAGAATTTCAGAAATGGAGCTTATACACAGTTGAGGTCCCTTTGGGTGGGGTGGGGGGAAGAAGAGAATATAAACTTACACTGAAATTAGGTATGGAAGTGAATATTTATTTAGAATAAGACTTCCTTTTCTGAGTTTCTTTTAGGCAGTTTACCAGATGAATTGCATACCAATGCTTTCTGCTTGCTCCTTATCACTCCCCAGGAAACCTGAGAGCTCCCAGCACTCTCAGAGCCCTGCAGCTCTAACTGCCCGTGGAACTTGGTGGGGCTTGCCGAGAAACCTTCCTCCGACCACATTGCTTAGCTTCCAAGCACAGTGTCCTCGCAGTTTGATTAATTTGACCTTTACCTTTGTCATTTAGGTGAGAGGTGTTATGGGGGCCTTTGTTTTTACGATGGTCCGGGCTTGGTTCAGAAAGGCCCTATACTTGGGTTGAGTGTTTTGTGGCCACCATCTTGAAATTCTCAATTTTATCTTTGGATGTATGTTTTGTAAAAGAAGTCCAAGGAAGACAATGGAGCTTGTGCCAGGGCTTTGGGGCTTTCTCGTATAACCCCTTCCTGTCTCCCACCACATCCCGGCCATAGGTTCTTGTTCTGCTCCCTGCGTGCTGGTCCCTCCAAGCTTCTTCCTCGCAGCACAATTCCTACTCCATGGCCCAGTGCCTACTGCTGCTCTCTGAGCCCCCTTCCTCCATCCCCGCCCCCGCAACGCCGGCTGGGGCAACAAATGAATCACGGCAGCTGGAAGAGGCCCAAGTTCTGCTGCTGCTGCCGGTTGCAATCCACTCGGGGTCGGGGCGCGGACCTCCACGTAGGGAAGTTCAGTTGGCTGCATGCGCCCCAGGGCATCTTGGGGTGGGGTCAGACTGAAGCGGTTCTTCCCTGGGCTAGCAGAGCCATTGAGCCTTCAGAAGGCTGCCTGGAGTGGGGGTGATCCTCTTACTCACCCCTGAGTAAGGTACCTTATTTTGTCTGGCACTGAGGTTGCAACCCTTAGCAGCTGTTCATCTGTTTTGGGTTGAGGCTGCCGCCGGTGGGAAGGGAAGATGGACTACTGCTTTTTCATTTTGTCCTGTGTCCCGCAGATTGTAGAGCCGGCCCTTTTACCCTAAGAATTAAAACATCCGGATGCTTTCTGCATATGTGCATAGGGAGCACCAGACCGGAATGGGCTGTGTTCAGGGACAAGGTGAAGTCAATTAAGTGCTGCTTGAAAGCAGTTAGTGGAATTTCAGATGCTTGCTTGAATTTGACCCGTTTAAAAAAAATGTTTTGGGTGTGCTCACAAGCCATGATAAGATATTAAGGGTTTGGAATGCAGATGACGATTAGGGGGTGGAATATAGGTAAAGATATTTAAGACCTGGAAAATTTAAAATTCTAGGGAAAATGAACTACTTGCTAGTAAATTATGATATGTTCACCTAAAAATGAGGTAGATATATGTGTGTGAATATGGATTCTCTCTAAAATAAATATTAAGAGAGAAAAAAGTTGTAGAACAGTGTGTAGTTATGATGTCATTTGTGCTATGGAAAGATAAATACCACGTTTCATCACTTGTAAGATTTTCCTCATTTTGATATCGCTGAGATCTTCTTTAGCATCTTTGAAATGATTCTATCACCACGTGACAATTGTGTTGTAATTTGTATTCTGTGAATATGTTCAACAAAGCTTGCAGAATCTGTGTTAGCCACATGAAAGAAAATCCAAGATGCCAGTAGATCATGTAAGCACAGAAAAAAAAAAAAAAAATTTGAGGGAAAACAAAGTCGTCAATGATGGAGTCAAAATGTGATTCTGAAAAGTTGGATTCTGAATAAGTACAACCTAAAAAATACCACACTAATTTGTTTCATTTACCTTTCCCCTTTGATGCATGCATGAGAGAGTCTGCATCTACAACTAAATAAGTCTACAAATCTCTTATAACAAATATAAAATAAAGATGATGATAACAAAACATTGTGGCATCAGTGTTTATCAGTGTATCCTAATGTACATGAAATAATGGGGCATTTTATAATCCATGATGCATTTTGTTTGTTCAGTCGCTCAGTCATGTCCAACTCTTTGCAACCCCATGCCTCCCTGACCTTCACCATCTCCCACAATTTCCTCAGACTCATGTTCAGTGAGTCAGTGATGCCATCCAACCATCTCATCCTCTGTCGCCCTCTTCTCCTTTTGCTTTCAATCTTTCCCAGCATCGGTCTTTTCCAACAAGTCAGATCTTTGCATCAGGTGGCCAAAGTATTAGAGCTTCAGCTTCAGCATCAGTCCTTCCAAAGAATATTCAGGGTTCAAATCCTTTAGGATTGCCTTAAGGTCAACAAAATATAATTAAAATGCAAACTAAAGCACAAGGTATATATTTTTATGTATGAACTATGTACATTTCTAGGAGGATACACAAGAATCTGAGCTGGGAATGAGTCATAACCTGTAAGGAGTGTTGTCAGTGAATAAGGTGAATTATAAAACAAACAAACAAGAACATAAAACATGCCAATTAATGCAAATCAATGAGAATTTCCAAGTTAAGCATTAAAAATCACTTTCATCACAATGTAAAATGATAGTTTGTGGGAAAAAGAAAAAAGAAAATGAATCATTTTGAGGGGAATTTGCCCCTCTCTTTAGAGATATCATTAACTCAACAGAGAAATGCAACCTCACACTTGACTTTGTCTAGACAGTGGAACAAAGTTCTACACATCTAGGCTGAAGTATATTCCCAAGGACTTTTGTAGACTTGAGGCTGGTTTTTAAACTGTTTTCCTTGAACCTCCCCCTCCACCAACCAATGAGCTTGATTTGTAATTTTTTTTTAATGTATTATAGTCACACATAAGATTTTCTTTGGGAACAAAATAAAGGTTCTACTTCTTTGTGAAAACGATGTTTGACAACTGCCTGTTATGTGGGCTGAGATTGCACAGAAACAAAAGAAGAGATGAAAGTCAGGAGGCATCAGAATTACACCTGGAAAGGCAAAGTCTTTGTCAACTCTGTAGACTGAGGGGCTTGCATAGGAGACTGAGTAGCAAGAGATGAAGTGAATAGCTTCAAGGGAGAGACAAGGAAGAGGTGCTCTCTGGATGTCTGGGATCAATCTGGGATCAAGCTTGTCAACAGAGCCTTGTCTATGGTAGTCCTTTTAGTTGTTACTCCTGCCCTTGGGGACATGCTACTGCCACTTCAAGGAGCCATAATGAGCAGGACAAAAGCAAACTCTCCTTGTAGTCATGGCATTTATGGACTTTGAGGATTATTTAAGTCCATTTAGTTCAGACACTACCTTCATTTGGCCTTGACATTGTGTACTTATTCTTCAGTGAGTGGACCAGTTTGCAGTCCTGAGTATGGTGATTAAGATCCCAAGCTTTGAAGTCACCCAACTTGGTTTATGGTTCTGACACTTGAAAAGCTGTGTGTGGGCACTTCCTTGGTGGTCCAGTGGTTTGGACTCTGTACTTCCAAAGCAGGGAGGTCAGGTTCCATCCCTGGTTGGGGAACTAGGATCCCACATACTGCACAGTGCAGCCAAAATGTTTTTTTTTTTTTTAAAAGAGCTGTGTGTGACCTTAAGCAGGTCATGTGACCTTTGAGGCTCAGGTTCCACATCTGTAAATTGGTCATAGTCATCCCAATTTGCTAAAGTTGCTGTGCTGGTTGGATGGTATACTTGTAAACTGCCTCACATACATTAGATACTCAAGACATAGTACTGCTTCTGCTACTCAAACAATCCACATCTGTATCTGTCCATTTAATTTTCTGGGCTGTGTGACAACTAAATAGATAAAATATATGCTCAAAACTGAATTGCTTCACCTTTGTGAAGACTTAGCACTCCTCTTCTGTGATCGCCTTCCATAGTTTCATGCCCTTGACGTCCACCTACCACTGCATATGTACTCCATCTTATAGGATTGTTGTGAATACTTGCCAAATAGTAATGGCCCAATAACTCCTAGTCATTATCACTGGACAGTGTTGAGGACACTGACTGCCTTTGGAATTAGACAGATGTCCATTTAATTCTTGGTTGTTTCACTTACTGGCTGTGGGACATTTGGCATGTTACTTAACCTTTCTGAGCCCAATTTCCTTTGCAGATAATGGAAAGTGAAACTAATACTGGAACTCATTTCATAAGAATATTGCAAGGATCAGATAAAGCGTGTAAAATGCTTACCACAAGAGCTGGTGTACAGTAGGTGCTCAAAAATGCAAATATTAATTGTAATACAGATACTGATGGGTCCTTACAACTATGAAATCAAGTTTACCACTGAGAAATGAGGAGAGATGGGCACCCTGAGGTGTTGTTGACCAGGTAGCTCTGCTTTCCTTTCTTATTGCCTCTCTAATCCCAGTGCAAGGAGATCCAACCAGTCCATCCTAAAAGAAATCAGTCTTGAATGTTCATTGGAAGGACTGATGTTGAAGCTGAAACTCCAATACTTTGGCCACCTTATGCAAAGAACTGACTCATTTGAAAGACTCTGATGCTGGGAAAGATTGAAGGCAGGAGGAGAAGGGGATACAGAGGATGAAATGTTTGGATGGCATCACTGATTCAATGGACAGGAGTTTGAGTAAACTCCGGGTGTTTGTGGTGGACAGGGAAGCCTGGCGTGCTGCGATTCATGGGGTCGCAAAGAGTTGGACATGACTGAGCAACTGGACTGAACTGAACTGAACTGAATCCTAATGTGCCTGCTAAGTTGCCTCAGTCACGTCTGACTCTTTGCAACCCTATGGACTATGGCCTGCCAGGCTCCTCTGTCCGTGGGATTCTCCAGGCAAGAATACTGGAGTGGGTTGCCATTTCTTTCTCCAGGGGATCTTCCTGGCCCAGGGATCGAACCCACGTTTCTTGCAGCTCTGACATTGGCAGGCAGGTTCTTTACCACTAGCACCCCCTGGGAAACCCACCTCTAATCCCAATACTCTACTGCTAAATGATGTGGCTACAGGGCTATTTAGGTGTTTCAGGCTATTTGCTTCCCCCATTAATGGCTGCTAGGCTTTCCGTCTGCTTTTTCTTCTGCTTGTTTCCTCACTGCCTCCATCATATTTTCCTCCTGGTAGCCATACCCTCCACCAATTTATTCTCCATGATGTGTTACTTTTAATTGTTAGGGCAATCAAACCAGCTACGCTACCTTTTTGCTGGATTGTGTCAAAAGGGTATCCAGCCTAACTTTTAAAATGGGAAAATGATCTGAGTATATATTTCTCCAAAAAAAAAATACACAAATATCTAGTAAGCAGATAAAAAATGCTCAACATTATTAGCCATCAGGGAAATGCAGATCACAACTATAAGCTACTAGGATAGCTAAAATGAAGACGACAATAACAAATGTTGACAAGGATGTGGAGAAATTGGAGCCCTCGTATATTATTGAAGGAATGTAAAACAGTGCAGCCTTCTTGGGGAAAAGGCCTAGTAATTTCTCAAAAGGTTAAACAAAGTATATGACTCAGAAATTCCTGTCCTAGTTATATACCCCAGATAACTGAAAGCATATGTTCACACAGAAGCTGGTACAAAAATGTTCATAGAAGCATTATTCATAGTAGTAAAAAGGAAACAACCTAAATGTCTATATATACAAAATATAGTATATCCAAATGATAGAATACTATTCAATCATAAAAAGATTGAAATGGTGATATGTGCTTTAACACGAATGAGCCTTAAAAGCATTGTGCTAAGAACAGAATACAGACCAAAAAAATTCATTATCTTGTATGATTCTATTCATATGAAACGTCTAGAATAGAAAAATACATAGGCACAAAATGCACATTAGGTCTTGCCAGCAGCTGGAGGGAAGAAGAAATGGAGAGAAACTGCTTAATGGGTACAGAATGTCTTTTGAGATGATAAAAATGTTCTAGAAGAGAGTAGTAATGGTTGCACAACTCTGTGAATGTACTAAAGCTACTGAACTGTACACTTAAAAAAGAGTGAATTGTATAGTATATGGATTATATCTAACTAAAACTGTTTAAAAAATTATTGGACAGGCTTTGCATGAAGGCTGGAAGACCCCATCCTTGAGTCAAGCAGAAATGTGAAGCATGTACTTGGCAATCTCATTTTAGGCCTTTCTCTTTTTTTTTTTTTTTTTAATAGTTAAAACAAACTTATTTTTAAAGCAAATTTTTAAGCCATGTCAGTCAACTTAAAATACATTTAAATGTTAAATTACTAAATTTCCATTTAAGTATCCCCTCTTCCCTCAATAATGCTATTCTCCAGAAATAGCTAATCTTTTTTTAATTTTATTTTTTTAAATTATGAGAGTATGATAACGCATTTACAGAAGACTTAGAAAATACAAAACAAGGTTACAGATAGTTCCAATGTATATTACCATTATTTTTCTAAGTAGATAAATTAAGATTTTTAGTTGGAGTTTCAATATCAAACTCTCAAAAATTAATAGAATGAATATACAGAGAGGTAGAGGATACAGTAGACCTGAAAAGCACTGTGAACCAATTCAAAAAAATTAAGACTTACACGATTTTCACACAACAGTAGGATACAAATTCTATTCAAGTTCCTGTAGACTGTAAACTGTGAGACACTGGAACATATCCAAGGACATAAAACAAGGTGCAAAAATTTCATGGTATAAAGGTATTGAAATCATACAGAGTCTGTTCTCTTATCACTGTTGAATTCTGTTAGAAATCAATATCAAAAGAGATTTGAAAATAACCCACATATTTTCAAGTGCAATGTGATATTTACCAAGAAAGATCTTCAACTTAGCCATCGAAAGCCTCAGTAAAGTCAGACTGAAAAAAACACAGAAGGTGATTGCAGAGAAGAAAGTATTTAAATGATAAATTAACATTAAAGATACTTTAAACAAAATCCCATGTATTTGTGGAGTAGGCAATGGCAACCCACTCCAGTATTCTTGCCTAGACAATCCTATGGACAGAGGAGCCTGGCGGGCTACGACTCGCTAAAGTTGGACTTGACTGAGTGACTGAGCATGCTCTCATATATAAAAGAGGATACATCAACAGCACTTAGATAGACGGAGAAATATTGAAAGAACACTTCCAGCCCTCCCAGAAGATCTTTGTGTGCTCCTTTCCACTCACTGCCCCACAAAGGGAATCACTAACCTGACTTCTAAAACTATAGATTGATTTTGCAAGTTCTAGAATATCATATAATTGAAAGTACACAATATGTAATCTTTCATATAGGACTTGATTCACTCAGTGTTTGCATCCATGTTGTTGCATGTATTTAGAAGTTCATTTATATTATTACCAAGTAGTATTCCATTATATGAATGAACCAGAGTTTGTCTATTCACCTATTGATGGACATTTACATTTGGACTATTTCTAGGTTTTCCAGGTTTTGATTGTTATGAATAAAGCTGCTGTGAGCATTTGGGTACATATCAAAAAAAAAAAAATCCCATGTATTTGGAAATTAAATATCCACTTTTAAATGATGTATATATCTAAGAAGTCATAACAAGGAAAATTAGAAAATATTTGTAATAGAATAAAAATGAAAAGAGAATTTACTAGAATTTGTTGCATGCAGCTGAAGTTGCTCAATGCAATTAAATACGATGTGGAGTCTTGAATAAGGTATGAAAACAAATAATGAACACTAGCATAAAATATTGTGAAATTTGAACAAAATCTGTTCTTTAGTTAATAATACTGTATCATTTGTTAATTTCCTGTTTGTTTTTTTTTACAACATAGTATTTGTTTATATTCCCAGAATTGGATTAGAAGTTTCAAGCCTCATTTAAATTTTTTTAAAGTACTAATATAAATTTCCTAGACTTTTATCAGTCATACTAGATGCCAAAATACATATCATAGTTTTGAGTGAATACAAATTAGAAATCTAGCATTCTATCATACTAAGTCAAACAAGTGGAATCAAAATGTCATAATTTTTTTTAAGCTAGGCAAAGATTCATAAATTTCCTAAAATATGTATGTTATATTATACATACTATATATGTCAGTGATACCTGCCCAGTCATGTGTGACTCTTTGTGACCCCTTTAACTGTAGCCCACCAGACTCCTCTGTCCATGAAATTCTCAAGGCAAGAATGCTGGAGTAGATTGCCATTCCCTTTTCCAGAGGATCTTCCTGACCCAGGGATCAGACCCGGATCTCTCGCATAGCAGGCGGATTCTTTACCATCTGAGCCACCAGGGAAGCCCTACTATGCTTGATAAAGGCTTGAGAAAGAACAAACAACAACAATAGAGAAGGAGAAATTGGTCAACAGAAAATAATAGAATTCTTGAGAAACCTGTATGCAGGTCAGAAAGCAACAGTTAGAACTGGACATGGAACAACAGACTGGTTCCAAATAGGAAAAGGAGTACGTCAAGGCTGTATATTGTCACCCTGCTTATTTAACTTATATGGAGAGTACATCATGAGAAACAATGGGCTGGAAGAAGCACAAGCTGGAATCAAGATTGCCGGGAGAAATATCAATAACCTCAGATATGCAGATGACACCACCCTTATGGCAGAAAGTGAAGAGGAACTAAAAAGCCTCAGATGAAAGTGAAAGAGGAGAGTGAAAAAGTTGGCTTAAAGCTGAACATTCAGAAAACGAAGATCATGGCATCCAGTCCCATCACTTCATGGCAAATAGATGGGGAAACACTGGAAACAGTGTCAGACTTTATTTTGGGGGGCTCCAAAATCACTGCAGATGGTGACTGCAGCCATGAAATTAAAAGATGCTTACTCCTTGGAAGGAAAGTTATGACCAACCTAGATAGCATATTGAAAAGCAGAGACATTACTTTGTCAACAAAGGTCCGTCTAGTCAAGGCTATGGTTTTTCCAGTGGTCATGTGTGGATGTGAGAGTTGGACTGTGAAGAAGGCTGAGCGCCGAAGAATTACTTCTTTTGAACTGTGGTGTTGGAGAAAACTCTTGAGAGTCCCTTGGACCGCAAGGAGATCCAACCAGTCCATTCTGAAAGAGATCAGCCCTGGGATTTCTTTGGAAGGAATGATGCTGAAGCTGAAACTCCAGTACTCTGGTGACCTCATGCGAAGAGTTGACTCATTGGAAAAGACTCTGATGCTGGGAGGGATTGGGGGCAGGAGGATAAGGTGACGACAGAGGATGAGATGGCTGGATGGCATCACTGACTCGATGGACGCAAGTCTGAGTGAACTCTGGGAGTTGATGATGGACAGGGAGGCCTGGTGTGCTGCGATTCATGGGGTCGTGAAGAGTTGGAAACGACTGAGCGACTGAACTGAACTGACTGATGTTACTAAAGCTACCATTTAAAAGAAAAACTTGTAAGCACTTTTTAAAATCCAGATGCATAAAAGAATTATCTTGGAAATTTTTGAAAAATACAAATGCCCAGCTATTGCTGTTCTCCAAAGCTCCAGATGTGTTTCCAATGAGCAGCTATGTTTAAAAATAACTGGACTATATAATGATCTTTTACTTTTGTCTAGTTTGTTTCACTTTTTCTATCATATTTAGTGCTCCCATTTCATTTAATTTGTGCTTTTTTCCTCTTTTGATTGAAGTTCATCTTCTGGATTGCTGAGGCTACCAGATTAATGACTTTCCACAGAGGGTTGTACTTGAAAAAGCAAGTATATTTTCTTATTTCTGACTTCTAATTTTTTTTAAATGGTGCTTTTATAAACATAACTGCTACTATCATGTACAGCAGTGCTCTGCCCACTTTCTCTGTATTAACTTGTGTAATTCTTATGGCAACCCTTGAGGGTAGGTGTTATTATTAGCTCCATTTTACTGAAGAGAAATCCGAGGCCCAGAGACATTAAGTAACTTGACCAAGGGTAACACAGACAATAAATAGCACAGTGGGAATTTGAATCCAGGCCTCCAGGCCATCCCGCTTCCAGCACCCATGCTCCTCATATGTATACTACATGACCTCCGAGTCAATCTAAACCCTCGGTAAAGAGCCTCGACACTTGACAGGTTTTGTTCAGGGTGAGGGGGTGATTGGAGCTGTGTGCTGAAACCATGAGCTTGCTCATAAAGAGCTGATGAAGTAGCAAGTCACCAGTTGAAATGTGATCTTGCTTCTGTGGCCAGCCGAGGCAGCAACGCTAACACAGCTGAGCCTCCATCAGGCCCACCAGCACACCCCATCTGAGGCCTTTTCTTTCCCTCCTCAGGTGAGGTCTTTATCACGTTCTGTCCACTCTGAAGGTGCCTACCCCAAGGCCACAGCTTTCCTCTCATTTGGAGACTGGCCCACACAACAAATCTCTGTGGGGAAGGTTGCACAAAAGAGCTCTGGAAAAGAAGTAGCTTAAAACGCTCTATTGCAGCGCTCTGGCAAAAGGACTAATTGGCATTTTTATTCCAAAGGGGGGGGGGGATTTGCCTAATAGCAAGAATCAGCGAGTACTACCACCCCTGCAAACTGTTCATTCTTGTTTCAGCTCAAAGGCCTCAAGTGGAAGAAAACAGCTCTTGTTTGCTCAGTGTTTTGTGTGGTAGAGTAAGACTAATGCTGTTTAAATTCTATGCACAGGCCAATTAAAATCACTAAGCGGTTCTATCTTTCTTTTGTTCCTTGTTCTTTTTTTTGAACGTATTTTATCCTAACCAAGCACACACGGTTAAAACTCAGATTCCCATCACTTACCCGCATTACATGTAGAAATTGGGGCAGAGATTTTTGCAAAGTCTTTTGCACATATATTTACTGTAAACTGACCAGAAGATTTCAGAGTTTAAAGCATCACTGAAAAACTGGGCTATTTTCTGAGTTGAGTGGAAAGCAGATGGCTGTGATTTCTACCTTAATTCATCCAGTTGAGTAGCTGGGAGTCAAATCCCACACAAGCAGAATGCAAGAGGGGTAGGAGTGGAGATGGATGAGAGGCTGTTAGTGGCAGAGATTTTCCTCTGGCACTTTGGGGGAAAATTGACTTTTTGATCACCTATGTCAACTTATCTGTTTCACTTTGAATCTTTTCTAATGGAGGGGATAAAGGGACGATACACCTCTTCATGATGTCTCATCAGCAGCTGTGGCCCAGATGGGGCACCCCTAAGTATGAAGCCTGAAATAAAATGTTCTGCTGGTTAGAGGGCAGCAGGCCACATAGGTTTGCAGATGAGATTGTGCCCTTGGCAGTGATTGTGACTGAAAATACAGATCTTGTTTCAACATTGTCATTCATCCAATTACTTAGCTTTAGTTTTGCACAGTTCTGCATCCATGGTGCTCCTTACACTTGGAAGGCCTTACCTCACCCCTCTGCCACCCTCATCTTTCCATATCCAGATACTCCTCTTCTTCAAACCACAATTCAGACCCCAAATGTCATTGGATTAAATGTCATTGGATTCTTCAAGTTGGTAATCATCTCTCTCTCTTTCTTGCATTCCTGGAATGCATTGCTTGTGACTCTGTCAAGACACTGGACTCTTTATTCTGTCAACCTGGTGGCATAGGCTGCTGTGTTCAACTACTAGAACCATAAGCTCTGTATCTTCCATAGAGGCTGCATAGGGCCTGGTTTAAATGAAATGTTGAGGGGCTTCCCTGGTGGCCCAGTGGTTAAGACTTCACACTTCCAATGCAGGGGACCTGGGTTTGATTCCTGGTCGGGGAACTAGATCCCACATGCCGCACCTGCATGCTGCAACAGTCAAATAAATAAGTTTTAAAGAAATAAAGGAAATGTTGAGCAAACAAGTGAATGAATGAATTTCAGGATGAAGAAATATACCTGAGAGCTTGATAGTGCTACTAGATGAGGTTACAGCCAACCCACCATTGGGAAAGTACTGACTACCTCCCAGACTTAACTGAGCTGAGCTGAGGACAGCTGGAAGCTTCAGTAAGATTCCTTCTCCGTTGGTATAACCTGGGACTTGGCTCTCTATTGCCATACAGTGCCTAGCTCTTCAGTGTTCAGCATCTCCTGAGAAAAGAGTGGTTTTACATCATGCAAAAGGGGCTGGTGCCCCTCACTGCAGGCACCTCTTAAGTGTCAGTTGCTTATGGTCTCTGAAAAAAAGATTGTGAAGACCCAGCTTCTGCTCTCTGAACAGTGTGCTGATGCAAACACATGCACAGACTAGGGAATGAAACCTTTCAGCTTACATGTGGGCTTATAAGAAAGTGTTGAGGTAAGGTGTGAGGTCCACACAAGTGAGGACCTGGATTGGGAGAAAGGAGGGAAGCATGCTCTGGATGTCGCTTCCACGTACAGGTACCGGATTCGGTTTCCTTTCTCACAGATTCTGCTTTCTTCCTCTTCTGCCTGAAGAAAATACTTTACTAACGCTGGCACCCTGTGAGGGTGGCCTCTTTAAAACTCTAGTCCTGGTTGAGAATGAACATTCACCTTTTCAAGGCTTCACAGAAACACATGCAGACCAAGACATAATGGCTTGAGATTCTTTCAGCGGAACTTTTGCTTTAAAAATGGAGATCTCTGGAGCTCAGTGGAAAAAAAAAAAATTAAAAGATGGCATCTCTTCACATGGCATATGGTGCCTGGATTAGAAGGTGTCTGTGGTGGAGTGGATAGAACTGTGTATGGGGCATTGGGAACCTAGGATCTAGCTAGCCCTCACACTACCATCCAGTCTAGGAGGCAGCCAGTGTGTTGCTTTAACTGTCCTAGGACTCAGTGGCCTATCTCTGAATTGAATGGTTAGACCATATCATCTATGAATCTGTGTACCTTGCAGAAACTAGGTGTTACCAGATTGGTTTCTCATTCAGTATAGAATGCATTCTCTTCATTCCAAGGGATTTGCTGGGGGACTTTCTATTTCTCATAAGCTGTGGAATTACTGGAGGAGATAGCTTCCTTTTACTGGATTGACATTTTGTGTTCTATAGCCCCAAAGGAATGTGTTATAACTAACTTTGCTATGTGGGGTTTATTTCATGCTATAGCATAGGAAAAAGCTTTTTTGGTTCATCGTACTTCAACAGTATTGGGCTACCTAAGCTCTCCTCCAATTTTTGAACACTGTTAATGAAAAAAAGAAGCCATAACCATCCCACCCCCACCCCCACCCCCCGTCACACTGTTCAGTTTGGAACAAACAGCATTTGAAAACTTTTCCTGGGGCAGGTTTATAGGTGATGATTCTGGGCTGTACTGCTCACAACACATACTTGGTGAATTGATGAATGATAATACAGTTAGATGATTTGGGGGTTTACTCCTTGCTCTCGAGGCCAAACACCTAGGATACAGTCTCTGCCAGAGATCTCCAGTGGCTTTTTGTCAGAGGATATAGTCACCCTTTTGGATGTTAGCTGGTATTACCTCCCAAATAGCTTTGAAATCCTTGAAGATGTGTAATTCATGTCATCCATCTACCCACCAAATGTTTACTAAGCACTTTGTTGTTGTTCAGTCATGTCCGACTCTTTGTGACCCCATGGATTGCAGCACGCCAGGCTTTCCTGTCCATCACCATCACCCGGAGCTTGCTCAAACTCATTTCCATTGAGTGGGTGATGCCATCCAACCGTCTCATCCTGTCATCCCCTTTTCCTCCTGCCTTCAATCTTTCCCAGCATCAGGGTATTTTCTAAGGAGTCAGTTCTTTGCATCAGGTGGCCAAAGTATTGGAGCTTCAACATCAGTCCTTCCAATGAATATTCAGGACTGATTTCCTTTAGGATTGACTGGTTTGATCTCCTTGCAGTACAAGGAACTCTCAAGAATCTTCTCTAACACCACAGTTCAAAAGCATCAATTCTTTGGTTCTCTACTAAGTACTACTTTGTGCCAAACATTGTTCTAATTCAACAGTGAACACAGCAGACACAAATCTCTGACCTCATAAGGTTTATATTCTAGTGGGGCAGTCAGGTGGCAGAGAGACAAAAACCAAAATGAGGAAGCACCTAGTATGTCATATGGGAGTAACAACTCTGGGGAAAAATAAAACCTGGAGAGTGGGTAGAGAATGGTGGTGGTAGACATAGCAATTTTCAATTTGTTTAAAATTTTAAACTTTTTGGAAGAAGCTTATATTTGAGGCAATATGAAGTAGTGGTTCCAAATGTGGGCCAGATCACTTATACTTCATTGTAAGGAGTCTAAATTCTATGCTCAGTATGATGAAAAACCAGGTGCCTTATGTAGAAGGGTGACACGATTACATTTCTGTTTTGCAATGACCACTGTGCCTGCCATGAGGAAAATGGACTATAGATGAACAAGAGTAGGGATAGGAGGACAGGTTACGAAGTTACTAAGGTAGCCTAAGCAACAAATGGTAAGCTCAGGCTAGGCAGGTAGTAATGGAAGTAGAGAAAGAATCAGGTTTTGTATATATTTTTTGAGGGTAGAGCCAATCAGGATTTACCAATGGGTTGAATTTGGGATTTGAGGAAAAGAGTAGAACTGAGTACATTCTTAAATTTTTAGCCTGAGTAACTGAGTGGATGATGATATTATTTAATGAGAAAGGGCCATGTAGGAAAGAACATGTTAGATAGGGCATCAAGTTTTATTTCCATCTTCTTAAGTTTGAGGTGTTTAGATACCCATGCAGAGGTATTATTTGGAATATGCTCAGACTGGAACTAAGGAGAGGAATGAGAACTGTGTCTTCATTCATTCTCTCAGAAACATTTATTGAGCACCTACTGTGCTCCAGGAGGGCTTCCCAGGTGGCTCAGTGGTGAAGAATCCACCTGCCAATGCAGGAGACTCAAGAGACGCTGGTTTAATCTCTGGATAAGGAAGATCCCCTGGAATAGGTAATGGCACCCTGCTCCAGTATTCTTGCCTGGAAAATTCCACGAGCAGAGGAGCCTGGCAGGCTACAGTCCATGGGGCCACAGAGTCAGACACAACTGAGCACAACACAATACAAAAATGTGCCAGACACTGATATAGTCATTAGAGACAGAGTGTTGAACAGAACAGACATATTCTCTGCCCTCATGGAGCTTACTTTCTAGTGAGCAGTTTCAGACCTTAAGAAACAGTGAAGTAAACAATAGGGTCTTACCATATAACACAGAAAACTATATTCAATATCCCATAATAAACATTAATGGAAAAGAATGTGGAAAGGAATATATATGTGCATGTATGTGTGTATATATATATATATATATATATATATATATATATACACACACACACATATGTATATATATAACTGAGGGGCTTCCCTGGTGGCTCAGACAGTAATCTGTCTGCAATGCGGGAGACCCGGATTTGATCCCTGGGTTGAGAAGATCCCCTGGAGAGGGAGATGGCAACCTACTCCAGTATTGCCTGGAGAATCGCCATGGACAGAGGAGCCTGGTGGTCTACAGTCCACAGAGTTGCAAAGAGTCAGACACGATTGAGCGACTGAGTGACTCACGCACACACACACACACACACACACACACACACACAGCTGAGTTGCTTTGCTGTACAACTGAAGCATTGTAAATCAACTTACTTTAGTTTGAAAAAAAAGAAATAGTGAAGCCTATAAACAAGACCAACTCAAAAGTTGATAACTGATATGATAAAAACAAAGCAGAGTGATGATTGTAGGCGGTCTTTATAGACTCAATCAATCTTCTATCTGAATAATCACAAATTCCAGACTGGTGTGGTAGTAAACAGTGAACTCTTTTCAAATGTTGAGTATTTTTTTTTTTTTAAGATGTAGGTCCTTTTATTAGGATTGAGTTAAGGACCTTGCAGCTAATCCTGGAAGACTCAAATTTATTTATGCCTAAAAGTGACTAAGACGGGTGAGCTTGAAATTTTGAGCTTAGTTCTTCATCTTGCTTCATGATATGATCAGTTATGAAATCACCTGCGAATTTGTTTTGTATTTTATATACATGATATTACCATTTACCTTCAGTGTGCCCATCTGTGCATGAAATGTTCCCTTAGTATCTCTAATTTTCTGGAAGAGCTCTGTAGTATTTCCCATTCTATTGTTTCCCTCTATTTCTTTGCATTGATCACTGAGGAAGGCTTTCTTATCTCTCCTTGCTATTCTTTGAAACTCTGCATTCAAATGGATATCTTTCCTTTTCTCCTTTGGCTTTTGCTTCTCTTCTTTTCTCAGCTATTAGTAAGACCTCCTCAAACAACCATTTTGCCTTTTGCATTTCTTTATCTTGGGGATGGTCTTTATCACTGCCTCCTGTACAATGTCACAAACCTCTGTCCATAGTTCTTCAGGCACTTTGTCTATCAGATCTAATCCCTTGAATCTATTTGTGACTTCCACTGTACTTTGGCCACCTGATGCAAAGAACTGACTCATCAGAAAAGACCCTGATGCTTGGAAAGATTGAAGGCAGGAGGCAAAGGGGCCAACAGAGGACGAGATGGTTCGATGGCATGACCGACTCAATGGACGTGAGTTTGAGCAGGCTCTGGGAGTTGGTGATGAACAGGGAAGCCTGGTGTGCTACAGTCCATGGGGTCACAAAGAGTCAGACATGACTGAGCGACTGAACTGAACTAATACATATTTTCTCTATTGTATTGACCACCCTTGGGCCCCTCGAATTTAATTTGTATATTTATGCAAACCAGCATGGCCATTGTTGGTGGAAGACAAAAATAATGAACTAACATTCTTTTTCAAGGAGTTTAAGTTTTGACTTTGTAGTATGAGAAATTTACTGTCCACAATCTAGTTAAATAGCCCATCTTTGCTTAGCTTAACACAGAAGTCTACTTCTGTCTTTACTCTTTCAGAGCTCTAGGCTCTTTCTATTCCTAGTACGAGAGGAAGTAGAGTTAACTGAATCTGATGTCTAAACCTACTGCCTGGGTTCTGGCCCCAGTGGCTCTGAGGTGGCCAACAGACCCCTAACTCCTGAAATCTCCCAAGTTCTGTGGTTGAACTCTCTTTTCCTAGACTCACTTCTTAGGTTGCCATCTTATGATGGTTCTGTAAAGCTGAATAAATTTTTCTGGAGTAATCTATGATACAGCACTTCACTTTCTAATTCAACTGTTACTGCTGATAAGGGTTATAGGTCAAAGAAGAGAAAGCCCAACTGATCTTTAAGTTGATGTTTCTCTTCAGCAACCAAAGCATGCAACAGTTTGATTTTAAACTCTTTGCCTGGTGTCTCTTTCTTCATCCCTTCTTCCTCTTATTTCCAAAAAGCAATATGAAACTATTTTTCAATGGTTTTCTTCTTCTAAAGAATTGTATATGAGTTACCAAGCTCATATTTTAAAGGTAGAACACCAAGGCCCAGAAACATCATTGGAAGTATGTGTGTAATCCAGTGTTCTCCAAAACTTTCCCAAATCAAACTTAATTCAATAGAATATGTTAAATAATGTTTCATGTGTCTATGGTTTGGGGAGTGTGGAGAGGTAGTGTGTATAGTAGGGCCGGGGGTGGGGGCTGGCAAGGGGAAAAATTAACAAACAACTGACCGCACAAAGTTGGAGCGTTAAGACTCAGAGAGGTGAAAGGTACTGAGAAAGTCGTGGAAAGAGAAGAATTAAGACTGGGCTGAAGGGAGGTGGAACCTGCCCGGAGCATCACCATCAGTGATGGCCAGACCAACCATCAGACCGACTCTTGGGTCTCCTTGTTTGATTTCAGAGACAGCCCTGCAGGGAGCCAGATGTCTTTTCTGCATTATTTTGCTCTTCATTTCACCTTACTACTATTGTTCTTCTCTCTGATTCAGATTTTGGAAGACGTTTTCGTAAAGTATCTGTAAAAAGACCAAATATACCAGTGTTGAATACAACAATGTATTGGATGTTTGGGCACTCAAGCAATACATCATAGGAACTATTTGAGCACCTCTTTTCATGACAGGCCATGTGTGGACAAACGTTGGAATATGGAAAAAGCACCTTTTTCAGAGAGCTCTCAGCACCTGGAATCCCCCCTGTGTTACAGGAGAAAAACAAGACAAGACAAAAATAAACAAAACAAACGTGGAGCTAGAGACTTTGCTATTGTTCTTTCAACTCCATGGAGAATAAATGAAATTGTTTTTTTTTTTTTTTTCCATGTTGTTATCAGCTGTAAGCTCTGCTTTAAAAGACAATAATAGGCTTGCTCAAAAGTTGCTTTAATAGATGTTCCCCCCCACCCCGCCCGCCTTGGGCATTAAGCATCCTAAGAAAAAACAGGCTATATGCAAATAAAGTCATTTCTGTTTCTGGAAATCATGTTTATAAGCACCACAAATACATTTCAATTGATAAAGGAAGCAGTAGGTAAAAATGTGTAGTCAAATACTTCCTGTTCACTACCGACATATACACATTTTTCTAGTATATTGCTCAATTGTGAAATCAGGGGCAAAGCATGCAATAAACATTTTTTTGCAGCAAATTTTAGTAAAATATCTGTAAAAAGAAGACCAAATATACCAATGTTGAATATTACAATGTATTTGATTAATTTTTTCTTCTTTTAATACAAAATTGTCAGATAATCTTGTCCTGCAAAAATACTACATTTTAAAATTCAGTGTGGTGCTATCAGGCACCCCCGGTTTCTTCGAGCTATAACTGGTACCGAGCTCGTGCTGCTTGTCAAAATTTAATGAGAGGGCCCGTTCTAAAATAATTGAATTTTCATATCAGAACGAACCAGGATTACTCAGACAATAAAATTGCTGAGTCCTGTACTGTTACCGGCAAATACCTTTTGCTTTGCTCATGAAATCAGTATGTAAATGTTCAGGGTTTGTATTTAAGGCATCTTAGGCATTTGGAGTTGTAGTACTAGCAATAATTTCAAATGGTGCCAGTGATAAGTAGCTGGTTTTTTATAATGTTCAAAGTGTAATTTGTTTGGTGAATCAGGATAAGCATTTGGTTTATATTTTATACAAATGTTAATGCATTTGCAGTTTAATTATGTTTCTTAACTTTTAACATTTCAGAAGTCAAATTTGAAGACTAGTCCATCAGATTGTCTTGCTTTCATAACATTCTGAAAAATGGGAGCACCCCCATGCAGTGAGTAGAAAAAGTAAGAGGTGCCTGTAAAGTTTGTGTTGGTGTGTTTTGGGAGCCGGGAACACTGATAATGGAGTGGAGAAATGCCATGCCTTAGGTGTGCCCTCCGTAACATTGAGCTTGGTGATACAGCTTCATTCCTGAGAGCCCTCTGTCAACAGCAAGAAAGACACCTCCAGGGAGTGGCTAATTTCTTTCTTTTATGATAGTTGAGTTGAAGAGCAACTGTGAATAAAGTAGTATGATTTCAAAAATTAGCAAGAGTTTCTGTAACATTGCAATGATGGAGGATCTACGGATAGAAATGAGCTTTTTCTCGTATGGTGGAGAAACTTGTTCTAAGAAGTTATTTCCCATATTCTTATTTTTAAAATGATCTGCAGGTTTCTAGCCTTTAAGCTAATACCTACTCACTTGAAAGTTAGCTCTATAACATGCAAAAGACAGCAACCTTTGTCAAAAACATGATTTTTTTTTTTTCATATCTCCTTCATGACATGGCTTGGTTTAGTTAAAAGAGAATTGGACAATGCAGCTTTAGAGGCAGAAGACTTTTGCTTTGTTTCCCATCATAGACTTCAAGGGTTGTCAAACTACAGCTCACATGCCAAGTTTGGCCTGTTGCCTGATTTTGTAAATAAAGCTTTATTGGAAGGCAGCCATGCTCATTCATTCATGTATTGTCTATGGCTGCTTTCATTATGTGAGAGCAGAGTTGAGTAGTTGGAACTGAGACCGTATGGCCCAAAGAGTCTAAAATATTTACTACTGGCCCTTCAGAGGGCTGGATAAAGTCTGCAGACCCCTGATTCGGTAGAGAGCCTTGGGCAGATGATTACTTTTCATCTTTCATTGGCAGTGGCGATGATGACTATAGTAGGTATCATATACTAAGCACTGTGTGTCAGACACTGTCCCAAACACGCATTTAACCTTCATAGCAATCTTATGTCATAGCCCTGTTCTTATCCTCACTTGATGTATAAGGAAAAGTAGACACAGAGGCTAAGTGACATATCACACTGAGAGTCAGGCAGACTGGCTCAAGAATTTATGCTCTTTTTGTTTTATCGTTTTATTATAGAATTTTCCAAACATATGAAGAAATAAAAAGTATAATGAATTATAGGTACTCATTGATCAGTTTCAATAATTAATAACACGGTTTTTTTTTTATCTACTAGCCCTCTCACCATACCTTCTAAATATTGTTTATGTATGTAGAGCAAATCTCAAGCATCATGTCATTGCACCTGCAAATACATCAATAGATATCTCAACAGAGAAACTTAAAAAAAATATAACCAAGATATCATTACAATATCTAACAAAATTCACAGAAATTTCATAATATTGTCTAATATCCACTCCTTATTAAAATGTTTCTGATGGCCTGAAGTTTTTCTTTTGAGAAATAATTTGTTTAAATCAGAATTCAAGCAAGATCTATTCATAGTATTTAGAAATTATGTCACTACATTTTTCTTAATGTATAATAGCCTCTACCTTCATCTTCTCCTACCCCTGTCATTTATTAATTTAAAAAACAGGTATATTTTAACTATGGAGTGTTGCATATTCTGGATTTGATCAACTGTTTCTTTTTGATGCTGTTTAACTTGTTCCTCTTTTCCTGCTATTTCCTTTATACTCATAGGTAAATGTGGTGAAAAGTGAAAGTGTTAAGTTTTAAGTTCAGTTGTGTCTGACTCTCTGCTACCCCATGGGCTGTATCTCACGGGGCTCCTCTGTCCATGGAATTCTTCAGGCAAGAGTACTAGAGGGGGTTGCCATGCCCTTCTCCATGGGATCTTCCCAATCCAGGGGTTGAACCCGGGTCTCCTGCATTGCAGGCAGATTCTTTACCTTCTGAGCCACCAGGGGAGGTAGGTAGATATAGGTGGTTGTTTAAATCAAGGTGTGTGTGTGCACAAGTGTGCAAGCATGTTTTTGGAGAGATCTTCATAGTTGGTGATGTATTTCCTCTTGTGTTACATCAGGAGGCATATAATATCTGGTTGTTATTGTTAAAAAGTGATGCAAGCTTTCCTCAGTGAGTTCAGGTGATGTCAGCCTGATTCTGCCATTATAAAGTTTTCCTCATCAGTTTTTTTCCCAGTGATTTTATTATCAATAAGTGATTTGTGTCCTAGATCCATTATTTTATCAAGTTGAAAAATGGAGATTTGGGGATTTTTTTTTTTTCATTTTTTCATAAAGAACTTTCCCTGATCAACTATTTGGCTACCTCGCATATGTGTGCTAAGTCGCTTCAGTCGTGTCCGACTCTGTGCAACCACATGGACCATAACCCGTCAGATTCCTCTGTCTATGGGATTCTCCAGGCAAGAACACTGGACTGGGTGGCCATGCCCTCCTCCAGGGGATCTTCCTGACTCAGGGATTGAACCTGGATCTCTTACGTCTACCTGCAATGGCAAGCGGGTTCCTTAGCACTAGTGTCACCTGGGAAGCCCTGGCTACCTCGAGATACAGTTTATACAGGAGAAACAGACTAAATACTTAATTTTTATCCTTTATTTGTGAATTCTTATTGTGATGCGTTAGTGTCTTAGCAATTTCCAATCATGATGATGATAATTTGTTTTAGTATTATTAAAACTTATGGATGTTTCATTAAAGTCAATCCCTTCCTCACGTGGGCTACTCTTGTACCTATATGTATTGTTATACTCACATCTTCTTTTGATTTACTTGTTAATACGCTTTGGCCACCTGATGTGAAGAGCCATCTCATTGGGAAAAACCCTGATGTTAGGAAAGATTGAGGGCAGGAAGATAAGAGGGTGAAAGAGGATGAGATGGTTGGATGGCATCACCAACTCAATGGACATGAGCTGGAGTGAACTCTGGGAGATAGTGAAGGACAGGCATCCATGGGGTCACAAAGAGTCAGACATGACTTAGCAACTGGACACCACCACCAACATAACTTATAAAGTCACCTTCTCTAGACTGTGAGACCTTGAAAAGCAAGATCAAATCTTAGGCACCACTATCTTAGCTCCAAGAACTCAGTACTTGTTACTTAGTAAGTTCCATGTACCCACAGATAGCTCATGGCTTGATTAGAATCTCTGTCCTTTGAATGTTCTGGATATAAATGTGTGGTTTTCATTGTAGTGTGAATAAAAGTTGATACCTACAGTTAAAAAAAAAAACTCTTGTGGATTTTTAAATATGTTCTTGCTTCCATAGATTATATTAAATCTTTTTGATGCTTTAATTGTCCAATTTTTGGCCTGTGGGAGCTGCAGTTGGCTCTCATGTCCCAGCGATCTTTGAAAGCAAGTTTGCTCTCTCGTACAACAAGGTATTCCAGGACCTTTTTGTACATTTCATCCCCCAAACCTAGAATCAGTCATTCCTCCAGAAAGTTCTGGTTCCTTTTGCTGGGAAATATTACTTAGAAATCACAGTCTTGGCACTACTCATTGCTACTGGGTGGTCACTGCTTCTAGACTTTTCAGTGAACAAAGCTAGGAAATATGTACTTTATAGAAAGAAAATAATAAATCGTAAGTTCATTTTGATATTTCCAATGTACATGTAAGATTTCAGAATTTTTACATAAGTTCTTTGATTTTACTTACTGTGTCCCTTTTTTCTTATGTTGACAATCTTTGTGCATAGTGATAGCATATTTGTTTGCTTTATCCTAAAATTTACATAAATCAATTAAAAATGGCACTACCAATATTACTATTAACAGTAAGACAATTTAAATTTTTCTACCCTCTTAACACCTATGGTGTTAATGCCACTCAATAAAATGGGAGTTATAATCCTGGATCTGTCTGAAGGTTCTATGGGGAAGCAGGTGATCTGTTGAGATTCTTTCATCTGTGAGATTTCTTATAAATCAGTATGTCTTAGACAATTTCATAAGTTCACGAGATGGCTAGAGTGCTTGTGATTGAGCCAGAAGGTTCCAGTTCTAAGTTGTTTACCAGGCTTTGACTTAGAAGTTTGATGATCATTTGCTATAAGAATATATACCCCTGCAAATACTATTAAAGCAAGCAACCATCATACAAAAAGCTAAAATTAAGGAACGTATAGAATGATTCACATATTGAGTGTTGCTTTTTGGTATATAGAACATCTTCATGTATTTCATCTCACTTGATCCTCACATCTCCCCAAGGTCATTGTTGTTCAGTCACTAAGTCGTGTCTGACTCTTTATGACCCCATGGACTGCAGCATGTCAGGCTCCTTTGTCCTCCATTATTTCCTGGACTTTGCTCAGATTCATGTCAGTTGAGTCAATGATGCTATCTAACCATCTCATCCTCTGCCACCCCTCTTCTTTTGTCTTCAATCTTTCTAAGCATCAGGGTCTTTTCCAATGAGTCAGTTCTTCGCATCAGGTGGCCAAAGTACTGGAGCTTCAGCATCAGTCCTTCTCATACATATTCAGGGTTGATTTCCTTTAGGATTGACTGATTTGATCTTGCAGTCCAAGGGACCCTCAAGAGTCTTCTCCAGCACCACAATTTGAAAGTATAATTCTTCAGACCTTCTTTATGGTCCAACTCTCACATCCATACATGACTACTGGAAAAGCCATAGCTTTGACAATGTGGGCCTTTGTTGGCAAAGTGATATCTCTGGTTTCTAATATTCTGTCTAGATTTGTCATAATCTCAAAAACAACAGAATGATCTCTGTTCATTTCCAAAGAAAACCATTCAATATCACAGTAATCCAAGTCTATGCCCCAACCACAAATGCTGAGAAAGCTTAAGTTGAATGGTTCTATGAAGACCTGTAAGACCTTCTGGAACTGACACCAAAAAAAGATGTCCTTTTCATCATAGAAGGTTGGAATACAAAAGTAGGAAGTCAAGAGATACCTGGAGTAACAGGTATCTGGAGCAAAATGAAGCAAAGGCTAATAGACTTTTGTCAAGAGAACATACTGGTCATAGCAAACATCCTCTTCCAACAACACAAGAGACGACTCTACACATGGACATCACCAGATGGTCAATATCGAAATCAGATTGATTATATTCTTTGCAGCTGAAAATGGAGAAGCTCTATACAGTCAGCAAACAAGACCTGAAGCTGATTGTGGCACAGATCACGAGCCCCTAGGTTGTAGGTACCTCTATTATGTCTTGCAAATGAGAATTAAAGGGGTTAAGTACTTTCCCAGTCACACGGCCAGTAAGTGGCTAAGCAGGAGCTCTCTGCTGCTGTGAGTCTGAGGTCAGACTCATAACCTAGCATTTCTTCTAGCACATCAAGATAGTCAACATACACTAGGGTGATGTCTATAACCTGGTAGTGCTGGTCCTTTTCACTTCTCTGGGAAGATGAGGAAAGAGAATGCTTTGGGATATTCTTCTGAGAAGGGCTAATAGTCCTTGCTTTTCATAGCTCTTAGGTGGTCAGGTGCAGGGCCTAAGGCATGGATTTGAGTACCCTTTATTTTTAATGTTTCTGTTGTTCTCCCTTTCCCATGTCAGCTTGGCCGCTTGAGTTATTTGAAGGAGGAAGAGACATATTTTTCAACTCAGAACATAACTTTGCAATATCAATGCCTGATCTGGCTTCTATTCAACCAGTCACTGCCAGGATTGTTTCCCACTACCGCTCCCTGTGACTATAAGAGAACATCCTACTCTGTTTTCTCTGCTGATTAAATGGGGATTTCAACTCATTTCATATTAGTGATAACTCAGCCAGA
Organism: Budorcas taxicolor; assembly: GCF_023091745.1. Classification (NCBI taxonomy): domain Eukaryota; kingdom Metazoa; phylum Chordata; class Mammalia; order Artiodactyla; family Bovidae; genus Budorcas; species Budorcas taxicolor. Next base: position 48,307,391 of record NC_068935.1, read on the forward strand.
AAATAGCAATAATTTTTCCACTGTTAGCCAGTCCAACTAAAACACTAATTTCTCCTCAAAAACTTCTTGTGTATTGATTTCAATGGTAGCTTTCCTGAAATTTATGAAATCTTAGAAAAATATGAGGATTAACCACAAAATATAGCCAAGCACATGAAGTTGAGTGTCTGTTCTACTAACCTCCCAGGAGCGGGGGCATGTCTGAATTGGACCTGAAGGGAGGAACACTCGAGTGTTTGAGGGACTGCCATATCCATTGTGTTCCTGTAGTTTGGGTGAGTTAGGGGAGACATAGGAATTTTTCTACCACATGTACTGGCACCAGTGGAGAGAAAACTGGTGAGAACTCAGGAAGGGAGGAATTGCTATTTGCTTCACTGGTACCAGCACTCCCCACCTCTAATTTTCACAAAGAATCTGGAATCAGAATGCTTGGAGTCAAATCTTAACTTCACCATGTTTGCCTTTGGGAAAGGTTCTGGATATTTCTATGCCTCAGTATCCTTATCCATCAAGTGGAGACAAAATAATACCTCGTTCATGTGCTCATGAGGATCCAAGAGATAATTTATAATTTCATAATGCTTAGCATAGAGTTTGACACGCAGCAGCGTGTTAATATATATTAACTGTGTTAATATACATCAAATATATATACATTTAAGTAGAGGATAATTACTTTACAATATTGTATGACAAAAATCACCCCAGTATTCTTGCCTGGAGGATTCCATGGACAGAGGAGCCTGGTAGGCTACAGTCCATGGGGTCACAAAGAGTTGGACAAGACTGAGTGCCTAAGCACATGAATACTCAACTACTGGATATTATTATTAATCATGAATGTTCTTATGATCATTCTCATTATCATTTTTATCAAAATAATATATTATCCAGGCCTCAAACCCTCTTAGTGGTAGCTGTGGACTCTTTATTCATCTACCTTGGTTGCTTTATTAAAAAGTAGGAGTGCTTCTTTAATAAAAAGCCCCCCCCACTGAAAAAAAAAGCCCTTTACAACAGTCTCCAGATTATTCCCTCTGCTGTGAAAATGTGACTGGTCCTAACTGAGAGGCTTCGCATGCAAAGAAAATTATACAGAAGATTGTATAATTATAATTTATACAACCTTTTGCATAATTTTGTATAAATATTATTTGTTTATGTTGATTATGTCATACTTGTTGAAATGATTATTTTTCAATATACTCTATTAAATAATAAAATAAATAAATAAGGTATTAATATACTCTATTAAATAAAACATATCCATTAACTTCATCTGTTCCTTTTCTTTTTTATTTTCAATGCAACTACTGCAAAATTTCAAGACACTTCTGGCTTGACACTTTCAAGGCTTCCATTTGGAGCTCGAATTCTATTCAGTTGGACAGCACTAGCCTAGAAGCCATGGCTGCACATTTCCTGGGTCCACCTGACACCTTACTTTGGGGTTCGATGAGATTTTCCTTATTCTTCTAGCCCTAGTGCTAGTGATTCCCTCCCCTTTCCTTGCTCTTTGCTTCAAGGAGGCAGTTCACCATTCCTTCTAGTCAGCCTTGCCCCTGTACCTGAAGGTGTGCTGACTCTCACAGCCCTTTGCTCCTAATGGGCAGTGAAGAGGGGTGTGGCCACTCCCGGGCTATTGGTGGATTTCCCTCCTGGGTCTCCTGACAGCATTTGGTTCACCCCCTACCCCTTCAGCACTGCACACATTGGTTTCTGGCTAGATTTATAGGTCTTTTCCCTCTTCTCTACTCTAAATGCCTCCTACATTAAGAGGGCAATGTTTTAACCATTGGACCCCCAGGGAAGTCCATCCATACTATTTCTAGTTTAACTCTGATCTCCACTGACCAGGGTAGCATCTTGCAGAAACTGTTTGCTAATTAAGTACTGCAGGGACCACCGATTTCCTCTGGCTGCATTTTCTGCTTCCAGTTGTCCACAGCAGTCCCAATCCCAGTGTTGCATGAGCTCCTGTTCCCCGGTGAGATTTCATCCATAGTTATCTGTCATCTCGGTTGCCACCAGGCTCTCATTGTAACTCTTTGGATGATTTTTCCTCTATTTGCATGCAGATGGGCTAAGCTGGGGCTCAGCAGGTCAAGCAGCAGTTCTGCTATGCAGCCTGGGGAGTAAGTGTCCCAGCGGGAGGGTTGAGCTCTCTTGTGGGGCAGCTGGCTGTATGGTCAGTGTGTAGCAAGCTGCAATAGGCTGTCTCATGCCTTGGTTGCAAGGATTTGCCCGATATGCTTTGTGGTGGGCGTCCTTCCAATTTTGTGGGTGATGCTGCCATGTCATTAGTGGTGAGCAAATGATGCACAGAAAGCAGAGTGGGTAGAACCTTGGCAGAAGTACGTTTCCTAGCAACATCATTAACTAAGTCAGACCACCGTTTAGTCAGCTTTGCCTCCTGTGGCCTGATACCATGGTGACACCACACTCTCTCTGGCCACTCCATAAACCTTACGCTTCTGGTTCTCTGTCTTTAGAGGAACTGGAGAGAATGATCGCTTAGCAGTGCGCTGCTAAGAAGCTAAAATCGATGACAACTTTTCACTTTCTTCCTTTCTCCCCTGAGGTCTTTGACTGTGTACTTTGTGTGATTTGTCTCCTGGGGATGGACAGCCTTGTAACCTTTCTGTCGTATAAATGTAGAGTTTTTGCTGAAGCATCCCATGTCTTTCTCATTATGACGGCTGCAAGTAAAGATTTATTTATAATGATGAAAATGATAGAATATTTATTTGGCTTAGGTTCTACCCATTTAATAAGGGCTTTCAGTCCCCATTATATTTCTTCTACAATGTTCCAAGAATCGTCAAAGGAGTGTTTGATGTGCACTCATGAGCTGTTCCTCCCAATAACCTCGTGGCGTTTTTTTTTTTTTTTAAACAAGGAGTGATGGTCTCTTTGCTCCGTCTCCACTCCTGGTGGGGATTGACCTGGCTCTGTATACACGTTGCTGCATCTGTGCTGTGTTTCCGAGACTTTAGCATCTCTCTCTCTTCTTGTCTCCTCCTCTTTTTCTCCTTTTCCTCTTCTTCTTCTGCCTCCCATTCCTCCTCCTTCTCCTATTATGGTGGTCTTGTCACTCTAGGACTCAAGTGTGCAGGGGCCAAGCCTGGGGATAATCTGAATGACAGGCACACTGATATTCTTAGAAGATTATTTTCCCTCCTTTCCCAAGCTGACCTACTAAACTTGGGCCAAGTTGAAGCACTTTACCTCTCTATCCAATGGAGGTATTCTTTTCCAAATGCTACCCCGTCTAAGTCAGTAGAATCTTGGTGGCCCTTCCCTATTGGTCCTCTAGACAGGCTAAAGTGGCCAAGCTCAGACCCTGTACCACTGCTGCGAAGAAAGGCCCATCAACTTCTTATTAAAAAACATATTGTAAAACTTGTATAAAAAAGTATATTGATTAACACTCAAATAAAGAAGATTCAAATTGATATACTGTGGTGATAGGTTAGAAAACTAAATATGTAAAAATAACAATACTTTCTTAAATAATGTAAAAACAATATTTTTTTCCTAGCTTTATTGACATCAAATTGACATATCACATTGCATATGTTTAAGGTGTACAGTGTAATGATTTGATAGACATATATTGTGAAATGTTTACCACAAGAAGGTTACTTAGCACCTCCCTTACCTCACATAGTTGCCACTTTTCCTGTGGTGAGAGCACTTAAGATATACTCTTAGCAATTTTCAAGTGTACAGGAGAGTGCTGTTAACTATAATCACCATCTATGTATTAGATCCTCAGTGCTTAGTCATCTTATGACAGGAAGTTTGCATTCCTTGACCAACTTCTCCCCATTTTCTCCAACCCCTATACCTGGCAACCACTATTTCGCTTTTGCTTGTTTGAGTTTATCTTTTTTAGATTCCACATATATGTGAGATCATACAGTGTTTGTCTTTCTCTGTTTGACATCTGTTAGCTCCTCTATCTGCTTCAGTTCAGTTCAGTTTACTCAGTCGTGTCCAACTCTTTGCAACCCCATGGACTGTATAGCATGCCAGGCTCCCCTGTCTGTCACCAACTCCCAGAGCTTACTCAAACTCATGTCCATTGAGTCAGTGATGCCATCCAACCATCTCATCCTCTGTTGTCCCCTTCTCCTCTCACCTTCAATCTTTTCCAGCATCAGGGTCTTTTTAGATGAGTCAGTTGTTCACATCAGGTGGCCAAAATATTGGAGTTTCAGCCTCAGCAATGAATATTCAGGACTGATTTCCTTTAGGATGGATTGGTTGGATCTCCTTGCAGTGCAAGAGACTCTCAAGAGTCTTCTCCAACACCACAGTTCAAAAAGTCTGCCCTAAAACATCCTCAGTGTGGGCATGGAAGAACCCATTCCTCAGGCTAGGGTTCTCTGAGGAACTCCATGTGGCATCCACAGTTGGAACCCTTGCCTTACTTATCCTAAGATGCCTCTTTCTTAGAACGCATTGTTCACCATGTATTTCCCAAGCACACACCAGGTGGTAGGTCCCATGAAGGGTTTGACATGAATTCTGTCTTGAGGGAGCCTCCAGAATAGAGTTTGAGATGATATGACTCCACAACCAACCCAAAATAGGAATCTCTGTAAAAGTGCTCTGTCCTCTGCCTGGCTCTTTACCAGTTTTCAAAGAAGGGGCTTCCGCTATGGAGCAGTTTGAATTGTTAGAGGTATTTCCCTTTTTAAGCTGAAATCCATTTCTCTAACACTTGGTCCTAGCTTGTATTGTCTGTAGCCAGACAAAGTAGAGACTTTCCCTTTCATGGTAGCTCCTAAGACATTTTAAAACAGCTCTCATAGCCCTTCTAAGTGTCTTCTTTCCTCCAGTTTTCAAAGCCATTTTCTTAACATGTCATCATCACTCTCCTCTGTGTGTTCCCTTGTTTTGTGTTGCCTTCTTTGTGTAATGAAACTCAAAAATAAATTCAGTACTCTAGGGGTGATCTGACCATCAGGAATAAAGTAGGAATATGATCTCTCATGATTTGAACTTTAGACATTAAATGCAGCATCTTTATTTTTTTTAGGAGCTCTTCATTGACATTCCCTTTCTAAGAGACTGACTCCTATGATAGAAGCTAAGAGCATCAAAGGCCAGCCACTCATTCACCTAGTACTCCTTCCAAGAGTGGTGGGGACTTCAGTAGAGTCCTGGGCCAGCCAGATGGCCATATTCTCACTGTGATGCCCATCATTCATGTCAGCAGCAGTGTCCATACTATAATACTGTGCTTATGGTGTAATTTTGGCTATATCTGTAGCTGTCACCAAATCCTTTCTTTCCCCACACTATTTCCCTAAAGACTAATAATGTTGAACATCTATTCATATGCTTATTTATCATTTGGATATCTTCTTTGGTGAACTGTCTCCTCAGGTCTCTTGTCTGTTTTCTAGTCTGTCTGGTATTTTTAACTGCTGAGTTGTTAGAGTTCTTTATATATTCTAGATTCTAGTCCTTTGTAGGCTATGAGGTTTCTGTAATACTTTTTCCCACTCTGTAGCTTGTCTATTCACCCTTTTCACTTGGGCTTACACTGAGCAAAAGTTCTTAATTTTAATGAAGTCTAACTTATTATTTTTGCTTTTTATGGATCATGCTTTTGGTGTCAAGTGTAATAGTGCTTTGCCTAGGTCTAGATCCCAAAGATTTCCTGTCATTTCTTTAATTTCTGTAAGTTATGTAGTTTTACACTTTACATTTAAGTCTATGATCCATTTTGAGTTAATTCTTGTAAAGGCGTAAAGTTTAGGTCAATGATATTTATTTATTTATTTAGCCTATGTTGTCCAATTGCTCCAGCACCATTTATTGAAAAACCTAACCTTCTTATTAAGCCTTTGACAAGAATCAGTCAGACACATTGTGTGAGTCTATTTCTGAGTTCTTTATTCTGTTTCATTGATCGATGTCACACTATCTTGTAAGGTAGACCTTAATATTAGGTAGAGTGATGCCTCCTTCATGATTCCTTTATTATTCAAGATGTTTTTAGCTATTTTAAAGTCTATACCCTTCCATATTGTGCTGCACTCAATATGCCAGCAAATTTGGAAAACTCAGCAGTGGCCACAGGACTGGAAAAGGTCAGTTTTCATTCTAATTCCAAAGAAAGGCAATGCCAAAGAATGCTCAAACTACCGCACAATTGCACTCATCTCACGTGCTAGCAAAATGATGCTCAAAATTCTCCAAGCCAGGCTTCAACAGTACGTGAACTGTGAACTTCCAGACGTTCAAGCTGGATTTAGAAAAGGCAGAGGAACCAGAGATCAAATTGCCAACATCTGCTGGATCATCGCAAAAGCAAGACAGTTCCAGAAAAACATCCATTCTGCTTCATTGACTATGCCAAAGCCTTTGATTGTGTGGATCACAATAAACTGTGGAAGATTCTGAAAGAGATGGGAATACCAGAACACGTGACCTGCCTCTTGAGAAACCTATATGCAGGTCAGGAAGCAACAGTTAGAACTGGACATGGAACAACAGACTGGTTCCAAATAGGAAAAGGAGTACGTCAAGGCTGTATATTGTCACCCTGCTTATTGAACTTCTATGCAGAGTACATCATGAGAAACGCTGGGCTGGAAGAAACACAAGCTGGAATCAAGATTGCCGGGAGAAATATCAATAACCTCAGATATGCAGATGACACCACCCTTATGGCAGAAAGTGAAGAGGAACTAAAAAGCCTCTTGATGAAAGTGAAAGAGGAGAGTGAAAAAGTTGGCTTAAAACTCAACATTCAGAAAACTAAGATCATGGCATCTGGTCCCATCACTTCATGGCAAATAGATGGGGAAACAATGACAGACTTTATTTTGCTGGGCTCCAAAATCACTGCAGTTGGTGACTGCAGCTGTGAAATTAAAAGATGCTTGCTCCTTGGAAGAAAAGTTATCACCAACCTAGAAAGCATATTAAAAAGCAGAGACCTTACTTTGCCAACAAAGGTCTGTGTAGTTAAAGCTACTTTGGAAAAGACCCTGATGCTGCAAAAGATTGAAGGCAGGAGGAGAAGGGGACGACAGAGGATGAAATGGTTGGATGACATCACCGATTCAATGAACATGAGTTTGAGTAAACTCTGCGAGTTGGAGATGGACAGGGAGGCCTGGCGTGCTGCAGTCCATAGCGTCACAGAGTCAGACATGACTGAGCGACTGAACTAAACTGAACTGGTTGTTTTTCCAGTCATGTATGTATGTGAGAGTTAGACTATAAAGAAACCTGAACGCCGAAGAATTGATGCTTTTGAACTATGGTGCTGGAGAAGACTGTTGAGAGTCCCTTGGACTGCAAAGAGATCCAACCAGTCCATCCTAAAGGAAATCAGTCCTGAATATTTATTGGAGGGACTGATGCTGAAGCTGAAACTCCAATACTTTGGCTACCTGATGGGAAGAACTGACTCATTTGAAAAGACCCTGATGCTGGGAAAGATTGAAGACAGGATATGAAGGGGATGACAGAGGATGAGATGGCTAGACGGCATCACCGACTCAGTGGACATGAGTTTGAGTAAACTCCGGGAGTTGGTGATGGACAGGGAGGTCTCGAGTGCTGCAGTCCATGGGGTCCCAAAGAGGTGGAAACAACTGAGCGACTGAACTGAACTGAACTGACTGATACCCTTCCACATAAATTTTTGAATGAATTTGTCTATATCTACAGAAAAAACATTGCTGAAATTTTTATGCATGCATGCTAAGTCACTTTAGTCATTTCTGACTCTTTGTGACCCTGTGGACTGACTGTAGCCTTCTAGGCTCCTCTGTCCATGGGATTCTCCAGGCAAAGATACTGGAGTGGGTTGCCATTTTCTCCTCCAGGGGATCTTCCCGACCCAAGGATCAAACCCACATCTCTTATGTCTCCTGCATTGGTAGGCAAGTTCTTTACCACTAGTGCCACTTTGCATTAAGCCTATATATACTAAAGAGTCGATATCTTTAGTGTGCTGAGTTTTTCAATCCATGAACATAATATGTATGTCCATTTATTTAGATTTGACATCTTAATGGGTTGTTTGTCTATTTAAGACACAGTATTTCTTATATAATCTTGATCCAAGTCTTTGGTTAGATATATGCATTGAAAATATTTTCTCCCAGTGTGTAGTTAACCTTTTCATTTTCTTTATAGTGCTTTTAAGAACAGAAGATTTACATTTTGACAAAGTCTACTTTATTTCCATTTGTAGTTTATATTTTATAGTGCCCTACCTAAAAGATCTTTGCCTACACCAAGACTACAGAGATTTCTGCCTGTGTTTTCTTTAAGATACTTTATAGTTTGAACTTTCACATTTAACTCTATGATCCATGTTGGGTTAGCTTTGGTGTGGATGTGAGGTAAAGTTTGGAGTTTATAGCTTTTATATAGATATCAAGCTTCCCTAGCATAATTTGTTAAATAAGCTGTACGGGCCACATTGAATATTTTGAACTCCTTGTTGAAAATGAATTGAATATATGTGCATGGGTCTATTTGTGGACTGCTGTTCTGTTGCACTGACCTACTTTTTGATCCTTAAGTTACTCCCATACTATCTTGATTACCATAGTTTAACAGTAAGTTTTGAAATCATGTAAAGTGCTTTTAAATTTATTCTTTTTTCGTCTACAAGGTTGTTTTGGCTACTCTAAGGCCTTTTGCAATTCTACATAAATTTTATAATCAATTTGTTAATTTCTATAGGAAACTTTTTAAAATTTCATGGCTGCAGTCACCATCTGCAGTGATTTTGGAGCCCCCAAAAATAAAGTCTGACACTGTTTCTACTGTTTCCCCATCTATTTCCCATGAAGTGATGGGACTGGATGCCATGATCTTCGTTTTCTGAATGTTGAGCTTTAAGCCAACTTTTTTGCTCTCCTCTTTCACTTTCATCAACAGGCTTTTTAGCTCCTCTTCACTTTCTGCCATAAGGGTGGTATCATCTGCATATCTGAGGTTATTGATATTTCTCCCGGCAATCTTGATTCCAGCTTGTGTTTCTTCCAGCCCAGCGTTTCTCATGATATACTCTGCGTATAAGTTCAATAAGCAGGGTGACAATATACAGCCTTGACGTACTCCTTTTCCTATTTGCAACCAGTCTTAAAGACGCTTACTCCTTGGAAGGAAAGTCATGACCAACCTAGATAGCATATTCAAAAGCAGAGACATTACTTTGCCGACTAAGGTCCGTCTAGTCAAGGCTATGGTTTTTCCTGTGGTCGTGTATGGATGTGAGAGTTGGACTGTGAAGAAGGCTGAGCACCGAAGAATTGATGCTTTTGAACTGTGGTGTTGGAGAAGACTCTTGAGAGTCCCTTGGACTGCAAGGAGATCCAACCAGTCCATTCTGAAGGAGATCAACCCTGGGATTTCTTTGGAAGGAATGATGCTAAAGCTGAAACTCCAGTACTTTGGCCACCTCACGCGAAGAGCTGACTCATTGGAAAAGACTCTAATGCTGGGAGGGATTGGGGGCAGGAGGAGAAGGGGACGACAGAGGATGAGATGGCTGGATGGCATCACGGACTCGATGGACGTGAGTCTGAGTGAACTCCGGGAGATGGTGATGAACAGGGAGGCCTGGGGTGCTGCAATTCATGGGGTCGCAAAGAGCCGGACACGACTGAGCGACTGAACTGATAAGAAACTTTGTGATGATTTCATTTGGATTGGATTAAATCTGTAGATCAGTTTGAGGAGCATTGACATCTTAACCATACGGAATCTCTAATTCATAACTATGGTATATACTGCTTTACATATTTAAATCTTCATTCATTTATCTTAATCTTTGTAATTTTCAGTGTAAAGATCTTACACATCTTTTGTTAAATTTATTCTTAAACATTTAAAATTTTGATGCTTTAAAAATTTTTATTTATTTATTTTAATTGGAGGCTAATTACTTTACAATATTGTAGTGGTTTTTGCCACACCTTGACATGAATGAGCCATGGGTGTACATGTGTTCCCCATCCTGAACCCACCTCTCACCTCCCTCCCCATCCCATCCTTCAGGGTCATCCCAGTGCATCAGCCCTGAGCACCCTGTCTCATGCATATTTTGATGCTTTTTAAATGATTTTTTAAAAATTGTTTTCAAATATATTTTCAAATTGTGTGCTCCTACTATATGAAAAAATAACAGAGTTTTGCATACTGACCTGGTATACTATGATATTAATACACTTATTTCCTTATTTTTCTCTAGATTTCTTAAGCCTGTCTACATAAACAGTTTATGTTGTCTGACATTTATTTCTTTTACTTGCCTTATTGCAATGGCTGGAAGGTCCAGTATAATTTTGATACAAGTGGTGGGAACATACCTTCTTTTCTTGTTACTGGTATTAGGGAATTGATGTTCAATATTTATCGCTAAATATGATGTTATACTTTAAGACTTCTTGATATTGTTTATCTAAATGAGGATGTCCTTTAATACCAGGTTTACTGAGACTTTTATTATTAATGGATATTGAAGTTTCTCAAATGATTTTCTGTATCTGTTGAGATGAATATATGTGTTTTCTACTTTATTATGGTGAATTATATTATTTCATTTTAAAGGTATAACCAAGCTTGCATTCCTCATATACACATCAATTGGTGATGATGCATTACTGGATTCAACATGCCACAGGTCAGCAAACTTTTTTCTGTAAAGAACCAGATGTTAAATACTTTCAGTTTTATAGGCCATATGGCCTCTGTGGCAACTATGTAACTCGGCCTTTGTAGTCAGAGACCATGCGTAATTGAATGGACATGGCTGTGTTCTGGTAAAACTTGTATTCACAAAAACAGGTGGCAGGCCAGATTTGGCCTGTGGGCCACAGTTTGCCAACCTCTGCAATATGGCAATGTTTTGATAATGATATTTGCATCTATTTTCATAAGAGAAATCTTCCTTTCTTGGAATGTCTTTGACAAGTTTTGAAATCAGCTTTATGTTGGCCTCGTTAACTGACTTCACAAGTGTTTCCTCCTCCTTTACTTTTCTGATTGCGTTTGTGTAAGATTGATATAGTTTCTTCCTTAAGTGTTTGATGAAATTTATCAGTGAAACCATCTGGACCTGAGCTCTTTTCTTATGGGGAGATTTTTATTACAAATTCTGTCACTTTCATGAATATAGGATTATTCAGATTTTGTATTTCTTCTTGAGTCAGCTTTTAGAAGTTGTGTTTTTAAAGTAATTTTCAATTTCTTCTAAGTTATTGAACTTATTGGGTTAAAGGTGTTTGTAATATTAAATTATTAGCCTTTGAATGCCTGTAAGTTCTCTCGTGGTGTTGCCTGTCTTACTCCTTTATTGGGAGTTTGTGTTTACTTTTTTATTCTCATCACTCTTGCTAAACACTTATCCATTTTACTTTTTGTAAAGAACCACTTTTTTGTCTTCTTAATTTTCTTCTTGTTTTCTTATGATTTTCTCTTTCATAGATTTATACACTTATTCTCATTATCTCCTTGATTTTACTTAATTAGAATTTAATTTGCTCTTTTTCTCTAGTTTCTTAAAGTTTAAACTTATGTCATTAACTTTTAAACTCTTTTAAATTTTCTAACATCAGCATTTAAAGCTATATGTTTGCCACCAAATAATACCCTACTTGAAAACCATAAATTTTGATATATTGTGCTTTTATTTTCATTCAGTTCAAATATTTTCTAACATCTGATGTGATTTCCTCTCTGGCCAATGGATTATTAAATCTGTTACTTAATTTCTGAATTTTTAGTGGTCTACATAGTTGTTCTCTTTTTGATTTCTAATTTAAATTTGTTTTGGTCAGAGAAAATACTCTATGATTTGAATTATTCAAAATATATTGAGAATTGTTTTATGACATATAATATGGTCTATCTAGATGCATGTTCCTGGTGTATTTGAAAGAGCTATATATTCTGTGGTTGTTGGGTGGAATATTCTATGATGAAAAGTGTGTTTATATTCTTAACTGTTTCTCTGTACCTAATATGGCTTTTTTTCTGCCTGCATTTATTTTTGTTGTATTGTTGTTATCATTGGCTTAAAGGAATTTAATTATTATGTGTTTGGTATGAATTTCTTTGTGTTTATCTTGCTTGAATTCATTGAGCTTCTTGTACCTGTGGATTTATAGTTTTTATCAAATTTGAAAATGTTAGGGTCTTTATTTTCTCACATATTTTCTTCTGTATACTGGCTTTTGGGAACCACAATTATGCATATGTTATGACTTCTTGAATTTGTCCTGTAGGTTGCTGATATTCTGTTCATTTTATTTGTCTTTTTAAAATCTTCATGCTTTATTTCATATAGTTTCTATCATCATGTTTTCAAGTTTACTGATTCTTTCTTCTCAGATATCTAATTTGCTGTATTCCATCCAGGGTATTGTTTTGTTTCCCAGATATTTTATTCTTCCTGTTAAGAAATTCCATTTGATTATCAACCATTTCTCTCTTTACTATGTTCATATTTTCCTTTATGTTTTTGAATGTCATTATAATAGTTGTAGGAGAAGGCAATGGCTCCCCACTCCAGTACTTTTGCCTGGAAAATCCCACGGACAGAGGAGCCTGGTAGGCTGCAGTCCATGGGGTCGCTAAGAGTTGGACACGACTGAGCAACTTCACTTTGACTTTTCACTTTCATGCATTGGAGAAGGAAATGGCAATCCACTCCAGTATTCTTGCCTAGAGAATCCCAGGGATGGGGGGGCCTGGTGGGCTGCCGTCTATGGGATCGCACAGAGTCGGACACTACTGAAGCGACTTAGCAGCAGCAGCAGCAGCATAATAGTTGTAACAGAAATAACATGTGATTGCATTACTGTTGTTAATTTTTAAAAAATAAGGAAAAACTTTTCAATCTTTCCTTGTCCATATCTTCATAAATACTTCCCTGCTTAGAGATCAGTAGTAATGCCATTTTGATATGTATATCTGAAATTTTTCTATGCTGTAACATACATATATATGTTCTAACTCAAATATATGGTTATCTAAAGCATAAATAGGGCTTCCCCAGTGGCTCAGCAGTAAAGAATCCTCCTGCAGTGCAGGATGCATGGAGACACAGGTTTGATCCCTGGATCAGGAAGATCCCCTGGGGGAGAAAATGGCAACCCACTCTAGTAATCTTGCACAGAAAAATCCCATGGACAGAGTAGCCTGGCGGGCTACAGTCCAGGGTGTCTCAAAGAATAGATGGCTGAGCAACTAAACTCAAACAGACAAAAAAATTAATAGGGTCATCCTGTATGCATATTGTTTTGCCATTTGCTTTTATTTTTGTCCAAAATGTATCTTTGGAAATTTCTTATATTAATGTATGTAGGTCTATTTCAATTGCATTATCAATTTGTGCTTCATGGCATTAAAAAGTAACTAATCATTGACCTATTTAGATTATTTCTAAGTTTTTGCCATTGCAAGAAGTAATATACATCCTTATAAAACATTTTTGTATATAGTTATTGTTATTATTTCTCTTACTACAACTAATAGTTTGCATTTGTTGTGTGATTACTATGCTGAAACTTGAGATTCTAAAGCATCATTTTGGCTACTGTGTTGATAGAGAATAGGGAGTTGGGTACAACTTGGGAGACCAATTAGAAGGCTACTTCAATACTCCAGATGAGAAACGATGAGAACTGGTTGGATCATAGATTTATTTTGAAGGTAGTATCAGCAGGATTTGCTGCTGGAGTGTATGGCATGTGAGAGAAAGCTAGAAATAAAGAATGACTCCAGTGTCTCTTGTCTGTGTAACTAGAAAGGATGAAATTCCTATCAACTGAGATGGGGAAGACTGTGGGAAGAGCAGGTTTTGGGAGACGTCAGGAGTTTGATTTTTGACCTGATAAATGTGAGATGACTAGTACACATGCACTTAGAGCTGTTGTGTATACAAAATTGGAGTTTAAGTGACAGGTATGTGTGTGGGCTTCCCTGATAGCTCTGCTGATAAAGAATCTGCCTGCAATGCAGGAGACCCCAGTTCGATTCCTGGGTCAGGAAAATCCACTGGAGAAGGGATAGGCTACCCACTCCAGTATTTTTGGGCTTCTCTTGTGGCTCAGCTGGTAAAGAATCCACCTGCATTGAAGGAGACCTGGGTTTGATCCCTGGTTAGGGGAAGATCCCCTTGAAAAGGGAAAGGCTACCCACTCCAGTGTTCTGGCCTGGAGAATTCCATGGGCTGTATATTCCATGGGGTCACAAAGAGTCGAACATGACTGAGTGACTTTCACTGATGATGTATTGGGAGTTATCAGTATATAGATATTATTCAAAGTCATGAAACTAGTTGAGATCACCAAGTGATTAAGTGTAGATAAAAGAGGAAGCAATTTCTGTTCAATTCAGTTCAATTCAGTTGCTCAGCCATGTTCGACTCTTTGCGACCCCATGAGTTGCAGCACCCCAGGCCTCCCTGTCCATCACCAACTCCCGGAGTTCACTCAAACTCACGTCCATCGAGTCCGTGATGCCATCCAGCCATCTCATCCTCTGTCGTCCCCTTCTCCTCCTGCCCCCAATCCCTCCCAGCATTAGAGTCTTTTCCAATGAGTCAGCTCTTCGCGTGAGGTGGCCAAAGTACTGGAGTTTCAGCTTTAGCATCATTCCTTCCAAAGAACACCCAGGACTGATCTCCTTTAGAATGGACTGGTTGGATCTCCTTGCAGTCCAAGGGACTCTCAAGAGTCTTCTCCAACACCACAGTTCAAAAGCATCAATTCTTCGGCACTCAGCTTTCTTCACAGTCCAACTCTCACATCCATACATGACCACAGGAAAAACCATAGCCTTGACTAGACGGACCTTTGTTGGCAAAGTAATGTCTTTGCTTTTGAATATGCTATCTAGGTTGGTCATGACTTTCCTTCCAAGGAGTAAGCGTCTTTTAATTTCATGGCTGCACTCACCATCTGCAGTGATTTTGGAGCCCCCCAAAATAAAGTCTGACACTGTTTCCAGTGTTTCCCCATCAATTTCCCATGAAGTGGTGGGACCAGATGCCATGATCTTTGTTTTCTGAATGTTGAGCTTTAAGCCAACTTTTTCACTCTCCTCTTTCACTTTCATCAAGAGGCTTTTTAGTTCCTCTTCACTTTCTGCCATAAGGGTGGTGTCATCTGCATATCTGAGGTTATTGATATTTCTCCTGGCAATCTTGATTCCAGCTTGTGTTTCTTCCAGCCCAGCGTTTCTCATGATGTACTCTGCATAGAAGTTCGATAAGCAGGGTGACAATATACAGCCTTGACGTACTCCTTTTCCTATTTGGAACCAGTCTGTTGTTCCATGTCCAGTTCTAACTGTTGCTTCCTGACCTGCATATAGGTTTCTCAAGAGGCAGGTCACGTGTTCTGGTATTCCCATCTCTTTCAGAATCTTCCACAGTTTATTGTGATCCACACAATCAAAGGCTTTGGCATAGTCAATGAAACAGAATAGATGTTTTGCTTTTGCGATGATCCAGCAGATGTTGGCAATTTGATCTCTGGTTCCTCTGCCTTTTCTAAAACCAGCTTGAACATTTGGAAGTTCATTTTTCATGTATTGCTGAAGCCTGACTTGGAGAATTTTGAGCATTACTTTACTAGCATGTGAGATGAGTGCATTGTGCAGTAGTTTGAGCATTCTTTGGCATTGCCTTTCTTTAGGATCGGAATGAAAACTGCCCTTTCCGATCCTGTGGCCACTGCTGAGTTTTCCAAATTTGCTGGCATATTGAGTGCAGCACTTTCACAGCATCATCTTTCAGGATTTGAAATAGCTCACCTGGAATTCCATCACCTCCACTAGCTTTGTTCCTAGTGATGCTTTCTAAGGCCCACTTGACTTCACATTCCAGGATGTCTGGCTCTAGGTGAGTGATCATACCATCGTGATTATCCAGGTCATGAAGATCTTTTTTTGTACAGTTCTTCTGTGTATTCTTGCCACCTCTTCTTAATATCTTCTGCTTCTGTTAGGTCCAGACCATTTCTGTCCTTTATTGAGCCCATCTTTGCATGAGATGTTCCCTTGGTATCTCTAATTTTCTTGAAGAGATCTCTAGTCTTTCCCATTCTGTTGTTTTCCTCTGTTTCTTGCACTGATCGCTGACGAAGGCTTTCTTATCTCTTCTTGCTATTCTTTGGAACTCTGCATTAAAATGAATATATGTTCCCTTTTCTCCTTTGCTTTTTGCTTCTCTTCTTTTCACAGCTATTTGTAAGGCCTCCTCAGACAGCCATTTTGCTTTTTTGCATTTCTTTTCCATGGGGATGGTCTTGATCCCTGTCTCCTGTACAATGTCACAAACCTCCACCCATAGTTCATCAGGCACTCTATCTATCAGATCTAGTTCCTTAAATCTATTTCTCACTTCCACTGTATAATCATAAGGGATTTGATTTAGGTCATACCTGAGTGGTCTAGTGGTTTCCCCTACTTTCTTCAATTTAAGTGTGAATTTGGCAATAAGCAGTTCATGATCTGAGCCACAGTCAGCTCCTGGTCTTGTTTTTGTTGACTGTATAGAGCTTCTCCATCTTTGGCTGCAAAGAATATAATCAATCTGATTTTGGTGTTCACCATCTGGTAATGTCCATGTGTAGAGTCTTCTCTTGTGTTGTTGGAAGAGGGTGTTTGCTATGACCAGTGCGTTCTCTTTGCAAAACTCTATTAGTCTTTGCCCTGCTTCATTCTGTATTCCAAGGCCAAATTTTCCTGTTACCCCAGGTGTTTCTTGACTTCCTACTTTTGCATTCCAGTCCCCATAATGAAAAGGACGTTTTTTTAGGTATTATTTCTAACAGGTCTTGTAGGTCTTCATAGAACCATTCAACTTCAGCTTCAGCATTACCGGTTGGGGCATAGACTTGGATTACTGTGATATTGAATGGTTTGCCTTGGAAATGAACAGAGATTATCTGTTGTTTTTGAGAATATAATTTCTGTTAGAGAAAGATAAATAGATGATATGCAAAGATATAAAGAAAGTTTGTAGGGAAAATATAATTTTTGATGTGCATACCTGAAACTTTCTTCTCTGTGTTCACATACATATATGTTCTCAGTCAAATATATAGTTATCTGAAACATAAACAGGATCATCCTATATGCATATTGTTTTGCAGTTTGCTTTTATTTTCACTTTATATACATAAAGTGTGGGTCTATTTCTGAACCTTCTATTTTGTTTCATTGGTACTATTTCTATCATTATGCCAATACCACACTGCCTTGATTGTTGTTGTTTTATAGTAATCTTTGAAATCAAGTAGTGAAACTTTCCAACTTTGTTCTTTAAAAGTTCGTTTGGCCATTCCAGATTCTTTATAGTTCTATATGAATGTAATAATTATTCTATTAACTTCTATAAAAACCTTTTCTGGAAGTTCAATTAAGATGGTTTTAAATCTACAAATGATTTAGGAAGAACTGACATCTCTAACAATTTTGAGTTTTCCAATTTATGAGCAAAGTTTATATCTCCATTTATTTCATTAATTTTTCTTCAATATTTATAGCTTTTAGTGTACATATATTGTTGTTATTCAGTTGCCAAGTCATGTTATTTTGGTATAGTTGTAAGTTCGTATGCTGTTGTAAGAAATAATAAAAATATATAACTTAGTATACCCTTTACTCAGTTTCCCCTAATGATAGCAATTTGCGAAAGTATAGTACAACACCACAACCAGGAAATCCATATTAATATGTCTGCCATATTCAGATTTCACAAGTTTTACACATGTGTGTATTTAGTTATACAGTTGATTCATATGAAGATCACTGCAGTCAATGAATAAGAGAGTGCCATCTCCACAAGAACCCCTCCTTGTTGCCCCTTTATAGGCACACTCATTTTTCTCTGCCCCCAATTCTGTAACCCCTCAGAACCACTAATCTCCCTCTCTGTAATTTTGTTGGTTTGAGAAACTTATATAAATATAATTACATTGTATGTAACCTTTGGAGGTTTTTTTTTTTCACTTAGCATAATTCTCTAGAGATACATTCAGGCTGTTTCGTGTATCAGTAGTTACTCATTTTTTATTGCTGAGTAGTATCCCATGGCACCATGGTTTGTTTGACTGTTCATCTATAGAAGGACATCTGGGTTGTTTCCAGTTTCCAAACTAGTAGGAATAAAACCATTGTGAACATTTGATTAAGGGGTTTTGTGTGAGCATAACTTTTCCATTCTCTGGGATAGATGCCCAGGAGTGCAATTGCTGAGTTTTATGGTAATAGCAAGAGCAACTTTGTAAGAAACAGTCATAATTTTTTCCAGTGTGGCTGTACCACTTTACATTCCCACTAGTAATATACAAGTGGTCTAGTTTCTCTGTATCCTTGACAGAATTTGATGGTGTCGCCATTTTTATTTTAGTCATTCTGATAGGTGTGTAGTGATATTGTGGTTTTAATTTGCCTTTCCTTCATGGCTAATGATGTTGAACATCTTTTCATTGGTTTTGTCATCTTCAGTAAAATGTATGTGCATTTTCCCCTCTATTTTGTAATTGGTTTATTTTTGTTTGTTTGTTTGTTTTCTTGTTGTGTTTTGGAACTTATCTGTATATTCTTCACACAAATCTTTGTCAGGTATATGGTTTGCAAATATTTTCTTCCAGTCTGTAGGTTTGTGTCTTCATTGTCTTCTCAGGTTTGAAACACAAAAGTTTTAAATGACATAAATCTAAAATATTTCCTTTTGTTGATAATGATTTTGATGTCAAATCTAGGAACTCTTCACCTAGCCCTAGGTATCAAAGTTTTTCTCCTATATTTTTGTAAAAGTTTCATAATTTCCCATTTTCCATCTAAGAGTATCATCCATTTTGAATTAATGTTTGCATAAGATATGAGGTTTAGGTCAAAATGTATGTTTTCCCTGTGGAAATTGCTTTTTGGGGAGCTTTTAAATTATGAATTCAATTTTTAATGGGTTGGTTGAGTTTTCAAGACCATTTGTTCTGGCTGCTAAATTTATGAGTGTGAAGTCTTTCATATTTCCTTATTTTATTTTTATTAGCTGCAGGACTTATAGTGATACCCCTTGTTTTACTCTGAATATTGGCAATTTGTATCTTCTTTTTTAAAAACTACCTTTATCAATCTTCTTAGAAGTTTATAAATTTTAATAATTTTTAAAAGAGCCATTTTCATTGATATTCTCTATTTTCTTATTTTTAATTTTATCTTTTGGTGCAGTTATAGTCATCCCTCAGTATCTTCACAGGATTGATTCCAAAACCACCCCCCTCTATATCAAAATACACCAATGCTCAAGTCCCTTATAAAAAAGGCTTTTTGTACCATCAGCCCTCCGTTTTCCACAGATACTATATCTGTGACTGTATCTTTATCATTCCATTTTTTTCCTGTTTGTGTTGGTTTTATTTTGCTCTTTTCCCCCTAGTTTCATGAGGTGGAAACTTAAATTATTGATTTGCAAACTTCACTTGTTTCTAACATAAGCATTTACTTCTACAAATTATCTTCTCTGTACTATTTTGGCAGCACCCCACAGATTTTGATATGTTGGAATTTTCATTCATTTTTATAGGCCTCTGATAGCAAAACTAGATAAACAGTACAAACAAAACAAAATAAAATAACAGACCAATATCTTGAATGACTTTAGGCACAAAAATCCTTCACAAATATTAAGCAATTGTACCCTCCAATGTATAAAAATAATTATATACCATGACCAAGTAGGATTTATTCCAGTTTTACAAGATTTCGTCAACAGGCAAAAATCAGTCAATGTGGTCTGCTGTATCAATATGCTACAGAAAAACAAATATGATTTAACAAACTCATGGGAAAAAGATAATTTTTTATGTTTACCCATTCTGCTCTTCTTATTTCTTTTCTGACGTTCCAAACCTTCTTCTGCCACAATTTCTTTCTATTTAAACATTTTCCTAAAACCATCCTTTAATGATAACGTTTTTGGGAACCAATGCTTAGTTTTCCTTTGTCTGACAATGTCCTCATTTCACCTTTGTTCCTAAAGAATATTTTCATGGAATATTGAATTTGTGGTTGACTAGCTCCACCTGGCACTGTTGGGTGGTGGTGAAGGCTGGTATCATTGCCAAGCTCTGTGGTGTCGCCAATATTATCCCCTACATTTTTTAACACTATGAACTTGGAAAAGTATTTTCCTTTTTATAAAAATTGAAATACAGTTGCTGTAAAATATTATGTTAGTTTCAGATGTTCTACATAGTGATTTGACATTAGTGTACACCACAATAACCTAGTAACTATCTGTCTCCATACGAAGTTATTACAATATTATTGACCACATTCTTTATGCTGTATATTACATCCCTGTGACTTATTTATTACATAACTGGAGATTCGTGCTTCTTAATTCTCTTCACCTATTTTGCCTCCCCCTACCTCCTCCCCACTGGCAATCACCTGTTCATTCTCTGTATCTATAAGTCTGTTTTCACTTTGTTTTGTTTTGGTTTCTTTACATGCCACATCTAAGTGAAATCATACAGTATTTTTCTTCCTCTGTCTGAACATTTAATTTATGTAAACTCATCTGATTCCTACCCCAGAAGTGATATAGTTATCTCAGTTTTATATGTGATGAAATAGTTTGCCAACACATGGAAAGAGTTGCTCAGGCTGCAGTCCATGGGGTCGAAAAGAGTTGGACACAACTTAGCGACTGAACAATGAGATAACACAAGTAGAAAGAGAGAGGAAAGAGAACCTGTATCTTTCACCTACAAGTTCAAAGATTTCCCCACCCTGGGACACTGTGGCCAATCTCTCTTCATACCCATGGCCAATCAGCTTCCAGATCCCACCATTTCTTTTCTTTTTTTTTTTTGATCTAACTCTTGCATTTGTCCCTTCCTATCCATTTCTGGTGACCACACCTTTTCACAGATCTCGATCACCTCACCTGGATGGGCACAGTAACCTGAATGGGAGGACTTTGACAATTGACAATTGATTTGCTACCATCCTGCTCTGAAGTAAAAAACTATATGTGGAAGTGTTCACATCACCTTTTAGAGTCATACATGTCAAAAGTCTCCCCTCCCTTCCCTAGTATTGCTGATACTGATATACATACATATACATATACATATATGTATTATTTACCAGGTGTCTATACAGAGATTCTGTTATTGTAGAAATGAAAAGGGCCTGAATGGCTAAATGTTGACTACAAAGGTGCAGTAGAGGGTGTTTTTTTAAATGCATTAAGTTAATTGATTTTTTAAATTGCAGTATCAATACTTTATCTATTTATTTAAACTTTTTATTTTGTATTGGTGTATAGCCAATTAACAATGTTGTGATAGTTTCAGATGAACAGTGAAGGGACTCAGCCATATACATACTTTTATCCATTTTCCCTCAAACTCCCCTCCCATCCAGGCTGCCACATAGCATTGAGCAGAGTTCCCTGTGCTGTACAGTGGGTTCTTGTTGGTTATCCATTTTAAGTATAGCAGTGTGCACATGTCCATCCCAAGTTTTGTTCTGAGCTGAGTCATTCAGAACCTTCTGCCTCTGAGAGCAGTTCAGTCAGTTAGCTGTTTTATGCTTCTTTCCTGATGTCCAGTCCTATTTCAATTTTGAATTTTCTTAGTATCACTTAACTCACTTCTCTTTAAAGGCTATTTTGTAATAATGTGTCATTTCTATGTAAACTTATGACCTTTTCTTGTTTGCATAAAAGAATGCTCATTGGTATGTATCAGCTGAAATATGATTTTTGTCATTCTACTACGACGTAAAGAGTCACTAATATGGTCTCTAAGTCCTAAAAGACTTTAATACTTCTTTGCTTATCTTTGATCAACTTGGTTATAGAACTCTAATTATATAAAAAATGTAACTATCATAATGTCAACCGCATTTACCCTTCTTGATATCCCATGATTCTTTGCACTAAGGACGCAAGGCCAGGTCCTTGCTGACTGCTTGATAACTGAATGAGTGATTATTCTCCTTGTTAATGGACAATGATATAGAAAACTCTTCCATATGTGCAGAATATTAATGAGAAGCTGCACAAGCTGAGATAAGACTATAAGATGCTGCAAGCAATCGCTTATAAGAACATTATAAAAAATATTACTCGTCAAGAATGTATCCAGACTGGGGGTCTCTGGGTGACGAATGAGGAAGAAAAGGGAGACACGCACTCTTACTGTGAACGACCAAGTAATTCACAAACAACGCTTGTCCCATGGTTTCTAATATTGAGTTTTCCGTTTAAATTTTAAAAAAAAAACCCACTTTGTTAGATAGCATTGCAGATTGTGAAATGGGGAAGGGAAATATCTTGCTTCATTCTCAGCCTCTTTAATGCTTTCTGTGCCAGCTACAGTGTGTCAAGCATTTGTCCTCCATGAAAAATATCACCAAGATGACTCCTAAAAGAAATTTCAACCAACTCCAAGAAGCTGGCTCATTCACAACACTGTCCATTTCCTCAATTTTGTTTTCAATTTGGGGTATTGTCTATAATTGGAAATTTTAGGAAAGCCATTTTTTTCTAGTCTGCATTTTTGGATGATATACTAGAAAAAGGGGAACACTCATTGGATATTGTTTAATGCCCCAGTTCAGTTCACATGGGCTCTGTCAATAGGATTTCTGAGTCAGTTGTAATGGACACATGGAATGTCACAGCCACAGGGGGCTGAGAGATCATTTAAGCCTGTTTTTCACAACTGAGTAATGTAGAGATCACTTTTAAAGGGGGAAAAATTCTTACTAATCTCCAGTGTTGACTTAAATTATTTTCAGAATGCTATTAAAACAAGAGTGTAATAATATGAATGAAGTGTGTAATGTTACATGTATATTTCTATATAAATATATATTTTAAGTAATACACATAAAATTAAGTATAAACTCGTTATTCATATAACACATGTGATTATTCCCTTCTCCATCTCCTTTCTTCTAGTCGAAGAAGGACACCTGCATCCTATAGAGCGTCTTTGTTTGCCAAGAACCCATCTTTTGTCTAACACGTCCACCTTTGTGGGGTGTTTTTTTTTTATATGGCTTTTAACAATTATAACAACACTTGGTTTCCATTCAGTTGGTTAACACAAACACATAAATGGGCAGAAAAATAGCATGGCAGCACTTGATCGTAAGACTATACCTTTGGAAACTTCTAAATAAATTATCATAGAAATGAAAATACAAAATTAGAATATTCTAATAACAATAGACTAATCATCTCCCCTGACACATCTGCAGAGCCTAGTTTGAAAAATATCCATTTACAAAAGCAGAACTGTTCATCAAAGTCATAAACAAGCCAAAAGTATGGCTGGAAACAGAATCCAGAACTGAACCACTTTCTTGCCTTTTAATACAGCAGTTTCCACAAAGCAACACTGACTTTATTTGTATTTTTATTTCAATGCATCCATTCTAAGACTAAAATCAGAATAATGCTGCTTCGTGTTCTCGCTCATAATGTTTGGAGTTTTGTATCATTTAGGGACGCATTAAGTTTTATCATCCACTGTCATTATCTGTTTTTGTTTCTTTTAACTTGGAACTCTATTGTGACAATAGAGTGGTGTCTTATTTTTATGTCCGTGCCATTAGTGTTCAAGGTATGAGGAACAGATGATAGTAGAATTTTTTTATGGAAAAAAAACGTCTTAAGAAAAAGATCAAGGCTCCTGGATGCAGTGTATTTGGCCAAAGGCAACAAGAGTTTCTGGGCTTCCTAGGTGCCTCCGTGGTAAAGAATCTGCCTGCCAATTCAGGAGCCGCAGGAGACGCGGGTTTGATCCCTGGATTGGGAAGATTCCCTGGAGAAGGAGATGTCAACCCACTCCAGTATTCTTGCCTGGGAAATCCCCCACATGGAGGAGCCTGGTGGGCTACAGTCCAATAACAGCAACAACAACATGAGTTTAGATAGTTCGAACAGTGACAACTTCTAAGATTTGTAGATAGCCGCTATTATGGAGGTTCTAAATTCCACCTTTGGGGACAAAAAATAAAGGTCACTGGACAGGAAATGAAACCACATTTCCCCCCTTGACCTAAATTTCCCCTCATGTAAGATGAGGCAGTGGGTGAAGTGATCTTCCAAAGTTTTCAGCTCCGATTCTATGTGTTGTTCTAAATCAGTAGTTTAATTGTTGTCCTGCATTTTTTCACTTTATTTCCTCCTACAATTTTGTTCTCGGTTTTGACTGAAATATGATATGACCAAACAAAATAGTTTGCTCTAAGCCTTTTTTGATGCCCTTAAAATCAGAGAGATATAAAGTGTTTCATGCTGCATAATCATTGGTTTGGCCAAAAATTTTGGGGGGTTTTTCTGTAACCCAAACAAACTTTTTTGCCAACCCAATACATAGATTGGTAACGACTTCATTTGTTTCAGTTTTACTTGATAGCCTTTATATTTTATTTTTCTTATAAAATTTACTTTAATTATAAGTTTTGAGCAAATAATATGTTTTACATGTATAAAGACAGAGATGACAGGAATAATTTGTTGCTGTCACCATCAAATGACACATGCACTGATGTTTACTGACACCTTGAGAGATGAATAGGTTTTGGAAGGCCAGTGAATAAAAATAGAGAGCATTTGAGGCTGGGGAGGAAGCAGGCCAGATGAGCCTGGTATTTTCATGGGACAGTAAAGAGCAAGGGAGTGGTGGCAAGAAGGGAGAAATTCAGCAAAACTTTCAGAGGGCCTCTGCCAGGCTGCAGAGGGCTTTGGATGTCAGGCAGAGAGTTTGAGCTTGATAAGCAGACAAACGGATCCATCAGGGCTTTCTGCTGCCTCTGTGTAGATGTTTCTGGCTCAGCATTCAATAATGAGCCCCAGTCCAGGGCCTGCCAGGTCATTTGGTTTTGTTCATCCTTTGGAATGATGTGCTGTTTCCTTCCTTGAAAGCTCGCTTCACACTTCATCCCTTCTTAGGGGTTGCTTTAGGTGACCCTTAAAAACCACTTGGCCCTTAGTTTCCTCATCTGTAGAATGAGGATATGAATGTAGGTCTGTCTCTCAGTCTCTTTCTTGCTTTCTCTCTCTTCTCTAAGACACTCGAGTGACAGTAGGATCTTATCAATGAAATGTCTCACTACAGTAGCTGTTATCTACCTGTGTGGAGCTGGAATGAGTGAAGTTTGGGAAAACAAATGCCACAGATGATTGTCCTGGCAACTTTAAAATCCATAAATTTTAAAAAGTTTTTCCAAACTCTGGCTTTTTTTTTAAAATGAAAAGAAGTTAATTTAGTGACTTTGGAGAATACACAGGAAAAATCAACCATGTTTTTAACAGCTAGGATTCTTTTGACTGCAATTAACAGAATATCCAACTAATTGTGGCTAAAATAATGAGGACATTTTATTATCTCACATCCAGAGGTAGGTTGGTCCTCAGTTCAGTTTAGTCGCTCAGTCGTGTCCGACTCTTTGCAACCCGATGAATCGCAGCACGCCAGGCCTCCCTGTCCATCACCAACTCCTGGAGTTTACCCAAACTCATGTCTATTGAGTCTGTGATGCCATGAAGCCATCTCATCCTCTGTCGTCCCCTTCTCCTCCTGCCCCCAATCCCTCCCAGCATCAGAGTCTTTTCCAATGAGTCAACTCTTCACATGAGGTGGCCAAAGTGTTAGAGTTTCAGCCTCAGCATCAGTCCTTCCAAAGAACACCCAGGACTGATCTCCTTTAGGATGGACTGGTTGGATCTCCTTGCAGTCCAAGGTACTCTCAAGAGTCTTCTTCAACATCAGGCCTCCTTAATTCAGTGGCTCAACCATATCATCAGAGCTATTAGGTTTTTTCCATTTTTCTACTCTGTCATCCTCAGCAGCCCCAGCATGATGGTGTCTCCCCTCTTGGTTGCAGGATGGCTGCAGTGGCTCCAGATTTCTTACGCATGAAAAAATGTCCGATGAAGAGGAATAGGGCTCATTTCTTATTTTTTTTATTTTAATTATGAAAGAAAACCTTCTATAGCTAACTTCCCTTGGGTTCCACTGGCCAGATAAGCAATAGTCACATGCTTACTTCTTAGCAGCAGGAGAGGATTAGAATATGGGTATCTAGCATATCCTGCTTTTATAGTGAGTGAGTTCTGCCTGAATAGGAGAAAGTGGAGGGGAGGAAAATGGGTGTTGGGAAAGCAACTAATAGCTCCTGCCACATATGTTCTTTTTCCAACACTCATCTTAAGACCCCCTCTTCCTTTACGTAGCCGCTGGCTAATTAAAGCTAAGTATTTAGCATAAATCAGAGCTTTTGTGAATTATCTGAATAATTAGAGTCATTGTAAGCCCAAGGCCCTTATTTTATTTCATCTAAAAGTTTAATGATAAATGGGCTCCCATAGCCCAAAATGAGCTTCTCTGATTCTGAAACCGGATGTAATTTTTTATTGAATTGGGCTTTAGGAAAATAACTTAAAATGTACAGGGACTGTGATAAAGAGCAGCTTAAATTCTCGTTTTTTTTTTTTTTTTTTTTTTTTTGCTTTACAAATCTCCATCAGCTACCAAAAATAAGACCAGATTAAAGGGCTATGTGAATATTTAATGTAAAATTAGGAATATGTGGTTAAAAATCAGGAAAGAGTTTAGAGCTATGACCATGAATAAATTGTGAAATATCAGCTTACTTCTCTGCTACAACACTGACCTAAAGAAGCTTTTCTGTTTCCCCAGCAACCTTGCACAGCATTAGCTTGCTTCCCTCAGAGTAAATTAAATGTGATTTTCAAGTACTATACTTCATTATTTCAGAAATCACAATACCTAGCAGAAATAAGAACATTTCATAAATCATATTGGAGTTTATTTTTAAGGCAGAGCAGAGAAAGTATTTATTTGGAAAAATGTTATTTTTCTTTTAAATCTACTAAATTTCCAAGGACTTACAAATCATCTCTATGATGAAGCAGTAAATGCGACATAGTATGTTTAATTTACTTAAAATACATTAGTGATTGCCCAATAATATTTGTTTTAAAAAAAAGAGTTTTAGTTAGCTGAGACATAAAGATAAAAGCCACATTTCAAATAAGCTTACTGATTAGACACTCTGGAGGATAAAAATCATATTAATGCTAACAACTATTTTCTAAAATCAGATTCTCTTGTTCATGCATTCAATCACTTGTAACTGTTTTTCCAAACTTGGCATATACATTAATATTACATCTTTTTTACATACACACACCCATATAGATGCATGCTATGCAGTGTGTGCCTCAAATCAGTACATTTGAATGTTTGAATAAGTCAACATCTGACTTATCTCTGTCTTTTTTTTTTTTTTTTACATCTTAGTACTGAAATTGACATAAAAGCTTATCTTTCATATTTAGTGGCCAGGTTTTAAAGGCCTTTTGATTTTAATCTATGTCTGTTATAATACTTAGACCAGTCTACCTTGGATGGGAATAGTCCATGCAGGTGACTGATTCCTTTCTAGATTGTGAGTAACTTAACAACAGAGAAAGTGTTCAGTTTATTATGCACCATCCATGGAGGCTGGGCTTCACTGGTGGCTCAGTGGTAAAGAATCTACCTGCAATGCAGGTGATATGAGTTCAGTTCCTAGGTTTGGAAGATCCCCTGGAGAAGGAAATGGAAACCCAATCCAGTATTCTTGCCTGGGGAGTCCCATAGAGTCCCATAGAGTCGAAAAGAGCTGGACACGACTTAGTGACTAAATAACAAGAACAGCCTTGTGTTAAGTGAGTCATCAATAATGATTCTTCAATAAAATCTCTTACTATGTGACTCGAGTCAGGAGTTGCCTTCTCCAGAGCAGTGGTCTCCAGAGTAGAGTATTTACACCCCATAAACTGTGTGTGTAAGATGAATCATCTGGGAAGTAAAAAGGATATATTAAAACTTGCATTTACTCTGATCCTAAAAAGAAATAAATGGATCTTTAGCAATAGCTAGAAGCAACTTAGCAGCAGCAGCAGCAGTATGTAATTTGTTAGTAGTTCAAGTATGTACTTTAATACATACAATGAAATACATACATATTAGGAGGACATGTTCATATTTTATCACAGATAAGGATTATGGAAGTTTGGAGACCACTGTTTCAGTTGTAGAATGTCCAAGTGGGTTGATTTCCTCATAGGGGAGGCACGCTGCTTTCCAAACCTTCTAACTGCTGGCAGATACCCCCAATTCTACCGCACTGCCTCTTTCTTTAGCATAATCAGGAGTCCAATGTGGATTTGAATACTAGTGCTTCCACTTACAGTTGTGTGACCTTGGATGAAACAGTTCACTTTTTAGTTTTCTCATCTCTAAAATGGACATATAAATACCACTTTACAGGGTAGTTGTGAGAGTTTGTAGACATGTGAAATAATTAATAGATAGTTGAAATTCAGGAAATATTAGCTGCTTTCAGCATATGTTAAAATCTTAAACATATAAGCTTTTGATTATCAGTCATCAATACATCTGCATAAATGAGTTTGAGATTGTGTTTTAAATTGTGGTAAAACACACATACACAGTGTATCATGTGAAATGCCAGGCTGGATGAATCACAAGCTGGAATCAAGATGACCAGGAGAAGTATCAACAACTTCAGATTTGCCAATGATACCACTCTAATAGCAGAAAGTGAAGAGGAACTAAAGAGCCTTTTGATGAAGAGGAGAGTGAAAAAGCTGGCTTGAAATTCAAAATTCAAAAAACTAAGATCATGGCATCTTGTCCCTTCACTTCATGGTAAATAGAAGGGGAAAAAGTGGAAATAGTGACAAATTATATTTTCTTGTGCTCCAAAATCACTGCAAATGGGGACTGTAGCCATTAAATTAAAAGACACTTGCTCCTTGGAAGAAAAGCTATGACACACACACACAGAAAGAAAAGCTATGACAAACCTAGACAACATGTTAAAAAACAGAGACATCACTTTGCTGACAAAGTTCTGTATAGTCAAAGCTATGGTTTTTCCAGTAATCATGAACAGATGTGAGAGTTGGATGATAAAGAAGGTGCAGGGCCGAAGAGTTGATGCCTTTGAGTTGTGGTGCTGGAGAAGACTGTTGAGAGTCCCTTGGACAGAAAGGAGATCAAATCAGTCAATCCTAAATGAAGTCAACTGTGAATATTCATTGGGAGGACTGATGCTGAAGCTAAGGCTCCAATACTTTGGCCACCTGATGCTAAGAGCTGACGCACTGGAAAAGTCCCTGATGCTAGGAAAGATTGAAGGCAAAAGGAGAAGGGGGTGGCAGATGAAGTGGTTAGATAGCATTACTGACTCCATGGAGATGAATCTAAGTGAACTCCAACAGATAGTGGAGAACAGAGGAGCCTGGTGTGCTGCAGTCCATGGGGTTGCAAAGAGTCGGACACAACTTAGTGACTGAACAGCAACAACAAAAACACAAATAACATAAAAATGACCATTTTAACCATTTTAAGATGAAAGTCAATGGTTTTGCTATGGTCTAAATGGGTCCCTCAAAATTCATGTGTAGAAATCCTGGTCACCAAATATGATGGTCTTAAAAGGTGAGGTCTTTGGGAAGTGCTTAAACCATATGGGGCAGGGGGAGCTCTCATGAATGGGATTAGTGTTCTGAAAACCCTTGGCCTTTACAACCATGTGAGGACCCAGTGAGACAGCAAAGTCTATAAGCCACAAAAAGGGTCCTCAGGAGAACATGACCATGCTGGCATTTGGTTTTGGATGTCCAGCCTCCAGAACTGTGAAAAATAAATTTATGTTGTTTATAGGCTATCTAGTCTGAGATATTTGGTTTTAGAAGCCTGAACGGACTAGGATAAGCATTTAGTACATTCATAGGGTTGTGCAACCATTACCGCTATCTAGTTCTAGAACTATTTCACCACCACAGATGGAAACTCATACAAAGTAAGCAATCACTCCTTAATCCCTCCTGTTCCCAATCCCTTGTAACCACTAATCTGGTGTGTGTGTCTATGGATTTGCCTATTCTGGATATTTTATACAAATGGGATCATAAAATATGCACTCTTTTGTGACTAGCCTCTTTCATTTAACATGTTTTCAAGGTTTATCCATGTTGTAGCATGTATTAGAACTTCATTCCTTTCCTCAGTTAAACAATATTCCATTGTATGGATAGACCACCTTTTGTTTATCTAACCATCAGCTGATGGACATGTGGTTTGTTTCTATCTTTTGGTTATTATGAATAGTGGTGCTGTGAACATTGGTGTATACATTTTTGTGTGGACATACATTTTTGATCCTCTCATGTATGTACCTAGGAATAGAATTCCTGGGTCACAATGTGCTTAGTTGTACAATGTGCTTAGTCGTGTCCGACTCTTTGTGACCCCATGGACAGGAGCTCGCCAGACTCTTCTGTCCATGGGATTCTCCAGGCAAGAATACTGGAGTGGGTAGCCATTGCCTTCTCCAGGGTGGGTCACAATGGTTGGAACTTAAACATGCAGGCTGGGGTCTCCCTCATGTCCTAGAGGGTCCTCATGTAAAGATGCAGCTCAGGGTGGAATGGGAAGGGAAGAAGGGTAGTCTGGGGACAAGGGCTTGGTTCTCCCCTCAGTGAGGAGAGACTCAGCACTCAGGGAATCTGAGAATTCTATATGTGAAACTGCTTTTCTGCAAAGTTGAAGGTCTTGCTGTTTCATATTATAAGACTTCTCAGGGTACATCTTTATCCCCAGGGTATGAGGAGTCTAAGTGTTTCTCTCAGAAGATCATATTTCACAGACTCCTGATCCAGAGGAGGAGTTGTTGTTCAGTCACTAGGTTGTGTCTGACTCTTTGTGACCCCATGGACTGTAGCCCACCAGGCTTCCCTGTCCTTCACTGTCTCCTGGAGTTTGCTCAAACTCATGTCCATTGAGTTGATGATGCCATCCAACCATCTCATCCTCTTTTTCCCCCTTCTCCTCCTTCCTGCAATCTTTCCCAGCATTAGGATCTTTTCCAGTGAGTCAATTCTTTGTATCAGGTGGCCAAAGTATTGGAACTTCAGCTTCAGCATCACTCCTCCCAATGAATATTCAGGATTGATTTCCTTTAGGATTGACTGTTTTGAACTCCTTGCTGTCAAAGGGACTCTCAGCAGTCTTCTCCAGCACCACAGTTCAAAAGCATCAGTTCTTTGGCCCTAAGCCTTCTTTATGGTCCGACTCTCACATCCGTCCATGACTACTGGAAAACCCATAGTTTTAACAATACAGACATTTATTGACAAAATGATGTCTCTGCTTTCTAATATACTGTCTAGGTTTGTCATAGCTTTATAGTTACATGACCATAATTTCATGGACGTACCAAGGAACGATAGTGTGATGCCTAGGAAATTTAAGAATTTGGCTTTGAGAGTATTTAAGAGTATAAGCTATCAGAGCAGTAAACAGTTCCATTCAAAGAACCACATGGGTATGCTATAATTGTGGATGTATTCCTAAACACAGAGAAATAGTGATTGTGAGGCCATTGCCATCCACATACTTTGAGGGTTTAATTCTTTTTTTAATTATTTTAAGTGGACTGTCTAAAATATAGTGTTTCTCAGTGTGCTTTGTCACAGAATAGCTGAGAAATAGAATTCTAGTGGAATCTGCTTCTGCTTGCTGATGAATTTTTTTTGAAGCCTCATGGAAACTGTCAGGAGTCAGTTTAGAGAAGAGGGAGGCCCTTTCTGTCAGGGATAATTAAGGAAGGATTTGTAGACAGGGTGGTATTTGAGCTGGATTTTGAAGCTAATTGTGCAAGTACAGAATGGAAGAAATGACTTTAGTAACCCAAAGGAAAAGGGGCTAGAGTTTTAGTCCATAGCAAGTCTGTGAATTAACGTCTTCCTTAAAACTTTCCCACACCTATATTGGGGGAACTGTGCTCGGTGATGAAGATGGGGAGCTAAATCAGGCTTGGCCATGCCCTGGAGAGGCTCACAGTTTGTTCGAGGGAGATATGCTAATAGATAGCTATTATATATGTGAAACTATCTGCCCATTTGGCACCTGAAAGCAATTGGAAAACTTGGCGCATATGACTCAAGATGGTATGTGGTGAGAATTGAGACTTGAGGCCGTGGGCAGAGGCCCAATCGTTGAGACTCTTGTCCAACATTTTAAAGAGTTCATGCTTCATCATCTATGAGTCATGAGTGCAAGATGTGGTTGCCGTATTTCCACCATTTAAAAATTCCATCCATAGTTTACAACTTGACCCCAAATGATCTCTATTGCACCTGATAAAATGCTTCACACTGAATGTATGCCATTCTCTCTCACTTTCAGATATACTAAAATGGAGAAATCATGAAATTCAGAATTGAGGAAATGTAGTGAGTTAATGTTGTGTGTGTGAGTGTGAAGTCGCTCAGTCATGTCAGACTCTTTGCAACCCTGTGGGCTGTAGCCCACCAGGCTCCTCTGTCCATGGAATTCTCCAGGCAAGAATACTGGAATGAATTGCCATTTCCTTCTCCAGGGGATCTTCCCAACCGAGGGATCGAACCCAGGTCTCCTGCATTGCAGGCAGACGCTTTATCCTCTGAGCCACCAGGGAAGCCATAATGTTAGTGTTAGAGTTAGTTAAGCCATAGAGTTAATGTTAGCCTATATTAATTGAAGTTTAGGGTCTGTAATGATGGAGACATTCCTTGCCATGCTGATTATAATACACCTCTGTGCTTTTTCTGATTCATTTTAAAAGGAACATCTAGACAAACCAAGTACATTGGGAGGAAATTGACTAGGCTAGGAAAGACTCCACCATTCTCTATATGAAAAAGATATAGAAATCACCTGAGCTTCTGTAGTACTCCACACTTCATTCCTGGAACTCGCTTGCCACTCTCAAGGCCAAAGTTTATCTGTCTTCTTTACTAGACTCAGGTGTCATGAGGTAGAAACTGCTGTTCTCTGCTGTGTCCCTAGTGTTTCTGCTTAGATTTGACATTTAATATATCTTGAATGAGTTAGTGACTGAGAAGCTAAGGCTTGGAAGCAGAGATGAGGAGAGAGAACTATTAAATCTTGGGAAAGCTGGCATGTGGAAGTGGTAACATGCTTGTTTCCTATGATTGTCTTCATACAATGAGGTCCAATAGATGTATAAAAGAAACCATAGGGACACAGAATGGTCTCCAATAAACAAACTCTTTTCTTCTCTAGTCACTTTAAGACAAAATGAGTATACTGTATAATATACACTGTAGCAGTTTTTCACATTATTTGGGGCAATCTGATGAAAACCAAGGTCAGTCTTCCCACACAAAAATGCATATACAAACATACAAACCATCCACAGCCTTTCCGTGGCTCTCACATTAAGGATCTCATTTCCACTGCTTTTGCAGTTAACAAAAGCACCTTTACATACACACTCCTAAGGACCGACTTCCCTAGTGGCTCAGATGGTAAAGCATCTGTCTACAATGCGGGAGACCCGGGTTCGAGCCCTGGGTTGGGAAGATCCCCTGGAGAAAGAAATGGCAATCCCTTCCAGTACTATTGCCTGGAAAATCCCATGGACAGAGGAGCCTGGTAAGCTACAGTCTATGGGGTTGCAAAGAGTCGGACACGACTCTCACGTTAAGGATCTCATTTCCACTGCTTTTGCAGTTAACAAAAGCACCTTTACATACATTGTCTTCGGAATAGTGACACAGGGGGAATGCGAGGCTGAACTATGAAACCTTTAGTGTGAGTGAAGAAAATAAAGCTCAGAGAGGTTAAGTCATTTGCCCATGGTCACACAGCCAATAAATTTTGGAGCAGGGGTGTGAGCCCTGTGGATCAGGCCCAGATTCAAGGGGCTCTGCCATGCGTCATGGTTGCTTCTGTGTCCCTGGAAATGTTCAGACAGGTTTGCTACCTCTGGGCAGGCCAGTAGAGGTTTTTTGAGCATTGACAGTGGATGTGCAATACTGGATAAATGTATAAAATACAAGTGAGAAAGTGCTATGTGTGTGTGTGTTATCAGAGAGGCTATAGAGGGTAAGAGGTAGACTCTGGAGACAGACCATCCAACTTTGAACCCAGTTTTGGCCACTTGGCAGACACATGATCTTGGGCAAGTTATTTAAGTCTCAGTTTCTTCATCTGTAAAATAGGGATAATAATAGTATCTTCCTTATGTGTTATTGAGAGACTCAAATGAGATAGTATGTATACAGTGCTTCACACAGTACTTGGCACTTGGTAAGCACCTAGTGAACATCAGCCATTCTCAATAAGTGATAGTTAGTGTTGATGTAATTATTGTTGTCATTTGAAGTAATTTTCATTTCAATAACACCATTCATCTCTAAGGAGGGAATTGTTTCTCCTGTCCAGTGCTGTGAACGAGTTTTTCTGTACCTTAATTCAAGCGGTGTGCTTACAGGGATATGCAGGTTTAGCCCCCACCTCAGGTTTTTTTATTTTAAGAGTAGGTATAGGGATTTAGAAAAATAGTGTAAATAATGACCATAATTTTTATGGTTTTAGTTGATAAAGAAACTTATAATGAATATTTGTATTTTGACAAAAAAGATATACTGATATTTTTCCCAGTGTAAAGCAGTCGAGAGAGAGAGACAATGTCATTGCCCCTTAAAAATTAAGCATTTCATCAAACTGGCTAAATGTTTAAAATGTCTGCAGAAAGCACAAAGATATTCATACACTATGTCAACAGTTGTCACTTTTGAAATGCTGACCATCGGGGGATATAAAGAGTTGGGTAACAGCTAGTGATCTAGGAACTGGGCAAAATCCACAGCTGACATCCTACACTAAAATAAAAGAAGCATTAAGTTTCCCTTGGTGATTTTGTCAGGGTCAGTAATAGCTGTAAATGTAAATTTTGTTTTGTGGCAGATAGGTGTTAGTTAGATTATGAAAGACAGTTAAAAATATGACCCTTCAGATTTAAAGGGCAGATAACATTTAAACTGAAAGTGGTAAGAAGAATGGTTTGATAAAGTGACTTTTGGAGGGCTTAATCCTGTCACTTTTTCCAGCAATAGATTTTTCTAAGCTTTTTTCTTTCCTCCTAATAAAAGCAGCTGGCATGGAGCCTGGTTATGTGTGATATTTTAAATTATAACCCTGTGCTGTGCTGCTATACTTAGTCACTCAGTTATGTCCGACTTTTTGCAACCCCATGGACTGTAGCCTTCCAGGCTCCTCTGTCCATGGGATTCTCCAGGCAAGAATACTGGAGTGGGTTGCCATTCCCTTCTATACGGGATCTTCCCAGCCCAGGGATCGAACCCAGATCTCCTGCATTGCAGGCTGGTTCTTTATCTTCTGAGCCACCAGAGAAGTCCAAATTATAACCCAATCTATGTTTTTGTACACTATTGAATTTTATTAGGCAAGCTTAATGGCAAAATCCATTTAACTTGTATTTTAATTATCTTTAATTTTATAGAATTTGAGAACAAGCTACCAACCAAGATGTCAGATTTACCATGTGGTGGTTTGTTTTTTCTTCCCAGGTTGCCAGTTTTCTCAGATTTCCAAACTTTCTATAGCTCTGGCAAGGAAGATAATTGAAGAGAGAAAATGAATCCATATTTTATAAAGGCAAAGAAATGGAGTGGTGATTTAGAATTTCACATGCTGGTTATTAAAATAATCACATAATTTTTATCTTTCTAAGTAAAGTGAGGTGGAGAGTTGAAGCAACTATCTAAGGGAGGAAAGTCCTATATTTATGTCAATTATTTTGTTTAAAGGTTTGCTTACTTCTCTCCTTGAGTGTTATGCTCTGCGCTCCCTTGATCAAGTCAAGTTTATTTCTTCACTATAAAGTGAAGTATCAGCTGTGTTCTCTGAATTCAGTGTCTTTCCTGGCTGTATTTTAGTATTTCATCTGTATAGTGGGAATACCAGCAAAGCTCATAACTGCCTGCATTCCTAGGAAAAATGCAATTAGCAGATACTTAGGATTTTAAAGCAACCTATACAATGATGCCTCGAAGTGCAAGGTGCTAGTGTTTCTACACTACACACAAAGGAAGATATTTAGAATTCAATGTACCTACCTGACTTTGGCCTAGGTTTGACAAATTCTTGAGGCATTATTTTAATTAAGGGAACTGAATTTTATGTTCCTCCATTCCTCCCAGTTACCAAATAGGATTTTTTTTTCCATCACAAAAGTCAACGGGTTGGAAATTAGTAAGGATTAACATTTCTTGTGTGCCTGATTTGCCAAAGTTCTGCACTGAATAAAATGAAAGTATTGCCAAAAAGGTAATAACGGTTGAATTTAATATTAATACATTATACAGTCTATGTTGCATGCAGGTAGGCAGTAGCTTTTGGATCTGAGCTGTGAGCCCACCTTGACTGTGGAGATATTTCCTTACATTATTTTAATATGAAACAGTATGAGGAACAATCTAATATACACTTTACTTTGAGTGACAATCTAGAATAGAGAAGGGATTGCCACTCAGGAGATCTCAGTAATAGAACAGAGGTGCCTTCTGCTATAGCTGCTTGGAGTGATTTCTTTTTCAAGAAGAGAGTTGTACTTTTTTAATATGGAGATGATAATGGTCCAGAAAGACATTGATTGAGAGTATTAAAAATAAGGTCTTCTATTTTCATATGAAGTAACAGGTGAAAAGATGAGCACTAAAAGATGAGTGGACAGAGGAGCCTGGTGGACTACGGTCCATTGGGTTGCAAAGAGTCAGACATGACTGAAGTGACAGCATGCGTGCAAGAGATGAATGGGGCCCTTGCATGCCCAGTCTCACAGTGTTTAGTTACCTGGACTTATTTTTCTGTCTCTGTTGCAATAATTAAGTCATGCAACCCTTGTCTTATTTTTTTTTTCCTTTCTCCCCCACCCAAACTCAATCCAAAACACTGTTGTGTTACATGGGTGAGATGGCTTGTCCAGAAATTTCATGTCTCATTAGGAGATTCTCGATGGGGACTTTAGTCACAATTTCCTTTTTTTCAGTTTGCAGAGGCGGTGTGGAGTAGGTTACTCTGATGGTCGAGCAGAGGATCTTGTGGTCTGTCTTGCCGTCCACAGTGGGGAATTGGTTAAATTTATTTCAGCTTCCAGAGTGCTGGCCTATGCCCTAGACAACTCTAGCACCTGAGAGGAGAGGGGGTCAGAGCTAGTACCTGCCCACCTACTCCTGAAACAGTCCTGTGATCTATGGTATATCTTCCCATTCCAGGTGCAAAAGACACTTGCCACTTGCTAAGAGAGGGCATTTGCCACTTTGCAGGAAGAGGGCCAGGGGGTGGATGTGGGAGGTCATTCTTTGGTCTAGACCACCCAAGTATTTTCTGCAGTTTCAGGACTCAGCCAAGGATTCTGAAAAGGGGGGAGGAAGGTGTGAGGAAAATGTGGTGAGGGATTTCAGAATGTCAGTCTGCTGTCACCTGGGCTGTGTTGTAAAATGTGGCATAGCTCTCAGGGACTTTAAGGGTGGGGAAAACAGCATGGGGGTGTGGAGACAGCTTGGGATTTGGAGTCACTGGCCCAGTACCTGAGTGCTCAGTGTGCAAAATGAAGCAAGTCATGGAGAAGGAAATGGCAGCCCACTCCAGTGTTCTTGCCTGGAGAATCCCAGGGACGGGGGAGCCTGGTGGGCTGCCGTCTATGGGGTCGCACAGAGTTAGACACGACTGCAGCAACTTAGCAGCAGCAGCAGCTGCGTGGTACCTCTCTGAGCCCTGCCAGTTTCACAGGGCTATAGTGAACATCCAGTCCAACAATGACTGCAACCTGCTACTCTCCTCTGTCCATGGGACTCTCCAGGCAAGAATACTGGAGTGGGTTGCCATGCCCTCCTCCAGGGGATCTTCCAGACCCAGGGTTCGAACTGGGGTCTGCTGCATTACAGGTGAATTCTTTACCAGCTGAGCTATCAGGGAAGCCCTTTCTGAAACCACTAAACCCTAAATCAATGTTACTTGTGTGAGAGCTCAGGACTGGAAATGTGGATTTGAGCCATCAATACAAGCATTGGCATAAAAGTCTGCAGGAATTCTTATGAGATTTTTGGGGGGCAGTTTAACTCCTAAAATTAACAGATTTTGTAAATCCAAATTTTCTCATATCAGTGGTGCTTCTCCTGTTGTTGACCTTCTTTAACATTTTCTGCCCTTGAGAGTGAATTTGGACCCTTTCCTTATGAAGTCAAAATCATGGCAGATAGGCTGTACATTGATCTGTTCAAAACGTGTCTGCTGTTCAATCCCACCACTCCATCCTCTTATTGTGGGGCATCTCTTCCTGACCCTCCAAAGGGAAGTTGAGGAACCAGCCAGAGCTGCTGACCCCTCTGCCCTGACACCTGAAAGGACTTGCCCAACGCCATGGACACCAGGGAAAGATCTACCCCAGAGAGGGAATGGAGATCTAGGAAACTCCAGTCATACTTGGATAACAATGGCAGAGATCTCACCTCAGCTGAAGGCATCTCAGGAACAAGGGCTGTGGCTGAGGAGGGGATAGCCAGAGAGGGAGGGACAGTCCACTTGGGATACACTCGGAAGAATGAAGATGAGACAGACAATTAAAATTCACTTCCACAGACTTAAACTTTCCATGTTGACTCTTCCTTATTTGGGATGTCCATCTTATTTTCAGTATGTCAAATAAATGATTGGGGATGGTGGTAGGTGAAAAAAAAAATGAACTACAACTGAAATAAATTGTCTACAACATGTAACTTTGAAACAGTCATTTCACTTCAAAATCCGGCTTTTGTCACATTCCACACAATGATTCATTATGCGATTTTAACTTCAGCTTTTGAAAACATCATAAATCCATAATCTTGACTATTTAAAATTGCCGGGACTTCCCTGGCAGTCCAGTGGTTAAGACACCACACTTCCACTGTATGGGGCACTGGTTCAATCCCTGGTTGGGGAACTAGGATCCCACATGCTGCATGGTATGGTCAAAAAAAGATAAAATTGCCAAGGAGGGTCTTCTGTGAGAAAAACAAAACAAAACCTGGGATACACTAAGGAACAGCAAAAAAAGACTATAGCTATAAGTATAGCTACTTAGACTTAAGTTAGAGGACGAGCTATTACATTTCCTGTCATTTTTACATACTATGAACATTCAGAGTGGTATTATTTGGCAGGCAGTATTATTTGGAGGCAGGTGTTAGACATGCAATTATCATAAAGACTCTGTGAAGAGGATGTCCACATGATACAAATTTATCTTTATTCTAATATAGTTTACAGAGTTTTTTTCTGACAAATTACACTACACTTTATGGAAATGTAACATTTTGTATGAATGGAAAGGGTAAGCCTAGTTGCATGCTAATGAGGGAGACAAAGTAGCCTCGCTCTTATTTGCAACTGGCCCAGACCTTTCCATTAGCAAATTAAAATCTGTTCAAATTTATTTACTAATATATTAGGAGAAGCTTCAGGCTAACCCCTTGACCTATATTATATAGCAAACAACTGTAGCAGTGAAAATAATTAATAGCATGTAATACACCTCCTGTTTATTTCTTCTTCATGCCCAGGGGTCAGCTGTATAGTGGGTTTGCCATCTGCATTAGGTTACAAGGGTATATTTACTTAAAAATTATCAATTACAGTTTTAAATGGCTTTCCTTAATTGCAGTCTTCTTATTCAAGTGTGATACATATATATCCTTTGTGTTTATTTGTAAATTATATCACCTGCTCCTAACTAAGTCTGAGAGGAGTCTATTCATTTGAAAATAATGTCTCCCGAAACCAGCTATGTTGTTTGTGTTTACTGCATATTCGCGAGAACTGTGGCTTTGTTCGTCCTCGTTATGCCAATACTGAATCGATTAGTGTTCACTGCATATCTAGGAGAAACCTCTCAATTATCCTGTGGATCCCTGTAAGAGAGGTCTGGTTGCTAATGGACTTGAAATTTGCAAAGTGAATGTCAGTCTGCAAGGCTTGCCAGGAGTAAATGAGTGTACTGGGCTTTGCTGACCTCTGCTGTCTGTTTTAAAGGCAGTGGTGCTTTTTCTCTCTGCAGAGAGGTTGTTTCCAGGCATGAGTCTCATTCTACTGTAGAGCTGATCACAGTTTTGAGCGATGGAAATGAAAGTGCTCTTGGGATAGCAAGTACACACAGTAGCAGAAGGGCATGCTCTGTACCTGTATCTTATCTGAGAGCCAAAGCCCATGCACCTTTCACAAATATAATTCAAAATTGGGGGCCAGGAATTCACACATAAGCAATGCTATCCTTTTGTTGCAATGGTTTCAAAATCTTTGGCAGGAAAATTTCCAATATTTCATTGGTTCAGAATAATATCTGTGCTGGAATGGTTTTATGATGGGAGGGTCCTCCAGGTAAAAATAAGGCTCAGAGAAAAGAGGTGGAAATGGAATTATAGATTGTGGGAATGGTTTGGGATACAGGGCTGCAGAGTAGCTGCGAGGGTAGGAGGGAGACTTCTAATTTCTCTTTGACAAAGGTAAAAGGGCCTTATGTTTATGGCCCTAGGGAATTGCATCCTCCTTTCTCTCTAAAATTCACAGGTGAAATTTTTTTCCTGGCTATAGTCTACCTGCTTGTGAACCTCATAAGCAATCACAAATTGGAGTGAAGAAAGGTGAGAGCAGGTTCTGAAGAACTCTGTAGCACCCATCATGTCAGTAACCTCACATTTCTACACACTAAAAAGTAGAACCAAAGTGAGTTATTTTTCTTGTCTTCATGAGCATAATCGTGTAGTGGGGTGAGACTAGGTGTTACTCTATTTCCTGTTTCTGCATAATCCAGGCTGGCCAGATGACTTAAAGCACAGCAATGTCTTCTATCTGTGTAATACCAAGGTATGCTGACATTTCCCAAATAGCCTGGGAAGTGGTGGCAGCCATGGGTATTTGCTTATTTCACAGATGAGCAAACAGGTACAGAAATTTAGTGGCATGCATAAAAGTCACTGGATTGAAACATGAAAGATGCAGAATAGAACCAGAACCTATGATTTCAAAGGCTTCATAAAAGCATTTAGCTCTGGAAGGATTCTGCAATAAGAAATCCCCCTGAAGTGCACATCCTGCACTAGCACCATCTATTCCCCTGGAATCTCCATCCCTTTCTTACTTTCTCTTCTTACCACCCTCTGACTCTGTTCGCAAGTTCTTGGCCAATGTCTTTCATCCTTTCCCCTGCTTCTCCTGTGGCAGTCACTACCAGCTTTTCCCTCGGCTCAAAACCCAAAGAGTTATGACATGCCCTTTCCAGGTTTGGACCCATACTCCTCTTTGTGTAGCGAAATGAAAAGACTTGCTTATCCTATGAGAAATGCATCATTTGATAACTAGAGTAAATTGCTGTGCTGATGCCATAAGTGGAACTAAATTTACCTGTTAGCCTTGATCCCTTTTCCCAAATGGCTCACAGCTTTCTCTCTACCCGTAGGATTAAGGTCCCTATTGAGAGGCAACATAGGACTGTAGGCTCTTCTGTTGTTCCTCTGGGTTGCAACCAGTCTTTTGGTTGTTCTGATTCAGCACTTTCTCTTCAGTAATAAACTACAGCATTGTCCATAGTTCAGTAGTTCCTACCCTATGGGCTACACCAGGCATTTACTGTGGATCGAATAAATAGTATCTCAGAAAATTAAAAACTGTGATTTTTAAAAAGTATGTGAATACTGTTATATCTAGCTAAATACAAACTGATTTAAAGATAATACTGACTTGATAGTCATAGTTTATCAGTTAAAAGTTTCTAAATGTACAGGTATACTCCTACCATATTGAAATCAATGAAGCATTTTAGTGTGAGAATAATATCTTAATATGTAAAAAAGAGAATCTATAGCAAAAAGAAATGAACTGGAACTCAGAGGACCCAGCTTCTAATCATGGCTCAGTTATAAATTCTGGATCCATTATACAGTGAGTGATTTGGAGCAAGGGAGTTTTTCTCCAGTCTTGTATTTTTCCACTCTAATAAAATATTTATTACTAAATACTTACTGTGATTCTGTTATACTGCTAACACATATTCAATACTTATCAATATGCCAACAATCAGCCTGTTAAACATTCACAATGGCCCTGTCAGTAGGTATTATTACCTCTCCTTTCAGAAAAGGTTAATGAAGCACATAAAAGGAAGGTATTT
Organism: Budorcas taxicolor; assembly: GCF_023091745.1. NCBI lineage: Eukaryota > Metazoa > Chordata > Mammalia > Artiodactyla > Bovidae > Budorcas > Budorcas taxicolor. The sequence continues at coordinate 48,349,541 of NC_068935.1, forward strand.
GTTCTTTTCTGTTATTACATATTTTTTTTTTAAAGGCCATTACTTCATTTGAATTCACCATGGCATCCAGTGAGAACTTCAGTTAATCTTATTTTCCAAATAAAGTTACTGTTTACTCAGCATTCTTATCACTTATTTTATTTTTGGGCCATATCACATGACTCATGGGATCTCAGTTCCCCCACCAGAGATTGAACATGGGCCATTGCAATGAAAGCCTGGAATCCTAACCACTAGGCCACCAGGGAACTCCCTCTTTTTACTTATTTTATTTTTATTTAAAAAATGATTTATTTATTTGACTGTGCTGAGTCTTAGTGGTGGCACGTAGGATCTAGTTCACCGACCAGGGAGCTCAGAGTCTTAGCCACAGGACCACGAGGGAAGTCCACTCTTATCGCTTATTTTAAATACAACCTTTATCATATACTGAATTCTTACATATAGGAGAACTGCTTTGGACTCTGTTTTCTGATGCATTGCTCTGTCTTCCTGCTGCTATTGCTAAGTCGCTTCAGTCGTGTCCGACTCTGTGCGACCCCATAGACGGCAGCCCACCAGGCTCCGCCGTCTCTGGGATTCTCCAGGCCAGAACACTGGAGTGGGTTGCCATTTCCTTCTCCAATGCATGAAAGTGAAAAGTGAAAGTGAAGTCACTGAGTCATGTCCAACTCTCAGCGACCCCATGGACTGCAGCCTACCAGGCTCTTCCGTCCATGGGATTTTCCAGGCAAGAGTACTGGAGTGGGGTGCCATTGCCTTCTCCGTCTGTCTTCCTAGTCCTGTGCTATTTCACTGTGTCAATGACTGTAGTTTAAAATCTTTTGATATTTTGCAAAGCATACATAGCTTCTTTATTTTTCCTTAATATTTTCTAGAGTTAAAAAAAACTCTAGACCATTCTTGCCAGTTTTCTCTTCTGGATGACTAATTAGACTGAGAGTTTCAAATGTAATTGGAAAAATGTATAGAATTAAAAAAAATTAATTTGTGGAAAATTGATTTTTCTGGACCATGGTAGATATCTTTATCCTCATCATCTTTCATATGCTTTAGTAAAGTATGATGGTTGCATTAATGTAGGACTTACCCATTTTGTGTTGGGTTTATTTCTAGAGATTATTATCATTCCTCTTGTGGATGTGTAGAGCTAGTTTTTGAAGGATAGGTGAAATTTGGATTTGGGGAACAAAAATAGCACATTTGAGGGCTTAGTGAAGAAAATAAGCATGTAATGTCTGGGAGAAGGTATAAGGGTTAATTATTGGGCAGTAAAAACTTTATGGGTGGCTCTCTATTATGTGTAGGATAAGTTTTACTAACAATACTTGCCTTACCTCCTTCAATGGCAGGCAACCCACTCTAGTATTCTTAACTGGAAAATTTCTCGGACAGAGGAGCCTGGCAGGCTACAGTCCATGGGATCACAAAGAGTCACGACTAAGTGACTAAAACTTTCACTTTACCTCCTTTAAAGGATTGTTACAAAGGTTCTTAAAATGTGTGAGGTGTATAAAAATTAGTCTAGTCCAACGCAAACAGAATTGTTGAGGACTATTTAAATGTTAGATGAGCACATTCTGACACCTTGTGGTCATTTAAGGGTATGTATGATGTTGGAATTCCATTGGTTGAACTGAAAGTATATGGATTGTCCACAAAATCATATTTAGAGCTAAAAGGAGGGACCTTACAGATAATCTAATCTAATCTAATTTACACACGAGGGAAGTGAGTCCCAGAGAGTGGGTTGTCTCTGTTCCATCTCACACAGCTTCTTAGGAACAGAGCTGGGATCATTTTTTTTCCTGACCTCTTGCCTGTTGCTCTTTTTACTATAATTTGTCCCATTTGCTGACTTTTTACAGTTATAGGAGAAAAGAACTCAAAATTATCATAGTCTTAAATTCCTGGGAAATTTCACTATATAATTTTAATATCATCTCTGAAGAATTTAAATCACTTAACGTGTGTATGTGTCAGGGTGATGGTGGTGTTTTCTAATGGGTGGAAGGGAGGAATAGGGCTGATTTCTGGGTGTTTCTCAAGCTGGCCGAACTCTGAGCCCTAAAAAACTTATCATTCTGGCTCAGTATGGTGGATCTACACAACAGTTTGAATTTCAGGGACCTGAAATATTTTCTAAGCTATTCGTGGGATTTTCTTAATAGCCCAAAGAGATCTGTATCTTCCAGGAATGGGTCTGTCTTTCTACACCTGCTGCCCCAAGTCATTGGAAGTGTAGCCTCAGCCTGAACATAGTGATGGATTCAGAGCATAGCAGCTGGGGCCATCGGTCCCTTTTACTGTCTGGGGATGAGAATCTGAATGGTGTATTTTCGTGATCACCAGAGGGCTTCCATTGCTTTGCACAGATGTACTTCTCCACACAATTCAAGGAGCAACTGCCCCCATGGTTCCTATGGACCTCTTTTCTGAGAAGAACTCAGAAGGGGGAGATTAGTGGGATGACCTACAGCCCTACCCATTGTCGTTGATCTTGGGACTACAACTGGCATTCATCCTCTCCCTCCTCCACTCTGCATTCTAAAGTCACCTCCTACTCAGCTGTCTATCCTTAGCAGGTCTGATGGCTTCCCTGGTGGTGTGACCCAAACCTTTATGCTTGAATGCTTTGAACCCTTGGAAATCACACTCTTCTCAGTCTGGCCTTGCTGCATTTGTCCATTCACAGTCAGAACAGGGCAAGAGTACCCAAGTGGGTCTCCACCTAATTCCTCCTGGACCCCTGGTGTAAAAGCAGTCCTCCGTCTTTCTGCTCATGAGGGTCAATTATTCTTACCATCATCATGACTTGTCTTCTTGCCTGCTAGTCCTTTGGCACACGAACTTCAGCATACTGACTTATAGTTCCATCAGCTCTGACTTAAAGTTTAATGGGACCTTTATTGTATCCCTGGAAGGATTGCGCCCCCTTTGGGGAACAAGATCTACAATGCGGTGGACCTCAGAGATGAAGGAACAGAAAGCGTAAAATTCCTGGATGGTTAATAGGGGTACTGTTAAGTGGGACCATGACTGCTTCTGCTCCTCAGTTCTCAGACCTCTGTGTTCTTCCTGGTGAAGACACAGCACCATATTGAGGCCTTTAATACATACACTACATCTCTCAGGATGGCACCGCATCCTTTCAGAGTGTTGTCCCCAAGCTAGTGCTTCAGCTGTGCCTTTAGAAAGCCAACCCAGGACTCTATGAAGTTGGCTGCTTTTGACTGGGGTCCTATGTTACATATTGACTTTCTTAGTTCTGTTTATGTACTAAAACTAATTTTTGACTTATTTTATTTGTTCCAACGGCCAGGAGAGGGAGGAGAGAGGCCATGCTGGTTCATGGGAAGAATTTGGACTGTATTCAACACTGTTAAAGATCCTTAAGAAATTGGGTAAACTACATATAGAAACTGTGGGAGAATACTTCAGCTTCTCTGAATGGTCAAGGGGATGTTCTTTCCATTTAAATTATAAAGAATTACTTTTTAAAAAACTTATAGTTGTTTTGTTATTTGTGTACACTTTTGAATAAATTGAATCAGTTCAGATTAAGATAACTCAGATATCTAAGTGACTGAACTCGATTACCCAGAAAGAAGCATTTCAGTTACTTATTCTCAATAGCAAATTTAAAAAATGTTTTCTGCTTCATTTTGCCTATATTTGATTATTTCAAATTGGTCCTAAAATGGCTATATGAAAAGTAACTACACTTTACATAGAAATATAGTCCTTTTATTTCTACTTAGTTTTAGTAGAACAAATAAGTTTGTTCTTCTTCAAATTCTTTATGATGTGATATATTTGAATAGTGGAATAGGAATCAGAATATGTAGGTTCTGTTCTGAGTTCTACCTCTTCCTGCCAGTAATATGATGCATCACAACTCAGTTTGTCTAATACCAATTTCAATTTAATAATACCACTTGAAAGAGCTTGAGTCTGACCGTAAGCTTTATATGTGCAAAGAATGTGATGTATATTAAAAAAAAAACACCTCTAATATTATCACAGGCTAGGCTGATGAGAATAAGTATCTAGAAGAAAAAAGAGGGTAGTCATCCTTTTCTGATCTGCACTGTTAAGACTTCAACTGGAATAGTATGTTCATTTCATGGCACCACATTTTGGATAGGTTATTGAGAAGATGACCAGCATCTGGAACAGTGGCTTTCAAAACTTTTTTGATGACTTATGATACAAAATATGTTTTACATGACAACCCACTATGTGTGTCTATGTGTTGTGTGTCTGTGTAGCATAAAAGTGTCATAAAACATTTATTACATGTGACACACTCTGACATTTCTATTCTACTAAGTTGCATTATGTTCTGAATCATTTTTAAATAATTTGTACCATGAAGCAAGTCAGGAGCACGTCCCCATATTTTGGAAAACACTAATCTGAAACATTTATTTCATTATAATAATTAATGGTTCTTATCACCATCATCATTAGTTGGTACTCTATAACACCTTAGTTTAATATGCAATAGATTTTCTAATGGTAGTGCATGCTGTTTCGTATAAACATATGTTTATACAAAAAAAACAGTCATTCTACCTATCAGAGAAATGCAGGAAACTGGCTACATATACAATTAAGGTTACTTTAGCAAGAGCTGATCCATGTGGAATCACTGCTTAAAATGAAAAGGAAAGAAAGAAATTGTTATGATAACTGTGTTTTAACTTTATGTATCAATGACATATTTGTCAATCATATTGTTTTTCCATAAAGAAATAGAAAAGAAAATCAGATATGTCTAAAGAAATCAGAAATATCATTTTAAGTAAATAAAAAACCCTGAGAATAGATTGCACAGTCTGTGAAAACAGTTACAAATTAAATACCTACTGAGTGCCTGTCTCCCCTATTTCATCTGCCTCCTGTGCTTAGTCAAAGAACCTCTCTCCTGCATTGTGAAGAATCTGAATTTCTGGCTCAGTATGACACTTGCAGTTTATTTGGTTGAAAGAAGAGTAGCCATACTTTGCTAATTAAATGATGCATTTATTGTTTTGATTTGTGTGGTACTGTCTAATAGGGATTTGATTAGAGGACTATTTGTGAATTTTAGAAGTCCATATTCCCTATATCCCATTTGATGTATCGTTTAGGTATAGCATATGCTATATCAGAATTTTTCCAGACTTTTCCCTCTAGAACAACAGTCTCATTTCTCATCATGCCTGGAATTAAAAAGAAAAAGAAATTATTGTTGGTATAAACTGAATAAAAGAACAACAAGTGATACCACCATATTACTCATTCATTTCTTAAATCTGACAACCTGAATTTACTGCCCTTTTATCCCTCCTCACTATCTGTCCCTTCACTGGTGCAGGATAGGGTGGCTTAGCCAACTAGAGCTGAAAAATGCCCCAAGGTTCATGTCACCAATAGAAAGGGAAAGTGGCCTGGTAAAAATGGCACAGACTGTGAAAAGCAAGTATAGTAAAATGTTTAATTTTAATACCTAGATGATGGGTGTGTTCAATATGCAATTCTTCCAATTTTTCTGTACACGTAAACATTTTCATGATAAAATGTTGGTAACAAAAGACAAGTGGCTTAGGTAAGATTAGGCCTGAGAATTGACCACGAAATGATAATGTGGGGGTAATCAGAGACGTCAGCAAGAGAAGTTTTTGGTGGAGTGGTGAGGATGCAAACCTGGTTGGAATGGATTTGTGAGACAGGGGCGGAAAAGAACTAGAGACTGTGAGTTTGAGCCACTCTTTTGAGGAGCTTTACTGTAAAGGGACAGCAAATTTACTGTAAATAAAGTAGCAGTGGGAGGGGACTGAGGGAAAGAAATGATGAGAGAAATGGCATGTGCTTGTATGCAAATAGGAATGTCCTCCTCAAGGACAGGAGGGTATCCTTGAGTTGGTGATGGGTAGAATTTTGTGCACAGGTGGAGGAGTTGGCCTTAACATGGTAGCAATGGGCAGGAGTGCAGAGATGACTACAGATGCAGGTAGAAGGGGGAACTAGCACTGGGAGCTGGTGGAATTTCTCTTTTGACCTTTGGTATTTTCTTAGTGAAAGTAGAAATGAGATCATCACCTGGGTGTGAGGCTGTGGAAAAATTTTAGGGCTTTGAGGGGACAGGAAAATATATTAGACTGTATTCTAGGAGAATGGGAGAGTAAATGGACTAGGGAAATGGAATAGTATATTTTTTAGGAAACAAGTCCTGGAAATTGAGTTTCTGGGTCAAAAATTACATGCACATTCTTTTCTCTTGATAGATATTGACAACTTAACACTATAAAAGTTAAACCCATTTGTACACCTACAACTGATATATGAGCTTATCTGTTCACCTGTTTCTTTGGCAACATAGTATGTTATCAAACATGTTGGTTTCTTTCAGTATGATAGTTGAAAACCCATATTAGTGTACTTTTATTTATATATCTCTTCTTATGCCTGAAGTAAGCATCTTTTCATATGATTAAAAGGTGAGAGGATTTTTCCAGGAAACTACCTCTCAATCTTAAGAGGTAAACAATTCTCTTTCATCTCTATGACTAAACCTATACTGAGCCCCAGAGCCCCAGACCACAGAAGCTTAGGGGCAGGAAAGATCTTAAAAGAGTTTTGTCCAAGCTCACAAGAAACAAGAGAGGGTTAGACTAAGGACCATAAGCCAGGATTTCCAGTGTCCTGGCCAGGACTCAAGTTCTGTGGTCTTGGAGAAGACAAGTGATGAAGCATTCATACACGAGCTTTTGGAGGATGAATCAGTCCATGTGTTTGTGATGGATGAGGATGGCTGAGGAGCAGTGGTCTGCTCATAGCCGGCGTTTAGCAAACATGCAGAAGGGAAAGAAGGGAGAGCTTTGCAGAACACAGCAGTGGCCTTCTGGCTCATAGAAGCCGGAATTAAGTGATCTAATAGGTTCCAGGAGAGAAAGCCAAGACTGAAGGAAAAACTTGCAGAAGTGCACAGGACTGCTGCGTCTGACTATGTAATCTATGTGTTGCACAGAGGACCCTGGTGGGTGAGAGCTGACAGGAAGGCCAGATCAGCCTCAGATTCCCTTTGCTGTGTCATGAGCCCACAGGCTATGCAAACCCAGAAAGGATTTGCAATTCTCCTCTGTCCAGCCGGAGGGAGCTTTACCAATTTGTTACTCCAGAGAGATTTCATTTCCACATCCGTCTGTCCTGAGGGGGTGCCTTTCTCTAATTTGAATAAAAAGGCTGTGCAGCAAAATGTCCCTGACAATGGCTGTGGGCCCTCACACACCTTCCCAGGCCCTTAAGTTCCAAGAATTGTGTGGAAATAGTGGAGTCAGGGCTAGCAGTTACACAGCTGTGGAAGGAGTTAAGAGGGAGGGGACTGAGTAGAGATAGGTTTAGGGATATAAGGACATAACTTGGAATTATACAAGGAGCTGAAAATGTGTTTTTTCCATAGCCAACATGCTGAATGTTAATAAAATTAATGTAATGTACTCCATACCCAGCAGAATAATTTACTGTATTTACAAAATTATGAGGAACTATTCACATTGAATGTGTGCTGTCATTAACATGGAACATTAATAATAGACTCCATTTTGATATAGAGATTACCATGGATCCTGCCTAAGGATAATATGCAAATTGTGAAGTATTCCATATTTTTAATCTCATAATAGCCTATAATGGAATAAAATCTGCAAAAAACTGGCTCACTATACTGTATACTTGAAACTAACACAATATTTTAAATCAGCTATATTTTAAAGAAAAAAGAAAAAGAAGATTCCATTTGGTTTCTCATCTGCCTTGCTGTAGTACAGGTTAGGAAGCCTTTTCATCAGGAGATAAGAAAGTCAGTGCCAGGGAGGAACTAAGACTAACACAAATGATATTATATATTCATATATAATATATTATAAATTATTCTGCTATATATCTATTATTCACTTTGTAAGAAATTGAATCATTTTTGCTTTGCAACATATGTCTCCAACAAATATTCATTTTCTTACTATAGCTTTTCAGGTGTTGGCTCCTCATTTGAGATAAACAGAATTCCCACTAGCATTTGAACAATAAAAACCAAAGAGACTAGCTTTAAAGAAAGCTGTACCCTTGTAAATTATGTGTCTGGCCTACCATTTATCACCAAAACAAATGCCTCAAATTACAATAAAAGTCATATAGCCATGTTCATATGATCTGCTTAAGAAGGAGGATTTTGTGTGTGCCAAGCAAAAATAGTCAAAGAAAATAAAGCAACAATCCTTAAAGAGAATATTCATCTTAAAGACATGGAAGATTATAGTACTTAATTTATGAACAAATGATTATCTAATTTATTGTATTTTATAGACAGTGCTGATAGCCAATACACAGGCAAAGACAGAATCATATAGTATGTGAAAGAAGCCCTAGTCCCTATTTTCTTTTGAAATAACTGTAATCTCACCGAATGTGAATATTGTATTGAGTTACCTGAGTACTTTGATGGAAATCCGCTATGTTGATGACTGCTATTGTTTTCATTTGGTTTGGCCGGTGATTGATTCAATTTTATGGGTGCTGCAAAATATTTGAGATGGTTAACTGTCTTGAAAACCTCTAACAGTGAAAAATAATTACCCTTGTATACAATTTTACTTCCCCTGTGGCTAATATAACTTTTCAAGCCTACCAGTTGTTCAGTTAACTTTTACTCACCTGAATAAATCATGTTCAAATGAAGCAGACATTCCATTAAAAATACAAAATTGAAAAGAAAGATCATTGCAACTTTGTTCATTATCTAAATATTTTAACTTTTTCGTTATATGAAGAAAAGGAAGAGTTAAGTCTAATTATCTGTCTTTTCTCTGGCCTTTGAACCAAAATCCTCTGCTGGCTTGACAACTCTGAAGAGAAGCCAGTAATATGAAGTCACACGAATCATCATAATGGTATTACCCCCACAGAATCAAACCAGCCAATGGGGTGACTAAGAGAATGAAGGGGCGGGCCTATAGGGCTGCTTAGAGTGGAGTGTAGTCCTGAGAGCATAGGTATAGGGGTGAATTAACACTAGATCTCTGCCCTCAGGGAGATTGTAGTTTAATAACAGAAAGCAGACAAGATATTTATGACAATTCAGTATGACACTAATCACACAAATAAAACAGAGGAGACAGTAAAATATAAACAGGAGGGATTTGGTTATCAAAATGCCTGGACCCAATCCTGTTCTTTCACTAGTTGTTGATGTAGAGCAAACTACTTGATCTCTGAAACTGTTTCCTTATCGGGAAAATGGGGGTAAAAATAACACCTCTTTCACAGAGTTATTGTGATGGTTAAATAAGATCATCAGTGTAAAGTTCACGGTAGTGTCTGACACCACAGATTTACATCTGTAGTAAGTCAACAGCTCAGTATACCTCTAACCTTTGGGATACTATTCAGAGACCCAAACCTAAGTGGCTGCCTCCCAGAGTTTCCTTTATGGAGACAAATTGGATAATTGCAAACCCCATCTAGTAGTTACCTAATATCCCTAAGCAGTTGATTATGGCAGGTTTTTGCTTTATTCCTGTAAGACCCCTTTCTTGTCTTTCTCCCATCATTCTGTGATTGCAAATGATCTTGTGGGGCCTTGGCCCCACTCTGTCTTTCCTGAGTTCTCTGAATTTCATCTCTGACTCAGTCCCTCCATATTGGTTTGTCTTTGGACCCTGATGTTTGCTCTCTTTTGTTTTAGTTCTGGACAGTCAATCTGTCCATGGCACTGAAGCTTTAATCAGTGTGTAAGTCAGGATTCTACTAGAGAAGCAGAACCAGTAGGAGATATATATAGCACATATATCATATACACACAAGCATCTTATATCTGTATATATAACATATATATCTCCTATGATATCTATCTCTATCTATCTATCTATCCATCCTTCTATTTATCAAGGAATTGGCTTATACAGTTTTGGAGACTGGTTAGCCAAGTTTGGGCATGCTGACAGGCTAGAAAATCTTGGGCGGGAGCTGATACTGCAATCCATAGGCAGATTTCCTTCTTCAGAAAAATCTCAGTTGTGCTCTTAAAGTCTCTCAGCTGATTGGATGAGGCCCACCTACATGATTGAGGATAATCTCCTTTACTTAAGATGAACTGATGGTAAAGGTTAACATCATCTACAAAATATCTGCACAGTAGCACCTCAAGAAGTGTTTAATCAGATAACTCTACTATAGACTAGCCATGTGGCCACACATAAAGCAAAATGAACATCACACTCAGTTTCTCTGAATTCCTTTAAGCTTTAGTGAACATCTAGTGCCCCTGAGACTTGGTCCTTTCATTGTCAACCCACTCCAGTATTCTTGCCTGGAGAATCCCATGGACCGAGGAACCTGGCAGGCTAAAGTCCATGAGGTCACAAAGGGTCAGACACAAATGAGCATCAGTTATTCTCTATTCTTGGCTTTAATATACCATGTACCCAGTCCAGCTGGCTACTGCTACCCACCCACAAGGACGTGGCTCTTCCTGAATGAAGTTGACAGAGGTGTAGAGACAAGTATAGGTTAGAGGGCCATTTAATTCCATCCCTTCATCTTCTAATCCCTCTGGAAACCCTTAGTACATAATTAGGCTTGAGATAAAGTAATTCATGCCATATTGGTGATTTATTAAACAGCACATTTCAGGTGATAGTATGTTGAGAATCTTCCAGTCCAGTGATTTCTAAACATCTTAATCCCTTAAGGAACTTTAAAAATCCCAGTTCTTAGGTATCAAGCCCCAAGATCTACTAATTCTGTGTTAGGGAGATACTGCATATTTCCATTTGAAAATATTTTTCCTGGTGATTTTGATGCACAGGCAGTTTGGAAACTGTTGAAATGGTCTAGTCCTCTTGTGTGACTGATGAAGAAATTCTTTTCATAATCTTTCAGTGGATCTATAAACTTACCCATCTTGTCTTTCAAAGTGCTTCTCTTATTTCTAAGAAAGGGTGCCCTTTGGGGCTGATTCTCTTTCATAACATTATACATTTTTCCTTCCTGTCACTCTTTCCAATTGGGGTACCACTTCCCATAAACAGGCTTAGCCTCAGTCCAGTATCTCTTCCTTCTTCTATCTCTCCATCAATTGCCTGGCACCACCATACATCCATCCAGTTACTTAGGTCAATAACTAATCTAATAACTAATAACTCATCCTAAATGACTTTTTCCCTTACCTGGATTTTCTTTCTCTGTTATAGCAGCAATAATATACCCTCTTGACTTTACCTCCAAAATACATCCTGAATTTTATCCCTTTTCACCATCTCCTCTGCTTCTACCTGAATCAAGCCATCATCATATTTTGCCTGGACTGCTCTTCTACAAGACACTCTTCACAAATCTCTCTGCTTTTACAACTTGCCAACATACAGTCTGTTCTCAAAACAGTAGCCAAAATTAAAATTTTAAAATATAAATTATATCATGTAATTTCCCTGCTTAAGTCCCTGCAATAGCTTTCCATTGCAATTAGCTCTCCACATTTATTACCATTTCCAATAGGACCCTGTGTGATCTGACGTTTGTCAATCTTTATGGCCTCACTTCCTACCTATTTTCATGTTTTTGTCTCTGTACATGTCAGGCTTATTCAGTCCTAGGACCTTTATGTTAGTTGTTCTGTCAGCTCAGGAAGCACTTCTACCTTTAGGTTCTTGGTTTCCTCCTGATCAGTCAGATTATGCAAGTGTCAGTCTCTCAGACTGGTCTTTCCTGAGGACCTAAGATACTCTATCATGTAACTCTGTTTTAATTTCTTGTAGCACTCATCATCTTACAGTCTTATTATGTGTTTGATTCCTCATATTGGTCTGTTTTCTGTCTGAAACTTGTAAGCTCTTTTAAAGCATAGACCTCGTCTGTCTTATTCACTGTTGTACCACAGCATCTAGTACAATGCTTGGCTTTTCCCTCTTTTCCCCTTGATTTGCTATATAGTGTCCAGAAGTATTTCTGATCATCAGAAATAACACTGGACTGTGGTATCAGCTCCTGCCCAAGAATTTCCAGCAAGTCAGCATTCTGTACAGATTGTAGACTTGCCTAGCTAGTCTCCACAACACTATTACATCAAAGCCAAGATTAGAGTTTACTTATTTGATATTTTTTTTAAACAGCAAACCCTACTATCACAAATGTTTTTAAAAATAATTTTAACTCAGAATCTTAAAGTTAACAAAGTGCTATGGCTTCCATTAGTTCTTTTACTTGTTCTTTACAAATATTCTGTGTAGTAGGTGGTATTATCTCCAATTTATAGATGAAGAAATAATTGTTAATGTAATTTCTGTGTTCATTCAGACATTTATAATGTGTTAGCTGGCACAACGGATAGAAATGCAGTAATCTAGAAAGTTCTAGATTGAACACTGGTCTTTAGCCTCCAAATCCTCTTCTCTGACCTCTACATTAGAACCCTCTGTTGAATATATGAATCATTAAAATAGGACAGGTCATGTGTTTCATAAAACTAAAATAAAAAATATTGTATATATTTGCAGTAAGTCTATGAAGTCATTGTTGATCTCTTCTAGGTAGACTTTATAATGTTGATTTAAAAAAAATCTCATTTCTTGATATTGGAGTCCAGATAAATTTTAATTTTGGTGTAATATAGAAAATGATTCCTCTTTCTGTCAGAATGTGAGATTCTTTTGGTATTTAGACAGTTGTAAGTGATAAAATTAATGATTTTATAATGTATATTAAACTATTAAATATTATTTTCACAAAAAATGTATTCCAAGTATGCTGATATAAAAAACTTTTCTGAGGGAGAAATAAAAGAAGTAACACTAGTCTTCTTTGTGTCCTTCAGCTAAAATCAAGACTATTTTAACAAGTTTGTAGCACTACTCTCTGAAAGGCAGTCTGCAAAGGAGGATAGTTAGAAAGGTGAAGAGTTTTGAAATTTCAATTGTATGAGGAGTAGGTCATGAAATTTCCATGTTTTATCTGGAGAAGGGCAGAAGAGAGCTATCTGAAGAGAGCTATCTCACGTTCATCACCAAGGCTCATCCTCTTTTGCTCATTTGTACTCTCTGGCTTTCTACCTAGTTTTGAGTCATTAATACTTTCTATTGGGTTAAAGATAAACTCAAATTCTGGGCCTTTTTTTCTCCTTATAATCCAAGCTTCTGAATTCAGATGGAAATCACGCTTCAGTTCACATTCTTGGCAGAAAAGTCAAGTTTCTTAGGTGACCTTCTGTGATTGTATTTATGCTGTACCGACACCAGTACAATCTCTGCTAAAGGCTGTGTGCTGATAGATGCAAAAAGGCTGGAAAAATCCATGGGCTTTCTTTTTATGCAAAGAAAGTTAGTTAAATGCATTATATTCTCAGGTTCCTTGGGCATTGCATTGCAAACACTATCATCTTCTCTTTTATCTCCTGATTTAAAAGAAATTGGTGATTTTTGATAGCAGTTTCAGGCATGGAAACATCAACAGCTCAGGATACCAGTCTTGGTGCAATGTGGTTCCAATTCTGCCAGTTCTTCTGCCAGAGACTGTTCCTTGTTTTCCCACTGAAATGGGTCCTGAGAATCTCACCTTGCTGTTGGAGTGGTGAGCATGGCTCTGTTGTTGCATCTGTTTAGTGTCTGCTGTGGTTCAGCACTGCTGTTCTCCTTTTCCCAAATGGGGACCCAAAGTCTCACATACACAGTGTGTTAATGACCTGCCTTAAGAATCCAGAGTCCTACCTACTGTATAGCACAGGGAATTCTATTCAATACTCTGTAATGGCCTATATGGGAAAAGAATCTAACAAAGACTGGATATATGTATGTAAAACTGATTCACTTTACTGTACACCTGAAACTAACACAACATTGTAAATCAATTCTACTCCATCTATGTCCATCTCTAATGTTGGCCTGTAATTTTCTTTTTTGTGTGATATCTTTGTCTGGTTTTGGTATCAGGGTGATGGTGGCCTCTGAAAGAATCCAGAGTCCTAATTTAGTAGCTTTGAGGAGTCTCCCTAAACAGTTTATTTCATTTCCAATATTTTATCTCAGTTGGATTGCATTTTTATCAAGAAATCATTTGTGTGTGTCTGTTAGTTGTTCAACCTTGTCCGACTCTTTGCAACCCCATGGACCGTAGCCCTCCAGGCTCCTCTGTCCATGGAATTTTCAGACAAGAATGCTGGAGTGGGTTGTCATTTCCTTATCTAGGGGATCTTCCCGAACCAGGGATTGAACTCGGATCTCCTGTGTTTCCTGCATTGCAGGCAGATTCTTTACTGTCTGAGCCACCAGGGAAGCCCTAATAATTTAGATCAGGCCTAAACTAAAGTCATTCCTTTGTATAAATATTCTTCTCTGGACTCTCCAATGAAAATATTTATACATTATTTGGAAATGGTAATGCTCACTTTAGAACTTAAGATAAAAATCACAATTCTCCCTTTTCCTGGTATCCTTTACCAGAGTTGCTATCACAAACTATACTAACATTTCAAAAGATATTGGGGTAGCTGGGTCTCGGAAGTTATTTTTGTTGTTTGAAAAGAAATTCCTCATCAATCATTCACTAAATGGTTTTTACAATCATGGAAGATTGTTGCCTAGACACATTGTTTTGTTGAGAGTTACAAAGTGGTGGGTTTTTTTTCCTACTTCTTTCATTTCTTCTGCATGTAGTAGTTGGAAATTTGAAGTGCTTCCACTTAGCTACTTGACTATGTTGAAATATAGCCTGCACGGGAAAGTTGAGGTAAATGCCTGAGTATTTCCCTTTACTTAACAATTTTCAAAATATGGGGTTGTTACCCTACTAACTACCAATGGTGATCAATACTTTGATGGAGGAGTTAAGTATGATTTTTATATATTTAATGCATTGCAGGTGCTTTTTGATGCTCCATAGGAATCCCTTAATGTTGGCTCCTAAATAGGACTGGAAGTTCCCATTAGGTGACCAAACTGGCAGGTCAAATCAAGAGCCATTGCACTGAGATGCCTGGAAGAAAAGAGGGCTGTTTGCTGAGGGCCAACTCTACTTATTTGGCCCAAAGTAATGTGTTGGACTCACAATGTTGTTATTTTTTCACATATGACTAAGTGCTTACTTGGGTGCCTATGTTAATCTTTTCATAATTACCTTTTGTTCCTTTTACCCCTTTATGTAATTTTACCACACTGGGAACCACCCTTCCCCACATCCCCACTCTGGCAGAGTTTTGAATATAAGTTGTGAAAGCAGGTATCACTAATTTTCTTTCCAATTTAAAAAAGAAAGCTTCCAGTGTTTCACAGAACATATAAAATAAGTGCACTCTCTCTCTCTATGCACACACACACACACACAATTTCTTGATACATTGAGGTGGTCTTTAGCAAAAGAGCTGCTAAATTTGGCTTGCTAGCCTGCCATATATACAGTGGGTAAGAAGTCAATGAACCAAGGGACTTCCCTGGTGGCTAAGACTCTGTGCTCCCAATGCAGGGGGCCCAGGTTTGATCCCTTGTCAGGGAACTAGATCCCACATGCCCCAACTAAAGATCTATCATGCTGCAACTAAGACCTGGTACAGCCAAATAAATAAATATTAAAAAAGAAGTCAATGAGCCAAAAAGATGCACAGAGTCTTAAATACAAGGACAGCAAAAGCAAGATCAGAAGATCAGCATGGTGTCAGCTCCTCATGTCCCTCGTCCCACAAAATGACAATGAACCACTGGGACAAGATGACAGGTGAAGTGAGCAGCAAGTCACTCTATCATGGAGGAACTATTTTTGTATTACATCTAATTCGTTTTATAGCTTGAAGTGGAACCCTAAGGGAGGAAGCAAGACAGAAAAATCCCATGCCTAACTAGAATGAGGGAGGCTGCCTCCTGGCAGCCCTCCAAAAGACAGAGAGGAGGTGAGAAACAGTCCTCACAAGGCTGCTTGTCTCAACATGTTCCAGGGAGGATCACAGAGCATTTCACCAGGACTTAGGTCAACTTGCTGTTGGTTGGGGCTTCCCTGTGTGGAGAGGTGGCAGATTGGTAGCATACCTGAGTAGAGGCATTCCCTTACAAACATGAACAAATCCTGAAAATTAAGGGAGCCTTTTAACTGTATTAATACACTATAATAGAAATATGTTTTATTATTAAAATAAAGTTGTACTAATATGACAAGCTGAAATCAGATTTTCAGGAGAAATATCAATAACCTGAGATATGCAGATGACACCACCCTTATGGCAGAAAGCAAACAGGAACTAAAGAGCCTCTTGGTGAAAGAGAAGAGTGAAAAAGCTGGCTTAAAACTCATCATTCAGAAAACTGTGATCATGGCATCTGGTCCCATCACGTCATGGAAAATAGATGGGGAAACAATGGAAACAGTGACAGACTTTCTTTTTTGGGGCTCCAAAATCACTGCAGATGGTGATTGCAGCCATGAAATTAAAAGACGCTTGCTCCTTGAAAGAAATGCTATGACCAACATAGATAGCATATTAAAAAGCTGAGACATTATGTTGGCAACAAAGGTCCATCGAGTCAAAGCTATGGTTTTTCCAGTAGTCATGTATGGATGTGAGAACTGGATCATAAAGAAGGCTCAGCACCAAAGAATTGATGCTTTTGAGCTGTGGTGTTGGAGAAGAGTGTCCCTTGGACTGCAAGGAGATCAAACCAGTCCATCCTAAAGAAAATCAATCTTGAATATTCATTGGAAGGACTGATGCTAAAGCTGAAGCTCCAATACTTTGGCCACCTGATGTAAAGAGCTGACTCATTAGAAAAGGCCCTGATGCTGAAAGATTGAAGGCTGGAGAAGGGGACAACAGAGGATGAGATGGTTGGATGGCATCACCGACTCAATGGACATGAGTTTGAGCAAGGTCTCGGAGGTGGTGAAGGACAGGAAAGCCTGGCATGCTGCAGTCTATGGGGTCTCAACGAGTGGGACATGCCTGAGTGACTAAACAACAATACCTAATGAGTCAATTATATTGTGTTCCTTAGAAATCCTTCAGTTAAGTTCAGTTTAGTCGCTCAGTCATGTCCAACTCTGCGACCCCATGAATCGCAGCACGCCAGGCCTCCCTGTCCATCACCAACTCCCGGAGTTCACTCAGACTCATGTCCATCGACTCAGTGATGCCATTCATCCATCTCATCCTCTGTCGTCCCCTTCTTATCCTGCCTCCAATCCCTCCCAGCATCAGAGTCTTTTCCAATGAGTCAACTCTTTGCGTGAGGTGGCCAAAGTACTGGAGTTTCAGCTTCAGCATCATTCCCTCCAAAGAAATCCCAGGGCTGATGTCCTTCAGAATGGACTGGTTGGATCTCCTTGCAGTCCAAGGGACTCTCAAGAGTCTTCTCCAACACCACAGTTCAAAAGCACCAATTCTTCGGCTCTCAGGTTTCTTCACAGTCCAACTCTCACATCCATACGTGACCACTGGAAAAACCATAGCCTTGACTAGAAGGACCTTTGTTGGCAAAGTAATGTCTCTGCTTTTCAATATGCTATCTAGGTTGGTCATAACTTTCCTTCCAAAGAGTAAGCATCTTTTAATTTCATGGCTGCAATCACCATCTGATTTTGGAGCCCCCCAAAATAAAGTCTGACACTGTTTCCACTGTTTCCACATCTATTTGCCATGAAGTGATGGGACTGGATGCCATGATCTTAGTTTTCTGAATGTTGAGCTTTAAGCCAACTTTTTCACTCTCCTCTTTCACTTTCATCAAGAGGCTTTTTAGTTCCTCTTCACTTTCTGCCATAAGGGTGATGCCATCTGCATATCAGAGGTTATTAATATTTCTCCCAGCAATCTTGATTCCAGCTTGTGTTTCTTCCAGTCCAGCATTTCTCATGATGTACTCTGCATAGACGTTCAATAAGCAAGGTGACAATATACAGCCTTGATGTACTTCATTTCCTGTTTGGAACCAGTCTGTTGTTCCATGTCCAGTTCTAACTGCTGCTTCCTGACATGCATATAGGTTTCTCAAGAGGCAGGTCAGGTGGTCTGGTATTCCTATCTCTTTCAGAATTGTCCACAGTTTATTGTGATCTACACAGTCAAAGGCTTTGGCATAGTCAATAAAGCAGAAATAGATGTTTTTCTGAAACTCTCTTGCTTTTCCGATGATGCAGTGGATGTTGGCAATTTGATCTCTGGTTCCTCTGTCTTTTCTAAAACCAGCTTGAACATCTGGAAGTTCACGGTTCATGTATTGCTGAAGCCTAGCTTGGAGAATTTTGAGCATTACTTTACCAGCATGTGAGATGAGTGCAATTGTGCGGTAGTTTGAGCATTGTTTGGCATTGCCTTTCTTTGGGATTGGAATGAAAACTGACCTTTTCCAGTCCTGTGGCCACTGCTGAGTGTTCCAAATTTGCTGGCATATTGAGTGCAGCACTTTCACAGCATCATCTTTCAGGATTTGAAATAGCTCAACTGGAATTCCATCACCTCCACTAGCTTTGTTCATAGTGATGCTTTCTAAGGCCCACTTGACTTCACATTCCAGGATGTCTGGCTCTAGGTGACTGATCACACCATCGTCATTATCTTGGTCGTGAAGATCTTTTTTGTACAGTTCTTCTGTGTATTCTTGCCACCTCTTCTTAATATCTTCTGCTTCTGTTAGGTCCATACCATTTCTGTCTTTTATGGAGCCCATCTTTGCATGAAATATTCCCTTGGTGTCTTTACGAAATCCTTCAGTCTTGGTAAATCAGGATTTTACCACTAGATGGCGCATGGCAAATATTCATCATTCAATTGGTTAGTATGGAGGGACTATAAACTTAATTCTCATTAGTTCTAAAACATGTATGTATTTCAGCTTCCCTGGTGGCTTAGACGGTTAAGAATCTGCCTGTAATAACTTTAAATATAATTATTGTGCAATAACTATTTTTGTTAAAGCATTTTATTCTTTATTTTCTGAAATTTAGAGCAAAGAACAACACAGTAAACACCTGCATGTACTTAATCTAGATTTACCAATTACTTGTTGTTGTTTAGTCACTAGGTCATGTCTGACTCTTTGAGACCCCATGGACTATAGCCTGCCAGACTCCTCTGTCCATGGGATTTCCCAGGCAAGAATACTGGAGTGGGTAGCCATTTCCTTCTCCAGGGGATCTTCCTGACCCAGAAATTGAACCCACATCTCCTGCCTTGGCAAGCGTATTCTTTACCACTGAGCCACCAGCGTATTGCTAATTTGCTCTGTCTATCCTTTCTTTGATTTTTTTCTAAAGCATTTTAGAGTAATTTGTAGATGTCATGGCACTTCACCTCTGAATACTTGAACATGTGTCTCATGAGAACAAATCCATTATCCCACATTATCATACCAACTATTATATTGATCTAATATTACCTAATATCTAACCTATATTCAAATATCCCAAGTTTTCCCCAAATGACTCTTATAGTATTTTCTACTGAGGATCCAATCCAGGATCACATATTGCATTTGGCTGTCATAGCTCTGTTTTGGGGTCATATTTCTTAATCTTTAATCCAAACCAGTTTCCCTGCCCCTCCTTTTAAAAATGTAGCAATTCTATACAAATATGAAAATGCACATATATTTTAAAATATTTCTTATGTATTTCTTCCTCCACCACTGAATGTCCAATATTTTTAGGCAGATAATGTAACAACCTAAATTATAAATATTATCCCAAATGGATGACATTTTTTTAAAAAATAAAATACTTCTAAGTGCGGCAATTGTACATGTCATGTATAATAAAAACCCATATAAAAATTTGAGGGGTAGCTCTTTGTTAGATTATGAGCTTTTTAGAAAGGTAATGGACTGTGTTTATTCATTTGTATAATTCCCTACCCCCAGTATTTTGATGCTATGATAAGAGGAATTGCTTCTTAAATTTCTCTTTCTGATCTTTCATTGTTAGTGTATAGAAATGCAACAGATTTCAGTGTATTAATTTTGCAACCTGCAACTTTACCAAGTTCATTGATGAGTTCTAGCAGTTTCCTGGTAGCATCTTTAGAATTTTCTGTATATAGTATCATGTCATCTGCAAACAGTGATAGCTTAATTTTTTCTTTTCCAGTTTGGATTCCCTTTACTTCTTTTTCTTCTCTGATTGCTGTAGCTAGGACTTCCAGAACTATGTTGAATAAAAATGGTGCGAGTGAACATCTTTGTCTTGTTTCTGATCTTAGAGGGAAGGCTTTCAGCTTTTCACCACTGAGTATGATACTAGCTTTGTCTTAGATGGTAAAGTGTCTGTCTACAATGCGGGAGACCTGGGTTCGATCCCTGGGTTGGCAAGATTCTCTGGAGAAGGAAATGGCAACCCACTCCAGTACTCTTGCCTAGAAAATCCCATGGACGGAGGAGCCTGGTGTCCATGGGGTCACAAAGAGTGGACACGACTGAGTGACTTCACTTTCACTTTCACTTTGTCCTATAGTGTAATCTGAAGTCGGGGATCCTGAGTCCTCCGGCTCTGTTTTTCTTTTTCAAGGTTGCTATGGCTATTTAGGGTCTATTGTGTCTCCATACAAATTTTGAGACTTTTTGTTTTAGTTCTGTGAAAAATGTAGGTCTGTCTATATGGCCTTTATTATGTTGAGGTATATACCGTCTATGCCCACTTTCCAGAGAGTTTTTTTAATCATAAACGGGTGATGAATTTTGTCAAAAGCTTTTTCTGCATCTATTGAGATGATCATGTGGTTTTTATTCTTCAGTTTGTTGATGTGGTTGATTTGATTTGATTGATTGATTTGCAAATGTTGAAAAATCCTTGCATCCCTATGACGAATCCTACTTCATCAGGGTGGGTATATGATCCTTTTAATGTATTGCTGGATATGGATTGCTAGTATTTTGTTTACGATTTTTGCATCTATGTCCATCATTGATATTGGCCTGTGATTTCCTCTTTTTTTAGGGTATCTTTGTCTGGTTTTGGTATCATAGTGATGGTGGCCTCATAAAATGAGTTTGGAAATTTTCCTTCATCTGCAACTTTTTGAAACAGTTTCAGGAGGACAGGTGTTAACTCTTCTCTAAATGTTTGATAAAATTTGCCTGTGAGGCTGTCAGGTCCCAGACTTTTGTTTGTTAGGAGGTCTTTAATCATGGTTTCAATTTCAGTACTGTTCATGTTTTCTATTTCTTCCTGGTTCGGTCTAGGGAGTCTGTGCCTTTCTACCCCCAGTATTTTGGATGTGGTGAGACTCAATACATGTTTGAGGGATGAATGAATGGTTTTCTCTCTCTTCTTTTACTGTAGTAAAATATGCACAACATAAAATGCATCATTTTAACTATCTTAAGTGAACAGTTCAGTGGCATTAAGTATATTCACATTGTTGTGCATGGTTCTTTTTTAATAACCCAAGGAATATATGTTAGTTATAGAAAAGTTATTAAATAGATAATCAAAAAGAAAAATGATCTAAACACCCCTCAAATTTGCCATCCATAGAAAACCCAGACATAGTTATTCCTAACATTTTGGTAAATATCCTTTTAGTTTTATTTATGTATACTTATTCCTAGCCATATAAGATATAAAAATGATCATATTATATATACTGTATAGTAACCCACCCTCTTTTTCTTAACATGTAGTTAATATTTTCCATGTTAATAATAGATAAGTGGGTTGTTTTTGATCTGGTTATATTTCATCCACTATTTTTGCAACATGTACCTCCAGTAACCCAGAAGGTGGGTGGGGAACATGGTTACAGGGCTAAGGATACAAACAAATTCTGTGCATTAATTTTTTTCTCTGAGCACAGTGGATAGCAACACTGATTCAGAGCCTGGATTTAGAGCTGTGCTGCTATTTGTAATTTGGTGGTCGCAGAAAGGTTTAGGCATCTTTTGCTAACGCCCATTTTAGGTCAGCGGTCTAGTGACAACACTGCACCAAGGGACAGGGACCAGACAAGAACAATCTCTGTCATTTGACTAGAATGTCTTTGGAATTTGAAATCTTCCCAGGGAGAACTTGTTATTGAATGCCTGCCTTGCCTTTATTGGGGAAAACGCATGCATCTTGAACAATAAAATGATAATGCTCACCACCAGAGACCAGACCCTGTGAATGTTCTCTGATGCCTAGTAGGACCACTGCAGAGAAAAATATTAATGAGACTGTTGCTAGGAGATGGGAGAGCCAAAGACCATGGCTTGGTAGGGGTTTCACTGGAAAGCAAGGCAATTTAGGTATGTTTTAGATCAGCGGCTTCACTGTTAAATTCCGCCCTTTGTTGAGCATGCACTTTTTAGCATGTAATGTTTAATATGATTTTGTGTTTGGAGAGGAATTTTGAGGATAATGCCAAGGCATTTTTTTCCTTTCCCTCCAGCTAATCCCTTCTTCACAGCACAGCTCATTTTCCAGCAGCCGCTGCGGCTCTTCCCCCCACCCTTTCAGTGCGACAACCTCCGAGCTGGTGGAGAGGCACAGCGAAGGCAGCTGGTAAGTAGCGGAGAAATCTTTTGTAACACAGATATCCGAAACGTTTTTTTTTTTTTTTTTAATAGCAAGCGACATGTTTTGATGGATCAAAATAATACAGAACTGTGGAGGAATTTCTGATTTTAATCCATGCATTGAGAAAATGGCTTAATTCAATTCTAAACATTCCACGGTCACTTTTCTAGTTTAAAGCTCGTTTCTGAAAAAGTGAATGAATTTTTAGAAGGAGGTATAGAAACTTCCCTCTTGTGATTCTGGTTAAGATAGTACCTCAAAGAGGACTCGTTGAAGATGTTATTGAAATGAGAAATTGTGTTTGGAATGCTATGGCAGCTTTAGGATGTTTGCATTAGATGTGATGAAATGGATGACTATTCACAATGTTCTAAGATCTGATTTCCTTTCACGGTATGGAGAGAGCATGAGAAAAATGTTATTTTGCAATGGAGAAAAGAATACCATGCCTCATTTTATTTTAATTAAGAAAATCATGTGACTGGATGTCTGTACAGGAGAGAAAATGAGAAGGAGGGCACCCTGTAATGTTCAGATTAATTGCTTCACATGAGAGATGAACGTGTGTTGAATGAGAAAGATTTAAATTTGGTTTTAGGATGAAACATCATGAAAGAGAAATAATGACTATTGTGACTGTGCCTTTATTTGGAAAATAATTTGTATTTGTGGACATCAATTTCTACAGTAAAGACAATATGATCAGTGCTTCTTTCTTGGGAAAGGGATGTGAAAAAAAAGCAGATTCCTATCAACAAAGCTTTTATATTTATTTCTGAATCGTGCCAGAAAATGTTTACGCTTTAGTGTCTCCTTGTACCTGGAAATTGCTTTCGTACATACGTTTCTGCAAGAAAAAAAGAAAAAAAAAAGCTGAAGTGCTGGGTCTTTTATTTCTTTGAAATTCAGATTGCTTTGTCAATAGGAAGCGAAGGAGGAAAAAGATAGATAAGTAGATTTTTTTGAGTTAGATGCCAAAATTAGCAGTCAGGGAGGAAAAGATAAGAATGAAATAGCTTTAAAGAAAGTTGGTAAGAGGGGCCATTTTTTCCAAGCTGAAAATGTCTGCTGGTGGCATGTTTTGCAGGAGGTGGTGGGGAGAGTGTGATGAAGCAATAGGAGGGAGGGGGGCTTCGAACAGAGCACTGCGGCAAAGAGGATGACTGACACATCCAGGGACACGTGACCATCCTCTGCTGTAGTGAAGAAAATTTTCCAGGAGTCCATCTTGTATAAGAAATTGTGTACCTACTAACATATAAATACTACTATAATCTTTACATAACACATCTTGAGTTTATCTGGTTTGCTCCACCGTTGATAAACATGGGCAGACTTACTCTTTGCTTTTTATTGTCTCTAATCCCAGACTTTCTTTTCCATACTCTCATCCCTTTTATAGCCCTTATTAAAATCAATCTTATTAAAATATCTTGCCGTCTTTCCCCTTTATTATAAAAATTCACATATTTGTTGTAGAAAATTGGGGAAAACCTAAAGATGCCTATACAAATTACCCATAATCCTATAACCAAGAGCTAATTGCTGTTAATATAGTCAGTCCCTCTTCTCTGAAACATGCAAATCTATGCATAAAATATGTATTTGTATATAAAATGAAGATCCTACACACATATCCTTTTCAATCTGCTTTAATCACTAAGCAATATATTGAGAGAAATTCTCCATATTTTAAAATATCCCACAAGAATGCGATGTTTTGTGGATGCTTAATTTTCGATCATATAAGTGTTCCACTAAATGTCCAATTATTGAAAGTTTCTACGTGCAATTTTTGCTGTTATAATTTAAGGAATATTTTTCCATATAAACCTCAGTGAGCTTTTTTGTTTTTGTTTTTGTTTTCTCCTAGGATGAATTCATAGCTGTGAAAGTCCTGGATCAAATGGTATGAACCAGTTTAAGGTTTCTCTTCTACCCCGCCAACCCCATACAATATCGCCTCATTTATTTATCATATGTGGTAAAAGCATTATTTTCCAGTTTATTTGCCTATTCATGTTTTATCATTTATGGTGAGTTTTCTTAAACGTGTTGTAGCTTTACATTTTTAGACATCCATAACTATCAAGTTTTGATTTTGTGATTTCTTTCTTTCATGAGTATATTCACCTGCATTTTTCCTAGTCATTTACTTGTTTCATTCTTTGCAATTAACTCTAATTCATCTAGAATTCATTTTGGCATATGATATGAAGTAGACCTAATTTTGTGTTTTTTCCAAATAGGTCACCAATTGTTTCAGCATCATTTATTGAATAATCCAACCTTCTTCCACTGATATGAGATGGCAAGAACTGTCCTCCCACTAGATAGGGTGTAGCTTTCCACAGGTCGGCCATTTTCTCTCTACCCAAGAAGGTTACATCCAACAATAGCACTGGTACCTTCTTGCAGCTTCTGACAGCTTTCTATACTATAGCCATGGCTGCTGATGCCTTTCTCAAATTCAGGGAACACACAGTTTAGGGCAGTGGTTTTCAAACAGGATTTAAACATTTTAAATAGTCAAAAATTATCTTTCTGAGATGCGTTTTACAAGTGAAAATCGAGGAATCCTGATATATTAAACCACTGTTCCAGATGTGCTATTCCTCCTAGACACAGCTGACAGCCTAATTGTGTAGTCAAACAATACTCCTGGGGTTAGTGTTATTCCTAAAGTTCCTCCTTCAACCTCTTTTTCTACTCTTCAGGTACTCGGAGAATTAAAGCTGACTGGACTCAGTTCCTGGAATTTTCTAGAATGGTAGAAGTGGAAAATGTAAGAAATGTATAAGGAACAAAAATAAATAATGTTTGCAGCCTGTTGCTGGCGGTAGTCTGATCTAGGGATTTAAAGGAGGCAGGATGAATCCCAATCCATGCCACCACTGCCACCATCTCTTATAGAGAGGGACATACCCCTGTGATTTGCCTCTTTTTACTGCAGGTGAAAGGCTCAAGCATAAACCACGGAGTCTTTTAGTGGGTGGTGGGTTAAATGTTTCTCAAAGAAATATTTGACTATTAAAATCACCTGCCACCCACTGTTGACCCTTGCCACCCCCACTCCCAACACAGTTTTCTTTTCTCGATTGACTTCTGACTTGCTTCTAGCCTGTACTGATTCAGGAAGGAAAAAGGGGGGCTTGGGTGGAAGGATGCCTTGCCTGACCTTACTGCAAGGGGCTCCTTTGGCTCACAGCCACAGCCCCAATCATTTCTAGATTTGCTGTATTATGCTATGATTTGTTTGTGACTGGAGGTTGGTTTCCATGGCAACGGCAGCTCACCAGGGCATGCGCATTCGCTCTTCCGCAGTGGCAGAATGCGGCTGTGGAGGCGAGGGAGGGGTCATGGGGGCTCCAGACGCTGAAGGTGTTATTTTGCTGTCCTGACGTCAGTTCTTCTGGGCTGAAATGCCACCATTATGGTATACAGAGCACTGAATTTTTTTTAATCCTCGGAAGGCTTTGAGCCACTCCCTTTTCCTTCCTTCTATATTACCTGCTCTCAGTATGTCCACCAGAGATCATGAAGTCTTCCCAATCTTTGAAGCCACTCATCCACAAGAGGATATTATGCCTCAGGGCCCCCAGGGGATTCATAATGGTGTGGGCACAAGTAACAGACTGCCTTGTTTCAAACCTCCACCGGTGGCTAGTTGCATGTACCTGTGTACAATTTTACTTAATCTCTCTGTGCCTCAATTTCCTCAGATGGAAAATGGGGGGTAATAATAGCACCTTTAGAACAGTGTCCAGTAATGATAATCAGTGTATAAGTGTTGGCTAGTATTTTTTGTAGATATTAAAGGAGACTTACCCTGAAACAGACTTGTGCTGCAATGTACAAACTCACCCTCTAATGTCCCGTGGCCAAACAGCACAAGCACGGCAGTTACCCCTACAGCACAAAGACTCTTCCCTTTGCATGCGGAGATGCACCAGGGCCACAAACGTGCCCCACAGCACACATTTCACTACATCACCCAGCCTCACCCAGAGGCACACATATCCTACCCGCAGCCAAAAGTCTCACTAAAGCATGCAGATCTGCGCTCCCTGTGACACAGAGAGACTCTATCCCAGACACAGAGACCATCACAGTCCCTCCGACTGTCCCCACGTCACACAGAGCCTTTCCCTGGCACACGTAGCCCACAGAACACAGATTCTTCCAAAACCAAGCATCTTCTCAAGGCCCAAAGACTCACTCCAGAGGTCACAGACGCGCCCTCCTACCCACCAATATGCCCCACAACACAACACTCTCACCACACAGCAGGGACTCAGTCCGTGGCACATAGGCACCCCATGGAACAAAGGCTGTCCCCACAGCACCCAGATTTCTCTGATGCCCCATCCACTAAACCCATAGCTGAGGTCCTCTGCAGGGCGCAGACTCCACTTGCATCTCCCTGACCCAGCACACGGACTCCTGCCAAGGGAGAGGACTTTTCCCAGGGCACAGAGACGACCCGCAGGAGAGGACTTTTCCCAGGGCACAGAGACGACCCGCAGAGCATGCAGGCCCTCCTCCGGGCACAGGACCTTGCCCCCCACCCAGGCACACAGCCTCCCCCATCCCAGAACACAGTTCACCACACAGCTTGAAAACCCGCACAGAGAGACACAGACTCCGCTGACAGGCGAACTCCACAGCACGCAGACAAGCAGCACAGGACCCAAGCCTGCCCCTACGGACACAGACACAACTCAAATCACACAGACTCACCCCGTGAAACACAGCCCACTGGCCCCCCACCCCAGCGGCTGACAGCACACGGAGTCTCCCGGACACACACAGATTCTCCTTTTGGCTGAAAGATGCTCCCCACAGCACACAGTATACTGTCTCCAGTATCTAGGCTCACCCCACAAACCCAGCTGTCTCCCCAGGACCCAGGCCCTCCCCCCGGGCACACAGACCCTCTCTGACTCAGCGGACTGGCCCCAGGACACACAGCATCTCGTTGGGACACAGTCATGTCCACAGCACAAGGACGTGCCCTCACCACCTAGACCCTCCCCACAGCTCCAAGACTCAGCCCACGGCACCAAGATTAAATCCAGAGCACAGACTCACCCCACTGCACTTGGACAAGCTCACCCCATCACAGAGAGATGCAAAGACCATCTTAACATGTATCTCCCACCCCCTCGGACTATGGCACAACGTACCATCTTTCCCTCCAATGCACCTGTTGACTCCACAACAAACACAGTCACTGCACAATGCAAACACTCACCCTATGGCAC
The DNA here is from genome assembly GCF_023091745.1 of Budorcas taxicolor. Taxonomy (NCBI): domain Eukaryota; kingdom Metazoa; phylum Chordata; class Mammalia; order Artiodactyla; family Bovidae; genus Budorcas; species Budorcas taxicolor. The sequence goes on from NC_068935.1 coordinate 48,377,305, forward strand.
CCTCATGTGCCCTACAGCATCCAGAGCTCCTCCAAATATACACTTCTCCATAAGGCACACTGTGGCCTTGGATCAAGAAAGCCCCTGTCAAATTCTTTAGACACACTCTGTGATATATAGACACACCTCACAACTCATAGCACTACTTCCCAGTGTGCAAACTGGCCCTACAGCACACAGGCTTGTTCCACAACAGACACGCTCATGCCATGGCAGCACCTAAGTTTTCCCTGAAATGTTCAGATTCGCCCCTCAGTGCACAGTCACCTCACAACCTCAATACAACCTATGACAAAGCACAACCCTGCACTCACTGATGCACAGAGTCATGTCACGGGACACACTTGTCATGCAGATTCACTTCACCCAAACCGCACACCTTAGGGTGATTACGCAGTGCACACACACACCCGCAAACACTCACCACCCTTTGCTCTACAATCTCTGGATTCACCCGTCACACACAGATGGCTTTCACACCAAAGTTGGCCCAAGGAGGCCCAGAACTTCATCTAGATGCACAGATTCTCCCGTCAACACACATGTGTGCTCCATGACACACACAAACACCACAGAACCCTGAGCCTCACCCCAGATACTCAGTCAAGCCTTTCAAGTCATAGATTTGCCCCACGACATAATCACACCCACAAAACTTAGAATTCACAGAAATGCCTGTGAACACATAGATTTCTCCCTCAATGCATAGAATTGCAACACAACACACATTTACCCTAAGATAGAAAACCTATAAAGCACATGAGCCTTCCCCAATATGTAGACACACAACACACACTATTACCTGTGCAATGCCAAGATTTCCATCATAGTTTACAGATGTGCTTTACCAACCCATTGAGCTGCAGCCCTGGCCGTCGACACACACCACTTGTGTAATAGCTAAGAGCAAGGCCTTTGGACCCAGACTACTTGGGTTCCGAATCCAGATTCCACCCCTTTCTAATTGTGCACATTGGGTAAGTATATTTCTCTATTCTTTGGTTTGCTCATTTGTAATACAAAGATAACAGCTGTACCTATTGAAAAGGGTTGTTGTGAGTATTGAATGGATTAGGATACGCTAAGCGCTTAATACAGTGCCTGGCACACAGGAACTGTTTCAGTTGTTGATGTAATTAACAATGTAATTGATAGTACCATTGCTAATGTGAAAAGGGTCAACCCCAGAACAGCTGGGAACATTACAGCACACAGATGCTTTGCCACAACAGCCACATACCCTACAGAGCACGGACAGGATCCTAAACCAGCCTGCTCGCCACACACAGAGCTTCATCACAGTTCAGAAGTGTGCTCTGTGATGCATGGGCTTGCTGCTTAATATACACACTCACCCCCACAGTATCCAGACCCACAACACAACACATGCACACACACATGCACCCTCCAACTCAGCGATGTGCCCTCTGTCACATGAACACACCCTACAATGCACAGATTTTGTCCCATCATGTGTGGATATAGCACAGAACTATGCTCCTAAGGTCATGCTCCTCAGTGAATAAGTCTTGTGCCTTGATTGTGACTCATCCCACAGCATACAGCATCACCCAGCTTGCCTCACGAGCATAGAGAACACTCCATAATATGTGTCACAACTCCCAGACCCCTCGGGTGCTTACTCTGTAAGCACTCAGCATTGTGTAACACACACCCTCACTCTGCAATACAGTGTCCTCAGCCCAAATGCACACCTGCCTCCAAGGCACCAGCATGCCCCAACAACACAAAGACACTTCCTGTAACATGAGCACAGCTAGGCCCCAGATATGCAGAGATATTGTACACCAACACACACACACACACACACACACACACACACACACACCCCCTATGCAGAGGCGTCCTAAAATGCACAGACCCACCTCCTCAATTAGCTTCCCAGGTGACACAGTGGTAAAGAATCTGCACACCAATGCAAGAGACACAAGAGACTGGGGTTCGATTCCTGGGTTGGGAAGATCCCCTGGAGTAGGAAATGGCAACCCACTCCAGTGTTCTGGCCTGGGAAATTCCATGGACAGAGGATCCTGGTGGGCTACAGTCCATAGGGTCACAAACAGTCAGACATGACTGAACAGGTACACATATTCCCTCCTTAATGACCTCGGAAAACCTGCAGACCCCTGCAACATAAACATGTTTCCCACAGCACACGTGGTCCCCTCATCACTCACAGAACTGCGTCACAATTACAGACTTCTCCTACATGATCCAGTCTAGGGCAGCAATACCCATCATCCAGGGACTAGATGTACAACATGTAAACACACCTTTCCAAATCGACACTCCTGTAAACACACAGGATTCTCTGACAGCTCACAAAATTGCATCACCACATACCTGTCCTTTAAAGCAAGAGCTCAGCATAGTGGCCACAGTCAGTGCAGTGGAAAGCCTTGCCACACAGGGCAAAACATTAGCATCTTTGCTTCCAAACTTGATATAAACAATGGCTCCTCTGCACAAGACCCATCCCGAAACTCAAGGAGAAACCTCACACACTTGGATGAATTTCTGCTCTCTGTAGGGGCTCTGCATCCTATACATATACCACCACACCGACACAAACCCAACAAGGTCCAGAGATATGCACATCCCCAAACAAAGGGGCAGTGTAGATTGTGGTTAAAACTTACTCTTAGGATTCAGACTGCCTGGCTTCCAAGACCATGTGTATTGATAACTAATCATGTGCCTTTGGAAAGGAGTCTAATGTCTCTGTGCCTTGTTTTTCTCAGGTATAAATTGGGAGTAATAATGGTACCTACTTATTAGGGCTGTCAAGAAGAATAAATGCGTGACTGCTTATAACGTGTTTAGAAGAGTGCCTGGCACAGAATTAGTGTACGGATGTTAGCAGATCTGGTTATTGTTGTTATTGTTGCTTCTACACGTGCAACTGGACCATAATGGTACAACTCGATCTAAAATAATTCAAATAACACACAACATGCAGCCCAGAATCCCATCACAGCTCACTCCCACCACCCTTTCCTTACAATTTCCCTGTCGACTGCAGTTAGCCCACAACACTGGGAAGCACCTGCTGTGCAGTCTCTAACACTTAGATGCATCACACAACACACATGGCAGTGCACAAACCCACCCGTGATACACGAACTCATCCATGCAAACATTCATCCCGTTGAACTAAATGCGCCTTGTCATACACACACACACACGCACACATGGGGTCCACAACACACATAACCACAGAACACATTGGCCCCACAACACAGAGAACTCACTTTAAAACCCCTAGAAACAATCCATAACACATAGACTTCTCTAATGGAGAGCTGATCCATATCGACATGCCTTATAGCATACAGACTTGATTTCACTGCAGACTCTTCCCACAAATTAGAGAATGGCATCATGACACACCATCTTGTCCCACTGCGCAGTCTAGTCTCCGAAACCCTAGCTGTCTTCCACAGGGTATGGACGTCCACACAACCCACAGCCCCTCCAAGGGAACAGAATTACATCACAGTGCAAGGGCCCCAAACACCTTTAGCTGTGTCCACCTAGTCCTCCAATAGAAATGCAAGGCCCAGAGCCCTCAAATACGCCTGCCTAACTCACACTCACATCAGAACATCTGGAGGGAACTTACTGCTGACAGACCACCCCATGCTGCACAGCCATGCCTCACAACATACAGATATTCATCTCGAAGTATAGACACAACCCCAACCCACACAACCCACTCCATAATGCACAGACTGATAACAGTTTAAGACGTGCTCCACAAACACCTGTCTGCCACGTCGTATACACCTTCATCACATAGCACCATCATGCCAAGTATAAAGCCCAACAAAGGGACATCCCTGGTGGTCCAGTGGTTAAGACTCTGCATTTCTACAGCAAGGGCATGAGTTCAGTTCCTGGTCAGGGAAGTAACATCCCACATGTCCACAGTGTGGCCTAGAAACGACCCCAACAAAGCACAAGTAAACCCCTCAGTGCATAGACCTGCCTCATAACAAAAGGCATACCGTGCATGGGCTGGGATCACCATGCACACCCTCACTCTACAAACCTTGTTTGCTCCTCAGTCACTCCACAATGAAAACACTAGACCCACAACACCCAGGCTCACTGCAAAGAGTTTCCCCAGCACAGAGAAGGCCCTATAATGTGCCGGTATGCTCGCTTACCTCCCAGGCTTGCCCAACCAAACCGTGCAAGGCATACATTACACACCAGTCTGGATAGCTGGTAGAACACCTTGTATACAATGCAAACATGCCTGATAACATACTTCTTTCCCTGCAGTGCACAGACTTACCTACGGAGCACACGCTCATCCCCCTATGCAAAGGCACATCCTAGAGCACACAGACATGGGCTGCAACATCCAGGACAATCCCACAATGCCCAGATTCACTTCACAGTACCATTAAACCCTGTATCCTTAATGCAGACAGAAATGCACAGCACACAGACTTGCCTTCAAAACACATAGCTGTACAACAGAGAACAGATGTGGCCTAGAACCGACACATGGTGCCCAATACATACACACATACCCCACACCTTGCTGGGCAGACACCTGGCTTACAGGGAAAACAGGAGCAGGAACAAAGTACCAAGACCTGTCATGCGCAGCACAAAGGCACACCCTGCAACGCTTATCCACAACCCATTACAAGGATTCACCCCACCACTCTGAGCTCAGCACACAGTGTACAGAATTGCAAAAACCCAACAGGCAGATACAAATATGAAACCCAGACTCTTCTCAGAAAGCACAGAATCATGTCACAAAGCCCTGATATGCCGCACAGTGCAGTGTCAAGTCACAATGAGGAGACACAACTCATGCTACAAGATTCTTCTTACAATGCAGAAATGTGCCTCAGCACACATCTCTCCTAGATGTTCTCCAAAGACAGTGCCAAAACTCTGCTCACCACTCAGAGACCCACACAAAGGAGCATACAACCAGCCCAAATTGGGCAGATTCCCCAGGTATTGTAGAGGGTCAACTCAAGACACACAGATGTGTCACACAACACTCACAGTTGACACAAAACTCACATACATGCATTTGTACACACATGTCCCCCAGCAAAATGAGTGCTCCCCAACACTTGCAGTCAATGACAACACAACCTCCTTTCCCAACAAGGCATGGAATAGTATCTTAGGATACCACCCTTTCTATTGAATACAGTCTGTAGAACCCTCTCACAGTTAACACACTTAGCTCATAATGTGAAGATTTGCTCAAGCAGTGTACACACATGCACTATAACATGAAGAAACACCCTACAATATACTCACACATGCAGGATAAAGATTCCTCTCAGAACTCAGACTTACATTACAGCACATCAGCTCTCTATTCAGGGTACAGATGAGCTTAACACACACTTTTGTTCCACACCACACTAACTCCACAAACTTGTCCCAACTCAGACTTGTCCCAAAACATGCAAATTTGCCTCTTGGAATCTCAAACTCACAGTGCAACACACAGACTCTAAAAATAATTGCCAAACCACACTAAAATATAAAAGCATGCCCCCCATAGAAACACCCTCATTAAGCCCATAGTTGGATTTCAATGGATAGAGAAGAACAACAGCACTCCAGCTCGGCTCACAATTCTTTGAGTCACCCCACAATGCACAGAATTGCATCATACTGCACAATCGCAACCAACAACTCACAGATCTACCCCAGAGAACAAACTTGTGCCACCACACACTTAACCACATGACTCCCAAACTTGTACCACTCACACTTAGCCCCAAATACACAAACCCATACTGCATCAAGCCTAGCATGACACACACACTCATCTGTCCAGTGCCCATACACACATTAGACTGTACAGGCAACAGTCACAACTTAAGACACTGCCAAAACAATGGGCAGAATCCAGTCACACCACCGAGCTCTCACTACATTGGCCAGACTCACATGATAGCAGCCCAAATTACACAAAGTGGGCAGCTTCCCCCATAGCTGTTCTATGCATCCTGTATACACCCCACAATCCACACATATGTCCCCAAAGATGTAGACCCCCCCCAGAAACACACAGAATTGCATAACAAGTTACAAACACTTCTCAAAACATGCACTTCATAACAACTGGACTCCTCCACCATATCTGGTCACATCTTCAAATGCAAAGACTCGTGCCCTCTCCCAGCAGCAAAGTCTTGTCCAGGAGCTCTAAAACGTGTGACAGAAAACCTACCTGCCCGATAGTACATACACAGTTTTACACAACTTCCAAATTCATCTTACAATGCACAGGCTTTCCCCCTACACATGGCGTAAGTCCATAGTGCAGAGACTCATCTACAAAGCAAACAATGAGCCCATTATGCACCGCAACCACCAGATGCCCCCAAACACACAGAATGTGAACCACAACTCCAAAAACCACTCTGCCATGTGTATATGAGCCTTACAGTGCCTAAACTCTCCTAGAACTCCAAACTCAGCTCTCCACGACCTAGACCAACTGATGATATCACACATGTTCCACGACTTGACTCCCACTGCAGCCCACAGAATAGTATCACCACATACAGGTTTCTCTCACAACCCAAAAATTCTCCAAAAAAGCCGAGACATGCTCCTTGAGGCATCCAACATCACTATAACACTTAGATTTGCCTCAGAATCAGTCTTGCACCACAGTACTCGCCAAATGTCTCACATCTACAATGACCTTATAATGGACAGACTTGCCCCACCATGTCCAGGCTTACTCCACCACACCAAGACATGCCGTATAACCCACAGATAACTTCCACAAAGCTAACTCTCCTGATACTGCACAGACTCACTTTACAATATCAACTCACCCAATTTTACCCAATGGTAAAAATAGATTTAAAAAATTTCCAGCCACAAATTCAGTCTTACTACACAACACCCAGATGTGTCTTCCAACATACGAACTAGCTCCATAATCCCTAGCTACAGTTAACCTACAATGAGCAAGTGTACCCTGTGACACAGAGGTTTCTCCCACAAACACAAAACTGCATTCTGATACACAGATTCACCCCAGTACGTACACACACAATTGCTCTGTAAGGCAGATACTTACCCCACAAAGAAAACATGTGTCCCCAACCCCCAGAATTGCCCTAGGACACACAGACTTCCCCCACAGGAGGAAGACATGATCCCCATTACAGAGTTGTTCTCCTCACCAGATGTACTTTCCAACACAGCCTTGCCCCACAAGGTACCCTTGACCTACAACCTAGACACAATCTCTAATGCACTTTGTCACCCCTACACTGTAGCAAAACCTCCAGTGAAAAAGTGCACCTTACAGTGTAGAAAACACTTTGCAAATGCAGGGACATGCCCAACAGTTCCAGAATGGCCACATCAGGCTCAGACTTCCTCCCCAAAGCAAATTCACTTGGAAACACCTAGAACAAAATCACAACTTACAAGCGCACTCCAGATCAAGTTCTCCCCACAACGCACTGACATGCGCCACAATATTCAGACTTAGCTGCCTGCACAAAATCTCACAATTCAATACATGAGCCACAATACTACAGACAAGCCTCACAGTACACAGTCTTGTCCTACACCTCTGAGAGACATGCCCTATAATGCATAGACTGACCTACCACACAAACGTACCTCACAGAACAAATCTTTACCCAGCATAAAGATCCCAAACTCAAGACATGTTCAGTCATACACTGGCATATGTTACAACACAGAATTACTTCATAAAGCAGATATGCCTACAGCACACAGGGTAATCTTAACGCAAATACACAAGCTCCTGCACACCCAGACTCACCCCTAATAATACACACTCTCTTTAAAACACCAGACTATACCTAACACCCCGTCCAGAATCAGTCTAATCATACAGTGTGCAGCACAGACCACGTCTTCCAGAAATGGCTTACTATGTAAAGACATAACTTCACTTAGGGAACTGTCCCTCTTTATGAAGCCACATAGATTGCCCATGAGGCACAGACATATCCTACAGTGCAAAGGTTATCCCTATGATACAACAACTTGCTATAGAATCTCCAGAATCAACCCGTGACATGTTGTCTCACCCTGTGACTCAAGCATATAGCCCACAACACACAGACTGCAGTGTATATACCACAACAGCTAGACATACCCTACGTTGTGAGGACATGTTCCTCAGTCCATAGATTTACCTGATGGTACATCCAAATAAGGCTTCCCCAGTGGCTTAGTGGTAAAGAATCTGCCTTCCAGTGCAGGAGATGTAAGAGACGTGGGTTCAATCTCTTGGTTGGGAAGATGCCCTGGAGGAAAGCACGGCAAGCCACTCCAGTATTCCTGCCTGGGAAATCCCATAGACAGACGAGCCTGGTGAGCTACAGTCCACAGGGTCGCACAGAGTCAGACATGACTGAGTGACTAAACACACACCCAAATCCAAAAAATCAGTCATAAAAATTACAATGCTCCGAATCACTCCCACAAAACACACTCACTCCAAACCTCAGACCTCACAGGACCCATAATTCATAGCGATAACCCATAATCCACAGCTTCACCTCACACCCTATAGCTACTCCTCCCTTAATGTAGAGAACATCACAGTGCACATGTGAATCATACCAGTCATGGACTGACACCACGAGAAACTCATAGGCCCTACCATTTACTAACACCACATACGTCACACACACTTGCCCCACAACAGCTAGACTCACCTTCCTTCAGACAGACTCAACACACAACATTTAGCCTCACTCCAATTACACAGAGACATGCCACCTAAACTCAGAAACTAGCCCTGGGACACTCAGACTTGTCCCACAGTCCTCACAGAAGAGCCATACTGAGACACACGATCCACGGCACACATATTCATCCCACAATGCCCAGCCTGGCCCCAGACTTCACAGATACCCTCATAACACCCAGACTTGCTGCATAATACTCAGAAGGCCTCACAAGAAAAGCAGGGTAGTAAGTGTGTGTCCTCTGGAACATTCAGATTGACTTCATGAGGCATCCATGCTATCATGTTTAAGCCTCATTAACAAGCTGTTACTCTATAGCACACAAACTGAAGACCTACATGCTCACACAGGATTTTGGCACGTGACTTCATTTCTTTGGCTCTGTATAAGCGTTTGTAAACATGGATGAAATATTTCCTTTTCAGCTGTTCCAAGGATGAAATGAGATAGTTTCAGGAAAGAATGAAGGTTCAGGACACAGGCTTGGGAATGCAGTTGCGCCTGTTCCCAGTCCTGGCTCCAGCACTGGGAACTGGACGCGCTCGATATCGTAGAAGTGGTTCAGGGTGGAGCAGAAGGCGGAAAGCTCTGTCAGTCAGGCCTGGCTTTGAATTCTGCCTCTGCCACTTATTAGTCATATGGTGCTGATGATGTGCTTTAATTTTCTGATCCTCAGTCTTCATTTGTCAACTGTGGATGATGCTGGTTCCTGCCTCCAAGACTGTTGGACTATATGACACCAGGTATCTTAATCTGCATTTCTAGTCAAAGAGAAGCAGTAAAATGGGGAAGAAGGTTGCAGCAGGTGGGCCCTGCTTAGGCCCATGGGGAGGAGGAAGATAGGTAGGTGCATGCCAGGGTCTCCGACAGAAGGGTCCCTGATAGCATCAGGACTGGAAGATCTGAGCAGCCACCATATTTGGCCTTCAGATTATAAAAGCCTGTGTTATTACACCATAGTTACGATCTTTAATAATCCACATTTTCCGAAGAAGGCCATCTTTATTGCTTATTTTTGTAGCTATTTCAAGAGCAGGAAGAAAATCTTGAGCCCCCTCTGCTGGCCAAACAGTAGAAAGGCAGCTGAAGAAATGAGTAGAAAAGTCTTTCTCCAATAAAGTAGTCACATCAATATACATAACATTCATCACAGATAAGTACCTACACACCAGAACACACACACACGCATAGTGCCACAGATATTCACACTGACATAGACCTACAGGTGTGTCATCATCCCACAGATCATACATTCTTTCAGCCACAGCCAAAGACGTGTTTGCACGAATATGAGCAAATAACCCAGAGTCCCAACAGGGATCATCTCATGTCTACACAGATACACATATGCATCCACACAGATCCATACAAATGTACACAGTTCTGTATGTAGACACAGAGCACCATGTAGGCAGAAATATACACTCCACACTCACACAGGCCCAGAGAAGCATGCAGAGACATATGTATGCCAACCTAGGCATCCATAGGATGTGTTTACTAATTCATAACCTCAAAGTTGCAAAAACACAGATACATACACATACAGACATATGACAACATACAGATGCTTCTAGAGGCTGATGAGGTACCTGTCCATTCTCAGACACTTCAGATGTTTATGCAGAAACGTAGACAAACCCACGGAAGCTCACACAGACACATGGGTGTTGGCCTGTCTACACACACACCCATAGACTGCACAGAGCTGTCCATATGCAGACACAGGTGTATGTGTTTTTATTGATACACAGAGACACGGAGACATTTATGCAAACACTGAAGTATGGAGATTTATTCATAGGTAGATACATGTGGTTTAAATATGTACTTACTATCATTTTCATGCTCACAGGAGCACATGAGTCTATACATAGAGGCATAATTGTTATTAAAACATACCTGAGCACACATGTTCCTGCCTGTACATGCAATCTACATGCTCATGCTCACCATGAAAACATATAAACATGCACACACGCATATGTATAGAAATGACTATGGGGATGCACATGGGAATGTTCATGCATGTTGGTGTGCACATAGAAACACACAAGCATGCAGGTGTGCACACATACATGCACTTGTACATGGAAACATATCCATGCACACACAGATACAACAGAGACAATCCACAAAGAAATCTCTGCTGCTGCTGCTGCTAAGTCACTTCATTCGTGTCCAACTCTGTGTGACCCCATAGACGGCAGCCCACCAGGCTCCCCCATCCCTAGGATTCTCCAGGCAAGAATACTGGATTAAGGTGCCATTGCCTTCTCTGAGAAAGAAATCTCTACATGCACATATACACAAAGACAGTGCTCTATACATATAGAGACATATAATTTTATATATAGAGATATAAGCATTATATATAGATACAGGGGGGAGAATGAGGCCGGGAAGAGAGAGGGAGATTGATTCATATGCAGAAGTGTATACCTACACAGGCCTAGAGACCCACACAGAGGTATACATGGGCAAATACATCTGCACTCACACACACTCAGTTAGATGCACAAGAGGAACATACAAAGTCACATTCATGCACAGAATCTCAGTTAGATTCAGAGACACAGGCATGTAGACAGAGACAGAGAAATACATGGTTCACACCCATGTAGATGCACAAAGGTATCGACACCGAAGCTGGTACAGGTACATCTATACAGATTTACACATGTGAACACATTCCACGTGAATGTACAAATGGACATGGAGACCCACAAATATACTGGACAAACACAGAGGCACATGGGAACACAAGCATGTATGTCTTGCACACAGACAGAAAAGGTATGCACCCACACTGGCAGAGCCCAGCACGCCTTCACAAACACACAGTTGCACAGACACATGTGTGTATTGTCATATGTATGCATGCAAACAGAAGTGGGTATAGGTACTACAGAGGCATACACAAACCAAGAGGAACAGAGACATAGCAGAACACATAGGGAAAATTCCTGTACACAGAGTCCTCAAATGCACACAGTAACATGAGCATGTGGACACACAGATGCATTCATCCACAGAGTCATCCAAAGACATTAGTTCTCATGCAGACTCACACACACACATGCGCCCATAGACATGAGGATGGTCACACAGACATACACATCCAACCAGAGGTGGAGGAACAGATGTATGAACACCAAGGCATGCATGTGTGAATAGAGAAGCCCTGAGACACAGATAAAGAGGCTTATAGGCAAGAATGTACACATGTAGGCACATAGACTCCCACCCCTACACACACCTATGTCATGTACGCACAGATACACAGACATGCAGAGGCCCACACAGATGAATATTTGCAAACAGTAAACATGAGGACTAAACATGCCCACGCAAGCATGGATGCTATCTTATACACACGGTCTCTTGTAGAGATATACACACTGAAGACAAGACTTCAACCACATAGATGCTGACACGCTGCAAAGCCCCTTACAGGCACATGCACACAGAGCTCTATAAATGCACTTGCCTATATGGACACACAAATTCTCATGCAAATGTGCACTCAGATGGCAGGCATCCCCACCCAGAAGTACACAGACACAGAAAATCTTCAGCCTATAAAAGCAAGAGACATACACGTATGCATGCATGTGTGCTGTCACTTCAGTTGTGCCCAACTCTTTGCAACCCCGTGGACTGTAGCCCTCCAGGCTCTTCTGTCCATGGGATTCTCCAGGCAAGAATACTGGAGTGGGTTGCCATGTCCTCCTCCAGGGGATCTTCCCAACCCAGGGATCGAACCCTCATCTCTTAAGTCTCCTGCACTGGCAGGTAGGTTCTTTACCATATACATGTAGAAATAGAGACAAACCCACAGGCACACAAATGCACACATGCACAGAGATGCACCCTCACATGTCAGTATATACACACAGTGACTTGTGCTCATGTGTGCATATGCACAAATGATTTACAAATGTACTTCTATGCCCACACAACACTAAGTCTAAATGTACATCAAATATAAGAATGTACAGACACTGTCAGTTAATCTGTCAGTGTAAGCATATAGGTGTATCCATGGGCTTAATCATGTTACAGACAGAAACACAGACTTCCACATGCATAGACATAGAGACACATGCAGACTTAAACATATGAAAACCGACTCAACCATATATAAAAGAATGTGACTTTTAGTGTGTCTTTTCTTAGCCTCTTCAAGAGAATATGAAAACTAGTGAGCTCCCTCTGATGGCTAAACTATATAAAGTGATGTGGAAATTACCAGAAATATCTCTGAAAGCTCTGGGTTGCACGTGTTTGTGTGTGTGCACACAGACACACACTTCCACATTGCACAGAATCATGGACATAAAATCACATAGAAGCACAGAAATATAAATATGAATAGGCAAACATAGAAAGACCCATAGACAGTTATACACACACAACCCCAAAGTATCTCAGAGTGTGATATTAAGGGTGTGGCTATTGAACTTGAAAATGAACAAAACCAAACCTGCATTTGCATCCCATATCTGGCACTTACTGACTCAACGATTTGGGGCTATTTTCCTGCTTTCTCACCTGTATCCTGGGAGTGATATTAACACCTAGCTCTTAGAGCTGTTCACAGATTCAGTGCAATGAAAGGCTTAACCTCGTGCTTGGAATGTCCCAGAGGCCACTGCTGCTGTTACTTTTTGATTTTTCTAGAGCTGAAGTACTTAGCTGAATAGGGTTTGAGTTTTGTAGTTAAAGTGCATGGTTATATCAGGGAGATGTATTAGTTAACAATATTTGTAAGTGATATTAATGAAGAATAAATGACCTTCCCAGACAAGGCTATTTCTGAAATTCTCAGAGATGAGAAGGACTTATTACTGTCCTTAGGAAATGGAAACACCTAAAACAAATATTTCTTGCTATTGTTGTGTGTCGTTGTCACTGTTCTATGTTATTTCTATCTTTTTCCTTTTTGCAGGAGATAGGAAGGTTGAGAGAGCTGGTGGAAGCGGGGAAGAGGGAGTCTTTTGCCACCTAGTGACCATTTTGAGTAAGTACAATATTTGTGGATTGCTTAGAAATACTCCCTAAAATTTCACCATTGCAAGGTTGTATAACTGCCCTGGTGAATAAGCTGGTATACATCAAGTTATAGTGGTTTCTGCTATACCATAGTCCCCACCCTTATCCACTGTTTCAATTTCCAATGTTTCAGTTACCCGCACTCAACTGTGGTCTGAAAATATTAAATACAAATTTCTAGAAATAACAATTCATAAGTTTTAAATTGCACGCCATTTTGAGTAGCATGATGAAATATTGCACCGTCCTGCTCGGTCCCACCCAGGATGTGAAGCATCCCTTAGTCCTGCATATCCCACTCATTAGTTACTTGGTATCAGATCGACCGTCGAGCTATCACAGCCTTGTGTCCAAGTCACCCTTATTTTGCTTAATAATGACCTCAAAGTACAACAGTAGTGATGCTGGCAATTCGGTTACATCAAAGAGAAGCCATGAAGTGCTCCTGTAAGTTAAAAGTTCTTGAGTTAATGAAGAAAGAAAACCACGTTGTATGCTGAGGTTGCTAAGATTTATGGTAAGAATGCATCTTCTACCCATGAAGTTGTGAAAAAGGAAAAAGAAATTGGTTCCAGATTTGCTATTGCATCTCAAACTGTGAAAATTACAGCCACAGTGAGGGATAAGTGCCTAGTTATGATGGAAAAGGCATTTTATTGTACAATAAGATATTTTTGAGAGAGACCACGTCCACGTAACTTTTATTACAGTGTATTTGTTCTATTTTACTATTTTCACTGTTATCATTAATCTCTTACTGTGCTTAATTTATAAATTAAACTTTATCATAGGTGTGTATATATAGGAGAAAACATAGTCTATATAGGATTGAGTACTATCCACGGTTTCAGGCATCCACTGGCGGTCTTCGAACATATCCCTGGGAATAAAGGTGGAACTCTTCAGAAATTAAAAAGTCATAAAATAAAAAGAAGTCTTTGTTTCTAAAATTCTTTCCTTCACTCACTTTTCCTCTGGGATTTAATGAGACTATGTTTTATAGCGGTGGTCTTCAAACTTGCTAATTATAGGCTACCTAAAATAATTTTGAGAAACTGTCTACCCTGTCAAACATCTTGAAGTTAGCATCTGAAATTTCTTATCATAAGTTTAATTATTTGTACAGTTATCATTTGCAGCATATTATAAATATTTATACTTTTAATTAATGATTTAATCACATTTTTAATCTGTCCAATGAGCTAAAAATACCTTGCTAATTGGAGAAGGGAGCGGCCACCCACTCCAGTATTCTGGCCTAGAGAATTCTATGGACTGTATAGACCATGGGGTTGCAGAGTCGAATGAGTGACTTTCACTTTCACCTTAATCTGTCCAATGAGCTAAAAATATCGTGTTAACAAGACACTCATCATTGTTAATTAAGAGCAAACAAATAAGGAAAAACCATGAACAGTTAGAAATTTTACATGATTTTATTGTTTCCTTGAAATTGCCATTCCATTCAACTTCCCTCACAGAAATTATCCTAATGCAATTACTTTTTAATTTTTTAATTTTTTTTCTAATGCAATTAATTTTTATGTTCAAAGATCTTTTATTGGTCACCCATACATCTCTGCAAAAATATAGGTTGAAATAAATTTTCCCATAATGCTAAGCTTCTAAGTACTATATCTTTTATTATTAAATTATTAGTAGCACACAGTTTATCAGAAGAGTATAAAATATTACACATTTTGAAAAGTAAAAAATGAAAACGAGAATTTGGTTGGCAATGCTTTTCTTAAGTGAATTTGATTGTTTATTTTTCCCCAAATTAGTTCATGACTTGGAGGATGACTCTTACTTCTAATGAGACAGAGTACAATATAAATTTTATTCCCATAAATAAGGAGAAGGGAATGTAATGAGTCCAAGTCACAGGTCAAAAATCACATGGTGACCAGTCATAAAAACAAAGTTTAATGACTTAAACTTTTTAAATTAAATTTTTTTATTTTTAACAGAGAATTTGGCTGAGCCTGTCTTTAATTGTTTGAAAGAAAAGAAGCCCGAATTATAGAAGAGTTTGTTGCTGAATCATTAATTTTAGTGTTTCTGGGAGGCTTACCAGAATAACCTTATCACCAAGGTTTAGCAAATGACTATTATATATCATTCTTTC
The DNA here is from genome assembly GCF_023091745.1 of Budorcas taxicolor. NCBI lineage: Eukaryota > Metazoa > Chordata > Mammalia > Artiodactyla > Bovidae > Budorcas > Budorcas taxicolor. The sequence goes on from NC_068935.1 coordinate 48,393,253, forward strand.
ATTTTGAGACATTGTTTTTAATTCATAGGACTTACAAAGATTGGGAAAATAAAAATACTTAGATAAGTGTCACTTAGTTAATACAATAATTTTGATAAAATCCCTTTAGCTTATTATTTACACTAAATATGAAACTTTGAGGCTACTGATTTGGATTATTGATTTCATAGAAAACATTTATAATATAACTCAGTTGACAAAGGCAATGTTCATATCAAAATAATCAGCCAAATCAGCTTTATCTTCAGATAAAGTGCCAAATGGAGACACTCATTTTTCAATGGAGAATATAAATTAATATGCATTTTGAGGAACCTTATTTAAACCATGGAGAAATCAATTTGGTGGCACCTCTGGTTAAATATTTTACTAGCAAAGTAAATAGAAGATTAAAATGAGATTTTTATTTATTTCAAAATAAAGAAAATTTAATAATAATTTAATGATAAAATTTATTAATAAAACAATAATAAAATAATAATAATTTTGTTTCTTATATGTAATTTAAAATTAAATGGTATAATATGTAGCTAACATGTTATAAAACAAAGAATTGAATGGCATGCATAGTTTGTTTTGGTAAACAAATATCCCAATTTGGGGTTTCTGGAAATAATTAAGAATAATGTATAAAAAATTTTAAAGATATTATTATTTTAGGCCACAGGATTAAACTTTTCAACCATATTTTATAAAAGAGAAAAGTATATAGAGCTAAAAAAATAACTGGTCTGGCAACAACCATATTTATTTTTTTGATAATAAGTACTAGAAAATCTGTAATTATAAAATGAAATGAGGGTTGACTTTCATTGGGAAAGATATTTCAAGATACAATCTGAGAAAACACATTTTAGCTAGTTTAATTGAATGATGTACCTTATTTGAAAGAAATCACATACAATTTCTATACATGTTTTACCAATGTAAACATTTTGTAATACAAAAAACATTCCAATTATGTGTAAAAGAATCAGCATGGACAGTATATGCAGCTATTAGGAAGTGCTTTTGTTTCCAGTTAATGACAGATGTAAGTGATTAGTGTTGAGAATAGCTGCAAAATAATGCTTAATTTTAAGCAAGTGGGAAAAAGTTGTCCTTGGACAGATCAAGACAGCAAGAGGCAGCAAGAGGCATGGATGTTGAGAAGCTGAGCGTGGATTCCCTGCAAACTATCCTTGCTCACATACTTTCTGAAAAGAATTCATGGATGAGTAGCCAAGTTTGAAGCCCACTGTTCTAAACTGTCATCAGCAGGATTTCTCCAGAACAATGTTTTGTGTTTTGATAATCCATTTTTTGTAGTTCACAGTCACAGGAGTGCAGTGGAGGTAGCTGCCACTCTTGATTTTCTGCCAACTGTTTTTATGACTGATCATGTTTGAGCCAAAGGTTCTGAAAGGGATTATTTTTGTTTTGCTGATAAATGTGTATATTGACTAGACCTCCATTGTCTGATATTGGAGCTGCTAGCAACATGTGGGTATTGAGCATTTGAAATGTGATTAGTGCACACTGGGCTTCCGTGGTGGTTCAGTGGTAAAGAATCCTCCTGACAATGCAGGAGATGCAAGAGACCAGGGTTCGATCTCTAGGTCAGGAAGATACCCTGGAGAAGGAAATGGCAGCCCACTCCAGTATTCTTACCCGGGAAACCTCATGGACAGAGGAGCCTGGTGGGCTACAGCTCATGGGATTGCAAAGAGTCAGAAACAACTTAGTGACTAAACACCCACTAGTGCCAACTGCCATATATTCTAAGTGTAGAATGCAACACAGCAGATTTCAAAGACAGGGCACACATAAATGAAATTTTTCATTAATATTTTTATGTTGAGTACATGTAGAAATGATAATATTTTGGATATATTGAGTGAAACAACACACATTATTAAAATTAATTTCACCTGTTTTTTAAACTTTTTAAATTATTGTAACATGAACATTAAAATGATATAGGTGGCTTGCATTATATGTTTTATATGATAGTGCTAGTCTAGAGCTCAGATTAAAATTCTCTAACTTCCCCTAAATAGTGTGATCACAGAAAAGATTGATTTGTCCACTAATGTTGATATTCTTTTTTTTTTAATTTTATTTTTACTTTATTTTACTTTACAATACTGTATTGGTTTTGCCATACATTGACATGAATCCACCATGGGTGTATACAAGCTCCCAATCCTGAATCCCCCTCCCACCTCCCACCCCATATCATCCCTCTGGATCATCCCCATGCACCAGCCCCAAGCATCCTGTATCCTGTATCAAACATAGACTGGCACTTCGTTTCTTACCTGATAGTATACATGTTTCAATGCCATTCTCCCAAATCACCCACCCTCTCCCTCTCCCTCAGAGTCCAAAAGTCCGTTCTATACATCTGTGTCTCTTTTGCTGTCTCGCATACAGGGTCATCATTACCATCTTTCTAAATTCCATATATATGTGTCAGTATACTGTATTGGTGTTTTTCTTTCTGGCTTACTTCACTCTGTATAATCGGCTCTAGTTTCATCCATCTCATTAGAACTGATTCAAATTTATTCTTTTTAATGGCTGAGTAATACTCCATTGTGTATATGTACCACAGCTTTCTTATCCATTCATCTGCTGATGGACATCTAGGTTGTTTCCATGTCCTGGCTATTATAAACAGTGCTGCCATGAACACTGGGGTACACGTGCCTCTTTCAATTCTGGTTTTCTCAGTGTGTATGCCCAGCAGTGGGATTGCTGGGTCATAAGGCAGTTCTATTTGCAATTTTTTAAGGAATCTCCACGCTATTTTCCATAGTAGCTGTACTAGTTTGCATTCCCACCAACAGTGTAAGAGGGTTCCCTTTTCTCCACATCCTCTCCAGCATTTATTGCTTGTAGACTTTTGGATCACAGCCATTCTGACTGGTGTGAAATGGTACCTCATTGTGGTCTTGATTTGCATTTCTCTGATAATGAGTGATGTTGAGCATCTTTTCATGTGTTTGTTAGCCATCCGTATGTCTTCTTTGGAGAAATGTCTATTTAGTTCTTTGGCCCATTTTTTGATTGGGTTGTTTATTTTTCTGGAGTTGAGCTGCATAAGTTGCTTGTATATTTTTGAGATTAGTTGTTTGTCCGTTGCTTCATTTGCTATTGTTTTCTCCCATTCAGAAGGCTGTCTTTTCACCTTGCTTATAGTTTCCTTTGTTGTGCAGAAGCTTTTCATTTTAATTAGATCCCATTTGTTTATTTTTGCTTTTATTTCCAGTATTCTGGGAGGTGGATCATAGAGGATCCTGCTGAGATTTATGTCGGAGAGTGTTTTGCCTATGTTCTCCTCTAGGAGTTTTATAGTTCCTGGTCTTACGTTTAGATCTTTAATCCATTTTGAGTTTATTTTTGTGTGTGGTATTAGAAAGTGATCTAGTTTCATTCTTTTACAAGTGGTTGACCAGTTTTCCCAGCACCACTTGTTAAAGAGATTGTCTCTACTCCATTGTATATTCTTACCTCCTTTGTCAAAGATAAGGTGTCCATAGGTGTGTGGATTTATCTCTGGGCTTTCTATTTTGTTCCATTGATCTGTATTTCTGTCTTTGTGCCAGTACCTATACTGTCTTAATGACTGTGGCTTTGTAGTAGAGCCTGAAGTCAGGCAAGTTGATTCCTCCAGTTCCATTCTTCTTTCTCAAGATTGCTTTGGCTATTAATGTTGATATTCTGATGTAACCAGTTCCTTTACTGGTATTTGGGTTTCTGAACTGGGGAATTTCTAGTTGTTAGGCTTGAAATTTGTAGTTGTTTTTCTCAGGAAAAAGTAAAAAACCCCAAACAAACCAATATTCCACTACACATATTGAAAAAGTAGTCTTTTATTAGTACCTGGAAATTTTCCCAGAATGAACTTTGGATGGCTTCTCAGTGGATATATGTGAAGTTTTTCAAGCTCTTCAAAATTGTCAGTGGCAGGTATTGCATTCTACAGAAGATATGACATGTTTTATCACATTTGAGATTTTTTTATGTAATATGTTTTTATGTAACACCAAGAAAGAAAAAAATACTTCCAAATAAACTGTGAGGTAATGTTTTCATATCCATAGAATTTTAATTTTATACTTACCAAAAGAGCTTTTTTGGGCATATATGGACATATATTTTTATCATATATCATGATACCAAAATAGCCACAATCAAGTTTGAGTATGTATACCAAAATAGCCACAACCAAGTTTGAGTATGTATGGCAGTGATTTTCAACTGCCTCCTGGCTGACAGGGATTATAAAATGCCACTGATTTTAAGACACATTCTGATTTCAGAGACATGAAAACGTTAAGAAAATATGCATCTTAGAATTGGTTAAATATGGTTAGTCATCTGTCAAGAAAGAAAGGATCACAGAGGACAGAAAGCCAGACTCCAAGACATCAGCTTAGTGAAAACACCTTTTCTGTGTGTGATCGGATATACAAAACCCAAAATGTGGCTCTTACTCAAACTTTTATCATAGAGCACTTAAAAAACATTGCAATATACATTTCATGCTAGTTGTTTGATGGTTTTCCTAGTTTTATTTGTTTCCTGGCTTGGAAGTGGGAGAAGTGGAGGAGAAGGGGACGACAGAGGATGAGATGGTTGGATGGCATCACCGACTTGATGCACATGAGTTTGGGTGAACTCTGGGAGTTGGTGATGGACAGGGAGGCATGGGGTCGCAAAGAGTCAGATACGGCTGAGTGACTGAACTGAACTGAGCTTGGAAGTGGGAGAGTTAGGGAAGAATCGTGATGGGTGGGGCTTCGGCTGGGCACAGACTGGCTCTCTCCAAACTGAAAATATCTAGCATCTCTGGAGTGAGAATCACTTAGCACAGCCTTATGTGGGGCTGTGCCTTCAATGGCACTGTTTGTTCTTTGCAAGCGGGGTAAGTGATACAGCCTTTCTGCCTGTCCCTGCTTAGCTTGGTTCTAACATATTCACCGTATCCTTTCTTGATTGATAGGGAGGGATGGAGATAGAACTGCTTTCCTAGTTTTTGTTTTACATAGTATTTGAAGGGGTGAGCAAGATGAATAAAAACTCCACAGGAAGTCCATTATGTCAAGAATCAATGAAGGAAAAACATAGTCTAGATTTGTCATCCAGAAATTGTGCAAATCTCTGATTCTAATGGTACTTGTGATGATATATTTATAAGAGGAAACAAATTTCAGAGTTCTCAGGAAATGAGAAAAATAAGAGAATCCAAACCATGTTTCCTCTTTTGTCCCTACACTTGTACTGAGTCTTAAGTGTCTCTTGAAGGCTTAGAAGCAGGGCCCAGCTTGTGACCAGTGCAGCCTCAATGGGCCCTGAGCTTAGAAGGGCTCCATGCTTGCTTTAATGCTCTGCTGTCATGGTCTAGAAATCCTTAATACCTTTTTCAAAAGGAAGTCCCACATTTTCATTTTGCCCTGAACCCCACAAATTATATAGCTAATCTTGTTCAAAAGGAGACACTTGCCAGAGAATAATGAACTGAAGTTGCCAAATTAAATTAGAAGCATTGCTTTTCTAATGTTGTGTCCTGAATCCTTTCTGTCAGTACTTGTAAATACAGTATTCGTAAGCTACAGTTGTTTTTAGGAAGAATAGTTGTAGAAGTACATCACCGGAATTTTAGTATCACTCAACAGTACTTTGTATGGACTTCCCCACTGATTCATAGGACCTGGGGCATCTTCTGGGTCTCTCTTTTCTGATCTGTAAATGGCAGTGACATTTCACCTTAACCCCAAATAAGGGCAATTGTTAGAATTAGATTGAAATGCCTGGGAAGTACTTGTGATCTCTAAAGGTTGAAGCAGATATAGAAGATGATTTATGCCCCTTCCTCGGCATGGAGTCTGGGTGGCACCTATCTGCTGGGGTCCTGGTGCCTGAGTTGCACTCAGCGGTGAAGCCGCTCTGCCCCATGACTATACAGCAGATATCCAAGGGGGTCCTAGAGCCAGACAGTCAGCACACCTGCCATGTTAAGAGCCTGCTGAGGAACATCACACTGCTGCCAAGATGACTGGGTCAAGGCTCCTGGCTGGAAATCACTGCTATGGGGACAAGGCTAGAGGGCTGAGGAGACATGAGAGGAAATGTGGACAGGAAAAATCCTCTGCGTCTCTGGGACCTAGTCCTGAGGACTTTTTCTAGGACATGTGTGCATGCTAAGTCGCTTCAGTTGTGTCCGACTCTGTGCAATCCTATGGACTGTAGCCTGCCAGGCCCCTCTGTCCATGGGGATTCTCCAGGCAAGAATACTGGAGTGGGTGCCATGCCCTCCTCCATGGGATCTTACCAACCCAAGGATTGAACCTGTGTCTCTTATGTCTCCTGGCATAAGGAGTTCTTATGCCGGAACCTGGCAGGCAGGTTCTTTACCACTTGCACCACTTGGGAAGCCCATGGGCTATATCTGGGGTTAAAGAGGACCCAGCCATAGGTGCCAGCCACTTCAGATGGTCACAGGAGCTTTCTTATTTCTCAGAATGGAGCTGTATTCAGAGTTGCCATTATCTCAGTAAGAAAAGTAGACTTTTGTCTCCGTCATGTGAAGGAACTCATTTTCCTGGAAGCGGGGGGAGGGGGGGGTTGGGGGGTGGCGGGGGCGGGGGTGGGGGAAAGTGTGCAAGAATGCATGTAGTGACTTTGTGGTACATCCTGCCAGTCTTTAAACAACTGCAGGGTTTTGTTATGATGCAGTGGAGAGAGGGGAAAGCAGCACTTCAAATGAGGTCACAGAAAATGCCATTGGAAATATCTTGGTAATGTCTTCTGTCACTAATGGGGTGTGGTGATTGACAGTTTCCTTTAGTTCACATATCAGGTATAAGACTTTTTGTTTCTTGTGTGTGGCAAAAGCGAGGATGGGTGTAGTTTTATAGGAATAAATGTCCAAGAAGAAACTATTTATCTCCTGCCTAAGATAATGCAGTGTGTTTGGTGGCAAGCACCTACTAGAAAACGGGAGGGGACTGTGTTGTGTCCCCATGCAGGGGATGAAATAGCCAGGAGATATGAGCATTATTTTAATGTTTTTGCATTAGAGTTTGCACTCCAGGCTCAGTCTGCCACAAAGGCTGCAGATCTGGTAAATCAGTAACAAGCAGCCAACATCTGGTTTGTGATTGATCCAGATCTGAGACTGCCAGCTGTCTAGCAACTTGGCTTGGGAGGATGCCTGACAGCCTAGATCAGGATTGGAGATGGGGGATAAGGATGGTGATTAGGCAGCTGTCTTTGTGCTAATGAGCTTGCCACCAGGCACGTGTATTTTGAGAGACTTTCATCACAAGAGAGCCTTTAAAGGGGAGTTGGCTGTTGCACGCAGAGGTTGGTACAGGCATAACAATGCCTGTAGGTAAGAGGATGAGGTGTGGGGAGGGTGCTCTGGGGGACTTCATGAACTAGATGGAAAGGGGCCATCTGTGCAGGTGCCTGTACCTGACTTAGGTAAGGCCCCGCTCAGGTTGGAATCAGAGCATTCTTGAGCTGCCTCCAGCACTGCCTGAAATCCCTACTGTGTGTTCCCACACCAACCAAAAGAGGCCACACCTGTTGATAAAGGCAGGTTGGGACCTCAGTAATGACCTCACTTATAGGAAGATGATAATATCATTACAGAGTTGCAAAGAACCCTTCAAGGCTATTTAGTGCAATCATTATATCTTAATTTTGAAACCTCCAATAAATGGTTTTTTCCTCCAGAAATGGGAAGCTCAGTGTTTGCCGAGGCAGTCCATTCTGCCTCTGGCCATCTTCAGTAGTTCTGCTTTGTACTGGACTGAAGTCTGCCTCCCTGGGAGGCACATTCTGAACTCTGGGGCAAGTCACATCCTGCTGACATGTGGCACTTTTGGTCACTGAAGACACTTAACTCTTCTCTTTGCCTAGCTTAGTCTCTGTCCACCGTTCTTCATTTGACAGTTTAGCCAGTGTTACCCTTACCCTTGTTTTCTTCCTCCCGAGAGTCCAGGTCCCCAGGATCCCAAAGTTTGGACAGTATTCCTGGTGCAGTTGGACTATTTGTTCCTTAAGCTGAATATCATTCATCTATTGACTGCATGACATTTATGATCAGATTGCAGTGTTGAGCCACCCAAAGTTTCCAGACAGTCTAAATGCATCTGAAAGGTGCCTTAAACCTGCTTCACTAAGAACCGCAGGGATAACCAAAGCTTCTAACCCAAAGTATTTTACTCACTGAAAGTTAAGTCATGGTGGTATGTGCGTGCATGCTCAGTTGCTTCAGTTGTGTCTCACTCTTTGCAACCCTATGGGCTATAACCCACCAGGCTCCTCTGTCCATGGGACTCTCCAGGCAAGAATACTGAAGTGGGTTGCCATGCCCTTCCCCAGGCGATCTTCCCAACCCAGGGATCGAATCCATGTCTCCTGCATCTCCTGTGTTGCAGGCAGATCTTATACCCACTGAGCCACCTGGTAAGCTTCATGGTGGTACAGGGGGGAACAAAAATGGAGGGTAGAAATTTATCTTCTGTTGAGAGCTGTAGTATCTATTTTTCTTCTGCATATCCTTAGTTTATCTAAATATCATTTCATATGGACTCTGGGAGCCTGAGAAATTACGGAAAAGTGAACTTTAGATGGGATCGAGGAATTGTATTCATCATGTGCGTTGTTCACAGTGAAGTGGGAGTAAGTTGAAAATTTCTTTCTTCATGTCCCCTCCCCCACCACAGTCTCAGGAATATACAGCATCATTTGCAAGGAGAGGAAAAGAGGACTCAGTCACTTAAAAATATAGCAATCTAATCTGTTTCTTCCTCTAGATTTTAGCTAAAAGGTTTATTTACTACATGGGCTGAAAAGTGTTATATATTCCGTATATAATTAATAATAATCCCCAGTAGAATGTAAAGAAGACGTGATGTGGTGGATTCATAATGTAGTGTGATATTACATCTATGAGAATGTTCACATTCCTGATGGGTTTATGTAACCAGCACACATCACAATGATGACTCATTTAAAATTATGTAATGAACACTCCATGCAAGAGTTAAACTCAAAATTAGGGCAAGAGGGGTGATTGCCGTACATGTAGCTATAGAGATAGAACAGACTGAGGTGCTGGGAATGTTCTGGAAAGAAAAGTCACGTGGGTGAAGACTTTGCTTGCATTGCACTGTGTTCATGATTAAGTATTCTGATGCCTCTTACTCTTGGCATTTACTACGTTTGTTGCTCTTCCCACCTCTCTTCTTGGGGCTGGAGTTCCCAAGGTTTCAAATCTGGCTCCTTGCCTTTGCCCTGCGTTTAGTTTCTGCAGAAAACAGCATGTAAGTTTCAAATGCAAAGCTGATTTCATTTGAAAAACAAAAGATTAATCCATTTTCAAAAATGTCCACCATAAATGCATAGGAGTTTTCTTAGTAGGAAAAATAAGAAATGCAATATTAAAATTAAAAAAAGTTTATTTAGGTAGAGGGTGGGATGCACTGGGTTTTGTTTTTTTTTTTTCAAAGTTTGGAACTCTGGACTGCAGTCATCGTGAGCTTGTGAAGCCAGGTGTCCTGACTGGGATCTCTGGTCCCCTTTCAGCTGGCAGTTGGAAGGGATCCTGTGCCCAACTGCCTTCACGAAGAGCAGAACTGGGCCAGGGGCAGCAAAACTCTGTTCTCACTCTCCCAAGCCAGCAGTCTGTTAATAAGGAGCAAAGTGTGTGATGGATGCTAATGCCTTATGCAGTTAAAGGCACCCTGTGTTCCTTTACAGATGAAGAACTGAGATAATGTAAAGTATTAACCTCCACTCTAGAAGAAACCATCTCACTGTTCATTTTCATAAAACTTTATTAAAGTTATGAGCTTCAAATTTAATTGAAATATTCAGGAAACTGCTTCTTGGGTAGAGGAAATGAAACCATGAGGCAGCAAAGGTATTTCAGTGAGTTTCAGTTCAATGGCAGCCGTTGGACACTTGATCTGGGAGGGGTACAGCTCTCTTTCTCTGCATTAGTCAATCTCTTTTGCTTCCCTCAACCCAATCAGTTAAGGGTCAGTTCCCTGATGTAAATTTTATCTAGTTGATCCAGGCAATGAAACATCTTAGTATGATGTGCCAGATAATTAGAGTTTACTGCATCCCTATTTATTGGCATGTTGAACAGTGTTGGGAGGGGGAAATTTCCTTTTAATCCTTCTTGAGTTCTTTGGGCCAGTCTAATAATTAAATTGACATAAGACAGATCACCAGGAGAAAAGAAGAATGACTGAAGGAGGATGAAAAGTCCTTTCTGTGAGCAACTACTTGGAAAGTATTTTTAAGCTTTGCAACTTAAAAACATTACTATTGATAGAGGATTGTTTAATTTACAAAATACACTGTAAGTCCAAAGTGAGATGCATGTGGTATAAAATAAGACCTGGAAATCTCCACCGGTTTGCCCTTGGGCAGAATAAATTTTGAAGAGGCTCCTATTTTTTGCCATGCCTGGATGAACAATTTGCTGAGGTAGAGTTTCAGAGGAAACAAGAAGATTAGCTTTGTATTTGATGCAGAGTATTAAGGGCTTTCTAAAGAGATTAAATCAAAACCTTATTACAGTCCACTAATGCTGTATTAATGTAGCAGACATTTTTTGCTTTTCAAGGTTTTCATTTAAACTTGTGTTTGTGAATATTATTAAATTTCTTGGGATTAAGGACTTTGAAAGTCCCTTGTTTGTAAAGCTCTATTATTGAGTTCCCTGTAGGAGCTCAGAAAGCCCTCTCACATTTAACTCCCAAGTCCTCATTATTACACGGGGGCTTAAGAAAGACAGAGGTGTTGAAACAGCTTTGGGAGAGAGAGGAACTTGGCCCAGGGAAGAGAGATGTTTGCAATTGTTCGTCCAACTTTTCCATGTCATCTTCTCACCTGTATCCCGGATTGCTGGGTGATGATAATTCTAGGGACATGGCATTAGATTTGGCCGAGAACTTTGATTCAACCTCTTTCATGGGCTTGTAGGAATTCGTGATCTGGAAGTGTAGGGTTGCCTCTGGCTCATCTTGGTTCTTTAGGCTCTTCTCCCTCTCTCCCTTTGCATGCTACTGCCTTCACCTAGCATGTTTCTCTTCTCAGTTTGCCTGTTCAAACTCACCCCATCCTTCAAGGCTCATCTCAAATGTGTTGCTATCATCCCTTATGCCTAAAACAAGAAATCCAATCTTCAGTGACCTCTGGCAGTCCCACTCAGCACACTCTATGGCAAAACCTAAAAATCTTATCAGCTCCAAGGTCAAGAGAAGGAGGTGGAGAGAGCAAGGCCCTAGACTTTCTTGTGGGGAAAGGCTTCTCTGATGCTAACATCAGCCGTCTTGCACTGTGTTTATTGCTCCAATGGCCAGGTGTGCTTGTTTGCTTGTATCTTCCCAATAAGGCTCGTGAACACTGCCAGATTAACTGAGCTCTGCACAGGCCCATAGTGAAGATTCTCTTGCTTCTTCTGGGCAAATAGGTTCATGTCTTGTAAATATATCTTTGATTGGGAAGGCTGTCTCTCACATTTTTGGTAAAAATTCACACCCACCTCCTTGGGGGTAATGAAAGCTGGACAAGCAAGAATGCATGACTTTTCTGGGTAAATGGTGATCTTCTCACCACTGTGTGATTAAAGCAGAATAGACTAAGACTGTAGCTTTGATCCTCAAGCCTGGATTTCAAGTGTTGGAGTCTGTCGAAACTGCCTCTCTCTTATCCCAATCTTATCTCTGTGTCCTTTTCTTACCCTGATCTGGTCAAAATGATCTGGACACAAATCATACAGGTCGGAAGCGGTAAAAAGATGCACTTCTCATAGTGTTGCATATGCATGTCTCTGCACACTTAGGTTTGGGGGTTGTATGTCAGCTGGTTGTATGTTCCCTTATGCATCCTGAGGATTAGTTCAGTTCAGACACTTAGTCGTGCACGACTCTTTGCAACCCCATGGACTGCAGTGTGCCAGGCTTCCCTGTCCATCATCAACTCCCAGAGCTTACTCAGACTCATGTCCATTGAGTCACTGATGCCATCCAACCATCTCATCCTCTGTTGGCCCCTTCTCCTCCTGCCTTCAATCTTTCCCAGCTTCAGGGTCTTTTCAGATGAGTCAGTTCTTCACATCAGGTGACCAAGTATTGGAGTTCCAGCCTCAGCATCAGTCCTTCCAATGAATATTCAGGACTGATTTCCTTTAGGATGGACTGGTTGGATCTCCTTGCAGTCCAAGGGACTCTCAAGAGTTTTCTCCAATACCACAGTTCAAAAGCAGCAATTCTTTGGTGTTCAACTTTCTTTATAGTCCAACTTTCACATCCATACATGACTACTGAAAAAACCATAGCCTTGACTAGATGGACCTTTGTTGGCAAAGTAATGTCTCTGCTTTTGAATATGCTGTCTAGGTTGGTCATAGCTTTTCTTCCAAGGAGCAAGCATCTTTTAATTTCATGGCTGCAGTCATCATCTGCAGTGATTTTGAAGCCCAAGAAAATAAAGTCTGTCACTGTTTCCACTGTTTCCCCATCTATTTGCCATGAAGTGATGGGACCAGATGCCATGATCTTAGTTTTCTGAATGTTGAGTTTTAAGCCAACTTTTTACTCTCCTCCTTCACTTTCACCAAGAGCTCTTTAGTTCTTCTTCATTTTCTGCCATAAGGGTGGTGTCATTTGCATATCTGAGATTATTGATATTTCTGCTGGCAATCTTGATTTCAGCTTGTACTTCATCCAGTCCAGCATTTCTCATGATATACTCTGCATATAAATTAAATAAGCAGGGTGACAATATACAGCCCTTAAGGTACTCCTTTCCTGATAAGAAACCAGTCTGTTGTTCTATGTCCAGTTCTAGCTGTTGCTTCTTGACCTGCATACAGATTTCTCAGGAGGCAGGTCAGGTGATTTGGTATTCCCATCTCTTGAAGTTTCTTGTGATCCACATAGTCAAAGGCTTTGGCATAGTCAATAAAGCAGAAGTAGATGTTTTTCTGGAACTCTCTTGCTTTTTTGGTGATCCAACAGATGTTGGCAATTTGATCTCTGGTTCCTCTGCCTTTTCTAAATCCAGCTTGAACATCTGGAAATTCATGGTTCATGTACTGTTGAAGCACGGCTTGGAGAATATTGAGCATCACTTAGCTAGCATGTGAGATGAGTGCAATTGTGCACTAGTTTGAGTCTTCTTTGGTATTGCCTTTCTTTGGGATTGGAATGAAAACTGACCTTTTCCAGTCCTGTGGCCACTGCTGAGTTTTCCAAATTTGCTGGCATATTGAGTGCAGCACTTTCACAGCATCATCTTTCAGGATTTGAAATAGCTCAACTGGAATTTCATTGTCTCTACCAGCTTTGTTCGTAGTGATGCTTTCTAAGGCCCACTTGACTTCATATTCCAGGATGTCTGGCTCTAGGTGAGTGATCATACCATTGTGATTATCTGGGTCATGAAGATCTTTTTTGTATAGTTCTGTGTATTCTTGCCACCTCTTCTTAATATCTTCTGCTTCTGTTAGGTCCATACCATTTCTGTCCTTTATTGTGCCCATCTTTGCATGAAATGTTCCCTTGGTATCTCTAATTTTCTTGAAGAGATCGCTAGTCTTCCCCATTCTATTGTTTTCCTCTATTTCTTTTCATTGATCACTGAGGAAGGCTTTCTTATCTCTCCTTGCTATTCTTCGGAACTCTGCATTCAAATGGATATATCTTTCCTTTTCTCCTTTGCCTTTCACTTCTCTTCTTTCCATAGCTATTTGTAAGGCCTCCTCAGACAACCATTTTGCCTTTTTTCATTTCTTTTTCTTGGGGATGGTCTTTATCACTGCCTCCTGTACAATGTCACGAACCTCCATCCACAGTTCTTGAGGCAGTCTATCAGATCTAATCCCTTGAATCTATTTCTCACTTCCACTGTAAAATGGTCTAGTGGTTTTCCCTACTTTCTTTAAGTCTGAATTTAGCTATAAGGAGTCCATTATCTGATCCATGGTCAGCTCCCTGTTTGATTGTTGTTTTTTTTTTTTCTAACTGTATAGAGCTTCTCCATTTTTGGCTGCAGAGAATATAATCAATCTGATTTCGGTATTGTCCATCTGATGATGTCCATGTGTAGAGTCGAGAGTCTCTTGTGTTGTTGGAAGAGGGTGTTTGCTATGACCAGTGCGTTCTCTTGGCAAAACTCTGTTAGCCTTTGCCCTGCTTCATTTTGTACTCTAAGGCCAAATTTGCCTGTTACTCCAGTTGTTTCTTGACTTCCTACTTTTGCCTTCCAGTCCCCTATAATGAAAATCTCCTTGACTTCTGTGTATCTTGCAGCACCTAGCACAGTGCCTGCCAGGGGATGGCCAGTCAATGACTGAATGCACAAAAGACAGAATCAGTGTTTAAGTGTCCATGTGGATCTATGTTTGTATCTAATATTTTGGATATATTCGGTTATATAAAATGTGTTATAAAATTAATTTACCTGTTGCTTTTCACTTTTATCCATGTGTTATCTGAAAATTTAAAAATTTTATCCATGAACTATGTTATAACTCCTTTTGCATGTGATTTGAGTTCCAGTTACTTGGAAACCTCTCAAAGTTGAAACCATCTAAACTTGCAGTTCTCAGCCCTGGAAGCACTTTAGAATCACATGGGGAATCACAAGCACTTGATTCCTCCTAATGATTTTGATTCACCTAATGCAACTCATTGGAGAAGGCAATGGCAACCCACTCCAGTACTCTTGCCTGGAAAATCCCATGGATGAAGGAGCCTGGTAGGCTGCAGTCCATGGGGTCGCTAAGAGTCGGGCACAACTGAGCAACTTTACTTTCACTTTTCACTTTAATGCATTGGAGAAGGAAATGGCAACCCACTCCAGTGTTCCTGCCTGGAGAATCCCAGGGACGGGGGAGCCTGGTGGGCTGCCGTCTGTGGGGTCGAACAGAATCAGACACGACTGAAGCGACTCAGCAGCAGCAGCAGCAGCAGCAATGCAAGTCATAGTGATAGTTTCTTCTGTGCTCTGAATTCCTTACAAAAGGCTGTAGATGGTGTGATCGTAATGATATAGGACTCTGTAACATGAATGCCAGAAACATGTATAACTCCAGGTTGGCCAGCTGCTGGAGGAAGGGGCATGCAATACTCAAAACAGACTTAGCTCATACCCTCAACTAATTGTCCAGGATGAATGGACCCTTTTCTTAGCTCTTCTGTTGTTAAAATTAAGCAAACATACAGGAAACACTAACTTAAATTAATTCTGTCTTAGCTGCTACTTCTGAAAATCAGCTTACTGCATTCCATTTGGCCTCCCAGGGAGATACTTAGTATTACTTGTTCTGTTTTCAGAGAGGAACATGGGGTTAAGGAGTGTGACCATCTCTTTGGTTAAGAGAATTCCTTCTGCCAAATTTGTGTTACTTTGTTTGGCTTTTGTTTTAGTGGGGGATTTTTTGAAGGGGACTTTTAAGGGGTCTAAGGAAGGGAACATAGAAAAGGCAGCTTGATTGGAACTGGACCATCCTCTGTTTTGGAATGAGCAGTCATCGAGTTCACATTGATTCCTAGTAGCACAGGCTGCATCTTCTAACATGACCCTCAAATTTTGGGAGGCACCTCCAAGGTCCTGTTAGTTCATAGAGTTCCAGGTGCCTGCTCAGTCTCTATGGATGACTAAGGCTGGTGACCTGGTGTGAGCTCGGAATAGATTGGCAAAATAACAAAAAACTCTAGGCTTTTAAATCAGATCCTACCGAATTGTATCTTGGGATCCTGGGAAGTCAAAGCACTTTCTGACTGTAGGGGTGCTTGAAAAAGAGGTGCTGAGTTATTGTGATCATGAATGGCCAAATTTGGTGCCACCTACAGTGGTGATAGGGCCTTCCTTGGTGGCTCAGATGGTAAAGCGTCTGCCTACAATGTAGGAGACCCAGGTTCGATCCCTGGGTTGGGGAAGATCCCCTGGAGAAGGAAATGGCAACCCAACCCAGTACTCTTGCCTGGAAAATTCCATGGATGGAGGAGCCTGGTGGGCTACAGTCCATGGGGTCACGAAGAGTCAGAAACAACTGAGCGACTTCACTTCACTTCTTCACTTCACTTTACAGTTGTGATAATGTCTTGTCAAGGCGGTAGAGATTTAAGGGGAAAGTTCCAGTAAATAGAGGCTTCCCCGGTTGCTCAGATGGTAAAGAATTTGCCTGCAATGCAGGAGACCCGACTTCAGTCCCAGAGTCAGGAAGATCCCTTGGAGAAGGGCATGGCAACCCACTCCAGTATTCTTGCCTGGAAAGTCCCATGGACAGAGGAGCCTGACAGTCCATGGGGTCACAAAGAGTCTGACATGAATGAGTGACTAACGTTTTTTTCCAGTAAATAGTCCTCTGCGTCCACAGTGTCCTGAGGCTTTTCCAATCCTCTGTCTAGGATTTTTGATTAAATACTACTTCTCTGAGTGAAAGATTCAGTAAAAGATGTCATGTTGTCTGAGTTATTATGGAGTGGCTCTGTTGCTTACTGGCTCTGTGACATTGGGCAAGTAACTTCTTAAAGCTCCACTTGTGAAATAGGAATCACAGTAGGACCTACCTCATACCTTTGTCAGGACGTGTGATGAATTACTCTACATATCTCCAGCACCTTAAATGGTGATGCTGTGCCCAGAATAGCAGCTGAGGAAAGGTCTGTGGGATGAATAGATGAATGAATTAATGAATATTAATATCACAGTGAAATTGTCCACTTTTTCAAATCAATCTGAAACTGCTGGGGTTTTATTGGGAGCAAATTACTAAAGGCTAATTAGTTAATCAAATATTTAGACTCAGGGTATCTTCACTCCCACGCATTTTCACAAAAGAGATATTAGACATAGATGGAAAGCTAAAGATAGCATCTTTTGCCAGTTGGCTTTGAGTCTCACAGTGTCCAGAGTATACGTTTAATGTTGCAGAGATATTTTAAGGGATCAAATTGGTCTCAAATATGAAAAATGTTAAATGCAGGTGATTTATAGCCCAATGTAAGTAAGTAAATGTTACTAGGTAAAGAGCTATTAAAATGGACAAGCAATAGTTAGAATGGTGATTAGTAACTATATATTATTGAAACATGAAACTTTAAGTGCTTGAAGAAAAAATAATTCTCTGAACTGCTTATAAAATTTCTCCCCACTAAAAATAGAAAAACAAGTAACAAGTACCCAACTTTTTATTTTTAAGGACAGCCCATAAGAAGATGGTGATTTAACTTAACAAAGAGATATTGCAGAGCCATGAATTTAGATTTTTTTAATGTAGGGTGAAGTTTGAAAAGATAACATCATGCTTTTTTTCCCCCTGAAAGTCCATCTTTATACTATAATTATAACCCAAATCACATTTGAACAAAACATCAGAAAGGGGGAAATTGGAAACCTCTTGTGTTAAGAGATAGTTGTGTCTGCAGAGAATAAAAGTGACATGATTTGCCATCAGGTCAAGTGTAGAGAGAGTTAACCCTGACATTAATAATCCAATGGTGAAACTGTTAGTCACTCAATCGTGTCCGACTCTGTGACCCCATAGACTGTAGCCTGCCAGAATCCTCTGTCCATGGGACACTCCAAGCAAGAATACTGGAGTGGGTAGCCATTTCCTTCTCTAGGGGGTCTTCTTGACAGAGGGATCAAACCCGGTCTCCCGCGTTGCAGGCAGATTCTTTACCATCTGAGCCACCAGGGAAACCCAATCCAATGGTATTCCAACTTTAAAGCTAGATCACCTCCATTACTTCATTTTATTTTCTCTTAATCCATGGATCAGTTTCTCTTGGAATCTCCTTCACAGGAGCTCTATGGAATGGGGAAAGGGAGCAGAGAATAGTAGAACCTGTTACATGTGCAGAGACAAAGTGAGAAAGCAAAAAAAGTGGTGCAACGAAAGTAAGGGAAGCTGAACATATAGCCAGCCCAGCAGCTACTACAGTGAGCTGGGTTGCAACATCATTTAAGGCTTTACCCTAGCCCATGTGCCTGGACGAACATAAGGAAATGTGCGTCTACAATGCCATTACTTTCTTTTCAATTTCGTTAACAGCTTTTAAAATCAACACATTTTATAGCAATTAACTATAATTACAAATCTTACAAACATTGTTATGGATAATTACATACCTAATTATTGTTCCTTCATTTAATTCTAAAAGAAATTAACTCTGCTGTTTTGACAAGTGCTTAGTGTTTTCAAAACTGTGAATACTCTATTACTTAAATTTGTTGTTATACATTTTCACAAACTTTTCCGAAGTTTGAAACTGTCTGTAATACCTTCAAGTAAGTCCCCTGTCTGCGTGCTGGTCCCATACTACTCTCATGCCTACCGTTGCTTGGAAGGGACTGTCACCACTGCTAAGGAAAAATGACCCACTCAGTTAGTTAGTGGCAGGCTAGAGAATTTGGCTCCATATTTTCTGTTGATGGTTTGTTTGGTATTTGACAGCCAGACGCCAAGTGGATTATTGATTCATTGGAACAGCTGGATTGTCACAATTGACTTTCTGTCTTCAGGCTACTAAAATAGTGTATTTGGGGGAGATGAAAAAAGAATTAGAAACACTAGTCTGTGTAACTTAACAGGTTTAATTTAAGCTAACTACATAAAGATATTTGATGTGCAGTGACAATAGGGTAGGTGAATGGAAGAAATATTGAGTACTGGGACTTAGATGGTGTTGAATGAATCTCTGAAATTCAGTCAACTGCTATTTCAGATAGCATCTCAAATGCTGTTGTTGTGGGGAGGGTTCTAGTTAAATAGTACTGATGAGGAATTCCAGTGAGCTATGTTTGCAGTGAATTCTTAATAAGAGGGGAAGAATAAAGGGGAGGACACATGTGACCTATGACCAAGTTCCAGTTCAGATGCTTATGATTTTCATGTGACCTCTCATGATTTTTCGGAGGGATGAATTAGACAATGTGGGTAAAATCATTGAGGATTGTATTCGACAGGTGGTGGGTTCTCAGCAAGTGTTCTTTTCCTTTCTTCCCTTAAATTATACATGTGTTGTTCTATAAATAATAATTCAGTTTTCAAGATTACTTCATTCTGATAAATTTTTTATTTTTGCTGATTTATCAATGATGTCATAAGAATGATCCAGTATTAACTTGTAGACCCACATGATTATTTTATGAGTTTTAAAACCTTTCTACAATCGCATTATCATATACACTTTTTAATTACTTTTCTTATAGTACTAGGTGCTAAGATAAATCCTTAATAATGTGAAAGAAATTCTAGGTTTGGGATATAGTTGCACTGGCCAGTGAATGCATAGTTCTTTTTCTAGAACATGTACAGCTATTGTATGAACCTGAAACTAATTTTTTTCTTTATAGGCTTTTATCACTTGATCTTATTGTTTTGGAAGATGGTGGTGTTTGTTCTAATTTATCCAGTTGCAAAGCAAAGGATAATGAATTGCCTCTAATGTCAGTTCTCACAATGATAAGTGATGGCCACTTGTTTGTATCTGTGTGAGTGACAGGTCCCATAGTATTCACAGCCCTTCCATCACACGAGGCTCACCTCAGTCTAGATGGCTAATCCCCACCCTGCTCGGCCTTTTTTCATTTTTTCTTTGGGGACACCTATGAGTCCATCATTAAGGGGCTATATTCATTGTGATGAATCACTCAAAAATATTTACTGAGCCCATTTATTGGACCAGTAATTCTGCCAGGTGATGGAACTATAGAGATACCTATTTCTAAGATCAAACCTTAGAGATACCTTAGGCATTGCCCAACCTTAAGGTGCTTATAGTCTAACAAGGAGCTAAGACTTGTTTGTGGATAACTGTAATACAAGGTAAGAAACGAAAGTGCCACGAGGAAGAACAAGAAGCTATTAGAGTTCAGAGAAGTGATTACTTCTAGCAGGAGGAATTCAGGAAAGGCTTCACTCATTCATTCATTCACTCATTCAACAAACAAATGAACAAGAGGTTATGCTAGGCTGAGGATACAAAGCCAAATAAAACAACCTCTGTTCTTGAGTTTACCTCCTAGGAAAAGGCAGATACCCAAACTAATGACAGACCTGTGGGATAAGGTTAAGTGTTACAGACAATTAAGGTAAGAACAAAGTAGTGAGGGAGCTTAGGAGTTAAAAGGGCTTCCCTGGTGGCTCAGTGGTAAAGAATCTGACTGCAGTGCAGGAGACAGAGGTTCGATTCTTCCGTCAGGAAGATCCCCTGGAGAAGGAAATGGCAACCACTCCAGTATTCTTGCCTGGAGAATCCCATGGACAGAGGGGCCTGGTGGGCTACAGTCCATGGGGTCACAAAGAATCGAACATGACCGAAGCGACTTAGCATGCACACAGGAGTTAATATCATTGGGGAAGCCAAGGAGGGACTCGTGGTTGAAGCAGAGTTTGAGTTGAGTCTTCTTTAGCGAATTTATCTTCTAGTGAATGTGACTGCTATGCACATAAAGAGCTCTAATACCATGTAAAAGGTGCTAAGTGCCTGAGAGAAATTCAGACAAAGAGTTATGAGGGAGGATTCAGGGGTGAATATGTTTACTTCCAGCTGGGGCCTCAAGTATTTACCAAAGAGATCAAATTGGAGCTGGGCCTTACAGGATTAGTAGAAGATCAACAAGGGAAGAGGTGATGGAGGGGGTAGTACAGAAGGGACAGCATGAATCAAGGTGTGACCTCCTCCTGGCAATGAAGCTGAACTTGGCCTCTGTACCCCCACACCAAAGTAATTTTCAGAGACAGAGTTTTGAGTGAACTAAAAATAGCTTTACTGCTTTGCCAGGCAGAGGGGTCCACAGCAGGCTAAATGCCCTCAAAATTGTGTGTCCCAACTTTGAGAGGGTAGAGTGAGAAGTTTTATAATAATGGTTCAAAGAGGGTGTGATCAGCTCGTGGACATTCTTCTGATGGGCTGGTGGTGATATAATCGGAGTCAGCGTCATCAGCATTCAGGTCTCAACTGGTCTGGGGTCTATATACTTGTGGGCAGCGTACCATCTTTAATAACTTTTTCCCACCTGGAGGGGGTTTCAGTATCTGCAAAACAGATCAATGCAAGGCTGTTGTGTGTATCCAGGCAAACCAGGACCTTGCCCCAAGGCTGCTTTTTGACTGTTCCTCCCTTATCTCTGCATCCCCTCCCTTCCCTAATTAAGCAACTGTTTGAACCTGCCCATTGGAACTCAGGGAAGGTCTTGGAGGCTGAGTGAAGCCTAGTTCCTGTATTCAAGCAATGGGGGACACAAAAGGCTTTTGTGTCCAGGAGCTCCACAGAGTCCTGCTCGGTATCAGTAAGTCCTCTGAAGTGGCTGAAGTAGACTTGGCTGAATGGTGGCACAATGTGAGGAAAACATAAGGTGCATCCAGATCATGGAAGGTCGTCAATGCCAAGCTGGGTCGCTGGACTTCACTGAGTAAGCAGTGTGTCTTTTCTTCTGATTGTGCTTTGGGATTGAGGCAATATTAATTAAAAGCTAGGGTTCTGCAGTCAGACTGCTTGCATTTATATTCAAATTCATCAGTGAACTTGAACGAGTCTCTTAGCCTCTCTGGGTCTTGGTATTAACATCTGTAAAATGGGGGTGACAATAGACTGTGTCCCACAGGTACAGCCTCTGAGGATTGATTTAGTTCATGTATATGAAGCTCCTAGGATGGTGCCTAGCAAAAGGGAACACTATATGTGTCAGTTGTTGGTAGCACTAGCAGTAGCAGCAACAATACTAGTTGTGATATAAATAAGTAGCAACTTTAGGGAACTTTTGTGCTGTGAATTTATAGGGACAACTTAGGATGACCTGACTTGCTTGAGAAAACCAGTAGTGAACCTCAGTTCAGTTCAGTCGCTCAGTCATGTCCGACTCTAGCGACCCCATGAATCGGAGCACGCCAGGCCTCCCTGTTCATCACCATCTCCCGGAGTTCACTCAGACTCACGTCCATCGAGTCCGTGATGCCATCCAGCCATCTTATCCTCAGTTGTCCCCTTCTCCTCCTGCCCCCAGTCCCTCCCAGCATCAGAGTTTTTTCCAATGAGTCAACTCTTCTCATGAGGTGGCCAAAGTACTGGAGTTTCAGCTTTATGTATGGCAAAACCAATACAGTATTGTAAAGTAAAATAAAGTAAAAATAAAAAAAAAAAGAAATCCCAGGGTTGATCTCCTTCAGAATGGACTGGTTGGATCTCCTTGCAGTCCAAGGGACTCTCAAGAGTCTTCTCCAACACCACAGTTCAAAAGCATCAATTCTTTGGCACTCAACCTTCTTCACAGTCCAACTCTCACATCCATACATGACCACAGGAAAAACCATAGCCTTGACTAGACAGACCTTAGTCAGCAAAGTAATGTCTCTGCTTTTGAATATACTATCTAGGTTGGTCATAACTTTTCTCCCAAGGAGTAAGCATCTTTTAATTTCATGGCTGCAGTCACCATCTGCAGTGATTCTGGACCCCCCAAAAATAAAGTCTGACACCATTTCCACTGTTCCCCCATCTATTTTCCATGAAGTGATGGGACCGGATGCCATGATCTTCATTTTCTGAATGTTGAGCTTTAGGCCAACTTTTTCACTCTCCTCTTTCACTTTCATCAAGAGGCTTTTTAGCTCTTCTTCACTTTCTCCCATAAGGGTGGTGTCATCTGCATATCTGAGGTTATGGATATTTCTCCCAGCAATCTTGATTCCAGCTTGTGTTTCTTCCAGTCCAGCGTTTCTCATGATGTACTCTGCATAGAAGTTCAATAAGCAGGGTGACAATATACAGCCTTGACGTACTCCTTTTCCTATTTGGAACCAGTCTGTTGTTCCATGGCCAGTTCTAACTGTTGCTTCCTGACCTGCATACAGATTTCTCAAGAGGCAGGTCAGGTGGTCTGGTATTCCCATCTCTTTTAGAATTTTCCACAGTTTATTGTGATCCACACAGTCAAAGCCTTTGGCATAGTCAGTAAAGCAGAAATAGATGTTTTTCTGGAACTCTCTTGCTTTTTCCATGATCCAGCAGATGTTGGCAATTTGATCTCTGGTTCCTCTGCCTTTTCTAAAACCAGCTTGAACGTCAGGGAGTTCACGGTTCATGTATTGCTGAAGCCTGGCTTGGAGAATTTTGAGCATTACTTTACTAGCATGTGAGATGAGTGCAATTGTGTGGTAGTCTGAGCATTCTTTGGCATTGCCTTTCTTTGGGATTGGAATGAAAACTGACCTTTTCCAATCCTGTGGCCACTGCTGAGTTTTCCAAATTTGCTGGCATATTGAGTGCAGCACTTTCACAGCATCATCTTTCAGGATTTGAAACAGCTCAACTGGAATTTCATTGTCTCTACCAGCTTTGTTCATAGTGATGCTTTCTAAGGCCCACTTGACTTCACATTCCAAGATGTCTGATTCTAGATTAGTGATCACATCATCATGACTATCTGGGTCGTGAAGATCTTTTTTGTACAGTTTTTCCATGTATTCTTGCCACCTCTTCTTAATATCTTCTGCTTCTGTTAGGTCCATACCATTTCTGTCCTTTATTGAGCCCATCTTTGCATGAAATGTTCCCTTGGTATCTCCAATTTTCTTGCAGAGATATCTAGTCTTTCCCAATCTGTTGTTTTCCTCTATTTCTTTGCATTGATCCCTGAAGAAGGCTTTCTTATCTCTTCTTGCTATTCTTTGGAACTCTGCATTTAGATGCCTATATCTTTCCTTTTCTCCTTTGCTTTTCGCTTCTCTTCTCTTCACAGCTATTTGTAAGGCCTCCCCAGACAGCCATTTTGCTTTTTTGCATTTCTTTTCCATGGGGATGGTCTTGATCCCTGTCTCCTGCACAATGTCACAAACCTCCGTCCATAGTTCATCAGGCACGCTATCTATCAGATCTAGGCCCTTAAATCTATTTCTCACTTCCCCTGTATAATCATCAGGGATTTGACTTAGGTCATACCTGAATGGTCTAGCGGTTTTCCCTACTTTCTTCAATTTCAGTCTGAATTTGGTAATAAGGAGTTCATGATCTGAGCCACTGTCAGTTCCTGGTCTTGTTTTTGTTGACTGTATAGAGCTTCTCCATCTTTGGCTGCATAGAATATAATCAATCTGATTTCGGTGTTGACCATCTGGTGATGTCCATGTGCGGAGTCTTCTCCTGTGTTGTTGGAAGAGGGTGTTTGCTATGACCAGTGCATTTTCTTGGCAAAACTCTATTAGCCTTTGCCCTGCTTCATTATGCATTCCAAGGCCAAATTTGTCTGTTACTCCAGGTGTTTCTTGACTTCCTACTTTTGCATTCCAGTCCCCTATAATGAAAAGGACATCTTTTTTGGGTGTTAGTTCTAAAAGGTCTTTTAGTTCTTCATAGAACCGTTCAACTTCAGCTTCTTCAGCATTACTGGTTGGGGCATAGACTTGGATTACTGTGATATTGAATGGTTTACCTTGGAGACAAACAGAGATCATTCTGTCATTTTTGAGATTGCATCCAAGTACTGCATTTCGGACTCTTTTGTTGACCATGATGGCTACTCCATTTCTTCTGAGGGATTCCTGCCCACAGTAGTAGATATAGTGGTCATCTGAGTTAAATTCACCCATTCCAGTCCATTTTAGTTCACTGATTCCTAGAATGTCGATGTTCACCCTTGCCCAATCTCTTGTTTGACCACTTCCAATTTGCCTTGATTCATGGACCTGACATTCCAGGTTCCTATGCAATATTGCTCTTTACAGCATCGGATCTTGCTTCTATCACCAGTCACATCCACAGCTGGGTATCGTTTTTGCTTTGGCTCCATCCCTTCGTTCTTTCTGTAGTTATTTCTCCTCTGATCTCGAGTAGCATATTGGGCACCTAATGACCTGGGGAGTTCTTCTTTCGGTATCCTATCATATTGCCTTTTCCTACTGTTCATGGGGTTCTCAAGGCAAGAATACTGAAGTGGCTTGCCATTCCCTTCTCCAGTGGACCACGTTCTGTCAGACCTCTCCACCATGACCCGCCCGTCTTGGGTTGCCCTGTAGGCATGGCTTGGTTTCATTGAGGTAGACAAGGCTGTGGTCCTAGTGTGATTAGATTGACTAGTTTTCTGTGATTATCGTTTCAGTGTGTCTGCCTTCTGATGCCCTCTTGCAACACCTCCCATCTTATTTGGGTTTCTCTTACCTTGGGCGTGGGGTATCTCTTCACGGCTGCTCCAGCAAAGCACAGCCACTGCTCCTTACCTTGGATGAGGGGTATCTCCTTACCACCACCGTTCCTGACCTTCAACGTGGGATAACTTCAGGGGCTAGTTAAGAATGATCAGTACTACCCTCTTTGCATAATTGTGAAGATACACCTGAGTTGAGTCATGTACTAGCCACATGCATGGCCAGTCCTCAGCAGCTAGAAATGGCTCAGCCACAATGTTAGCTGTCAAGACAATGCGAGCAACTTATAAAACAGACCCAAGATTATGTCCAAGTTAAGAGTTTCAGAAATATAAATCACATCAGCAAAGCTTGCAAACAGTAGGCATCACCTGTGCTTAAACTTAAGATTATGCTGAAAGTGAGGCAATAAAAGAATTTCATTCCCAAGTCCCAGGTGCCTTAGCTTTCACACCCTTACCTCAAGCTGTAATTTTAATATGATAGTTCAGCTATTTCCAAATACAGTCTGCCCTCCTATCCCCAGGTTGAACCTCCTCTGGTTGCACATCCTTGGATTCAACCAACTGAATGTGAAAAATTCAATCTGCAGTTGAATCAGCAGATGTGAAACTGGCAAATATGGAGGGCCAAGCGTACTACACCATTTTATGTAGGGAGCTTGAGCATCTGCTATCTGTGAGAGGTGGAGTGGGGTCCTGGAACCAGCCTCCTCCCCACCAACTTCCCTGCCTACCTCCCGAGAAACTGAGGGATGACTGTAATACTAAAGTGTTCCCACAGGGGCCGTGTTCACAAGAAACAGGCACAGTCTGAAAACCATGATCTGCAAAGCTGTGGAAACTGTTCTCATTTGACCTTTTGTGTGATTTTGGGTGCAGTCGACAAGTATGACTGCATTTCGCAGGTAGCCCATGATTGAGTACATTCCCATTGTGTGTCTAACTGTAGATTCAGCCAATGAAATGTCATGGTATACGTGTCTCTTTCTTTTGGGTTGCCCTAACCTTTGGCTCACTTATTCTGGTTCTTGGTCATCACTAAAGCACACAGGCTGCTGTTCAAGACGGAGGCACATTAATAAGCACTGGAAGGAACCACAAATCTCCTTTTTCAAATGAGCTTTAGCATAGCGAGCTCAAAGATCCCTTTGTAGATTCACAACAAGCCTCTGGAAGTTCCTGAGACACAGAGCAATTAAAATGGATCTCTTTTTGAGACCTCTGTGTCTTATACTCTGAAAGCTCTGTTCAAACATCATTTTTTAGGTCTAAAAGTAAGGGAATCATACTGCATTGGAAAAATGATTATGTCTTAATCAAAAAGGCTTTAAAGGTGGCTGGTATTCTGCCAGTAATCAAACAGCTCTCCAAGGATTAAGCCTTAAGTATCTTCTGCCCAATTTATTCACCCTCCCGCGGAAAATGGATCTTAACTTACATCTTGGTTTTGATAAACATTAATTAAACATTTACCTAGAATAAATCGTGTTGTATTCCTTGGAATTTTTTCTTGACAAGGGATATTTTGGATGGCTCAAGTTTGTTTAAAAATACTATCCTTGGAAATTTACTAAAATATATATACTTATGGCAAATAGAAGCTTTCGATAGAGTAGAGCTAGAAATGTAGAAATGAGGGAACCTAAGTTCGAGGGCGTCTGTGGACAAAACACTTGCCTATTGGTATGACCCTGAATAAATAAGGTAATGTTCTGACTCCATTTGTCAACAGAAAAATAGGTCAAAGAAGATCTGCTTATAACGCTGTTTGTCTGGAGAGAAGATTAATTAAAATACTATACAAGGAAGTGCTTTGTAAATGACAAACTACCATTCAAATGTAATTACTATTGTAATCAACCCTGTCCAAGGTCCTACAGCTTAAAGCTAGCCAGTCAGTTTACCTAAATAAATGATAATCATACACTCCCACCTTTCCCCACTAGGTGGCAGGCGAACTGCTTTGATAAAATGCTGAGCAAGTTGGGGCTATAAAAACCACAGAGATGCTGTGGTTTGTGAGGCGGTGCAGCAGCGCACAAAGGGTGAATTAGAAACTGTGAAAAGCAGAGGTGGCCGGTATTGTTAAAACCAATCTCATTCAAACGCCATTGATTTCAGTTTACCAAAATTTTGCATCTATGAAAATATGGTCTTTTTCTAGACTACTGGAAAAAGGACAGCCAAGCAAATAGTTTCTGCAGAGGAAAATGTTTAGTATAGTCAGAGTTATAGCTCACAGAGTTACTGATTATTGGTATCACCACTTTACAGGCAATGGTTTCATCCATATCAGAGGCTGACAGACTTCTGTAAAGACCCAGATAGTACATATTTCTGGTTTTTCAGGTTGATTCATCTCTGTTGCAAAATCTCGTTTGCTTTTGTAGCCTGAAAACAGCCCAAGGCAGTAAAAAAAAATTGTGGCTGAGTTACAATAAAACTTAAATTATGGATACTGAAATTTGAAACACATATAACTTCCACTTGCTACAAAATATTATTCTTTCGATTCTTTTCTACCATTAAAAAGTGTGAAAACCATTCTTAGCCCAAAAGCACCCAAGAAGTGGTTGCAGGCCTGACCCAGCTCCCAGGGGGCAGTTTGCAGATCCCTGTATGAATACCCTTAACTACCCTATTGGACAAGCTCTTCAATTAATATAAGGTAAGGTAAGGTAAGGTGAAGTCGCTCAGTCGTATCCGACTCTTTGCGACCCCGTGGACTGTAACCTACTAGGCTTCTCCGTCCATGGGATTCTCCAGGCAAGAATACTGGAGTGGATTGCCATTTCCTTCTCAAGCTTTTTACTGCTTTCCTAATAAATATTTCAAAGTGACTATTCTTTTTTGTGTATAAGTTATTAAGAATCCTTGTGATATTTTTTGCCTACCTCTCCATGTAGATTTGTGTCTTGTTTGTTGGATTGTAAACAAAAGAATTCAAGTAGTCATTGCATTATTCTTAGAAGTTGCCAGAAAAAAAACAGGACACCCTGTTATATTTACATTTCAGTTAAGCAACAAATACTTTTGAAAGTATAAGTGTGTCCCACATACTGTAAAGGACATACTTGCCTGAAAAAATATTTGCTGTTTATCTGAGATTCACCTTGAACTGGGTGACCCGTGTTTTTATTTGCTAAATCTGGCATTGATTCTTGTATTTAGGGACTTTGTCTGTGATGCATTGACTAAAGCCTGAAAAATGACCCAAAATCTTAAGACAGGCCTCCTGAAGCAAAGTATGTCTTTGGAGCTTTGAGGGAAATGTGCACCTTAACACATGAAAACAACTGTGTGGCATAAACAGCCGTGTTTCACATCCATTTTCATTTTTTCCAGAAGTATTTGTTTAGCATTCTTAGGTGCCAGTCTCAAACAAGCTTTGTAAGAAGCCTGGAGTAATCAGCGGACAGGCATTTGCAGAGAGTATCAGAGAAACTCGGGGTCCTATTAAGGAGTTGAGTGGAAACAAGTTCCACCCCACCCCACCCCCGCCCCGCGCTGGTATTCTGAGGGGCTGGACTTATTTTTGGCCAGATCCCACCAGAAACCGTTCCCTTCTCTAAACTCTTGTTCATGCCTCTTGATGGCGATTTCAAGGCTGCCCAGGCAGCGATTGGTGGAGTTTGCTTTGAGGGCGTATTTGTTCGGAGGCACCCCTGGTACTACATGTTGGCTCAGATTTCATTTGCTGGGTGACTTCACGAAAGACGCCGAATGCTACATCCTACCCAGATCTGATGCTCGGTCCAGCTTTAAGAGTTGCCGCCCGCCCAAGAGACTGTTACAGACCCTCGCGGAGTCTCTAATCCCTTGGGCCTTGAGACCGAGCTAATCAAGACTGCCTCTCGGCCGCCGCTGCTGGGACCGAGTGGGGGCGCGGGCTTGGGGTGGGGAGATCGAGGTGGTGTTCTGACCCATAGTCATCGATCCGGTCGGAAGTGACAGCACGCGGTCCACCCATCCGTGCGGGGGATGAGCCTGCCACGCGCCGAGGAAGGCAGTTCTCTCCCGAGAGCCGCCGGATAAGCACGGCGGCGCGGAGGGGAGCTGCTTCTGAGCCGGCGCCCTGCACACGCGAGAGTTCTCCTCCTCACCGGGAGCAGAGCGGGCCGCAGAGCCTGGGGCAGCCGGAACCAGGTGAACCGACGTCTTTTCGGTATTCTCTTTGAACCAAACTGGTTGCCCTCGGGGTGGGGGTGGGCCGGGGCTGCCTCCAAATTAGCCGAGTGAGCGAGCTGGAGCATCGTCGGCTACCGAGCTGCCTCTAGTTACGCGATCACACCCATCGCCAGGTGATTTGAGTTGAGGCCCAAAATTTAAGGGGCAGGGGGCAACGAGATACTCAGGAATGAAGATGAAAGTTTTAATGCAATATCTTTAAAGTGCAAAGTTAATGCCAAAAATATTCCAAGAAGAACAAAGTATGAAAATATGACATAAAGACATGATCCGAGCCTTACTTGGGAGGGACTTGACCCTGCTCGCCTCACCCTAATCCCCGGCTTGGCAAGGCAACTTCACAGTGATTCCCACCGCTCTCGTGGTCCTAACTCCTAGCCCTCTGTGGTTTTTATTTGTTTGCTCTTCCGGTTGCAATGAGCTGGGACTTAAGTTTGTGCCTCCTTGGCTGCCGGGAAGGCAAAGGAATGCGGCTTCCCCCACCCGGGCTTTGCTCAAGGGGGCGGCAAGGAAGGTGTGGCGCGTGGAGACGGAAGGTGAGAGCTTACCTAAGGGCCTCGGGTACAAAACTCCGCTTTCACTGCAAAAGCCAACAAAAAACAAAACAAACAACAACAACAACAACAAAAAACAAACAACCCACGGAAGTGAGGTGTTCCCTTAATTAGGGCTTAGGAATTCATTCAGAACTGGGTTGAATGTAAATACCTTAAAGGACCCACAAGAGGCTGGGCAGGGCTTTTGAAATGGTTTTGCAGGAAAAAGGATGTCTCTGAACTTGGGGACGCCTTATTCCTCGCGGGCCAGCCACGGACGTTTCCTGGCATTGCAATTCAGTCTGAAATTGCAATGATAAAAACACCTTTAATGAGGATCACACTCCATCATTTGTAGTGAGTGTCCCCGTATCTTAACCGCTTTTAACTCTCCTAGCAGGTGGCCAGAGACTCCGCTGGGCGCTGGCTAAAAATCGCCTTTCAATGGTCTCTATCCCTTGAAACTTTTTTTTTGCTTATCTTTTTCTTTTCTTCTTATTGTTCGCTGTCCTTAAGGTTGTTGTTCAGTTGCTCAGTTGTGTCCAACTCTTGGTGACTCCATGGACTGCAGCATGCCAGGCTTCCGTCCCTGTCCTTCACCAACTCCCACAACTCATGTCCATTGGGTCGGTGATGCCATCCAACCATCTTGCCCTCGTCTCCTCTTGCCCTCAATCTTTCCCAGCATCGGGGTCTTTTCTAATGAGTCAATTCTTTGCACCAGGTGGCCAAATATTGGAGCTTCAGCTTCAGCATGAATCTTAAGGTTGAGAGAGGATAAATGGTGCATCAAGCCTGAACTTGGGAGGTGTCCTGGTTGTATTCCAGATTGGGATGAGGCTGGCCACTGGGTCCTTGATTGCCAGATTCCTTACAGAGTTCCCTAACTGAAAGCTTTCTTTTGTCTTATGAAAGCCAGTGAAAATGAGATCAAGAGGCCAAGCAAATAGAGGAGATAGGGAAACTATTGTTTATTGTGTCTCTTCTTAAAAAAAAATCTTTGGAAGCTTTGGGTGTGTCCAGTCCTCCAAAAGAACAGGAAAAATGGTGAAATTTGTTGGAGCACTTGCCTGATTCTTGCTAAAATGTGTTTGCTTACCTTGTGTGTGTGTGTGTTAGTCGCTCATGTCCGACTCTTTGCGACCCCATGGACTACAGCCTGCTAGGCTCCTCTGTCCGTGGAATTCCCCAGGCAAGAATACTGGAGTGGGTTGCCATGCCCTCCTCCAGGGGGTCTTCCTGACCCAGGGATCAAACCCGAGCCTTCTGCATTGCAGGCAGATTCTTTACCATCTGAGTCACCAGGGAAACCCTTACTTTGAGGAGCTTATCTTCAGGAGCTTACCTTGAGGAGCTGTTAACTCAACATTCCGCTTAACATAAAAGAGGAAGAAGTGGAAAAGTGCATCGCACCGCAGCTCTGTGAGCTGTTGCATTCCTTCTCCTCACGGATTTAGCTGTTCCTCTCTGTAGCCAGCAGAGGGCACTGTGACTACATAGACTATTTTGACATTTTTGGGGGGTCGGGGAGGGGTAGGGAGGAGAATTTTCAGAGCTATAAAGATTGCTTGGATTCAGAAAGAAATGTGCACTATTTTCCATGAAATTTTAGTGGGGAAAATAAATTATTATTTAAGAACGTATGGATGTCTATTTGATTAATAACCCATCCAACCAGAAAAGGAAAGGGAAGATGTTTCATAACTGTCTTTGTTACCAAGGATTGAAATAGCAAGAACAAAATAGCTATGTGATAATGAATATCAGCAGGATATCCCTAAATTATTTAGGACACAACTAGTTAGAACTTTTTCTCCTAGGAATGTTTGTGCTGAGACCTAGTAACAGGGAAGAATAGGTCTGATTTAACCTAAACACCGGCTTTTCTGTTCATTGCAAACACAAACCCTTTCACTAATATCAGGAAAGTTAAACACAACTCCATTTCACCAAGAAAAATCTGTTGTTGGAGGCCCTCCATGATTTTCCTCAATAGACTTCCAATTTCGTGTTTTGACTATACACTTGTCCCAGGTGGCTCAGTGGTAAAGAATCTGCCTGAAATGCAGGAGACGACGGTTTGATCCCCGGGTTGGGAAGATCTCCTGGAGGAGGAAATGGCAACCCACTCCAGTACTCTTGCCTGGAAAATCCCGTGGACAGAGGAGCCTGCCGGTCTACAGTCCATGGAGTCACAAAGAGTTGGACACACTTAGCAACTACACAGCAGTAACATCCACTTCAGCCGCCCCATGTTTCAGCCTCATCTAACTGAATCCCCGTACTTCCCTAGCAGTTCCTTTGCCCCTCACCTCCCACTCACTCGCCCCTTCCATAAACACTGGAAATCCTACCCATTCTTCAAAGTCCAATTCAAATGCTGACCCTTTGTGAGTGTTGCATGTAACTCTTATTCTCTCTACTGTAAGCATTTGTGCAATAAAATGAGGATCTCTTCTTCTGTTCCAGATACTGTCCAGATATTCACAAATGATGAATACACAGGGAAATGTCACTACAGGGAAATGTTTGTGCTGTAACCAGAGTAAGCATGAGAGGGAGGCTCTGAGAGCTTTGATCAGTGCTTCCCAGACAGTCAGTGAGTGCTTCTCAGATAGCTGGAGGGAGCAGGGAAAGCCTCCTGTTAGAGGTGATACTTGAACTAGTGTTAAAGGTTAAGGAAATCTGGATGACTGAAATAGCCCCTTAACTGGCTGACTTGTAGATTACAGAGGATGAAGGGAAGAGGTAGTGAAAGATAAGATGGGGAAAGTAGGCAGGTGCCATTGTACAGAGGAAGTTCAGCTTTATTCAATAAGCCATGGGGACGTCTTTCATGGGAGTGATTTAAAGTGGAGGAAGTACTGGATCAGATCCCATATTTAGAAAGGTTGCTCTGGAGGCAGTGTGGTCCATAGGGTTGAATGGCAGACAGATTTAGAAATTTATATCACTCTTCAGATGAGGAATGAGAAGGGCCTGAACCACTGTAGACAAAGTAGGAATGGACATGGGAATTCCCTGGAGGCCTAGTGGTTAGGACTCAGCACTTCCACTGTGGTGACCTGGCCCCAATCCCTGGTCAGGTAAGTAAGATTCCACATGGCCAAAATGGACACAAAGGGGCAGATTAGACCCCCATAATCCATAATACATTGTTTTCAACTTTTATGTGAGGCTTTCTACCTTTATAGTGTGTTCTATTTATGTTCCCTAGGAGACTAAGTTCCTTGAGATCAAGATTTTTTAATTCATTTCTTTATTCCTCAGGTCACATGGCCTTGTCCAAGATGCACTTTTGTCAGCATAAGTTGATTGAAGAGAATGAATGAATAGCTGAAATTTTTGATCATGAGGATCTACTTTTGAAGTGCTGTATTAGTGCCCTTTGGTCTCAGAAGCCAGTTGAATGACACCTTTGTTTAATATATTAGTAAATGCATTGTGGGTAGTTTATAAATTTTGAAAAAAAAAAAAAAGATTTCTCATGGAAACCTCACCATTGGTTACCATTTATGAGTATTACATTTAAAGTGTTAAATGATTTTGATGGTCTGTACCTTTTGAGCTCACCACTTCCACGTGTGTGTATGTTTTAAGATTTTTGAAGGAGATTTTGAAGGATATTGCTTCTGCTGCTGCTAAGTCACTTCAGTCATGTCCGACTCTGTGCGACCTCAGAGACGGCAGCCCACCAGGTTCCCCCGTCCCTGGGATTCTCCAGGCAAGAACACTGGAGTGGGTTGCCATTTCCTTCTCCAATGCATGAAAGTGAAAAGTGAAAGTGAAGTTGCTCAGTGGTGTTCTACTCCTAGTGACCCCATGGACTGCAGCCTACCAGGCTCCTCCGCCCATGGGATTTGCCAGGCAAGAGTACTGGAGTGGGTTGCCATTGCCTTCTTGAAGGATGTTAGTTCTGCCCAATTTTTACAAAAGCAAACTCCTTGTAACCAAATGTCCTCTCATAACAGAAGCTGCAATGAACTCAATCTTATTTGTCCATACAGTTCCTCAAAGGATGTGATGTTTTATAAAATTCTTTGTTCTTGGTGAAATTGCTAACAGGAAAAAACATCCTGAGATCCTTCTGCCCTTTTGGGCACTTGAACAGGGTGAGCCCCAGTTCATGACTACAGATCTCAACCAGCCAGGCTCTATTTCTCCTCATAGAGGATGCCAGGCATTCTCAGATTCACAAGGACTAGAACCATGATGTTACACTCTCTAGCTAAATGTACTTTGGAAAAATACCTTGCAAAGAATTGCATTAATACAATTATTGCATTATTTATTATCATCCTAATGAAAGGTTGTTGCTAAGCCATGAAAGACACCGGAATTCTTGGCCTTCAGAGACGAAGAATTCAATCTGGGGCCAGTGACAAGACTTGATCGCTCAGAGCTTTTGTGTAATAAAGTTTTATTAAAGTATAAAAGAGATAGAGAAAGCTTCTGACATAGACATCAGAACGGGGGAGAAAGAGTGCCCCTTTGCTACTTGCTATTTTTTAGCAGAAAGTTATATACCTATTAGCAGGCTGCTAATTAGAGAAAGGAAATGTCTCAAAACTCAGAGAGTGGCACCAGACCCCTCACCCACAACATGCATTTTGAGATAACATTGGCACAAGGTGAGTCATCTGGGCCATAAGAGGGCTGACATGAATCTTGAAGAAAGCCAGGTTTCCAAACAAATACATAGTATCATTAACATAGCTTAAGGGAACATTTGCATGAGGAAAACATACTGGTTTGTTGAGTAAAACATACTGGTTTGTCAAGTTAGTTCTGTCTTAGTCAAAACCGACTTGAAGAAAGACAGAGTCTAAGGTAAATACATAGTTCATTAACATAGCTTAAGAAACGTTTTCCATAAGAAAAATGCATTGGTTAGCTCAAGGTATGAGAAAAGTTAAGTTCAGGTGGAACCAGGTGTCCTCATGGCAACAGAGAATTTAAAAGAAACCTCCTTTTAATTTTGTATAGAGAAGGGAAAAAAAAATCTGACACTTGTAGTTTGTTTCCTCCTGCCGCTTAAGAGAGAGAAAAAAACGTCTGACACTTGCAGCCTATTTCCTCTGTTTAGGGACCCCTAGCCTTCGTGCCTTTTACCCTCTCACTAAAAGTTTCAAGTCTGTACAGCTTGCAGAACTGAAGGCTAATGTGGGAAGTTTACTTCAGAGACTTTATTCTTCACATTAACTTGGCTCCAGCATGTTGCAAAAGTGACATATCCTTAGCAAAGTCAGAGAACACAGGATTAAACTCTGACCCAAAGTGAATTTTATGGGTAGAAGTATAGCTATCATTGAAAAGTTGGTTGAATGAAGTTTTACCTAGTGATTTAGTAAAATATAGAGTCATGTCATTCTCCCTACCTGGAGTTTCAGTTTTTAGTGCTCTCATTTGCATGCATAAAATGTATTTTGTGTGTTTTTAGTTTTATATGGTTTTTTTTTTTTTTAATCCTCTTAGGGAGGGGAAGGTTTTTAAAAGCAAAGCATGAAACGTTTGACTACATAAATATTTGAAACGTCTTTATGGCAAAAGACAAAATAAATGACAGGCTTGGAGAAAATGTTTACAATTAAAAATAAGAATTCCTTAATATGCTAATGGATTCCCAGGTGGCTCAGCGGTAAAGAACCTGCTTGCCAATGCAGGAGATCTTTGGGTCTGGAAAATCCCCTGGAGAAGGAAATGACAACCTGCTCCAGTATTCTTACCTGGAGAATTCCATGGACAGAGGAGCCTGGTGGGCTACATTCCTTGGGGTCACAAAGAATCGGATGCGACTGAGCAACTGAGCGCACGCGCGCGTGCACACACACACACACACACAATATGCTAATTGTGCCTACAAATCATTAAGAAAAACATTAAAAAGTGGGCACAGGATATGAACAGACAATTTAAAGATGAAATAGAAATGGCTTACCATATGGAAAGATAATGAAAGAAATGAAAATTAAAAATGAGATACTTTGTGATTCACCTTCTGCTTGGAACAGATGGCAGAAGTGGATAGAATTTTATGTTGGTGAACATATGGGGGAAAAGAACTCTTATCCACTCTTAGCGAGCATGCAAATTGGTCTAACTTTTATAAGGGCAATTTGGCAGATATTATTATTATTATTCCACATTTCTGTTCTCCTCGCCAGCTTCTAAGCTACTTGTGCAGACTGCTTCTGTTCCTGTCTCCGTTTCCCATTTTTGTGTCTGTTTTTTTCCTAGGTGGTGATACTTGTTCTCATCTCAGCCTGGTAGCCTGACCTTGACTCCTGAGTTCTGTGACCCCTTCACAACTGCAAGTCATTCTCATATGAAATTTGAGTTTACCTGGTCTGCACCTTTGAGAGTTTTGGAACAATATGCAAATTCCAGTTACATCATGCTGTCTTGCTGAGTATCTCACGTGACAGGACCAGCATTTGGGTTGCTTGCTGGTACCCTGGTTCTTCTACCCTTTGTTCCTTCTGTCAATCACACACGCGTATGGTCATGCCAAAGCTATTTTACCCTTTCTATTTGTCTTGCGAATGTTGTCATTTGCTCTTTATATGTTAGTGTTGTGTATTGCTCAGTGACCGAAAACTTTCAATAGCTGTAATTTTGTTTAAGTTTGAATAAGAATGGGATCCAAGCAAAAAACCAAGAAGGTAAATGATAGAGACGCAAGAAGGGCGAAGAGGACAAAAAAGGTGGCAAACAAAGTGAGAATTCTTGAAATGCTTGATAATGGTGAAACCAAGACCTCTGTAGGGCATTTTTGGGTGCTAATGAATCAATAAAAAAAAGTGAGAAAGCTATTAAGGCCAGTGCATCAGGGGCACACCAGAACCATTGAGAAAATCAGACAACTCAAAATGCCAAAATAGAAAAAAAGGAAAGAGATTTGCATTTGTGGCTTCTAAAACAGAGAAGGATGAATAAGACCTCTTTTTATGTGTAAAATCTACTAGCAAGCATCACAAACATGCAAATTTAAATTTTGATCTGGATGGAAAATTATAACATTCATCGTGAGTAGTAAGTGGTAGGATAGGTTTAGGAACCGCCATGGTCTATATGAAAAGGTTTAGGAACCGCCATGGTCTATATGAAAAGACATGGCTTGCAGAGGAAGCAGATCATGAAGCCACTGCAGAATCTTGAAGGAACAGATAGAGAAAAATGGCTAGATGCCTGAACAGGTCTACAATGCTGATGAAACAGTCTTGTTCTGGAAGCGCATGCCTACTTGCACAGCTATTGTAAAGGAGGAGACAAAGACCAGAGGCTTCAAGCCTGGGAAAGATAAGCTCCAAAGTTCTTTGTTTCAATGCTTCTGGTGACTTTCTGACTAAACCCGTTTTGCTTCACAAGTTCCAAAATTCTTGCCCTCTTAAAAGAAAATGCCAGAAACACTTTTCTGTGTATATGTAGGGAAACCATAAGATACGGATCACTGAGAAACTCTTTTTTGATTGTTTTTTTAAGTGTTTTGTTCCTGAGGTTAAACAATATTTAAACCAAAAACATCTTGAATTCAAATTGTTGCTGATTCTAAATACAACTCCCACTGATAAAAGTGTGATAGTAAATGCTAATCTTTGTGTTAAAGTCATCTCCATTTACCCCAGTACAACTCCATTCTTTCAACTCATGCACTTGGGAGTATATTTGACTACCTGGCAACTCTTATGAGAGAGACACCTGAAATTACTGTGAAAGTAGCTTGGCAAAATTTCTCCATATGTAATGCTTTAATGATAATAGAAGAGTCTGTGAGAGAAATAAAACAATCAGCCCTTAATGGAGCCTGTCAGAAATTTCAGAATGAGGTTGTAACTAATTCTGAGTTTCCTTCCAGTGCCAGAAGAACTTGAACATGTTGTAGCATCTGCAAAATGTTTGGGTGGTGAAGGATTTGAAGACTGTGAATTAAGTGACTTGGCTGAACTGTTAGATTCTCACCCTCAGAAGATAGTTGAGAAATCTTTCAACGATCAGAGACGTGATCACGTCACAAGTTGATGAAAGAGGTCAGTATAGGTTAACTTCCAGAACTTGAAGAATGTTGAAGCACCCACTCCGCAAATCAAATTGCCATGATGATTCAGAGAAAAGAGATCCTTTGGTGGAGTATTTATTGACTTTCAGGCAAGGCTTAAATGATTACCCACAACCTTATAAAGGCAGGAATAAGAAAGCTTCAAACAAAGGCCAGTAAGTGTTTTCTCTTTGCTTGCTTCAACAGGGAGAAGAGGCTGGACCATCGGACTGCGTCATGCAAACCCATTCTACAAATAGCAGACAGAAGGACCTCACGCAGACAGTGGAACCCTGGGATTCAGGCTCTGACAGCTTTGATGATGTGATGATCCATGCAGGAGACTGAGCTTACTCATATGCAGATAAAATCCTGTTTTCTCCATTCTTTCCCTGTCACTACTGTGATGATCAGCCTTTTCAGTGATGCATTATATTCTTCACCTTGAGCTCAGAGAGAAATAGAAATTAATTGTTCAACAATCACAATTACTAATGTAAAATTCATAAAATTCCATCAAGGCTCACTTTACTTAGTGTTTTATTCTGATGAACAAACCAATTGTCAGGGCTTTTATAATACTCCCTTCCCTCCCCCAATTTCCCCCCAAAGCTTATAAATTCCTCCAACACAAATTCCCCTACAATGAGGGTTTAAGTAACTCAACTCTAGGACCTAAGGAGAGGGCTACTCAGTTTGATAAATTTTTGACCCTATAATTTATTTCAACTCTGTTTAAGCCTAACTTGCTGTCTCAACAGAAAGGATACAAACCCCCATGTTAATTCATTTAGTATAAGTTCATTTGTTTTGCAGCAATTGTATAAGGTACTGAAAGGCATGGTGTGTCCTGGAAGACAGCACGTTTATAGTGGATTCCTGGATTTACTTTGGTACCTAATCAAGGAGGAGAAGCTGCTAGAGTTCATTGCCATCCATCCTCTCTGTTCTCATATCTGGTCTTCCAAGTGATTTAAATGGTTGAATATCCTGTTCCCTGTTTCTAGGTGGTAGAAATCCAGTAAGTTTTCCCCTAGCCTGGAAAACCTGAAAGATACATCCCCTATATCTGAGTTTGCAGTGATCAGAGAAAGGGGACAAAAATACAAAAGTTAAAAGTCTTGGCTTGCGTAGTACAGTTGGGATGGCAGACATTCTTCAACATGTTCCAAAGAGGCGGACGAGTGTTGAAAACCCATTACTGGGTGATAGGGATCTAGGGACTTACCATAGTGCCAGGGGAGCTTACATTCTTCTTGAAGTCACAGTGGTTTTCAGCACTGGCTGCTCATCCAAATCATTATGGGGAACTTCAAAAGCAGATTTCTGGAATCTGTCCCTAGACGTGCTAAATCGGGGATTAGGCCAGCAGCTGTTGATTTTGAAAGCTACTCAAGCCATTTTTATTTATTTTTTATTTTTTTTAATTAGTTTTTTATTTTTTTAATTTTAAAATCTTTAATTCTTACATGCGTTCCCAAACATGAACCCCCCTCCCACCTCCCTCCCCATAACATCTCTGTGGGTCATCCCCATGCACCAGCCCGAAGCATGCTGTATCCTGCATCAGACATAGACTGTCAAGCCATTTTTAAATAGAGTCATGGTTGAAAACTGCTCCTGTTGAAAACCAGAATTATGATAGAAAATATAACACAAACGATAGTGAGCCCAGGGGGTAGGAAACCTCGATTCCAAGTTTCTGCTCTGCCACGGGCTCAATGGATGCTCTTATTCAAGTCATTGTACTCTTTCCTTATCTATCCAAGGAGAGAATAGGAACACTTGGTCTCTGATGTCCTTCTATCTCTGATATTGTTACCTTGAGAGAAAGGTGCATCAGCCTCATTGGTTGATTTTGAGACGACCTAAGCCCTTTCATAGAGACCAAGGTAAATAGTAATACTACTGTCTTGTACTCTTATTATTTTAAAAATGGTTCTTGTGGCTCAGGCTTTCTTATGTTTTACTCCCTCTCAGAAAAGAGTTAGTCACAGATGCCATAGAAGAAAGGGAAACCAATGTAATATCAACTCTGAGTTATAGGGTTTGTATTATATATATAATGCATAGACATTGTAAATAAAACTAGATATTTTGTTTCATTTCCATAAACCAAAGCAGAGAAATATGTTAACTGTTTCAAGGTTCCATGGATAACTGAGGTACTCTTAATCATACCTAGAGGTAAATATTTTTAAGCAAATGATTGTTTTACCAGTATAATCAGCAGTTCCATGTGGTTTTAAATAATGTAGTTTCTTGATAAGTTTATAATTTATTGAGATTGTTGCATTGGCAAGTTTTTGTCTTAATTTGACTAGAATTAGAGAAATAAAACTTTAAGTTGAATAGCATCCATTAGGAACTGTTAATATAAAATAATACAATGGAAAACTGACTATTATATGATTCTGGTGGTGGTAGGAATGTCTAGACTTTGGCTTGATATATGGAAACATTTGTCTAGGGCCTAGACCATTTGAAATAAAATACTGGGGTAGATCTAGTTCTTGTTTATGGCAATATCCAGTTCAAATAATTTAAGAAGTATCATTGATGAGGGTAAAAGACCATTTTAATATGGTTCAGTCTAACAAGTCAGCAGGGCTTCCAAGGTGGCTCAGTGGTAAAAGAATCCGCCTGCCAATGCAGGAGAAGCAAGAGATGGGGGTTCCGTCCCTCAGTTGGGAAGATCCCCTGCAGAAGGGAATGACAACCCACTCCAGTATTCTTGCCTGGGGAATCCCATGGACAGAGAAGCCTAGTGGGCTACAGTTTACGGGGTCACAAAGTGTTGGACAGTACTGAGTGACTGAGCACACACAAGTCTGCAGAACACAGGAGGATGTGAAAGTTGGTTTAGGCTAAGTGGTAGAAATAGAAGTTAATGATAATAGTACCATATACATGGGTGTTCCTTTTTTCTTTTTTAACTGAAATTTCTTTTTGTAAATTTTATATACAGTTTGAATGGAAAGGATCTTTCTGTTGTCAAATGGCTCAGGCAAATTCTGATCTTCGATTATATGAAGTACATGGAAATTTCCTTCTTTACAGACATATTTAACAACTGGCAAAAAGAAAGAAAAGAAAGACCAAGCAGGTAGAGAGAAAGGATAGCTCAGGTTGCTGAAATTTGTAGAAAATATTAGAAAACTGGCATTACATTTAAAAAGAGTATTTTGTTTGCTTAAAATCTTTTAAGATCAAAATGCAAAGAAGGCTCTTTAAACTACACATTTGGATTATATAGCTGCCAGCACCTGGATGCTAATGAAAGGTTTCTACAGCATGTATAGTCTCAAAGAGTGTATGGGTCATGTTTATGCTATGAAATACATTACTCACTGAACTTTACATAGTTTTATTATGTTTTAATGGCCTTTGATGTCAGTGTGTTTTGGTTGTTTTCCTGAGAGTTCAGAAATAAATATGTGCTATGAACAGAGTGTATATGTTCTGGGGAACTATAAAATCAAGTAGAAAATAGGTGAAAGGATAAATAGTACATTTCACTAACAAATATGGAGAGTAGTCAAATATGAATCTAGTGTGCTTGAGATGTTATACTTCATTTATCTTGCATTACTACATACAGCCGAAGATACAATCAACCTATCATTGTAAAGTCCCAGAGTTGGTTCTTGATTAACTGGCAGTGGTATGATGAGTGGCCTAATGGCATGAACATGGGACTTAGAGTGAGGGCTTTGCCAATGACTTCTTGTCTGCCCTGAACTGGGGACTCCCTCTCTTTGGGTGAGTGGTACTTCGTCCTGGCAGAATAACCCTTGGCCTGTTGAGGTGTGAGAAATTAGCGTGGGTCTTAGGCTTGGGAATCAGGTACAGGTATCTGCCTGCTTGCAATCCTGTCCCTGTCAATTAGCAACTATGTAACTGTGGCCATGTTTTTAAACCATTTCAGACTTCAGTTTCTGATCTGTAAAATGGGGTTGAAAATACTTACCTTATAGGATTGCTATGAGGTTGTATGAAATGTTTAACACAGTGCCTGGCATAAAGTAAATGCTCAATAAGTTGTTGCTATCACTATTGTTTTAATGTGAATAACCATTAAAGAACTAGAATATGATCATTCACTACCTTTGCCAAATTTTATCTGATTTCCTTCAAACTAAGTTATACATGATGGTCTCACGAAGAGAGAAGGAGAAAAATTGATGTTAAATATTTCTGTTTGTTTGCTTGTGAGGGATACCTGACAATAATCCCTTAGTCCTTGTTATACCTTGACCTTAATGATTTCATATGATGTATTTATATGTGGTTATTTCTTTATATAGTGATTAAGGGTAATGACATTTTTCACATGGGTGTATTTCTATTCTTTAGAAAATAATCCATCCACCTGGTTCCACTTTTAAGATAACTAAGTGACTCTTGTTAACAGGAGCCAAAGATAAAGCTATAT
Source organism: Budorcas taxicolor (assembly GCF_023091745.1). NCBI lineage: Eukaryota > Metazoa > Chordata > Mammalia > Artiodactyla > Bovidae > Budorcas > Budorcas taxicolor. The sequence continues at coordinate 48,435,620 of NC_068935.1, forward strand.
GGGACCTTAAGCTATATAGACCTTTGTGTGATTAAACCACAAAGTATTAGTTCAGCTGTCTTTGAGAGAAATTGGATGTCTAAGTGATCTTACTAGATGAGGACAAGACAGTTCCTCATAACTAGCTTCTGAACTTCTTTGTATTGTATTTCTTGTATTCTGTGATAGCATTCAAGCAGTTTGAAATAGTTGTATTTAGAATGCTAAGTATTCATCATAACACAGATGCTGTGTATGCTGAGCAACAGAAATGTAATTCAACTTAATTCAACTTTAATTCAACTGTAATAGTCTCATAACTCACATCCCATCCAACCCTTTAAGTGTTTTAACTTGGAGTCTTTGGTGTTCTAGTTATATATATATATATATCTGGCATTCAACATCTTGCCCCTTGACTAACTTTCCTTGTGCAAACTCTGATTCTGGTACTTTCTTGTTCAAAAATTGTCAGTGGCTGCCCATTGTCTATATATTCACCCACTTACCCTTGAAATCTGGGCCCAATCTCAGTGTACCTTAACCAGTTTTGTCTGCCAGTGTTTCTTTTTTGCAATAAAAATGATAGTCCCTCCCTTCCTCAGCCCTGTCTTTAGCCTATAGCTCAATTCTGATCTCTTAAGCTTATCAGTCTCTGGTGAGTAAGACCAGAAATCAGAAACTTATTATTTGAAGCCAGAGTGCCTGAGATGAGCCTACCAAGCTGTAATCTCCTTCCTGTTCTCCTCCATCACTGCAAACGCCTAGAGATTATTTGGCAGTGGTAGGATGACAAGAACACGGGACTTAGAGTAAGGGCTTTGTCACTAGTTCTTTGGCTGCCCTGGGCTGGGGACTTTCTCTTTCGGTGGGTGATGCTTAATCTTGGCAGGATAACCCTAGTCTGCAGTGGTGAGTTTTTTCTTAAAAAAAAAAAAAAATTTGTGTGAGTTTCTTTTGAAGCTTCCAACCTTCTAAATTAGGGCATCCTCACTAAACCCTATCCCCCTAGGCTGGGGCCTTGAATACCACCCACTTAATTTTGGCTTTGAATACAAATATCCTTGTTGAGGGCCCTGAAACAATTAATCAGAGATCTAAAACTTCATTCTTAGGTTCTTGCCAGCTTTGTCTCCTGAATAGCATCACATGCATAGGATCTTTATTTACCACTGGGCTTCAAACTGCTCTATCTACTCTTTTCCATGAGTGCTAGACTGGAATGTACTTAAGCTTACCACACCCTAGATGTGGTATCTAGAGCTGGGTCTGGCAAACTCAGGCCCTTGAGCCAAGTCTGGCCCAGCTCATTTATGTGTTTTCTAAGGCGGCACTACAATGGTAGAGTTGAGTAGTTGCAAGAGAAACCACATGGCTTGCAAAACCTTAAATATTTACTATCTGATCCTTTACAGAAAACTTTTGCTGACCCCTGATCTAAAGCCAGGTTGTTCCCCTGGCCATGTCTTTGCTTGTTCTTTGATAATTCCTCATTCTTGCGCTGTTAGTTGATAAACCCCTAAAATCCCAGTTCACTGAAACTATGAAATATGTTCCAATCCATTGAAAGTACTTACTTCTAATTAATTTGCCTGTTTCCTCTTTGTCGTCATCCTAAAAAGTCCTTTCTCTGTGTTTTACTTTTTAGTGGAAGAGATGCTATATTCATAAAGACTGTTAGTCTTATGTCTTTTGATGTTACATCAGGTCCTAGTATGAAATTATTTTTCAATATGACCTTCCAATATCTCTAAGATTCAAAAGGACTAAGATTATCCTTTAAGTTTTTCACTGTCTCTAATATCAGGTATTCTGAGCTACATGTCTTCTAATATCTCCAGTTGCCAGATCTTCTAGATCTTCTGCATGTTACAGTTTCCATGTTTTCTACTCTCAGGCCTGCAGTATCTTCACTGCCAATGTTTTCTAATCTCCTTAATATCAGGGTCTTCTAATATCTCCAAAAATTAATCTTCTAATTCTATGTCTTGCCTTTCAGGGTCCAGAGTTCTAAATGCCATTTTTTCCTATGATCTCAATCCAGCAATGCCTCCTAGACAGGTGTTCTAGAGTCCATTATTTCACTGTGTACAAAAGTCTAGCTCTTCTCATATCTTATAACACATAGATAGTTCAGTTCCTGCAATTTATAGTATCTCCTAAATCCTGATTTTACAATGTTTTGTCATCGCAAGTTCCTCTAATGCCCAAGTCTTTCAATATCTCCAAGAACCTGGTCTTCTAACATTCAGGTGTTCCAACATCCTCAGTGTTTGAATAGCTCGATCTCTTAATATCTTGATCTTTTAATGTCCAAGTGTCCTAATGTCCAGGGCTGCCAACATCCTTGACTTACAGCATCATGAAAACTACATCTTCCAAATTCTGTCCTTTAACATAAATATGTCAATATCCAGGTTTTCCAGAGTCTCCCAATATCCAGGCCTTCTGATTTTAAGATTTCTAAATGTCTAGGTCTTCTATTGTCCATATCTTCTAATGTTTAGGACTTCCAAGGTACAGGACTCGCAGTGTCTTTAGTTTTTAGGGCTTCCAGTATCCATTAACTCCAACACTCAGGGCCTCCAAAGTCTCCAGTGTCCAGAATAACAAATGTCCTCAAAATCTAAGACTTCCAATGTCTCCAACATTCTGTGCTTCCAATGTCTCCAATGTCCAGGGTTTCCAGTGGCACCAGTGTCAAGGTCTTCCAGCGACTCTAGATCTTCCAGCAACTCCAAGTCTTCCAACTAATTCCAAGTCTTCCAGCAACATCAAGGTCTTCCAGCTAAACCAGTCTTCCAGAAAATCCACGACTTCCAGTCAATCCATGTCTTCCAGTAAATCTAGTCTTCCAACAAATATAGGTCTTCCAAAAAATCCATATCTTCCAGGAAAATCCATGTCTTCCAACAATTTCAAGGTCTTCCAGCCAACCCATGTCTTCCAGAAAATCTTTGTCTTCCACCAAATCCAAATCTTCCAGCTAATTTATGTCTTCCAGAAAAATGCAAGTCTTCCAGTCAATCCATGTCTTCCAGAAAGAAATCCAGGTCTTCCTCTCAGTCCACGTCTTCCAGAAATATCTACGTCTTCCATCAAATCCAGATCTTCCAGAAAAATACAAGTCTTCCAACCAATCCATGTCTTCCATCAAATCCAGTCTTCCAGTCAATCCACGTCTTCCAGACAAAATCTATGTCTTCCACTAAATCCAGGTCTTCCAGCAAAGCCACGTCTTCCAGAAAATTTATGTCTTCCTATAACGTCCAGGTCTTCCAGCAAATCTACGTCTTCCAAATAATCCAGGTCTTCCGGACAATTCGGGTCTTCCTGAAAATCCATGTCTTCCAGAAAAGCCATGTCTTCCAGGAAATCCATGTCTTCCATCAAATCCATGGCTTCCAGAAAATCAATGTCTTCCAGGAAATCCATGTCTTCCAGCAAATATTTGTCTTCCAACAAAACTGTGTCTTCCATCAAATTCATGTCTTCCAGCCTATCCATCTCTTCCAGAAAATCCTCGTCTTCCAATGAAGGTGCACCTTCCAGGAAATCCACGTCTTCCAGAAAATCTTCGTCTTCCGATGAAGGTGCGCCTTCCAGGAAATCCACGTCTTCCAGAAAATCCTCGTCTTCCAATGAAGGTGCGCCTTCCAGGAAATCCACGTCTTCCAGAAAATCCTCGTCTTCCAATGAAGGTGCACCTTCCAGGAAATCCATGTCTTCCAGAAAATCCCTGTCTTCCAATGAAGGTGCGCCTTCCAGGAAATCCTTGTCTTCCAACAAAGCCATGTCTTCCAGGAAATCCTTGTCTTCCAACGAAGGTGTGTCTTCCAGAAAATCCTCGTCTTCCTACACCTCCAGGTCTTCCAGCATCTCCAGGGCTTCCAGCATCTGCTCGTCTTCCAGCATCTCTGTGTCTTCCAACATCTCCACGTCTTCCAACATCTCCACGTCTTCCAACATCTTTACGTCTTCCAGCATCTCTACGTCTTCCAGCATCTCTACGTCTTCCAGCATCTCCATGTCTTCCAAACAACTACTCAGTCTTCCAAAAGCAGGCTCAATATCTACGTCTTCCAACGTCTCTGGTGTACCGGTCGTCTAACATTCAGGTCTTCCAGTGTCTACGATATCCAGGTATTTTAACATGTTCCATAGTTCAGGTCTTCCAAACTTTCCCCAGATCCAGACCTTTTTAAAATTAGTCTTCCCAAGTCCAAGCCTTTCTATGTTCAGATTTTTCCATAGACAAGTCTTCCAACCCAAATATTGCTGCTTCTAGTAGAATTAACTTTAAAAAATTGAATAAGGCATTCCTTCAGCCTAGTAGTGTTTTTTGCTACTAGGTAATGTGTATTCATTCTTTACAACTTTTAAAGATAGTGTTTATTAAACAGCTTCTGGAGAAGATTGCTGTGATAAGTTTTGCAAATTTACTAATGCTCCTATTTTTTATTAAGTCCATTCCATTTGGTACAAGTGAAATTCTTATTTTAATGAGAAAAAATTCCTGTTTAGAGACTTTATTATTTTAGATAAAGCTATCATACAGTGTATTTATCCATTTGTTATAACATCAATTTTTGTGGTTTAATCTTATGTGGCATAAATAATAATAACAGCAACAACATTAACATAGCATTTGCTATGTCCAGGCACTGTTCTAAGGTCCTTACATGCATCAACACATTTAATCTTTAAAAGAACCCATTGAGGTAGAGACTATCATCCCTGTTTTACAGATGAGCAAACTGGCATAAGAGGTGAAGGACATAACTCTTCAGTAGTGAGAGAAATCGTTCTATGAAAGTATGTATAGATCAATAGTATATACACTGAAGTATTAGTAGAGAAAGTCCCTAAAGGAAACTGAATACATTGCTGCATTTACACAATGGAATATTATACAGCAGAGAAATGAGTGGACAACAGATAAACATATTATATATATAAACATGGGTAGACCAGGGGCGTCCCTGGTAGCTCAGCTAGCAAAGAATCTGCCTGCAATGCAGGAGACCTGGGTTCAACCCCTGGGTTGGGAAGATCCCCTGGAGGAGGGCATGGAAATCCACTCCAGTATTCTTGCCTAGAGAATCCCCAAGGACAGAGGAGCCTGGCGGGCTACAGTCCATGGGGTCACACAGAGTTGGACATGACTGAGTGACTAAGCACAGCACAGCACATCAAGTCCCAGAAGACTACATATAATAGGATATTCTTTTTATATTAATTATTCAAAACAAATACAACTGAAGGATATTTTGTTTAGGTGTACATATATACTATTGATTAAAAGTATTTTATGAGAAAGTAAAGGAAAGGCAATAAAAAATTCAGGATAATGGCAATTGGGACTGAGGAAAGGCGGTTGGAATAGAAGTAGAGGGAAGTCATTGTCAGTATTCTAGTGCTGTTCAGGTTTGATGGGTGAGTGGGTGGTATTCATTCTATAATTAAAACATATTGACTAATTATTGTATGATTATTATGAAATTAAAGAAGAAGTCTGCATGTTCTATGACAGTGTGAATGGATGACTCATAATTCATTTCTGTGCACTTGAATTTTACAATATTTTCTTAGGCAATTATCTCTGTGTGGTGGGAATACATGTGCTTTTAGTTCTCTTGTGTCTCTTTATTCTCTGAATTTTTATAGGGAAAATACAGTATTATCTTAATTAAAAGACAAGCCTAAAATTACGATCTCAAATATGTTAAAAATGCATAATAAGGACTGAAAAGAAATGTAGTGACAATTTAATGCCTCTGTGTGGTGAGAATTCATATCACTTTTTCTCTATTTCCTTATAGTTTTTTAAAAAATCCAAATGTTATAAAGTGAGCTTATGTTATTTTTCCTTTTAGAAAAATAATACATGCTTATCATGAAAGTAAAATTACAATAGTATATAAAGTAATAGGTGAAAATATCCCTCTCTTAGTCCCAGAGCCCTGAGATAGCCATGATTATTTGTTTGTTTTGTATCTCCAAGTTATTTTTCTGTTTATGTGTTCTTGTGTATTTTATAAAGCAAAATTATCCTATACTTGTTATTCTACAACTTGATCCACCTGCAACTCCCAGCCCTGGGATCAATAGAAAGTCATTTTAACAGCCAGTAGAGTTCTATAATAGGTGAACTATATAATTTATTTGATATTTTCCACATGATAGATCTTCAGGTTGTCAACAGTTTTTTTTTTTTAACTGTTACAAATAATATTATAAAAACATTTTTAAAATCTATCTTTTGCACATGTAGAAATATTTTTGTAGACTAATACCTTAGAAATAAAACTGCTAGATCAAAGGGTTTGAGCTAAACTGCCCTCTCAGCATGCCGGACACTATTATTATTTTAAATTTCTGTCAGCATTTTGGATGAAAAACTGATTCTCATTTATTTCTTTTCCCCTAATCACCAATTAAGTTAAGCATCTTTTAATATATTTATTAGCTATTTATATTTCTTCTGTTAGAGATTGCTTGTTCATATCCTTTGCCTATTTTTCTGTTGAATCATTTGTGTTTTTTTTTTTTTTTTCCTTCTTGATTTGTAGGAGGTCTCTGGATATTAGAGCTGATATCCTTTTGTCTGCTATATATTGCCAATGTCTTTTTAAAAGTTTATTAAGATGGTATTTGGCAACATTTTAATTATGTAAAAAAGCAAACATTTTAATCTTTCTTTTATAGCTTCTTGGTTTTGTCTTATATTTAGGTAGGCTTCTGTAACCCAAGATTATAAAAATACTCTCCTGGGACTTCCCTGGCAGTTCAGTGGGTAAGACTCAGTGCTCCCAATGCAGGGTGCACAGGTTCGATCCCTGGTTGGGCAACTAAGATCTCACATGCCTCATGGCAAGACCAAAGAATAATCTCCTATATTTATTCTAATATTTGATATATTACTGCTTAGTGTCTTAATCCATATGTGGTATGTATGGTGAAAAGTAGGGACCTATGTTTACTTTTTCAGAAGAGAGCTAGTTTTCCTAATCTATTTATTGTATTGAATTATATCTGCACCAATTTGGAATTCTCTCTCTGGGTATGTTGTTTATGTTTCTTTTCTATTCAAGTTTTGTCTATTACTGAGCTAGTATCTCACTGCTTTAATTATTGTAGCATTATAATAAGTTTTGAAATGTGCTCCCCACTCATTATTCTGTTTTTTTTTTTTTAGCATTTACATGGCTATTTTTGTACATATTATTTTTCCAGATGTATTTTACAATCAACTCCTCAACTTCTATGAAACAAACAAAAAAATTCCTCAAAGTGCCTTGGAATTTTTGAGTAATGTGTCAAGAATGGACATCTTTACAATACAGAGCTTTGCATTTGTCTTGTATCCAGGCATGATATTAAACTCTGTTCTTAGTTCTGTGGGAGTTTATTCCAGTTAGTGATCTTGAATTCTGAGATACACAATCATGTCAGCTGTAAATAATGAAATGTTTGTCTTTTCCTTGCTGATGTTTATATCTAACATTTTTCCTTTTTAGCACCTTGGTAAAGATGTTATGACTTCCAGGACAATGCAGATTTATATGACTCAATAAAGAATAGGTGTCCTTCTCTTGTTTTGGGCCTTAATAGAAATAACTCATTGTTTCACTCTAAACTATGATAATTTCCATTGTTTCTGATAGATAGCCTTTTTCAAGTTATAGAAATGCCCTTCTGTTCATTATTCCTGCTTGGCTTATAGTTTTGTCAGGAATGTATATAGAATGTTATCAAAGGACTTTTCTGGTATCTGTGAAGGTGATAATATGGTTATTGTCTTTAATCCATTAATGTATTAGTTACACCAAGACTTACTAATGTTGATCTATTCTTGCATTCTTGGAATAACTGACTTGGTAGTGATGCTTTGACTATGTTAATATTTCATTTAAAATATAAATCTCTGTTTTAACAAGTCCCTGAAGTAGTGCCTCCTTAACATTTTCAAATCTTGGCAATTAAAGCAGATGTGTATTTTCTTTTTGTTTGGTAATAATGTATCATATTTCTACATAATAAATCAAACTCGTTCATTGTTATTTAGTTTTTCCCTTTTTAACTGCTTTATCTAAAATTTCAGATAAAAGTATGGGGTATCTTTTTAACCTTTTTTGCTTTACATATTTGAACTTTTTTTCCATTGTGTTAAATTTCATGATTTTCTTATTGCATTGTGTTAATATATAACATAAAGAAACCTCTTTAACCCATTTAATGCTTCTTGCTTTAACTTTTCTTTGCTACCCCTTCTTGGTTTTTGTTAGCATTTGTCTGGTGTATCTTTATCCACTCCAATATTTTCAACCTTTTTGTGTTTTGTTTTGAGTTTACCTTTCCAAAATAGCATGCGATGTGATTTATTTTTTACTTCATCTGAGAATGCCTGCCTTTTAATTCATAATTAAACCTTTCACATAGTTTACAATTCTGTCAAATTAGTAATAATTCTGTCATTGAAAAATTTTTAGTTTTTTTCTTGCTAGATTTATCAAAGTGCATTTCCTCTTTTTTCTTATATAGTGGTTTAGAAGTTTGAAATATCATTTCTAAGAGTGGTTGCACTAATATTTAAATGCATTTTATACATTTTTGCATTGTGAAAAATTGTTTAAAGTGAGCATTTAATACTTTTGTAATAAAAGAAGCATTTAAATGCGTCCAGTATTTGTTCATTCCTTACCAGTCTGATTCTCCTTGCTCAGGGAAGATCATAGTGGGTCTTATCTCATCTGGAAGAAAATACCAAAATTTGTGTCTCTATTCTGAACCAAGCTCAGCATCAAAAAGGTTCTATCCTCATTAGCAATGTGAGAAATGAGGATGAGCTCAGGTGTTCATGCTGTGTCTGCCCTCAAGTTCCCAGTAGGTGAGAAAGCCCACAGATTAATTTATAATAATGTCCAGATTCAGATGGTCCTAATACAGAGTTTGTCTGAGGACTGCAATCATATATGCATTTTATACAACTTGTTTCTTGCTTACTTAATTTTGTCCCTCTCGAGCCTCACCATGGACGTTTGGCCTTTCACAGACTCCACTGGTTTCAGGAGACCAAAATAACTTTTTTAATGTTCAAATTTTCATAGACCAGTAGTGGTGATTTCACGCTGACTCCTGTGCCACAACTCAGACACCTTTGAAAGTGTACATGCTTCCTCCCAAGATCAGGATGTTCAGGTTGATTTTAAAGAATGCCACTATCTAAGGACCCCAGTTTCTTTTTATTGAAAAGACCAATCTCAGGATGCTAGGAGTGGAAACAGTTTTACATGACTGCTTGGGGTAGAATAGGGTAACATGGTGGCTACTCTCCACTTTCACAATGAATCAAAAGGATTACTTTTCCCCCAAGTATACCCACATTCATGTTATTGCTTTGAAGTCACTGTTTTTTTTTTGTTGTTGTTGTTGTTGTTGTTGTTCTGGTTTAATGAGGGCTTATTAATCCAATTTTTCATTTTTGTTTTGATGCTACTAACTTTTTTTCCTTTTCTACTGGCTTTATTATATGATGATAGGTGTTACAAAGCCATACCATGAGTTCAAATGATAGCATTGGCAGCCTCAGTCCCAGTTTAGAAGCCTCGATTTTTCTCTATTAGTTTATATTTCTTTAAAATGGCCACAAATTGCATAGCTCCAGACAGTCTCCATCAAACCCCAGTGTTCTGCAAAGAAAAATCTCCACCACCACCAGAGGAATTCAAAAGTGTGGGACGTGAGTAGCTCAAATAGATTATCAAGCAGTTCTCTAAAAGGTATCATTAGTGTTTTTTTTAAAAATGGGAACTAGTATCTTTTATATTGTTGCAGGCAGTTTGAACCCCAGTTTCTTAAAGGCTTTTAGAATAAATGCAGACATTTATTATCCCAGTATGGACCAGTTCATCTTTGCAAACAGCAATTATCAGAAAATGTAGCTAACATCAAAAATCATCAGACTTAAAAATTTTATCCAGAAGCTTCAGGTGGGCTCATTTTTTTACTCCTAAATAATTCACAATTCTATTTGTTTCATAAGCACCAACATATGAAACACCAGAAATTTAAGATAGCAAACTTCAATTGCAATTCTATGTCCACGTCAGTTACTTACCCTCCTCTAATCCAAGTAGTGACATTCTTATACGGTTTCTTATTGAAACAAGGACAAAACAGTTATTTAAATTTTTACAGCAAAGATCAACATCGATTAAGATGTATCATTTCAGTAGCCCAATTTTGAGTTCAGTGGTAAGTTGATCACCATAGAAAAGATACACAAAGTCCCTCTCTTCCAGGTTACTTTGTTGATAGGGCCTCTATTGCTTACCTATTATGGTATAACAAACCACTTCAAAATACAGTGGCTTAAGTTGATAATCTTTTTATTATTATGAGTCTATGAATTTGCTGGGCATGTCTTCTTCATTAGACTCACTTATGTGTCTGCAGTCAGCTATGGGTAAGTTAGGAAGCAGGTTTTTTTTTATCTTGGCTGAGTTCTTTCAGCCAAGGGAGTTGGTGATGGACCAGGAAGCCTGACGTGCTGCAGTCCATGGGGTCACAAAGATTCGGACACAACTGAGTGACTGAACTGAACTAAACTGAGTTCTTTCACATATTGGGGAATTTGTTAGAGTAAGCTTCCCCGGTAGCTCAGTTGGTAAAGAATCCACCTGCAATGCAGGAGACCCTGGTTCAATTCCTGGGTTGGAAAGATCTGCTGGAGAAGGGAAAGACTATGAACTCCAGTGTTCTGGCCTGGAGAATTTCATGGGCTGTATAGTCCATGGGGTCGCAAAGAGTCAGAAAAGACTGAGTGAATTTCACTTTCACTTAGAACAACAAAGCGTGAGTATTTGGAGGTGGGGGCTTTGGGAAGTAATTAGGTTATGAGGGTAAAGTCCTTATGAATGGATGTTTCCATTTCAGAGAATATATTCAATAGAATCCCCGAATTATTGAAAATTGTCTCTGTACTGAGGTCAGCAAGACGGCAAACCAGGAGGTCCCAACACTTACCCCTCCCACAAAAAAACAACAAAAACTGAACTGCATGTCAATGAGAATATCCCTTGGAGAGCTCCAGAGTACCAAAAAGAAGTACAATAAAGAAGCTGAAAGAAAGGAACAAAACAGCTGTAAGACAAACAGAAAACAATGAACCAAATGGCAATACTAAGTTTTTGCTTATCAATAATTACCTTAAATGTACATAGATTAAACTTACTAAACAAAAGGCATACAGTGGATGAATGGATAAATAAATATGATCTAGTCATATGCTACCTACAAGAGACTCACTTTCAGTTCAGTTCAGTCACTTAGTCGTGTCCGACTCTTTGTGACCCCATGAACCGCAGCATGCCAGGCCTCCCTGTCCATCACCAACTCCGGGAGTTTACCCAAACTCATGTCCATGAGTCGGTGATGCCATCTAACCATCTCATCCTCTGTCATCCCCTTCTCCTCCTGCCCTCAATCTTTCTCAGTATCAGGGTCTTTTCAAATGAGTCAGCTCTTCGCATGAGGTGGCCAAAGTACTGGAGTTTCAGCTTTCGCATCAGTCCTTCCAATGAACACCCAGGACTGATCTCCTTTAGGATGGACTAGTTGGATATCCTTGCAGTCCAAGGGACTCTCAAGAGTCTTCTCCAACACCATAATTCAAAAGCATCAGTTCTTCGGAGCTCAGCTTTCTTTATAGTCCAACTCTCACATCCATACATGACTACTGGAAAAACCATAGCTTTGACTAGACAGACCTTTGTTGGCAAAGTAATGTCTCTGCTTTTTAATATACTGTCTAGGTTGGTCATAACTTTTCTTCCAAGAAGTAAGTGTCTTTTAATTTTATGGCTGCAATCACCATCTGCAGTGATTTTGGAGCCCCCCAAAAATGTCAGCCACTGTTTCCCCATCTATTTGCCATGAAGTGATGGGACCAGATGCCATGGTCTTAGTTTTCTAATGTTGAGCTTTAAGCCAAGTTTTTCACTCTCCTCTTTCACTTTCATCAAGAGGCTCTTTAGTTCTTCTTCACTTTCTGCCATAAGGCTGGTGTCATCTGCATATCTGAGGTTATTGATATTTCTCCCAGCAATCTTGATTCCATCTTGTGCTTCTTCCAGCCCAACGTTTCTCATGATGTACTCTGCATATAAGTTAAATAAGCAGGGTGACAATATACAGTCTTGACGTACCCCTTTTCCTATTTGGAAGCAGTCTGTTGTTCCATGTCCAGTTCTAACTGTTGCTTCTTGACCTGCATACAGGTTTCTCAAGAGGCAGGTCAGGTGGTCTGGTATTCCCATCTCTCTCAGAATTTTCCACAGTTTATTGTGATCCATACAGTCAAAGGCTTTGGCATAGTCAATAAAGCAGAAATGTATATTTTTTGGAACTCTCTTGTTTTTTTCGATGATCCAGCTCAATGAAACTAAGCCATGCCATGAGGGGCCACCCCAGATGGACAGGTCATGGTAGAGGGGTCTGAAAGAATGTGGTCCACTGGAGAAGGGAATGGCAAACAAGAGACTCACTTTAGAATTAAATAAACACAAAGGCTGAAAGTGAGGGATGAAAAAGATATGGGATGGTGAATGGTATGAAATACATGAAATGTGAATGGTAGCCATAAGAAAGCAGAGGTAGCTAAATTTATATCATACAAAACAGACTTTAAGTCTAAAACTGTTTCTAGGGACAGAGAAGGTCATTATATAGTGATAAAAGATGACTCAACAGAAAGATACAACAATTATAAACCTAACATCCTTGGAAGTAAAGTTATAACCAACCTAGATAGCATATCAAAAAGCAGAGATATTACTTTGCCAACGAAGATCCGTCTAGTCAAGGCTATGGTTTTTCCAGTGGTCATGTATGGATGTGAGAGTTGGACTGTGAAGAAAGTTGAGCGCCGAAGAATTGATGCTTTTGCACTGTGGTGTTGGAGAAGACTCTTGAGCGTCCCTTGGACTGCAAGGATATCCAACTAGTCCATCTTAAAGGAGATCAGTCTTGGGTGTTCTTTGGAAGGACTGATGCTAAAGCTGAAGCTCCAGTACTTTGGCCACCTCGTGTGAAGAGTTGACTCATTGGAAAAGACTGATGCTGGGAGGGATTGAGGGCAGGAGGAGAAGGGGACAACAGAGGATGAGATGGTTGGATGGCATCACATACTCGATGGACATGAGTTAGTGTGAACTCTGGGAGTTGGTGATGGACAGGGAAGCCTTGCATGCTGCTATTCATGGGGTCACAAAGAGTCGGACATGACTGAGCGACTAAACTGAACTGAACTGAACATCAAGAAAGCAAATATTGACAGATTTGAAGCCAAAAATTGAGAGCAATCAATAATAGCAAAGGACTTCGATATCCCCAGTTACAATAATGGACAGAAAATCCAAAAAACAAAAATCAATAAAGAAATAGCTGACTTGAATTCTAAACTAAAAGGACCTGACATACATAGGACTTTCTATTTATAGCAGAAGAATATGTGTTTCTATATCAGACTGTATACAAAAATCAACTCTAAGTGGATTAAAGTTTAAAATGTAAGACCAGAAACCATAAAAGTCCTAGAAGAAAACTTAGGGTAAAATCTCCTTGATTTTGGTCTGGGCAATGATATTTTGTGTATGACAGAAAAAGCATTGGCAACAAAAGCAAAAATAGATGAATGGAATTAAAAAGCACAGCAAACAAAATAATCAATAGAGTGCAAAGGCAACCTATGGAATGGGAGAAAATATTTGCTAATCATGTATCTGATAAGAGGTTAATACCTAAATTGTATAAGAAACACATACAACTCTTCAAAAACAAAACAGGAGAGGGACTTCCCTGGCAGTTTAGTAGTTAGGACTCCATGCTTTCACTGCAGGGGATCCCATTTTGATCCCTGGTCAGGAAACTAAGATCTCACTGTGTGGTGCTGTGGGGGTTGGGGAGGGGGGCAGAGAACAAGACAAAAAAAAAAAAACCTCAATGAAAAAATGAACAAAAGCATGAATGGACCTTTCTCAAAATAAGACATACAAATGGTCCATAAGTACATGAAAAGTTTCTCAGCACCACTAGTCATCAGGGAAACCAAAACCATGATGGAACATCACCACACAATTGTTAGAGTGGCTATTATCTGAGAGATAAAAGACAACTAGTGTTGGTGGGGATATGGAGCAAAGGGAACACTTGTACATTTCTGGTGAGAATGCAAAATGATGCAGCAACTATAGTATGGAGTTTTCTCAAAAAATTAGAAATAGAGCTACTATATGATCTAGTAATCCCTCTGCTGGGTATATATCCAAGGGAAATGGAATCAGAATCTCAAAGGGGTACCTACACTTCCACATTCATTTTGGCATTATTTCACAGTAACCAAGATACAGAAACAACCTGAGTGTCCACTGATGAACAAACAGATAAAGAAACTGTAGTGTGTGTGTGTGTGTGTGTGTGTGTGTGTGTGCGTGTGCAGTAATAGGCATACCTCATTTTATTCTGCTTCACTTTATTATGCTTCACAGGTATTGTGTATTGGTTTTTAAAACAAATTGAAGGTATGTGAGAACCCAAGCAAATCTATCAGTGCCATTTTTTCCAACAGCATTTGCTCACTTTGTGTCTTTGTGTCACATTTTGCTAGCTCTTGTAATACTTCTAACTCTTTCATTGTTATTTGTTATGATAATCTTTGAGCAGTGATTTTTGATTACTATTGTCATTGTTTTGGGACACTATGAGCTGTGCCCCCAAAAGACAGTGAATTTAATCAAAAAATATGTGTTTTGACTGTTACAAAGTTGGTCCCTCATCTCACTCCCTCATCTTGGGCTTCCCCATTCTCTGAGACATAATATTAAAATTATGCTAATTAGTAACCCTACAATGGTCTATAAGCAGTAAAGTGAAAGGAAGAGTCGTAAGTCTTTCCCTTTAAATAAAAAACTAGAAATGATTAAGCTCAATGAGGAAGACATGTTGAAACCTGAGACAGGCCAAAAGCTAGGCCTCTTGTACCAAACACTTACCACGTTGTGAATGCCGAAGAAAAGTTCTCTAAGGAAATTAAAAGTGCCACGCCAGTGAACACAAGTGACAAGAAAGCAAAATATCTTTATTGATTATAGGGAGAAAGTTTTAGGGATCTGGATAAAAGATCAAACCAGTCACAACCTTAAGTCAGAACCTAATCCAGAGCAAGGCCCTAACTCTCCTCAATTCTCTGAAGGCTGAGAGAGGAAAGGAAGCTGCAGAGGAGAAGCTTGAATTTGGCAGAGGTGAGTTCATGAGGTTTAAGGAAAGAAACCATCTCCATAACATAAAAGTGCAAAGTGAACCAGCAAGTGCTGAAGCAGAAACTGCAGCAAGTTATCCAGAAGTTCTAGCTAAGATAATTAATGAAGGTGGCTACACTAAACAACCTCCCTGGGCTTCCCTGGTGACTCAGACAGTAAAGCGTCTGCCTACAATGCGGGAGACCCGGGTTCGATCCCTGGGTCGGGAATTTCCCCTGGAGAAGGCAATGGCAACCCACTCCAGTACTCTTACCTGGAAAATCCCATGGATGGAGGAGCCTGGTAGGCTACATTCCATGGGGTGGCAAAGAGTTGGACATGACTGAGCGACTTCACTTCACACTAAACAACAGATTTTCAATGTAGATGAAATAGCCTTGTATAAGAAGAAGATGCCATCCAGGACTTTCATAGCTGGGGAAGAGAAGCCAAGGCCTGATTTTAAAGCTTCAAAAGACAGGCTGGCTCACTTGTTTGAGGCTAATGCAACTGATACGAAGAACTGACTTCTTGGAAGAGACCCTGATACCGGGAAAGATTGAAGGTAGGAGAAAAAGGGGACGACAGAGGATGAGATTGTTGGATGGCATCACTGACTCAAGGGATATGAGGTTGAGTAAACTCTGGGAGTTGGTGATGGACAGGGAGGCCTGGTGTGCTGCAGTCCATGGGGTCACAAAGAGTTGGACACAACTGCGCAACTGAACTGAACTGGACTGAACTGAAAGCGGCTGGTGATTTTCAGTTGAAGCCAATGCTCAATTAGTATTCTGAAAATCCTAGGCCCCTTAAGAATTATGCTAAATCTACTCTTCTTGTGCTGTATAAAGGGAAGAATAAAGCATGAATGACAGCACATCTGTTTACAACATGATTTACTGAATATTTTAAGCTTATTGTTGAGATCTGTTGCTCAGAATAGAAGATTCCTTTCAAAACACTGAGAAAGGAGAGAAAGTACCTGGCCATCCAAGAGCACTGAACTGGACTGAAATGGAGATGTACAATGAGATTCATATTGTTTTTATACCTGCTAATACAGCATCCATTCTGCAGTCTATGTGTCAAGTAGTTTTGACCTTCAAGTCTTATGATTTAAGAAATACATTTTGCAAGGCTATAGTTAATCATACATAGTGATTCCTCTGATGGATATGGGCAAGGTAAATTGAAAACATTTTGGAAAGGATTCACCATTCTAGATGCCATCAAGAATATTTGTAATTCATGGGAAAAGGTCAAAATATTAACATTCACAGGAGTTTGGAGGAAGTTGATTCCAACCCTCATGGGTGACTTTGAGGAGTTCAGGACTTCAGGGGAGGAAGTTACTACAGACATGGTGGAAATGACAAGAGAACTTGAATTAGAAGTGGGGCCTGAAGATTTGACTGAATTGCTGCAACATCATGATAAAATTCTAACAGTTGAGGAGTTGCTTCTTATGGATGAACAAAGAAAGGAGTTTCTGGAAATGGAATCTATTCCTGGTGAAGATGCTGTGAAGACTGTTGAAATGACAGCAAAGGATTTAGAATATTACATAAACTTAGTTGATAAAGCAGTGGCAGGCTTTGAGAAGACAGACATCAATTTTGAAAGAAGTTCTACTCTAGGTAAAATGCTATCAAATAGCATTTCATGCTACAGAGAAATTGTTCATGAGAGGAAGAGTCAATTAGTACAACAAACTTCATTGTATTATTTTAAGAAATTGTCACAGCCACCCTAACCTTCAGCAACCTGATCAGTTAGCAGCCATCAATATTGAAGCAAGACCCTCCACTGGCCAAAATATTAAGATTTGCTGAGGGCTCAGATTCAGTTCAGTTCAGTTCCATTCAGTCACTCAGTCGTGTCCGACTCTTTGCGACCCCATGAATTGCAGCACGCCAGGCCTCCCTGTCCATCACCAACTCCCGGAGTTCACTCAGACTCACGTTCATCGAGTCAGTGATGCCACCCAGCCACCTCATCCTCTGTCGTCCCCTTCTCCTCCTGCCCCCAATCCCTCCCAGCAGATTATGGTTAGCAATAAAGTATTTTTAAATTAAGGCATGTATGTTGTTTTTTAAGACATAATGCTATTGCACATTTAATAGTTTATAATAAGAATCTGCCTGCAATGCAGGAGACCCCGGTTTGATTCCTGGGTCAAGAATATCTGCTGGAGAAGGGATAGGCTACCCACTCCAGTATTCATGTCACTCACTTTATTGCAATATTCACTTTATTGTGATGGTCTGGAACCAAATCTGAAATATCTTCAAAGTATGCCTGCATACACACAATGGGATATTATTCCTACATTAAATAGAAGGAAATTCTACTATTTGGGACAACTTGGATGAACCTGAAAGACATTATGCTAAGTGAAATAAGCCAGATAAAGACAAATATTTATATGTGGAGTCTGAAATAGTTGAAGTCATAGAAGCAGAGGGTAAAATGGTGGTTACAAGGGGCTAGAGGAGGGACAAATGGAGAAACTGTGGTCAAGGGCTGCAAAGTTTCAGTTATGCAAGATGAATAAATTCTGGGGATAACATAGAACAATATGACTATGATTAACAATACTTTATTGTATACTTGGACTTTTCTAAGAAAGTGGATCCTAAGTGTTCTCACACAGACTCACACAAATGGAAGGAAACAGAAAGTGGTAGTGATCTGAAGGGAAAAGGCTTCCCTGGTAGCTCAGTTGGTAAAGAATCTGCCTGCAATGTGGGAGACCCTGGTTTGATTCCTGGGTTGGGAAGATCCCCTGCAGAAGGGATGGACTATCCACTCCAGTATTCTTGGGCTGATGGAAATGTTAATTAGCTTTATTAGAGTGATTATTTCACAATGTATGTGCATATCAAATAATCAAATTGTACACCTTAAATACAGACAATTTTGCATTGTAGAATATACCTCAATAAGAAAAAAAGGAAATTGTCTTTGCTCCTAAGTGATAGTTTTCTGGTATCCCCAAAGCCTATTTCTTTGCTATGGTAAAGTAATAGGTTCAAAAGCCTTTCCCTTCAGAATTCTATAAACATTATCATAATATCTAATAGTATTCCATATTGTGGATAAAGAATTCAATGCAACTAGGACAGCTAAACTTTTATTCCCTCTCCCTGAATTCTCCAATGATTTTCACTTTATTCTTGTAACTAAATCATGTGCATCAATTAACTTTTGTTGTATAACAAAACAGTTCAACATTTTATGGCTTAAATTATTTATTGAGCTCTGGTTTGGCAATTTGGGCTGGGCTCAGCAACTTTTCTGATCTATGCTGGAATCACTCATGCATTTGCAAGTGCAGTGAATGGCCTCACAAGTTCGGGGGCTGACTAGGTGTTGTCTCAGATGACAAGAGTGACTGAGTGTCATAATCCAGTGGAAAAGCCTGGATTTTCTTGCATGGCAGTCAGGGACTTCAGGAGCAGCAAGAGAGCAAGCCTTGATGCACAAGTGCTTTTCAAATCTCTACTTGCATTATATTTACTAATATCTCATTGGGCACAGTAAGCCACATTGCCAACCCAGATCCCGGGAGCAGAGATACAGAGTCTACTTTTTGAGGGAAGGATCTGTGATATCACATTGCAAGGGCAAGGATATAGAAAGTAGAACGATGTGTGGCCTTTTTTACAATTTACCACACTCCTCTCATTTCATCTCCTACCCTTCCCTTTATCACTTATGCCACTCTAGCCAAACTGACTTCCTTGCTTTTCCGCATAAACGGCAGGCGTGCTCTTACCTCATGGTGTTTGCACATGCCTATCCCTTTGCCTAAAATACTGTTCCACCAGACATCTGCATAGGGAGTTCTTTTGGCTCTTTCAAGCCTGTGAGTTGGCGATTTGTCCTGAGCTTGGCTGGGCAGTTCTTCTGGTCTCAGGTGAAATCACTCATATGTCTGTGATAATCTGGTAGGTCATCTGGGTGCTAGGAAGGCTTCAGATGTAGTGGTTTGTGTCTACTCCATGTCACTTCTTGCCTGTTAGTAGACTAGCCTGGGCTTGTTTGCATGGTAATCAGAGGGATGGTTCCAAGCAAACGTAGAAGCACACAAGGCCTCTTGAGACAGAGCTTGGAACTAACACAGTGTTACTTGTACCACATTCTATTGGTGAAATGTGGGCTATCTTTGGGCTTCCAAGGTGGCTCAGTGGTAAAGTATCCACCTGCAATGTAGGAGACGTGGGTTCAATCCCTGAGTTGGGAAGATCCTCTGGAGGAGGGCATGGCCACCAACTCCAGTATTCTTGCCTGGAACTTTCCATGGAGAGAGGAGTCTGGTGGGCTGCAAAGAGTCGGACATGACTAAAGTGACTGAGCACTGGCTATCTTTGACAAGCCATGAAGCCAAGTCAGATTTGAAGGGGCTCCTTCATGAGAGGAACTTCAAAGTCACATTGCAATGGGACACAGCTACAGGGAGGGCAAAAATAGTGGTCCTTCTGGCAAACAACATACCACAGGGTGCCATTTTTCAGTATCTTGCTTTGAAACAATAGTCTTCAGCTCAGGGAAGTGTATCTTTTGTTACACCTTGAATTATGTTTTCCCATCTCTCCTTTCTCTTCTTCACCGTCTGGAACTTCTATTAGACAGACGTTGACTCACCTGTATCTCTTCTTCATACCTCACAACTTTTCTTTCTTATCTTTCTTCTCTCTCCCTCTGCTCTTCCCCAAATATTCTAAAAGAATTTTTTAATGGATCTATAATGTTTATAAACTGTTTGCTTTACAACTATACCTTTCTAACTCTTCTATGGGTAAAAAACCTTCTTAAATATCTATGAGGATTTTTTTCTAAAGTTTTCTTCTGTTTCCTGCATTAATGCTTTGCAGTGAGTTCCTCTTTCAGCTTTACATCACATTTTCAGGCTGTTTATTATCTTCAGGCAACAGGCAATTATTTCTCAGTTACCCTCTTCTGAGCTGCTCAAGTTAATTACCAATGATCATAATATGAATACTGTCCCTGTTGTTATTGTGGATCAAATAACATTGAGTTATCTGTTTGAGAAACAATTCAATAGAACACCAGTGCTTGTAATTTGTAGTATCTGCCTTTGTGGCTTTCAAAAAGGGGCTTCTGTTTAAGTACTGTATAATTTTTGTCTCCTTGGCATCCTAATGCATTTGCCAGTGCTTTCCTGATTAGCAGTCATAGAGGCCTCTGCTATAGCTGATTTGAAGCACGTTTTTGTGAAGCAGAGTTTCACAAAAAGTGAAGCTCCTGTATTTCAAATAGCCTATATTTTGAGTCACACTATTCTAAACATATACTGCAAATTTGGCTGAAAATTCATCCAGCCATTTTCATTTGATATATGATGATAAAAATATTCAACACAGCATTGTTTGTAATTTCAAATAATTGAAAAACTATTTGAAGATCTTTTGGCATACTATATAGCATATATTGCAAACATATTGATATCTGTGCAGTGGAAGGATGCACTATTACACATTTGAATTTTCAAATTACATGTGTAATTTTAAAAAAATGTCATCTGGGGTTAACTGGTAGTACAATTATATGGAATTTTTATTGTGATATATTTTAAGCTAAGAGGAAAAAGTTATTTAAAAAGCAAATTATATAACAGCTCAATAGTGTAAAAATGCTTAGAAAAAAATGGGGAAAAAGATTCTAAAATGTCAATGATAGTTATCTCAGAGTTATAAATGGTTTTTAAATGTTTCCTGTATGTTTATAATTTCATTGAGATATAGTTTGAGCATTCGTTGGCATTGCCTTTCTTTGGGATTGGAATGAAAACTGACCTTTTCCAGTCCTGTGGCCACTGCTGAGTTTTCCAAATTTGCTGGCATATTGAGTGCAGCACTTTCACAGCATCATTTTTCAGGATTTGAAATAGCTCAACTGGAATTCCATCACCTCCACTAGCATTGTTTGTAGTGATGCTTTCTAAGGCCCACTTGACTTCACATTCCAGGATGTCTGGCTCTAAATGAGTGATCACACCATAGTGATTATTTGTGTTGCGAAGATCTTTTTTGTACAGTTCTTCTGTGTATTCTTGCCACCTCTTCTTAATATCTTCTGCTTCTGTTAGGCCCATACCATTTCTGTCTTTTATCGAGCCCACCTTTGCATGAAATGTTCCAGAGATCAAATTGCCAACATCCGCTGGCTCAAGGAAAAGGCAAGAGAGTTCCAGAAAAACATCTATTTCTGCTTTATTGACTATACCAAAGCCTTTGACTGTGTGGATCACAATAAACTGTGGAAAATTCTGAAAGAGATGGGAATACCAGACCACCTGACCTGCCTCTTGAGAAATCTGTATGCAGGTCAGGAAGCAACAGTTAGAACTGGACAGGGAACAACAGACTGGTTCCAAATAGGAAAAGGAGTACGTCAAGGCTGTATATTGTCACCCTGCTTATTGAACTTATATGCAGAGTACATCATGAAAAACGCTGGACTGGAAGAAATACAAGCTGGAATCAAGATTGCCGGGAGAAATATCAATAACCTCAGATATGCAGATGACACCACCCTTATGGCAGAAAGTGAAGAGGAGCTAAAAAGCTTCTTGATGAAAGTGAAAGAGGAGAGTGAAAAAGTTGGCTTAAAGCTCAACATTCAGAAAACAAAGATCATGGCATCTGGTCCCATCGCTTCATGGGAAATAGATGGGGAAACAGTGGAAACAGTGTCAGACTTTATATTTTTGGGCTCCCAAATCACTGCAGATGGTGACTGCAGCCATGAAATTAAAAGACGCTTACTCCTTGGGAGAAAAGTTATGACCAACCTAGACAACATATTCAAAAGCAGAGATATTACTTTGCCGACTAAGGTCCATCTAGTCAAGGCTATGGTTTTTCCTGTGGTCATGTATGGATGTGAGAGTTGGACTGTGAAGAAGGCTGAGCGCCAAAGAATTGATGCTTTTGAACCGTGGTGTTGAAGACTCTTGAGAGTCCCTTGGACTGCAAGGAGATCCAACCAGTCCATTCTGAAGGAGATCAACCCTGGAATTCCCTTGGAAGGAATGATGCTAAAGCTAAAACTCCAGTACTTTGGCCACCTCATGCGAAGAGCTGACTCATTGAAAAAGACTCTGATGCTGGGAGGGATTGGGGGCAGGAGGAGAAAGGGATGACAGAGGATGAGATGGCTGGATGGAATCACCGACTCGATGGACGTGAGTCTGAGTTAACTCTGGGAGTTGGTGATGGACAGGGAGGCCTGGTGTGCTGTGATTCATGGGGTCGCAAAGAATCGGACACGACTGAGCGACTGAACTGAACTGAACTAAGATATAGTATTTCCTAAGCAGATAATAATGAACAGTTGAACAGAAATAAAGTTCACATGATGAACAAAAACATAAGCCTTATGTATTTTATGTATTGTGCTTTTGTGCATGCCTGCTTTGTTGCTCAGTCATGTCCGACTCTGCAAGCCCATGGACTGTATCCTGCCATGCTCCTCTATCCATGGGATTTCCCAGGCAAGAATGCTGGAGTGGGTTGCCAATTCCTCCTCCAGGGGATCTTCACAACCCACGGATTGAATTTGTGTCTCCTGCATTGCAGGTGGATTCTTTACCTGCTGAGCCATCTGTCCAAGTTATGAGTTTATCATTATAATGTTGCTGCCTAAAATCATTTAAATAAGGAAAGGTAGATGATTTTCTGAAATAGTGAAGAAACACAACTATGGTTTTGCTAAAACATATTGGGGATTAAATGGAAAAGATATCTAGATTGGATCCATACTCTGGTCCCAGGTCAAAGTGGTCTATCTCTCTTGGAGGGCTTATTTTGCATATTACTCATTAACCACATGTCCTTTATTCCAGAATTCACAGTAAGTGGTTTCATAGGGACAAATTCCATGTCTTAAAAGTTGTATTTTCTGTAATTTCTAGTGCATTGGCATTCAGTGAATATGCAATGGTTGAGTAAAAAAGTGGTGTAGCTAATTTCATGGCACTGAATGGACTTTGATACAGCAAACTTGCTCTTTTACTGTCATGGAGGCTTAGATAGTACATAATGTGAAGAATTCATGGCACAAAAAGGTTATGCATCTTACCCAAGATCACACAGCTTATAAGTGAGAGGGTTGGGATTTATACTTAGGTTGTTTTGCTCTGGAGCTTGGGGTGCTTACCGATAGACACTATGTCAGACAGCATGAGAGATTCTGCTGGAAAAGAAACAACCCAAATAGATTCAGACATGTTATGTAGTCAACCAAAGCAAGATCACTATAGCATCAGCTACCCATATCCTTTGTGCCACAGGGGCATGCTGAAACAAAAGGGGGTAGATGACAGACAATAGTAGTGGATTATCTTGCTGCTGAGTGCCCAATTCCACGCTACAGCTGAGAAGTTTTAAAGCCTGCAGCTCTCCCTTAAGGGCATGGAGCTCTCCTCTAAACTCTACTATCTAGATAAAATCTGGTTAGTGGGCAAATAAAATCTGGTAAGTCAGCTCATTTGAGTAAGTGGAAGATGTAAGCAAAGAAGCTGCAGTTTAGTTGATAGGCTAAGAGGCAAAACACCCTGATGATATGAGTGAGAATCTTGGTCTTGGTTTACTAAACATCATGTAAAGCTTTCAGTTCAGTTCAGTTCAGTCACTCAGTCGTGTCCGACTCTTTGCGACCCCATGAATCGCAGCACGCCAGACCTCCCTGTCCATCACCACCAACTCCCGGAGTTCACTCAGACTCGAGTCCATTGAATTATACAGGCTGAGAAGTCCTTCAGAAAAAGCATTGTGTCAGAATAGCCGTTGGACTCAAATCAGGAAAAGTTTAAATGATTGCTACAGGATTATATTATCTTGCTCTTGAGAGTTTGAAGTGAAGTGAAGACAAAGTCGCTCAGTCATGTTGACTCTTTGCAACGCTATGGACTGTGGCCTGCCAGGCTCCTCTGTCTGTGGAATTCTCCAGGCCAGAATACTGGAGTGGGTAGCTGTTTTCCTTCTCCAGGGGACCTTCCCAACCCAGAGATTGAACCCAGCTCTCCCACATTCCAGATGGATTCTTTACTGTCTGAGCCACCAGGGAAGCTTAGAAGGGATGAAGTCACTAAAAAGAATCATGCCCTTGTCATTGCTGTGCAATTCCATTTTCAAGATGATTTTTCTCTTTACCTAGTTTCTTAGTTTGCTGAAAATAAATTTGCTGGTATAATTGTCTTCAGAAGACCACAGGATTCTGTAGCTAATTTCTTAGTATGTAACATTTAAACATATATATAAGAAGCCACATATGAAACATTACACTTATTAAATAACAGAAAATAACTGTAACATGGAAGTTCTCTCAGATTATCTTTCTTTTTCTTCCAAATATGAATGTGTTATGGCTGCAGAACCAACATGAGCCAATATCCATAAACGTAAATACTCATAAATGGGAACTTATTGCTGTGAAACTTTGCTAGATTATGATTTGCTCTAGAGAAAAATCTTGGAATTAACCAAATTGATATGAACCTCAAACAGGGAATATATTTACTGAAATGCACACACACACACAAATAAACACAAAAAATCCCAAACTTGGATGTATATTTGAGAGGGATCCAGAAGACTATTGACTCCAAGACTAACTCACTGATCTGAAGTGACATTTTCTTGCCTTTGTGAGGATTTAGCTGCACAGTCTCTAAGAGATCTTCCAATCTGACATACGGAATCTATGATTTTCATAATGTACCATGATTCATTAATCTGTTTTTTCCAGTAATTCTTTAGTGTAGTAGCATATTTATTACATAGTACCTTATTGATATCTGATTGTTGCATTGTAATTGATTATTACTCTAGTAGCACTAAATATTGAGGTTAATGAAACACATAGGAAGAAACATGATTTTGCAAGTCAAATACTTGGACAAATGTCAATCACTACTTCCTGGGAAGCAATGATAGTTGTGATAAAATAATAGGACTTTAGTCCAAACAATCATGGTCTGTAAGGGAACTGTAAAAAGACTTCAACTGATGAGTTTGCTATTGGACACTTAGTATTTAACAAATGTTAACTGAGAGAGTTTTTTATCATTGATAAATATTAAAGTAAATGCAAATTTACAAAGTAGTGGGTTTCATTTTAGGCGGTACACCAGAATCTCCACTTTGCTTTTCAGTAAATGAGTCTTGTAAAGTCTCCCTGGAATTAGAAATACAATACATGGATTCACAATCCTGACTTTCAGAAATGTCTTTTTAAAAACTGGAAGGCCAAGCTCTTCATTTATTTTTATTTATTTTTAATTGACAAAGGAATTAAGAAGCAATTTCTAGTTTTGTACTTCATTGCCTCTGAGCTTCATGTTTAATTCTTGGGCTGCATACATTCTTAATAATTTAATATTTGAAGTATCATAAAGCTAAAAAGATGCAGACATCCTGGTATGGGAAATCAAAATTGCAATTAGAGTATCATCTGAATCAGTCATTAGGGAAAGATCTTCTGAAGTGTTAGTGTAAGGGATAAAATTGCCTTAGGGGTTTTCCTTCAACAGGTTCAGTTTATTTGACTACAAAGGCATTGTTTTTGAATGTGTAATTGCTATTGACTGAATATCTGTGTTACCCCACTCCTCCAATTCATATGTTGAAACTTAACCCCCAATGTGATGGTATTTGGAGATGGGACCTTTTGGAGGTGATTAGGTCCTGCAGGTGGAGCCCTCATGAATGGGATTAGTGTCCTTATAAAAGAGATCCCAGAGAGTTCCCTCACCCCTTTCACTATGTGAGAATACCTCCAAAACTGCAGTCTATGAACTAGGAAGTGAGGGTTCACCAGACACTGAATCTACTGGTGGACTTCCCAACCTCCAGGACTTGAGAATTAACTTTCGTTATTTATAAGCCTCCTTGTCTCTGGTATTTTGTTATAGCAACCCAGAGAGATTAAGATGATAATAGAAGGAAATAATGTGATATGGGCTTCCCAAGTGGCGCTAGTAGTAAAGAACCCACCTGCCAATGTAGGAGACATTAAGAGATGCGAGTTTGATCCCTGGGTCAGGAAAAGCCCCTGGAGGAGTAAATGGCAACCCACTTCATAACTCTTGCCTGGAGAATCTCATGGACAGGGGAGCATGGTAGGCTACAGGGCATGGGGTCGCAAAGAGTTGGACATGACTGAAGCGACTTAGCACACAGCAATCTTGTGATTTAATGTAGTTACAAGAGAGAGAACCATATTGGTAAGAGGTTTCTGAAATAAGGAATATCACTGACATTGGGAACCACAGTTTCACATGCAAAAACATGATTCTAAGGTGTTGCATGCATGTGCATGCTAAGTTGCTTCAGTTGTGCCCAACTCTTTGCAACCCCAGGGACTGTAGCCCACCAGGCTCCTCTGTCCATGGGATTCTTCAGGTAAGAATACTGAAGTGGGTTGCCATGTCCTTCTCCAGGGGATCTTCCCAAACCCATGTCTCTTATAAGTCTCCTGCATTGCAGGCGGGTTCTTTACCACGAGCGCCACCTGGGAAGCCCTCTAAGGTGTTAAGCACACAATTTGTGCTGTTAGTGTAACTACAGGTACCATCCCAACCCACCAGTTTTCCAAAAGTTTGTTTTATACCCCTTGGCTTGTATGAAAGACCTACATTAGTACCTGTTTTCACTAACTGAAAGAAATCTGAAAAGAATTTTCACTTTTACCTAAAAAGGTGAAAAGCAAAAATAGCATTTTGTTTTGCAGCAAGCTGAGTCATTACAGAGCATAACAGCATCAGGCACCATAGCTTTGAATTGCATCTGTGAGCATCTGTGCTTTGTCTCCATTTATTTTGTTTCTTTCTCAGCAAGATGTGTCCTAAGGTAATTGCTTCTTTGTTTTATGCCATAGTGGCTCACATAGAATTTCACAGGGGTGTTCTACTTTCTGATAGGAAGGGAAACCTGTCTCACCTTTACTAGTATGATTTTTTCCTGTATAGTAAGATTATATGTAATAAGATTTCCACAAGATATATTTACAACTCAGCCTTAGGAAGGCAGAGAGGTGGTAGGTAGAGAGAGTGTTGTCTAGGCTTCTATTTCTAACTCTGCCATATTTTAACAGCTGCTACCTTGGGCAAGTCCCCTTACTGCCATAGTCCTCTGTTTCCTCAAATGTAACATGAATAACTTAGATGAGAGGCTTTTAAGGGATTCTAAAAACACGGTCCTAGGCTTGCAGCTGGGCAATAATTTTTCACCTGATGGATCATGTGTGAGTTAGTCACTCAGTCGTGTCTGACTCTTTGCAACCCCGTGGACTGTAGCCTGCCAGGCTGCTCTGTCCGTGGGATTCTCCAGGCAAGAAGCAGGCAGCCATTTCCTTCTCCAGGGGATCTTCCCGACCCAAGAATCAAATCTGGGTCTCCTGCACTGCAGACAGATTCTTTACATCTGAGCCACCATGGAAGCTGAATCTAAAAGTATAAGTTCTTTCTTCAGCGGTTGCAGGCAAATGACACAGGATTTCAGAGACTATCGTTTCAAGTATGACTAGGAGAAGGTAATGGCAACCCATTCCAGTACTCTTGCCTGGAAAATCACATGCACGGAGGATCCTGGTGGGCTGCAGTCCATGGGGTCGCTAAGAGTCGGACACGACTGAGCGACTTCACTTTCACTTTTCACTTTCATGCATTGGAGAAGGAAATGGCAACCCACTCCAGTGTTCTTGCCTGGAGAATCCAGGGACAACAGAGCCTCGTGGGCTACCGTCTATGGGGTTGCACAGAGTCGGACACCACTGAAGTGAAGTTAGCAGCAGCAGCAGGAGAACCTGCTTTTTTGCTTAACAAATACTCATATACAGCTTACTCCATGCCTGGCACTGCCCTAAGCAATGTATAAATACTGATTAAACAACACTGTAGGGAGATGTTAATTCTATTGCCCCCACTTTATGGCTGAAAAACTGAGGCACAAAGACTTTAGGTAATTTGCCCAAGGACACATAATCAATAAATGTCAGAGTTATGATTTAAATCTAGCAATCTGACTCCAGAGTCCATGCTCTTGACCATTATTCTATACTATTAACTTACTAAGATCTTACTGTATAGCACAGAGAACTATATTCCATATCCAATGATAAAAAATAATGAAAAAGAATATTTTAAAAAAGTGTATATATATATATATACACACACACACACACATATATATTTGTGTGTGTGTATTAGTCACTCAGTCATGTCTGACTGTCCATGGAATTCTCCAGGCAAGAATACTGGAGTGGGTAGCCATTTCTTTCTCCAGGGGATCTTTTCGACTCAGGGATCAAACCCAAGTCTCCTGCATTGCAGGTAGCTTCTTTACTATCTAAGCCACCAGGGAAGCTGATACATATAGATAGTTGAATTTGCTGTACAGCAGTAATTAACACAAATAAACTATACTTCAATTTTTAAAAAAAATTACCAAGAGAGTGATTAATGATTTTTGAAGCTTTCTTCTGAAGCTAAAATCAGTACATTGCTTAAGCTTACTGAAAACTCAAATTCAGGGTTGTAAGGTTCCCATGGTGCTTGTTCACACACAGCTTGCTGCTAGAGTTCTCTTGGTTTTCAGTAAGACTATTTTAACAGCAGCTCATTTGCAAACCCACAGTGGTTTGTGATTTACCATGATCGTGTCCTTTGCATTTGAATTTTAAATTACTGTTGATGTGTTTTGAATAATTTCATCAAGAGTATGCCTTCCTTCATTCTCAGCTTTCATATTATTTCTCTTTGGGCTTTACTGAATGTGAAAAGGAGGTGACACTGAGCCATATTTTTCTTTTTTAAAAAAATTTATTTATTTGTGTCTTAGTTGTGGCATGCAGGATCTTGATTGCTGTGCACAGGTTCAGTAGTTGCAGCTCGTGGTCTTAGTTGCCCCTCAGCATATGGGATCTTAGATATCCAACCAGGGATTGAACCCACGTCCCATGCATTGCAAGGCAGATTCTTAACCACTGGAGCACCAGGGAAGTCCCACCGTATTTGTCTTGACGTCCTCTTTCTTAGCTCTTAAAGACTGTTACAGCTCTGAGATCACATACTTCTTGTAAGGGCTCAGTTTAGTGTTCTCATTCCCTTTATGTCCTATATGAGCAGAGTGAGGAGGATGGGGGAGGTGTTTAGTCTTCCGATTTCAATTTATTTCTCTAGTTACCTCTAGGCAATTTAATGAAGACCATGCACAATGAAAGGTGGACTGAGGAAGTAAATTATATGGTGCCGTATTTACACTTTCAAGAACAACACAGGTTACTACTTAAAAATTCAGGTTCTAATTTTAATGATCGAAAAAGAAATATAGTTCACTTTATGCTTTTTCTAACTATTACAAAGACCTAGACCAACTCTTTTCTCTTTTACAACAAAATTTATAGTTCCTATGAAGCTGTGTGGCTTACATTTAGGGAGATGTGGCAGGTATGGAAATGCAATACTGGTATATCCAGTAAGTCTCAAATTGGAACAATTTCCATGACAACTTATTTCAGTCTTGTTTAATGAAACATTTTCACAGTTCATATACAGAATCAGCATTCTGTTGTTTGGCTCCCAGCATATTATTTTGTGTTATGAAATGTCATGTGTTCCCATTCTGGTGTCACATGCTGATATTTTTTAGATATAGAAAAATAATGCTATTATTCGACGGTAGAATAACTGTTGTATGCTGGTCTTAGCCAATCAATAACCAATGTTGTGGCTGGATTGGCCCTTATGGTTCTTATTATGACTGAAAGATAACTTCGGCAATAACCATCAGGAGAACATTTGTAAAAGATTTATTGCACATCCTGGAAATTACATGGCACATCTAGGGCCACATGGACTTCCCTTGTGGCTTAGTTGGTAAAAAATCTGCCTGCCATGCTGGAGACCTGGGTTTGATTCCTGGGTTGGGAAAATCCCCTGGAGAAGGGAAAGGCTACCCACTCCAGTATTTTGGCCTGGGGAATTCCATGGACTGTATAGTCCTCGGAGTTGCAAAGAGTCGGACACGACTGAGCAACTTTCACTACCTAAAGTCTCACTACTAGGGCCACACAGTGAGGTTGTGGGAAGAAAGGGGAAAAGAGGGAAAGAGGGAGAGATTCCAAAGGCCTGGTGTTCTATTTATTGGGGTCAATCCATACTTTTGCACCATGTGAACCAGCATGTGGTTTAAGTGTGTTCATGAATATACACATGTTACATACAAACTGTATATTTGGACCTCAGCCCTCTGTTCTTTCACATGTTTCACCTGTGGAGCCTCCACATGTGACAGTTTAGGGGCCAAGGTTGGACCAGGTGGTTACTCAGAGCTTCTGAAGTAACAGAATCAGAGGGCATAGCCCAATCAGAGTTGAGAAAAGTGAGACTTCAGAATTGGGAAAACGGTGTCAAGGTTTTGGTCCAGTACCAGATGAGGCTGTAAATGGCATAATTAATAACAAAGGTCAAAGCTGGGATGAAAAGGACCACTTAGGACACTGAATAAAAGGTAGGTTGTGAAGCAGATTGGAACAGAGACTGTGGAAAAATGTTAAGAATGCCCTAGAGGAGTCCTACTTATCCATGGCCTTGCTTTCTGAGGTTTCAGTTACCTGAGGTCCAACATGGTCTGAAAATATTAAATAGTAAATTCCAGGATACACAATGCACAAATTTTAAGTTGTGCACCCTTCTAAGTAGCACAATGAAATCTCATGACATTAGCTCCATCCCTTCCAGGACATGCATTACTCCTTCGTCCAGAAGAACCCACCCATTAGTCACCTAGTAGCTGCCTCAGTTATTAGACAGAGGCAGTACTGCAGTGCTTGCATCTAA
Organism: Budorcas taxicolor; assembly: GCF_023091745.1. Taxonomy (NCBI): domain Eukaryota; kingdom Metazoa; phylum Chordata; class Mammalia; order Artiodactyla; family Bovidae; genus Budorcas; species Budorcas taxicolor. The sequence goes on from NC_068935.1 coordinate 48,466,763, forward strand.
GTAATCCTTACTTTATACTTAATAATGGTCTCAAAGTACAAGAGTAGTGATGCTTGCAGTTCAAATATGCCAAAAAGAAGCTGTAAAGTGCTTCCTTTAAGTGAAAAGGTCTAAGTTCTCAACCGAATACAGAAAGAGAAAACATTGTATGCTGTGAGGAAGGAAAAAGAAATTTGTGCTGTTTTGCTGTCACACCTCAAACTGCAAAATTAAAAGTGTGTGATAAGTGCTTAAGATGGAAAAGGCATTAAATGTATACAATAAGGTATTTTGAGAGAGACCACGTTCACATAATTTTCATTACAGTAAATTCTTGCAATCATTCTATTATTAGTTATTGCCATTAATCTCTAATTGGACATTAAACTTTATCACAGGTGTGTATGCATAGGAAAAACATAGTATATATAAGATTTGGCACTGTCCTCTGTTTCAGGCATCCTCTAGGGATCTTGGAACATGTTCTCCATAAAGAAGGGGGGACCACTATACATGTGGGTGGGGGTAGAGGTGGCCTGACGCCATGCTGTGGACATGATTCCTCAAAGGAGGTTTGTAGAGCTAGATATCAGCTGTATTCAACTGAAACCTTGGGAAGGAGTGGATCATCCTTTCATACGCCCTTGGATTGCCTGTTCAAGCCAGGCATATGTATAGTTGTGTAGGAGATGGATTGCTTCAATGCTATGACCCTTAGAGCAAGCTTTGAAACAGCCTTCACAACCATGCTGCAAGCGATTGGACAGCTGTGTGGCCTCTGGAAGTTTGTAGGTTGCGCTCAGATGCTCAATTATGTCCAGTTCTTTGTGATCCTATGAATTGTAGCCCACCAGGGTCCTCTGTTCATGGGATTTTCCAGGCAAGAATATTGGAGTGGGTTGCCATGTCCTCCTCCAGGGGATCTTCCTGACCCAGGGATTGAACCTGGGTCTCCCACATCTCTTGCATTGTTAGGTAGATTTTTACCACTAGCACCTTAGGGAAGCCTAGGGCTCTAGAATTGTGTGGGAAGGAATAGACGATTTCTTCAGTGAGTTTTTCTTCATATTGAGGGCTTAGAAATAAGGCTCATGTATATTTTACTGTTATTACATATCATATAAAAAAAGCCACGTTGGTGAATTTGTGAGCAGTGCCCATTACATCTATCTAGTGAGTTTGTGGTAAAATTGTTTGCTAAGATTTGTGTGCAACTACCCTACAGGTGAGTTCAGGGTATCTCACTCTTTTCAAATTTCTCTGTTGAAATACCCAGTAACAATTATCTTTCAGAAAGTTCAAGACATGGGTTTTTGATGAAGATTGTGATTTTAGGAATGGTGCAAAACATCTGTTATTTTGAGCTAATTTTCCAAAGGGATGTCTTATTCAAAAGTTTAATATCAGAATTGAGGGAATTAAGTGGTTGAGACCTACACATGTTTCATTTTCTGCAAATTTTATTTTTTTATTTTAATTGGTGAAAAATTAGATGAAATTATGAATGTGCTAGCATCTTAATTTTAATTCCTTTAAAAATAAATAATACATTAGCTCTCTTGCCCCAGAGGGAAGAATATAATTGAAACACTGTATTCATTTCTTCTAGACAGAAAAAGTAAGAGGTAATGGCATACTTTGACACCTTAGCACCTTTTTGAAATCTCCAAGAGACCGGGGTAGGGGGGTGGTCACATAATACTGTCACATTTTTGTTAGAAACAAACGTATTCCTCTTGTTATTTCTTTGTCAAAAGCTATTCATTTCATCTGTAGTTAGTTTTGTAAGTTTCTATATCTAGCTAATATAAGAGCATCTTTGTTGAAGTCTCTTATGAAACTTTGTATACACAGTGGAGATTTAAAAATTAATATTATAATTTGCTTTGTAAAACAATGTAGTCCTATATTGTAACAGAACACTTCAAGAGTCTAGGAGTGGTTCATCTAGGGGTAATTTAGGACACAAAATAGAACACTCATGGTTATGCATTGGTGATGTTGATGGTGTATCTACAATATAGCCCCAATAATTCCTTACTAAAAATAGTAGTGATGACTCCTATTCTAGGGCCATTAGACCACATATCATGCTGTTCTGTAATTGTTTATATGTCTACTTCCCTCTCTGCAGTGTGAGTTTTTCAAGGGCATGCTTCATGTCTCATTCATTTTTCTATTCCCTGCAGTGTTAAACTCAGTGCCAGGCCCATCATAGTTGCTCTATAAATACCTGCTGTTTGCTTTGTATAGGAAAGCAGAATTGTTTTAATGATTCTTATTTGGATGTCAGAATTTTCAAACTCCAAGCTCCACACTTACATGGAGGTATTACATGATTGCTCCACCTCTTTCCCCCATGTCTATTGTCTTTCCCTAATATATGCATATCCTTAACTTCAGCCATAGGTTCCATCCTATTCTAAACTGTATGTACTCAGGGGAGAGGCATCAGTACCACAACAGGCCCTCTTCTGTGAAGGTCAGGGCTAGTGCGTGCTGTATTTGTAGGAATAGGGATAAGACTGTAGGCTGAGCATGTGACTAACAGGGGACTTGTACTCTGCCATCCTTTTCCAATAGGGAGTCTAGTTCGGCCTGGCTTTGTGTGTATGTGAAGTAGGTGCCACCTGTATCATGTGATCCTGCCATGTCTGAAAGGCATCTGTAGGGAGTTGGAATGGCCATGGTTTGTCAGTACATGGTCAGTTGTATCTTGAATTGGTGGAGACAAACGGGTAGTTACACCTTAAGGATATATGTCCTAATTATGACAGTCCAAGAAGTTTGAGAAACTGCAAAACAGTCAAATGAACGTGCTTTGTAGTGTCAGAAGATTTGGGTTTGTGTTGTAATGATGTATTAGTTGCTCAGTCATGCCTGACCCTGCAACTCCATGGACTGTAGCCTGCCAGGCTCCTCAGTCCATGGGATTCTTCAGGCAAGAATACTAGAGTGGGTAGCCATTCCCTTCTCCAGGAGATCTTCCCAACCCAGGGATTGAACCTGGATCTCCTGTGTGGCAGGAAGACTCTTTACAGTCTCAGCCATTGGGGAAGCCCCGAACATAAGTTCTCTTGCATTGGGCGGGAATCAAACCCAGGCCTCCTGCATGGCAGGTGAGAATTCTACCACTAAACCACTAATGCTTACAGTGGTAATGAAGTGCTTTGGGTTAAATCACATGACTTCCCTGAAACTCATTTTCTCATCCATAAACTGAAATTAATAACAACTAAAAAAAAAATAATAGCAACTCTATTGCCTTATGAGCTAGCAGTTCCACTCCTAGGCATACATCTGGAAAAAAAGCATGGTTTGACAGGATACACGCACCACAATGTTCATTGTAGCACTGTTTACAATAGCTAAGACATGGAAGCAACCTCAGGGTCCATCGACAGATGAATGGATAAAGAAGATGTGGTACCTATATACAATGGAAATTACTCAGCCATAAAAAAGAATGAAACAATGTCATTGCAACAACACAGATGAACCTATAGACTATCTTACTACATGAAGTCAGACAGAGAAGGAGAAATATTATATGATATCTCTTATATATAGAATCTGAAATATGACACAAATGAACCCATCTATGAAACAGAAACAGAATTACATAGATACAGAACAAACTGGTGGTTGCCAAGGGGGAGGCAGATGGGGGAGGGATGGATTGGGAGTTTGGGATTAGCAGATGCAAGCTTTAATACATAAAATGGATAAAAATAGGGTCCTACTAAGATCATGGCATCTGGTCCCATCACTTCATGGGAAATGGATGGAGAAACAGTGGAAACAATGCCAGACTTTATTTTTTTGGGCTGCAAAATCACTGCAGATTGTGAGTGCAGCCAGGAAATTAAAAGACGCTTACTCCTTGGAAGGAAAGTTATGACCAACCTAGATAGCATATTGAAAAGCAGAGATATTACTTTGCCAACAAAATTCGGTCTAGTCAAGGCTATGGTTTTTCCTGTGGTCATGTATGGATGTGAGAGTTGGACTGTGAAGAAAGCTGAGTGCTGAATAATTGATGCTTTTGGACTGTCATGTTAGAGAAGATTCTTGAGAGTCCCTTGGACTGCAAGGAGATCCAACCAGTCCATCCTAAAGGAGACCAGTCCTGGGTGTTCTTTGGAAGGACTGATGCTGAGGCTGAAACTCCAGTACTTTGGCCACCTGATGCGAACAGTTGACTCATTGGAAAAGACCCTGATGCTGGGAGGGATTGGGGGCAGGAGGAAAAGGGGATGACAGAGGATGAGATGATTGGATGGCATCACTGACTCGATGCACATGAGTTTGGGTGAACTGTGGGAGTTGATGATGGACAGGGAGGCCTGGTGTGTTGTGATTCATGGGGTCACGAAGAGTCAGACACGACTGAGCGACTGAACTGAACTGAATATATAGCACAGGGAACAATATTCAATATTCTGCAAGAAAACATAATAGAAAAGAATATGAAAAATCATAATGGAAAAGACTATTAAAAAGGATATGTAACTGAATCACTTTGCTGTATACTAAAAACTAATACAACATTGTAAGTAAACTATATATCAATAAAAAACAATAGCATGTCTATTAGCCTCACAAGGAAAATTTTGAAGACTAAATGTAATGATATATGTGAAAATAATATAGCATAAATATAAAAATATTATCACATATTTAATTGTAATTTTAAGTGTTCAAACTTGTTTTGCACTAAGTATGAGAAAGAAGCTTTTTTTCTATTATGTTGCACTATTTTGATATTATTCTGGCTAAAATGTAAAAATCCAGATAGTTAAATCATTATATAGACTCTGGCCATATTAAAAAAAAAATCCTTTAAATAAGGTAATTTTTCAAGAAGGTATAGAAGCTGCAAGTGGCAACCAGAGGCATGATTTGCGACTAATAAGACCTTGCATTATCTTAAAAAGTTACTTATTTGGAACAGTGCTCCAGGAAATCTAATTTGAGATAATTTAAATGTCAGTAAATTAAGGGGCCCAGATGATTAAATATAGTGTACAGATATTAAAAGCTGCAGGGATGAAGGGCAAGAACATTATTCTTGTTCTGATTAAGAATTGCTACACAGAGTTCTTTTTCTAGTGTAGTAGATATTAAAAGCTACACCTTTTGTTTTGCATTTCTGAAAACTCAATAGTGGATTAGGAAATGTGGAGAGAAGACAGAATAATACATTTTGATATCCTTAAGACCTTGAATGCTTTCCTTTGCCTTTAGAGTAAAATTAAGTAGAGTAAAATTAAGCTGAAAAAACTAAGTTGGAGAACGTGTTATATAGTTCTTGGGATTTCCATTGATGACTTCCATTCCAAGTTCCTCTTGTGACCACCTTAAATTAATATTTAAATTTTTATTAAATGATTACTATATCCTGGACAACAGATTTGGAGGGAGAAGGAGTCCACAGAAGCATGAGGTGTAATTCTTATTTTAGTATTTATTTTTATTTATTTGGTTGTGCTGGGTCTTAGTTGCAGCATGTGGACTCTTAGCTGTGGCATGTGAGATCTAGTTCCCTGACCAGGGATAGAACCTGTGTGTCCTGCACTGGGAGCATGGAGTCTTAGCCACTGGACCATCAGGGAAGTCCCAAGACATGATTCTTTTGAGAGGTGTCTCAGTGTCGGCCAAATGTTCTGGAACTTTAGTAAGCCTAAGAATCACCTGGAGAGCTTGTGAAAAGGCAGATTTTCAGCACTCATCTGCAGAGCTTTTGATTCCACAGGGCTGGGGTGGAGCTCTGGAGTCTGAATTGCTATGAAGAACCCAGGTAATTCTAATTCACACTCTACACTGGTCTGGAGGAAGCAGCAGTTATGTATCAGTACAAAGAATTGTGGTTAACAGTAGAGATACAGAGCCTAACGGGAGTATTGGGAATGGGGAAAAGACTTGTGTCTGGTGAAATTTAGGGAAGTCTGCAAAAGGAAGTCTGGTTTGAGCTGAGCAATGAAGGCAGGATGGCTACAGGTGGGTACAGCAAGGTGGAGTTGTGGGGGGAGGAGGGGAGGGAGAATCAAAGAGGCAGGAGGAAGCATTCCAGGTGGAGGGTTAGCCAGCAAAAAGGTCCATATGTGAAAGCACTTGGGGAATGGTAAATAATCTGATAAGGCCAGATTGTGAAGTACCTGTAGTACTATAGTAGTTGTTGTTCAGTTGTTCAGTCATGTCCTACTCTTTGTGACCCCATGGACTGCAGCACACCAGGCTTCCCTGTCATTCACTATCTTCCAGAGTTTGCTCTAAATCATGTCCATTGAGTCAGTCGTCATCCAACCATTACATCCTCTGTCGCCCCCTTCTCTTCCTGTCCTCAATCTTTCCCAGTAACACGGTTGTAGTGGGACATACAATAAAGAAAAGAGAGCCAAGTATAGACTGTGGAGTTCTTTGAAGTAGTCTGACTTGTTTTGAAAGGCAACAAGAGCCTTTGAGGTCTTCTAAGAAGGAATGCCACCATTATGGCAGAAAGCAAAGAAGAACTAAAGAGCCTCTTGTTGAAAGTGAAAGAGGAGAGTGAAAAAGTTGGCTTAAAACTCAACATTCAGAAAACTAAGATCATGGCATCCTTTCCCATCACTTCATGGCAAATAGATGGGTGAACAGTGGAAACAGTGAGAAACTTTATTTTTTTGGGCTCCAAAATCACTGCATATGGTGACTGCAGCCGTGAAATTAAAAGATGCTTGCTCCTTGGAAGAAACGCTATGACCAACCTAGACAGCATATTAAAAAGCAGAGACATTACTTTGCCAACAAAGGTCCATCTAGTCAAAGCTATGGTTTTACCAGTATGGATGTGAGAGTTGGACTATAAAGAAAGCTGAGCACCAAAAAATTGATGCTTTTAAACTGCGGTGTTGGAGAAGACTTTTGAGAATCCCTTGGACTGCAAGGAGATCCAACCAGTCAACCCTAAAGGAAATCAATCCTGCATATTCATTGGAAGGACTGATGGCGAGGCTGAAACTCCAATACTTTGGCCACCTGCTGCGAAGAACTGACTCCTTGGGAGAGACCCTGATGCTGGGCAAGATTGAAGGCAGGAGGAGAAGGGGACGACAGAGGATGAGATGTTTGGATGGCATCACCAACTCAATGGACATGAGTTTGAGTAAATTCTGGGAGTTGGTGATGGACAGGGAAGCCTGGCGTGATGCAGTCCATGGGGTCACAAAGAGTCGGACACAACTGAGTGACTGAACTGAACTGAACTGAAGAAGGAATGCGGCATCATTACTTTTGCTGTCACTAGTGACTCATTAAATCTTTATGACAACCCTTTAAGACTGGTGGCATGAGCTCCCATTTTACAACTGAAGAAACTGAGGCTCAGAGATACGAAATCCTGTGCCTGAGGTCTCATAGCCAGTGCCTAGCAGAGTCAATGTGGATGCTGCTCACTACAATGGGGAAATGCATCCATTATTCATCATGCAGTAAAAGGTTGTTATCCAAAGTGCTAGACACTCAGTTTATTATACAAAATTCTTCTAAAAACCAGATATTCAGTTACATGATTTAAAAAGTTAAATCTAAACTACAATGAAACGTCACCTAACACCGGTCAGAATGACCATCATAAAAAACATCTACAAACAATGAAAAAGTTGGAGAGGGTGTGGAGAAAAGGGAACCCTCTTACACTGTTGGTAGGAATGTAAATTTGGTACAGCCACTATGGAGAACAGTAAGGAGATTCCTTAAAAAACTAGGAATAAAATTACCTTATGACCCAGCAATCTCACTCCTGGGCATATATCCTGAGAAAATCATAATTCCAAAAGATACATGCACTCCAGTGTTCACTGCAGCACTATTTACATTAGCCAGGATATGGAGACAACCTAAATGTCCATCAACAGAGGAATAGATAAAGATGGCATACATGTATACAATGAAATGTTAGCCATAAAAAGGAACAAAATTGGGTCATTTGTAGAGACATAGATGGACTTAGAGACTGTCACACAAAGTGAAGCAAGTCAGAAAGAGAAACAAATAATGTGTATTAATGCATATATGTAGAATCTGAAAACACTGGGATAGATGATCTTATGTGGTGCTGGAGAAGACTCTTGAGAATCCCTGGGAGAGCAAGGAGATCAAACCAGTCAGTCCTAAAGGAAATCAGTCCTGAATATTCATTGGAAGGACTGATGCTGAAGCCAAAGCTCTAATACTTTGGCCACCTGATACAAAGAACTGACTCATTGGAAAAGACCCTGGTGCTGGGAAAGATTGAAGGCAGGAAGAAAAGGGGATGACAGAGGATAAGATGGTTGGATGGCATCGCTGACTGGATGCACATGAGTTTAAACAAGCTCCGGAAGTTGGCAAAGGACAGGAAAGCCTGGTTTGCTGCAGTCCATGGCGTTGCAAAGAGTTGGACATGACTGAATGACTGAACAACAACAATTTACAAAGCAGAAATAGATACGCAGATGTAGAGAACAAACGTATGGATACAAAGGAGGAAAGGTGGGAAAAGTGAAAGGAATTGGGAGACTGGGATTGACATGTATATGCTATTGATACCATGTATAAAATAGATAACTAATGAGAACCTACTGTGTAGCACAGGGACTCTACTTAATGGTCTGTGGTGACCTAAATGGAAAGGAAATTCAAAAAAGAGGGTCTGTATGTATATATATATATAGCTGATTGACTTTGCTGTGCAGCAGAAACTAACACAACATTGGAAAGCATTTTTTATACTTGAATATATATTTTTTTAAGCTAAATTGTATTACAAGTCTGAAAACAGAAGTTCTTTACCCAATCCCTTAGTCCTGCTCTGGAACATATTTCTGTTGTTACCAAGCCAAACTCAGGTTTGCTTGCTGGATGCACACCAGAGCCCATCTACTGACACCAGGTTGTGATGAAGGAAAGAATAGTGCTTACTTTCAGGGTGCCAAGCATGGGACTGGGAGACAGTCTCAGATCCACTCCAAGTTAGCCTTTGAATTAGGAGTTTTTAAGGGGGAAAAACAAAGAAATCAGGGCTAATCATTGTCTTGTAAACATTTCTTAAAGTAGTTTTGGCAGTCAAGATGCCTATGCTTTGCAAGTTTCTGGTCTGGTGGTCCATGACAGGGGTCGGAGTGGGGTCTGTTAGCTTATCTCCTCCTGGAGAAACCACTTAAGTCTGTATGTTAATGATGTTATCAATGACAGCAATTGTAGTCATCTGACTGTGACGACCTAGAGGGGTGGGTGGGTGGCGGTGGGAGGGAGGCTCCAGAGGGAGGGGATATATGTGTACATATAGCTGATTCATGCTGATGTACAGCAGAAGCTAGCACAACACTGTAAAGCAATGATACTCCAATAAAATTAATAAAAAATCAATATATGCAAACATTATTTTGATTATTATGCATTGCTGAGTCATACAGTGTACTGTGACTATTAAAAACTGTACAGTTTTACTTTCCATAAAGTTAACAATCCTCTTATTTTCTGTTTCTTTGTTTTATTTATTTACTGCTTCCTATGTTTTCTCTGGGCTTCCCTGGTGGCTCAGTGGTAAAGAAGCCACCTGTAATGCAGGAGATGTGGGTTCGATCCCTGGGTTGGGAAGATCCCCTGGAGGAGGGCATGGCAACCCACTCCAGTATTCTTGCCTGGGAAATCCCATGAACAGAGGAACCTAGTGCACTACAGTCCATGGGTTCTCAAAAGAGTCAAATATGACTTAGCGACTAAACAACATTATCCCCAGACTCTCTACCAGATAGCTAAAACCCATTGTTACAATCACATGACAGGTGTTCTTGCAGCCCAATATCTCTCTTCCTCCACTCTTCTTTCTACCTTTCATAATCTCCTGGCTATCTTAGCCAGTTCCATGACGGCTGTCTAGGAAAGCTCAATTTTCCTTCACCATTTTATGGGGGAGTTTTCTTGTGGTGATCTCCAGTTTCCTGGACTCTCCTCCTTCTTCCTTGGTTTACTTCTTTGTTTTAGTGCAGCCCATCTTCAAATAGTTTGCTAAGAAGGTGTCATGTGATTTATAATAAGAAATTTATGTTTTATCTGTATCCCCTTTTCTGGAGGGCTGCTCTTGTGGCTCAGCTGATAAAGAATCCGCCTGCAATGAGGGAGGCCTGGGTTGGGAAGATCCCTTGGAGAAGGGAAAGACTACCCACTCCGGTATTCTGGCCTGGAGAATTCCAGGGGTCCATGGGGTCACAAAGAGTGGGACAGGACTGAGCGACGTTCACTTTGTTTCCCTTTTCTGGCACAGAGCTGCTAAAACTCTTGGCATTCCCCAAGTGTTGAGAGCAATAGTGTATTTTGTTATGTTAATAAGGTGATTTAGGAAAGTCCTTTTGTCATAGAAGGGTTGAGGCTTGTTGCCAGGGTAACCAACCCGGAGAATAGAGGGTTGGAAATTTCAGTACTGCCCCCCGACCTCTGGGAAGGCAAGATGGGCTGAAGATTGAGTTCAATCACCAATGGCCAATCATTTAATCAATTACACCTGTGTAATGAAGCCTCTCTAAAAATGCAAAAGAATGAGATTTACAGAGATTCCAGTTTGGTGAACAAGAATGCATCCATATGCCATCCTGCATGTTGCCCTCACTCACTCTGCATCTGGCTGTTGTTCATACCCTCTAATATCCTTTGTAATAAACCAGTAATCTAATAAGCACAGTACCCTCCCAGCCAAGCCATTTTACTTTCAGTGGTTTCAGTTACCTGGGATCAACCACAGTCTGAAAATCTTAAACGGAAAAATGCGAGAAATAAATAATTGTAAGTTTTAAGTTGCACACTGTTCTGAGTAGCACAATGAAATCTTGTGTTGTCTCACTTCATCCTGCCCAAAACGTGAATCATCCCTTCACCTAGAGTTTCTGGCCCCTACTCAGTTAGTAGCCGTCTCCGGTATCAGAGCAACTATTTCAGTATTGCAGCCTTGTGCCCAAGTAACCCTTATTTTACTTGGTAAAGGCCTCAAAGCTCAGGAGTAGTGATGTTGGCAATTCAGACACTCCAAAGAGAAGCTGCAAAGTGCTTCCTTTATGTAAAAAGGTAAAACTTCTCGACTTAAGAAGGAAAGAAAAAACATCATTTCTGAAGTTATTAAGATCTACAGTAAGAACAAGTGTTCTAGCCGTGAAACCGTGAAGAAGAGGAATTCATGCTAGTCTTGCTGACTTGCTGACACTTCAAACTGCAAAAGTATGGCCACAGTGTGAAGTAAGTGCTTAGTTAAGATAGAAAAATAAGATTTTTGCTGAGAGACCTTATTAACCTATCTTTTATTACAGTTTATTGTAATTGTTCTCCTTTACGATTACTCATTATTGTCATTAATATCTTATGGTAACTAATTTTAGATTAAACTTTATCATAGTTGCTTATGTACAGGAAAAAAACAGTCTCTCTATACAGTTCAGTTGTTTAGTCACTAAATCATGTCTGACTCTTTTGTGATCCCACGGACCCTAACCTGCCAGACTCCTCTTTCCATGGAATTTCCCAGACAAATTTACTGGAGCAGGTTGCCATTCTCTTCTCCAGGGGATCTTCCCAATTCAGGGATTGAATCAGGTCTCCTGCATTGGCAGGAGGATTTTTTTTTTTTTTTTTTTTTTTAACCGCTGAACCACCTGAGAAGCCTATATAAGGTTCAGTACTATCCACAGTTTCAGATATTCACTAAAGATCCCTGGGGGGTGGGTGGGTGGGACTACTGTATTTACAAATTAAAAATAGCAATAAAATAAAATAAAAGTCCTTTTTTTCCTAAAAATTTTCCCACCACTCAGTTTTCCTCTGGGCGTCATTGAGACTATGTTTTATTATAATATATTGTTCTAATTGTTCTATTTTATTATTAGTTATTGCTATTACTCTTTTACTGTTCCTAATTAACAAAATAGACTTTATCACAGGTATGGATGTATAAGAAAAAAACATAGTCTATATAGGGTTGAGGGCTATCCACAGTTTCAGGCATCCATTGTGCAAGGCCTTAGAACATATCCCCTCTTCACATAAGGGGGAAACTACTGTAAAATGTTTCTCTGACTTCTGTGAGCCACTCTAGCAAATTAATTGAACCCAGAGTCTTTGGACTCTCCAGTTTATAGGGAGTCAGTCAGAAGCACAGGTGACAACCTAAATTTGCTCTTGGCATCTGAAGTGGGGGCAGTCTTATGGGACTGAGCCCTTAACCTGTGGGATCTGATGCTAACTCCCAGGGGATAGTGTTAGAATTGAGCTGAATTGTCAAACACCTGCCTCCTGTGGGAGAACTGCTTGGTGGTGTGGGGAAAAGCCAAATACCTGGTGTCAGAAATTTTGTGAATGTGGCAATAGTGTGCGAGTAAAGGAGAAACACAGGAGGGAAGAGACTGAGTTTGTCCAACTTGGGAGTCTTTATGGGGATAACTTTTCCCCATACAGTACTTTGCACCTCTGGAAAAGTATTCTGATTTAACACTTGGTATAATAGTTTGAGGTGGCTCAGAGATAAAGAATCTGCCTGCAATGTGGGAGACCTGGTTTCGATCCTTAAGTTGGGAAGATCCCCTGGAGAAGGAAATGGCAACCTGTTCCAGTATTCTTACCTAGAAAATTCCATGGACAGAAGAGCCTGGTGGGCTACAGTTCAAGGGGTCTCAAAGAGTTGGACACGACTGAGCAACTAAACAACAATAATAGTTCACACTGGGCACTTAATATGGAAACAAATCTTTCTGTTCTAGGGATTTTTCTTGCATTATTTCTTCAATTTCCTACCCCTTTGTTTTCCTTGTCTTCAATTTCTGAAACTTGTATTATTTGGGTGTGGGTTCCTCTCAATTGATTCTTTAATTTATTCACTTTATTCTATGTATGTCGTTAGTTCTATTTTGGGGAAATATTCTCAACTTTAGCTTTAACCACCTCTAATGGATTTTAACATATGGGAAGTATAATTTAAGTTTCCAAGAGCTCTTAATCTCTAATCATCATTGTTTTTCTTTTTTAAAAAATCCCAAATTCAATATTCTCATAGATCTGGCAATTCTTTCTAATCTCTCAGGCTACTGATTATACATTTTTGAAGGTTTTTTTCCTACGTTTTGGGTTGTCTAGTTCCACTGAATTGTTTGTTTATCTTGATCTTTATGTTGGAGACTTCCTTTACTTTTGCTCTCAATTGTATTTAATGGCTATGCACAAAAAGCTGATAAGTTCCTTGTTGATCAGTGGTACTTTTGACTGGTAGTCTGCACTGTAGGTCAATTATGAGGGGACCAGCTATCAGTACCTGCCACTCCAGAGGGAAATGTCCCATTCTTCCTGGATCAGAAATATAAACTTGGGTTGCAGCATTCTGGGAGCCAAGCAGAGAAAGATGATTGTTGGGGCTCTTGGCCGTTCATTTCTTTCTTATTTTTCTGGCTCAGGATAATTCATTACTTTTGTTCAGTCTTCTTTAATCTTGAATAGTTTCTAAGCTTTTCTTTGTCTTTAATGACCTTAACATCCCCACCCCTAGCACGTGTGGTGTGTGGGATCTTAGTTCCCCGGCCAGGGATTGAACCTGTGCCCCTTACAGTGGAAACAGTAGTCTTGGAAACAGTGGAAACAGGAGTCTTAACCACTAGGGAAATACCCTTGCAGTATTTAGACATACTAAAGTCCTTTGTTTTCAGCCTGGTATCCCTAAATTGTTTAATTTCTCCAGAATATAAAGAGAAATTTCCCTTCTATTAGTATAGGGGAGAGATGGCCTGTGTTTGTAAGGAGGGAAAGGAGAAAGGTGAGTAGATGTGCTTCTTATGCAGGTTTTCAATCCCACAGTTCACCTCTTGAGAAAACAGAACAGGATCTGTCTTTGCCTACGTTTGTCTATCTTTTCTTTCTGCAAGTATTTATTGCGTGGTTACTATGTGGCAGATGCTAGCATCTACCTAGAATAAAATGGTGAATGAAGACAAATTTAGTCTTTGCCCTCCTGGAGCTTATGTAGTGGTGGTTTAGTCGTTAAGTTGTGTCCAACTCTTGTGATCCCGTGGACTGTAGCCTGCCAGGCTCCTCTGTCCATGGGGATTCTCCAGGTAAGAAATACTGGAGTGGGTTGCCATTTCCTTCTCCAGGGGATCTTCCTGACCCAGGAACTGAACCTGGGTCTCCTGCATTGCAGGCAGATTCTTTACTGACTGAGCTACAAGGGAGCTTATAAAAGACCCCAATTAATGGCAAAAATTAGTGCAAAGTTATGACTAAGATAAGTGCTAAGAAGGAAAAGTAAGAGGTAAAAATAAAAACAATAACAAAAGCAATAATAACCATAATAGCTAATAGCCTCTTCTTTCTATCCTGGAGGAGTGTGTACTGATAGATTTGACCTATTTAGAAAGTATGGAAGCTTTAGCTGAGATCTGAAAGGTGAAAAGGAATTAATTAGGGTACGGCAGGGTGGGAGCATAGATAGCCTCAAGGAAGAAGAAACAACTCGTGACAAATACCTGTGGTGGGATCTCTCTAAAGAGGCCTGAAATAAGGCCAGTGTGACTGGAGTGAAGAGTGAAACTACACATAGCTGTGATTACATTAATATTAACTATTTAAAGCTCTAAGTTTAAAATCAAATTTTTCCTTAAGCCTTTAAGTTCAATGTAAAGCTTTGTTATTCTAGTCATAAATCTGGTATGTTTGTACAAAAATTTTTTAAAAAGACACTTTCACTTGTTCTTACAGTAACTCTTAATATACTTTCCCTTAAATTTTTTTTTTTTACTTTAAATGCATTTGGAAATTGAATAAATTTGATTCCCATAGACATTTCAAATACTTGACAGGGTCGTCTTGTGTGCATGTTTAGGTGCTCAGTCATGTCTGACTCTTTGAGAACCCATGGGCTGTAGCCCACTAGGCTCCTCTGTCCCTGGGATTCTCCAGGTAAGAATACTGGAGTGGATTGCCATTCCCTTCTACAGGAGATCTTCTCAACTCAGGGATCCAACCCAGGTCTCCTGCATTACAGGTGGATTCTTTACTGTGTGAGCCACCAGGGAAGCCCAAGAATACTGGAGTGGATTGCCATTTTCTTCTCCAGGGGATCTTCCCAACCTAGGGATTGAACTTGGATCTCCTGCATTGGAAGGCAGATTTTTTTTTTTTTAACCACTGAGCCACCTGGGAAGCCCCCAGGGTAATCTTACATACCTAATAAACAAAATGTTTCTAAGTCCTATAGTAATGCTGATAAATTTAATTAACCAAAATGTAGTTCAGATGGTAAAGCATCTGTCTACAGTGTGGGAGACCTGGGTTCGATCCCTGGGTTGGGAAGATCCCCTGGAGAAGGAAATGGCAACCCACTCCAGTACTCTTGCCTGGAAAATTTAATTAAAATGGGTGTCCTATATTTTATCTGGATGGAGGAGCCTGGTAGGCTACAGTCCGTGGGATTGGAATCAGACACGACTGAGCAACTTCACTGGTTCACTGGATAATGGTCTAAATCATATTCTGATGAGCATTCAAACTTTGTATATACAGATAACAGAATTCTCTTACTCATTTTAGTAGTTTAATGAAAATTAAACATTTCAAATTAAAAATATAATTTTAGAACCTCCAATAGGTCAATTTTTATGAAATGTCTTAAATACCTTAAGTTGCAAACTCGCAGACTAATCACGATAATAACAAAGCATATTCCTAAAATGAGAAGAGTTATTTACTAAGGGTTTGGTTTGCTTCAATATTTATATACTTATTTCTGTATCTTACTGGCTATTAGGGTTGCCAGATTTAGCTAATAACAATAAGATACCTAGTTAAGTTTGAATTTCAGGTGAACAATGAATAGCTTCAATAACTGAAATTTAATTAAAATGGGTGTCCTATATTTTATCTGGCAGCCCTACTGGGTTTGCAAAATCACGTACCCTACTGCGAAAGCAGAGTTAGACTGCACTTATTTGGTCAGAGATTTGTGGTCATAATATTGTTACAGGTCAAAGATTTGTGACTATAATACGGTTACAGATTAGGGATACTAATCAGAAATTATAGAGACCTGGGTTCTACTTCATGGATGATTCTATCCTAGTCACAGTTTAACATGTTGAAATATTTCAAATTACCTGAATGTGACCTACTATGTCAGTGGTGACCCCAAGTCCATGCATTTTAACTGGGATATAGTTTTGTAGCCATGGACATCATGGATTCTTTTGGGTATCTTCTAGGTTTCACCATTATCTAATTTTTATTGTAACTGGTTTTAACTGTTTGTATCATTTGAGTTGATGGAATTGTATGCTTTGAAGTGATGGAATTCAGCCAGCAGCTGACCCAAATCTGACCATGCAAGACCTTAGAGGTCATTGGAATAATGTAGCTTCCTCCTCCACCCCACCTTATTAAAAAGCAACGGGGAACCAGAGAGGAGTTTAAGCAACAGTGTGACATGACCAGATTTTTGTTTTTGGGAAAAAAAAAAAATCACACTGGTTGCTGCACAGAGAATAAACAGGAGGGATTTGAAGTGGGTGATGGAGACTCTGAGGCTTTTGCAGTAGAGGAACTCAGAGATTATGATAAACTTGGTTGACGCTGATAGAGAAACAGGACAAATTTGAGGCAGAATCAAAGCACATGGTGATAGACTGAATACAGGCAGTATGAGAGAGGGTGGTATCAAGCATGATTCCCATGTGTCTGGTGTGAGTGACTGGATGAATATTGACATTATTCACCCAGACAAGAAACAAGTAAGGAGGAGACAAGCCATTTGTTTTTAAGTTTTTCTTCATTTGTTTTGCTCTCTTTTGGCAAGAGAGTGGAGAAACAATGAGTTCAGTCTGGGTCTATCTTAAAGATACATATGGGCCACATGAGTGGAGATGGTCAGCAAACATCTGGAAATGCATTCCTAGCTCATCTTTTGGTTTCCATCTATGGCAACTGAATCCAGAATTTTCCACATAATTACAGTTGGTGTTTTCAAAAGCTTTCTGCCTGGCCATGTTTCTCCAAAGAAACTTGTAATGTGCAAAGTATCCAAAATCAATTTTAGTATTAGAGCAACTGTTCTGAACTGGAATATTCTACTCTCTTGTTGGTTGGTGATAGTATTTTAAAACTGTCACTTCATTGATAGATTCAGGGTCATATCCCTATTTTTGGTATTTATTTGAATGATGTGTATTTGTTTAAACCAATATCCAGAAAAAACACTTGTCTATATGACTTAATTTAGACTTGAATTTTGTGCCTTGTTACTCTGTTTAATGATGCTAAGCTATTTAGAAGAAGTAGGTAAATAATAAATCTTTGAGCTTGGATGGCCTGTTTACAGTAAATTGACTTCTACCTTCAGGAGATGGGAAATTAATGAGCTCTATCCTTTCTGTGACAACAGATTTTACTCAGTTCTTTTTAGGTGTTGCAAAGAATTCTTGTACCTTTTTCAATTAGCCAGTACTTCCTCATGGTGTTTTTAATTTAGGGAATCCCTGCTCTTCAAGACATAACTCTATGGTTTGTACACTTTGCTGGTACGCTTTATGTGGACAGTGGCTTAAATAATATTTTGGTCTCTTTCTCACTTTGTTTTTCCAAACCCATGCATTTTCCACTCTTATTCAGAATAAGTAGTTAGAGGTCTTGATGGCAGTTTTCATTCATTCTTTCATTTATTTATTTTATGTAGGATATCTTGGGATAATTACAAAGATAGAGTCCTACAGCTTGCTTTTAAAGTAAACTTTTATAACATATGCTAATTATTTTGATTTTTATTCAGCTGCAGAAAGCCATTCATCTGTTCTATTCAAGCTATTTTTCTGATTACTGAAAATGAGAATATAATTATTATTTATTAACTACCCCTAGTACTTTCTCTGGGGTACAAAGCATTGCTATTTCTATACAATGCAAGTTTTGACTAATTAATTAGAATGTATGCCCATATTATCAAGAGTGTTTATATTTGGAAAGAGGACAAGAACACTTTTAGATTTCTTAACACGTAAATTATTCGCAGGCCTGGTTCCATAGCTAGTCTGGGCCTTAATAAATCATCTTGAGAGTAAATTGCTTACTGGTAATAGATGATGAATAACTCTTAAGTATTTAGAGTTATTCTTAAGTAACAGTTACTCTTAACCTGAAATCTTTCTTCCCAAATGATGAGTGGTTAATAGAAAATAAAAGAACTATGATGCCATTAAACAGTTAAATTAGTCATGAGATAGTTTTTAGGAACCAGAATTGTACAGTAAAGAACCTTTCCAACCTTGTGGTTAGTTTTTAAAGTACTTTGTTGGCTAAAGCAGGATCAGGGGTAAGATGATTACAATCCAATTTCAAAGATACACAAGGAATCAAGCTAGAAATGGGTGGGAGTCAGAAGCAGAGACAGAAAAAAAAAAAAAAATGAAACAAGCATGGCTTGAGAACAGTAGTCCAGAGACTAAAATCCAGAGGGAAAGGTAACATGTGAAATGCAGATAATACCAGAGACATCTCAGGAAGAGGGGAGCAGGTCCAAGTGAGGCTGTAATACTGTTGAGACCACTGTTTCAGACTGCACTGTGTCTTCATTGCAGTGCGTGGGCTCTCTGTAGTTGTGGAATCACAGGCTCTAGAGTGTCCAGGCTCAGCAGGGGCAGTGTGTGGGCTTCTCTAACTGTGGCACACAGGCTCTCTAGTTGCAGCGTGTGGGTTTAGTTGTCCCATGGCATGTTCTCCCACCAGGGATCAAACCCATGTGCACTCTGCATTGGAAGGTGGATTCTTGACTGGGACCAGCATCTACAACCTAGGTTTAAATTTTCCCTTTACTCACCTGGTCATAGGAAAATCCTCAAGAGATCATAGGTACAGGCTAAATAAAACATAGTAGTATGATAAGAGGCAGATCAAGATAGCTAACACTCTGCCCATGCAACTTATTTTTGCCTTTGACGGCTGAAAGTTAAGTGTGGTGATTGACCATCTGGGGCCCACTAGACAACCAGGCAAAAAATAATGCTACAGTTTTTGCTGGGTGATTGATATCATGTAGAAGAACAAGGGTGCTGCAACATGGTGGGGCAGAGAAGTGCATGAAAGGAATTTTGGGGAATCTCCTGGGTTATTCTGTTGTTCTACAAGTATGCCCACAGGTAAAGCATAATGGTCCACTGCTAGAACCATACAAGTAGGGCAACTGAGAGCTCAGATCCCTCAGGAATGAAAACTGGATCATACCACTCAGGTAAGCATCCTAAATAACAAACAGCTTCCTACCAGAATTGATAGGTGCCAGAAAAGTGGTGTTTATAAAGTCTTATGAATTATATATTTTATGCATATTTGATACAAATAATATTGAGCATAACATGTTTAAATAGTGATATCCCAAACTAGCTTGCCTTGGTTGGTGGTGGACTACATTTCACTGTGTTACCCATGAGGTATCAAAGCCCTTTACAAAAGGAAAATCTTATAAATTTGGATTCCAAGTAGGGAGAGACCTCCAGCCAAAGAGGAGATAAATTCCTGTTTCTTCCCTGCCTCCACTCTTGCTCCCAACTCTTGTCACTGCATTCAGAACCATGTGGTGTTAGGGAAAGGACAGAGTCAACTGAAAGTCCACAAACACAGAATGCTCAGGTTAAGGAAACACAGTTATTCTCAGCCCTTAAACACCACCTTCTATTCATCTCCTGAGGTCTTTGTTCTTGTTCCCATGGCCTGTAGTGAGCTTAGCCTGTATCCTGAATCTCTCCTATTACATGCTGATGGTAGACATCACTAAACAATTAAGGCATGAATTCCCATTGAGCTAGACTGGTTACACAGCTGCAAATTGTTTGGGTTGGAAGTGAGATGAAATCAATTTAGTGTCTTGCATTTTCCTAGTATCAGGAAAAAGAATGAGAAACAACTATAGGAAAGCCTGATCACTTGCTCACTCATTTCTTAGTAGGCTGACAGCAAAAACATAAGGGTAGACAGTTGTGTCTATATATTCTAATGCCAGGAAACAAACAAAAAAATAGATATAGAGTGAGGGCAGTGGAGCAGAGAGCAAAATAAGCTACTAACTAAGTGAGGGCAGTGCTTTTCTAATTCACCCAGTATTAGGAAAGACTGCTGAATAAGCATCTATAGTATTAATCAATAGGTTATTATCCCATTTGATAAAAAGTGACCAATTAAGAAAGTGCAATTATATGGCCACTCATCGCCTAGAGGAAGGGAAGGGTGATTAGAGGCATATAATAAAACACTACAGCATGCATAGAAAGTACTTCAATTACACTATTGGTTTGTCATACAAATAATTAATAATAAAAAAATACTATTAAGAATACCAGAAGCCAGGAATTCCCTGGAGGTCCAGGGGTTTAGGACTCTGTGCTTTCACTGCTGTGGGCCCAGATTTGATCCCTGGCTAGAGAGCTAAGATCCCACAAGTCACACAGCCGAAAAAAAAAAAAAAAAAGAATACAAGAATTCAGAAAAAAGAGTTTCCTTTATGTTAACCCTAAACAAACTTTACCATTATTGATCTACAACAGCTATGTCACTAACCATCAACATCAATGGGCTCAAGATTTTTCAGATCCAGCTGCCTTTTCCAACTCCACCAGCCTCAGTTCAGTTCAGTTCAGTTCAGTCGCTCAGTCATGTCTGACTCTTTGCGACCCCATGAATCACAGCATGCCAGGCCCCCCTGTCCATCACCAACTCCTGGAGTTCACCCAAACTCATGTGCATCGAGTTGGTGATGCCGTCCAACCATCTCATCCTCTGTCATCCCCTTCTCCTCCTGCCCCCAATCCCTCCCAGCATCAGAGTCTTTTCTGATGAGTCAACTCTTCACATGAGGTGGCCAAAGTACTGGAGTTTCAGCTTTAGCATCAGTCCTTCCAAAGAACACCCAAGACTTGGTCTCCAACCAAGACTGGTTGGATCTCCTTGCAGTCCAAGGTACTCTCAAGAGTCTTCTCCAACACCACAGTTCAAAAGCATCAATTCTTTGGCGCTCAGCTTTCTTCACAGTCCAACTCTCACATCCATACATGACTACTGAAAAAACCGTAGCCTTGACTAGATGGACAAGCCCCACAATTTCTGAAAACACGATAAGGAGAAAGCTCTCTCTGCTACTCATATCTGATAGAAATCAAGAGCTGGACTTTGCTAGACTATCTATTAACAAATTCAGTGAAAATGTTTATTTCAGCAATATTGCAAAGGACAAATATGGTACTTAAAAAAAATCAGAAACCTTAACTTCAAAACTGTCCCATTAGAAAACCACATACTAATTCAAAATATGCAGCAGGCAAATAAAATATTTTTGGAATTTTTTCCTGAAAATGTCTTCATAGCATGCCTTTGAAGGAAAGAATTAAACATTGTCTCGTAATATCATAATTTATTTTTTAATCTAAAAAGATAATGTCTGGTTTATTCACCTTCTGTTTTGACACCTCCTTGGCTCTGAAAGACTTCTGGTAGTTTTCAAAATGTAAATTCATCTTTAAGAACAAAAGGAATTCAAACTGTGCCCCTCGTGTTTGAAGATCCTCCCAAATACTTTGTGCAATAGTTGCTTCTCTGAAACGTGTTTAATTTTCCCATACTATTTATTCATTTATTCACCCACCTAGTTATTTGACAAATGTATACTGATACTTATTCTCCTGGTAGATTTCCTCTAGAGGCTGGAGATGCAGGACTAAACAAACAAACAAAGACAAAGGTGTCTGCCTTGAAGTAGCTTATAGAAAAATAAGGTGAGATGAACAATAGACAATAAACATAATAAATAATATATAGTAGGTCAGAATATAATAAGTGCTACAAACAAAACAAAAGATGAAGAGGGAAAGGGGAATGGGAGCCATGAAGTTTGGGCGTAGAAAGTTTTAAAGAAAAGGTGACAATTTGAGCTGAGGTTTGAAGTAGTGAGAGTCTGCCTTCTGGATATTTGGGGTAACTTCTATAGGGAGGGGAAAAGAAGTAAAGAACACATTTGATATGAAAGAACAACAAAATCAGTAAGGATGAAATGGATTGAATAAAGGGAGAGTAAAAGGAGAAGAGGGGGCTTCCCTAGTGGCTCATTGGTAAAGAATCTACCTGCCAATATAGGAGACTCAGGTTTGATCCCTGATCTGAGAAGATCCCTAGAAGAAGGAAATGGCAACCCACTCCAGTATTCTTGCTGGGAAATCCCATGGACAGAGGAACCTGGTGGGGGTTGCAAAAAAGTCAGACACCGCTGAGCAACAAAACAGCGAAACAAAAAACGGAGATGAAGGCAGAGTAGTAATTGAGGACAGATCATGTAGACTGATGTAGGTCTCTTGGCTTTTATTCTAGATAATTTGGGGAGCTATTACAAGGTTTTGAGCAGAGGTATTACAGAGAAGATCCCCTGGGGAAGGAAATGGCAACACACTCCAGTATTCTTGGAGTCTGTGTCCTGGAGAATCCCCATGGACAGAGGAAACTGGTGGGCTACAGTCCATGGGGTCACATGGAGTTGGACATGATTGAGCACACATGCACACATACACACACTACATGGCTTGATTTATATCTAAAAGAATCACTCTGGGAGTTCGACTTCTAGTATGTCTAAGTAGTTCCTATTGGACCTGCCTTTCCATAGCAACTATAAACTTTGGAAGAAAACTGAATGCACAGGAAAGTGAACAAAATTGGGGGCCGGAGGGTACATGGAGAGGTTGGCACTTAGAAGAAGAAATGGATGGGGTTGAGAGTCCCCTTTTCAGGTTTCAGCCCCAGAGCAGGCTGAATGCAGCGCCATAAAGTGGCTAAAACACTGACTGAGAACCTGTAGTCTTTCCAGCTTTAAGAATTAGACTACAAAGGCTAGGCAACCATGGCCTCAGCAGCTCTGGCTGAAGACTTGAATCACTTGTGTGCAGGGCAGACTGCAAGCAGCTGAGCTAAATGTCAAAAGAAGCAGAGAAGAAATTAAATGAGACTTGACCAATAGCCCAAGAGACAGACTTAATGGATGATCAAGAGGAACACCTACTTATGGATGAGAGGGAATTTCTTACTGAAGAGTTAACATTTATGCTGGAATCTACAGGATAAGGAGGAGGAAGCCAATGAAAGCTAGAGGGGAGGGGAGAGGGAGAAGCGGAATTCCAGGCTTTGGAAACACCATGACAGGAAATTCAAAGGCAGGAAAGAGCCTGGTGTCTTCCAGGAAATGCAAGGAGGCCAAAATGTGGAATATATTCGTGGAGAAATGGGTCAATTGATACTAAAATGATAAACGCTCTAAATATGAGGTAGGGGAAAAGCATTAAAATTGATCTCTGTCCTCAAGGTACTTATTAACCATGTCAGGGAAACAAACATGCTAATGTCAATGAAACAACTGAACTTCAATACCAGACAGCACGTAGTTGGCCAATGTTTTGAGTTTTCAAATCATATTTGTAAAAATCATCTTATTTTGTCCTCATAATAGTCCTGTGAGGCAGGTACTCTTATTGTTACTATGCTTATTTAACCTGGTTGTTTTCTCTCTGTTCTCACATGATAAACCCTATGAAGGCAGGGCCAGACCTGTTCTCCTATCATTGCACTAGGCACAGCTTTGAGTTCAGAGAAGTGCTCAGTAAATCCTTGTTAAATGCATAAGTTTAACAGATTGGAAACTCAAGGCTTTGAGGGGACAGGACTTAAATGGTCAAGGGAACATAGCATATCCAGGATAGAATCACCTAGAATTCATGGCTCTAGTCTCCTGGGTCAATGTAACTTGACCAATGACATTTAAATTGCTCTCCCTATCTCTTTCTCTCCATCCCTCTTTCTCCTATTTTCTCCTTCCTTTTCTCTTTCCTTCCTTCAAGTAGCAGAATGCTTTGCTTTCAAACAATTTTTTTCACTTGGATATGGAAACAGAGGGCTTCCCAGGTGGCGCGTGTGGTGAAGAACCCACCTGGCAGTGTAGGAGACGTAAGAGATGTGGATTCAATCCCTGGGTTGGGAAGATCCCCTGGAGGAGGGCATGGCAACCCATTCCAGTATTCTTGCCTGGAGAATCCCATGGACAGAGGAGCCTGGCAGGCTACAGTCCATGGGGTCACAAAGAGTCAAACATGACTAAAGCAACTTAGCACACACATAGAAACAAAAACTTCAGTTATAAATACATTATAAATATTTTATAAATTCAATGTTATAGGATTTATTATCAGTCACTGACAATGATGACAGTTGTTGTGATGGACATAGAAATTAGGCATCAGGTGTTTAGATGATAGTGGCTGTCATATGACAGGCTTGCCATCCAATTTATTAAGGAATTCTGTTTTGAATGCCCAGTATTGAGAAAATCCAGATGAATCCTAAGAAGTGTAGTAGCTAAAAATAGTAACAGGAGTTAAATAGTGTGCCAGCAATCTTAGCATGCTTAAACTCAACTGATTCTGAAACATGAAAGAGGATTAGGAAAGGATGTCTTTATTTTAAATTTGAATCACTAACAACATCTGTTAACTTCCATGCCACGTTGTTAATACAAAAATCTGACAAGAAGCCTTTAGCCTGCTGCAATTCTTTATACTATGATGATACTTTCATAATGCAACATGTTATGTGTATGTTTGTCATTGTACAACTGACTATTATGCAGAAAGTGAGAACAAGCACTGATGATATGACTGTCTTGTCTTGCATTTCACTGGGTCCAATACATGTGTTCTATGATCCTCCTCTTATTTGTACAATTTTGTGTGAGTGGACCCACACAGGCTTGAAATAAAATGATAAGTGAGACCTATAACTTCTCTAATCAGTGATATATGTCCATAAAGCTCAAACCCATAATAGAGGTGCTAGGAAGAGTTATATTCTGAGATCTGTCCTCAAACCTGTTCTATAATACATAAGGAAATATAGCTATGGCTTTCAGTGCTCAAACATGGTATATTTGAGTTAGCTTATTATGTTTACTATAGGACATTCCATGGACAGAGGAGCCTGGTGGGCTACAGTCCATGGGGTTGCAGAAGAGGCAGACTCAGCATAGGTTAACAAAGAATTTAGGGTGGTTTTCTAAAATTAAATTTAATCCAAAATATTTGTACCCTTGAAGCACTTCAAAGTAGTCCAAGGGTTCTATAAAACTAAACCAGGCCCTCTAGCACTATGCTTCACCCTAAGCTACCTCCAATGTAGGTGGGATGACTTTGTGGTGGGGTAGGCAGCTATGGCCTGGCCAGCCCTGGCAATGAGGTATTGTGTGAATTTTCCTCCAGTGTTCCAGACATGGATGTACATTTTGCCAACCATCTCATGCACAGCCCCTGGGAAAAAAGCAATAGTCTTTTGCTTTCCAGTTTAAATGCATTGCTCTGTTCATCAAAATTTAGTTGGAGAACTGAGGGAATATTTGAATTTTTATAGTGTTGTTAATATTCTTTGCCTTTCTAGTTAGCCTATCATCAATCTGTAAGGAGAGATTCTGGAATGTCGAGTTGAAGGCTATTTGATTAAAGTAGGTTATTTGGTTTCATTAACTTAATAACTGATTAAATAATTTCTCAGAAATATCTGTCACCAATGCTTATTTGTGTTTATATCAATATTTTTTTCAATGAAATTGAATGTTTTTTATGCTCATGTAAATGTACTCTTGTAAAAAGTTTACAGGAAAAGGGCATTGAACCTATTTTGTGGGGAAGGATAAATGTGTGAGAGAGACAGATGAGGGAGTTGGACTCTGATTAGGTGATTTGCCTTTTCCAGCCTTAACAGATCTGAGGTAGAAGATTCCTCTTAGTAATGACAGTTCACAGTGCAGTAATTCTCAGAGTCAGTGTGGGAATGGAGCCATATCAAATTCTGAAGGGCCTTGTGTATAGCTTGAACATCAGGGAACTTTAATATGAGTGCTTTCTCATAGCTTCTCAGCCTACTGAAATCCTCCTGAGCTTTTGGGAGTGCCTCCATAAGACATCTCAGACCTTTCTTACTTCTTACTCATCAACCATTCATCCCTTCTCTGAACTTCTACCGAAGTTATAGGGCCCGTACTACTTAACCTAGCTTAATAAGTAGACCAAAAGGTATGACTCAGAAAAGTGTACTTCATCAGGAGTTCAAAGACGTAGATTTTGGTTTGTGCCTATGTGCCCCACTGGGCAAGTAACTCACTTATTTTGATTCCTGTCTATTAAAGGGGTATAGTAGTAATAATTCTACTTTCCTCATAGGGCTGTTATGAGGGTCAAATAAGATGATTCTTGTTCAGTCGCTAAGTTGTTTCTGACTCTTTGTGATCCCCACAGGACTGTAGCCTGCCAGGCTCCTCCGTCCACAGGATTTCCCAGGCAAGAATACAGGAGTGGGTTGCCATTTTCTTCTCCAGGGGATCTTCCTGACCCAGGGATTGAACCCATGTCTCTTGCATTGGCAGGCAGATTCTTTACTACTGAGCCACATGGGAAGCCCAAATAAGATGATTCTTACAAATGTTTTTTTTTGAAACTCAGAGTTGAGCAACTACATGCTCGTATTGAAGTTTAGTTGTTTCATTGACATCAGCAGTTTTGTCTTCCTCAGATGGTCATAAGCACCTTGAGAATACAGATCAAATTTGAAATTTTTAAATTTCCTTAGAGTGTTGCATATATAATAAATATTTAAAGCAGTTATTGTTTTTGTAAATATAATTTACATTTACATAGTGTTTCATTGTGGCTAAAGCATTTTCACGTACATTATATTCATTTTTATATGCCAGCAGACTGAGACTCTGGGAGACACAGTGACTTTTCCAAGGCCACCAGTTAGTGTATTACACAAGTCTTCATGCTTGCAGTCTGTGGCTCTTTTCACTGTGTGATTAGATCTTTTGCAGTCTGGGCACTATAAAAAAGGTACTTTGGTCTATCAGTCCATGCAGGTCTGGTTATAGAAGAGATTTGACTTTGTAAACCATAGAAGTCTTCTGGGAGTGACATTATTGATTCTCTACAGCTGACTGCACCTGTGCCTTTGACTGCTTTATTTTCTCTCTCAGTATACCAGCGAGTGTAGTTAGAGTATGGCATGTACCCAGAGTGATGCCTGGTTTGGGATGTCTCCATTTCAATGAAGCCAGTTCTTAATTTTTGAGATGGTGAATTTTCCAGGGTCTCTGTTGAGCTGGTCTTTTCCCTATCTGCTAAGACCCACTTTTTGTACATGTCACTGTGAGCTAGAATTCTGATCAGAAGGTTAGCAAGCAAGGAGAAGTGAAGGTGACCAATTTCAGTCCTAAAATGTGATCCTTTGTCACCACTCTGCACAAAATGTTTTAGAGAAGAGGTTGAAGTTATTGGATAAGCACTCATTTAAAAATTATCTGGGTATTTTCCCCCTCCTGGTCCTAATTTAGTATTGATTGGTCCTAATTTAGTACTGTGTCATCCAAATTAATCCCAAACAAATGTAAACAGTCAATGAAAAAACATTGTATCCTGATTATTATAATTAAAACCTGAGTTTAACTCAAAATGTGCTCTTTAAATGACCCTAGAGTTTGACTAGGAATGATGATAATGGTGATGCAGTGGGCTACTGACAAGACCTTCACAAAATTCTCATCAATTTCTATAATGTTTTTGACATTTCATCAAAGCTCAGGAGGAAATGGAGCAATTATTTATTTGACTTTAAAAATCACAGGGTGTCAGAATGCACTCAAGTGACTTCAAATGAAATGCTTTGAAAAAGAAGAACTGCAGTGGCTGCATCACAACCGAAATTAGAGCAAGTGTCAATATGTCAGCTGCAAAGTGACAGGTCTTGCACAAGGCACTTAAGGTTAATGAGAGATGTTTAATTTGGCCAGAGTTACCAGAAAACTTCCAAGATGTGAGCTCATCTTAGAAAAGGGCGACTTATGGCAAAGATCTAGAGGAAGCAGATGTAGCTTTTAAGCAACAAATTTCTATCATAACAGTACTGTTGTATTAGTATTAGTGTAAGTGTTCATAATAATAATAATACAGCTGCCATTTGTTTGATGCGTACTATGTGCCGGGCCCTGCACACTAAAGCATGGACCCATGTGACCTGATTTGTCCTCACTCAACCTTATATTGCTCCATTTACTTCTGAGCAAGCAAAGGCTTAGGGAGTGAAAAGCTGGGATTTGAACCTGTGTCTGTCACAGTGTGGAGCCCAGTTTTCTAATCCTTTATCTATGACATGGGTCTTGTGCCAGATCTAACATTTAGTGTACTGTTGTGTGACCTTAGAGAAGGTACCTTCCCTCTCTGGAAATATCTCCATCTGTAAAATGAGGGAACTTAACTGTGGGTTTTCCTATCTCTAGTCTTTTAAGAATGAATGGGTACATGACCTTTGGATAGGGTGAAGTGTTGTGGAGGAGTAGGGGGCAGGAACTGGTATGAAAAAGATATGCAGGTGAAACAGGAACTGAGAGCTTGGATGGGCACTCTTGCTCTGTGATATGAGCTCCCACTCAGCTGCAGACTAGTTTGTACTTTTATCAACAGCCTTTGTTATTCTGGGCTTCAGACAGGCCTAGAGGGAGGGAGAAGAGTAACTGGACATGAGGAAAGAAGGTTCTCGTTTGGTGTTTCCTCTTATTATCACACTGGTCTCTGGAGGTGAGCACATCCCAGTGGTCTGAGTCTGAACACATGGAAACAAAATGAAAGCCCTACACTGAAAGTCAAGAAAGTGGCAGTTGAAAAATGCTGATGTGGAGGCAAAAAAAATTTTTTTGTTTCTTTTTTTCCAGCCATTAACAAATTCTTAATATAAGTAATTTAAATGTAATATATAATGTTTTTAATATTTAATTTTGTAGAAAATTAGATATATGTATACATAAAAAAGTATGTGGCTTCCCTGGTGACTCAGAGGTTAAAGTGCCTGGAATGTGGGAGACCTGGGTTTGATCCTTGGGTCGGGAAGATCCCCTGGAGAAGGAAATGGCAACCCACTTCAGTACTCTTGCCTGAAGAATCCCATGGAGGGAGGAGCCTGGTAGGCTACAGTCCATGGGGTCGCAAAGAGTTGGACACGACTGAGCGATTTCACTTTCATTTTCATACATAAAAAACGAAATTTAAAAATATCCACAATCCCACCGCTTAGAGAACAGCTCTTGATATTTTCATCTATATTGTGACAGACTCCAGATTTAAAAAAAAACAAGTAGGCTATTACCAGAGTGTTTCATAATCAGCTTTCCATACGTGTTCCACTCCATCCAAAAGTTTCCATACTTTTATAATCATCTTCATAACTGTTTTCTAGGGCCTTGAGTACCATAAAAATACATACTATTACTATACCTTATGTTCTTAATATTACAGTCTGCAATACTTGTTACCTATAAAACTATCTTTTACTACAGGATATTTTTGTATGGTGGATTCCAAAGAAATGTACATGACATGTTTTGAGGCATTTTCCTTTCTCATTCAAATATTTCCAGAATGTTTCTCTATTTCTCTTCACCTTTGGGCAGGAGTGGGGTGGGGTGGGGGAACCAATCCTGTTATTCAGATTGCTTTTTTAACAAAAAAATAAAGGTGATTATTTGATATTAGTAACCTAGACTGAGAATGGGAAAGATTATATGGGTAATTCTGTACTATCATTCCCTGACTCATGACTGGTAGCACATTGTTTAGTCACCAATTGTCTTTGCTGATAATACTTTTAATCATTTACTGGCTGATTGTGTAGTTTTATTTCTCACTATATTTGTAAAAAGAAAAAATTTCAAGAACCAACTCCAAATTATACTATTTTTTTCCTTTATCTCAATTTGCCTTTTATCCTGAGAGATTTTTAGAAGAGTAATTTGGTGTTATTTTGTGTAACCATTTGTTCTCTGAGGTGGATCCCTTTAATTTTTAAAAGGATGATTTTGGTCTTCTGAAGGTCAGGCCAATTTTAAAATAGAATTTTCCTGAATATTATATTTTAGTGTTCTGAGAGAGGCAGTTTTCACACTCCAGGGGGACAAAGATTTCTGAAAACCTTTTTGATGGAAACTATGGTTTATAATGATCAAAGTCTCCTCCCAACTTGTTACTTTCTTTGAAAAGCTTAAAAGCGTGTTGTTCCTCCCCTGAGTATATCCCCTAGTGAAATTCTTACACATCTGCACAGAAGACATGTACCAGAATACTTGTTATGAGTCATAGCAAAAATTATATCTTAACTGTTCTATCAATGGGAGAACAGCTAAATATTATAGATTTTTATATGCTACCTGCATTAGCATGAGTGAATTTCAAAATACCCCAATGTAAAATGTTTTTGGTGTTAAAAAATAAAATTAAAAAAATTGTCAAGGAAAAAACTGCTGTATGATAAATATGGCAGAATATAATTTATACAAAGTTTAAAACTATGTAAAACATTTCTGTTTAGACAAGCTAAGTTATACTACTTTAACAAACACTCTGAAATCTCAGTGACTTAGATCCATGATACATCCAGCACTGATTATCTGGGGCCTCTGTTCATGAGTAATTCAGAGTCCCAGGCTGATATAAACTTCATTTTATCACATGCTTCACTGATCACTTTACCAGTAGGAAGCAGATAAAGTGACTTGCATGGTAGTTCTTAAAGCTTCTCCTTGGAAGAGGCACATTTCCTTTTCACTTATATTTCATTGTCCAAAGAAAGTTACATAGTCACATGGAACTTTAAAGGACTAGGAAGTATAATCTTACTATGTGAGTGTAAAATCACCTCAAGTATTTGGTTGTTGTTGTTTAGTCATTAAGTCATGTCTGTTTACAACCCCATGAACTGCAGCACACCAGGCTTCCCTGTCCTTCACTATCTCCCAGAGTTTGCTAAATTCATGTCCATTGAGTTGGTGATGCCCTCCATCCATCTCGTCCTCTGTCGCCCCTTCTCTTCCTGCCCTCAAACTTTCCCAGTATCAGGGTCTTTTCTAATGAGTCGGCTGTTTGTATCAGGTGGCCAAAATATTGAAGTTTCAGCTTCAGCATCAGTCCTTCCAGAGAATATTCAGTGTTGATTTCCTTTAGGATTGTGTTTGGTGGATAACTCTAGTAACTACCATACTAAACAGTACTCTGTAGTGCAGATGGACATATGCAAGTATGGTAAAAGTACACAGTTCTGAATGGAAATACTGAACACTAAATTCAGATTAGTGATACCACTGTGGATGAGAGGAAGAAGAGAGTGGGATGGGATGAGAAAGCTGAATAACTGATATCTGCCTCTTCAGTTAACTCTCTTCTCCACTCTGCTCTCTGCCAGGGGAGGCTGACCTGTATCAACTGCATAAATGGGTTCTTCATGTTCTGTGGCTTCAGGAAGGATTTGGACAATGGGGAAGCCAGTAGAAATTCAGAAAGAGGGTGGAGAGTATTCTTCTCGCTCCTTCTTTGTGAGGTCACCTCAGACTGCCTATGTTTGACCACAGGTCTCTGCTAGACTTAAAGAGGCCAATTCTACATGATATTCTTTGGATTCCAGGCATATCTCCTTTTCGTATCCCTTTGGGCCTAAGGATGGTAACAGCTTTGTTGCTACTAATCCCAAATTTCTGCACTGTTTTTTGTAGCTCTTTCATAACCACACCTTGGTAAACAGTCAATTTTTCTATCAAAATCTCTTGGAATGATCTCATATTGAGTGTGTCACTATGTTTCTTGTTGGGACCCAGATGGATACATGAACAAGAGGTTTTATTTATATCTCTTATGTTTATTTGATATGCTGAGTTGTTGGCACATAGGTGTTCATTATAATAATCTCCATGCTTTTGGGTTAAAGACCTAAATGTAAGACTGAATACTATAAAACTCCTAGAGAAAAACATAGACTACCCTTTGACATAAATTGCGGCAATATTTTTTGGAACTGTCTCCTAGAGTAATGGAAATAAAAACAAAAATAAACAAATGGGGCCTAATTAAACTCAAAAGCTTTTGCACAGCAAAGGAAACTATAAACAAAATGAAAAGATAACCTACAGAATGGAAGAAAATATTTGCAAATGGTGCAAGCGACAAGGAATTAATTTCAAAATTATGCAAACAGCTCAATATAAAAAATAAGCAGACAACCCAATCAAAAACTGGGCAGAGGATCTAAATAGACATTTATCCAAAGAAGACATGCAGATGGCCAACAGGCACATGAAAAGATGCTCAACATTGCTAATTATTAGAAAAATAATTATCAAAACTACAATAAGGTTATTACCTCATTCTTATCAAAATAGCCATCATCAAGAAGTCTATATAAAATATTTCATAATTAAAGAACAAACTGCAAAATTTCTGTCAAAGCACACCAGAAACAAACATCACACACAATACCCACCCTCTCAAAAACCTTTAAAATTCTATTCTTTAAACTTATTCTATTGACAGTTTCTAAATATAGAATGGTGATTAAAGTTGCTTTTTGTTTCTTTTCCCTTTGTGATTTTGTTACATAAAAATAAAGCAAAATAAATAAACAATAAACAATAGAAGTTATGTTAGCTGACCTCTGAATGGTTTCTGGGTCCTCTATGATACATGTAATACTTGTAGCACATGTGAAGCTCATGGCTGGTAGGCATCTCCTTGTGTGCTTATGTGGTCCTTTCTCTACTGGTTGAGGAGTATGCTTATCAAGAATTATTTGTATATTTGCAAATGTTTTTATATGCTAATTAAGCTTGATATAATAACAGTTCAATTAAATGTCAAAGAAACCAATGTGATATAACTATAAAAATAAAGCTTTTTTTTCGTGCAGGAATGCTCAGATAAAAGCCTTGGGAAAACTCAATAAAGGTGAGCTCTAAAATAAATCTGTATTAATCTGGAGTGAGCAAGAAAATTAGAAATTTGTAAAAATATTATAAAAATTAGAAGACCTCTCTCAGATTGTTTGTTGTTTTTTAAGTTATTGCTCCAATGCAAATAAAATGTAACTGGAAATAACAATAACATAGAAATGTAACTAGAAATAAAATGTAACTAGTATTCACTGTTAGTATGCATTTCATAAGGATGAGGAACAGAACTCTGGATACATTTCAAGAGAAGACCTTGGCTTCACCTTACAGGACTAGTTAAGGAATATACACTTTCATGTTTTATGTTAAAAATATGGAAAAGAACTACAAAACTCTAATGAAAGAAATAAAAACTCTAAGTAAATGGAGATGTTCCATATGCATGGATAGGAAGAATCAGTATTGTCAAGATGTTACTTCTTTCCAATTTATTTTATATATTCAATTTAGTCCCAATTAAAACCTCAGGAAAGCCGTTTTGGCTCTGAGCAGCACCATGGCGGTCGGCAAGAACAAGCACCTTATGAGAGGAGGCAAAAAGGGAGCCAAGAAGAAAGTGGTTGTCCCATTTCCTAAAAGAGATTGGTATGATGTGAAAGCATCAGTTATGTTCAATATAAGGAATATTGGGAAAACATTGGTAATGAGAACTCAAGAAACCAAAATCACGTCTGATGGCCTCAAAGGTCGTGTTTTTGAAGTGAGTCTTGATGATCTACAGAATGATGAAGTAGCATTTAGAAAATTCAAGTTAATTACTGAGGATGTTCAGGGCAAAAACTGACTAATTTTCATGTTATGGATCTTAGCCGTGACAAAATGTGCTCCATGGTCAAAAAATGGCAGATCATGATTGAAACTCACATTGATATCAAGATTACCAATGGTTACTCTGTGAGTTTTAATTAAAAAAATGCAACAGTCAGATTCAGAAGACCTCTTATGCCCAGCACCAGCAGGTGCACCAGATCCACAAGAAGATGATGGAAATCATGACCCAAGAGGTGCAGACAAATGACTTGAAAGAGGTGGTCAATAAATTGATTCCAGATAGCATTGGAAAAGACATAGAAAAGGCTTGCCAGTCTATTTATCTGCTCCATGATGTCTTCGTTAGAAAAGTAAAAATGCTGAAGAAGCCCAAATTTGAATTGGGAAAACTCATGGAACTACATGGTGAAGCTAGTAGTTCTGGAAAAGCTATTGGGGATGAGACAGGTGCTAAAGTTGAATGAGCTTATGAATATGAGCCACCAGTCCAAGAATCTATTTTAAAATGCAGACTTTTAATGGTGACAAATAAAAGATCTTATTTGTGGTAAAAAAAAAAAAAAATCCCAGGAAATTATTTTGTGGACATTGACAAACAGATTCTACAGCTTCTAAGTAAAAGCAATAACCATGGATAGCTAAAATAACACAATACTGAAGGAGAAGACAAAGTTGGGTTGACACTACCCAACTTCAAGACTTACAATAAAGCCACAGTAATTAAGACAGTGTGGTTTTAATGAAAGAATAGAAAAATTATCAATGGAATAAAATAGAGAGCCCAGAAATAGACTCACTTAACAAAGGAACAAAGACAATACAATGGAGAGAAAATAGTCTTTTCAATGAAAAGTGATAAAACGACTGGACATTGACATCCCCCTCCCAAAAAAAAAAGAATCTAGACATAGATTGTTCTCAAAAATTAACTCAAAATAGATCACCTACCTAAGCATAACATGCAGGATTACAAAATTAATAGAATATAACATAGAAAATGTAGATGATCTTAGGTATAACAGTGACTTTTTAGATACTATTCCAAAGGCATGATCCATGACAGAAATAATTGATAACTTAAACTTCATTAAAATTATAAACTTCTGTTCTGCAAAAGATACTGTCAAGAGAATGAGAAGACAAAGCACAGACTGGCAGAAGATATTTGCAAAAGACATCTGACAAAGGACTGTAGCTCAAAATATATAAAGAGCTCTTAAAACTTAACAGTAAGAAAACAACCCAATTAAAAAATGGACAAGAGAACTGAAGAGACACCTCATGAAAGAAGATATATACATGATGAATGAACATATGAAAAGATGCTCAACAACATATATCATTAGGGAATTGCAAATTAAAACCACAATGAGATATTGCTACACAAGTATTGTTGTTGTTGTTCAGTTGCTAAGTCATGTCCAAATTTTTGCCACCCCGTGGACTGCAGCACACCAGGCTCTCTGTCCTCTACTATCTCCCAGAGTTTGCTCAAATTCATGTCTGCTGAGTCAGTGATGCTGTTTAACCATCTCATCCTCTGCTGCTCCCTTCTCCTTTTGCCTTCAATCGTTCCAAGTATCAGGGTCTTTTCCAATGAGTCAGCTGTTTGCATCAGGTGGCCAAAGTATTGGAGCTTCAGCTTCAGCATCAGTCCTTCTAACGAATATTCAGGGTTGATTTCCTTTCAAATTGACTGGTTTCATCTCCTTGCAGTCCAAGGGACTCTTAAGAGTCTTCTCCAGCTCCTCAGTTTGAAGGTAACAATTCTTCAGTGCTCAGCCTATTTTATTGTCCAACTCTCACATCCATACATGACTACTGGAAAAACCATAGCTTTGGCTATATGGACCTTTGTTGGCAAAGTAATGTATCTGCTTTTCAATATGCTGTGTAGGTTGGTCATACCTTTTCTTCCAAGGAGCAAGTGTCTTTTAATTTCATGGCTGCAGTCACCATCTGCAGTGATTTTGGATCCCAAGAAAATAAAATCTGTCACTGCTTCCACATTTCCTCTTTCTATTTGCCATAAAGTGATAGAGACAAATGCCATGATCTTGGTTTTTTGAATGTTGAGTTTCAAGCCAGCTTTTCACTCTTCTCTTTCATCTTCATCAGGAAGCTCTAGGTCTGCTTCACTTTCTGCCATTGGAGTGGTGTCATCTGCATATCTGAGATTGTTGGTATTTCTCCTGGCAATCTTGATTCTAGCTTGTGCTTCATCCAGCCTGGCATTTTGCATGATGCACTCTGCATATAAGTTAAACGAGCAAGGTGACAGTATACAGCCTTGTCATACTCCTTTCCCAATTTTGAACCAGTCTGTTGTTCCATTTCCAGTTCTAACTTGCTTCTTGACTTGCATACAGGTCTTAGGGGACAGACAGGTAAGGTGGTCTGGAATTCCCATCTCTTTAAGAATTTTCCAGTTTGTTGTTATTCACACAGTCCAGGTTTAAGTGTATTAAATCAAGCAGAAGTAGATGTTTTTATGGAATTCCCTTGCTTTCTCCATGATCCAACAGGTATTGGCAATTTGATCTCTGGCTCCTCTGCTTTTTCTAAACCCAGCTTGTACATCTGGAAGTTCTAGGTTCACGTACTGTTGAAGCCTAGCTTGAAGGATTTTGAGCATTACCTTGTTGGCATGTGAAATGAGTACAATTGTCTGGTAGTTTGAACATTCTTTGGTATTGCCCTTCTTTGGGATTTAAATGAAAAGTGACCTTTTCCAGTCCTGTGGCCTCTGCTGAGTTTTCCAAGTTAGCTGGCACATTGAGTGCAACACTTTAACAGCATCATCTTTTAGGATTTTATATAACTCAGCTGGAGTTCCATCACTTCCACTAGCTTTGTTCATAGTTATGCTTCCTAAGGCCCACTTGGTTTCACACTCCAGGATGTCTGGCTCTAGGTGAGTGACCACACCATCATGGTTATCTGGGTCATTAAGACCTTTTTTTGTATAGTTCTTCTGTGTTTTCTTGCCACCTCTTCTTAATCTCTTCTGCTTCTGTTAGGTCCTTACCATTTCTGTCCTTTATTGTGCCCAACCTTACATGAAATGTTCCTTTGATATCTCTAATTTTCTTGAAGAGATCTATAGTCTTTCCCATTCTATTGTTTTCCTCAATTCCTTTGCTCTGTTCCCTTAAGAAGGGTCTCTTATCTCCTTGTTAGTCTCTGGAATTCTGTGTTCAGTTGGGCATATCTTTCCCTTTCTCCCTTGCCTTTTGCTTCTCTTCTTTCCTCAGCTGTTTGTAAAGCCTCCCCAGACAACCCCTTTGCCTTCTTGCATTTCTTTCTTTGGGATGGTTTTGGTCACTGCCTCCTATACAGAGTTATGAACCTCCATCCATAGTTCTCCAGGCACTCTGTCTACCAGATTGAATCCCTTGAGTCTCTTTGTCACCTTCCCTGTATAATTACAAAGGATTTGATTTAGGTCATATTTGAGTGGTCTAGTGGTTTCCCCTACTTTCTTCAATTTTAGTCTGAATTTTGCATTAAGGAGCTGATGATCTGAGCCACAGTCAGCTCAGGTCTTGTTTTTGCTGACTGTTTAGAGCTTCTCCTTCTTTGGCTGCAAAGAACATAATCAATCTGATTATGTTTTGGTGTTGACCATCTGGTGATGTCCATGTGTAGAGTCATCTTTTGTGTTGTTGGAAAATGGTGTTTGCTATAGCCAGCATGTTCTTTTGACAAAACTTTGTTAGCCTTTGCCCCACTTCATTTTGTATTTCAAGGTCAAATTTGCCTGTTTCTTATGGTATCTTTTTTAAAAAATTTATTTATTTTTTAATTGAAGCATAATTGCTTTACAGAATTTTGTTGTGTTCTGTCAAAATCTCAACATGAATCAGCCATAGGTATGCATATATCCCCTCCCTCTTGAACCTCCCTCCCATCTTCCTCCCCATCCCACCCCTCTAGGTTGATACAGAGCCCCTGTTTGAGTTTCCTGAGCCATACAGCAAATTCCCGTTTGCTATCTATTTTACTTATGATAATGTAAGTTTCCATGTTACTCTCTCCATACATCTCACCCTCTTCTCCCCTCTCCCCATGTCCATAAGTCTGTTCTCTGTGTCTATTTCTCCACTGTTGCCCTGCAAATAAATTCTTTGGTACCATCTTTCTTGATTCCAGATATATGCATTAGTATATGATATTTATCTTTCTCTTTTGGATTTACTTCGCTCTGTAATAGGCTCTAGCTTCATCCACCTCATTAGAACTGACCCAAATGTGTTCCCTTTTATGGTTTAGTAATATCCCATTGTGTATATGTACCACAGCTTCTTTATCCATGCATCTGTCGATGGACATCTAGGTTTGCTTCCATGTTCTAGCTACTGTGAATACTGCTGCAATGAACACTGGGGTACATGTGTCTTTTTTCATTTTGGTTTCTTCTGGGTATATGCCTAGGAGTGGGATTGCTGGGTCATATGGTGATTTTATTCTTAGATTTTAAAGAATCTCCAGACCTTCTTGCATAGTGGCTGTATCAGTTTACATTCCCACCAACAGTGCAAGAGGGTTCCCTTTATCCCACACCCTCTTCAGCATTTATTGTTTGTAGAATTTTTCATGATGGCCATTCTGACTGGTGTGAGGTGATATCTCACTGTAGTTTTGATTTGCATTTCCCTAATAATGAGCGACTGCAGCCATGAAATTAAAAGACACTTACTCCTTGGAAGGAAAGTTATGACCAACTTAGATAGCATATTAAAAAGCAGAGACAGGGCTTCCCTTGTGGCTCAGCTGGTAAAGAATCTGCCTGCAATGTGGGGACCTGGGTTCGATCCCTGGGTTGGGAAGATCCCCTGGAGAAGGGAAAGGCTTCCCACTAAAAAAAATAAAAAATAAAAAGTAGAGACATTACTTTGCTAACAAAGGTCCATCTAGTCAAGGCTATGGTTTTTCCAGTGGTCATATATGGATGTGAGAGTTGGACTGTGAAGAAAGCTGAGTGCCGAAGAATTGATGCTTTTGAACTGTGGTGTTGGAGAAGACTCTTGAGAGTCCCTTGGACTGCAAGGAGATCCAACCAGTCCATCCTAAAGGAGATCAGACCTGGGTGTTCATTGGAAGGACTGATGCTAAAGCTGAAACTCCAATACTTTGGCCACCTGATGTGAACAGTTGACTCATTGGAAAAGACCCTGATGCTGGGAGGGATTGGGGGCAGGAGGAGAAGGGGACGACAGAGGATGAGATGCTGGATGGCATCACCGACTCAATGGACGTGAGTTTGAGTAGACTCCGGGAGTTGGTGATGGACAGGGAGGCCTGGTGTGCTGCGATTCATGGGGTCGCAAAGAGTCGGACATGATTGAGCGACTGAACTGAACTGAATAATGAGCGATATTGAGAATCTTCTCATGTGTTTGTTAGCCATCTGTATGTATTCTTTGAAGAAATGTTTGTTTAGGTCTTTTCCCCACTTTTTGATTGGGTTGTTTGTTTTTCTGGTATTGAGTTGTATGAGCTGCTTATATATTTTGTAGATTAATATTTTCTCAGTTGTTTCATTTGCTATTATTTTCTCCCATTCTGAAGGTTGTCTTTTCACCTCGCTTATAGTTTTCTTTGCTGTGCACAAGCTTTTAAGTTTAATTAGGTCCCACTTTTTAACTTTTGTTTTTATTTCCATTACTCTAGGAGGTGGTTCATAGAGGATCTTGCTTTGATTTATGTTATCAAGTGTTCTGTCTATGTTTTCCTTGAAGAGTTTTATAGTTTCTGGTCTTACATCTAGGTCTTTGGGACGATCTTCCCTGGTGGCTCAGAGGTTAAAGCATCTGCCTCCAATGCAGGAGACCCGGGTTCGATCCCTGGGTTGGGAAGATCCCCTGGAGAAGGAAATGGCAATCCACTCCAGTATTCTTGCCTGGAGAATCCCATGGACGGAGAAGCCTAGTAGGTTACAGTCCACAGGGTCGCAAAGAGTCGGACACGACTGAGCGACTTCACCTCACCTCATCTAGGTCTTTCTTTAATCCATTTTGAGTTTATCTTTGTTTATGGTGTTAGGAAGTGTTTTAATTTCATTATTTTACA
Source organism: Budorcas taxicolor (assembly GCF_023091745.1). Lineage (NCBI taxonomy): Eukaryota > Metazoa > Chordata > Mammalia > Artiodactyla > Bovidae > Budorcas > Budorcas taxicolor. The sequence continues at coordinate 48,506,445 of NC_068935.1, forward strand.
TGTAGCTATCCAGTTTTTCCAGCACCACTTATCAATGTGGGAGACCTGGGATCGATCCCTGGGTTGTGAAGATCCCCTGGAGAAGGGAACGGCTACCCACTCCAATACTCTGGCCTGGAGAATTCCATGGACTGTATAGTCCATGGGGTCACAAAGAGTCGGACATGACTGAGCAACTGTCACTTTCACTTTTTCCTATAATGATGAGGACACCTTTTTGGGGGTGTTACTTCTAGAAGGTGTTGTAGGTCTTCATGGAACTGGTCAACTTCAGCATTTTGGCATCAATGGTTGGGGCATAGACTTGGATTACTATGATGTTGAATGATTTTCCTTGAAAACAAGTTGAGATCATTCTGTCATTTTTGAGATTGCACCAAAGTACTGCATTTCAGACTCTTTTGTTGACTCTGAGGGCTATTCCATTTCTTCTAAGGAATTCTTGCCCACAGTAGTAGATATAGTAGTCATCTGAATTAAATTCACCGATTCCTATATATTCCTAAGATGTTGATGTTCAATCATGCTATATCGTTCTTGACCACATCCAATTTACCTTGATTCATGGATCTAATATTTCAGGATCCTATGCAGTATGGTTCTTTACAGTGTCGGAATTTATCTTCACCACCAGACACATCCACAAGTGAGCATCATTTCTGCTTTGTCCCAGCTGCTTCATTCTCTCTGGAGCTATCTGTAACTGCTCTCTGCTCTTCTGCAGTAACATACTGAACACCTACTGACCTGGGGGGCTTATCTTCCAGTGTCATATCTTTTTGCCTTTTTGTACTGTTCCTGGGATTCTTGAGGCAAACCATGGAGTGGTTTGCCATTTCCTCCTCCAGTGGACCACATTTTGTCAGAACTGTTCACTATGTCCTGTCCATCTTGGGTGGCCCTGCATGGAATAGCTCATGGCTTCATTGAGTTATGCAAGCCCCTTTGCCATGACAAGGCTGTGATCCATGAAGGGAACACAAGTATTAGAATAGCCAAAATTCAGAGCCCTGAGAATGCCAAATGCTGATGAGGATGTGGAGTAATAGGAACTGTCATTCATTGCTGGTGGGAAATCTACATGGTACAGCTATTTTATAAGACTGGCAGTTCCTTACAAAACTAAACATTCTCTAATATTATCCAGGAATCATACTCCTTAGTATTTTCCAAAAGAACTGTAAAATGATGTCCATGCAAATACCTGTACCTGGGTATGTATAGTGGTTCAATTCATAATTGTCCAAACCTGCAGTCAAATGATGTCCTTCAGTAAGTGACTGAATAAACAAACTGTGGTACTTTCAGATGGTAGACTATTATTCAGAGCTAAAAAGAAATGACCTGTCCAGCCATGAAAAGGCATGGTGGAATCTTACTGGAAGTACATATTACTAAGTGAGAGAAGCCAATTTGAAAAAACTCTGTATGCTCTAAAAAGTAATCTATTAAAAATATTTAGCATAATTTTTATTCTTATTTCAACTGACTTTTTAGACTGTTTGCAATAAATAAGAGGTCTTCTATATTTGCATTACAAAAGACAGAATAAATACAGATGCCCCTTGAACAACATGGTTATTAGTGGGACTGACCCCACACACAGTTGAAATTCTGCTTTTAACTGTATAGTTCACGCTCCATATCCGTATATGCACATTTGCAGATTCAACCAACTGTGGATTATTTGTTCTATATACATTTGTTGAAAAAAAAAAAATCCACATATAAATTACCCATGAAGTTCAACTCATTTTCAAGGTTTCAATTATATGTTAATATTTTATTTTATTTTTTAAAATTATTTATTTATATATTTATTTTTTACTTTACAATATTGTATTGGTTTTGCCATACTTCAACATGAATCCGCCATGTGTGTTCAGTTCAGTTCAGTTCAGTTCAGTCGCTCAGTCATGTCCGACTCTTTGTGACCCCATGAATCGCAGCACGCCAGGCCTCCCTGTCCATCACCAAATCCCGGAATTCACTCAGACTCATGTCCATCGAGTCAGTGATGCCATCTAGCCATCTCATCCTCTGTCGTCCCCTTCTCCTCCTGCTCCCAATCCCTCCCAGCATCAGAGTCTTTTCCAATGAGTCAACTTTTCACATGAGGTGGCCAAAGTACTGGAGTTTCAGCTTTAGCATCATTCCTTCCAAAGAAATCCCAGGGCTGATCTCCTTCACAATGGATTGGTTGGCTCTCCTTGCAGTCCAAGGGACTCTCAAGAGTCTTCTCCAACACCACAGTTCAAATCCATCAATTCTTCAGTGCTCAGCCTTCTTCACAATCGAACTCTCACATCCATACATGACCACAGGAAAAACCATAGCCTTGACTAGATGGACCTTAGTCAGCAAAGTAATGTCTCTGCTTTTGAATACGCTATCTAGGTTGGTCATAACTTTTCTTCCAAGGAGTAAGTGTCTTTTAATTTCATGGCTGCAATCACCATCGGCAGTGATTTTGGAGCCCCCCAAAATAAAGTCTGCCACTGTTTCCACTGTTTCCCCATCTATTTCCCATGAAGCGATGGGACCAGATGCCATGATCTTCGTTTTCTGAATGTTGAGCTTTAGCCATGGGTGTATGAGACAGCAAAAGAGACACAGATGTATAGAACAGTCTTTTGGACTCTGTGGGAGAGGGAGAGGATGGGATGATTTGGGAGAATGGCATTGAAACATGTATAATATCAACTGTATGTCAATATTTTAAAATCCCTCATCCCTGGGTGGTATATCACAGATAGATTTTTAAAATTTTTCTTTACATTTTTTTTTCATTTTTCATATTCTTTTATAATAAATGTTTACAATTTAAAGGTTATCTTTAAAATATCAAAGATAATGTGGAAGAGTAAAAATAGCCTGGACTGCAGGGTAATTCTTTAGTATTTACCTCAAGAATCCTTCTAGTATTCTGACAGTTGTGACATTTAAAAACTATATTTGAAATTAATATCCTATCCTGGTGTGACTACTTTGATACTGCAGCATGTTTTTTGTTGGTTGCTTTGTCCTTTTGCCATGAGCAGTTGAGTGCCTGAAGTTCCTTTCTGTTGCCCACATGATGTGTTATGGATTCTAGAAAATTTTATGTCTTCTTGGAAGTATGGCAAAAATTGCCTGTTTGTTGTAAATATCAGTTTGTTGGGAGATATTCATAATGTTGGGTTTATGCACTGTCTGTAAATTCACTCCTTCCTCTTTTGCCTGAAGATATACTTGGAAATAAAGTGTTTCATCACTTAAGTAATTTTCCACAAAATATCAGAAATAAATTAGAGGAGAGAAGAGTACACTCAAGTGAAATATATTGAATATAATTGTGTATATGTACTACACAAACTGAACTTGAGAGAGAAAAGAGCATAGTTTTTCACAAGATGCTCCAAGGGGAAAAGAAAATGCCATACTTTAGTAGAGAGAGAAATTTAAGAATGAAGTGTTCAAAAGCTGAAACAACCAGTGGATACAACTTTCAAGAACCAACTTGTTTCTAATAAAATATCAGTCAGTGACAGAGCCAGTATATGGTCATCCTCAAGTTGTCTTGTTCTCAGTTGGCCTGCTGTAGTCAGTCACCTTTGGCTACCATTGTGTGGTCCAGGCTTCTAGTATTATGACTACAATGGGTAGGAGGGGCTGGGTATTCTTATGCTGAAGGCAATCTTTGGTGCCCCCGTATCAGTTTATTTCCACTCCTGAGTACTTACCATGTATCACTATGTGCACTTAATTCTGGAATGTACAGTCTAGAAGGGAAGACTCTTCTGCATAAAACTTGTCAAGCCCAGGCAAATGGTAGTTGTCAGTAGAAAGGCAAAGTACTGCCAGTATGTGTGGGTAAAGAGGGAAAACAGTTTGGCGAATGGAGAGGAAGGTAGTGGCTTCTCAGCTGATACTTGCAGGACTATGTGCACTCAGGGTCTAGTGGGAAGCTCGCTTTGGCATTCAGAATGCAAAAGTAGGAAGTCAAGAAACACCTGGAGTAACAGGCAACTTTGGCCTTGGAGTACAGAATGAAGCAGGGCAAAGCCTAATAAAGTTCTGCCAGGAGAACGTACTGGTCATAACGAACACCCTCTTCCAACAACACAGGAGAAGACTCTACACATGGAGATTACCAGATGGTCGACACCAAAATCAGAATGATTACATTCTTTGCTTGGCAATCCACTCCAGTATTCTTGCCTGGAGAATCCCATGGACGGAGAAGTCTAGTATGTTACAGTCCACGGGGTCGCAAAGAGTCGGACATGACTGAGCGACTTCACCTCATCTTCACCTCACCTACATTCTTTGCAGCCAAAGATGGAGAAGCTCTATACAGCAAAAATGAGACCGGGAGCAAACTGTGGCTCAGATCATGATGTCCTAATTGCCAAATTCAGACTCAAATTGAAGAAAGTGGAGAAAACCACTAGACCATTCAGGTATGACCTAAATCAAATCCCTTATGACTATACAGTGGAAGTGAGAAATAGATTCAAGTGATTAGATCAGATAGACTGAGTGCCTGATGAACTATGGAATGAGGTTCATGACATTGTACAGGAGACAGGGATCAAGACCATCCTCATGGAAAAGAAATGCAAAAAAGCAAAATGGCTGTCTGGGGAGGCCTTACAAATAGCTGTGAAAAGAAGGGAAGCGAAAAGCAAAGGAGAAAAGGAGAGATATACCCATCTGAATGCAGAGTTCCAAAGAATAGCGAGGAGCAATAAGAAAGCCTTCTTCAGCAATCAGTGCAAAGAAACAGGAAAACAACAGAATGGGAAAGATTAAAGATCTCTTCAAGAAAATTAGAGATACCAAGGGAACATTTCATGCAAAGATGGGCTCAATAAAGGACAGAAATGATATGGACCTAACAGAAGCAGAAGATATTAAGAAGAGGTGGCAAGAATACACAGAAGAAATGTACAAAAAAATCTTCATGACCCAGATAATCACGATGGTGTGATCACTCACCTAGAGCCAGACATCCTGGAATGTGAAGTCAAGTGGGCCTTAGAAAGCATCACTATGAACAAAGCTAGTGGAAGTGATGGATTTCCAGGTGAGCTATTTCAAATCCTGAAAGATGATGCTGTGAAAGTGCTTCACCCAATATGCCAGCAAATTTGGAAAACTCAGCAGTGGCCACAGGACTGGAAAAGGTCAGTTTTCATTCCAATCCCAAAGAAAGGCAATGCCAAAGAATGCTCAAACTACCACACAATTGCACTCATCTCACATGCTAGTAAAGTAATGCTCAAAATTCTCCAAGCCAGGCTTCAGCAATACGTGAACAGTGAACTTTCAGACGTTCAAGCTGGTTTTAGAAAAGGCAGAGGAACCAGAGATCAAATTACCAACATCTGCTGGATCATCAAAAAAGCAAGAGAGTTCCAAAAAACCATCTATTTCTGCTTTATTGACTATGCCAAAGCCTTTGACTGTGTGGGTCACAATAAACTGTGGAAATTCGTCAAGAGATGGGAATACCAGACCACCTGACCTGCCTCCTGAGAAACCTGTACGCAGGTCAGGAGGCAACAGTTAGAACTGGACATGGAACAACAGACTGGTTCCTAATAGGAAAAGGAGTATGTCAAGGCTGTATATTGTCACCCTGCTTATTTAACTTCTATGCAGAGTACATCATGAGAAATGCTGGGCTGGAGGAAGCACAAGCTGGAATCAAGATTGCTGGGAGAAATCTCAATAACCTCAGATATGCAGATGACACCACCCTTATGGCAGAAAGTGAAGAAGAACTAAAGAGCCTCTTGATGAAAGTGAAAGAGGAGAGTGAAAAAGTTGGCTTAAAGCTCAACATTCAGAAAACTGAGGTGATGGCATCCGGTCCCATCACTTCATGGCAAATAGATGGGGAAACAGGGGAAACAGTGGGAACAGTGGCTGACTATATTTTGGGGGGCTCTAAAATTACTGCTGATGGTGATTGCAGCCATGAAATTAAAAGACGGTTACTCCTTGGAAGGAAAGATATGACCAACCTAGATAGCATATTAAAAAGCAGAGACATTACTTTTTCAACAAAGGTCCATCTAGTCAAGGCTATGGCTTTTCGGGTGGTCATGTATGGATGTGAGATTTGGGCTATAAAGCAAGCTGAGTGCCAAAGAATTGATGCTTTTCAACTGTGGTGTTGGAGAAGACTCTTGAGATTCCCTTGGACTGCTAGGAGATCCAACCAGTCCATCCTAAAGGAGATCAGACCTGGGTGTTCATTGGAAGGACTGATGTTGAAGCTGAAACTCTAATACTTTGGCCACCTGATGCGAAGAGCTGACTCATTTGAAAAGACCTTGATGCTGGGAAAGATTGAGGGCAGGAGGAGAAAGGGATGACAGAGGATAAGATGGTTCAATGGCATCACCAACTCAATGGACATGGGTTTTGGTGGACTCCAGGAGTTGGTGATGGACAAGGAGGCCTGGCGTGTTGGGGTTCATGGGGTCGCAAAGAGTCGGACAAAACTGGGTGACTGAACTGAACCTATGTCTTCCTGAGGCTTATCATACCAGACCAAGAAGATTGATTTTTGAATTAAGATTAGAACTGATAAGAAGCACTTTAAAAAGAGTGCGCTGCTCTTAACACTAAATGTAAGACCAGAAACTATAAAACTCCTAGAGGAGAACATAGGCAAAACACTCTCAGACATAAATCACAGCAGGATCCTCTATGATCCACCTCCCAGAATACTGGAAATAAAAGCAAAAATAAACAAATGGGATCTAATTAACATTAAAAGCTTCTGCACGACAAAGGAAAATATAAGCAAGGTGAAAAGACAGCCTTCTGAATGGGAGAAAATAATAGCAAATGAAGCAACTGACAAACAACTAATCTCAAAAATATACAAGCAACTTATGCAGCTCAATTCCAGAAAAATAAACGACCCAATCAAAAAATGGGCCAAAGAACTTAATAGACATTTCTCCAAAGAAGACATACGGATGGCTAACAAACACATGAAAAGATGCTCAACATCACTCATTATTAGAGAAATGCAAATCAAAACCACAATGAGGTACCACTTCACACCAGTCAGAATGGCTGCGATCCAAAAATCTGCAAGCAATAAATGTTGGAGAGGGTGTGGAGAAAAGGGAACCCTCCTACACTGTTGGTGGGAATGCAAACTAGTACAGCCACTATGGAGAACAGTGTGGAGATTCCTTAAAAACATGCAAATAGAACTCCCTTATGACCCAGCAATCCCACTGCTGGGCATACACACCGAGGAAGCCAGAATTGAAAGAGACACATGTACCCCAATGTTCATCGCAGCACTGTTTATAATAGCCAGGACATGGAAACAACCTAGATGTCCATCAGCAGATGAATGGATAAGAAAGCTGTGGTACATATACACAATGGAGTATTACTCAGCCGTTAAAAAGAATTCATTTGAATCAGTTCTGATGAGATGGATGAAACTGGAGCCGATTATACAGAGTGAAGTAAGCCAGAAAGAAAAACACCAATACAGTATACTAACACATATATATGGAATTTAGAAAGATGGCAATGACGACCCTGTATGCAAGACAGGAAAAAAGACACAGCTGTGTATAACGGACTTTTGGACTCAGAGGGAGAGGGAGAGGGTGGGATGATTTGGGAGAATGGCATTCTATCATGTATACTATCATGTAAGAATTGAATCGCCAGTCTATGTCTGACGCAGGATACAGCATGCTTGGGGCTGGTGCATGGGGATGACCCACAGAGATGTTATGGGGAGGGAGGTGGGACGGGGGTTCATGTTTGGGAACACATGTAAGAATTAAAGATTTTAAAATTTAAAAAAATAAATAAATAAAAAATAAAATTAAAAAAAAAAAAGAGTGCACTGCTCTTAACAGTAGGGTGCACTGGGGAAAGGTCTCAACTGGAGAAATCACCTTTTCCTGTTAACCCTCCAACCCTATCACACCCTGCATCCTAATATACCTCCATTGGCTTACTCTCCAAAGGAGTGGGAACGTTATAACACTTAACTCTTTTCTATTTAGCATCCAATCTTTGATAAGAGGCTTACATTAGGACATTCTTCAGATTTTCAGTTACCTGGATCCTCCTATGGATACAAGAAGAAAAATACAACCATGTCATGTTAAAAAACAATTAGGAATATCAAAGTTTCTTGTTCCAGCCTTTACCTTCCTTATGTATAAATATATTAAGAAGGTATAAAGAATTATTGAAAGTGTAATATGGATGTGTGGGTTTTCTGAATATGGAGTTTCTACAGCTTTTTTGCTTGTATTTGGATTTTTTTTGGCATCTGTAATTAGCTCTTTATTATTAGATCTAATGGAGGTGAACAAAGGTCGGACAACCCAAAGAGACAGATAATTACATACTTCTGTTATTCTGAGTTCAAGTATCTTTCTTGACACAACCCTTCCTCATATCAGAATGACCCGAGGATAGGAAAAGCCAAGATAAAAATTTGCCTTCTTCCACTTAGGAGAAATAAGGTACTGCCCTCTGTAGCCTCCATTTACATTTATAAAATGTTAGGAAAATCTGTCATTTTTTTTTTTTGGAGACTATGTCTCTGAGGTTTACATTATCTGGTTTATTGTCTTAGTGTGTCTTCCCTTGGGAGCATCTCTATCTTCTTGGAAGGAAATTGCTTTTTCCTCTCAATCAAACGAAGTTGTTCTAGTAGAGTATCCAGGTGTCCTTGGTTACAAAGATAGGCATACTGTAGAGAATGGAAACAGCAGAGTGGGCAGCCAGGTGGTAGTTGAGGTCTCAGTTCCAACTGTTTTGAGGACAGACTGACCCTTTGGTTTGGTTATGTGAAACATTAACATTCAGTTTTTATATAAGATTAGAGTTGTTTCTATTACTTAAGGGAAGTAATAGAGTTGTTCTCAAAGAAAACACTCTTTATCTGTTCACTCTTTTCCATCCCTACCACAACTACTCTAGTTAATATTCTTATGACCTCTTACATCAACTGTTAAAATAGCTTCCTGGCAAGCCTCCCTTTGCTCATGAAGGAAGTGAATATTTAATTGTATTTCATTTTATTGCATGTCCCAGGTACCACAGGTCCCTAACAGGAAGGTGATGCTGGAATCTTGGCCCAAACTGGGGGCAGTGATGGTGACAGCTAAAGCAGTAATAGTGATGGCATCATCTGTGGATCAGGGGGAGAGGTCATACTTCACATGGAGTAAGTGCTGGGACCCAAGGTGGGACCTTGTCTTTCTCATCTGTCCCCAGAACCTGTCCCTGTAGTGTTTGTACAAACATTAACTCTTTGGCCTGAATGCCAGGACAAGTGCAGCCTATGTTCAAGCAGTAAATTGATTAGTAAATTATTATAAAAATAAAAACATATTCTCGGACATTGTACTAACCGTTTCAGGGAGTTATTAGAATTCTTCAAGGAGTTTAGAATTTCTGATTTTGAAAACTGCTGCAGCATTGCAAAGCAAATATCCATAGGCTTAGAAAGAAAAGTCAAAGTTATAGATCACTACATTTCACAGAAAAGAAGATTATTTTCAGATGAAGTCTTGGATCTTAGTGTTTTTGCTTTTCTAATTGAACGTGAGTAATATTATGTTCTATGAGAAGAAGTGTAGTGCTTCTAGAAGGAAGATACCAGATAATGAAAGATTTAAAAAAAGCCTAACATAATTCACCATTTATAAATCTTTTTTAATCTACAAAAAAGAGAGGTATAGACCAGCACTGAACAATAACAGTACTTTTGTGATAAGGATGATGTAAATGCTGTCTATCAGTGCTTTCCAATTCAATAGCTACCAGCTACATGTTGTTGTTCAGTTGTTAAATCATGTCCAACTCTTGGCGATAGCATGGACCATAGCACACTAGTCTTCTCTGTCCTTCATCATCTCCTGGGGTTTGCTCAAACTCATGTCTTTGAGTTGGTGATGCCATCCAACCATCTCATCCTCTGCCACCCTGAACATCTGAAGCATGGCTATTATGACTAAAGATGCAAATATTTAATTTTAGTTAATTTACCTCTAACTACAACTGTTTAGTAGACAGTGAAGTTTAGTGTTTAGTAGACACTGTGATATATGGGAATCACCTGAAAGAAATATGTATGTTATTTTGGACTAATAAGACTTCAGCTTCCTGGGTGGCACTAATGGTAAAGAACCTACTTGCCAATGCAGGAGAGATAGAGACTGGGTTTGATCCCTAAGTTGGGAAGATTCCCTGGAGGAGGGCATGGCAAACCACTCCAGTATTTTTGCCTGGAAAACCCCATGGACAGAGGAGCCTGATGGGCTACAGTTCATAGGGTCACACAGAGTCAGACATAACTGAAGTGACTTAGCATGTATAAGACTTGAACAGAACACGTTGGCTATTTTCAAACATCTGAAGGATTGCCATGTGGTTGTTTAGAAATGTTTATTGTGATTCCACAAAGCAGAATCAGAACTAATGTATAACCAGTTACACAGGGACCAATTATGGACTTTATGTAAGGAACTTTGTAACAAGTAGTATGTCTAAAACTTCAGTGGGTGACTAGACTAAATGTCCTTCAAGGTCCTTTTTCTGTACTGTGAATCTGTGATTATATGATTTAAATGTTGGTAATGGTATACTATGGAGAGAATTTCTTTCCAGCTAAATAACCATGTAATACAAAGGTCATTTAAGACACCCAGGCGAGGTGGCCTTGTCTATTTTTTTGATTAAATCCTGGGTGAAGTATATTCTGTCAATCTCTGAGATTAATTGTTCTATTTTCTACTCAATATTTTTGAGAAAAGTCTGTTACTAAAGTAATTTGTGGAAAAAAGAAAACTAACTTTTCAAGACCTTTTTCTTGAGGTTATCAACATATAAGTTTCATAATTCCTTCATTTTCCAGCTTTTATAGGTTTTTAAGATTATATCTTTAAAATATTGACAGGTAAACGTTGAGAACGATGCAGTTCCTAGGTTAGATAATGGTTGATGCTAATTACTTCAGGTAAGAGTGTAATCTGACTAGATGGAAGCTGTTACCTTAATTTCTGTGTTTACATTTGTGCAATCATGTCTTTTGTGTGATATTCAACCTAGGAAAAATTATAAAGTTAAAATAATTATGTATTTTATTTAAAAATTCAAGTGCAATGGCAAATCAAATGATTCAAGAACAAATATTTATAGTGCACACTCTGATTGAAGCAATATACAGACACTGTGGATTCAGTGGGGGATATGGCATAGTCTATGGAGATAGACAAACTGTTAATCACATCTTGGAAATTAATTTGATGAGGAGACGAGGAGCATAAAAGGGGTATGGGAACACAGAGAAGAACATTTAATCTAGCCTGGACTTGGGAAGGTGTGGAATGAGGACAAAATACATTATTGATTCTGTATCAATTTAGATATTATCTTTCTCATTTAATCTGTCAACACTGTATGCTTTTCCTGGGCTTAACTGCCCTCAGATTCACCCCTCATTTGTCCTCCTCTCTGCCTTATAATATATATGGGCTGAATCCTACAGTCTGCAATTCTTAGGCTGGCTAACATTTTGCTTCCATCTGAGTTCTGCCAACAGGCAAACCAGCAGGATATTAAACCCAGGAGAAAGAAACAGCCAGTTTTTCTCCTTACTCTGCATCAAGTGGTTTCCCTTTAATAGCTACATATTTCCCATGGTTCCAGCCCTATCAGATTGATCCACATGGCTTCAGATCCTATTGAAGCTAACACTTCTTTATGTTGCTAAATATTGGATTCCCCAACTGTCCCATGTTTAGCTTCTGTCATTTTTGCCACCAATTTTCTGCTTTAAATATTTATCATGGTTTCTATTTTCCTGGACAATCTCTGACTATTACATGTGCGGCCAATAATAGTGACAGATTTTCTAGTATTAAACTTCATCACATTCCTGGGATAAACCCAATTCTGTCACCAGCAATTAAACAGGTTTAAATTTCTTCTATAGTTAATAAGGGCTTCCCTGATAGCCCAGTTGGTAAAGAATACGCCTGCAATGCAGGAGATCCCAGTTCGATTCCTGGGTTGGGAAGATCCCCTGGAGAAGGGATAAGCTACCCACTTTAGTATTCTAGGGCTTCCCTTGTGGCTCAGCTGGTAAAGAATCTGCCCACAATGTGGGAGACCTGGGTTTGATCCCTGTGTTGGGAAGATCCCCTGGATAAGGGAAAGGCTACCCACTTTTATAATTAAGAAAAGAAAAAACATAAATACCCCTGGATCCTGAAACCTTCTCTGTATAACACTATATATCTCTCATATTCTCCATCTTTTAATCAAATATATTTTTTGCACTTCTAGTTTTTATACATATTTTGAAAAATTCTATTAATGTAAGTAATCAGATGATATATTTAACTTTAACTGTATGATGCAACCCAGGTGCTACTCGGAGGGGAATATATAGCCTTAAATAGATGTATTTAAAAAATAAGAAATGTATGAAACATCCAAGCCATTCAAGAAGCTAGGGAATAAACAGCATGTTAAACCTAAGGAAGTATAAAGTAGGAAATAAAGAAAGTAAATGCAGAAATAAGGAAATGGAAAACAGTAGAGTCAAATAACAAAAGCCCATTCTTTGAAAATCTTATAAAACAGACAAAATTTTAAAATATGATTACTGAATATAGCTGAGCACAGAAGAATTGATGCTTTTGAACTGTGGTGTTGGAGAAGACTCTTTAGAGTCCCTTGGACTGCAAGGAGATCCAATCAGTCCATCCTAAAGGAGATCAGTCCTGGGTGTTCATTGGTAGGACTGATGTTGAAGCTGAAATTCCAACACTTTGGCCACCTAATGTGGAGAGCTGACTCACTGGAAAAGACCCTGATGTTGGGAAAGATTGAGGGCAGGAGAAGGATGAGATGGTTGGATGGCATCACCGACACAACGGACATGGGTTTGGGTGGACTCCAGGAGTTGGTGATGGACAGGGAGGCCTGGCGTGCTGTGGTTGTTTTATGGCGTCGCAAAGAGTCAGACATGACTGAGTGACTGAACTGAACTGAATATAAAATCAGAAATAAACAATATAACTTAAATAAAATTATACAAAATATTGATGCAGAAGAGATTTAAATGTAATAAGAGAACACAGCAAATATTACACCTTTCCCTCAGGATAAACAAATGATGGACAAAGAATAATTTCTACATACAGTATAGGGGTATTTCAGCAAATAAATTAAAATGAAATGAGCGAATAAGAAATTATCATTCTTCAAGACCTAAGGGATTAATGGATAATTGTCATCAGTGACTGCCAGCATCAGCACAAAGAGAGATAACCAGACATTATGTACCCTCCTACTGGAAGTACTTGGGCTTTCCTGGTAGCTAAGTTGGCAAAGAATTCACCTGCAATGCAGGAGACCCAGGTTTGATCCCTGGGTGGGGAAGATCCCCTGGGAAGGAAATGGCAACCCACTCTAGTATTCTTGTCTGGAAAATCCCATGGACAGAGGAGCCTGGCAGGCTACAGTCCATGGGATCACAAAGAGTCAGACATGACTTGGTGACTAAACCACCATTGGAAGTACACAGCATCACCTATGGAGTAGTCTTGGAAAACAAAAGAAAATACAAAAAAAAAAAAATCTGATCAAGTCTACCTCTAACTGGCAATGAAAAGAAGTACAGAAGGCTGAAGAACATGTTAAAAGACACTAAAGTGTTGCAATCCACAAAATCCAGACTATGGGAAATAGGACAGAACACAAGATATATGTGTTTCATTAAATAACAAAAATTAATTATAATGGAAAAATGTTATGTGTGTGGGGAAACCTGTAGATTAAAAATAACTTGGGGACATAATAAGCAATACCAATGTATAGATCATATTTGGGCACCAATTTGAAGGAAAGCAATTAAGAAATATATATATAAATAAAAATTTTTAGGGTTTATAATTGTGTTGAGTTCATATTTTATGAGTCATTATCCTTTAAAATGCATACTGAAATATTTAGAGATGAAACAGCATAATATCTTAAATTTGTTTTACATTATTCAAGAAGCAAAGATTGGTGGTGGTAGTAGATGGAGGTATATATAATTAAAACCATGTTGGCCATGCATTAATGATTGTTGATGCTGAGTATCAGGTATATTGGGTTCATTATACTATTCTCTTTACTGTTGTGTATGTTTTAGGATTTCTGTAATAAAAATTTTTATTATAAATATCATGTCATTAAATATGAAATCCTAAGTGAAAGCAATGACTTTTTAGGAAAATAAAGATCAAATCGCCTCATAAAGAAATAGAAACTTCCAACTGAACAATAAAAACTGAAACTATTTTCAAAGTTTAAGCCATCCTTATATGCTCCAAAACAAGCAGTTTGAAGGCCGATTTTATCAAATGGTCAGAGAGAGCCAAATCACCATGTCATTAACCTCTTCTAAAGCATATAAAATGGTGGGCAGTTTTTCAACTATTTTCCCCAGGCTAGCTCTCCTTAATTCAAAAACGAGATGAGGACTCCCCACGAAAATAACATTTGAGCCAAACTCACTCACACGGCAGAAAATACCTTAAATAGATTAATAGCATATTCAGCACAGCAGTGAATTAAATGAACAAAGAGATAGTGTCTGAGAAATAAAAACATGATTTAACATTAGGAAATACTTTCAGTTATAATTCCCTACATTAACTAATTAAAGGAGTGTGTTAGTTTGTTAGGACTGCAATACAAAAATACCAGAGACCAGGTGGCTTAAACAATAGAAATTTATTTCCTTATAATTCTGCAGGCTACAAGTCTACTATCCATATGTTGGCAGGATTGGTTTCTCCTGAGGTCAGTTTCTTCAGCTTGTAGATGACTGTCTTCTCTTTCTGTCTCTCTTTATGTGTATCTGTTTCCTCATCCCTTCTTCTTATAAGAACTCCAGTCATATTGGATTAGGCCCCTTCCTTATGACCTCATTTTACCTCAGTTTTCCCTTTAAAGGCCCTATCTCCAAATTCAGTCACATTCTGAATTGCTGAGGTTTAGGACTTCAACGTATGAATTCTGGGGGTACACAATTCAGCCCATAACAAAAGAAAACCATTTCATTACTTCAATGGGTATATTTTTAGAAAATATTAGAAAATTTCAACGCAAGTTCCTGGGAATTCTTTTAGCAAACTAAGGTTACAAGGGACCTTCCATCCCCCTAGATCTACAACAAATATGCTTTAATGTGAAATAGTAGAAGCATTTCCATTAAAGTCAGGGAAAATAAATAGATACATGCTCTCATCTTTATCATTTAAAATGATACTGGAACACAAAGTCAGAACTGTGGATATCAAAATAAATAAGAGGTATGAATATTGAAAATAAAGTTATACTATTTGGTGATATTACCTGTGTAGAAAATTCTAAAGAATAAGCATGTGGAATATTCAAATGAACAAGAAACCTCAGAAAGTATAAATTCACTATAGCAAAAGACAGAGGCTTGTCACATAAAAGCAGTAACTGATTAGAACATGTAATCGAAAATATCCCATTCACAACAGCAATTAAATCCAAAAAGTACCTTAAAAGAATCATCACTAAAACATTTTAGATCTTTATGGAGGCAACTATAAAAGTTTACTGATAAATTCAGGTAAAGTAAGTCTCAGATAAATGGGGCAGTATTTCATACTTACTGATGGGATATACATCATTGTAAAGATGTCAATTCTCATTTACAGATTTCATGCCTTACTTGTAGCTGCAAAGATGACAATCAAACTTGGCCCGTTGTCTTCTCCCAAAATCAAGCCTGGAAAACCATAGAAGGTAGAATAAAAAGAAATCTCACAACTGTACATAATAAAATCTAAGCAACAAAACATGAGAAACCTCTGGGGAAGACTGAGGACTGTGTTGAACTTGTGTTGGGATGAGGAAGTCCTGGGCCTAAGAGAGGTTGGAGAGAGTTTATAGATTATAATAGAAGGAAGATGACAGTATAGGGACGAGTAAAGTTTAAAAGCTTCTGCTCCTACTTCAATATAGTAATCTGAGGCTGCACCTCAGACCCCAGATGCCAGTATCCTTGAGGACAACAGGACAGCAGGAAAAATGGGTTGATTTATCCAGTATGACTTGAGTCTGCTAATAATCAGTTGAAACCCATTTAGTGGGTAAAGACTGATTTTTTTTTTAATGTACTATTTTAGCAGACTATAAAAAATGTACTAAAAGTGGAATAGTATCACAATGAATCACCCACAGTAAGGGTAGATATTCATGAAATACACACAAACACACACATATATTCTACATATATATTTGGTAGAGATGCACAATGTACAATATATTTCTAAGAATGAAGGTTATAAAAAAGAAAATTACATCATTGGACAATGCAGAGTTAGATAAGCTCAAAAGAGGCAGGATATCCCATAATCACAACTGTTCAGCTTCTTCCTTGTAGAAAATACATTTTTTAGAACAAAAGTTTCTAAAATCTAAGTCTGGCTAGTGAAGAGACCCCTTAGGAAGTTGGGCTTCATCTCTCTCATGGATGCTGCTACTCTCTTACACAGCATCTAGCCTGGAATCTAAAACCATTCTCTATAGGAGATGCACTTGAGCAAATGGCCAGAGATGGCAGGAAGGGATAATTTCCCATTTTGTATTTAGTTGAACCCAGGGTACAAGATGAGGACTCTCAGAGAGGATTGAGGGGTGCACCCATACCAGAACAGAGAGTACCCCACAGAACCCTGCTTCACTGCTGATATCAGTCCTGGGAGACTTCAAGCATAGATCTCAGGCTGAGCAGCCCCCTTCATTTCCAGCTTGGGGGGTCTCAGGAGGGTAGAGGCCTCGGTCTGAAGGTGGCAGACATAGGCTAGCAGGGGGGAGGAGTCTAGATCTTGCTAGTTGTCAAGGTGAGGACTTAAAAGAGGATTTGAGGGTCTGAAGAACTGGGCCCTACCCCTGCCCTCTTTCTGTGGTCAGCCCTGTGAAACCTCAGGGTGTGGTCACTGGATGTGGTCAGAAGGTAGGGACAAGTAACACTGTCATCATCCAATTACTAACAGACATCAAGATGAAGACCCTGAGGGAGGAGCAATTAGAAGCCTGCCCCAGACAGAGAAGGTACTACAGAATCCAGCCCTTTATTTGCTTTCAACTCTAGAAGGTCCTAGAGCATGATGGCTGGGTGTGGGGTTCCCTGACTTCTCACTAAGGCATCAGAAAGAGTTGAGGACCTTGCTCTGAGGAGCCCTGTTTCATGTCAGGAGAGGGAAGGGGACTCAGGCCTTGCCAGGCATCCAGAGGAGGATCTTGAGGAAGGACTGTGGTGAGCCCCTTCCCAGACAGTGGGGGACCCACAAAAAACTGCTCATACAGTCAGCATGGGATGTCCTGGGTAGTCCAGTCAGATAGAGTGCCCCTCCCCCATGCCCTCTTTGGAGAGGTGCTTAGAGAAATGGTGACTTTGGACCAAAGGATGCATCATCAGGTCAGCAAAAAGGAGGGCATACAAGCCTTGTCAGGAGTAAATATAAATACTATTTTGGACAAATCTGAGGGTAAGCCTGCAATCTCAGGGCGGGCCAGTAGCTTGCCCTGCCTCTGCTGTCAACCTTTCATAGCCCTGGCACGCATGCCTTGATATTCTCAAGGAGTAGGGGCTTGTTCTGGAGATCACGAGGGAAGCAGCCCAGGCTGAGCCCAGAGTCAAGGTGAGGACTCTGAGCTAGGACTGCATGGCTTTTCCACACCAGAGCTGGAATCCTGTCAGTGCCCTGCAGAAAGAGTAGGAACTCTGGCTCTGCCTCATAGATGGGGCAAGGAAACCTGGCTATGTCTCATAGTAGAGCTGGAAACCCCGCCCTGCTGCACAGACAGAGCCATGAAACTGGACTCTGCCCCGCAGAAAGAGCAGGAACCCTGGCTGTGTCTCATAGGTGGAGCTGGAAATACTGCCTCTCTGAAAGAGTGGGAACCCTGGCTTTGCCTCACAGATGCGCCAGAGAAACCTGGCCGTGTCTCCAAAGGTAGAGCTTCAAATTCGGGTCTGCCTCTCAGAAAGAGTGGGAACCCTGGCTTCGCCTTACAGATGGGGTGGAGAAACCTGGCCAATTCTCATAGTAGAGCTGGAAACCCCGCCCTGCCACACAGCCAGCCATGAAATGAACCCTGGTTGCGTCTCGTAAGGTAGAGCTGGAAATCCAGCCCTGCCCCACAGAATGAGTGGGAACGCTGGCTGTGTCTGATAGGTAGAGCCGCAAATCCACCTTGTGGATGGGGCAGGGAAACCTGGCCCCGCCTTAGCCCTGCAGTCATCCCTGGGAGACCGTCCGTAGGACTCCTAGAGGTGGTGTGTCGGGCCCATTTCTCCTGGAGTCTGAGGGACACGAGACTGCTCTAAGAGGCTGGGGAAGAAGGAGTCCAGCTGTTGTCTATCAGGTGAGGACCCAGAAGTGGGAGAAGCCCACTGCAGGTCAGGTGGAGGGAGCCCCACCGTGTGCTTGCTTTCAGCTTTGAGAACCCACAGTAGGTTTCCTGGACATGCGGTGAGGCTTGTTAGAGGAGGATGAACTTGGGGCACCAAGGAATGAGCCCAGGCCCTGCCGGCCTTTGAGGCGAGGACCCAGAGCAGGGGAGAGCAGCATCCTTGGCCCCCGTGGATGGGACCCTCTGGCATGCTGTGCCTCGGCCATCTTTCCCAGGAGGTCTCAGGCAGGGGTCCCGAGTGTGTTGTGTCCTAACTTGAGCCCAGAGGCCTGGGACACTGAGGAGTTGGTGGAGGACTCGGTGGGAGACGTGGAGGTGAGGATGCAAAGGAAGGCTCCCTCTCCACTCTGTGAGACTTAGGGGTCCCCCTGGGGACCCAGGGGCCCATGACGCCCTCCCCGCCTGCTCTCAGCCCTGAGGCGACCTAGGGGGCGCTGCGCCCCTCTTTGTCTTCTGACTTCCGTCTGGCGCCTCATGGCGATGGTGGTTGCAGGGTGAGGGAACGGCCTCAGGTCAAGAGAAGGAGGGGAGGCGGGCCCATGGGGCGTGAATGTGAAACTCAGGGTTGGGGGGACCTTCCGCAGCCGAGGAGCCCCACCAATCCTGCTCCGCCACTCCAGTCACCTGGAGGGCTCGGCCGTGGGGCTCGGGAGCGGTGGCCCTCGCTCCCTCAGGACGTGGTGGGGCTGGTCTCCGGGGAGAGAGGCCTTTGTCTGTGGGGTGGTGGGAATACCCTAAGCGGGCCAGAGCTCCCTGCTGCAGAAGACATGCTGGTCAGCCCCTACTGTCAGCCTTCAGAGGTGCTGGGCAGAGGGGTGGGGAGGGGAGTGGAATGGGAAAGGGTGGGAGGTTGGGGAGGGAGGGTGTGGCCTCTCTTTACCTTTCTCTGGTTGTTCTCAGGGGAGTGAGGACCAAGTCTGAAGGAGCAGGGACAGTTTGGTAGAGGGAGAAATTGCAGGCCTTCCCCAAGGTCAGATAAAGGACTGGGGGCACCCCCTACACGAGAACACATGGGACCCAGCAGTTCTCTGCCCTTGCCACCAACACAGGAGAGCTGAGGATGCTTACTGGATTTGGACCCTGACTACTTTTTTTTTTCTGGGGGCTTCCCAGGATGGAAGACCTGGGTCTGGTGGGTGTGCCTAAGATCAGCAGAGGGAGGAGAGCCACATGCTGTCAGGCATCAAAATAAGTACTCTGAGGGAAGATCTACTGGACCTCCCACCCTATGAAGAGGGGTCTCACAGAAACCTGCCCCTGCTGTCAGCCCTGCGAGGCCATGTAGCAGGGATGCCAAATGTGGCTTTATTGACTTCCACTCTGGGAGTCTCAGGGAGGTGAGACTTTTTCTGAGGGGTAGACCTCTGGATAACAGAGAGGACTAGGAGGGAGGATTGAGAGGCCCTCCCTCCCCAAGTAGATTTGGCCTTGCCTGCCCTGAAAATATCTGTCTTAAAGAGAAGGGGCCCCAGCCCAGCTCTGCTCCTCTTGTCAGCCCCAGGAGACCACAGGCAGGGTTGGACAGATGTGGCATCTCCTAACTTTTCCTGGGGAATGGGCATCTCAGAGAGGTGAGGGCATCCCTTTGAAGGGGGGACACATCAGTTGAGAACAGGGAGGAGTTTCAGGCTCTGTCAGGAATCAAGGTAAGGGCCACTGAGAGGCCTGAAGACCCCCCTTCCCTGAAAAGAAAGATGCCACAGAATCTCAGCCCTGGGAGGATCCAAGTAGGGGTGAATAGAGGGGATGAACTCTCACTTCTGCCACAAGCTCTACCAGGAGTTCAGGGGATAGAGTGTCTCAGGGAGGTGAGGTCTGGGTTGGAGCAGAAAACTTTAGGTCAGCGGAGGGTAGGGCAAGCCTTGCCAGGGGTACAGATGAATACTTTGAGTGAGGATTGAGTACATTCCCTATGCCAGAACAGACCCCAGGCAGGGGTGGCTGGACATTGTGTCTTTTTACTTTGTATGAGGTGTCCCAGGGAGATGAACACTTTGGTCTGAGCTGATGACATCAGCCAAGGGGGCAGTTCCAGAATCTGAGGAGTCAAGGTAAGGTAAAGGCCTTGAAGAAGGGGACTAAGGTTACTCCCTAACACAGACAGAAGGGGTCTCACAGAAACTCCACTCTGTCCCCACTATCCACCCTGGAAGGATCTAGGCAGTAATGCTCAGATGTGGTATACCCTCACTCCCTGCAAGGGGTATGTGGAAGAGTCCCTGGGAGATAAAACCTTGGTCTGAGAAGGATGATTTCAGGTCACCACCTAAAGTGGGCAAGGCCCTCCAGGAGTAAAGAATACATTGAAGGAAGACAGAGGGAATTACCTATCTTAGAAGAGGAAGCCCAGCCCCTGCTGCCAGCCATGGGAGACCCCAAACCAGGGGTGGTTGGATGTAATGTCTCTTTACTTTTGTCTTGAGGGTGTTTAGATCTTGAGGTGAAGGCCTTGGTGTGAGTGAGAAGACAGGTCAGCTGAAGGAGTCACGTCAGATCAGAAGAGGGAAAAGTCCCAGACTCTACCAGAGTCAAGGGAAGGACACTTGGTGAGGACCAAAGGCACTTTCAATCCCAGAAAGAAGAGACCCCATGGAGTCTAGCTATCTCTTGTCCTTAGGTCTGGAAGGATTCAGGCAGGGTTGGTTGTATATGATATGCCCCCACTTTATCCAAGGGTGAGAAAGTTGTCTCAGAAAGGTGAGGTCATGGTCTGAGGCAGTAATGTCCAGTCAGCAGGGGGTGGTCTAGGCCCTGTCAAGGTAAAAATGGATACCATGAGGGAAGACTGAAGATAGCCCTACCAGAGGACACATGGGGCCCAGCACTTGCTTTTAGCACTGGAAGGACCTAGCAAGGGTGGTAAGATGTAGTGCCTCATTTTTGCCCATGGGTTTTTCAGGGAGGTGAAGTCCTCATTCTGAGGAAGTGGCCGTCTGTGGGGAAGCTACATCAGCTCAGCAGAGGGAAGAGTCCTGGACTCTGCCAGAGTTTAAGGTAGGGACTCTGAATGAGGACTGAGGGCACACTCTCACCTGAGGACCCAAGGCATACCCAGCTCTGCCCTGCCCCTGTGGTCAGCCCTGGGGGGCCCTGGGCCCAGTGGTCAGATGGTGTACCCTTACTTCCTTCTTGGTGGTCTCAGGCAGGTGAGGGCTTGTTCTGAAGGGGCCAGACTCAAGACAGCAGAGGGAGTCCCAGAACCAACCAGCAGTGTGAGGAATGAGGGTAACTCTCAGCTAGGAGAGAGGGGGAACCCACAAACTTCATTCAGCACCTGCTGTCACCCTGAAAGGCCCTGGGCAGGTGTGGCTGAAAATGTTGCCCCTTCACTTCTCATCTGTGTCAGGAATGTAAGCTTTTGTCTTAAGCTAGCAGAGGCAGGGAAAGAGGGGGCACAAGCCTTGTTAGAGCAAAGGTAAGAACCTTAGCGTGGAGGGGATCATCCACTCCAGAACAGCAATGACCTCACAGAACTCAACCCCTCCTCACCTGTCAGGGGCTCCAGGAACTATGAGGTAAGGGCCTTGGTGTGAGGCACATGTCCTCAGGTCAGCAGAGCAGAGGAAGCCCAGGCAGTGCTGGGAAGTCAAGTTGAGGTGCATATTCTGAATGTCTACCAAGGACCCCACCTATTCCAGAACCGAAGGGACCTCACAGTGCCTGACCCCACCTGCCATAGTCATCCCTGGAAGCCTTGGGCTGTGCTGGTTGGCTGCACTCTGAGGAGCTTTCTAACATCCTCTTACAGGTTCCCAGGGGACAAACTGTCCAGGGAGACAGGAGCCCTGTGAGGCCCTAGAGAACTCCCTAAAGAGGAGATCTATAAGTCAGCCTTTATCAGAGCTGCCAAGAGTACATTTCTCTGATGAGGCTGCTGACCCACTTTCTCCTTCAGGTCCGTGGGATCCCATCTCCCACCATCCTGCTAACACTTCCACCTGCTCCCTCCAACAAGAGTTATCATGCCTTATTCTCCAAAGCGCCCACGCCTCACTTTTGAGCCAGGCTTTCATACCCTAAGTGAGATACAAGGCCTGCTGATGGTTCAGGATTCCATACCTGAGGAGGAGGAGACCTTCTCCGTTTCTTCTTGCTCTTTCACCTTCTCCTACCCATCTCCTTGCCCCCATCCCTTCCTCTCCACTGATATTGGGCACACCAGAGGAGAAGCAGGAGGAGAAAAAGCAGGAGGAGAAGGAGGAGCAGGAGGAAAAGGAGCAGCAGCAGCAGCAGGAGGAGGAGGAGCAGGAGGAGGAGAAAGAGCAGGAGGAGGAGAAGGAGCAGAGGGAGAAGGAGGAGGAGCAGGAGGAGGAGAAAGAGGAGCAGGAGGAGAAGGAGCAGGAGAAGGAGGAGAAGAAGGATCAGCAGGAGGAGAAGGAGCAGGAGGAGGAGAAGGAGCAGAAGGAGGAGGAGGAGGAGGAAGAGATGGAGCAGGAGCAGGAGGAGGAGAAGGAGCAGAAGTAGGAGACAAAGGAGCAGGAGGAGATGGAGCAGGAGGAGGAGAAGGAGCAGGAGGAGATGAAAGAGCAGCAGGAGGAGAAGGAGTAGGAGTAGGAGGAGGAGAAAGAGCAGCAGGAGGAGAAGGAGCTGGAGGAGGAGAAGAAGGATCAGCAGGAGGGGGAGAAGGAGCAGAAGGAGGAGGAGGAGGAAGAGATGGAGCAGTAGCAGGAGGAGGAGAAGCAGCAGGAGGTGGAGACGGAGCAGCAGGAGGAGGAGGAGATGGAGCAGGAGGAGGAGAAGGTGCACGAGGAGGAGAAGCAGCAGGAGGAGGAGGAGCAGGAGCCTCCGGAGAGTCCCGGGAGCTTCTTCTCTTCCACATCATGCAGCACATCAGATGAAGACTCCAGCAGCCAAGAAGAGGAGGGCACAGGCTTTCACCAGGCCTCAGAAGACACCAAATCCTTGCCCAGAGACCTGCTAAATGAGAAGGTGGCTAATTTGGTTCATTTAATGATTCTCAAATATCAACAGAAGGAGCCCATAACAAAGGCAGAAATGCTAAAGGTTGTCATCAAAAGGGATAACAAACAATTCCTTGTGACCTTTGAGAAAGCTTCTAAGTGCCTAGAGGTGATCTCTGGCATTGATGTGAAGGAAGTGGACCCTAAAACCCACTGCTACGTCCTTTTCAACTCATTAGGCCTCACCCATGATAAGATAGTTAGTGATGATCAGAGCATGCCTACAAATGGCCTTCTGATAATCATTCTGGGTGTGATATTCATAGAAGGCAACTGTGTCCCTGAGGAAAACATCTGGAATTTCTTGAATATGATAGGCATCAAAGCTGGGAGGAAGCATTTCATTTATGGGGAGCCTAGGAAGCTCATCACCAGAATCTGGGTGCAGGAGAATTCTCTAGAGTACCGGATGGTGTCTAATAGTGATCCTTCACGGTACGAATTCCTGTGGGGTCCAAGGTCCTATGCTGAAACCAGCAAGCTGAAAGTTTAGGAATTTTTGGCCAAGATCAAAGGGATTGACCTCATTTCCTTCTCAGACTGCTATGAGGAGGCTTTAAGAGATGAGGAAGAGAGAGCTGGGGCCAGAAATAACTCTATGGATAGTAATACTGCCATGTTTATTATGCAGCATTTGCCAGTAATTCCTGACCCAACTGAAGAATGTACTGTGTTTGAAGAGGGCAGTCAGGTTTCTAAGTAGAGGAGAGTCGGGGTCAGGCTGGGGAGAACACTCTGTGCAACAACTTTGTTTTCCTGTTCTTTATGGGTGACTTAAAAGTTTATCATTTTTTTCTTCCCTTTTAATATTTTTTTTCAAATACTCTTCCTTTGAATAGGCTTATTGACTTTAGAATCTGTTTATGAATGATGTTGATCACATTTATTGCTAAACATTTATCAGATTTAAGAATAAGAGTTTTGATATTTTGCAAAACAATTTGGGGAACCTTCCATTGTATTTTGTGACCTGAAACAAGATAACGTGATACTGGGATTTTCTTGGAAATGTGGAAAAACTCAGCAGGCAATAGAGAAAAAATGTAAAACATGGCTCATTTTTGGATTCCCATACCACTTTAGTCTATTGTTCTGTAAAATTTAAGATATGTATACCTGGACTTGTATGGCTTATTCAAGAAAGTAAGAGTAATCTAAACAAACCCTACTTTTTGGATTATCTTAACCAATTTAGTGTATTATTCTGTAATGTTAAAATATATACCTGTACTTGCTTGGCTTATTCAAGAAAATAGGCATAATCTTAACAAATCTTAATTTTTGGATTCCCTTTAGCTACTTTAGTCTCAGTCAGTTTAGTTCAGTTGCTCAGTCGTGTCCGACTCTTTGTGACTCCATGAATCACAGCACGCCAGGCCTCCCTGTCCATCACCAGCACCTGGAGTTCACTCAAACTCATGTCCATTGAGTCGGTGATGCCATCTAGCCATCTCATCCTCTGTAGTCCCCTTCTCCTCCTGCCCCTAATCCCTCCCAGCATCAAGGTCTTTTCCAATGAGTCAACTCTTTGCATGAGGTGGCCAAAGTACTGGAGTTTCAGCTTTAGCATCAGTCCTTCCAATGAACACCCAGGTCTGATCTCCTTTAGGATGGACTGGTTGGATCTCCTTGCAGTCCAAGGGACTCATGAATCTTGCCAACACCACAGTTCAAAGGCATCAACTCTTCAGCACTCAACTTTCTTCACAATCCAACTCTCACATCCGTACATGACCACTGGAAAAATCATAGCCTTGACTAGATGGACCTTTGTTGGCAAAGTAATACCTCGGCTTTTCAATATGCTATCTAGGTTGGTCATAACTTTCCTTCCAAGGAGTAAGCGTCTTTTAATTTCCTGGCTGCAATCACCATCTGCAGTGATTTTGGAGACCCCCCCCACCCACCACCAATAAAAAGTCTGACACTGTTTCCACTGTTTGCCCATCTATCTGCCATGAAGTTATGGGACCAGTTGCCATGATCTTCGTTTTCTGAATGTTGAGCTTTAAGCCAACTTTTGCACTCTCCTCTTTCACTTTCATCAAGAGGCTTTTTATTTTTAATTTCTTTCTTTTTTTAAAAATTTATTTTATTTTACAATACTGTATTGGTTTTGCCATACATCAACATGAATCCACCATGGGTGTACATGTGTTCCCAATCCTGAACCCCCCTCCCACCTCCCTCCTCATACCATCTCTCTGGGTCATCCCAGTGCACCAGCCCCAAGCATCCTGTATCCTGTATTGAACATAGAGTGGCGATTCGTTTCTTACATGATATTATACATGTTTGAATGCCATTCTCCCAAATCATCCCATCCTCACTCTCTCCCACAGGGTCCAAAAGACTGTTCTATACATCTGTGTCTCTTTTGCTGTCTTGCATACGGGGTTATCTTTATCATCTTTCTAAATTCCATATATATGTGTTAGTATACTGTATACGTGTTTTTCTTTCTGGCTTAATTCACTCCGTATAATTGGCTCCAGTTTCATACACCTCATTAGAACTGATTCAAATGTATTCTTCTTAATGGCTGAGTAATACTCCACTGTGTATATGTACCACCGTTTTCTTATCCATTCATCTGCTGATGGACATCTAGGTTGTTTCCATGTCCTGCCTATTATAAACAGTGCTACAATGAACATTGGGGTACACGTGCCTCTTTCAATTCTGGTTTCCTCAGTGTGTATGCCCAGCAGTGGGATTGCTGGGTCATAAGGCAGTTCTATTTCCAGTTTTTTAAGGAATCTCCACACTGTTCTCCATAGTGGCTGTACTAGTTTGCATTCCCACCAACAGTGTAAGAGGGTTCCCTTTTCTCCACATCCTCTCCAGCATTTATTGCTTGTAGACTTTTGGATCACAGTCATTCTGACTGGTGTGAAGTGGTACCTCATTGTGGTTTTGATTTGCATTTCTCTGATAATGAGTGATGTTGAGCATCTTTTCATGTATTTGTTAGCCATCTGGATGTCTTCTTTGGAGAAATGCCTATTTAGTTCTTTGGCCCATTTTTTTTACTGGGTCTTTTATTTTTCTGGAATTGAGCTGCATAAGTTGCTTGTATATTTTTGAGGTTAGTTGTTTGTCAGTTGCTTCATTTGCTATTATTTTCTCCCATTCTGAAGGCTGTCTTTTCACCTTGCTTATAGTTTCCTTTGTTGTGCAGAAGCTTTTCATTTTAATTAGATCCCATTTGTTTATTTTTGCTTTTATTTCCAGTATTCTGGGAGGTGGATCATAGAGGATCCTGCTGTGATTTATGTCTGAGAGTGTTTTGCCTATGTTCTCCTCTAGGAGTTTTATAACTATAAAAGTTTCTGGTCTTACGTTTAGATCTGTAATCCATTTTTATTTTATTTTTGTGTATGGTGTTAGAAAGTGTTCTAGTTTCATTCTTTTACAAGTGGTTGACCAGTTTTCCCAGCACCACTTGTTAAAGAGATTGTCTTTACTCCATTGTATATTCTTGCCTCCTTTGTCGCAGATAAG
Source organism: Budorcas taxicolor (assembly GCF_023091745.1). Classification (NCBI taxonomy): domain Eukaryota; kingdom Metazoa; phylum Chordata; class Mammalia; order Artiodactyla; family Bovidae; genus Budorcas; species Budorcas taxicolor. The sequence continues at coordinate 48,533,414 of NC_068935.1, forward strand.
GTGTCCATAGATGTGTGGATTTATCTCTGGGCTTTCTGTTTTGTTCCATTGATCTATATTGGTGTCTTTGTGCCAGTACCATACTGTCTTGACTGTGACTTTGTAGTAGAGCCTGAAGTCAGGCAGGTTGATTCCTCCAGGTCCATTCTTCTTTCTCAAGATTGCTTTGGCTATTTCAGGTTTTTTGTATTTCCATACAAATTGTGAAATTATTTGTTCTAGCTCTGTGAAAAATACCGCTGGTAGCTTGATAGGGATTGCATTGAATCTGTAGAGTGCTTTGGGTAGTATACTCATTTTCACTATGTTGATTCTTCCAATCGACGAACATGGTATATTTCTCCATCTATTTGTGTCCTCTTTGATTTCTTTCACCAGTGTTTATAGTTTTCTATATATGTCTTTTGTTTCTTTAGGTAGATATATCAAGAGGCTTTTTAGTTCCTCTTCACTTTCTGCCATAAGGGTGGTGTCATCTGCATATCTGAGGTTATTGATATTTCTCCTTGCAATCTTGATTCCAGCTTGTGCTTCTTCCAGCCCAGCATTTCTCATGATGTACTCTGCATAGAAGTTAAATAAGCAGGGTGACAATATACAGCCTTGACGTACTCCTTTTCCTATTTGGAACCAGTCTGTTGTTCCATGGCCAGTTCTAACTGTTGCTTCCTGACCTGGATATAAGTTTCTCAAGAGGCAGATCAGGTGGTCTGGTATTCCCATCTCTTTCAGAATTTTCCACAGTTTATTGTGGTCCACACAGTCAAAGGCTTTAGCTTAGTCAACAAAGCAGATGTTTTTCTGGAACTCTCTTGCTTTTTCGATGATCCAGCGGATGTTGGCAATTTGATCTCTGGTTCCTCTGCCTTTTCTAAAACCAGCTTGAACATCTGGAAGTTCACAGTTCACATACTGCTGAAGCCTGGCTTGGAGAATTTTGAGCATTACTTTACTAGCATGTGAGATGAGTGCAATTGTGCGGTAGTTTGAGCATTCTTTGGCATTGCCTTTCTTTGGGATTGGAATGAAAACTGACCTTTTCCAGTCCTGTGGCCACTGCTGAGTTTTCCAAATTTGCTGGCATATTGAGTGCAGCACTTTCACAGCATCATCTTTCAGGATTTGAAATAGCTCAACTGGAATACCATCACCTCCACTATCTTTGTTTGTAGTCATGCTTTCTAAGGCCCACTTGAGTTCACAGTCCAGGATGTCTGGCTCTAGGTGAGTGATCACACCATCATGATTATCTGGATCGTGAAGCTCTTTTTTGTACAGTTCTTCTGTGTATTCTTGCCACCTCTTCTTAATCTCTTCTGCTTCTGTTAGGTCCATACCATTTCTGTCCTTTATTGAGCCCATCTTTGCATGAAATGTTCCCTTGGTATCTCTAATTTTCTTGAAGAGATCTCTAGTCTTTCCCACTCTGTTGTTTTTCTCTATTTCTTTGCATTGATTGCTGAGGAAGGCGTTCTTATCTCTCCTTGCTATTCTTTGTAACTCTGAATTCAGATCCTTTTATCTCTCCTTTTCTCCTTTGCTTTTCCCTTCTCTTCTTTTCACAGCTATTTGTAAGGCCTCCTCAGACAGCCATTTTGCTTTTTTGTATTTCTTTTCCATGGGGATGGTCTTGATCCTTGTCTCCTATACAATGTCATGAACCTCCGTCCATAGTTCATTAGGCACTCTATCAGATCTAGTCCCTTAAATATATTTCTCACTTCCACTGTATAATCATAAGGGATTTGATTTGATTTTGTTCAGTATAATTAAAAGATATATACTTGAATTTGCTTGGCTTATTCAGAAAAGTAAGAGTGATCTTAATCTTAGTAAATAAAAATCTACTCACTGACTCATTTATTCATCAAACATTAACTGGATATATTTTCTTTACAAAGCACTGTGATAACAGTGGAAATCTGAGGATAAGCAAGACATACTCCTGCCCAGAGAAAGGAAGAGGTTAGGAGAAGCAATAATATCAGGAAGAAAGTAAGATATCCTCCATTACCTAAACAACAGTTGAAAAAAAGAGTAAGGGGGTAGGACTCCAGATGGGAGCAGTCAAGTGGAAATGCCCTGAGCTAGGGCAGTTTGGGGCTTTGGGAAATTGCATTTTTTCTATGAGAGCTAATTATTAGTAAGCTATGGGTGATGGCAGAGGCCAGACTCTTAGACTGTGTGTTTTAGAGGTGAGAGAAGAGCATGGAATGGAAAATTGCTTAGTAGTTTCTTTTGGATCAGGGATAAACCAGAGGGAAATCCCTACCTGGGGCAGGCATGAGAGGTACCCCAAACTCTTGTTCCAGTGCAGTGAATACAGTGCTTGAAGGCTCTGCAGTGATTTCTTGAGAATAGGGTGATACTCTCTTGAAGTGATACCCAGAAGCCACTAAGCTGGCATTCCTGTCCCCGGCCTGAGAGTCAGAGCCAACTCTGTTAAGATCCCATTAAAGATAGGTTATCTTGAGTGTGCATGCGTACTAAGTCACCTCAATCGTGTCTGACCCTTTCTGACCCTATGGACTGCAGCCTGCCAGGCCCCTCTGTCCATGGGATTCTCCAGGCAAGAATACTGGAGTGGGTTGCCATGCCCTCCTCTAGGAGATCTTTGTGACCCAGCGATCAAACCCAGATCTCCCACATCGCAAACAGATTCCACCCACGTCTCTTACGTCTCCTCCATTGGCAGGTAGGTTCTTTCCCACTAGCCCCACCTGGGAAGCTTGAGTGTGAAAGTGTTAGCCCCTCAGTCATGTTCAACTCTCTGTGGCCCCATGGACTATAGCCTGTTAGGCTCCTTAGTCCATGAAATTCACCATACAAGAATATTGTAGTGGGTAACCATTCCTTCTCCAGGGGATCTTCCAGACCCAGGGATCAAACCCAGGTTTCCCACATTGCAGGCAGATTCTTTAATGTCTGAGCCAGGAGGTAAGTACATCCCATCTTGAGTGTAATTAGGCCAAATCTTAGCAAGGTCTAGACTTTGGTGGCAGTCAAATGAATGAAAATAGTATTTTGGATGGATGAGTAGCTGGGAGAGAAAGAATTTGACTTCAATTCTAGGAGCTTTGAGTTATATTAGCTGGGGAAATTTACTCATACCCCAAATTAATAATCCTCTAAGAGGAAAAATTTAGTGAATTTTGTGAAACTGCATTTTTTCCTGATTTGATTATCTGTATATTATTTGGCACATCCTGGATAAAAACAAAATCCCAGAAGAGAGGGTAGTAAGGTCTGGGGACAAAATAATACTAGAAATAATTGCCATTCATTAAAGACCTAATAAATGCCACTGTGCTAGATGCTTTTCTTATTTTCCATACATTCCAGCAGTCCTATAAGAGGGCTTATCAAACGCATTTTATAGAGGATGCATCCAAGGCTTATAGTGTTGGTAATTTCCCCAAGATTATATTTCTAGTAAGTGATAGGGCTGAGACTAGACTATGGTCTGAATTCATCTAGGGCCCATAACCTCCTAGCTTACAGCAGGTCTATCTTTTAGTCCATTCTCTTATGAGTACTGTGTAACCTCTCAGGTGACAAAAAGAAGGACCACGTGACAAGGTACTAAACAAAAATGAAGAGAAAATGAAAATAAGACATAATTTGGGGATTGTCTGAACTTTGTTTTCTAGGATCCTCTTGCTTAGAGACCTGGGATACCTTCATACTTAACTCTACCCAGGTGCTGGCATTTGTGTCCAGTTCTAGCAATATGCTGAATTACAGCACACTTTCCCTTATCTTCCCCAGTGTGCCCTCTTATCCAGTTCTGGAACCTGGTCTGCTGGACAGCTCCTCACTGTCTCCTCATCTGAAAGCTGTACCCTGTTCCCAGTGGACGACCCAGCACCACCACTGCCTTCCCCCTAACAGAGAACATTCCTACTCCCTGCAAAAGTACCCTTACTGTTTCATCTTCACTCTGGAGCCCTGATAGCAACAGCCCCTTCAACTTTGAAGTTCAGTTTGGAAAGTTCAAATAGACAGTGTAGATTATACTGATCTGTAGTGACCCCCAAAAGGTATGTATTTAAGATATATACAGATATAGATATAGATATATCCAAGTCCTAATTTCCAGTATCTGTGTATGTGACCTTATTTGGAAATAGTCTTTGCAGATGTAATTATGTTAGGAATCTTGAGATTATCTTGGATTTAGGGTAGGCCATAAATACAATGAATGGTGTATAAATAAGAACAAAGAAAGGGAGATATGACACATACAGAATCACAGAGAAGAAGGTGATACGAAGGGTGGAGGCAGAGATTAGAGTGATGCATTTATAATGCAAGGAATACCAAGGATTGCTGGTGATAACCAGAGGGCAGAAGAGGACCATGAGATGGAATTCTCATTAACATTTACAGATAGCCCTGGGAAGCTAATACATGTTCATTTCCCCAGGTATATTTAACAGAATATCAAAGTGTTTTCCAAATGTGCTTGTTAGTAGAGTGTGATTTGGCATATAATCTACTGGCTACTGGAATGTAACTCTGAAGTTAGATACACTATTTTTGAAACCACCATAATATTTGCAGTAGGACTTTAATGGGATGTCTTTTTGAAATTGACCACTGAACACATACATAGATGGATGTGCTTATCTATCTGGTTAAAAACCAAAACCTTCATCATAAATAATAGATAAGGAAAGACCATAGAAATCTCTGTGTAATCAAATGTCTACAGAGGCTAAATTCTTAAAATCTCTGTAGTCTTTCTGGGAGATGAAAATGGTTCCTTAGCAGACATGCTGCTGCTGCTGCTGCTGCTGCGTCGCTTCAGTCGTATCCGACTCTGTGCGACCCCATAGACGGCAGCCCACCAGGCTCCCCCGTCCCTGGGACTCTCCAGGCAAGAACACTGGAGTGGGTTGCCATTTCCTTCTCCAATGCATAAAAGTGAAAAGTGAAAGTGAAGTTGCTCAGTCGTGTCTGACTCTTAGCGACCCCATGGACCGCAGCCTACCAGGCTCCTCCATCCATGGCTAGCTCTGTTTAAAAACAAAAAAAATCTTTGTTGTGAACTGTATGTTTATGTCCCCCACAAATTCATATGTTGAAAACATACCCCCCATTTTGGTAGTATTAGGAAGTGGAGCATTTGGCAGGTAATTAGGTTTTGATGAGGTCATGATGGTGGAACCTCTATGATGAGAGTAGTGCCTTTATAAGAAGAGAAAAATAGGCTAGAGATTTCTCTTGGCCATGTTACAATAGAATGAGAAGATAACTGTCTTCAAGCCAAGAAGAAGGTCCTCTCCAGACACCAAGTCCATTAGCAGCCTGATCTTGGACTTCACGGACCCCCAGAAGACATATAAATTTCTGTTGTTTAAACAACAAAGTTGATGTATCTTGTTAAAACAGCCTGAGCTGACTAAAACAACCATCCTTCTACTGCCCCTTGTCTGTGTACCTGTTGTACAGGAAAGTCCTGGTTTGCAGCGTGCCAAAAGACACCTACCTGTACAGGATGTTCAGTCATGTAGAACGTAGCAGAGGCTCATAAAAGATTTTGGCCATGTATCACAAGCAAGGAGAAAATTCTCAGTCTGCTGAAATTAGAAACATTATTGTAAAGAGTAGTGAAATAAAGTGTTATTGGGTGAAGAAGGGTGAGTTCTCCCTGCCGAGATTATAGAATCCTTTGACAACTAGGTGTGATCTTATATTAGAAAGCACCTGACAGATAGTAGGTTCCTGAAAAGTTGGTGAATCTCAAGGTAAATTGGGTTTTCTCAGAAACTCCCTTCAATAAATGAAGAGAATTGTCATAACAATTACAGTCGCTGCTTTGTATTGAGCACCTACTAGGTGACAACTCATGGGATAGAGAGTATGCGAAGGTTTATGGAATAGACTACAAGAACTCATCCACATTTTGTCTTCCTCACCTTCTGGGTGGTCCACTGGCAGTTAGGTAGGAGCCAGTATGCCCTTTCCATGCTTCCTCTGCCATTTAGCAGCAAACATGGAGACCCCCATGTTGGAATAGTGGTGCTACAAGATGGAAGCAGCCTATATCCTTGAGTCACCTGAAAGCAGAAAGTTCCTGCCAACCCAAATCAGAGTTTATGTGAACAACAATAACAATTGTGTTAAGTCACTCATATGTCAGGTTTTGTCTACTGCATCAGTAAGCAGTTAATTTACTGATTAACACACAGCACCTATTTCTGGTTTTAGGCCTACTTAAATATTTTACTTAGGAAGCTAGTAGTTCATATATCTTGTAAAAAAATTCTAAAAATAAAAATCCATCACAATTTTCCCCTTTACAAAGTTCCTTCAAAATCCATACTCCTTCTCAGTTGTTGTTCAGTCACCAAGTTGTGTCCGACTCTTGGCGACCCCATGGACTGCAGCACACCAGGCTTCCCTGTCCCTCACCATCTCCTGCAGTTTGCCCAAGTTCATGTCCATTGAATTGGTGATGCCATCCAACCATCTCATCCTCTGTTGCCCTCTTCTCCTTGTGCCTTCAATCTTTCCCAGCATCAGGGTCCTTTCCAATGAATCAGCTGATTGCATCAGGTGGCCAAAATATCGGAGCTTCAGCTTCAGCATCAGTCCTTCCAAAGAATAATCAGGACTGATTTCCTGTAGGACTGACTGGTTTGATCTCCTTGATGTCCAAAGGACTCTGAAGAGTCTTCTCCAGAACCACAGTTCAAAAGCATGATTTCTTTAGTGCTCAGCCTTCTTTATGGTCCAACTCTCACATCCATACATGACTACTGGAAAAACCATAGCTTTGACTATATGAACTTTTGTTGGCTAAGTGATATCTTTTTTTTTTTTTTTTAACACACTGTCTAGGTTTGTCATAGTTTTTCTGCCAAGAAGCAATCATCTTCTAATTTCATGGCTTCAGTCACCATCTGCAGTGCTTTTAGAGCCCAAGAAGAGGAAATCTGTCACTGCTTCCACATTTTCCCTTTCTATTTGCCATGAAGTGATAGGATTGAATGCCATGATCTTAGTTTTTTAATATTGAGATTTAAACCATTTTTTTTCACTTTCCTCCTTCACCTTCATCAAGAGGCTCTTTAGTTCCTCTTCACTTTCTGCCATTAGAATGGTATCATCTGCATATCTAAGGTTTCTGCTATTTCTCCCTGCAGTCTTGATTCCAGCTTGTAACTCATCCAGCCTGGCATTTTGCATGATGTGCTTTGTGTATAAGTTAAACAAACAGGGTGACAATAAACAACCTTGTTGCACTCCTTTTTCAATCCTGAACCAGTCAGTTGCTCCAGACAGAGTTCTAACTGTTGCTTCTTGACCCGCATATAGGTTTCTCAGGAGACAGGCAAGATGGTCTGGTATTCCCATCTCTTTAAGAGTTTTCCACAGTTTGTTATGATCCACACAGTCAAAGGCTTGAGCATAGTCAATGAAACAGAGTTAGATGTTTTTCTGTAATTCTCTTGCTTTCTCTATGATCCAATGAAATTTTGCAATTTGGTCTCTGGTTCCTCTGCCTTTTCTAAGCCCAGCTTGAACATCTGCAAGTTCACGTAATGCTGAAGCCTAGCCTGGAGGATTTTGAACATAACCTTACTAGCATGGGAGATGAGTGCAAGTGTCCAGTGGTTGGAACATTCTTTAGTACTGCCCTTCTTGGGAACTGGGATGAGGATTGACCTTTTCCAGTCCTGTGGCCACTGCTGGGTTTTCTAAATTTGGTGACCTATTGAGTGCAGCACTATAACAGCATAATCCTCAGAGGTAACTACAATTAAAAATCTGCTGTGTATTATTTAAAGGTTCTTCTAGGATTTTCCATAAATAAATGTATTAAAATGTATATCATTTTTCTTTTAACATACTTGGTAATTATGTATATATTAACCTTCCACTTACCTTTGCCATTTAATAAAGAAAATGCAAGTTCTTTCCTAGCCAAAAGACCAGGAAAAGTTTGGCCTAACAAGAGAAAATCTTTTAGCAATACTTGCCTCATGCTAGCCAAACACTAACAGACATACTACAACATCCACACACCATCGGCACACTAAAAGGTTATTAGGAAGGAGTGGGGAACTGATCTTACATTTCTAAGGCTGAAGGTGATAGTGCCAGAATTCCCCTAGCAGGGTAACACTGGCAAGGCTTAACAAGATATTGGCCTTCATATTCCCTGCCTGGCAGAAACACACAACATCTTTATTCCCCTCCAAGGTGGTGTGTGTGTGTTGGGGGCAGAGCAGAGAGCTGGTCTTCCAAGTCTTCCAGATGGCACAGTAGGAGGTGCTCTGACTCCCCCTCAAAGATAATGTGATCAGGATACAGCCTCTTTCCCCTCATAACATTGGGCCACACAGAGCTATGACATAGCTCCGAAGCAGAGCTATATGGCATACCTCCTCTCCACTTTCCTAGTATCACAGTGACACTGTGCCAGTGGTGAGCTAACAATCTACCCTGCCCTATAGGTTAGGTACCAAGAACTAAAAAGATCTCAAACAGATGAGAAAGGCAATGCACAGAGGCTAACAAGAGGATAATAGAAGCCGTCTGAGTCATCCCTCTTTCCCACTCATACTGGTGAGTAACCATGTTACTTGGCAGAATGACAAGTTTACATTGTGGCTGGGAGGTACCCAGGAAGTATGAGTTAGTTCTTTATGTTTGCCAGGACAGTGTCAGTTCAGTCAAAGAGGGAGCTGAGCTTCCACTCTGTCTATAATAATGCTATGTGAGTCAGCACCTTGCTTTTGCTGAGAAGATGTTGGTGGGGACCAGAGGAAAGTTGAACATCAAATATCTCAACAGGGGAACTGTCTGCTAAAAAGAAAAAAAAAAGGAATAGGATCTAGAATTCATAATATAATGTCCAAAATGTGCAGGATACAATTGAAAAACAGCTTTCATACCCAGAACCAAGTAAAGCACAATGTGAGAGAGCAAAGACAATCAGCAGATGTCAAAACTAAGGTGAATAAAATGTTGGAATTATCTAACAAGAATTTAGGGGGGGCGGTCCTAAGATGGCGGAGGAATAGGATAGGGAGACCACTTTCTCCCTCACAAATTCATCAAAAGAACATTTCAACGCTGAGTAAATTCCACAAAACTTCTGAATGCTGGCAGAGGACATTAGGCACCCAGAAAAGCAGATCATTGGCTTCAAAAACAGGTAAGAAAAAATATAAAAGATGAAAAAAGAGACAAAGGAGGTAGGGAGGGAGCTCCGTCCCGGGAAGGGAATCCCGTCCCGGGAACAGACTCTTAAAAAAAGAGAGGTTTCCAAACACCAGGAAACATTCTTGCAGCCGAGTCTGTGGCGAGCTTTGGAAGCACAGAGGGCAACATAACAGGAAGGAGAAATAAATAAATAATTAAAACCAACAGATTACGAGCCCAACAGTAACTCCCCCAGCGGAAAAGCAGTGCAGATGCCTGCATCCGCCACTAGCAAGTCGGGGCTGGGCAGGGAGGAGCAGGAGGCGCAGGCAGCAGTGCTTTTTAAGAATCGGGCCACGGGAGGCACGGGCTGCAGTGCTTTTTTAAGAATCAGGCCTGAACGCCCCGTGCGTGGCCAGAGCGAACTAACTTGGGCTAGCAAACCAGACTGTGGGATAGCTACCAGGTGAAATGCTCGAACATAAGACACCGCCAGGACCAAGCACAGAACAAAGGACGGAACAGAAATAGCCGGCTGCAGACCATCCCCCTCTGGTGACAGGCAGCCAGAGCCTTAAGGGTTGGAAGGGGGCAATCACAGCCCAAGAGAGACATCACCTACCAAAATGCAAGCAGTCTTCTTTGTTAACTAAGACTTCTGGGGGTTCTGGATAGTCATCAGCCGCCTGAGAAGGAACGCCAGCGGTACACCCAGAAAACTGAGCAGCAGGGAAAGGCCATAAGTCACAGCGCAGCGATTGTGCTCGCCAAACTCCTGAGCTACTCGGACCTGGGAAGGGCACAAAACGCAGGCTCAACAAAATCTGCACCTCTGAGGGCTTCCTGAGCACCGAGCCTGAACGGCTTAGACCAGGAAGGTGCATGAAGCCTAGGGCCGGCCTCAGACAGTTCCCCGGTGGAGCTACATAGAGCCTGAGTGGTGTGTGCCGCAAGCAGGCACAAGCCCAGCGTGGATGAGACACTACAAACACACGCCAGTAATATTTGTTTGCAGCATCCCTCCCTCCCCACAGCGCGACTGAACAGTGAGCTAGGAAAAAAAAAATGTGTCCACCATCGCCCTCCCTGTGTCAAGACGGAAATCAGACACTGACGAGACCAGCAAACAGAGGAAGTTAAACAGAGGGAACCGCCTTGGAAGTGACCCCACACAGCCCATACCACCAGAGAAAGGGCCAGATCTACCTTTACTACTTTTACAATCATTCGTTTTTTTTTTTTTTTTGAGTTGATGTGGTTGCGTGATTGTTTTTTTCTTTTTTTAACTTTCTTAAATTTTAAGTACTCTATTTCTGTAATTATTATTTTTATAACCTATTATTACTTTTCAAAAAAAAGACCCTATTTTTAAAACAAACGCTGTATATAGTCTTTTTGTGGTTGATGTTGTTGTTTTTTAATTCTTGTGGCTTTTTTCTTCTTCTTCTTCTTCGTCTTCTTTTCTTTAATATTGTATTTTTGAAAATCCAATCTCTACTCCAGATTTTTAATCTTTGCTTTTTGGTATTTGTTGTCAATTTTGTACATTTAAAAACCCAATCTTCAGTACCCAATTTTACCTGAGAGTGAGATTACTGGCTTGACCACTCTCTCCTCCTTTGGACTCTCCTTTTTCTCCACCAGGTGGCCTCTGTCTCCTCCCTAACCCTTCTCTTCTCTACCCAACCCTGTGAATCTCTGTGTGTTCCAGACGGTGGAGAACACTCAGGGAACTGGTTACTGGCTGGATCTCTCTCTCTCCTTTTCATTTCCCTCTTTTATCCTCCTGGCCACCTCTGTCTACTTCCTCCCTCTCCTCTTCCCTGTATAACTCCGTGAATACCTCTGAGCGGTCAAGACTGTGGAGGGCACATAAGGAAGTGATTACTGGCTAGCTTGCTCTCTCGTCTTTTGATCCTACCTCATCTCATTCCAGTCACCTCTAACTACCCCCTCCCTCTTCTCTTCTCCGTGTAACTCAGTGAACCGCTATGGGTGACCCTCAATGTGGAGAAACCTTTCATCTTTAACCTAGATGTTTTATCATCAGTGCTGTATAGATGGAGAAGTCCTGAGGCTATTGTAAAAATAAAACTGAAAACCAGAAACAGGAGGCTTAAGTCCAAAACCTGAGAACATCAGAGAAATCTTGAATCCAGGGAACATTATTTGATAGGAGCTCATCAAACTCCTCCATACCTACACTGAAACCAAGCACCACCCACGGGCCAACAAGTTCCAGAACAAGACATACCACGTAAATTCTCCAGCAACACAGGAACACACCCCTGAGCTTCAATATAAAGGCAGCTCAAAACTACTCCAAAACCACTGATGTCTCATTACCCATCACTGGACACTTCATAGCACCCCAGAGAGAAGAAATCCAGCTCCACCCACCAGAACTCCAACACAAGCCTCCCTAATCAAGAAACCTTGACAAGCCACTGATACAACCCCATCCACAGTGAGGAAGCTCCATAATAAAGAGAACTCCACAAATTCCCAGAATATACAAAGGCCACCCCAAATGCAGCAATATAATCAAGATGAAGAGACAGAGGAATACGAAGCAGGTAAAGGAACAGGAGAAATGCCCACCAAACCAAACAAAAGAGGAAGAGATAGGGAATCTACCTGAGAAAGAATTCCAAATAATGATAGTGAAAATGATCCAAAATCTTGAAATCAAAATGGAATCACAGATAAATAGCCTGGAGACAAGGATTGAGAAGATGCAAGAAAGGTTTAACAAGGACCTAGAAGAAATAAAAAAAGAGTCAATATATAATGAATAATGCAATAAATAAGATCAGAAACACTCTAGAGGCAACAAATAGTAGAATAACGGAGGCAGAAGATAGGATTAGTGAAATAGAAGATAGAATGGTAGAAATAAATGAATCAGCGAGAAAAAAGAAAAACAAATTAAAAGAAATGAGGACAACCTCAGAGACCTCCAGGACAATATGAAACGCTCCAACATTCGAATTATAGGAGTCCCAGAAGAAGAAGACAAAAAGAAAGACCATGAGAAAATACTTGAGGAGATAATAGTTGAAAACTTCCCTAAAATGGGGAAGGAAATAATCACCCAAGTCCAAGAAACCCAGAGAGTTCCAAACAGGATAAACCCAAGGCGAAACACCCCAAGACATATATTAATCAAGTTAACAAAGACCAAACACAAAGAACAAATATTAAAAGCAGCAAGGGAAAAACAACAAATAACACACAAGGGGATTCCCATAAGGATAACTGCAGATCTTTCAATAGAAACTCTTTAGGCCAGGAGGGAATGGCAAGACATACTTAAAGTGATGAAAGAAAATAACCTACAGCCCAGATTACTGTACTCAGCAAGGATCTCATTCAAATATGAAGGAGAAATAAAAAGCTTTACAGACAAGCAAAAGCTGAGAGAATTCAGCACCACCAAACCAGCTCTCCAAAAAATGCTAAAGGATACTCTTTAGACAGGAAACACAAAAAGGGCATATAAACCCGAACCCAAAACAATAAAGCAAATGGCAACAGGATCATACTTATCAATAATTACCTTAAACGTAAATGGGTTGAATGCCCCAACCAAAAGGCAAAGACTGGCTGAATGGATACAAAAACAAGGTCCCTATATATGCTGCCTACAAGAGACCTACCTCAAAACAAGGGACACATACAGACTGAAAATGAAGGGCTGGAAAAAGATATTCCACACAAATACAGACCAAAAGAAAGCAGGAGTAGCAGTACTCATCTCCGATAAAACAGACTTTAAAACAAAGGCTGTGAAAAGAGACAAAGAAGGCCACTACATAATGATTAAAGGATCAATCCAAGAAGAAGATATAACAATTATAAATATATATGCACCCAACACAGGAGCACCGCAATATGTAAGACAAATACTAACAAGCACGAAAGGGGAAATTAACAATAACACAATAATAGTGGGAGACTTTAATACCCCACTCACACCTATGGACAGATCAACTAAACAGAAAATTAACAAAGAAACACAAACTTTAAATGATACATTAGACCAGTTAGACCTAATTGATATCTATAGGACATTTCACCCCAAAAGAATGAATTTCACCTTTTTCTCAAGTGCTCACGGAACCTTTTCCAGGATAGAGCACATCCTGGGCCATAACTCTAACCTTGATAAATTCAAAAAAATCGAAATCATTCCAAGCATCTTTTCTGACCATAATGCACTAAGATTAGATCTCAATTACAGGAGAAAAACTATTAAAAATTCCAACATATGGAGGCTGAACAACATGCTTCTGAATAACCAACAAATCACAGAAGAAATCAAAAAAGAAATCAAAATATGCATAGAAACGAATGAAAATGAAAACACAACAACCCCAAACCTGTGGGACACTATAAAAGCAGTGCTAAGAGGAAAGTTCATAGCAATACAGGCATACCTCAAGAAACAAGAAAAAAGTCAAATAAATAACCTAACTCTACAACTAAAGCAACTAGAAAAGGAAGAAATGGAGAACCCCAGAGTTAGTAGAAGGAAAGAAATCTTAAAAATTAGGGCAGAAATAAATGCAACAGAAACAAAAGAGACCATAGCAAAAATCAACAAAGCAAAAAGCTGGTTCTTTGAAAGGATAAATAAAACTGACAAAGCATTAGCCAGACTCATCAAGAAATAAAGAGAGAAAAATCAAATCAATAAAATTAGAAATGAAAATGGAGAGATCACAACAGACAACACAGAAATACAAAGGATCATAAGAGACTACTATCAGCAATTATATGCTAATAAAATGGACAACGTGGAAGAAATGGACAAATTCTTAGAAAAGTACAACTTTCCAAAACTGAGCCAGGAAGAAATAGAAAATCTTAACAGACCCATCACAAGCACGGAAATTGAAACTGTAATCAGAAATTTTCCAGCAAACAAAAACCCAGGTCCAGACCACTTCACAGCTGAATTCTACCAAAAATTTAGAGAAGAGCTAACACCTATCCGACTCAAACTCTTCCAGAAAATTGCAGAGGAAGGTAAACTTCCAAACTCATTCTATGAGGCCACCATCACCCTAATACCAAAACCTGAAAAAGATGCCACAAAAAAAGAAAACTACAGGCCAATATCACTGATGAACATAGATGCAAAAATCCTCAACAACATTCTAGCAATCAGAATCCAACAACACATTAAAAAGATCATACACCATGACCAAGTGGGCTTTATCCCAGGGATACAAGGATTCTTCAATATCCGCAAATCAATCAATGTAATTCACCACATTAACAATTGAAAAATAAAAGCCATATGATTATCTCAATAGATGCAGAGAAGGCCTTTGACAAAATTCAACATCCATTTATGATAAAAACTCTCCAGAAAGCAGGAATAGAAGGAAAATACCTCAACATAATAAAAGCTATATATGACAAACCCACAGCTAACATTATCCTCAATGGTGAAAAATTGAAAGCATTTCCCCTAAAGTCAGGAACAAGACAAGGGTGCCCACTTTCACTGCTACTATTCAACATAGTTCTGGAAGTTTTGGCCACAGCAATCAGAGCAGAAAAAGAAATAAAAGGAATCCAAATTGGAAAAGAAGAAGTAAAACTCTCACTGTTTGCAGATGACATGATCCTCTACATAGAAAATCCTAAAGACTCCACCAGAAAATTACTAGAGCTAATCAATGAATATAGTAAAGTTGCAGGATATAAAATCAACACTCAGAAATCCCTTGCATTCCTATACACTAATAATGAGAAAGTAGAAAAAGAAATTAAGGAAACAATTCCATTCACCATTGCAATGAAAAGAATAAAATACTTAGGAATATAGCTACCTAAAGAAACTAAAGACCTATATATCGAAAACTATAAAACACTGGTGAAAGAAATCAAAGAGGACACTAATAGATGGAGAAATATACCATGTTCATGGATTGGAACAATCAATATGATTATACTACCCAAAGCAATCTACAGATTCAATGCAATCCCTATCAAGCTACCAGTAGTATTTTTCACAGAACTAGAACAAATAATTTCAAGATTTGTATGGAAATACAAAAAACCTCGAGTAGCCAAAGCAATCTTGAGAAAGAAGAATGGACCTGGAGGAATCAACCTGCCTGACTTCAGGCTCTACTACAAAGCCACAGTCATCAAGACAGTATGGTACTGGCACAAAGACAGAAATATAGATCAATGGAACAAAACAGAAAGCCCAGAGATAAATCCACACACCTATGGACACCTTATCTTCGACAAAGGAGGCAAGAATATACAATGGAGTAAAGACAATCTCTTTAACAAGTGGTGCTGGGAAAACTGGTCAACCACTTGTAAAAGAATGAAACTAGATCACTTTCTAACACCATACACAAAAATAAACTCAAAATGGATTAAAAATCTAAACGTAAGACCAGAAACTGTAAAACTCCTAGAGGAGAACATAGGCAAAACACTCTCTGACATAAATCACAGCAGGATCCTCTATGATCCACCTCCCAGAATTCTGGAAATAAAAGCAAAAATAAACAAATGGGCTCTAATTAAAATGAAAAGCTTCTGCACAACAAAGGAAACTATAAGCAAGGTGAAAAGACAGCCTTCTGAATGGGAGAAAACAATAGCAAATGAAGCAACTGACAAACAACTAATCTCAAAAATATACAAGCAACTTATGCAGCTCAACTCCAGAAAAATAAACGACCCAATCAAAAAATGGGCCAAAGAACTAAATAGACATTTCTCCAAAGAAGACATCCAGATGGCTAACAAACACATGAAAAGATGCTCAACATCACTCATTATCAGAGAAATGCAAATAAAGACCACAATGAGGTACCATTTCACACCAGTCAGAATGGCTGTGATACAAAAGTCTACAAGCAATAAATGCTGGAGAGGATGTGGAGAAAAGGGAACCCTCTTACACTGTTGGTGGGAATGCAAACTAGTACAGCCACTATGGAAAACAGTGTGGAGATTCCTTAAAAGATTGCAAACAGAACTGCCTTATGACCCAGCAATCCCACTGCTGGGCATACACACCGAGGAAAGAAGAATTGAAAGAGGCACGTGCACCCCAGTGTTCATGGCAGCACTGTGTTTATAATAGCCAGGACATGGAAACAACCTAGATGTCCATCAGCAGATGAATGGATAAGAAAGCTGTGGTACATATACACAATGGAGTATTACTCAGCCATTAAAAAGAATAAATTTGAATCAGTTCTAATGAGGTGGATGAAACTGGAGCCAATTATACAGAGTGAAGTAAGCCAGAAAGAAAAACACCAATACAGTATACTGACACATATATACGGAATTTAGAAAGATGGTAATGATGACCTTGTATGCGAGACAGCAAAAGAGACACAGATGTATAGAATGGACTTTTGGACACTGAGGGAGAGGGAGAGGGTGGGATGATTTGGGAGAATGGCATTGAAACATGTATACTGTCATGTGAGAAACGAAGTGCCAGTCTATGTTTGATACAGGATACAGGATGCTTGGGGCTGGTGCATGGGGATGATCCAGAGGGATGATATGGGGTGGGAGGTGGGATGGGGATTCAGGATTGGGAGCTTGTATACACCCATGGTGGATTCATGTCAATGTATGGCAAAACCAATACAGTATTTTAAAGTAAAATAAAGTAAAAATAAAATTAAAAAAAAGAATTTAAAACAGCCATTAGAAAACAGGTTCAACAAGTAACTACAAATTCTCTATAAAGAAAAGAAAAAGAAAAAATTGTCAAAAATGAGATAGAAATTATAAAAAAAGAAACAAAATATAAAACTGAAAAATACCATAGCTGACATAAAAATCTTGTTGGATGGGCTCAATAGTAGACTGGAGATGACAGAGGATAGAATCAGTGAACTTGAAAAGAGAACAATAGAAATTACTGATCTGAAAAGTAGAGGGAAAATACTCTGACCTTTTCTAATCATCAAAATCTAGTCTGAAGACTTTTACTTCTGACAACATGGAATATATATGTATTTTCTTATTATTCCTGCTGTGAACAACTAAAAATCCTAGACATTATATTCAAAACAAATATAAAAGGACTCTGAACGGTGAAAAGAATCAGCCAGACTGGCTAAGGGCCTAGGAGTCTGAGGAATGACAAAGAGGTGAGTTCCCTGAGTTTCTTTTTTTCTTGCTTCCTAAGTCCCAGTCATGGAGCTGAAGAAACCAGAAATCAGGAAATACCAATAGATGCAGACAAAAAGAAAAGTTCCGGCAAAATCCTGCTTTCTCTAGCCTAAGGACAAAGAAAGGGGCAGCTTAGTAAGACAGAAACCTTTTAGACATTAACTGCTCTATTCCAGTCAAACATGGCACAAGTAACTGTGGTGTCATCGCTGCACACAACAGCCAAGGCTGAATGGGGAGCATAGGCTTCTATCTTCCCAGGTCTGTAACAAGGCAGCCCCAACTCCATTGCCAGGGTGACGTCAAAGAAGGGCAAAAGGAAACTGGGGACTGTCATCACCACTGGACAGCAAGAGACCACTTACGGGCCTGGAATTTTACCCCATCCAGGGTAGAGAATCTGAGGGAACCTCCAATCCTCAGATGTCAATGGAAGCCAAATTGGGAATTTGAACTTCTACCTCCACCTGTCAGTAACAAGGTGGTGTCACTCCTCCTTCCTGTGCCAGAGTCAGAGAAAGCCAGATAAAACAAAACTTTAAACAAGATTCAGGGTCTCATAACACACAAAATGTCGAAGTTTCAACTGAAAATCATCATACCAAGAACTAAAAAGATCTCAAATTGAATGAGAAATGCAATGCACGGAGGCTAACAACTAGGTAGTAGAAATGTTAGAATTATCTAATAGACTTCAAAGCAGTCATCATAAAAATGTTTCAGTGAGCAATTATGGACATGATTAAAACAAACGAAAAAATACCTGCAGAAAAGATATATAAAGTTTTAGCAAAGAAATAGGTGATATAAAAAAGACTCAAAGTCAGGAGACAATTTAGATATTCTAGAAGTTAACAGAGAAGGCAATGGCAACCCACTCCAGTATTCTTGTCTGGAAAATCCCATGGACAGAGGAGCCTGGTAGGCTGCAGTCCATGGGGTCGCTGAGGGCCGGACATGACTGAGCGACTTCACTTTCACTTTTCACTTTCATGCATTGGAGAAGGAAATGACAACCCACTCCAGTGTTCTTGCCTGGAGAATCCCAGGGACTGGGGAGCCTGTTGGGCTGTCTATGGGGTTGCACAGAGTCAGACATGACTGAAGTGACTTAGCAGCAGCAGCAGATTAGTTAAACAAATTGTTGTATATCTGTACCATGGAACACTACAAAGTAATATAAAAGAATGAACTATTGATAAACAAGAACTTGGATATTTCATGGGGTCACAAAGAAACAGACATGATTGAGCAACTAAACTGAACTGAACTGAAAGGAGCAGAATTATTTAAGAATCATACATAGGATTTATATCATGAAGTGGCAGAGATCAAGCTGGTTTCTATAAAAGTCAATTCATGGAAATAGAGAAAAATAGAATCTACTCTAAGCAAGAATCCCCTTTCTGGAATGCCCTGGTGGTCCACTGGTTAGGACTCCATGCTTTCACTGATGAAGACCCAGGTTCAATCCCTAGTTGGGAAACTAAACTAAGATCCTACAACCTGTGCATTTTGGCCCAAAACAAAACAATAACAGCCTTCTCCCAAAAGACTGTTCCCCATAATTGCACCAAGAAGCCAAACACTTTCCATTATGGAGAGTGCACTCTTCCCTGAACAGTAGCAGTAGCAGAAGTGGTTTGTGTTCCTTGACGAACACAAGCTTTCCTTTAGTTTTCCTCCAAGTATCTATCCCTTTTCCTCAATTCACTGATGTGGACAAATGATGTTTTCACAATCTTATATAAATTGCTCTGCAAATGTAGCTTCCAATCCAGTCCTTTAGGATCCACTTGTGACTAGAGTGCCATCCCTAAATCTCTCCTGGATGAAAATTATGAAACTGTCATTATTCTTGAGAAAGCATACTAGGCCTCAGTCCAGTTCAGACACTGAGCCAAAGTTAACTTCACTTAACTGTGCGCCTAGACCCAGTTTTCTACCCATATCAGAATTACTGGGAACAAAAAAGATGATATTCCTGTCGCCAAAGCTCCTAAAATACCTAAACCTGAACTTTCACATATGTTTCAAAGAAGAATTTTAAAAGTGTCCCCGAGGGGCATGCCAGAAATGGTATGTTTAGCCATGGGTCACATAATTATTGCCTAACTGATTTAACGTTGGGCCACAGTTCTTGTAACCATCTCCAACAAAAAGGAAGCTCCCAAGGTGGTTGGGAGGAGCATCTGGAACAATGAGGTTAATGACAAAAACTTCTAGGGAAGCCATCTATCATGGCTGGAAAGTCCAAAACACAATGCTTCAGGGGCCAGATTTATGTTAACAACACAAATCACACAGCTGTAACCAACTCTCCAAACATGTTAGAGAGGGTAAGGTGAAGCTCCTCAGAGGACTACTAAGGTCGTGGTTTGAAGATAATATATGACCATGACAAAAAAACTCAGGAGTCTCCTGGAGAAAACAACCATCAGTTCAGGGCCACAGCAAAGATATACATATTTTTATAACATCATGCTGTGTCTAAAAAAATTTTCTTGGATTTGCAGCACCCAGCACCCCTTAGGTAACTTCCTCCAAATAAATGTTCAGAAATTTTGTAAATGGCTGAGGCATTCTAAACAGACAGCAAGAGAAACTGAAAGCCAGGACCCCATGAACACCCCCACATGAGACAGAAGGTGGTCTAAATTTTTCATTTTTACCTTTGCAAAACTGCCTGTGATGATGTTGCTGCTGCTGCTGCTGCTAAGTCACTTCAGTCGTGTCCGACTCTGTGCGACCCCACAGACGGCAGCCCACCAGGCTCCTCTGTCCCTGGGATTCTCCAGGCAAGAATACTGGAGGGGGTTGCCATTTCCTTCTCCAATGCATGAAAGTGAAAAGTGAAAGTGAAGTCCCTCAGTCGTGCCCAACTCTTTGCAACCCCATGGACTGGAGCCTCCCAGGCTCCTCCATCCATGGGATTTTCCAGGCAAGAGTACTGGAGTGGGGTGGAATTAGGCACTAATCATAGCTAAATGTACAGTTACAATTCACAAAAAAAGATGTATAGTCACAAAAATTGTATAGGCATTAAATGTACAGTTACAATTCATACCATTAAAGGGTTCACTGTAGAGTACAAGAGGCAGATATATAAATTAGTTCCTATAGTACACTGAGAGAGTTGTTATTGACTGAAGAAACATAGTGTTATGGGCACAGAAGAGCTAATGTTTGGAGCACTGGGTCACAGAAGAAATGATGCTGTTGCAGAATCTTGACAAATGATTATAAGTTGGACAAGAGAAGTAAGGACATTCTAGATAAAGAAAATAGTAGATTTGTAAAGGGCACAAAAGTCTGAAATAAAATAATGTGTTCAGGAAAAATAACATGGTTTTGTCTAGTAGGATGCATAAAATACATAAGAGGAAGGAGCATAAGATTTTTTTTTTTTTTAAAGAGAAGACAGTGTAAGGTAGAGCATATTGATGAAGCAAGAGAGGTACAAGGTAAAAGTTAGGCATTCTCAATAGTTCTCCTCTTCTACTTCTGAGCCCTCACAAGAATAGCTATTTACAGTCCATTCACTGTCAAGGAAGACTTTTTCTAGCATGCACCTCCAGACTCTTCCAGCCTCTGCCCATTACTCAGTTACAAAGCCGCCTCATTTTTTTTTTTTATTTGTTACAGCAGCAATCGCACTTCCAGTACCAATTTTCTATCTTAGTCTGTTCTGTCTGCTATAATAAAATACCACAGACTGGATGGCTTATAAACAACAGAAATTCATCTCTCAAAGTTTTTCTGGAAGCTAGAAGTCTGAGATCAGGTTTCAACAGAATGCCCTTTTCTAAGTTACAGACTTCTCATATCCTCACAAGCTGAAAAAGGGCAAGGAGGCTCTCTTGGGTCTCTTTTATAGAATCATTAATTTCATTCATGAGGGCTCTACTCTCATAGAGTCATCACCTCCAAAAGGCCTCACCTACTAATACCATCACATTAGGCATCAAAATTTCAACCTGTGAATTTTGGGAGGATGCAGACATTTAGACCATAACATGCTGTTTACAGTATGGAGAACATCTGGAGGTTGGCAGGAGTAAAAATGGGGAGTTTTTGAGGAAATATTTAAACAGTAAAGGGATACAGTATAATAGTTCATAAGAATCTGAACTAAAGCAGTAGTGGGAATGGAAGAGTTGAAATATTAGAGTATACTCACCAACACTTAGTTTGGTCACTGTATTAATTTCAGTCATTTAGCAAGTATGTAATGGCACATCATTGTGTTTTTATCTGCCTATTCCAAGTTATTATGTTGAGAATCTTTTCATGTGCTTATTGTCCATTCACATAAATTATTTGCTGATACGTCTGTTAAATTTTTTTTAACTTTTTATTGCATTGTTTTCTTATTATTGAGTTTTCAGTGTTTTCTATATACACTGGATACAAGACCTCCACTGAATACATGATTTTCTAATATTTTCTCTTATCCTTTCATTCTCTTAACAATATTTTGGATAGAAGTTTTGTTCTTATTGAAGCCAACCTTATCCATTTTTTAAAAATGGATTTGGTGTTTTGGTATTATATCTAACAAATTGTTGTAGGGCCTGCCGTGTGCGCTAAGTCGCTTCAGTTGTGTTTGACTCTTTGCGACCCTGTGGACAGTAGCCCACCAGACTCCTCTGTCCATAGCATTCTCCAGGCAAGAATACTGGAGTGAGTTGCCATGCCGTCCTCCAGGGGATTTTCCCAACCCAGGGATTAAACCTGCGTCTCTTATGTCTCCTGTATTGGAAGGCCTGTTCTTTACCACTAGTGCCACCTGGGGAGCCGGTAGTCTGGCCTAGGACACCCCTCCCGCAAATTTCTCTTTCATGCTTAGTTTTAGAAGTTTCATAGTTTCAAGATTTACATTTAGGTCAGTGTTTCATTTTGCATTAAATTTTGTATATGGTATGAGGTATAGATCCAAGTATTTTCTACTTTCTTTTCTGGACTCTGTATTTTCTTCCATTGGAGGATTTGTCTATCTCGATGCCAATTTGTTAGGTAACAGCGCGGTGGCCTCGCCCGCCGGCTCGCGAGCTTCCTCCACCCGTGCGGAGCGGGATGGGACGGAGGGAGGGAGACATCCGGTGGCCCGTCACTCCGCGCAGGGACAGGGTCTGCCCGGCGGCCGGCGGTCGGGTCCAGTGGTCTTTCCGGTAGGGGAAGGAGGGCGAGAAGATGGGGGGCGGCGTGAAAAGGGTCTTTGGGCGGGAAGGCGGCTCCTCGCCTCCCGCTCCCCACCCCCGTCGCCCCCTCCGCGCCTCCTCCCACCACGTCCCCGCCACTCGACCCGCACCCACCCCCCCACCCCCCCACGCCTGGCCTGCCCAGGTGGACCCTGGCCCCGGGTTGTCGTCTCCAGCGGCGTCTCTCTCCCGCCCGACCTCCCGGCTACATACCTCGAGGCTGGGAGGCCGAGGTTCCTCCTGCTACGCACCTTTGGCCACGACTGCCCCAGGTCGCGACGGCACAGTCCGGAGCCTCCGGTGCGTCTCGCGGGCTGTGGGGCGGGGCCGCTCGGCTGCCGGTCGCCGCCGGCCCTGGACCAGTCTTCCCAGCCGGTCGTCGCTTGTCCTTTGCTCTGCTCTCCGCCAGGTCGCCAGGCGCCTCTCCCCGCCCTCCGACCGGCCGGCCGGCCGACTCTCGCGGGCCCTTCCTCTGTTGTGTCCTACTCGATTGCGCCACGCTTCCCGTCGGAGCGTTCTTCTGCCCTCGGTGGCGGGGGAAGGGTGCCTGGGACGTGGGTGCGGGGAAGGGCCACGGCTGTGGGGGAAGAGGAGGGTGCCGTCTCGGCGCGAGGGGGGTTCTGCTCCTTTTCGGGGGAAACGGGGCGGGGAGGTCGTCGGGGGTTGTGGCGGCGGCTGTAGGGACTCCAGGTGGCTGCTGGCCAGCGCCGGGCAGGCCCCGCGTCACGGGCTGGTAGCGCCGAGGCCCGCGGGCGGCCGCGGTGGTCAGGGTCTGGGCCGCGGGCCGGTGGGGCCCCACGCCCCCGCCTCCTCCGCCTGCCCCTTTCCAGGTACCTAGCGCGTCCCGGCGCCGAGGTTTCAAGAGCCCTGGGTGGGGGCGAGGGGCGTCGCCCTTCTACCCTGGGGTCTGGGAGGTCGGGCTCGCTGCACCGCCCCCGGGGGCTGGGACGCCGCCCCTCGCGTGGTCACCACTGCGGCGGCCGTAGGGAGTTTTTTCTTTCAGGCGGCCCTTCTCGAGTGGCGCTAGCGGTAGAGAACCCGCCTGCCAATGCAGGCGACCTAAGAGACGCTGGTTTGATCCTTGGGTCCGGAAGATACCCTGGAGGAGGGCATGGCAACCTCCTGGAGTATTCTTGCCCGGAGAATCCCCATGGACAGAGGAGCCTGGTGGGTTTCAGTCCATGGCGTCGCAGAGTCCGATACAACTGAAGTGACAGCACCCAGGCACATGCCAATGCCATGCTTTATTGCTTAATGTAATTTTGTAATAAATCTTAATATCAGGCAATATTTTGCAACTGTATTCTTCTCTTTCAAAGTTATTTTGATTAGCTACTCTAAATCCTTCGCATTTCCACATGAATTTTGTAGTCAAACCTTCAGGAGCTACAAAATTTTTACTGGGGGTTTGGGTTTGAATTGAATCTATAGATGAAGTTAGGAAGAATCAACATCTTAACAATATTGAGTCTTCCAACCCCATCAATATGAACTATATTTCTACTCATGTGGTTTGCTTTTAAATTTCTTTCGTCAGTGCTTTGTATATTACTACGTACAGATCCTGCCTGATTTTGTAGATTTACATATAAACACTTTACTTTTGGGTGGTAAATGACATTTTTTTAATTTAAAAATTTAATTTCCAGTTTCATTGCTTGTATATAGAAATGCCATTGACTTTCCTATATTGTCTTTGCACTAATTTGTATCCCACAACTTTGCCCAAGCATACTGGAGTGGGTAGCCTATCCTTTCTCCAGCAGATCTTCCCAACTGGGGAATTGAACCCTGGTCTCCTGCATTGCAGGTGGATTCTTTACCCACTGAGCTATCAGGGGAGCCACAACTTTGCTAAACTCACTTAGTTCTAGATATTTTTTTTTTATTTCCTTGGGATTTTCTGTATAGACAATCAGATTATCTGTGAATAGAGATAGTTTTAATAATTCCTTTCCACCATGTATGTATTTTATTTCTCTTGCCTTATTGCACTGGCTAGGTCTTTTATTTTTAAGTAAAAATATTAATATTCAGAGTTCTGGGATTAATTTTCAACAATACATTGGCAAGGTTTCTAGATATTACTGAATGATATGAGACTGATTATTGAAAGGGACTCCAACATTTCTTGGAGGGGTTTCCATTGTTGGTTAAGGAACCAGGGTAAATTTGTTGATATTTCTTAGTGAGACAAGAGTCAATAGTAAAGTCTGCCCTGTGAGTCAAAGAGGAGAAACTGCCGAATTTGCGGGGAGGTGGTATGGTACAGATGTAATATTGCACTTCTAAATGCATAGGTGATATTGCAAACACCCGTTTTCTCATTTGGTGCTTAGGATAGCTCACAGATGTTGGAATTATGAAATTCTTTTACATACGAGGGGAAAATTGGACTTCAGAAAGCAGAATGTTCTACCTAAGCTTACATGGCTTTGTGAGTCCTCATTCAGTGCTCTAAGAATCACTCATCTATTTAGAGATCCTAATTTATGAGTTGAGGAATCTCTGGCCTCTTCTCTAATTGCTGGGACCAATCTATATTATGGGGCAGTTTTACATATTGTCCTGCTAGTGTACAAGGGTTGGATTAGAAGTTTCTGACAAACTATCCTCTTGCTTTTATGTAATCAACTGCACATCAGGGAGTTGTACTTTTTCTGACATTTGACCCTTAAAAAACGACACTGTGAGTACTTGATTCTTTGATAGCTAGGCAGATAAATGATTTCCACTAAGTTATTCTCTTGCCCTGTCACTCCATAGTTCTGACTGCATAGAAAGTTCAAGGACACAGAAATGCTTCTGATGCATGAGGCTTTCAAAAACACAGTCTAGGGACATCAGAGTTAGACTTCAGCTTGCTAACAAGTATAGAAAATGCCACAGCTAGTGTGTTCCATTTCCATTGCTGAAACCTCCAGATACACTCTGGGTTAGTTTGTGTATGATTGATGTCTTTGCTCCAGTGATATTGGCTTCAAATAGTAGTCCAAGCGTGTTTCTTTTTGGCAAAAGCCTTCATAAATCCCACCTCCTTTGTGTTCTGACTTCTTTTTGCACCTTTAGGACAGCACTTCTCACTGCATTGTAAAAGAGTTATAGTAGAGATATTTATGTTTCAAAGCTTCTGCCATCCTTTCCCATCAGGCTGTGTGCTTCTTGAGAATAGGATTCCTATATTATTGATCATTGTATCACCTATGTTGAGAGCAGGCCTACCTAGAACAAAACTGGGCACTGAATAAATATTTGGTTAATGGAATTGAAGAATAGTTTTTTTTTTTTTAGGTTCTTGATATGAGCAGCAACAAAATATCCTTTCAGGTTATTTTCGTTATGAGTCTTGCTTTCTGAATAGTTAAGCAGAGGGTAGTACAGAACTTGGATTGTAGATACCTCCAAGCTATGCTTTTAGCTACCCTAAAAGGAAAAGAAAAGTAGGGATTGTTTCTGCAGTTGAGTTGTCTCTGGTTGGGGCACGCTCCTTATACCTCACTGGACTATATAGTCACATGCCCCACAGTATGTATTCCACAGAATAACTTAGTAGAAATCATTTATCTGCCTAGCTATCAAAGAATCAAGTACTCACAGTGTCGTTTTTAAAGGGTCAAATGTCAGAAAAAGTACAACTCTCTGATGTGCAATTGATTACATAAAAGCAAGAGGATAGTTTGTCAGAAACTTCTATTCCAACCCTTGTACACTAGCAGGACAATAAGTAAAACTGCCCCATAATATAGACTGGTCCCAGCAATTAGAGAAGAGGCCAGAGATTCCTCAACTCATAAATTAGGATCTCTAAATAGATGAGGGATTCCTCCAAAGCCATTTAAGCTTAGGTAGAACATATGCTCTACAGTATAAAAGACAAGACCCCTGCCCTCAAAAAGCTTCTATTGTAGACAGATAATAAGAAAATAACCCAATAAAAAAAGAGAAAATAACCCAGCAAACAAACAAAACTATAATTACAGGTTGTTTTGATATGAAAGTAATGAGCAAAACAGTGTGTTAGGGTGTGGTAGGGAAAAGGTTGGTTGCCTTGGAATGACTTCTCAGGAAAGACCTCTCTGAAGCCATGATGTTTGTCCCGAGATTGGCATATTCCAAAAAAGGCCAACTACATTAGGAGCTGAGAAAAAGTACTCCAGGCAAAGGAATCAGCAAACACACAGATGCTGAAGTGAGAAAGAGGATTGCTTCTTTGAGGAATAGAAAGGAGGCTCGTGCAATTAAGGTGAGAAGACAGGTATAGGATGAGATTAAAACATTGGCAGGGGCCAGATCCTCCGAGTTTGTATAACCTGTAAGAAGGACTGGGAATTGTATTCTGAGTGTGGTGGGAAGCCACTGTTGGGATTTAAGCAGGAAAATGACAATCTGCTTTATGTGTGAGAATCAACTGCTGTTTGGAGTTTAGTAGATTCTTAGGTATAAAGGGCAAGACCAAAAGCAGAAATACCAATTAGCTAGCTGGTGAGAGGTAATTGTGATTTGGTTTATCCTGACTGCAGTAAGGATGGAAAGAGATGCATGAATTTGGGGATATATTTTAAAGATAAGTTAACAAAACATGTGTTGGATTGAATATAAATGATGAGAGAGTGGGAAGAATGATGGCCTCTTGATTTTTGGTCTGAGCAACTGGGTGAATGATAATGTTATTTACTGGGACAGGAAAGACTGTGGAGTGAGCCGGCCTTGGTTGTGAAATCCGGATGCTGGGTCATATTAAGTTTGAACTTTAATAGAGAACTATATGAAGATGTTGAGAATATAACAATTTGAAGTTCACAAAAGAGGTTAAAGCTGAAACTATAAACTTGGTATATAAGTGATAGTTCAAAGTATATCCCAGGGTGAGATTTTTTTGATGGACAAACTATTTTTAGAGAAGAGTACCCCTCAATATGGGGACTCTTCAACAATGAAAGGCCAAGAAGAGGAAGATGATACAGCAAAGACAACTGAGAATGATTGACCAATTGTGTATAAAGACAGTCAGGAGAGCGTAACACCCTGAGTACCTAGAGATGGGAGTGTTTAAAGAGAGAGTGTTTAAGACAGGAGCAGAGAGGAGTCCACTGGATTTGCAAACATGGGGGATCATTGGTTATCCTTTGAAGAAGATTAGAGAATTCAAGTCAGTTGCTTCTAATTTCTCAAAAAGGAATGTGCTAAGTCCATGTGCTAAGAGTATGTGAGTGAGGCAATGGCATGTTTGAAGAAAGATGGAAAAGTTACAAAATGGGTATGGTAAAAGCAAATTTATCAGGAGAATGTAGGATTTCCTGGTACTATACAGTGTCTATGTGAGGTTTGTGACTAGGGATTTAAATAGGACTTTTCCTCAAGTGCTATTCAACTGCTAAGTTTTACATGTGAGAAAATGATATACTTGGGCTCAACCAAGGTTGAGATGTTACTCCTTGCTCAGAGAGATAGAAGGGTTAGTGTATAAGAAAGAGAATGATCGCAATGCTGGATAATAGGATCTAATTTGGGTAAAGAAGTGAGGACATGGAAATGGTGATGGGATTAATGGATTGGAGATGACAAGTTTGCTGAAAGATTGTTTGAGTGGGAGTAAGAGAAAGAATGAGAGGTTGGAATCAAGATTTCAGAAGTGATACAGTTACTGGTAATGTTAAACTTGAGTGCATGCACATGGGAGTGAGTGACTTAGATGAGGCAGAGGGAGAGAAAACTGGAAGAAGTTAAAAAGCTGTGGATCTAGAGTATTAGACATTCCATGCATGTGATTGTTGACATCCCTAAACATTATGACCTGAATAGAAATGGAAATGATGTCAGAGAGCCATGGCCAAAGCCTTTACTGAATGAAGAAGAGGCACTGGGAGGTCGGTGCTGGGTGCATGCAAAGTGGCGTCTAATTCTTGGTGACCCTATGGGCTGTGGCCTCCAGGCTCCTCTATCCATGGGATTATCCAGGCAAGAATACTCGAGTGATTGCCATGCCCTCCTCCAGGGGATCTTCCTAACCCAGGGATTGAACCCGTGTCTCTTCCATCTCCTGCACTGGCATGCAGGTTCTTTACTACTAGTGCCACCTGGGAGGTTGGTTGTTGGTAGCCACTAGGAGAGGTAGCGTTGTTTTATGTATAATGGTATGAGTTTTATAGGGTCTTGAGATTTTTTTTTTTGAATAAAAGAAATGGTTTTGAAGTAGTGGTGAGGAATAAGGCTGCTTCTGGCTCTGAGATTCAAAGATTAAGAGAGAAAAATATCCACCTTTGACAGCTTCATGTCCTCATGGGACAGGCAGGTCTTGATTAAAGTGAGGAGATGGAAGGAGGTTGAAGAGGTTGAAGATATAGATTGAATAGGGAACATGTTCTGAAGAATTTAAAGGAATCTGTTGGTGAGTCAAATTAAGGAATATAGAGAGCAGTATAGGGAGGAAAGTCTAGGTGAGTGAGGCAAAGAGTATGTATGGTCAGGTGGGAAATGCATTCAAATTATAGACCCAAATACCATATTTAACTCAATGATTTGTTGGTTGTGCATATGAATGGCAAGACCCTGGGGGTTTAGGTGTGTTCTCACCAAGAATGTGATGAGATCTGATCGCCTGTGGCTTGTGAGTAAGTAGATAGGCTTGCAGCTTACCATGTAGTGGTTATGCAGGGCAGGTGGCCATGT
Organism: Budorcas taxicolor; assembly: GCF_023091745.1. NCBI lineage: Eukaryota > Metazoa > Chordata > Mammalia > Artiodactyla > Bovidae > Budorcas > Budorcas taxicolor. The sequence continues at coordinate 48,562,615 of NC_068935.1, forward strand.
GATGGACATCATCTCTCCCTAATGAAATATTGGAACCTTTAAAAAAAAACCAGGAGTGGAGCAGATTTCCCTTTGTGTTTATGAGTCTGGAGAAATGGCGGTATTTAATTTCGTGCCACTGAGCTCTGCATAATGTACAGCTTCTGACCACTTGGAATGTGTTTTATGCTGAGGAATATATTATCCATCCTAAGCCAAAGAGATACCAGGTAAATGTTCTGTTTTCAGCACTGACCCTAATCCTTCAGAAATAGAGCCAAACCCTGCTCAGGTAGTTTTAATTGCTGGTTTTGAAGTATACTGCAAGGACACATAAGTGTTGCTGTAGATTTACAAGAAAGGAAGCTTGCTTCTTACCTTCCATCACTATGGCTTGATGGCAGTTGCCATACTGGGAGGATTCCTACCCCTGCATCAGTCAGTTCAGTCACTCAGTCACATCCAACTCTTTGCAACTCCATGGACTGCAGCACACCAGGCCTCCCTGTTCATCACCAACTACCGGAGCTTGCACAAACTCATGTCCATTAGTCAGTGATGCCATCCAACTATCTCATCTTCTGTCGTCCCCTTCTCCTCCTGTTTTCAATCTTTCCCAGCATCTGGGTCTTTTCCAGTGAGTCAGTTCTTTGTATTAAGTAGCCAAGGTATTCGAGTTTCAGCTTCAGCATGAAGCTTCAGTCCTTCCAATGAATATTCAGGACTGATTTCCTTCAGGATGGACTGGTTGGATCTCCTTTCAGTCCAAGGGAATCTCAAGAGTCTTCTCCAACACCACAGTCTTGGATGCTCAGATTTCTTTTTAGCTCAACTCGCACATCCATACATGACTACTGGAAAACCATAGCTTTAACTAGATGGACCTTTGTCAGCAAAGTTACATCTCTGCTTTTTAATATGCTGTCTAGGTTGGTCATAGCTTTTCTTCCAAGGAGCAAGTGTCTTTTAATTTCATGGCTACAGTCACCATCTGCAGTGATTTTGGAGTCCAAGAAAATAAAGTCTGTCACTGTTTCCCCATCTATTTGCCATGAAACGATGGGACTGGATGCCATGACCTTCTTTTTTTGAATGTTGTTTTAAGCCAACTTTTTCACTCTCCTCTTTCACTTTCATCAAGACGCTCTTTAGTTCCTCTTCACTTTCTGCCATAAGGGTGGTATCATCTGCATATCTGAGGTTATTGATATTAATGCTGGCAATCTTGATTTCAGCTTGTACTTCGTCCAGCCTAGCATTTCACATGATGTACTCTGCAAATAAATAAGCAGGGTGACAATATATAGCCTTGACGTACTCCTTTCCCAATTTGGAACCAGTCCGTTGTTCCATGTCCGGTTCTAACTGTTGCTTCTTGACCTGCATACAGATTTCTCAGGAGGCAGGTCAGGTGCTCTGGTATTCCCATCTCTTTAAGAATTTTCCACAGTCTGTTGTGATCCACACAGTCAGAAGCTTTGGCATAATCAATAAAGCAGAAGTAGATGTTTTTCTGGAATTCTCTTGCTTTTTCTGTGATCCAACGTATGTTGGCAATTTGATCTCTGGTTCCTCTGCCCTTTCTAAATCCAGCTTGAACATTTGGAAGTTCTTCATTTACATACTGTTGAAGCCTGGCTTGGAGAATTTTGAGCATTACTTTACTAGCGTGTGAGATGAGTACAATTGTGCAGTAGTTTGAACATTCTTTGATATTGCCTTTCTTTGGGATTGGAATGAAAACTGACCTTTTTCAGTCCTATGGCCACTGCTGCGTTTTTCAAATTTACTGGCATATTGAGTGCAACACTTTAACAGCATCATCTTTTAGGATTTGGAATCGCTCAACTGGAATTCTATCACCTCCACTAGCTTTGTTCATCGTGATGCTTCCTAAGGCCTGCTTGACTTTGCATTCCAGGATATCTGGCTCTAGGTGAGTGATCACACCACTGTGGTTATCTGGGTCATGAAGATCTTTTTTGTATAGTACTTTTGTGTATTCTTGCCTCCTCTACTTAATATCTTCTGCTTCTGTTAGGTCCATACCATTTCTGTCCTTTATTGCACCCAGCTTTGCATGAAATGTTCCCTTGGTATCTCTAATTTTCTTGAAGAGATCTCTCATCTTTCCCATTCTATTGTTTTCTTCTGTTTCTTCACATTGATCACTGAGGAAGGCTTTATTATCTTTTTTCTTACCCCTTCACAGTGGGAGGGTTTCTACCTCCCTTTCTAGGGTGCCAGCCATCCACATTCTTCTTCTCTATTTATCTTCCCATCCTACACTTAGCCTCACATTCTTCCCCTAAAACTGGGAAGGGCTTCCTTTTGAGGCCATGTTAGATGTGCTTTCTTTGAACTTTGCCTGGTTTCCTAGGGCAGGATTGGACCTGTCTCTACCAGCTGTTGAAGAGCCATTTCCTGATTCCTGTAATGATTCAAGGTAGAATTTTGACAGTTCTACCCCTGCTTTCCAGTCTGACATTTACTTAAGTATACTTGTTGAAGTAGGCATGAATAAAGAAAGCTGCACAAGTCAAAACATGTAATTCAATACATTTGTACAATAGAAATATACCTATTTATGCATCAATCATATCAAAACACTCCTCATTTCCTCTTCACAGTCCTTCCCTGTCATCACACCCCTCTACTGAAGTAGCTGCTATCCTGATTTTTTTACTCTTAATGTTTAGGCTGGTATTAATTCTACTTGCTCTGATATCAAATGCAAAATGTTTTTCCTTTGTTCAGAAGGCTATCTTAACTATTTGGAATGCCCAAATTGTGCAACAGGACTGCATCTTGATTGGCAGTGTAGTGGACTGGCTGTATTATTTTCGACTTCTGAAAGCAGTCAATCAGAATAACTTTCTTGGAGCTGATCCTTCACCCCAGTTATAGATGTGTAAGACTGGCCTCTTTTTCACTTGCATTTATCTAAGGGGAATCATAGGCAACTAAAGGTCTTGCTATTAATAGATCATCACAAAATGGAGATTAAATCTGGTGATGTAGTTCTGGTGACATTCATAGCATATATGAATAAGGAAGGCTCTCCTATCCATTCCTAGTATTCTCATTGGGCTTAATTTAGAGTCTCCTTATTGGAAGTAAGACTATATTATGAACTCCTTGATTTTGGCTATTTAAAGCACTTTATCCAGCAACACAAATTAATATTCTTTCTCAATTTCAATGGGTCCAGTTATGGAAAATATAAAGATAAGCTAAATTTCTTCCACAACACTTGGGCGGGAAGAGGTGCATGTCAGTCTTTTTAAAAATTTGATTTTTTATTTTTTTAAAAATTTGATTTATTTATAATTGAAGCATGATTGCTTTACAATATTGTGTTGGTTTCTGCCTTACATCAACATGAATCAACCATAAGTATACATATGTCCCCTCCCTCTTGACCTTCCCTCCCTCCTTTCTAGGTTGTTACAGAGCCATGGTTTGAGTTTCCTGAGTCATATAGCAAAATTCCTGCTGGCTATCTATTTTACATACTGTAGTGTATATGTTTCCATGTTACTCTCTCCATTTGTCCCACCTTCTCCCTCCTTCCCCTACCCTCATGTCCATAAGTCTGTTCTCTATGTCTGCATCTCCATTGCTGCACTGCAAATAGGTTCATCAGCACCGTCTTTCTAGATTCCATAAATATGTGTTAATATACAGTATTTTTTTCTCTTTCTGACTTACTTCACTCTGTATAATAGACTTTAGGTTCATCCACCTCATTAGAACTGACTCAAATGCATTCTTTTTTAAGACTGAGTAATATTCCATTGTATATATGTGCTACAGCTTCTTTATCCATTTACCTGTCAATGGACATCTAGATTGGTCCCATGTTCTAGCTATTGAAAATAGAGCTGCAATGAACATTGGGGTGCGTGTGTCTTTTTCAGTTGTGGTTTCCTTCAGGGTGTATGCCTAGTAGTGGGATTGCTGGGTCATATGGTGACCTAGCTTTTATTCCTAGCTTTTTTTTTCTTTTCTTTTAAGGAATCTCCATACTGTCTTCCATAGTGGCTGTTATCAATTTACATTCCCATCAGCAGTGCAAGAGGGTTCCCTTTTCTCCACACCTTCTCCAGGATTTATTGTTTGTAGATTTTTTGATGATGGCCATTCTGACAGGTATGAGGTGATATCTCATTGTAACTTTCATTTGCATTTCTCTAATAATGAGCAGTGTTGAGCATCTTTTCATGTGTTTATTAGCCATCTGTTTGTCTTTGGAGAAATGTCTGTTTAGGTCTTTTGCCCACTTTTTGATTGGGTTGTTTGTTTTTCTGGTATTGAGTTGTATGAGCTGCTTATATGTTTTAGAAATTTATCCTTTGTCTGTTGTTTCATTTGCCATTACTTTCTCTTATTCTGGGTTGCAATGGAAGCAATCTAGAAGTCTGTGTTCACCTTGTTTATAGTTTCCTTTGCTGTGCAAAAGCTTTTAAGATTAATTAGTTCCCACTTGTTTATTTTTGTTTTTTATTTCCATTACTCTGGGAGGCAGGTCATAGAGGATCTTGCTATGATTTATGTCATACAGTATTCTGTCTATGTTTTCCTCTAATAGTTTTATAGTTTCTGGTCTTACATTTAGGTCTTCAATCCATTTTGAGTTTATCTTTGTGGGGTATTAGAAAATATTCTAATTTCATTCTTTTACATGCAGCTGTCCAGTTCTCCCAGCACCACCCATTGAAGAGACTATCCGTTCCCCATTGCATACTCTTGCCTCCTCCATCAAGGATAAGGCACCCATAGGTGCATTGGTTTATCTCTGGGGCTTCTATCTTTTTCTATCGGTCTATATTTCTGTTTTTGTGCCAGTACCATACTGTCCTGATGACTGCAGCCCTCCAGTACAGTCTGAAGTCAGGAAGATTGATTGCTCCAGCTCCATTCTTCTTTCTTAGGACTGCCCTGGCCATTTGGGGTCTTCTGTGCTTTCATGTAAATTGTGAAATTTTTTGTTCTAGTTCTGTGAAAAACGCCATTAGTAATTTGATAGGGATTGCACTGAATCTGTAGATTGCATTTGGTAGTACAATAATTTTCACAGTATTGATTCTTCCAACCCAGGAGCATGCAATGTCTCTCCATCTGTTTATGCCATCTTTGATTTCTTTCATCAGTGTCTTACAGTTTTCTGTATACAGTTTTTTTGTCTCCTTAGGTAGGTTTATTCCTAGGTATTTCATTCTTTTTGTTGCAATGGTAAATGGGGTTGATTCCTTAATTTCTCTTTCTGATTTTTTGTTGTTAGGGTATATGTATGCAAGTGATTTCTGTATATTGACTTTGTATCTTCTGACTTTAGTAAATTCACTGATTAGCTCCAGTAATTTTGTGATAGTATCTTAAGGGTTTTCTGTGTATAGCATCATCTCATCTGCAAACAGTGAGAGTTTTACTTCTTTTTTTCCAATCTGGATTCCTCTTATTTCTTTTTCTCCCCTGATCACTGTAATTAGGACTTCTAAAACTATGTTGAATAATAGTGGTGAGAGTGGGCACTCTTGTCTTGTTCCTGATCCTACAGGGATGCTTTCAGTTTTCCACCATTGAGGATAATCTTTGCTGTGGGTTTGTTGTATACGGCCTTTATTATGTTGAGGTAGGTTCTTTTTATGCCCATTTTTTGAAAAGTTTTTTTTAAACCATAGATGAGTGCTGAATTTTGTCAAAAGATTTCTCTGCATCCACTGAGACTATTGTATGGTTTTTATCTTTCAATTTGTTAATATGGTGTATCACATTGATTGATAGACATGCCAGCCTTTGATGGGATATGTTTAGGTGTGGATATTAAAATGATGTTTCACTACAAGAATTGTCCAAGTTTTTATAGTCTGGTTTAAAATGTTATACAGCTAATTACTAAGGTTTGCAAGTTTGAATAGGTTCTACATACACTGCTTGCAGGGAGAAGGCCTTCCTTTGTGTTTAGTAGGTATAAAAATTATATTTGGATTTAATATTCTCTACCCATCTTAGGAGCTACCCATGTCTGAGGTCAGGGGCAGTGGTGAGGAGGAGCCACCCCAAACGCGAGGTCAGGGGCGGCAGCCGAGAGGAGCAATCCCATGTCCAAGGAGCAGTGGCTGCGCAGGCACAGGAGGGCTGAAGGAGCTACTCCACATTCAAGGTCAGGAGGGGCAGCGGTAAAGAGATACCCCTTGTCCAACGTAAGGAGCAATGGCTGCACTTTGTTGGAGCAGCCATGAAGAGATACCCCACGTCCAAGGTAAGAGAAACCCAAGTAAGATGGTAGGTGTGGCGAGAAGGCATCAGAGGGCAGACACACTGAAACCATAATCACAGAAAACTAGTCAGTCTAATCACACAGACCACAGCCTTGTCTAACTCAATGAAACTAAGCCATGCCGTGTGGGGCCACCCAAGACGGGTGGGTCATGGTGGAGAGGTCTGACAGAATGTGGTCCACTGGAGAAAGGAATGCCAAACCACTTCAGTATTCTTGCCTTGAGAACCCCATGAAGAGTAAGAAAAGGCAAAATACTGAAAGAGGAACTCGCCAGGTCGGTAGGTGCCCAATATGCTACTGGAGATCAGTGGAGAAATAACTCCAGAAAGAATGAAGTGATGGAGCCAAAGCAAAAACAATACCCAGCTGTGGATGTGACTGGTGATAGAAGCAAGGTCTGATGCTGGAAAGTGCAATATTGCATAGGAACCTGGAATCTTAGGTCCATGAATCAAGGCAAATTGGAAGTGGTCAAACAGGAGATGGCAAGAGTGAACCTTGACATTCTAGGAATCAGTGAACTAAAATGGACTGGAATGGGTGAATTTAACTCAGATGACCACTATATCTACTACTGTGGGCAGGAATCCCTCAGAAGAAATGGAGTAGCCATCATGGTCAACAAAAGAGTCTGAAATGCAGTACTTGGATGAAATCTCAAAAATGACAAAATGATCTCTATTCATTTCCAAGGCAAACCATTCAGTATCACAGTAATCCAAGCCTATGCCACAACCAGTAACACTGAAGAAGCTGAAGTTGAATGGTTCTATGAAGACCTACAAGACCTTTTAGAACTAACACCCAAAAAAGATGTCCTTTTCATTATAGGGGACTGGAATGCGAAAGTAGGAAGTCAAGAAACACCTGGAGTAACAGGCAAATTTGGCCTTGGAATGCGGAATGAAGCAGGGCAAAGGCTAATAGAGTTTTGCCAAGAAAATGCACTGGTCATAGCAAACACCCTCTTCCAACAACACAAGAGAAGACTCTACACATGGACATCACCAGATGGTCAACACTGAAATCAGATTGATTATATTCTTTGCAGCCAAAGATGGAGAAGCTCTATACAGTCAGCAAAAAACAAGACCAGGAGCTGACTGTGGCTCAGATCATGAACTCCTTATTACCAAATTCAGACTTAAATTGAAGAAAGTAGGGAAAACCACTAGACCATTAAGGTATGCCCTAAATCAAATCCCTTATGATTAAACAGTGTAAGTGAGAAATAGATTTAAGGGCCTAGATTTGATAGAGTGCCTGATGAACTATGGAATGAGGTTCGTGACATTGTACAGGAGCCAGGGATCAAGACCATCCCCATGGAAAAGAAAAGGTAAAAAGCAAAATGGCTGTCTGGGGAGGCCTTACAAATAGCAGTGAAAAGAAGAGAAGGGAAAAGCAAAGGAGAAAAGGAAAGATATAAGCATCTGAATGCAGAGTTCCAAAGAATAGCAAGAAGAGATAAGAAAGCCTTCCTCAAAGATCAGTGCAAAGAAATAGAGGAAAAATACAGAATGGGAAAGACTAGAGATCTCTTCAAGAAAATTAGAGATACCAAGGGAACATTTCATGCAGAGATGGGCTCGATAAGGGACAGAAAGGGTATGGACCTAACAGAAGCAGAAGATATTAAGAAGAGGTGGCAAGAATACACAGAAGTACTGTACGAAAAAGATCTTCACTGCCCAGATAATCACGATGGTGTGATCACTCACCTAGAGCCAGACATCCTGCAGTTTGAAGTCAAGTGGGCCTCAGGAAGCATCACTACAAACAAAGCTAGTGGAGGTGACGGAATTCCAGTTGAGCTATATCAAATCCTGAAAGATGATGCTGTGAAAGGGCTGCACTCAATATGCCAGCAAATTAGGAAAACTCAGCAGTGGCCACAGGACTGGAAAAGGTCAGTTTTCATCCCAATCCCAAAGAAAGGCAATGCCAAAGAATGCTCAAACTACCACACAATTGCACTCATCTCACACGCTAGTAATGCTCAAAATTCTCCAAGCCAGGCTTCAGCAATACGTGAACTGTGAACTTCCAGATGTTCAAGTTGGTTTTAGAAAAGGCAGAGTAACCAGAGATCAAATTACCAATATCTGCTGGATCATGGAAAAAGCAAGAGAGTTCCAGAAAAACATCTACTTCTGCTTTATTGACTATGCAAAAGACTTTGTGTGGACCACAATAAACTGTGGAAAATTCTGAGAGATGGGAATACCAGACCACCTGACCTGCCTCTTGAGAAACCTGTACGCAGGTCAGGAAGCAACAGTTAGAACTGGACATGGAACAACAGACTGGTTCCAAATAGGAAAAGGAGTACATCAAGGCTGTATATTGTCACCCTGCTTATTTAACTTCTATGCAGAGTACATCATGAGAAATGCTTGGCTGGAAGAAGCACAAGCTGGAATCAAGATTGCCAGGATAAATATCAATAACCTCAGATATGCAGATGACACCACCCTTATGGCAGATAGTGAAGAGGAACTAAAAAGCCTCTTGATGAAAGTGAAAGTGGAGAGTGCAAAAGTGGGCTTAAAGCTCAACATTGAGAAAACGAAGATCATGGCATCTGGTCCCATCACTTCATGGGAAATAGATGGGGAAACAGTGGAAACAGTGTCAGACTTTATTTTGGGGGGCTCCAAAATCACTGCAGATGGTGACTGCAGCCATGAAATTAAAAGACGGTTTCTCCTTGGAAGGAAAGTTATGACCAACCTAGATAGCATATTCAAAACAGAGACATTACTTTGCCAACAAAGGTCCGTCTAGTCAAGGCTATGGTTTTTCCAGTGGTCACGTATGGATGTGAGAGTTGGACTTTGAAGAAAGCTGAGCACTGAAGAATTGGTGCTTTTGAACTGTGGTGTTGGAAAAGACTCTTGAGAGTCCCTGCACTGCAAGGAGATCCAACCAGTCCATTCTAAAAGAGATCAGTCCTAGATGTTCTTTGGAAGGAATGATGATAAAGCTGAAACTCCTATACTTTGGCCACCTCATCCGAAGAGTTGACTCGTTAGAAAAGACTTTGATGCTGGGAGAGATTGGGGCAGGAGGAGAAGGGGATGACAGAGAATGAGATGGCTGGATGGCATCACTGACTCGATGGACATGAGTTTGAGTGAACTCTGGGAGTTGGTGATGAACAGGGAGTCCTGGAGTGCTGCAATTCATGGGGTTGGAAAGATTTGAACAGGACTTAGCCACTGAACTGAACTGAACCCATCTTATACTTGAAAAAACATGCTCCAAATTTATGTCTTTTCTCACATTCACACATGATACTGCGTCTATCCCTAATCTCTCCCTTATCCCTACCATTGCATGTCTCATCTCATCCCTTGTTACTCTCCCTGTTTCTCACTCTGCTCCAAACTCTGACATGCCAGGACAACTCCCATCTCAGGTCTTTGGACATGCTCTTCCCTCTGCATGGAATTCTCTTCTTCCAGGTGTACAAAGAGCTTCTCCCTCACCTCTTTAAGGTTTTTACTTTATTGTCACCTTCTGTGATGCCTTCCTTGGAGTTCTTATCTAATATGTTAAAGCCCAAAGACACTTTGTCTTTCCTTTATCTGCTTTCTCTTATTAGTGTCGATTATTTGTCTACTATTTGTAGACTGCAAGCTCCATAAGTGCTTGGCTATTTGCCTGTTGTGTTCATCACTATATCTCTAAGACCTAGAATGAAGAAGTGAAGTGAAGTCGCTCAGTCGTGTCCAACTCTTTGCGACCCCATGGACTGTAGCCTACCAGGCTCCTCTGTCCATTGGATTTTCCAGGCAATAGTACTGGAGTGGATTGCCATTTCCTTCTCCAGGGGATCTTCCCAACACAGGGATTGAACCCAGGTCTCCTTCATTGTAGACAGACACTTTACAGTCTGACCTAGAATAGTGACAGGCATATAGTAGATACTCAATATCTAAAGATGGGACACCTTGTTGGAGCATCTTGTCTCTGTATGTGAAGCCAGGCTAGCAAAGAACAGTGATATAAAGGTCTACTAGAACTGCCATCCGGTGCTGCTTCACAACACTTATTTTTTATATAACAGTTTTGTATATAAATGATTGAATATTATCAGTCCATATACTTTGGCTACCTGATATGAAGAGCTGACTCATTGGAAAATACCCTGATGCTGGGAAAGATTGAAGGCAGGAGGAGAAGGGGATGAGATGGATGAGACAGTTGGACAGCATCACCAACTCAATGGACATGAGTTTGAGCAAACTCCAGGAGATGGTGAAGGACATGGAGACCTGGCATGCTGCAGTCCATGGGGTCACAAAGAGTCAGACACGACTGAGCAACTGAACAACAACAATAGTGGAAAATGTTTACTGGACATAAACTCTTCAAACCTAGCTATCAGAGCTCAGTCCAACACCAATAACTGTCCATTCAGTTAACTACTGTTGGAGATAAAGATTGTTTTCAAATTTTGATGCTGTAAATACTTCTGCAACAAACACCTTTGTACCGTGACCTTTGTATGACTCTTATTATATTCATTTTGGTATCTCCTGTATACCTAGGATGGGCTTCCCAGGTGGCGCTTGTGGTAAAGAACTGACCCGCCAGTGTGGGTAGACGTAAGAGATGTGGGTTTGATCCCTGGGTCGGGAAGATCCCCTGGAGGAGGACATGGCAATCCACTCCAGTATTCTTGCCTGGAGAATCCCATGGACAGAAGAACCTGGTGGGTTGCAGTCCATAGGTTTACAAAGATTTGGATGTGGCTGAAGCGAATTAGCAAGCAGCATGTATACCCAGGATAGTTTCGAGTTGATGGAAACCAGTTCATAATTGTTGGTTAAACTGAATTAAACCTTACTGGCTAGAAATGCTTACTGTCCTGTAGTCAGTTACTGTTTCCTATTTTACATTTTCTGCCAGTGCTAGATCAACCTACCATCAAGACCTGGCAGATATTCCTTTCATCCAGCAGTAAATAATTTTGAGCAAACATTTTTTTGCCAGCTGCTATTCTATGCACTGTGGATACAGCTCTGAAAAAATGGACCAAGTCTCTGCCCTCCTAGAGTTTATAGTCAAGTAGGGAAAATAGTCCTTAAATAGTCCTTAAATGTATGATGGTTAATTTTATCAGCTTAGCTAGGCTGTGGTGTATCATTGTTTGGTCAAACGCCAGTCAAGATGTTGCTCTGAAACTATTTTTTAAAGATGTGATTAACATTTCACTCAGTACACTTTGAGCAAAGCAAAATGCCCTCCATACTGTGTGTGTATGTTCGGGGGAGAGCTCATCCAATCAGTTGAAGGCCTTACAAGAGCAAAGACTGGTGTGTCCCAAAGGAGAAGGAATTATCCACAAGACTGCAGCATAAACAGGTTGTCTTGTTTCCAGACTGCAGAATTTAGATTCAAGACCCCATTACCAACAGTTACCTGAAATTTTAGTTTGCCAATCTGGAGAACTGTTACCTAATACAACATGTGTATAATTATTTAGATAGAAACTATGATAAGTGCTATGAGTAGTATGTCTGTAAGGGAGTCTAATTAGGAACCTAATTGAGATCAGCATTCAGAGAATGCCTTTTTAAATACGTAACTTTAAAAAATCTGCTCTATTCATAAAAGGTTTGCAGGGAAAAAAGGCAGATTTGGGCAAGCAGAGAGAACACAAAATGTGAACATCCTGAGATGAAAGAGACTGGTTCATTTATGGTTGGAGTGTGTTGAATGAGCAGGTGAGTGGTATGAGATGAGGTTGGAAAGACAAACAGGGGTCAGCTATGCAAAACCTTGTAAGTTATGACATTCTCCTGAGGACACTTTCTAGCAGTCTGACCTTGGGAAAGTCAGTCTTCCTGAGCCTGTTTTCTGTTTTGTGCATGGGGGTAATAAAACCTCCTCTATGGAAGAAGTCAGTGAGATGATATATCAATATATCATGGACCTAAGTCAGTGCCTGGCACAGAATACATTTTCAAGCCATGGATACTGTTATTCTCTACCCAGTCAAGTCCTACCCAGCCTTTAAGATACAACTCAATACCCTTGTTCTCCATGTGGACTTTCTTGATGAGTCTGGCATGCTCTTATCTTTTTCTTCTCTGAAATCCAATTGCGCCAAGAGTCTTTTTGAGGTTCCACTCTTATTGCTTCAAACTTATGTTATCTCCTCCAGCATCTTTCTAAGAGATCTTAGGGAAGAACAGTTTTCTGTAGGCTCTGCTCCACCATAGCAATTTGGTTAAATAGCGGGTAACTTGCTTCTGATTGCTCTTCTCATGGCAAGTGTTGGCTTCACAGTATCACTCAGCCTCTTTGGCCACAGGCACACCTTTGTCAGAGAGTTACCTGGGGATAGAGGCACAGTTAGAGAGCTAGGAGGTGAGTAAAAGCTATTTAGCCCATGTGGAGACAGAAGCCAGGATCCTCACCTTGAGCAGCACAAGGAAACAATTGAATGATCTGTCAAGTTATGACACAAGCATTTTGAAGTGTTTGTTATAATTTCATAGTTCATACCACAAGACATTGTTCAGACTTATTTTCTATCTCTTTTATCTTCTGTTCCTTTTTTACTTTCCCCTAGAAGATCCGATAAAGCTGTGCTTATGTTTGCATCTCATTTCTCTATGGTGTCTTTTATGAAGTTGTTTTGTAACAATAACAAGAACAAGGAATAGGGGGGTCAATGATTTAGATTTGTTATTATAGATATTTAATTTGTTAACATAAACAAACTTTCAAGAAGTTCAGTTTCCTGCCTCTCAGTGGAGGAGGAGAAAATTCCCTTATGGCCTACTTGTCACTTGCTCATCCCCAGGCTGTTTCTGAATGCCAAGACCAACCTGTGAGAAATCTTGAAGCTTTACTGGGTCTTATTCTCAGCAGTGCTAGGAGATATATTTCTATATACCTCATACTTTCAGCTACTCGGGGAATTGTCTTTTATGTTAATTAGCATATTTCCAAAGTTTAATGACACATCCAAATGCCTTGAAATGATAATTTACCTCTTTTCCTATCTGCATATAGCAAATATTTTGTACTAAATTGAACGTGAAATGTAGGAACTGGAAAATCAGGCAATAGCAAAATTTAAGTCAAATTAGATACATTTAAATTACTTGAAGGAATGATCTGATTAACAGTTGTTATTATTAAAGTCACAGTTTTATCTAATATGGCATATGCTTGATAAAGTCAAACAGCTCTTTTTCTTTTCTTTTCTTTTTTTAAGGTGAAGAGTAAGTTTATTAGCATAGGAAGCTTGTGGGAGATTCAAATGGGCAGGCAAGGGAGAACACCCCCAAGAACAGAGAGGGCTACATTTTCATAATCAAAGAAAAAGTGAGGAAGGGAGAAGACCACCTTCTTCCTCAATCTTCGGCAGACGTCAAGTCTTTTTTTTTTTTTTTTAATTAATTTACTTTTTACTGAAGGATAATTGCTTTACAGGATTTTATTATTTTCTGTCAAACCTCAACATGAATCAGCCATAGGTATGCATGTATCCCCTCTCGTTTGAACCTCCCTCCCCAAACAGCTCCTTTTCTTAGAGGCATTTTTATTTGCTTTGATTCCTACCTTGAGCAACTCTGAATCCTCAGGGAAGAAACATGAGCTGCACATCATCTCAATAAGTCAGCTAGTTTCTGTTTGTTGTATTGGCTGAAATGATGCTGGATTTTCAAGACAGAATCTGAACCAAAGTTATTGAGTGATTGTTCTTAAAAAAGGAATTTGGACTATTTGGAATAAGTGCAAAAAATTAATTCAAAGGGACAGAATGACTTGTGAGAGGAACATAAGAAAAAAGGTGTCTCAAGTTAGTGTTTACATTCTGGGAGAACATTCACATGAGATGGCTTCTATCTTGAGCAAATGGTGACAGCCTCAGTGAGAAGAGAGAGACTGATTAAGAACTATGCAGAACTCTGATAGCTGTGTTTCTGGATGAGGAATCAGTGCATCTGAGTTTGACTCCCAGATTCACCTAACCAGAGGCAAGTCACTTTATTTTTTTGTAATCTCTGTTTACCCGGGGAATGATTCACATTTTAAGTATGAAAGGAAATAGTAGATATGCAAAAACAAGTGGCTCAAATGAGAGCAGGAATCTGAAAGTGTATGGGAAGTTGCAAGGCTGAATTATAATCGAAACTATCTTTCATATAGTACTTTACTACCTATAAAGCACTTTAATGTAATTATCTCCATCTCTAAAACTTCAACTTACTGTCATATTGATATTTTCATGTTTCCTCCATCATAGCTATTTTGAAGGAGAATATAAGCAAAGAATAACTTGGTTGTCATCCCAAATCTACAGGATTTCCTTTTTGTTTGCTTTTCTTTGACAGAGAAATTAAGTTTGGCTGTGGCTATAGCAGAGGAGTGAATTTGGTCACTAACTTACACGGCCATGAATTTCCATTGTCTTTGCCAACCATACCTTTTATTAAAGCAAAACCCACTGGCTTATGCTTTATCTATCTTTGGGGACATCCTGATATTTCTTTTGTAGTGCTGAGAGAGAACCACTTGGCCTTTTTATATTTCCAATATCATACTTGCTACCCTCTGGGCATTTAATAATTGTGTGTATCATCATCTCCATTTTTATTAGTAAGAGTCTTCTGTGTGTCACTATATCTTCTCTTAGGTCATGAATAATCTACATTATATATCCTTTTGCTAGAATGACTCTGTTACCCTGCCACAGCCAGGATGTATTTTACGCCTTATCTGGCCTTTCTAAATCCTCATAGGTTTGCTCACATTTATATGATTGAAATTATTCCCACACTAAAATGCTAGCACCATATCTAATCCATGACTGAATTGTACTGTTAATGTAAATGTGTCTGGCATCTGCAATTTCTGATATAGTTTTTAAAAATGTGAATATCACTTTGCTCCTGATAACCATTTTAGATCTTCTTCAGCAAGGCACATAGCTTTCCTCTATCTGCATGCTAATTATTTAATAAATCCATTTATTGCCTGCTAAAGTAGTTTTCTTAACAGGAACAATGTATCATATTTCCATATGAAGTGCTTATAAAAATAAGATGGAATGAAGTGTTTCCAGAGGAGAATGATTATGGGGTTGAGCTTTTCAAAGCTACAGTATTAATTTATTAAATTATTCCAATATATTTTGAATTGTTAACATTGCACTGGAAATGTCGGTGACTGGCTGGAACTTGACATGGGTGTGTCTCATCCATACAGCAATTGTATTTCATAAGCTTTTGTTAAAATAGTCATTTTTCATACTTGGAGGGATGAATATCTTCTTAGGGTATTTTTTTAAATGTATTGCTTTTGACTATGTACCCCTGGATCCAAAAATGTTTCCTTGATGACATAACATTCTGTATTTATTTACAACAGAGCAAATAGTTACCATTTTTTGAAGAAAAATAATCTAGCTTGTCTGATTTGGATCTTGAATACAAAGCTCACCAGAAAATGATTTTTTTTCCTCTGTAGAAGGACCAGCAACCAGTGAGACCTTTGCAGAACATTCCATTGTTGAAGATATGTGCCAGGTGCTGGTTCTATGAGAGATGCAACAAAGTGTGTGTGAGCCATGGAGTATCACAGACACAGATCTCTCTCTCTCTCTGGATATTAGAAGAGATTCATAATAGTGATTTGTTTCATCATACCTTGGAACCCCTTAAGTACCATGATCTTAATCATTTTATTTCTGACATCCCCACTCACTTCTATACATGTGCTGTTTTCTTTATAAATTTGTATTTCAAGTGCTATATATTTTAAGGGCTGTTATAGAATTTTGGAAAAAGCTAATGGGCTTTAGCAAAATTAATTGTATCTGAGTGATAGAATGGACTTTAAAAGTAGGACAAACACACAATCCAGCAAAGATTTGCAAAGTAGTAATGTTTTGCATCCAAGTCAATAATGTAGCTGATCTCTAGCTCTAGAAAGGACTGGAGAGCACCCAAGGGTTTGGCATGTTTTTGGTGGTGAAAGTTGGGGTGAGGCTCTTAGGTTTTATTCACTATGTGGCTCATGAAAGCTGAAAGATAAGCATGGTGCTGGAAGGGAAAAAGGTTCATTGCTGATATGAAGAGGAAGATATAATTTTAATAGTTGATTTGTTTACTGACATTCTCAGAATTAAATATCTGTACTTAGGAAATCTTGTTTTTTTCCCTATTTGTATATTTACTATATTTGTTTTCATGTTAATTTAATTTTTATATCTTCATGGCCTTTAATAAAATTCTTGAGATCTCCTGGAGACTGGAATGGCAACTCACTTCAGTATTCTTGCCTTGTTAACCCCATGGATGGAGGAGCATAGTGGACTACAGTCCATGGGATTGCAAAGAGTTGGACACAGCTGCACAACTAACACTTGATCTACACTTATCTTTACCTTGAATAATAATAGGCCATCCTGCTCAGCTCTCCAAAATGGATTCTTGTCTGAACTTAGACTGATGTTTTCATGAAGGAGTCTGGTAGTAATGATGGTAAGAACCAGAATGAGAGACCCTTGTTGGGAAATTAAAACAAGAAAGATGGAGTTTGGGACTGACAGTTGAGCCCACCTTTTCATCATGGGAATTCTCTAGGGTCTCTTGCTTTGAAATTCAGGGACATATCCATGTTTTGTTTTGTTTTTTTTTTTAAAGGAAGGCCATTCCTTACTTGTGGTAAGATGTTCTTAGACTAGAAGCCCAAGTTATTTCCTACACTAAGCTCCAATCTGCACAGAAAAGCCCAGGTTAGACCTTTGGACCAGGGATCTGAATATACTCCACTTAGTCATTTATCACACAATTGTTGGTTGAGTGCCAGGTACTGTTCTAGGTCCAAGGGAAAATGAGACAAGCAGTTCCTGTCTTCACAGACAATAATAAGTAATTTTACTTTGACCTGCTGCTGCTGTTAAGTCACTTCAGTCGTGTCCAACTCTGTGCAACCCCATAGACGGCAGCCCACCAGGCTCCCCTGTCCCTGGGATTCTCCAGGCAAGAACACTGGAGTGGGTTACCATTTCCTTCTCCAATGCATGAAAGTGAAAAGTGAAAGTGAAGTTGCTCAGTCATGTCCGACCCTCAGCGACCCCATGGACTGCAGCCTTCCAGGCTCTTCTGTCCATGGGATTTTCCAGGCAAGAGTACTGGAGTGGGGTGCCATTGCCTTCTCTGTA
Source organism: Budorcas taxicolor (assembly GCF_023091745.1). Lineage (NCBI taxonomy): Eukaryota > Metazoa > Chordata > Mammalia > Artiodactyla > Bovidae > Budorcas > Budorcas taxicolor. Next base: position 48,580,074 of record NC_068935.1, read on the forward strand.
CTTTGACCTACATATCCTCATTTCAGAGGGACTGGCAAAGAAACACCCAAGGTACCTTTGAGTTAGAATAGCACCACTAACACCCTGCTAGGGAGTCCTGACATTCTCTATTATGCACTTAGTTTAGCAGATATTTTTCAAGTGTTACTTCTGTGCTAGGACCTGTGCTAAGAACTAGAGATCCAGATGAATAAGTCCCTTGAGAGTTATCCGTTTTACCCCTATTAAAACCTATGTGTTATGTGGAATGGAGACTATGTTTACTATCAATTTAGAGCATTTCAACATGAATCAGGTAATTAGATCCTGGCTAATGTTAGGCCCTGATCAAATGATGCATAAGATAAGGTTAAGTTACTTTATTAGCTGTGTGTATATGGCAGGGGAATGGAGTAGGGGTCAGGGAAGATGGCACAGTTCTAAAACTGGGCAGGCTTCCTGTCAAACTCAGAGGAGGGAATAGCTTTTAAAAGTATTATCTCTGTGTATTTCTTTTGCAATACCCAGTGCAAAATGAAAACGCAAGGCTCCTTGTTCAAAAAGCAGGAAAAAGTGACATTAAAGGTACAAAAAATATAAAGTTTTTCCCTTTAAAAATATTTTATTACTTATAAAATGCTGTTCAGCTGCTAAGTCATGTCTGACTCCTTGTGACCCCATGGACTGCAGCATGCCAGGCTTCCCTGTCCTTCACTGTCTCCTGGTGAGGTGAGGTGAAGTCGCTCAGTTGTGTCTGACTCTTTGCGACCCCGTGGACTGTAACCTACTAGGCTTCTCCATCCATGGGATTCTCCAGGCAAGAATACTGGAGTGGATTGCCATTTCCTTCTCCAGGGGATCTTCCCGACCCAGGGATCGAACCTGGGTCTCCCGCATTGGAGGCAGACGCTTTAACCTCTGAGCCACCAGGGAAGTGTCTCCTGGAGTTTGTTCAAATTCATGTCCATTGAGTTGGTGACGCCATTCAACCATCTCGTCCTCTGTACTCCCTTCTCCTCTGTCCTCAGTCTAAAAGGAGTCATAGTGATGTGTAAGAATATAACCTTCTAAAATGCAAAGAATAATACTTTTTGTTATAATTTTATAAATATATAAATGATATTATTAATGTAATGTCTTGCTGGGTCACAAGACTTCTGTTTCACTTTTCTTCTAGTTCATTTGCTATCAAGTTTATAGTAAGTCTATTTTCAATTTAGATAGCTGAAAGGACCATCAGCTGCTCTTGGCAAATGCAAGATCCCAAATATGTTTTGATATGTTTTTTAATTTTGAGAAAGGATACAACTCTTACTGTTAAGAGTATTTTATAGGCTGTGACAACATGGGGATAAGATTGTATTACATTTTTTTCCACATATAAATTTTAGTGCATCTAGAGCTGATGATTCTCATGGAACATGTTTTTAAAAAGATTTAACTCTTCATTACAATAGGTGAGAAAGAGATAGAATGTTGTGTTTAGAAAACTTGTGTTCAACTCCTGACTCCTCTCTTACTGAGTGAAGTGAAGTCACTCAGTCGTGTCCGACTCTTTGTGACCTCATGGACTGTAGCCTATCAGGCTCCTCCGTCCATGGGATTTTCAAGGCAAGAGTGCTGGAGTGGATTGCCATTTCCTTCTCCAGGGGATCTTCCCAACTCAGGAATAGAACCTGGGTCTCCTGCATTGTAGGCAGATGCTTTGCCAAAAATCACTTGAACTCTGTGACCCTATGTTTCCTTATATGTAAAATGGGAATAATTTAAAATTACACAACTCTTTTTTGTATTAATGAATACTTCTTGAGAACCTACTCTGTATCTGTCACTATTTTAGGTGCTGGGTATACAAGAGTAGTTCCTTTACAGAACGTCATTCTTGTAAGGAAACACACAGAATGAACAAAATATTTGAGAAAATATTTACTATATCATAGGGGGTAAGCGCAGGCGGCTGCGACTGGCCGGCGCTCTAAGCTCAGCTGAGAGGAGCTACCCCACATCCGAGGTCAGGGGCAGCAGCCAGGAGGAGCCACGCCGCGTCCGAGGCCAGAGGCGGTGCCCGAGAGGAGCCACCCTGTGTCCGAGGTCAGGGGCTATGGCCAGGAGGAGCAACCCCATATTCAAGGAGTGGTGGCTGCCTGGGCGCAGGAGGGCCTAGAGGAGCCATCCCACATTGAAGTTCAGGAAGGGCGGCAGTGAGGAGACACCCCTCATCCAAGGTAAGGAGCAGCAGCTTCGCTTTGCTGGAGCAGCCGTGAAGAGATACCCCACGCCCAAGGTAAGAGAAACCCAAGTAAGATGGTAGGTATTGCAGGAGGTCATCAGAGGGCAGACACACTGAAACCATACTCACAGAAAACTAGTCAATCTAATCACACTAGGACCACAGCCTTGTCTAACTCATGAAGCTGAGACATGCCCGTGGGGTAACTCAAGACGGGCGGGTCATGGTGGAGAGGTCTGACAGAATGTGGTTCACTGGAGAAGGGAATGGCAAGCCACTTCAGTATTCTTGCCTTGAGAACCCCATGAAGAGTAAGAAAAGGCAAAATGATAGGATACTGAAAGAGGTACTCCCAGGTCGGTAGGTGCCCAATATGCTACTGGAGATCAGTGGAGAAATAACTCCAGAAAGAATGAAGGGATGGAGCCAAAGCAAAAACAATACCCAGCCATGGATGTGGCTGGTGACAGAAGCAAGGTCCGATGCTGTAAAGAGCAATATTGCATAGGAACCTGGAATGTCAGGTCCATGAATCAAGGCAAATTGTACGTGGTCAAACAAGAGATGGCAAGAGTGAACCTCGACATTCTAGGAATCAGTGAACTAAAATGGACTGGAATGGGTGAATTTAACTCAGATGACCACTATATCTACTACTGTGGGCAGGAATCTCTCAGAAGAAATGGAGTAGCCATCATGGTCAACAAAAGAGTCCGAAATGCAGTACTTGGATGCAATCTCAAAAACGACAGAATGATCTCTGTTCGTCTCCAAGGCAAACCATTCAATATCACAGTAATCCAAGTCTATGCCACAACCAGTAACACTGAAGAAGCTGAAGTTGAACAGTTTTATGAAGACCTGCAAGACCTTTTAGAACTAACACCCAAAAAAGATGTCCTTTTCATTATAGGGGACTGGAATGCGAAAGTAGGAAGTCAAGAAACACCTGGAGTAACAGGCAAATTTGGCCTTGGAATGCGGAATGAAGCAGGGCAAAGACTAATAGAGTTTTGCCAAGAAAATGCACTGGTCATAGCAAACACCCTCTTCCAACAACACAAGAGAAGACTCTACACATGGACGTCACCAGATGGTCAACACCGAAATCAGATTGATTATATTCTTTGGAGCCAAAGATGGAGAAGCTCTATACAGTCAACAAAAACAAGACCAGGAGCTGACTGTGGCTCAGATCATGAACTCCTTATTACCAAATTCAGACTCAAATTGAAGAAAGTAGGGAAAACTGCTAGACCATTCAGGTATGACCTAAATCAAATCCCTTATGATTATACAGGGGAAGTGAGAAATAGATTTAAGGGCCTAGATCTGATAGATAGAGTGCCTGATGAACTATGGATTGAGGTTTGTGACATTGTACAGGAGACAGGAATCAAGAACATCCGCATGGAAAAGAAATGCAAAAAAGCAAAATGGCTGTCTGGGGAGGCCTTACAAATAGCTGTGAAAAGAAGAGAAACGAAAAGCAAAGGAGAAAAGGAAAGATATAAGCATCTGAATGCAGAGTTCCAAAGAATAGCAAGAAGAGATAAGAAAGCCTCCTTCAGCGATCAATGCCAAGAAATAGAGGAAAACAACAGATTGGGAAAGACTAGAGATCTCTTCAAGAAAATTGGAGATACCAAGGGAATATTTCATGCAAAGAAGGGCTCAATACAGGACAGAAATGGTATGGACCTAACAGAAGCAGAAGATATTAAGAAGAGGTGGCAAGAATACACAGAAGAACTGTACAAAAAAGATCTTCACGACCCGAATAATCACAATGGTGTGATCACTAATCTAGAGCCAGACATCCTGGAATGTGAAGTCAAGTGGGCCTTAGAAAGCATCACTACGAACAAAGCTAGGGGAGGTGATGGATTTCCAGTTGAGCTATTTCAAATCCTGAAAGATGATGCTGTGAAAGTGCTGCACTCAATATGCCAGTAAATTTGGAAAACTCAGCAGTGGCCACAGGACTGGAAAAGGTCAGTTTTCATTCCAATCCCAAAGAAAGGCAATGCCAAAGAATGCTCAAACTACCGCACAATTGCACTCATCTCACATGCTAGCAAAGTAATGCTCAAAATTCTCCAAGCCAGGCTTCAGCAATACATGAACAGTGAACTCCCTGATGTTCAAGCTGGTTTTAGAAAAGGCAGAGGAACCAGAGATCAAATTGCCAACATCCGCTGGGTCATGGAAAAAGCAAGAGAGTTCCAGAAAAACATCTACTTCTGCTTTATTGACTATGCCAAAGCCTTTGTCTGTGTGGATCACAAGAAACTCTGGAAAATTCTGAAAGAGATGGGAGTACCAGACCACCTGACCTGCCTCTTGAGAAATCTGTATGCAGGTCAGGAAGCAACAGTTAGAACTGGACATGGAGCAACAGACTGGTTCCGAATAGGAAAGGAGTGCGTCAAGGCTATATATTGTCACCCTGCTTATTGAACTTCTGTGCAGAGTACATCATGAGAAATGCTTGGCTGGAGGAAGCACAAGCTGGAATCAAGATTGCCGGGAGAAATATCAATAACCTCAGATATGAAGATGACACCACCCTTATGGCAGAAAGTGAAGAGGAACTAAAAAGCCTCTTGATGAAAGTGAAAGTGGAGAGTGAAAAACTTGGCTTAAAGCTCAACATTGAGAAAACCAAGATTATGGCATCTGGTCCCATCACTTCATGGGAAATAGATGGGGAAACAGTGGAAACAGTGTCAGACTATTTTTTTGTTCTCCAAAATCACTGCAGATGGTGATTGCAGCCATGAAATTAAAAGACGCTTACTCCTTGGAAGAAAAGTTATGACCAACCTAGATAGCATATTCAAAAGTAGAGACATTACTTTGCCGACTAAGGTCCGTCTAGTCAAGGCTATGGTTTTTCCAGTAGTTATGTATGGATGTGAGAGTTGTACTGTGAAGAAGGCTGAGTGCCAAAGAATTGATGCTTTTGAACTGTGGTGTTGGAGAAGACTCTTGAGAGTCCCTTGGACTGTAAGGAGATCCAACCAGTCCATTCTAAAGGAGATCAGCCCTGGGATTTCTTTGGATGGAATGATGCTAAAGCTGAAGCTCCAGTACTTTGGCCACCTCATGCGAAGAGTTGACTCATTGGCAAAGACTTTGATTCTGGGAGGGATTGGGGGCAGGAGGAGAAAGGGACGACAGAGGATGAGATGGCTGGATGGCATGACTGACTCTATGGACGCGAGTCTGAGTGAACTCCGAGAGTTGGTGATGGACAGGGAGGCCTGGCATGCTGCGATTCATGGGGTCACAAAGAGTTGGACACAACTGAGCGACTGAACTGAACTGAGGGGGTAAGTCCTGTGGGGAAAAAAGCGAGAAGGGAAGGAGGATTGGAGTTGGGGGAGGAAGGCCATGTAAAGAACTCAAGTGACCAGGAAATGCTCCTCTGATGAGATAGCATTTGAGCAGAGATTTGGAGGACATGGAATCCGCCTGCAATGTGGGAGACCTGTGTGTGATCTCTGGTTTAGGAAGATCCCCCGGAGGAGGGCATGGCAGCCCACTCCAGTATTCTTGCCTGGAGGATCCGCATGGACAGAGGAGCCTGGTGGGCTGTAGTCCATGGGGTTGGAAAGAGTCGGACACGACTGAGTGACTAAGCACAAAGCACAGCACACTGGAGGACGTGAGGGGAGAGGCCATGCGATTCTTGGAAAAAAGGATCCTGAGGAGACAGCACAGCAAGTGAAAAGACCAGAGGGAGGAAGGAAACCACACAAAAAGGCAGTCTGGTAGACCATAAAGGCCTTATATCCTCCTGTCAAGACTTTGACTTTTATTCTGAGGGCAAGTGAAATTGGGAGCCATAGCAGAGTTTTGAGCAGGGTAGTGGCACACTGTTATTTGAGTTTCCAAAGTATTACTCTGGCTGTTGTGTTGAGAATAAATTAGGGCAGGGAAAAAGTGGAAGAAGGGAGGCTAGTAAGGAAGTGGTTGCCTTAATTTGAGCAAGAGATGGTGAGGAATAGTATCAGAAAGGGTGAAAAGTAAGCATACCCTGGGTACATTTTGATGGTAGGGGTGACAGGATTTTCTGACAGACTAGATGTGTGGTATGAGAGAAAGCATGGAGTTGAGGATACTCCACATTTTGGGGCCTGAGCAATAGGAAGCTTCAGTGAGACAGTAAACACAACGTGCTCAGCACAGTGCCTGGCCCATACTTGCTGCTTGATCAATTATTATTATAACAGATCTAGATGACCCCTAGAATTCATCAGCCTGTATATGCAAAATACATCACATTTAGTATAATACCCTACATACCATTCATTGTTTGCCCCTCTAGCTGGCTCACCAATCAAGCTACCTTCCCTTAAGTTGACATTCAGGGAGAGAGACCCCATTTGATTGTCAGGAACCCTGAATCCTACTTCATTTCTACCACTGGCCTGTTATGTGATCCCAGGCAAGCTTCTTATTGTTCAGCAGCCAAAAGTGTTGATCAACATAGTAGAATCGAATAATCTGCACTATTTAGCTCATAAGATGGTGAGGACGAAGCACTCACTATTTACATGAAAATGTGTTGATTGTCAAAGTGTTAAAGTGACGCCAACTTACTAGGTGGAAATGTTCATTGTAATGGCTATTCCTGTGGAGATTCTAATTTCAGATAGGAAAGGGGCTGTAACTCTTTTGGTTTTCTTAGAAGAACTTGAAGGTACTCTGAGCGCTAAACTTTTAGTGCTAAAAAAAAAATAAGCATCTTCCATTTAAGAGTTTCTTATATTCTTTGAAGCCATTTTTAATTTACTTAGCAACTTTTCTTCCTTCAGGTTCAGTGACTGTAAGCCAGATATTCCTTTCCTTAAAGAATCTTCTTGACCCATTTTGTGTCTCTAATTCTGGATGGCAAATAGCTTTCATCCCTTGATGAAACTGGCCAATTCTAGTCTGTTGATGACTGGATCACTGACTTGAGAATGTTCCTGAGGCCTTTCCCAGGCTCAGTGGAGAAGAACATCCTGATTCATACGCTATGGAGGGAGAAGAGGCTGTGTGCTCTGAATTTGACATCCCTTCTGTAAGGCTTAGCTTGGATTGCTTTTTCACCTTAGAACTCTAGCAGCATGCTGACCCAAGCTAACTGCTCTGGATTTTCTTCTTCTTCTCATTTTTTTAATGCATTAGAATTTTTTTTGCTAGCAACCCTCTTGTGCAAAATCCTTTACCTCTCAAAATTTTTACTACTCTCTGGGGCCACTCCACAGATACAGCCACTTTTAATGGTTTCTTTTGTATTCTTCTAGAAGATTCTTGTGCATATTCAAGCTTGTGTTGATATTCCATTTTTTTTACAGTAATAAGAAAATACTCTAAGTATATTTTCTTATCTACCTCTTTTTTTTATCTAACAATTTAGCTTAGTGCTTATTATATAAACACTCAATTGATAGATATTTACATGTTTTATATTTCTATGTGTGTGGTGCTGTGCTAAGTCACTTCAGTCGTATCCTACTGTTTGTAACCCTATGGACTGTAGCCCACCAGGCTCCTCTGTCCATGGATTCTCTAGGCAAGAATACTGGAGTCAGTTGCTTGCCCTCCTCCAGGGAATCTTCCTGACGCAGGGATCAAACCTCAGTTTCTTACATATCCTGCATTGGCAGGTGGGTTCTTTACTACTAGCACCACCTGGAAAGCCCTATATTTCTATATCAACACTCAACTGATAGGTATTTTTATAATCATCTCAATTTCACAAATGAACAAACTGAGATACAGATCAGTTAGGTATCTTGCCCAGGGTAACCCATCTAGTAAGTTGTAAAGCCAGGATCCAAGCTAGGTCTGTCTGATTCTCTGACTCATGCTTAAACACCCAGCTCTACCAATGTTACTGATTAATACTGGGAGTGCTTGAAAAAAACATACTGGAAGTGCTTATATTCCTGAATTTATACCTTGAGAAACCATGGGACATTGAGGTGTGTGCCCAGTCAAACCACAGCCTATAGCTCCACAAGACTTTCCAGCTTCCAAATACTTTCATGCATATAATGTCATTAACTTTTACATTAATTGAATTTCTCTTTTGTGCCAGGCACTATTTTAGGCCTGAACATGAAATGATGATTAAGACAGTATCCCTGTTTTCAAGGCACTCATAATGAGGTGATTGAAACAGACTTGTAAGTAGAAGTTCACAATGCCGAACAATAGAGTATTCTGTAATAGTTCTTTAGACTTTTCTCCAGCATGATGTGTATTAGTGGTTGGTCAGTTATTTTAAAATGGATTAAATTGGAGGATGATAAGAAATGCTGTATACATGCCTGAAATCTTTTGTTAGGATTTAAATATGTAAGTTTATACACTTGCCCATATTTTGATACAGGTCTAAGGTCTTTTCCCTGAATATGGGTCAGCTGAGTGATTTCCCTCCTCTTTCTTGACCACATTCATAACATTTTACTAATGATTTGCAGTGTCAGTTTCTTTAAACCGTACCATAAAATTAAATTTTAAAAATATACAAAGCAATCATAGCACAGAATCCTAGATTTTAATGATTTTTCACAAATACTTTAGATTTGCCTCTCCCACTCTTCACTTGACAGCAGTTTTCTTTTTTTTTTTAAATGAGGTCCCTTCTAAAGCAATCATTTCAGTTTCATAGAAATAGCAACTCTTTCTCTTTATACTCTTTTTTTGGGGGGGGGTTATATAATATTTTAACTAAATTATGGAATAATAATACACCAGGCATAAACAGGTGTGGGAACAAACCAGAGTGATTTTCCTTACACAGATAACACATTCAGTAGGAACAAAAGTGAGCAGTCACTCCACTGTGCTTCAGTGTTGCCTCATGAGTGGCTTGGGTTCAAATCTCAACCCAGCAACTTGCATATTATGTGATTGTGGACAATTTACTTCATTCTCTCTGCCCCAGTTTTCTCATCAACTAAATGGGGTAATAGTAGTGTTATTGTGAGGACTATATGAGTACTAGTAGAATGCTTGGAACAGTAACATATAAATTTTAGCTATTATTGCTATTTTTCAGATAGTAACCTATCAGCTGTGAATTTCCTGAGGGTACTAGACAGAATTTTCTGCAGAGGATAGGGAGCATTTCAGTTGTTTGGGCAAGTCACTTAGAGTTTGATTAGGTTAAGTTTATCATCAAGATAGGGATGAATTCTGCTTCTATGGATTGAGAAAGGCTCTACAGCAGTGGTTCTAAAGGCTGTACATTAAAATCACCTTGAGGGGCTTTAAGAATGTTCTAATACTCATGCCCCACACTAAACCAATCAATTCAAGATCTCTGGGAGTGGATTCAGCTGCTCAGGTGATTTGATGTGCAGCTATGGGAACCATTGCTTTATAGGGAGATGTGATAGTCTCAACTGCTGAAAGATGAGTGAAATTTCAACAGAGATGCTGGCAACAACTTTGAGGTAGGTAACATGGATGCTTTTATCTTCATGTTTTTGGATTAAGGATCAGAGATTTTGAGAGTCTAAGCTCACAAGGTGTCAGAGCAGAAAAAAGCACTTAGGTCTTCTAACATCAGCTTCAGTGGTCTTTCTACAACTCCAGGCTGACAAAACTAAGAAAGATCAAAGCAAATAATGAGTCCAAATAAATCTGCTGTATCTTTTCTAAGTAAAAACTGTCACATAATGTTTTGTGGAGTTTTGAAGAGAAATAATAATCTGAACGTTTTTATGCAGATAAAGTTTACATTTGTATTTCTTCCCAAGGGAAATGTTTTCTACTATCTGAGTTATAAATACAGCATTTTTTTCCCCTTGGGGTAAGTGTTTTATGGCACAAATGTGATTAGAGGCTTAATGTTTAGTAAGCCTTGAGAGATTTGCTGTTTATTTTTTAATTTGTTAGTAATGCTCAGTAAAAATTTTCTTTCTCTTTCCTCTGTTATTTTACCTAATGTACATAAAATACAGTAAATAATATCATATGTGAAACCCAGCTAGACCAGAAGCATATAAACTGAATAGCTTAGTGGTTTATTGAAACAACTTACCCCACTACTATGCACATACATGCACAGTTTCTAAATATAAAATACTCTATAGCTAACTGAACTGGAGTAATTAAAAAAAAAAAGAAAAGCTAATCAGATTAAATAGAGAATACTTCCAAAGCCTACACAAATCATATTACACCAAGACTTGATGTAAGGATTTTCTCTGTTTATAGACATAGCATTTTATGTTTCCACAATAACAGACCAAAATAACAAGGTTTAATCAAGTGTTTGAAATAAGTAATTTCTTTGTGGTGATTTCGTAATGGGAAATTCAGCTCTTTTTTCCTGGAATTTAAAAATATTGATTAATTTTCAAAAGGCTTCTGAAGTAGAATTACAACTTTAAAAAGGCTAAAAGTGTAACTTTGCTCAATGGTGATGAAAGCTTGCTAGCCTTTCAAGGAATTGGACTGAATAAGAACAGAGTGAATGTGAAGACTTTAATGTGAAGTATCGCTACAAGTAATGACTTGAAAAACTCACTTGGTTAGTGTATTAGTTTCCAGTGGCTGCTATAACAAATTAGGTGGCTTTAAACAATAGAAATTTATTTCCTCACAGCTCTGGAGGTTCAAAGGCTTAAATCATGGTGTCTGCAGGGCCACACCCACTCTGGGTCTCTTTAGGAATTGATTCCTTTAATCTTCCAGCTTCTGGTGGCTCCAGACATTCTTGGCTGTGGCAACATCACTCCAATCTCTGTCTCTGTTTTTATATTATCTCTTCCTCTGTATGTTTGTGTCTTCTCTTGTTCTATTTCTTATGAGGACACTTGTCATTGGATTTGGGCCCACATGGATAATCCAAGATGATTTCATCTCAAGATCCTTAACTTCATTACATCTAGAAGACCATTTTTTTCCAAAGAAGGTAACATACACAGTTTCCGGGTATTTCAATATGGACATATCTTTTGGGAGGTCGCTCCATTTTCAGTGGAGTTCAGTCTGTATTATGTGCTCAGAAACATTTAAAACAATTAGGAGAAGCACATATTTACCTCAATATCTTATTTATATATTGAAAACATGGGTGTAGCTTGTTTAACCCATGTTTGGCCAAAATACAACATTTAACCAATCAGCTTCCACATCCTTAAGGTTTGCCAGTAACCAGTATAAATCTCATTTCTTGACATTCTAATAAATGGAAAATTAGAGGTCAGGACATAATTGAAATCTTTTATGAGATTGCATAAATGCTTCTTCCTCTTTTTTTTTTTTTTGTTTGGTAGTAGTTCAGAACTTTATAAACATGAATAATACCACTAGAAAGCAGGCATTCCTATAACTCAAAATCAAAGCATTGATAAATGTAGCTGCTCAGTTGCATTGTGCCATTTTCAAATGCTGCTTGTAAGTTGAGCTTCCCTTGTGGCTCAGCTGGTAAAGAATCCACCTGCAGTGTGGGAGACCTGGGTTTGATCCTTGGGTTGGGAAGATCCCCTGGAGAAGGGAAAGGCTCCCCACTCCAGCATTCTGGCCGGGAGAATTCCATGGACTGCATAGTGCATGGGATCATAAAAAGTCAGATACAACTCAGTGACTTTCACTTACTTACTTACTTGTAAGTTCAGTTCAGTTGCTCAGTCATGTCCGACTCTTTGTAACCCCATGGACGGCAGCACGCCAGGCTTCCCTGTCCATCACCAGCTCACAGAGCCTACTCAAACTCATGTCCTTTGCATCGGTGATGCCATCCAACCATCTCATCCTCTGTTGTCCCCTTCTCCTCCTGCCTCAATCTTTCCCAGCATCAGGGTCTTTTACAATGAGTTGGTTCTTCATATCAGGTGGCCAAAGTACTGGAGTTTCGACTTCAGTATCAGTCCTTCCAATGAATATTCAGGACTGATTTCCTTTAGGGTTGACAGGTTGGATCTCCTTGCAATCCAAGGGACTCTCAAGAGTCTTCTCCAACACCACAGTTCAAAAGCATCAATTCTTTGGTGCTCAGCTTTCTTTATAGTCCAACTCTCCCATTCATGCATGACTACTGGAGAAACCATCTTTGACTAGATGGACCTCTGTTGGTAATGTCTCTGCTTTTTAATATGCTGTCTAGATTGTAAGTTGTAAGTTACTGAGTTGTTTAAGGATCAAATGAGGTGATGCATTTTAAGTTGTTTATAAATTGTATTGTGCTAGTGTAGAGAATTACTTTGCTATTTGCGAGGGAGATAGTAACAAGTGTGGTATGATTAGTCACTATCAAAATATGTTGGCTAAATAGAAAGTAAGGACATTTTTATTCAACACATCAAACAGGTTTGCACTTAGTTGGGGTGGTCATGCAAGTTTAGTGTCTGCTTTTAAATCAGTTTAACAGGTTATTGCCGGGGTCCAGCCCCGGTGGATCCAGGGTGATTCGAAGGTGGGGATGGAGTCGGCATCCTGGAAAAAACTTATTTAATTATAGATATAGAGGGAGATTAGAAACAGATAGTGTAGTAGGAGAATTAGTGGAGAAAAGAGGCTGAATAACTGGTTTACATAGAATACCAATCACCACCACATAGGCCACAGGCGTCTTTCCATTCTCCCAAAGGAGAGGAGGCACTGAGGCCTCCCCGGTCCGATCTCAGACACCCAGGCAGAATGAGCAGGCTTGGTGAGTACCCACATTTCAGATGGTAATTCAGCCAGGAAAGCGGGGAGCGAGAAAGAAACGACACGGGGGAATCAGTCTTTCCAGAAACTGATCCGATTTCTTTATTTTTCAGGTTTGTTTATATACCTTTTTGTTATACATAGGGATGAATACAGAGTCACGTGGGGGTCCGCAGACCTGACCCTTGTCACAATCAGGTGCTTCATATAAAATTATACAAAGGTGTTATGAGTTTCATCATCTTTTGGCCATGAGGTCTGCTGACATTTTATGGCCCTTTCTGAGGTTGGTCAGTTAACCAGAAAACTTATTTTTCCAGGGGTGATTTTTTCTTAAATCAGGCGCCACCCTCCAAATAAAGTTGCATTCCTATAGGGTGAGGGTGTAGTGAGTTACAATCAAGAAAGGAATTTACTTAACCTAAGGTTTAACATGATTAATCTTAAAGGTTAATACTTATTTCTCCTATATGCTAGTTATATTCATTATAAGTACAGGAATATGGAGATTTAGCAGCAAGTATTGGCTCAACAAATGTAAACCCTTCACCAATGTTCCCCTTAAGATCTATTTTGTTTTAAGATAGTGATAAAGTTACATTTTTGCATAGCAAGGACACAGTGATTTATAGTGATTTATAACAAAGTACAGTGATCTATAACAAAAGGGAAGATTCATTAACTCAAAAAGTCTAGCATTGCTAACATAAAAAAACTACTATATTCCCTTTTCTATATTCCAAATACATTGATTAATATATTCCCAGGTGCCTAAGGATATGGAGGCCTGATGGCAATCATTGACTCATCAATGAAAAAAGCCCTATGCTAATACTGCAAACTCTCTGTGCTGTTTATGGCTGAAAGGCTGTCACACAAGCTAGTCTGTCAGCAGAGAGGTTTGACCTGAGACATCCTTGTCACACCCAGGGCAGGGAATCAGCAGTAATTATTGGCAGGATAAATGAAAAAACCCTTCACCAATATAATTCCTACTAATGCTATACTAATAATTTTCTAACTTCTAAAAGAGTCTGTATTTAGAAAGTTTTAAAACATCCCGTGCCTCTCACAGTTGGGAGGCTGTAAACAATCACATGCAGCCGGATGAGCCTGATCAGGCAGGCCAGAGAACCTTCAGAGTTCGTAAGTTGAAACGCTCTTGTCACACCCAGGAATTTTTATTAACTGGAGCTGCAAGTTAACTCCTTCTCTGAGAGAAATGGTTATGGGGGAGAGCTCCCTGTAAAGTACTCTGGTTTTGGGTAGATGCTCGGGAACAGGGGGTTTCCTGAGGCTTGATCACGCCTTTGCATATGCCAAGCTTCCTTCCTCATGGCCTTTGCCATGGGCGGAGTTCCTCACGCTGGCTCCCAACAGGTTACATCCATTGTTAAGAATGAATTGAGTTTGCATCAGAGACAAGCTCCTTGTATAGGAAGTAGCTGAGTCAGCAAGGTGAATTCCTTCTTGCTTGATTTTTGTTCACTGATAAGAATTGATTTGAGATGTAAATATAGATGAAAATCTCAGAGGAAATGATTATAAAATGAGGGACTGTGAGACCCTAGGGAAATAAGAAGCTGTCAGCAAGATTAAGGAATAACTTTAAAGGAAATTCTCAGATTTAAGACATATAGTTGTAAAGATTCAGTAGTAAGAAAAGTCATAGCCAATGTAGTAATTCAAAGTAAAATTTCCAACTTTAAACAATCAAATCCCATTCCTCTCCCCTCCAAGTAAATCTTACCTGGAAGTACACTATATCAAACAGATTAAAGTGTAGCTGCTTGAATTGCACTTTATGAAGTTGGGGCACAGAGATGAGTGACACTTCAGGCTCGAACTTTCATTTCATTTTACTCACAGTTACATTCCTAATGCCTAATGCAATGCCTAGAACTCAATATGTACATGTGTTGATGAATGAATAGATGGCAGGGAAGCTAAGACAAGCTAGTTAGGTGTCAACATCTCTGACAGCAGTGAAGCCAGGAAAGATACATTTTCTACCATCTCAGCATTTATCATCAGTACTATCATTCACAGAGAACACTGCATTTCAGTACCTGACACAGTCCCTGGAACATACTAGGTTTCAATAAATGTTTGTAAAATAAATGGTTCTCAGAAAATGTTAGTTGAATGAATAAATGAAGTGAAATGATTGAATGAATAAATGAGTGTCATGTGATAGTAATAAAATGAGAGGTTCAATTTTTGGCTTAAAATAATTTAAAAGATAGCTAAAACAAAACTTCATGAAGAATTCTAGTGGAAACCTCCTAGGTGTCCTTGGAAAAACTCAGGGCTCTATTAAACGTAAGTTTCACCTTGTTTATACCAATTCCCCAGAATTGCATTGTCTGAAAGTGTGACACGTCATAAAACACTGGAGCCAACAGTGGTGTTAAAGCCACCTTCACTCTGTACAAATCTCTGACTTACAGTTATCCCCAGGAGACACTGAGTGCTCCAAATGCGGACAGCTCCAAAAGAAGTATGGCCAGTTTGAAAGAATTGTGTGTCTTTAGGAAACATACAAGATCTTTATTTAAGAAGCAGTATAAATTGCAGTTGCTTGAAGGAAACCCTACCTTGCACCTTAGCTAGATGTGTAAGCAATTTAACATTTAATCTATGGTGTGTATTGCAGCAAGCCATTGCCTAAAGATGAGAGCAGATCGGTTTGCTAACTAGTCATCCAGAGCATCACCAGACCAAAGCACCAAAGCCTTGTTACATAGTGATTTTGTACAGAATTTCCAGAAATCCAAAAAAAAAAAAAAAAAAAAAGAAAAAAAGAGCAACCAATTGTGGCTCTCTGTGCGTGTGTATGTTCTGGGGGCAGGGGGTGATCTGGGCAGCAACAATCCTTGGAGCTTCACCTGCTGAATTTGCTTCCTGAGTTTCCATATGTGAGAGCATCAGAAGGCCTTAATTAACTGCTTCAGTGGGTGAACTTGGCTCTGGGGAGAGTGAGCCAACCTGTCCTCAAAGTGAGGATCTGCAGCTGACTGGCTCTGGGGTGGCTTCCAGGTGGTCTATAGATGGGTTCAGAATGAAAACCATGCAAACCTAGGGTTGTTTCTTTTGCTAATTATATTTTTTCAAAATAAGAAAAATTTTACATATGTATACATGGTTGTCATAAAAAGTACAACTAATATAAAATTATACACCATAAACAATGAAAATGTCCTTTCACCAACTATCATCATCAACCCTACCAAAGCTGCCCCCCACATCCTACTTTCTTGACCAGAGGTAATCACTGATGCCTACTTGGAATCATGTTATGTGTCCTCTCAGACCATTTTCTATTTATATGCAAGCATAGCAAGGACTGAATGTTCATGTTCCCCCCAAATTTACATGTTGAAGCCCTAATCTCCAATGTGATGGTAATTGGTACCTCAAATTACCTTTGGGAGGTAATTAGGTCATGTCAGTAGAACCTTCATGAATAGGAATAGTGCCCTTATAAGAAGAAACATGAGAGAGATGATCCCTTTCAGTCATAAAAAGATACAGAGAAAAGGTGGTAGTCTACAAATCAGGAACAAGGCTCTCACCGAACACTGAAGCCAACAACCCTTTGATCTTGGATTTCTCAGCCTCGAGAACTGAGAGAAATAAATTTCTGTTGTTGAAGCCACCCATTCTATGGTATTTGTTATAGCAGCTGGAACTGACTTAAGCATACATACACAGATTTTTGAAGCACATACCTAGGAACTATATGTGTTTCACTATGATATACTTTTTTCACTTAACAGTATGTTGGACATATTTCTAGCTGAGTAATTTTTTTTAAAATTGGTAGCTTCAATGAATAATACTTTGGTGTATTTCCTTCCAGGGCTTTTTTTTTTCTGAACATATATATGCATGTTTCCCACTCCAGTACTCTTCCCTGGCAAATCCCATGGATGGAGGAGCCTGGTGGGCTGCAGTCTGTGGGGTCGCTAGGAGTCAGACACGACTGAGTGACTTCACTTTCACTTTTCACTTTCATGCATTGGAGGAGGAAATGGCAACCCACTCCAATGTTCTTGCCTGGAGAATCCCAGGGACGGTGGAGCCTGGTGGGCTGCCGTCTATGGAGTCGCACAGAGTTGGACACGACTGAAGTGACTTAGCAGCAGCAGCAGCAGCATATGCATATTTGGTTGGTTTTGGTTATTTTTATATAAATAGGTTCATGCTCTATGCATTGTTATATTATCATGTTTTCCCCCTTATTAGCATATATGAAGATCAGTTCATGTCAATACATATAGGTCTTCCTCACTCTTTTAAACTGCTGTTTCAACTGTGTTAGCAAAACAAGGATAGCTTATTTTGCCATTCCTTTACTGATAGACATTTAGGTTGTTTTCCCAGGGTGTTTTTGGTGGTTATTTTTGTTTTATTTGATTATAAACCATACTGTAATGAATCATACATCTCTGTCTTTTTGTGTCCAAGTGATATTATTTCCATGGGTGCAATTCATAGGTCAAAGGATTCTCACATTTTAAATCTTAAGAGATACTGTCAAGTTCTCCAAATGGCCTCTTTCCTCACATCCTTGCTAGGACTTACTATTGCGAGACTTCTTATTTATTGCAAATCTGACAGGAGAAACATGTCATTATTATTTTAATTTGTATTTTCCTGATTACTAATGAAGTTTGCCCGTTGCTTTTTAAAAATTTGTATTTTCCATTCTGTGTCATTCTGCCTCCTGATTGTTCTCTGTGAGTGCATGAATGCTACGTTGCTTCAGTTGTGTCCAACTCTTTGCAATGCTATGGACTGTAGCCTGCCAGGCTCCTCTGTCCATGGTATTCTTTAGGCAAGAACACTGGAGTAGGTTTCCATGTCCTCCTCCAGGGGATCTTCCTGACCCAAGGAATGAGCATGCATCTCTTATGTCTCCTGCATCGGTAGGTGGGTACTTTACCACTAATACCATCTGGGAAGCTGATTCCCTCTTCTAGTTTCTTCCAGATCTGGGCCATCCTACACAGTGCTACTTACTCATTGAGTTTTCCTAAAGCCATTTCTTATTACTATACTTACCTGATCAAAAACCTTTACTTCAATCTACCAGGTATTTATTTCCTTCCTGTTGTGAGCCATGGCCTGTGCTAAGCAGGGAGGGGCAGTGATGGTTCACTACCCACCATCTATTTGGTGGTACAGGAAGCTCTTCTCTCGCCTCTCTCCACCCCTCACCTGAGTTGTGCAACTAGCCCCCAAGTTCAGAACCTTTGAATGGCCTTTTAAAATAACTTTGGAATAATTGCCTCTACACTTGAACTCTGTGCAATCCAAGCTCATTTTTGCTTAGGTGTGAAATGCATGGCTATATCCAACAAAATGAGAATGATTCAGAAATTTTCTCTTAATTCAGTATTTGCAGAAAAGCAGTTATGACTCTGTCTGACACTCTTAGCATAATGTTGGGGCACAATACTCATTCCCCACTCACTTGCTGATTGCTGCTCCCCTCCAAGCTAGCATTTCAGCCTCCCTTCAGTGGGACTCTTATCTCATACCAATATCACTCAGTTAGATCACAAATTGAAGAATGCCCTGTTGACCTTGTGAAAATCTGTTGGGTGGGCTATCTCTGGCTATACCAGTATCCAAGTCCCGCACACGGCTAAAACTTTGGAATCCTTCATTTTGGTCTCAGAGAGAATCACAGGTCTTTTGTTAGCTGTATAGTTGCCTCTTTCCCTGCCCCTTCTCCCCCACCCCAACCCCAAAAGACTTTTGAACTGTCATTAGAGTGCATTGTTCAGAAATAGTAATGGAAACAATATTGCTTTTTAAGAGTGAAGTTTTAAAGTTTGTTATGTTCTGCCACTTCTAATTCTAGAACAGGATTAGTGCTAATCACTTCTTTTGAATATCCAATAAAGCATCTTAAGTGATAATGTTGATGATATGTAGTCTGAACTAAGGGTCGGGAAAACTTCAATGGGTCTGCTCCACAGTAATTGGTATTTCATAAGTTTCATTTGTGCCTTTGTGACAGAGGTAGTGAGATTTGTTGAAGAGATAAAAGCTCAAAGAAATGGAATTGGCACTTGGCTTTCCAGCTGTCTCTTTTGAAGTATACTTCAGAAGTTTTAATAGGTAGAAACCGTCTGAATTTAGATACTATTTTCTGTAAGCTTACCGACACAGTCCTTTTTTGATGTGGTATAGAGATGCTTGTAGCTGGAGTTCAATAGTCATTGTTGCCAACAGCTGAAGTTTGTTTCACAAACCCACTTATTTTGTGTATTGGTTGGAGGATAGGCAGCGCCAAAAAAGTACAGTTCTCTGGTGCTCAGCAACCATTGAAGGTGGTAATTAATGGGAAAAAGAATGTAGATGGACCAAAATGAATTGCACTCATTTCGCAAATGGTGCACCAGGATATTTATGCACAACTGCTCAGACCAAGCTGGCAATGCATTATATTCTGTTTTCTTTGCAAACAAAGCTTCAGATTTCTACAACAAAAAGTGTAAGACCTCAGTGATAAGAATTAATTTGAACTCAGAAGATTTAAGGCTTAATTAGGATTCTGATCCAAGACAGCAGACTGTGTGAACTGCTGTTGCTAAACTGTACTGTGTAAACACTGCATACTGATAGAGTGTGCTTGTCAACTCAACTGGCATTTCAGTGCAGTAAGCTTGTCTTTCTGTCAGCCAAGTGCATCATGGGAAAAGATCAGCATCTCAAAAGAGTGTGATCTGCATGTGTAAAGAGAGCGGGAAAAATCTCAAAGAAAAGGAGCTTTTGCATGTATTTCAATTGTTCAAAGGTTAAAAATAATGTCTTCTAACAATGTGCATTTTGGCCCAAGGATAGCAAGGGTTTTCTTTCTAAGAATTAGAAGATACACATGTTTTTTTAAAAGAAATTTGAGTCATAGTATCTTGTAACCCTTAGCTAAGTGAAGCATGCCACAGTAAGACCACAGAAAATGAAAAGAATTTAACAGTGTTTTGAGTTTTGAGCTTTTCTCTAATCCCTCCTGTGGAAATCATTGTTTTCTCTAATCTGCTATTTCAGCCAATTTATCTAAATCAAGAGGCATTAAAAAAAAATAAGCAGCAGCAGAAATTCCCTGGTGGTCCAGTGGTTAGGGCTCCCATGCTTCTACTGCTGGGGGCCTGGGTTCGCTCCCTGGTTGGTGACGATTCTGTAAGCCGAGCCACTTGGCCAAACACAAGGGCAACAAAACAAAACAAACAAAAAGATAAGCAGCAACATAGCATAGGCAATGTGAAGAACAGGAGTTGGCTTGTGTAGACAAGTTTCAAATCCTGACTCTGCCTTTGAATCACCTTGAGCAAGTCACTTTATCTCTGCACCAGAGTTTCTTATCAAATATTGACATAGAAAACTATGTCCTATTGATTTGAGCATTAAATGCAATAATGTATGTGAAAGTCCTGGCACTTAATAAGTGATTAAGAAACACTGAATAATTTGAGACAACAGATATTTTAAAAAGTTTATCTTCTCAATGACATTCTAGGGTTATTGTGATGTCTCTGCTCTATTTTAGATGGACTTGTTTTATATCCTTCTAAGACTGTCCCTGAGATCTTTGTTCTCAGCTCTACAGTATGCACAGGGATTTTTAATAAGTGGTTTTTGCTTGCCTCTGCTAAGCAAACAAGAACAAGTTTCTCCTTCCTACTTATCCTCTGATCCTTTCACCAGTATTTTCCTCAATGACATTTGTCTGTCAGGTTCAGAGATTGTCTGTTGCAGACAATTTTGGCCAGAGTTCTTTATGGTTATCTGTGAGGGAGCTATTTCAGTATAAGCACTGAGGGAGAGAAGAAGGAGCCGGTACATGGAATGAGGCAAAGAGAGAAAGGGGTAATAATAGTTAACACTTGCTACAATTATTGAATGGTTAGTACATGCAGATGAAGAATTTGAGGCTTAAAGAAGTAAGTAAACTATCCAAAGTCATACTCAGAGAGATCCACAATCTTTTGTCTAAAGTCAGATATGTTTCAAGATTCAGAAATTGTTGGATTGGATTTTTAGAAAGATATATGTCATATATTACATAAGATTAGCAACAGGATCGGTAGTAACACCACATAGTCAAATACTTTTAATATTTATGCATTGAAAAATATGAATATTCACACCTAATGAGATAAAGACTCTAGGTAGATCCATATTTGTCCAGATAAAGTCATGTGTTGCTCCCAAATAAGTTACAAAACATCTTTATTTTTCAAAACCTTTTAACTTTTGTAATTTTAGATAAGGATTTGCAGGCTTGTGGTAGACAATAGAGAACAGTGAGAACCCAGATGTGTCAGACTCCAGAGATGGGCCACTTCCTTGTTGTATCAACTGCACATTGCTGCTGAACAAGGTGTTGTGAATTTAAGAGCCCAGCAATGCAAATGCTTTCTCTTAAGGTTCTGGGAATTGGAAGTCTAAAATGGATCTCCCTTGGCTGAAATCATGGTGTCAGTAGGAATATGTTTCTTTTGGAGACCAGGGGATGATGTGTTTCCTTCCCTCGTACAGTAACTTGAAACTGCTTGCATTCCTTGGCTCATAGTACCATTTTCTATCTTTAAAGCCAGCACTAGCAGGTTAAGTTCTTGTTACATCACATCACTTTGACTTTCTCTTCTACTATTCTTTCTCATGTTTAAAGAGCCCTTGTGAAGGTAAGGAATGGCGGCAGTAAGGAGATACTGCTAGTCCAAGGTAAGGAGCAGTGGCTGTGCTTTGCTGGACCAGCTATGAAGAGATACCCCACGCCCAAGGTAAGAGAAACCCAAATAAGATAGTAGGTGTTGCAAGAGGGCATCAGAGGACAGACACACTGAAACCATACTCACAGAAAACTAGTCAATCTAATCACACTAGGACCACAGCCTTGTCTAACTCAATGAAACCAAGCCATGCCTGCGGGGCAACGCAACACAGGCGGGTCATGGTGGAGAGGTCTGACAGAACGTGGTCCACTGGAGAAGGGAATGGCAAGCCACTTTAGTATTCTTGCCTTGAGAACCCCATGAACAGTAGGAAAAGGCAATATGATAGGATACCAAAAGAGGAACTTCCTAGGTCATTAGGTGCCCAACATGCTACTGGAGATCAGTGGAGAAATAACTCCAGAAAGAATGAAGGGATGGAGCCAAAGCAAAAACAATACCCAGCTGTGGATGTGACTGGTGATAGAAGCAAGATCTGATGCTGTAAAGAGCAATATTGCATAGGAACCTGAAATGTCAGGTCCATGAATCAAGGCAAATTGGACGTGGTCAAACAAGAGATGGCAAGGGTGAACATCGACATTCTAGGAATCAGTGAACTAAAATGGACTGGAATGGGTGAATTTAACTCAGATGACCATTACATCTACTACTGCAGGCAGGAATCCCTCAAAAGAAATGGAGTAGCCATCATGGTCAACAAAAGAGTCCGAAATGCAGTACTTGGATGCAATCTCAAAAATGACAGAATGATCTCTGTTCATCTCCAAGGCAAACCATTCAATATCACAGTAATCCAAGTCTATGCCACAACCAGTAACACTGAAGAAGCTGAAGTTGAACAGTTTTATGAAGACCTACAAGATCTTTTAGAACTAACACCCCCCAAAAATGTCCTTTTCATTATAGGGGACTGGAATGCAAAAGGAGGAAGTCAAGAAACACCTGGAGTAACAGGCAAATTTGGCCTTGGAGTTCAGAATGAAGCAGGGCAAAGGCTAATAGCGTTTTGCCAAGAAAACACACTGGTCATAGCAAACACCCTCTTCCAACAACACAAGAGAAGACTCTACACATGGACATCACCAGATGGTCAACACCAAAATCAGATTGATTATATTCTTTGCAGCCAAAGATGGAGAAGCTCTATACAGTCAACAAAAACAAGACCAGGAGCTGACTGTGGCTCAGATCATGAACTCCTTATTACCAAATTCAGACTTATATTGAAGAAAGTAGGGAAAACCTCTAGACCATTCAGGTATGACCTAAATCAAATCCCTTATGATTATACAGTGGAAGTGAAAAATAGATTTAAGGGCCTAGATCTGATAGATGGAGTGCTTGATGAACTATGGAATGAGGTTCGTGACATTGTACAGGAGACAGGGATCAAGAACATCCGCATGGAAAAGAAATGCAAAAAAGCAAAATGGCTGTCTGGGGAGGCCTTACAAATAGCTGTGAAAAGAAGAGAAACGAAAAGCAAAGGAGAAAAGGAAAGATATAAGCATCTGAATGCAGAGTTCCAAAGAATAGCAAGAAGAGATAAGAAAGCCTCCTTCAGCGATCAATGCCAAGAAATAGAGGAAAACAACAGATTGGGAAAGACTAGAGATCTCTTCAAGAAAATTAGAGATACCAAGGCAACATTTCATGCAAAGATGGGCTCAATACAGGACAGAAATGGCATGGACCTAACAGAAGCAGAAGATATTAAGAAGAGGTGGCAAGAATACACAGAAGAACTATGCAAAAAAGATCTTCACGACCCAGATAATCATGATGATGTGATCACTAATCTAGAGCCAGACATCTTGGAATGTGAAGTCAAGTGGGCCTTAGAAAGCATCACTACGAACAAAGCTAGGAGAGGTGATGGAATTCCAGTTGAACTATTTCAAATCCTGAAAGATGATGCTGTGAAAGTGCTGCACTCAATTTGCCAGCAAATTTGGAAAACTCAGCAGTGGCCACAGGACTGGAAAAGGTCAGTTTTCATTCCAATCCCAAAGAAAGGCAATGCCAAAGAATGCTCAAACTACTGCATAATTGCACTCATCTCACATGCTAGTAAAGTGATGCTCAAAATTCTCCAAGCCAGGCTTCGGCAATATGTCAACTGTGAACTCCCTGATGTTCAAGCTGGTTTTAGAAAAGGCAGAGGAACCAGAGATCAAATTGCCAACATCCGCTGGATCATGGAGAAAGCAAGAAAGTTCCAGGAAAACATCTACTTCTGCTTTATTGACTATGCCAAAGCCTTTGACTGTGTGGATCACAATAAACTGTGGAAAATTCTGAAAGGGATGGGA
This sequence comes from Budorcas taxicolor, assembly GCF_023091745.1. NCBI lineage: Eukaryota > Metazoa > Chordata > Mammalia > Artiodactyla > Bovidae > Budorcas > Budorcas taxicolor. The sequence continues at coordinate 48,604,010 of NC_068935.1, forward strand.
ATACCAGACCACCTGACCTGCCTCTTGAGAAATCTGTATGCAGGTCAGGAAGCAACAGTTAGAACTGGACATGGAACAACAGACTGTTTCCAAATAGGAAAAGGAGTACATCAAGGTTGTATAATGTCACCCTGTTTATTTAACTTATATGCAGAGTACATCATGAGAAATGCTTGGCTGGAAGAAGCACAAGCTGGAATCAAGATTGCCAGGATAAATATCCATAACCTCAGATATGCAGCTGACACGACCCTTATGGCAGAAAGTGAAGAGGAGCTAAAAAGCCTCTTGATGAAAGTGAAAGAGGAGAGTGAAAAAGTTGGCTTAAAGCTCAACATTCAGAAAACGAAGATCATGGCATCCGGTCCCATCACTTCATGGGAGATAGATGGGGAAACAGTGGAAACAGTGGCAGACTTTATTATGTGGGGCTCCAAAATCACTGCAGATGGTGACTGCAGCCATGAAATTAAAAGACGGTTACTTCTTGGAAGGAAAGTTATGACCAACCTAGATAGTATATTCAAAAGCAGAGACATTACTTTGCCGACTAAGGTCCATCTAGTCTAGGCTATGGTTTTTCCTGTGGTCATGTATGGATGTGAGAGTTGGACTGTGAAGAAGGCTGAGCGGTGAAGAATTGATGCTTTTGAACTGTGGTGTTGGAGAAGACGAGAGTCCCTTGGACTGCAAGGAGATCCAACCAGTCCATTCTGAAGGAGATCAACCCTGGGATTTCTTTGGATGGAATGATGCTGAAGCTGAAACTCCAGTACTTTGGCCACCTCATGCGAAGAGTTGACACATTGGAAAAGAGTCTGATGCTGGGAGAGTTTGGGGGCAGGAGGAGATGGGGACGACCGAGGATGAGATGGCTGGATGGCATCACGGACTCGATGGACGTGATTCTGAATGAACTCTGGGAGATGGTGATGGACAGGGAGGCCTGGCGTGCTGCGACTCATGGGGTCGCAAAGAGTTGGACACGACTGAGTGACTGAACTTAACTGAACTGAACTGAACTGTGATTTCATTGGGTCTAACCAGACAAACTAGGATTCTCCAGAGAAACAGAACCCATAGGTTGTATGTATGTGTGTCTGTATGTATACATTGAAGCTCCCCTTGCCAGCTTCTATATTTGCATGGGCCAGTTCTGAGGTTGGGGGGGGGGCGCGGAGAGAACACGCATGAGAGAGATAGAAAGGGAGAAAGAGAGAGATTGATTTAAGGAATTGGCTTATGAAAACACAGAGGCTTGCAAGCTAAAAATATACAGGGTGGACCAACAGGCTGGATACTAAGCACAAATGTTTTACTTTAAGTGTGAGTATCATCTGCTAGAGAATTCCTTCTCGCTTATGAGCAGTCAATATTTTGTTTTATTCAGGCCTTCAACTGATTGGATGAGGCCCACTCACATCGTGGAGGGCAATTTGACTCACTCAAAGTCAGTCCATTGATTTAAATGGTCATCTCATCCATAAATGCCATTACAGTAACATCCAAATAAATGTTTGATGAAATAACTAGGCCCTGTGACTCAGCCGGATTGCCACATAACATTAACAATTGCACAGAATAATCTCCCTCTCTCAAGGTCAGTGGGCTAGCAGTCTTGTTTCCATCTTCAATCTTAATTTTCCCTCGTCACAAACCCTGACATACTGTCATTTCCAAGGATTAGGCCATGTATAGCTTTGGAACCATGTGTGGTTGTACCATGGTGTGGTTGTACAAGTTGTGTATAACACAGTTCCAAGGGGATGCTACTCACATGGATTGTGATCTGCAAAGCAATGCAACGTGGAGGTCCTGTTGTATATTTGTCTATAGGGAGAGAATATAGTAAAACTTTTTTTCTAGGCTCAGCTTCTGGGAAACAAGGTGATGATAGCTTCTGCATTAATATATTGGCTAGTTCCATGGGAACTCAGACAGGTTCCCTAGAGAATCACCTTGTGGCATAGAGGGGCAGGTGTTAGGTTTTTGTTGCTGTTGTTTGTTTTGGCCACATTGCTTGGTTTCTCAGTTTCCCAATCAGGGATTAAATCCAGATCTGCTGCAGTCAAAGTGCAGAGTCCTATCCATTGGACTGCCAGGGAATTCCCTTTAGATTTTCAATTTCAAATCTTCTCAGGACCAAGTCAGGAGGGTCCCTAGTAGACTTTTATAACTCAGACAGCATTGCCTCCATAATAATAATTCTTTGAGCATTTTGTGGAAGGGAAGAGGAGACAGCTGCTTTTCTGATGTGTAAGGTTTCAAAGGAACTGCTCCCATGCTAGGCTCTGATGTAGGGAATTCTTGGGCCTGGTGTGGTTGAGTGGGTGATGGGTATAATCTGAATAGCTGTGGACCCAGTGGGTCTACAGACTCTTTCTGCAGAGGAACATTTTTTTCAGGAGAACTGAGAAATTGCTACAGTATTCATATTTTTATTGGTTTTGCACAGATGACAGAAAAACCAAATATATTCTAAATACTCAAGTCAGCAGAGAGATGAACCCTTACCAAAATTTGCTCTATCCCCCTCTTCCCAAAGGAAGATGAAGGAAACAGCACAGGAGAGAGAAATCAGAAAGTCTTTTCAAATGTGCTGGGGCCATTCATTCAAGCTGTTTCAGGAAATCTAGGAGTGAAGGATCCCTCTTTTGTGCCTAAAGTGAAAGATCTCATTTATCATCATTTGCAAAATCCCAGTGAGACAAAACTATCTTCTGACCCTTCTAAGTCCTATAGTAAATAGTCACACGCTAGATGTTTCATTGCTGTAAAGAGTCATTACCAAAGATTGCTAGGTAAATTGGTAAAAGTACTGCTGTCAGTTTATAATCACTATTTAGTTTTTTGTTGTGTCTCTTGAAACTCTTGTTTCTGGCCTGCTATTGCTCAGAGAACAAGCAATACTTCTGATTTTGATGTTGATTAGCTTTTATTAGCAGCCAGAAAGTTTGATCTAGATTAAAACAGTGCTGGTGAGCGTGGAGAATGTGAAGAGAGGTCAGCAGGTTAGGCGAACACATTGCTACCTAGTGGAGGATGTGACTTCAATTTTTCCTTTTTGCAGGAAGGATCCATGGCTTGGGAACAAGTTCTTGGGAACATACCAGTTGTTCAAAATAAAGGAATACAAAAAGGAAATATCTGACAGGATTTGGAACTCATAAATCCTTATCTAAAAGGTCAGTTTTCATTCTAATCCCTAAGAAAGGCCATACCAAAGAATGCTCAAACTACCTGCACAATTGCACTCATCTCACACACTAGTAAAGTAATGCTCAAAATTCTCCAAGCCAGGCTTCAACAATATGTGAACTGTGAATTTCCAGATGTTCAAGCTGGATTTAGAAAAGGCAGAGGAACCAGAGATCAAATTGCCAACATCCGCTGGATTATTGAAAAAGCAAGGGAGTTCCAGAAAAACATCTATTTCTGCCTTATTGACTATGCCAAAGCCTTTGACTGTGTGGATCACAATAAACTGTGGAAAATTCTGAACAAGATGGGAATACCAGACCACCTGACCTGCTTCTTGAGAAATCTGTATGCAGGTTAGGAAGCAACAGTTAGAACTGGACATGGGACAACAGACTGGTTCCAAATAGGAAAAGGAGTACGTCAAGGCTGTGTATTGTCACCCTGCTTATTTAACTTATATGCAGAGTACATCATGAGAAATGCTTGGCTGGAAGAAGCACAAGCTGGAATCAAGATTGCCAGGAGAAATATCAATAACCTCAGATATGCAGCTGACACGACCCTTATGGCAGAAAGTGAAGAGGAACTAAAGAGCTTCTTGATGAAAGTGAAAGAGGAGAGTGAAAAACTTGGCTTAAAGGTCAACATTCAAAAAACTAAGATCATGGCTTCCGGTCCCATCACTTCATGGCAAATAGATGGAGAAACAGTGGAAAGAGTAGCAGACTTTATTCTTTGGGGCTCCAAAATCACTGCAGATGGGGATTGCATCCATGAAATTAAAAGACGCTTATTCCTTGGGAGAAAAATTATGAGCAACCTAGATGGCATATTAAAAAGCAGAGACGTTACTTTGCCAACAAAGGTCCATCTAGTCAAGGCTATGTTTTTTCCAGTAGTCATGTATGGATGTGAGAATTGGACTATAAAGAAAGCTGTGAAGTGAAGTTGCTCAGTCGTGTCCGACTCTTTGCAACCCCGTGGACTGTAGCCCACCAGGCTCCTCTGTCCATGGGATTCTCCAGGCAAGAATACTAGAGTGGGTTGCCATTTCCTTCTCCAGGGGATCTTCCTGACCCAGGGATCGAACCCAGGTCCCCCGCATTGCAGGCAGATGCTTTAACCTCTAAGCCACCAGGGAAGCCCATTAAAGAAAGCTGAGTGCTGAAGAATTGATGCTTTTGAACTCTGGTGTTGGAGAAGACTCTTGAGAGTCCCTTGGACTGCAAGAAGAGCCAACTAGTCAATCCTAAAGGAAATCAGTCCTGAATATTCATTGGAAGGACTGATGTTGAAGCTGAAACTCCAGTAATTTGGCCACCTGATGCGAGGAGCTGACTGATTTGAAAAGTCACTGGTGCTGGAAAAGATTGTGGGGAGGAGGAGAAGGGGATGACAGAGGATGAGATGGTTGGATGGCACATGAGTTTGGGTAAGCTCCAGGAGTTGGTGATGGACAGGGAGGCCTGGCCTGCTGCAGTCCATGGGGTCACAGGGAGTTGGACACGAATGAGCAACTGAACAGAAGTGAACTGAAATGTCCAGTGGGTTGTTTGTTAATGGAATTAGCATAAGTCTTGTCCATTCTCTGGTAGGACTCCAAAGCCCAAGCTTATTCTATTATATGACATTCTTAAATCATGTTCAGTATCTTCTGTTTAATGTATAATATATTTTAAAATGGAGTGAGGGCAATCTGGCTAAATTTTATGACTTAAAGCAGAAATAAAAACAACTTATTGCTTAAATGTAAAGGCTTTTGTTGTTGAAAGATGAAACAACATAAAGAAGACATTACTATCTGTAATTGATTAACACAGTGTACTGTTTTAAGTTGTCCAGATTTTTTCAATTGTCAGATAATCATAATGTAAGACAAGTGTCAGTAAAGCTTTTCTATAAAGAGCCATATATGAAATATTTTAGGCTTTGTGGGCCAGATGGTCTCTGTTGCAACTATTCAACTCTGCCATCATATCATAAAAGCAGCTATATAAACTGAATAACTGAATGAGTATGGCTGTGTTCCAATAAACTTTATTGACAAATAGAGCTGGAGGGCCAGATTTGGCCAATTAGTAAGTTGTAGTTTGTTCACCCTTACTCTACAGGACAAGAAATAAACTCAATTAATTAGCTTAATTTCATTAATATGCTATAAAAATCAGTAATAAAGAGCAGTCATTCAGTCTGGTCAGATGGCTATATAGTAGCTGTACAAACCATTGTCTCCTCTACAGTTTCAACGATCCTGACTTCTTAGTGTCTTTGCTTTGTCTCCCTGATGTTCTCTACTGTGCTAAGATGCCATAGGGTCCTGTGAGATAGAGGGAAAAAGAATTGGAGATTGAGTGGTCATAGATTAGGGGACCTGGAACTCTTGAAGAAAATAGGATAATTTGGTGTAACTTGACTCATGTATAATACATAGGTATGATTTATCCAAGAGTTTTGCTTTTTACTCCCTGACCGAGGTAACAAATTACTTGACCAGGACAAAATGGATATATGGTGCCTCCATCACTATTGGCCATGGAGGTCAGACACCAGCAAATACTCAGTTCTGTTCTTTTTCTGCTAATGAAAGCAAGCATTTAGATTATAAAATCCGACTGTGTTGACTCTTGTCTTACCAAGGAAAAATACTCCCCTCTCTCAGTATCTCTTAATTTTAAATCAATTTAGTGCCAACGACCAAGTTTTAATTTTAAAAGTCAAGTGTACTTACAAGTGTCAAGTGCACATACAAATATCAAGTGAACTATGTAGATACTCATATCGTCTCCTACTGAACTGTAGAAGGCACCATATGAAAAACCCATGATTCTGACTCAAGGATTCTGATTCTTAGTGGAGTTCTTGTGCTGGAAGCATAGCTATCTAGTCAGTTACTGTATTCACTCTGCAGCCTCACAATGAAATTGAGACAGTTTTCAGAGTTGGAGTCAATGAAACACATACTTGTTTATAAGAAGTTACATAGAGAGTGCAAGCCCTCTTGATGAATTTTTCGAGAGAGAATAGGATCAACAGGAAAAACAATTTCAGGAGAAATTGCTTGTGTGCCCATTGAACAATATTTGGAAGTGGCCTTTGGATTATCCACTTACTCAAGTGACTGGAACACCTTTGCCTTCTTGTCAGTAAATCCTTCCTGCTTGTGCAAGGGGAAGCATGGCTACAATTTATATTGTTAGTGAAATCGATCCTTTTTTCCCTTGAAACTTCTTTGGGCTTTAATAAACATGCAAAGGCTCTATAGTATGTGTTGAGTTTTCTGCACATGGATACATTTCTTCTGTTATCCATTTAGCATATACTTATTGAGCATCGACTATGTTGGGTGCTAGATAGAAACAGTAGTGAACTCACAGAACTTACATTCCAGTGGACTGGACAGACCTTAAATAATCACCCAAGTAAATTGGCCCTGGTGGCTCAGTGGTAAAGAATCCACATCCCAATGCAGGACACACAGGAGATGCAGGTTTGATCCTTGGGTCAGGAAGATCTTCTGGAGAAAGAAATGACAACCCCCTCCAGTATTCTTGTCTGGAAAATTCCATGAACAGAGGAGCCTGGTGGACTAAAGTCCATGGGGTCACAAAAGAGTTGGACATGACTGAGTGACTGAGCACACACACAAATAAATATTGAAGAACTGTGGTAAGTGCTATAATGGAAAATACCTTGTGCTGTTAGAGCTTAGAATAGGGATAACTGACCTAGTCCAGGATCAGGGAAGCCTACTCTAAGGAAGTGTCCATTTGGCCTGAGATTGGAGAAATGAGTAGACTTTTCACTAGACAGAGTGGGAGGAAGAGCATACAGGGAGAGGACTTAAATGCAAAGCCCTTGAAATGGAAAAGAGCCTTGAAAGCAAACCAGTGTCTCTCGAAGATGGAGGAAGTGAGTAGGGTAGGGATACAAGACTCATTTCTTCATCAACTATTCTGGGGGAACCACTGTGTATGAGGCACTGTGGTAGGTACTACAGATAGAATCATGAAAAATTAAATTCCTGACCTCATGGAGATTGTAAGTGCATAACTCTATATTAATTTAATGTCCTCTAGTAATAGGTGCTTGGAAGATGATGCTGGATTGTCAGGGAAGCTTCTCTGAGGTGGTGCCGTTTAAGCACATATAATTCAGTCAGATTAATATCTGGGGGAGACTTTTAGGCAGTGGGCTCATCTGGTGTGTCTTTTAGACTTTATTAAATGTTCTCAACAGCCTCAAGATGCATATAGTAGGTAACTTTTGCTAAATACACAGCTTATACATGTCAGGGTAAGATTTAAATTGATTCAGTTGTGTCCGACTCTTTGTGACCCTATGGACTGTAGCCTGCCAGGCTCCTCTGTCTGTGGGATTCTCCAGGCAAGAATACTGGAGTGGGTTGCCATGCCCTTCTCCAGGGGATCTTCCCAACCCAGGGACTGAACTCGCATCTCTTATGTCTCCTGCATTGGCGGACAGATTCTTTACCACTAGCACCCCCTGGGAAGCCAGGATTTTAAACCCAAGTCTATCTATTCCTGTCCTCTTCCCATTATATGATACTGTTGCTTTAGGAGGTATTAGGCTGTTCCATACATGCACAAGTCATTTAATCATTTCAGTCAAAATTGTCACGTCTGAGAATGGACATACTCCTTTTAACATGTATCCTGGAGAGAACCCCAGACTAATGATGACAAAGGCATTCTCACATTTTTTCTGCTGGAGGATACTCCTTTGGGCCTGGTATGAGGAAACTGCGTGCTTACTGTCTAGCCTGCAGTATGCTTGGAAAGGTTGTATACCGTACACAAAGTCCGAGATGGATAGGAGACAGGTTCTGTGCTCCTTATTCCATTCAATTAGTTGTGTAAATTTAGGCAAGCTACAACCTCTCAGAGTTCCAGTTTCTTGATTCGCAAAATGGCATAATTCTATCTTTCTTGTCTACCTCTCAGAGTTGTTGTGAATATCCAATTTAAATGTCCCTACCTTCAAAACACCCAGAATCCATGAATTTCTCACTATCTCCACTGGTACAATCATGAATACTTCTTTCCTGGATTGTTACTATTGCAGACCAACTGGTCTCCCAGTTTCACACTTGACACCCCACCTGCTCACTCAATTCTGAATGGAGCAACAAGGGTGATCCTGATAAAAGCATCAGATCTTAGTGGGACTTCCTATTGTGTTCCAAATCCTCCAGTGGCTCATTAATTCACTTGTAATTAAAACCAATCTGGGAAAGACTGAAGGCAGGAGGAGAAGAGGACAACAGAGGATGAGATGGTTGGATGGCATCACTGACTCAAGGGACATGAATTTGAGCAAACTCCAGGAGAAAGAGAAGGACAGGGAAGCACTGGCATGTTGCAGTCCAAGGGGTCAAAAACAGCTGGACATGATTTAGTGACTGATCAACACAACAAAATTAAAACCAAACTCCTACATGTCCATTCATGATCTTCCCACCTACATTACCACTCTGGCCTTACCTCCTCATCCAGTGTGCTCATTCACTCTGCTCAAGCCTCACTGGTTTTCTTGTTATTCCTCAAGCATGATCTCAACCCAGAGGTCTTTGCTTGTTCTTGTCTCTTCCAGGTACACTATTTGGACAGAGAGCTACATAGCCAACATTCACCCTTCCCTCAAGTCTCTGCCCAAATGCCACCTCCTTAACAAAGCCTCTGAAAGTGAAAGTGTTAAGTTGCTCAGTCGGGTTCAGCTCTGCAACCCATGAACTGTAGCTCACCAGGCTCCTCTGTCCATGGGATTCCCCAGGCAAGAATACTGGAGGGGGTAGCCAAGCCCTTCTCTGGGGGATCTTCCCGACCTGGGGATCGAATCCGGGTCTCCCACACTGGAGGCAGATTCTTTACTGTCTGAAGCACCAATGACGCCTCTATGACCATCCTATTTAAAATAGAAACCACCTTCCTCACATCCAAGACCCATTTACTCTGCTCTGCTTTTGCCTTTGCCTTTTCCATAGCACTGCTACTGCTGCTGCTGCTGCTAAGTCGCTTCAGTTGTGTCCAACTCCGTGCAACCCCATAGATGGCAGCCCACCAGGCTCCTCTGCCCATGGGATTTTCCAGGCAAGAGTACTGGAGTGGGTTGCCATTGCCTTCTCCTTCCATAGCACTACTTATTGTTTAATATAATACATACTTTATACAGAGACCATATAATTTTGTATCAACTGAGAAATCTTTGAGAGTGGAAGTGAGTGCTGCTACATTGACACCAGGACAGCAGGTATAAACTGGGACTGTTGGACTTCACAAGGATAGGGACCTCTGGCCATTTTGTTGTTTGCTTATTTTCTGTGTCAATAACAGTACCTGGCATACTAGGATACCAGTACATATTTTTGAGCAAATGAATGAATACTATGTATGAAATATATCTATAAGATATAAAGTGCTATAGAAATGTATCGTAGCTATTCATTTTACTCAGTCTGTCTTTTTCTTTATATATAGATATATATATTATGTGAAATACATATATACTTCCATCTATATACTAAATGTATATTTAATAGCAGCAAGTTCTTACCACTTTATCCCTTTTATTCCTTCAGTTCTGTCACTCAGTCGTGTCCGACTCTCTGCGACCCCATGAATCACAGCACGCCAGGCTTCCCTGTAATTGGCATAGAAGCAGCAGTCACGTGGTACCTTTCATTCCTCTTAGATATGATTTACTAAGATGCCCAATCGTTAAGATCACCCCCCCACTCCTGACATCACCAAATCTAGAGCAAAGCCCTACTTTCTTCAACTCTCCCACAAATCACCTAACTTAATCCCATAGCCCAAAATAAGCCAGATCAAACACATCTTCCTGAGAAGTGTCAAGGTTCCCCAAGGTGCATGTTCTCCCCTGCCACATGAATCATAAGTAAATCCAACTCATTCAATTTATCTTATACCGCATACAAAAATCAACTCAAAATAGGTTAAACAGTTAAAAGCTATTGTACTCCTAGAAGAAAATATAGGGGGAAATCTTCATGACACTGACCTTGCCAATAATTTCTTGGATGTGACACTAAAAATACAGTCAAAAAAAAGCAAAAATGGAGAAGTGGGGTTTCATCAAACTAAAAAGATTCTGAACAGCAGAGAAAACAATCAACGGAGTGAAAAGTCAGCCTACAGAACAGAAAAAATATTTGCAAAGCATATACCTGATAAGAAGTTAATATACAAAATATAAAAGGAACTCTTAAAACTCAATAGCAAAACAAAACAAAAAATTTTTTAATGATTTAAAAGTGGGAAAAGCACTGGAGTAGACATTTTTCCAAAGAAGACATATAGGTGGCCAACAGATGTATGAAAAGATGCTCAACATCACTAATCATCAGAGAAATGCAAATCAAAAGCACAATGAGATATCACCTCACACCTGTCAGAGTGGATATTATCAAAAAGACAAGAAATAAGTGTTGGCAAGGATGTGGAGAAAAGGGAACCCTTGTGCACCATCGATGAGAATGTCAAGTGGTGTAATCAGTATGGAGAAGCATATGTAGGTTCCTTTAAAAATTAAAAATGGAACTACCATGTGATCTAGCAATCCCACATCTGTGTATACATCCCAAGGAAATGAAATAAGTATCTTGAAGAGATATCTACACTCCCATGCTTATTTCAGCATTATTCACTATTGCTAAGATAAGGAAACAACCTGTGTCTGTTTGTGATAACAAGGTTGAGCCAAGAGGACATTATGCGAAGTGAAATAAACCAGAAACAGAAAGACAAATATTATGTGATAGCACTGGTATGTGGAATCTAAAAATGTCAGCCTCATAAGATGGTGGTTGTGTTAGAGGAAGCACAGTGATTGAAACCACCCACCATGACCAGGTACCATACTAACTATTTGCATGAGTTGTTTTATGACAGGAGATCCTGATAAATAATACGGAACTAATAAGCCATCACCAACCGGAAGAGTTCAGGAAAGGTCTAAAGGAGACACTGCATGTCTGTCCACTTCCCAGAATCCCTCTCGCTAGCATCCATCTTGGCTGAACAAAGCATGCACCACCAGGAAAGACTCTGAATTAGAATTATTGGTCAAAGACCACCCGGAAACTAATCCCATCACCATAAAACCCGACATTGCAAGCCAAGTGGCAGAGCAGTTCTCCTGGGTTTCCTTACCCTACTGCTCTCCACCCGGGTGCTCTTTCCCAATAAAATCTCCTGCTTTGTCAGCACATGTGTCTCCTCAGACAATTCATTTCCGAGTGTCAGACAAGAGCCCAGTTTCAGGCCCTGGAAGGGGTTCACCTTCCTGCAAAAAACGGCAACTCTGGTGGGACTCTTCTTCGCTGAAACTGACATCCTGACTACTCAGAGTACTCAGGGGCCAGCTTGCCTGCCAATGGACCAGACCCAGTGGCTGCAACTGGGACCCTTTTGTCTGTGGTCTCCTCCTGACACAGACAACTGGCCAGAGTGCCCTGACTGGTAAGGAACAAGAGACTTTATTGACTTCTCTCCCCTTCCCTCTCTCTTTCCTCTCCTTAACCCTTCCTATCCTTCCCTGTTTTTCTAGTCCCCCAGTCCTGGACGCAGGAATCTGGTCGAAGGGTCCTCAGCCTGAGCTGAGGATTGGAGACTGATCACCTCCTCCTGGCAGAGAACTCGAATTCTGGTTCTGATTTCTGGTAGGGCCAAGTTCCAGTCCTCCCTTCTCTGGAGGCCAGGGAAAAGACCCATAATGCCTGAGTATCTCTAGGTGGCAGGAGACGTCTGTAAGGCCACCCTTTTTGCCCCTCCTCTCCTGCCCCTCCCCCTTCTTCTTTCAACCTGGCTTCCTTTCCTCCCTTGATCCCTAGGTCGGGAAGATCCCCTGGAGAAGGAAATGGCAACCCACTCCAGTATTCTTGCCTGAAGAGTCCCATGGACAGAGGAGCTTGGTGGGCTACAGTCCACGGGTCGCAAAGAGTTGGACACAACTGAGCAACTTCACTTTCACTTTGATGAGAACTGCCAGGTTTATGTGTGTGTGTTTTAAGTCTGTGTTCTGTGTTGTGATTTTTGATGGCCATTTTGCTTTGTCTGGCCACCATTTGGTTTAGACCTGCTGCCATTTTGTTAGAACTTGATTTTCTTTCCCTGTGCCTTGAGACCAGGGCTATCAGGAACACTAATCTAGACCATCTCTAACTCCTGACACTGAGGAAAAAGGGAAAAAAAGACTTGAAGCTAGATCTTGCACTGTCTAAATATGTCTTGGTATGTGTTTCTCTCTGGGTAATATTTTTGAGGTTAATTTGTAAATAAGCTCTATTTATTTGGCTTAAAAAAAGGTAAGTGCTTACAAATGAAGTAATTTTAAATTAAACAATAAGTTCCAGGTTCATGTGAACTGGGAAATATTCAATATTAAATACCTGATATTAGTGTTTGTTGACCTATCTAATATAGATATGTCTTAGAGTAATTAATGTTAAGCAGAATATTTTCATTAAACCTAGGTTTAATATAAGTTAAATATTATATCTGTTATAAGTTTGTCAACAAGGAAATTACTCAAGTGAAGAAAGTTCTAAAAAATGTAAATGAGATATGAGCTTTTATGTAAGCTCTATTAAGAATAATTATTCTGTAGAAATATCTGTCTAAAATAGTCTCTCCAGATTGGTGTAACTTAAATTTCTAAGGGTTGTGCTAAGTGTGCTAAGTGTGCTAAGTGTTGGAAATCTATTGAATAGTTAGGTCATTTCCAAATAAAATAAGATTTTGAAACATTTACTACTAAACACTAATTTCTTTTTACAGAGAAACTAAAGAGATTTGGGACTATAAATTAATAATGTTTGGTGCCATCCTAAAATGTTCTAAGAAAGCAAGGCTTTTAAAACTTATCACTGATATTTATGCTCACCAATCTATCAAATGCTAATATAAAAGTTAGTTCTTGGTTGCTAAAGGAAAGTAGGAAGTGTGTTTTCAGTTTTAAAAAAAAGTATGAAAAATACTAAAAAGAGTTATGCATGATCAGGATTTTCTAAAATTGGATTACAATTAGTTACATAAATTGATTTTGTTAGGAATGACACAGCCAGAAGAAAACTGGTTAGAGACAATTAGGGCCAAGATGGTGGAGCTGACTTTCACTAGAACTTGAGCCTTGGTATTTACGCCCATTGTGACCCATCAACACTGACTCAGTTCAGTTCAGTTCAGTTCAGTTCAGTCGCTCAGTCATGTCCAACTCTTTGCGACCCCATGAATTGCAGCACGCCAGGCCTCCCTGTCCATCACCAACTCCTGGAGTTCACTCAGACTCACGTCCATTGTGTCAGTGATGCCACCCAGCCATCTCATCCTCTGTTGTCCCCTTTTCCTTCTACACTCAATCCCTCCCAGCATCAAAGTCTTTTCCAAAGAGTCAACTCTTTGCATGAGGTGGCCAAAGTACTGGAGTTTCAGCTTTAGCATCATTCCTTTCAAAGAAATCCCAGGACTGATCTTCAGAATGGACTGGTTGGATCTCCTTGCAGTTCAGGGACTCTCAAGAGTCTTCTCCAACACCACAGTTCAAAGCCATCAATTCTTTGACACTCAACCTTCTTCACAGTCCAACTCTCACATCCATACATGACCACAGGAAAAACCATAGCCTTGACTAGACGGACCTTAGTCAGCAAAGTAATGTCTCTGCTTTTGAATATGCTGTCTAGGTTGGACATTACTTTTCTTCCAAGGAGTAAGTGTCTTTTTATTTCATGGCTCCAGTCACCATCTGCAGTGATTTGGGAGCCCAAAAAAATAAAGTCTGACACTGTTTCCACTGTTTCCCCATCTATTTCCCATGAAGTGACGGGACCGGACGCCATGATCTTCATCTTCTGAATGTTGAGCTTTAAGCCAACTTTTTCACTCTCCTCTTTCACTTTCATCAAGAGGCTTTTTAGCTCCTCTTCACTTTCTGCCATAAGGGTCGTGTCAGCTGCATATCTGAGGTTATTGATATTTCTCCTGGCAATCTTGATTCCAGATTGTGCTTCTTTCAGTCCAGTGTTTCTCATGATGTGCTCTGCATATAAATTAAATAAGCAGGGTGACAATATACAGCCTTGACATACTCCTTTTCCTATTTGGAACCAGTCTGTTGTTCCATGTCCAGTTCTAACTGTTGCTTCCTGACCTGCATACAGATTTCTCAAGAGGCAGGTCAGGTGGTCTGGTATTCCCATCCCTTTCAGAATTTTCCGCAGTTTGTTGTGAGCCACACAGTCAAAGGCTTTGGCATAGTCAATAAAGCAGAAGTAGATGTTTTTCTGGAATTCTCTTGCTTTTTCCATGATCCAGCAGATGTTGGCACTTTGATCTCTGGTTCCTCTGCCTTTTCTAAAACCAGCTTGAACATCTGGAAGTTCACAGTTCACATATTGCTGAAGTCTGGCTTGGAGAATTTTGAGCATTACTTTACTAGCATGTGAGATGAGTGCAATTGTGCAGTAGTTTGAGCATTCTTTGGCATTGCCTTTCTTTGGGATTGGAATGAAAACTGACCTTTTCCAGTCCTGTGGCCACTGCTGAGTTTTCCAAATTTGCTGGCATATTGAGTGCAGCACTTTCACAGCATCATCTTTCAGGATTTGAAACAGCTCACCTGGAATTCCATCACCTCCCCTAGCTTTGTTCGTAGTGATGCTTTATAGGGCCCATTTGACTTCACATTCCAGGATGTCTGGCTCTAGATGAGTGATCACACCTTCATGATTACCTGGGTTGTGAAGATCTTTTTTGTACAGTTCTGTGTATTCTTGCCACCTCTTCTTAATATCTTCTGCTTCTGTTAGGTCCATACCATTTCTCCTTTATCGAGCCCATCTTTGCATGAAATGTTCCTTTGGTATCTTTAATTTTTTGAAGAGATCTCTAGTCTTTCCCATTCTGTTCTTTCCCTCTATTTCTTTTCATTGATCGCTGAAGAAGGCTTTCTTATCTCTAAATCTGACCAAATGTTCTAAGTGCTTTTAATTGATCTTTTAATGAAACTTCCTAAATCGAATTCTTTTGAAGTTCCTTTGACCTCTAGCTAACTTTGGCGTGCTTCAGAGGGCCCCTGAAACATCCTAAAGAGAGATATTAAACTCTGTTTATTTGGTTGGTTAAATTACATGAAAAAGATTATCAAATGAGTAATAAATCCACTCATGTTATAATGTATGGTAAAATTACTAATACAGATATCCTAGAAATTATATGGAGTTCTTAACAGTCTGATATGTACTGGTATTCTAATGGCAAACCTCATGACTACACAAAAGTTAACAGAAGGACTGAATGAACCAGCAAATATGCTTATAACTTTTATGGTTTCTATCTGAAAAATCACGGGTTTGAATCTTATGTTTTCAGGTAGTAGGGAAAACCTTCCTATCGAGCTAATTATGACAATACTTTGGTAAAATTAAACGTTATAAACAAAACAATTATATTTTCTCTCTATCTGACTCCTCCAAAAATTGGAAATTCTTAGGCTTCCAGTAAGTTTATCAGATGAGTTAGGAAGGTTATCTCACGAGTTCAAAAATCTCAAGAAATTTTTGAGACCTTATAAAGGGAAGAATTCACCTACATTTGTTAGGCAAAATCTGTGATAAGCCTTTGGTGTGAGTTTCCCAGCCCTGTTTTATTTTAATAGTTCAGTCTGAGACTCTATAAATGTTTCAGCAAAATAAAAAGTCTATAATCAATTATGGTTATATAAATCATCAGACCAAAATTAGTGAGAACAGACCTATTTTGCAAACAAACTAGCCTTAAGTTGGTTATATTTGATGAAAAATGAGGGTAACTCTAGGGAGAAAAAGATATTTCAAAAAATGTTAAATCCCAGTTTGTTAATGGAGGTCTGCATCTAGTAAGACTCATCTCTTACATAGTTCTCTGCTGTTATGTGGTATTAATGTAAAATTTAATTGAATTCTTAAAGAACATCCTAAGTTTGTTTCTGAAGCTCATCTCAGTAATCTATCTTTGGATGAAGATCAGATGCCTCATGACCTGCAACCAGGACTAGGAAAACACATAATTTAAGGGACTGTCTCCAACCTGGATGGAAGGACCTTTTTATCAGGAGAAACTACACTACACCAGGATGAGAAGACAACAACATCAGAGGTAGACAGCTTCCCCAAGATGCTGGACCTGATTCATATGATCATTTATGTTTTCTTGACTTCTTAGACCTTTGCACATAAGTCAAATGATTTTCTATCATAAGCCTGATTGTATGCTAGTTTTAGAAATCAATTCAATTGTTGGGTTTGTGGCCAATTACCTGTGTCTAGTTCTGGGTTACCATGGTAAATTTCTCTACTACAAGACTCCAACTGGTTGGCTCTGAGAAAATTTACTTTTAAAAAATTATAAGCATATTCAGGTCACTGTGATATTATTAGATGGGATACCCTCAGCAGGCCAATTAAGGATGCCAGCTCTGACTCTGGCCATAAATTTGAGTTTTTTTCTATTACTCAAGCTCAGTCAGAGTAACAAGACAAGTTTCAGCAAAGGAGAAAAAATCTCCCAGAATCATGGGATGGATTTATATAGATAACACCAGGCTATGGTAATTTAGGTCTGAAGTCTCTTCTGTGTTGGAAACAATTAAATCATACTAAGGACAGTCAGATATAAGCATCTGAATGCAGAGTTCCAAAGAATAGCAAGAAGAGATAAGAAAGCCTTCCTTAGCAATCAATGCAAAGAAAAAGAGGAAAACAACAGAATGGGAAAGACTAGAGATCTCTTCAAGAAAATTAGGGACACCAAGGGAACATTTCATGCAAAGATGGGCTCGATAAAGGACAGAAACTGTATGGACCTAACAGAAGCAGAAGATATTAAGAAGAGGTGGCAAGAATACACAGAAGAACTATACGAACTAGATCTTCACGACCAAGATAATCACGATGGTGTGATCACTCATCTAGAGCCAGACATCCTGGAATGTGAAGTTAAGTGGACCTTCAAAAGCATCACTACGAATAAAGCTAGTGGAAGTGATGGAATTCCAGTTGAGCTATTTCAGATCCTGAAAGATGATGTTGTGAAAGTGCTGCACTCAATATGCCAGCAAATTTGGAAAACTCAGCAGTGGCCACAGCACTGGAAAAGGTCAGTTTTCATTCCAATCCCAAAGAAAGGCAATGCCAAAGAATGCTCAAACTACCGCACAATTGCACTCATCTCACATGCTAGTAAAGAAATGCTCAAAATTCTCCAAGCCAGGCTTCAGCAATATGTGAACTGTGAACTTCCAGATGTTCAAGCTGGTTTTAGAAAAGGCAGAGGAACCAGAGATCAAAGTGCCAACATCTGCTGGATCATGGAAAAAGCAAGAGAATTCCAGAAAAACATCTACTTCTGCTTTATTGACTATGCCAAAGCCTTTGACTGTGTGGCTCACAACAAACTGCGGAAAATTCTGAAAGGGATGGGAATACCAGACCACCTGACCTGCCTCTTGAGAAACCTATATGCAGGTCAGGAAGCAACAGTTAGAACTGGACATGGAACAACAGACTGGTTCCAAATAGGAAAAGGAGTACGTCAAGGCTGTGTATTGTCACCCTGCTTATTGAACTTATATGCAGAGTACATCATGAGAAATGCTGGGCTGGGAGAAGCACAATCTGGAATCAAGATTGCCAGGAGAAATATCAATAACCTCAGATATGCAGCTGACACGACCCTTATGGCAGAAAGTGAAGAGGAGCTAAAAAGCCTCTTGATGAAAGTGAAAGAGGAGAGTGAAAAAGTGGGCTTAAAGCTCAACATTCAGACAACGAAGATCATGGTGTCCGGTCCCATCACTTCATGGGAAATAGATGTGGTAACAGTGTCAGACTTTATTTTTTGGGGCTCCAAAATCACTGCAGATGGTTACTGCAGCCATGAAATAAAAAGACACTTACTCCTTGGAAGAAAAGTTATGTCCAACCTAGATAGCATATTGAAAAGCAGAGACATTACTTTGCCAACAAAGGTCCGTCTAGTCAAGGCTATGGTTTTTCCAGTGGTCATGTAGGGATGGGAGAGTTGGACTATGAAGAAAGCTGAGTGCTGAAGAATTGATTCTTTTGAACTGTGGTGTTGGATAAGACTCTTGAGAGTTCCTTGGACTGCAAAGAGATTCAACCAGTCCATTCTGAAGGAGATCAGCCCTGGGATTTCTTTGGAGGGAATGATGCTGAAGCTGAAACTCCAGTACTTTGGCCACCTCATGCGAAGAGTTGACTCATTGGGAAAGACTCTGATGTTGGGAGGGATTGGGGGCAGGAGAAGAGGGGCACGATAGAGGATGAGATGGCTGGATGGCATCACGGACTCGATGGATGTGAGTCTGAGTGAACTCTGGGAGTTGGTGATGGACAGGGAGGCCTGGCGTGCTGCAATTCATGGGGTCGCGAAGAATCGGACACAACTGAGCGACTGAACTGAACTGAAGGACAATCAGTCTAATAATATGAGAAAACGGGGCTATGTGCCTTATAGATGATGCCAATATATAATTTCCCTGAAAGATAAGGATTCTACAGAGCAGACTAAGTCAGATGACCTGAGGATATACTGGGCTACATCTAATGGAAGCTCTTAACTTACATCTTACTTGTGACTTTACTAATATTGCCTGGTATATTATTTGTATTTCACCATTTATTTTGTTTTACAAAATTACTGTTTCTTAAACCGTCAAATGTGTGTGAGGCCTCTAATAGAATAATATATAGTTTCATATGAGATCGATGATGGTAACAGTGTAACTCTAGATATGGGAAGAAGCAACAATTGGGACTATTTTCCTGGACCAAGAGGCTAATAAGACAGGTGGTCCAGAGAATTTTGGATACTGTTTTATGGCCTAGTCCAGTAACAGCACATTGAGTGGCCTGTCAACAAAATCTTTGTCAAACAGCACCATGGGATAAAATGGTCATGAAATGCCCCCCATCAAATCATGTTCAAGTTTATGAGCAAAAAGGGACTCTGCCAACTGAAGACTGACACTTGCCATCTACATCTACAAAGATTAAATCATGGCTGCTGCAACTGCTGACTTTCAACGCCTTTGAAAGGAGTCCAGGGTGAAAATTATGAATGAAGCACTCTGTGCTCTGGAAAAACCTGGCATAACAGGCCTTCAGATAGTTAGATCTTTTCAGGAGAAGACTTTATGAATCCCAATTTTTGCATCTTCTCAAACCTAGAGAAACACTGACATCATTAACAGTGAAATCTGCTTTGGCTATTAAGGAAAAGTTTACTATTAGAAGTCAAAATAGAGTAGCTATGGTTCAGATATCCTGGGAAATAACTAGGTGATGCTATGGGTGTACTTTCAGATTAGACCTTGTATTGCTAAACACTTGAGTTTTCTGAATCATGTCAGGCTTGGATAACACCATTCTCAAAACAATGTCTCCTGGAAGCTAGTAACCTTACTTTTTATAAAATTAGGCAACCGGCTACAAGTCTCCCTGAAGTACCAGGTCCAGACTGGGTTTCAGGCCTATTCTTCTAAAAAGAAATGAGATTTATTTTGTTTACTAAATTCCAGTTATCACTTCTCCAACTACTTCTAATTGGGTCTGTTACACCAAAATGGCAGACCAAGGGATTAGGATTTTAATCATACAAGACTCAGATCTAGAACTTGGAACACAGAAATACTTCCAATTCAGTGTCTATACTCCAAGCTGAGGCAGTCCTATGCCCCATTTTGACAGGAAGTTATCACAGTCATAGTTGCCCAGTTCCCTAAATTAAAGCTAAGCGAGATTCTGTGGGGCTCTGGAGTACAGATCTGTTCTGTGTTCTCCACTTCTTATCTGTAGGATATAGGCTTCATTCAGCCTCCTTGACCTTCCCTGAGTTCCAAAGCATGGATTCAAACAATTGCTAATCAGGGAAGGGAGGGGATACAGAAACAGGAGAAACAATTAAAGGTTGGTACAGCCTTCAGACAGAGTCCTGGTTCCTACTCAAAGAAATATGCATAACAATGCCTTTGAGCTCCCACTCAGGTGGAGGATGGTAGCTTCAGACTGAACACAAGATTCCAGGAGCACAGCTCTGTTGCCTCACCACCAACCAATGAGAAAGGGTCACAAACCCTGCAACCCTCACCCCAAATGTTGCCTTCTGTTTCTGGGGACCAGAGATGACCATCCTGTTAGGTTTCCTGTTTGGCCCTTGTCTATTTCATCTCTGAGAGGGGCCAACTAAATTGCTGTTACTACAAAGGTGGAAGCTGGTTTCAGATGTGGAACACCTCAACTTAGATCAGGTAGAGAGAGACTTCTGCTCTGCTAGGCAGGCCTACGCCCATGAACAGCAGGAAGAAGTTACAGAAGAAAGAGACCTCTGCCCCAATTCCCAAGAAGTATCTTGAGTATGAAGTCTCTCAGGGGGAGTTGTTAGGGGAAGCACGGTGATTGAAACTGCCCACCCTGGCCAGGTACCATACTAACCATTTGCATGAGTTGTTTTATGACAGGAGATCCTGATAAGGAATACGGAACTAATAATCCACCACCAACTGGAAGAATTCGGGAAAGGTCTAAAGGAGACACTGCGTGACCTTCCACTTCCCAGAATCCCTCTCGCTAGCATCCATCTTGGGTGAGAGATGCGTGTGCCACCAGGAAAGACTCTGAATTAGAATTATTGGTCAAAAACCATCCAGAAACTAATCTCATCACCATAAAACCTGACATTGCAAGCCATGCGGCAGGGCAGTTCTCCTGGGTTTCCTTACCCTACTGCTCTCCACCCAGGTGCCCTTTTCCAATAAAATCTCTTGCTTTGTCAGCACATGTGTCTCCTCGGACAATTCATTTCTGAGTGTTACACAAGAGCCCAGTTTCAGACCCTGGAAGGGGTCCGCCATCCTGCAACAGTTGCAGCAACTGGAGGTGGGGGAAATGGGAAAATATTGGCCAAAGGTACAAACCTAGTTACAAGTTGAATTAGTTCTGGGGGTCTAACGTATACAGGATGACTATAATTAATTAAAATTTGCAAAGAGAGTAAATCTTAAGTGTTCCCACTGCACACACACACAAATTGGTAAATATATGAAGTGACGGATGTGTTAATCAGCTTGACTGTGGTCATCATTGAGAGGGTATCAGGCAGAAAGTCTAGGGGTCCCCAAGTGGAGGAAGTAGACTGCGAGTGTCATATGTTTTTCTTTTCCCCCTTCTCTATACAAAATTAAAAGGAGGTTTCTTTTAAAACTCTATGTTGCCATGACAACACCTGGTTCCATCAGAACTTAACTTTTCTCAAACCTTGAGCTAACCAATGCATTTTCCTTATGGAAATATTTTTCTTAAGCTATGTTAATGATTATGTATTTACCTTAGAATCTGCCTTTCTTCAAGTTGGTTCTGCCTAAGATTCAGAACTGATAATGGCTCAACAAACCAGCATGTTTTACTAATGAAAATGTTCTCTTAAGCTATGTTAATGGAACTATGTATTTACCTTAGAATCTGCCCTTCTTCAAGATTTATGTCAATTGTTTTATGGCCCAGATGACTCACCTTGTGCCAATGTTATCTCAAAATGCATGCTGTGGGTGAGGGGCCTGGTGCCACTCTCTGAGTTTTGAGACATTTCCTTTCTCTAATTAGCAGCTTGCTAATAGGTATATAACTTCTTGCTAAAACCTAGCAAGGAGCACTCTTTTGGCCCCCTTCTCACGTCTATGTCAGAAGCCTTCTCTATCTCTTTTATATTTTAGTAAAACTTTATTACACAAAAGCTCTGGGCAATCAAGTCTTATCACTGGCCCTGGATTAGATTCCTCTCCTCCGGAGGCCAAGAATCCTGGTGTCATTCCTGGCCCATAGCAGCAACCTTTCATCATTTTCTGATGTATACATGCATCAAGTCATCACACTATACACTTTAAATATAAACTTTTTAATTGTCAAGACAGGAAAGATACGAATAATAAAACTTATAGAAGGAAACACAGAAGACTATTTTTGTGACTCATGAGTAGATAATGATTTATTGAAACACACACACACACACACAAACCATAAAATAAAACTTTGAAAAAGTTAACTACCATAGTGTTGATAACTTCTGATCATTGGCCTAGCCATGATAGGGAAAGTGAAAAAGTAAGGAACAAACTGAAAAAAAAACTTTATTAGTATAGAAATACATAAAGAACTCAAAATCAATGACACAAATAGAAATATTTTTTTTTAAATGAGTTGAAACCAAACAGATGTTCCACAAAAGAGAAAGTGAATATCACTGATCCTGAAAACCATTGAACTTCATTAGTGATCATGGGAATGCAAACTAAGCTCAAAATGAGACAGCATTTTATCCACATGATACGAGCAAAAATTTAGAGTCTGACAATACCAATTGCAGGTGAAGATGTGAAACAAGAGGAACTCATACAATCCTGGTGCATGCTAAGTCTCTTCAGTCATGTCCAACTCTGTTCGACCCTATGGACTGCAGCCTGTCAGACTCCTCTGTCCATGGGATTCTCCAGGCAAGAATACTGGAGTGGGTTGTCATGCCCTCCTCCAGCTGTCTTCCTGATCCAGGGATTGAACCTGAGTCTCTTATGTCTCCTGCACTGGCAGACGTGTTCTTTACCACTGGCACCACCACTAGCATAATACTTGTAGAAGTGATAAATGGAAAACAATATGACATTATATTACAAAGCTAAATATGCACCCAGAATATGACCTAGCAATTCTATTCCTAAGTATATACCCTAGAAACTCTAATATTTAATCAAGAGACACGTATGAGAAAATTAGTAATGACAAAATCTTGTAAACATCTCAAATGTCCATCAACAGTAAAATGAACCAATTGTGAGATACTCACACTACAAAATATTATACCTTGGTGAAACTGCATGACTGCAGCTAAATTATCAACATGAATGCATCCTGCAAATATAATGGTGAGTTTCTAAAAAATGAGTTGTGTATATCACATGATGTTGTTTTTATGAAATTCAAAAACAAACAAAAAACTCTATACTGTTTAGAGGTTATATTTATATGGTAAAACTACTTGTAAAAAGGAAAAAGCAAAGAATGATAAAAACAAACTTTTGAATAGTAATATGGAGATATTATGGGCTTCACAGTTGCGCTAGTGGTAAAAATCTGCCTGCCAATGCAGGAGACAAAGAGGCATAGGTTCAGGCTTGGGTCAGGGAGATCCCCTGGAGAAGGAAACGGCAACCCTTTCCAGTATTCTTGCTTTGAAAATTTCATGGGCAGAGGGGCCTGGCAGGCTACCATTAATGGGGCCACAAAGAGCTGGAAATGACTGAGTGACTGAGCACTGAGCATGGGGATATGACAGAGAAAGGGCACTGGGCAAGGATTCATAAGCAATATCAAAAATAAAGGTACTGGTCATCCTTTACATCCAAAATTGGGTAGTAGGTTCAGAGGTATTTATTATTCATTTTATTATTATTATTCCAAACTTACAAATGTGACATATATTTTTAGATATAATAAATAAATGATAGTGAGATTAAAAAGTTTATGTGCAAAATGTGCATATATACATATAAATTTGGACCAATCATGTCACTTCTCTACTTGAAAGATTTAATGGTTTCCATTTTGGTCTACTGAATTGTCTAGCTATAGAACCCTTCCTTTATTTCCAGCTTAATCTCATTATCCCTACCTATGAAGTACACACTAGCCCTCCTGACTTTCTTCTGTCTTGAAATAGACAAACTTTGTGCTGCCTCAGTGGAGAAGGCAATGGCACCCCACTCCAGTACTCTTGCCTGGAAAATCCCATGGACGGAGGAGCCTGGAAGGCTGCAGTCCATGGGGTTGCAAAGAGTAGGACACAACTAAGTGACTTCTTTCACTTTTCACTTTCATGCATTGGAGAAAGAAATGGCAACCCACTCCAGTGTTCTTGCCTGGAGAATCCCAGGGATGGCAGAGCCTGGTGGGCTGCCATCTCTGGTGTCACACAGGGTCGGACACGACTGAAGCGACTTAGCAGAAGCATGCTGCCTCAGAGGAACCAGAGACCAAATTGCCAACATCCACTGGATCATGGAAAAAGCAAGAGAGTTCCAGAAAAACATCTCTTTCTGCTTAATTGACTGTGCCAAAGCCTTTGACTGTGTGGATCACAATAAACTGTGGAAAATTCGTCAAGAGATGGGAATACCAGACCACCTGACCTGCCTCTTGAGAAACCTATATGCAGGTCACGAAGCAACAGTTAGAACTGGACATGGAACAACAGACTGGTTCCAAATAGGAAAAGGAGTAGGTCAAGGCTGTGTATTGTCACCCTGCTTATTGAACTTATATGCAGAGTATATCATGAGAAATGCTGGGCTGGAAGAAACACAATCTGGAATCAAGATTGCCAGGAGAAATATCAATCACCTCAGATATGCAGATGACACCACCCTTATGGCAGAAAGTGAAGAGGAGCTAAAAAGCCTCTTGATGAAAGTGAAAGAGGAGAGGGGAAAAGTTGGCTTAAAGCTCAACATTCAGAAAATGAAGATCATGGTTTCTGGTCCCATCACTTCATGGGAAATAGATGGGGAAACAGTGGAAACAGTGTCAGACTTTATTTTTGGAGGCTCCAAAATCACTGCAGATGGTGACTGCAGCCATGAAATTAAAAGACGCTTACTCCTTGGAAGGAAAGTTATGACCAACCTAGATAGTATATTCAAAAGCAGAGACATTACTTTGCTGACTAAGGTCCGTCTAGTCAAGGCTATGGTTTTCCTGTGGTCATGTATGGATGTGAGAGTTGGACTGTGAAGAAAGCTGAGTGGCGAAGAATTGATGCTTTTGAACTGTGGTGTTGGAGAAGACTCTTGAGAGTTCCTTGTAATGCAATGAGATCCAACCAGTCCATCCTAAAGAAGATCAGTCCTGGGTGTTCTTTGGAAAGAATGATGCTAAAGCTGAAACTCCAGTACTTTGGCCACCTCATGCAAAGAGTTGACTCATTGGAAAAGACTCTGATGCTGGGAGGGATTGGGGACAGGAGGAGAAGGGGACGACAGAGGATGAGATGGCTGGATGGCATCACTGACTCGATGGATGTGAGTTTGGGTACACTCCGGGAATTGGTAATGGACAGGGAGGCCTGGCGTGCTGCAATTCATGGGATCGCAAAGAGTTGGACACAACTGAGTGACTGAACTGAACTGAATTGAACTGATGCTGCCTCAGAGCTGTTGAGCTTACTATTCCCACTGCATGGAAGACTTTTCCTCGCCATCCACTCACATTATGCTTAGGTTTCAATTTAAAGTTCTTTTTTTGTAAAGAGGTCTTTTCTGATCAGCCCCTTCTAAATCCATTTGGGGATTTCTATTAAGTCCTTTGTTATTTTCTCTTCTTATGTTAGACTTATGTATTTATGTGATAATTTCTTTAATATTTTTCTCCTCCATCAGACTTAAGCTCTATAAGGAGAGCAGCCATATTAATTTGTGTTCACCTTTGTGTTCACCAGCACATAGAACTACATTCTCTCTAGAGTAGGCACCCCCCAAAATTTGTTGTATAAATAAGTAAATGAATGGAAGAATGAATACATATGAATAAATAGCATGAAAGCATACTCACAAAATAGGAGAAAGATAGACTCACAAAGCCATTATATGTGTGTATGTGTGTGTGTGTGTGTCTGTGTGTGTGTGTGTGTAGCATTACTAAAATGACTATTAAAATATGAACTTAAAGTTTAAGGGAAATGATTACAGAAAATCTCAGATATAGGAAGATACAGAGGAAAATTGTTAAACCTGCTGCTGCTGCTAAGTCGCTTCAGTCGTGTCCGATTCTGTGCGACCCCATAGACGGCAGCCCACCAGGCTCCCCTGTCCCTGGGATTCTCCAGGCAAGAACACTGGCGTGGGTTGCCATTTCCTCCTCCAATGCATGAAAGTGAAAAGTGAAAGTGAAGTTGCTCAGTCGTGTCCAACCCTCAGGGACCCCATGGACTGCAGCCTACCATGCTCCTCCGTCCATGGGATTTTCCAGGCAAGAGTACTGGAGTGGGGTGCCATTGCTTTCTCCATGTTAAACCTGACATCAATCTAAATGAACATTATATAAAATAATAACAAAGAATAAATTCATAGTGCAAAGCAAAAGATGGAACAGAAATAAAAAATATTGATAAACAGTGGCATCAAGCTTTATATATACAAAATAAAAAAATGGGAGAATATGGACCTGATTTTATCGATGCAACAAAGTCACTAAGCTTTCTGAGCTCTAGTTTACCTATCTGTAAGTACTCAAAAAATGTTTGTTGAAAAATAATCTCTAACAGGGACAGAGGAAGTGTCCTTTCCAAGTCTAATCCTCTGCTGCTGCTGTTGCTAAGTTGCTCCAGTCATGTCCGACTCTGTGTGACCCCATAGATGGCAGCCCACCAGGCTCCCCAGTTTCTGGGATTCTCCAGGCAAAAACACAGTGGTTGCCATTTCCTTCTCTAGTGCATGAAAGTGAAAAGTGAAAGTGAAGTCACTCAGTTTTGTCCGACTCTTTGTGACCCCGTGGACTGCAGCCTACCAGGCTCCTCCATCCACGGGATTTTTCCAGGCAAGTGTACTGGAGTGGGGTGCCATCGCCTTCTCCATCTAATGCTCTATGCTTTCTTAAATGAGAACAAATCACTGGAATTTCTTGTCACATGGACAATATGTCACATGGACAATATGTTTCAAGATTTTCTAATCTTTATAAAAAATATTTTTCAATATTATTTTTTCAAAGTATATAAAAGCATGGAAAAAACCTGTAAGAGGAAAAAAGAACTGTAGAAACGTATCAGCATAAAAAATGGAAAAAGGTAGTGGGTAATAGTGCATCACATCTTTCAAAATTAAAATCTGTCCAAAATTTAAAAGCATTTTTCATCTTTAAGGAATCACCAAATTCTTCCCTTAATGAAGAGTGGTAGGTCCCTGGATGTTACACCTACTGCCACTTGCAATCATTTCTCTCTACCTTTATTTCCTATGGCTAGACACTAAGCAGCATTACCAAGATGCAAGTCTCAGAACTGCTTAGCAAGCTCATGTACTGTATTCTGAGTCAAGGGTAACTCCCAAGCCATGGCCATCTTTCATAATTACCACCCCTTCTGACCAATCTGTCAGGAGTACCACTGTTTACTTCCCAGGCAGCCCTGGCCTCAGCAGAAATACACAATTTTTTTGTTTTGCATATTTTACTTACTATTCTCTGTGGTTAAAGACTATTATACTATTATAGTGTCTGACAAATATAACCCAGCAGGTATCATGACACCACTTGGAGATGAACATTTTTGAAGGATTTATTTCATAAGGAAACACACTAACAAATATAGCTGAACAGATGGATCCTGAACACAGATTCAGAAAAGTTGAACACAGCAAATAGTGAAGATTGATACCTACCTACAAAGCAGCAATCTGGACTCAGAGAACAGCAGGCTGCCACAGATATATGGCATATTAATTGAAACATAAAAAGAGTTTCACAGTCCTCCTAATTATTATACCTACCTCTGGTTACATAGAGCTAGTCTATAGTGAGTTTTCTACTGATTTATTTAACTCTTAAATATCATAAACTCCTAAACAATACCTATGTTCATGCAGAAGCGATAAATTTTCTGCTATGCTTTTAAACATTGTTTGCACTTTCGAAATGTCAGTGATATTTGCAGTTCTAAACATTGTGTTTCATGCCATTTCAAAGGTGCAGTTGTTAGAGCCAAAAATATTCATGTTTTAAAATCCTATCTCGTATAAATGGCTCAGGGTCAAAAGACATGAAAAATCTCTGTTTCATCTTAAGTCTGCTCAAATGCCTTATATAAAAGAATGTCAGGAAGAAAATAAATCCTGGAAGATTCTCCTGCTTTGCAAAATGAAAGAAAACCTTAGATTTATCTCAATTCCCATTACAGTTTGCAAAAGTGCTTCTCAACTAACAAATTTTAACACATCAGTAAAATCATTCCATTTAATGTAGCTAAACACTGAAAATAACACTGTGTTTTTGACTGATAGCAATAGGAAAATTTCCTCTTCCCTGGAAACTGAAGATGTCACATTTTGTGTATGCTAAGACAGGCCCTCACCTCCTGAATTTCATGTCTTTCACTTGCATTCCATGACCTTTAAAGAACACGGTCAGAATTAAAACTGGTCAGCAAGTCTAAGAATCCAGTGTGATGAACAGAAGCCCTACAGCCAAGCTCATGCATTCAAGAGATGCCAAGCCTTTGGAGTCTAGCCTCTTGTTAATGTTTTCTGTATTTAACAGTAATAACAAAATAGTAATTAACAAGATAATTAACAAAATTAACAAAATAATTAAAAACAAGATGCATTCATTCAATATTTTTCACATATTAAATATGATTATATTATTATAAAATACTATCTATGGCTATGTGAGAGTTGGACTGTGAAGAAAGCTGAGTGCCAAAGAATTGATGCTTTTGAACTGTGGTGTTGGAGAAGACTCTTGAGAGTCCCTTGGACTGCAATGACATCCAATCAGTCCATTCTAAAGGAGATCAGCCCTGGGTGTTTTTTGGAAGGAATGACGCTGAAGCTGAAACTCCAGTACTTTGGCCACCTCATGCAAAGAGTTGACTCATTGGAAACAACTCTGATGATGGGAGGGATTGGGGGCAGGAGGAAGAGGGGACGACAGAGGATGAGATGGCTGGATAGCATCACCGACTCGATGGACGTGAGTTTGAGTGAACTCTGGGAGATGGTGATGGACAGGGAAGCCTGGCATGCTGCGATTCATGGGGTCGCAAAGAGTCGGACACGACTGAGCGACTGAATTGAACTGAACTGATGCACATTGAGTCACTTTTTTAAGACAAAGGATATAAAGCAAAATTTAATATTTTTTAAAAATTTTTATTTCATATTGGAGTATAGTTGATTTACAATGTTGTGTTAGTTTCAAGTATATAGCAAAGTGATTCAGTTATACATATGTCTATTCTTTTTCATTCTATGATTTTAGCAGCTACTCAGTGTCAAATAGAGCATTAGGCCTTGGAGAGAGAGCTATGAAGAGACCAGAAAGTCCCCCAAAACTTCCTGTTAGCAGAAATGAGTCACAGGCTACAATTTGCTTCCAAGAAGGCAGAGAAAGTAACATTTTGGGTATTCCATCTTCTTGCATGGGAGATTGACAAGGAAGATGGAGTTGAGAATGGCATCTTGAGTGGGCAGCCTTCAATTTCTGCCAATACTAGTCTGATTCTTGATACAAAATATGTACAGTGCTCCTGGAAGTTGTGACTGAGATGGCCTGTGGGTGAATGACTAGGTTCCATCACTGAATTTTTGATATCTAAAAGGGACCTTTAGTGTGCAGGAAACACGATTTGCCATTTTTTGGTTTGATATTAATTTATTAAAATTACAAAATAAAAAGTATATAAAAATCATAGTCTATTCCATAAATCTAGTACACTTTGTCAATCACTTGCAAGAGAGCCTTCAATAAATGTTAGTTCAACTCAGGCTGAACAGACTAAATTCTGCTTAATCCTGTTTGTAAACTTAGTTGCCTCAATTCTCTTCAACATTTCAAAGTGCATATATAAATCAAATATATCTGATACCTGACTAGATATACTGATCCCCAAAATCAAAACCTTACTACTTGCTTGAACAACTCACGTATTTAATAAGTCAAATTTATGTATATAAAGAATATAAAATGATCTTAAATATTCTAGTGCATTAATAGTATGTGCTAGTGTAAGTTGCTTTCAGTCGTGTCTGACTCTGCAACCCCATGGACTGTATAGCCCATCATGCTCCTCTGTCTTAAACGTACTCAAAAAAATCTTACATACTTTAATAAAAATCACAAATTAATGAAATTTTAAAATTGGAATCTGTTCAAACTGTCACTCTAAATTATACCATATTCTCTTCAACATCATAAGCAAATTAAATATCAACTGCTACACACATTATTCTGAACTTCACATACTGGTATTAATACTATGGATTTGATTCACTTCACTATCCCTCTGTTTTATTCCAATCCTCCCTAAAATTTTAAAGATTCTGTGCTCACTTATGGGCTTCCCACAAGGCACTAGTGGTAAAGAATCCACCTGCAAATGTAGGTAGATGTAAGAGACACAGATTCCATCCCTGGGTTGGGAAAATGCCCTAAGGGTGGGCACATCAACCCACTCCAGTATTCTTGCCTGGTGGATCCCATGGACTGAGAAGGGTCACACAGAGTTGGACATCACTGAAGTGACTAAGTGTACACACACACAAATGTGCTCAATTATGAGCCACAGATGTGAAAGTGGGATGGAGTAACAGGGGCAACAACAGTGCCACAAGACTCTATTTGTGTGCAACTGTATAAACTGGAGTTGTTTTTTTTTTTTTTTTAAATCACTATGGCTCCAGGGAACTCTAGATCCAATCCTTCAACTAGGGTTGGTTTCTTATGAGTTCAAGTAGCATCCATACATCATTTTCCATCATCATTATCTAACTTGAATAGATGAAAGTCTTCAAAATGCTTCATCTCTCAAGTTCATAGCTAAACTACTTGAACTAATTTCTACCACCTGAGTTAATTCAGGATTCTTCTTGTATGTTTTCATCTGAGCCTTCATTCTTATAGTGTAATGACATCTGATTATATTCTACACACTTCTCATATGGTGTCTCCAAGATATAAACTGCATATGATGATTCTCACTTTGGCACATGGCCACTACATAACTGTAACTTCTCCTGATTCCAGAGAGGGGAGTCTTGGGTCATGGAGTGGACAGAGCTGCCCTGTACTTTCATCATAGCCCTGGGACACTAGGCATATCAACTAGTTCGCTCTGCCAACTTTTATGCCTCACTGAGTATCCATGGAAACTTTGGAGCTGCCAAAGTTGCATGAACATTGTTTTTCAACTTTTTATTTTGTACTGCGGCAGAGTCAATTAATGTTGTGATAGTTTCAGGTGAACAGCAAAAGGACTCAGCCAAACATATACTTGTATCCATTCTCCTCAAACTCCCCTCCCATCCAGGCTGCCACATAACACTGAGCAGAGTTCCATGAGTTGCATGAGTGTTCTTCAGTTCAGTTCAGTTCATTTCAGTTGCTCAGTCGTGTCCGACTCTTTGCAGCGCCATGGACTGGAGGACACCAGGCTTCCCTGTCCATCACCAACTCCCAGAGCTTATTCAAACTCATGTCTATTGAGTTGGTGATGCCATCCAACCATCTCATCCTCTGTCGTCCCCTTCTTAAACCTTCTTTTTGCCTATGTTGCCCATGAGGGTGTTATCATTTGTACTTTGTCACACCAGGATGGTAGTTTCCCCAGTGATCATGCTTCTCTCTGTTCCCATCCCAGTTCTGTGAAGAATGGTGACAAATCTTTGGCTTTCTACTCTAAATTGGCCTTCTACTCTCCTTGGCTCAAAGGGTTTTTCTGGTGAGTTTGAAGGGTAAAGAGGACGAGTTGTTCCCATGTGCTCCTGAATCTTGCCGCATTATACTTGAACGCTTGCTTTTTGAACTTAGAGGCAAGACATTTGGGCTCCTTTGTTTCTCTGGGCCAATAGGTCAACTTTTTCCTGGGTTCAATTTAGCTCCTTTACTTACAGCTGAAGTAGAAGAGGTCACATGGAAGAAGAAGACTTATCAGTTAAGACACAAATAATTATTTGGCCAGCCTTGTTATCTTACTTGGGAGATGGAAGAATTTCTGTTACCACCTCTTCTAAGCAGGCCTCTGGTTCAATAGCTAGAACAGATACAGTCTAGGATGAGAGTAGCTTGCAGATTTATTGGAGTCAAGGCCAATGGCTTCTCTAAACATGACTGATTTCTATTTGTCCTTGAGCTCTCCATTTAAGTGTCACCTGATTGAGAAGGTCTTCTCTGACCTCTCAGGCCAGGCAAGGCCTCCCTATTACATATTCTCAAAGTAATCTTGTTTCTCTTTAAGCATAAGTTTCATTTGACATTTTGGTTTAATATTTACTTTAACTAGTAGACTAAGCACTCTGTGGGTCCTGGGACCTTTTTCTTCTTCAAGAAGAAAATAGCTCTCTCTCCAGCGCTATATTTGGCACTGAGCAACTGCTGAAAAAATACTGGATGGATGAATCATGTTTTAAACTATTGTAGTTAATGAAATATAGTAAACATTAACAAAGGGCTTCCCCACTGGTAGAGCAGAAAAGAATTCGCCTGCAATACAGGAGACACAGGTTTGATCACTGGGTCGGGAAGATCCCCTGGAGAAGGAAATGGCAACCCACTCCAGTATTCTTGCCTGGAAATTCCCATGAACAGAGGAGACTGGCAGGCTACAGTCCATAGGGTTGCAAAGAGTCAGACATGACTTAGCGACTAAACAATAACAAAACATTAACAAGAAGCTAGGCTCTAAAGACTTGACATCTCTTCAGTGCATGAGCTTGGGCAGTGGGGCTTCTGGTCACCACACTGAATTCTTGGACTTGCTTACCAGCTTTAATTTTCACCAAGTTCTTGAAAGGTCATAGAATATAAGTAAAAGACATGAAATTCATGCCTTTAGAGCCATATAGCAGCTTCATAAAGCTAGATTCTCAGAAACAGAACCACCAGGCTCAAAAGGTTAAAAGAAATAGCAAGGAGCTGGAGGTAACAGAGAAAACATGAGAAGATGTTTTAAATCTGAATGCTGGCTGAATTATTCATTTCTATTAACTAAGACATCACAGATTTGAACTGAGTTTACCTGGAGATCCGGGTTCATCACTGGGTTGGGAAGATCCCCTGGAGAAGGAAATGGCAACCCACTCCAGTATTCTTGCCTGGAGAATTCCATTGACAGAGGAACCCGGCGGGCTACAGTCCAAAGGGTCACAAAGAGTCGGACATGACTGAGTGACTAACACTATCTGGAAATAGCTAGATTAAGATTTTTATTGCTGTTGTTATTGTTGTGGGTTTTGTGTTCTACTCCTATAAAGTAAACTAGGCACTTGAGAAAGAAAACGAATTTACTAACAGGAAAATGAAGTAAGTTTTGTTTCTGTATATTTGAGCTTGTGACTATGAAATTCACACATTTATATCTCCTCTCTAGCTGCTCAAATCTTAGGAGGTTACCTGGCATCACACAGGAGAGATGAATTGGCAGATAAATATATTTACAGAAGACATCAGTCAGCCCACATTAAATTAACACATTTATTGATTTCCTACTATATGTTCAGCTCTGCTCAAGCTTGCTTTTTCTAATTCAAGCACCTTCTAGGATTTAAAGTAATCAGTTGACTTTGCAAGCTTGGGTGATACAAACCACAAAAGCTGAGTAGGAATATGAACTAGAGGCTTCCTAAGGCTATCGGAAGGCTGAAAACTCTGAAAAGAACTCAAGCACTCTTGTAAAAGGAAAGTGGAAAAACCGATGTTCTCCCTCCTCTCTTTCCCATGGCTGAAATTGTAAAGGTTTTACCTCTTTCCGTATTGATCATGACTCTGATTTCTTAAATGCCTGAAGAGAAGATTAAATGCTAAAATGTCTTTTTCATAACCCAGCTGAACCCAAAGAACTTTTCTGACTATGTTCTATGATACACATTTGCAGTTTAAGAAAAGCACAATGGATGGAAAAGGTATTCAGGTGTTATGGAGTGGAGAGCATGAGAAGTCAACTCAACCAAATTCTCGATTTACCAAAAGGGAGATGAAGATGGAAGCCCAACAAGGCCTTATTGTTTTTGTTTGTTTGTTTGTTTGTTTAATTGTTTTAAATTTGGTTAAAAGGAAATGACCTAGGTTAATCATCATCATCAATATCATCAACTATGATAAGAAGCATGAAAGCTTATCTGTTGATTTTGCTTTGGCTTTCCAAGTAAATTGCACACTCTTATTCATCTAAGCAATTCCAAAACTACAGAATAAGCAAAATGGAATATAAACCATTTCAAGTTTGGATTCAGTTCATTCATTAACTTTGTTAAGAGCACATTGTATTTTCGTTTCTGCTAGAAATTTATTCCAGAGTGGGTCAATAAAGAGAGCAGATAGAGGAATGAATGGATGCAGAGCATTGTAAAAAATAAATAAATGGCTATTTCCAATTGTTGGCTAGGTGCTTTCTACAGCCTTTCTACAGACATTGGTTAAGTCACATTTCAATCATTAATCAAATTGAGTGTGTCCTTATCAGACATCACTTCTGGCCTTAGCTGCTCAACTTTGCAGCTCACTCCACTCCATCTAGGCTTCCTATCCACTCCCCAATTAATCGATGGTGTACTTTATCTTCTGTAGGAATGGAAGTTTCCTTGGCTTATACTGCACAACCTTGTATATGTGTGTGTGTTTAGTTGTGTCCAACTCTTTGCGACCCCATGAACTGTAGCCTCTCAGGCTCCTCTGTCCATGGAATTTTCTATGCAAGAATACTGGCATAGGTTGCCATTTTCTACTCCAGGGGATCTTCCAACCCGGGACTGAACCTGTGTCTCTTGCATCTCTTGCATTGGCAGGCAGATTCTTTACCACTAGCACCACCTGGGAAGAAAAGTAGCCTCATATATGCATTAAACTAATTTTCAATCAAGCCACATCAACAACTCCTTGACATGCCTGTCAGTATCTGTATCTGTAAGTCCTCATCAGAGAGATGTGCTCTCTGGGGAAAAAATCTTTTTAATAAACAGCACCTTTCAACCCACTTTAAATACTTTACCCTACATCATGTTTATTTTCAAGTAACTCTTTAGTATTTTAAAGTACATGTAAAATATATGACAAAACTTATCTTTTACTCTATCCTAAGGAATAAAAGGAAAAGGAGTACGTCAAGGTTGTACATTGTCACCCTGCTTATTTAACTTCTATGCAGAGTACATCATGAGAAATGCTGGGCTGGAAGAAGCACAAGCTGGAATCAAGATTGCCGGGAGAAATATCAATAACCTCAGATATGCAGATGACACCACCCTTATGGCAGAAAGTGAAGAGGAACTAAAAAGCCTTTTGATGAAAGTGAAAGAGGAGAGTGCAAAAGTTGGCTTAAAGCTCAACATTCATAAAACAAAGATCATGGCATCTGGTCCCATCACTTCATGGGAGATAGATGGGGAAACAGTGGTAACAGTGGCTGACTTTATTTTTGGGGGGCTCCCAAATCACTGCAGATGGTGACTTCAGCCATGAAGTTAAAAGATGCTTACTCCTTGGAAGGAAAGTTATGACCAACCTAGATAGCATATTGAAAAGCAGAGACATTACTTTGCCAACAAAGGTCCATCTAGTCAAGGCTATGGTTTTTCCAGTGGTCATGTAGGGATGCGAGAGTTGGACTGTAAAGAAAGCTGAGTGCCAAAGAATTGATGCTTTTGAACTGTGGTGTTGGAGAAGACTCTTGAGAGTTCCTTGGACTGCAAGGAGATCCAACCAGTCCATTCTAAAGGAGATCAGATCTTGGAAGGAATGATGCTAAAGCTGAAACTCCAGTACTTTGGCCACCTCATGCAAAGAGTTGACTCATTGGAAAAGACTTTGATGCTGGGAGGGATTGGGGGCAGGAGGAAAAGGGGACAACAGAGGATGAGATGGCTGGATGGCATCACCAACTCGATGGACATGAGTTTGAGTGAACTCTGGGAGATGGTGATGTCACGTTAGTGAAGTTAAAGATATTTGGTCATTTTTGTGTTTGCACAATGTTTATTTTTTGTCAGTGTTCACATGATTATTGAGTGGATTTTTTTTTTTTTTGTCTTGATACATCATGGTCACAGAGTAGCCTTTCATGTTAATGTTCTGTGAAATTGTTCATGTCCAACAAGAACCATCAAGACCTTGTTGTGAGTGTCAGGCCAGCTCCTAGCAACACACAGACCCAATGATAGCCCCAGTCCAGCTCTCTGACATCAGTGCTGCTTTTCTCTTAAATTGTGTACTACAAAGGGCAGAACAAATTTTGGTGAACAACTATTTATCTCTTACACAGTGACTAGAAATTGATAATGATATACATCTGACAGGCAGATTTTGTGAATTTCTTCAGAACTCTTAGCTCTTCTTACAAAATTCCTCTGTGTGTATATCTCTACTGCATGTACTGTATGTCAAGATCATGAATCAATGAGGAAGAATGAGAAAGAGTTGGTGAGTGGTTGCCATGAAGATTGGGAGGGGCTAGCATGACTGAATGACATGAATCCCAAAGAAACTGCATTTTTTTTTCCCACAAAAGAAGTAGATGAAAATACTGTCTTAAGGCATACTTTAGAAATGGTTAAGTGGGGTGTGAGAGACAAAATACCTTCCCCTTAGTAGACTGAAGGGAAGGCAGCGTCTTCAGAGGACAACTAGATTCAAATGATGTTTACATGATGAGATGATCAATTGACAAGTGGTTTAGGACTTTTTACTCAAAATTTGTCCCACTGACCAGCATCATTATCAGCCAGGTGCTTGTTAGAAGGACAGAATCTCAAGTCCCACTCCATACCTACTGTATCAGAATCTTCAGTTTAACAAGATGCCCAGGTGATTCAAATGTACTTTAATGCTGATAAAGCACTAGCTGAGGATTTAGAGGAGCTTGCTGACCATAGAAAGTGAAAAAAGTGAATTGGTGGCTCAGACAATAAAGAATCTGTCTGCAACGCAGGAGACTGGTTCGATCCCTGGGTTGGGAAGATCCCCTGGAGAAGGGAATGGAAATCCACTCCAGTATTCTTGCCTGTGAAAATCTATGGACAGAGGAGCCTGGTAAGCTGCAGTCCATCGGGTCACA
Organism: Budorcas taxicolor; assembly: GCF_023091745.1. Taxonomy (NCBI): domain Eukaryota; kingdom Metazoa; phylum Chordata; class Mammalia; order Artiodactyla; family Bovidae; genus Budorcas; species Budorcas taxicolor. The sequence continues at coordinate 48,641,104 of NC_068935.1, forward strand.
AAGAGTCAGACATGACTGAGTGACTGAGCATATAGATCATAGTTGCTGACCATAGACTGGGTATTCCAAAGGACTTAGTGAAAGGCTTGGGGAGCCAGGAACAGAGGCAGGAAATGTTGACTGACTAGGGAAGTTGAAAATAGAAATGCAGATATAAGAACACAGACTTTCTTTACCCTTTCAGACTGCCTCTCAATCTCCATTCCTTCCTCCAGCTCTCAGAATGTGGTGGCTCTTTCCCATGTCACTTCACTGAACACAGTTATTTTTTAGCAGGTTGTCTAAAATGGATGTTTACAGTGGTGTTATTTTCCTCCCAATCTTTCTATTTTCCAAATTTATTAGAGTGCTCACATGTTGCTTCCCTAGTATGACAAAGTAATATAAAATATGTATTAAGGAAGTAGAAGGGTTAAAATGTTAGGCTGTGTCACGATTTGCTATTCTGCAGGAGCTAGCCTATTAGCTGTCATCTGTCAGCTGACCCATTTACAACCTCCAGTTCTTCAGAAATCAGTACTATCTCTGGAGATAAGAATAAGACCTATAGTGCCAACTGAAGCTTTGCAATTCTTCTCCTGGCTGTGACTTTTCCCATCTGATTTGGCTCCCTCTCTGATGCAGAGCATACCTGAAACAACCTGTGTTGATCACATGGTCAAGGATAACTCACTAATCCTGCAAAGCTGTAGGAGGGTTTGGTAAAAGCAATAAATATAGAAGGGAATGATGGCTTTTGAGAAGGCATCCACAAAACACAACTGTTAGAGATGTTCCTACATTACTTTTATTCTCATATGCTTTAAACAGTTGTTGGAGCCATGCATCTACAGTATATGCTGTCTTTTTATGCCAATCGGAGTCTTTTCATACCATTCAGAGAGACATTTCATTCTCCTGCATCACAAGATATATATTTAGCCATTCTATGACTCAAAGTTACAGTTCCCTTCAACAGTGCCTCCTCCTATACTGAAGCAGCTGAAATTCTTTTATAGATTTATCACCCAGCTCACAGCACTTAAAGAGATTCTTATTGCTTAACCCTTTTTCATACCTGATTCATTAACAAAACAAAACAAAACAAAACCCCAAAGCTGCTATGAACCTCACAAAGTTTCTAATTTAACTGGAAGTAAAATGTAACCTTTCTTGTGAAGCAATGATTGGACATCAGACCAGAACTTGTGAGGTTTTGTAATGGGATAAATAAAAATTAGAATGCATCTACCTGCACTAGGACAGATAGTATCCGGTAAGATGCTGGTGTAAGACAGAGTCGTCTAAAGTTGATAACAGAATCTAATCCCAGTTTTTATATCATCCACTGTTAAATATAAAGTGTCATTCATTGGGCAAGCAGCATTTCACTAAAATTATTTCTTCTTAAAGTGAAAATTATTTCTTCTTAAGCAACCCTTTGAAAAGTCGTGCTAATAAATAATTCTACTGACTCTGTTTAGTAAAGGTTAATGCTGCAAATGATCCTGAATGGCGCCCTTACTTTTGGAAAGAACAATGGTTCCCCTACCAGTGTTTCTCAAAGTGTGATATAAAGAATTATGTCCATGATAACAGTCACCTAGGGTGCCTATTAAAAACACAAATTCCTAAACCCTAATTCAAGCCAAGTCAGATTTTCACCCGTATGTTTTTAAAGCACTTTAAGTAATTTTTACCAAAAAATAAGAATGCTAAATTTTAGTCAGGACGTATCTGCATCAAAAAGGTATGGTGGTGGTTTCCTGTTAAATATGTAGATTCCTGGGTCTTATTGACTCTCTGAGAGATGAGAACCATTGAGTCTTTACTGAAGAACTATATCTTTAGCAGTGACTACGCAAACCTAAAAGATAATTCATTAAGTGTGTTCAAAGTTCAAGAATAGTTTCAGAAGGCCTCTTTCTAATTGAAACTGAAAGATAGAAATAAAAAGTATAAGATAATATACATGTTGGTGAATATTGCACCCTAATATTTTCTTTATATCACACTTTGAGAAACTTCAGAAATAAGTCATAGATCTTGCAAGTGTTGATATCACCTACTCAGGAATTTGAGAAAAATTAAATAGAAGAACTAAAGCAGTAATGTTACTGAACCTTTCACGCCAGGCCCCAACCAGGGTCCTTCTGCATGGTGTGGCTCGAGTCAATAGAATGAGACGGAATTTTGTTTCAGAAGTAAAAGTTCTACTTTTTGAGCATAGAATGGAGAGGCAGGAGATAACACTCCAGGGCATAGGTCTTGCCCAACAGGTGGTGGGCAGGGCTGCTTTATAGGGTTCTCAGCAGTGGGGAAGAGGTTGAGTTCTCCTGGGATTCTCATATTCTTGCTGGGTTTTCATGGGGTTCTCACAGCTCCAGATCCACAGTGTGGGACACAGTATATCCAGATGCAGTCTGCCGCTGCTGTTTTGGACTGAGGTTTTGGCACAGCACTTTTCTGCAAGGCTCACCAAGTTGGCGCGTCTAGAGAAGTAGTTCTGCACTGGAACCTCTAACCTGACATGTGATGTGACCGCTCTGCACATGGCCCGCTGTGGGCAAGTGAAACTAGACTAAGCAAAAAGGAAGCAGTTAGATCTTAGCTTACCACCTGGATTCCAGCATATTTCTCTCGTAACCCATTGGGCTTTGCTGGCCATGGTAAGTTTAATAATACAATCATTATGGCAACAGATAACATTAAAAAAATCTCTTTTGGGGGCCTCCTAGGTAGCACTAGTGGTAAAGAATTTGCCTGCCAATGCAGGAGACGTGGGTTCGATGCCTGGGTCTGGAAGATCCCCTGGAGGAGGAAAAGGCAACCCACTCCAGTATTTTTGCCTGGAAAATCCCGAGGACGAAGGAACCTGGTGAGCTGTAGTCCATAGGGTTGCAGAGTCGGACATGACGAGTAACTAACACAAAGTTTACAAAGACATTTATCAAAAATGTCTTCCCTATAGAATTTATTGTGTGATCTTACAGTTACCCCAAGGCCTATATAGGTAGGTCAGTTTTATACCTGAAGAAGTTGGGGTTTAAGATGCAAGAGACAAGTGGCTGTCAGGGCTAGAATGCATGTCTTTTTTTCTAGAAGCTTCTCGAAGTCTATCTATGACCTAGTTCCCTGTACTTTCTATGCTTGCTTTCTCATACTCCAGTGAATCTGCTGCTTGATGCAGCTGTCCTAGAAGCCACTAAGCATGGTTTCTTACAACCAAAGAGTAATAACAAGTGGCTCCTATCTTTAGCAAAAATTCATACTTAAATATCATAACACTGCTTAGGCCAAAATGAAGAGGCTGTGTTATTCTAGGTCCTCAGATAAGATGGTTTATTTTATATTCTACTGGAATTCTACTGTATGTGATTCTACTCCCAATGTGTCCCACCTTCATTCCTCCAGCAGGAAATATTCTGAGAAATCTGGCTTCAGCACCAAATATTCATTATAAGATTCTCATTTTATGGACTCCTCTCTCAAATAGCTATCCTGAGTTCAACCTTGTGTTGCCCTTTTTCTACATATTCTCTGCAGGGAATGGTAGAAGTTGCTGGGGCAGAGAGAAGAAGGCAACACATTGGCCCTCACCATGTTGATTTGATATTTTGTCTATTCTTCATGCCTTTGGGGAAAAAATTAGAAAATCTATATTCAGTTTTAAAATATTATGGAAAGCAGGGTTGTATTACCTTGTCAAATTCTTCCATCTTCTATTTTGGAAATAAGGACATTCATCTGGATGCTTTGGCTATATTTAAATATTCTGAATTATTTCTTTGTTAAAAAGCAGCAGTGGTACTGGGAGAAGAGCATAGGCATATGTTTGAGAACAGAATGTTGTGCACCTCAAAAATAATGTCTAAGAAAACGTTTGCCCTTTGACTAGACACTGCATATTCCCCCTCCCCATACAATTCCTCAACTGGGCATGTAAATAAGTCTGGCCTTGTCATAAGAATAGTTTTACTCTCAGTATACATGTATTTCATATAAATAGATGTCAGTGAGTGTTTCTCCAGGTATTTGTGGACAAGAGAATAACTTAGAGGAATAATCTGAGAGAGAATTTAAGTAGTTAAATGGATTGTTCTTAGCTTTAGAACTTTTTTCATTTGTGCCTTAACTCTTTCCCAAAAGGGCAGCAAGAGCCAGACATACTGTAGTCTAAGCTTACCATCCAGAAGCTCTTCTGAGAAGGTTAGTAATAATGAGTTTCCTGGTCAAGTCTGCTCTGAAACAGTTTCCATAGCTTCTTATCAGCCAAGTTCAGCTTTGGAAGGAGAGGGAGTACAACTCAAAAAAAAAAAAAAAAAAAAAAAAAAAGGAAGAGGCAGTTTCTGGAAGCAAAAGCAGGAGTAATTTTCCACCTATCCAATGACAAGTAGTCAGATATTACTTTGAGTTTCCTTTGTGGGGATGAGACACATTTGGCCTACCTAAAACCTGTTCACCTTGAAAAAACACTGTTTGGGTTACTGCTACAGAACAGGAAAGACAAAAATTGAGGGTAAGGGAGGATTATTATGTGAAAAAATTATTTCAATTTTTATTTTAAAGGAAAAACTTGATGAAATGTTCTAAAGCTGTTTGCAAAAGTTGCCTCAGCCCAAGAAAAATATTGGATATCTTAATAGAATATCACAACAAATGAAATGAAGGAGCTGGGGGGACTGCTTGAAATGCCACTAGGCAAATTTCTCTTGTCCAAAGTAATATAAAGGCATGGATTCCATGTGATAACTGTCAGTGCTGATAATATCAACATAGAAGAAAATCTAGTTTAGTGGAGAATTCTTGCAGTCAATTACTTTTGCTTCCTTAGAAACTAATTTTCTTATTTTAAAAAATTTATTTTCAAGATTTACATTATGAATACTGGGCTATGCCACTGATATATGCATGAGTTATGTGTTTAATTACCATTACCATCATGGGTCTTGGGAGTTGAACACACTGGAGTAAGAACTACAATTATTTATCATATAGAATATACAGCAGCTATTCTACTTATGAACAGGTTTTGTTCCAGGTTCCTAAAGGCTGTTCTCAAGGCCATTTGTTTCTAAGTTGCACTATAAAAATGACTGCTAAGCAAACATCTTCTTCCAACAACACAAGAGAAGACTCTACACATGGAAATCACCAGATGGTCAACACCAAAATTAGATTGATTATATTCTTTGCAGCCAAAGATGGAGAAGCTCTATACAGCCAACAAAAACAAGACCAGGAACTGACTGTGGCTCAGATCATGAACTCCTTATTGACAAATTCAGACTGAAACTGAAGAAAGTAGGGAAAACCGCTAGACCATTCAGGTATGACCTAAATCAAATCCCTGATGATTATACAGTGGAAGTGAAAAATAGATTTAAGGGACTAGATCTGATAGATAGAGTGCCTGATGAACTATGGAATGAGGTTCATGACATTGTACAGGAGACAGGGATCAAGACCATCCCCATGGAAAAGAAATGCAAAAAAGCAAAATGGCTATCTGGGGAAGCCTTACAAATAGCTATGAAAAGAAGAGAGGTGAAAAACAAAGGAGAAAAGGAAAGATATAAACATCTGAATGCAGAGTTCCAAAGAATAGCAAGGAGAGATAAGAAAGCCTTCCTCAGAGATCAATGCAAAGAAAGAGGAAAACAATAGAATGGGAAAGACTAGAGATCTCTTCAAGAAAATTAGAGATACCAAGGGAACATTTCATGCAAAGATGGGCTTGATAAAGGACAGAAATGGTATGGACCTAACAGAAGCAGAAGATATTAAAAGAGGTGGCAAGAATACACAGAAAAACTATACAAAAAAGATCTTCATGACCCAGATAATCACGATGGGATGATCACTCACCTAGAGCCAGACATCCTGGAATGTGAAGTCAAATGGGCCTTATAAAGCATCACTACAAACAAAGCTAGTGGAAATGATGGAATTCCAGTTGAGCTATTTCAATTCCTGAAAGATGATGCTGTGAAAGTGCTTCACTCAATATGCCAACAAATTCGGAAAACTCAGCAGTGGAGTGGCCACAGGACTGGAAAAGGTCAGTTTTCATTCAAATCCCAAAGAAAGGCAATGCCAAAGAATGCTCAAAGACCGCACAATTGCACTCATTACACACACTAGTAAAGTAATGCTCAAAATTCTCCAAGTCAGGCTTCAGCAATATGTGAACTGTGAACTTCCAGATGTTCAAGCTGGTTTTAGAAAAGGCAGAGGAACCAGAGATCAAATTGCCAACATCCGCTGGATCATCGAAAAAGCAAGAGAGTTCCAGAAAAATATATTTCTGCTTTGTTGACTATGCCAAAGCCTTTGACTGTGTGGATCACAATAAACTGTGGAAAATTCTGAAAGAGATGGGAATACCAGACCACCTGACCTGCCTCTTGAGAAACCTATATGCAGGCCAGGAAGCAACAGTTAGAACTGGCCATGGAACAACAGACTGGTTCCAAATAGGAAAAGGAGTACGTCAAGGCTGTATATTGTCACCCTGCTTATTGAACTTATATTCAGAGTACATCATGAGAAATGCTTGGCTGGAAGAACACAAGCTGGAATCAAGATTGCCGGGAGAAATATCAATCACCTCAGATATGCAGATGACACCACCCTTATGGCAGAAAGAGAAGAGGAACTAAAAAGCCTCTTGATGAAAGTGAAAGTAGAGAGTGAAAAAGTTGGCTTAAAGCTCAATATTCAAAAAACAAAGATCATGGCATCTGGTCCCATCACTTCATGGGAGATAGATGGGAAAACAGTGGAAACATTGTCAGACTTTATTTTTTGGGGCTCCCAAATCACTGCAGATGGTGACTGCAGCCATGAAATTAAAAGACGCTTACTCCTTGGAAGGAAAGTTATGACCAACCTAGATAGCATATTCAAAAGCAGAGACATTACTTTGCTGACTAAGGTCCGTCTAGTCAAGGCTATGGTTTTTCCTGTGGTCATGTATGGATGTGAGAGTTGGACAGTGAAGAAAGCTTGAGTGGCGAAGAATTGATGCTTTTGAACTGTGGTGTTGGAGAAGACTCTTGAGAATCCCTTGGACTGCAAGGAGATCTAACCAGGCAATCCTAAAGGAGATCAGTCCTGGGAAGGACTGATGCTAAAGTTGAAACTCCAGTACTTGGGCCACCTCATGTGAAGAGTTGACTCATTGGAAAAGATTCTGATGCTGGGACGGATTGGGACCAGGAGGAGAAGGGAACAACAGAGGATGAGATGCCTGGATGGCATCACTGACTCAATGGACATGAGTTTGAGCGAACTCTGGCAGTTGGTGATGGACAAGGAGGCCTGGTGTGCTGCGATTCATGGGGTCGCAAAGAGTCAGACATAACTAACTGAGTGACTGAACTGAACTGAACTGAAGATGTTTATTGGTGGAATGTAGTGTTGGCCATTTGTTTGGGGTTATGAATTCTTGGTATCTATACAGTTGGCTAAGTTGAAACTTTGTGAGCTTTTAAGTTTAATTAGGTCCCATTTGCTTATTTTTGCTTTTACTTCTATTACTCTGGGAGGTGTGTTATAGAGGATCCTGCTGTGATTTATGTCAGAGAGTGTTTTGCCTATGTTTTCCTCTAGGACTTTTATGGTTTCTGGTCTTACATTTAGATCTTTAATCCATTTTGAGTTTATTTTTGTGTATAGTGTTAGAAAGTGTTCTAGAGTCATTCTTTTACAAGTGATTGACCAATTTTCCCAGTACCACTTGTTAAAGAGATTGTCCTTTCTCCATTGTATATTCATTCCTCCTTTGTCAAAGATAAGGTGTCCATAGATGCGTGGATTTATCTCTGGGCTTTCTGTTTTGTTGCATTGATCTATGTTTCTGTCTTTGTGCCAGTACCATACTGTCTTGATGACTGTTGCTATGTAGTATAGCCTGAGTCAGGCAGGTTGATTCCTCCAGTTCTATTCTTCTTTTTCAAAATTGCTTTGGCTATTCAAGGTTTTTTGTAATTCCATACAAATTGTGAAATTATTTGTTCTAATTATCTGAAAAATACTCTTGGTAGCTTGATAGGGATTGCATTAAATCTATAGATTGCTTTGGTTAGTATAGTCATTTTCACTATATTGATTCTTCTGATCCATGAACATGGTATGTTTCTCCATCTAATTGTGTCATCTTTGATTTCCTTCATCAGTGTTTTATAGTTTTATATAGATAGGTCTTTCGTTTCTTTAGGTAGATATATTCCTAAGTATTTTATTCTTTAAGATGCAATGGTGAATGGAATTGTTTCGTTAATTTCTCTTTTTGTTTTCTCATTGTTAGTGTATAGGAATGCAAGGGATTTCTGTGTGTTGTTTATATCCTGCAACTTTAGTGTATTTATTAATTAGCTCTAGTAATTTTCTGGTGGAGTTTTTAGGGTTTTCTATGTAGACGATCCTGAGAAGGCAATGGCATCCCCCCTCCAGTACTCTTGTCTGGAAAGTCCCATGGATGGAGGAGCCTGGTAGGCTGCAGTCCATGAAGTCGCTAAGAGTTGGCACGACTGAGCGACTTCACTTTCACTTTCATGCATTGGAGATGGCAATGGCACCCCACTCCAGTAATCTTCCCTGGAGAATCCCAAGAGACAGAGGAGCCTAGTGGGCTGCCATCTATGGGGTCACACAGGTCGGACACGACTGAAGCGATTTAGCAGTAGCAGCAGCAGTATATAGACGATCATGTCATCTGCAAACAGTGAGAGTTTTACTTCTTCTTTTACAATCTGAATTCTTTTATTTCCTTTTCTTCTCTGATTGTTCTGACCAAAACTTCCAAAACTATGTTGAATAGTAGTGGTGAGAGTGGGCTTCCATCTTGTTCCTGACTTTAGAGGAAATGCTTTCAATTAGGAAACTATTAGCAAGGTGAAAAGACAGACTTCAGAATGGGAGAAAATAATAGCAAATGAAGCAACTGACAAAGAATTGATCTCAAAAATATACAAGCAGCTCCTACAGCTCAATTCCAGAAAAAATGGTCCAAAGAAGTAAACAGACATTTCTCCAAAGAAGACATATGAATGGCTAAAAAACACATGAAAAGATGCTCAATCACTCATTATCAGTTCAGTTCAGTCGCTGAGTCGTGTCCAAATCTGCGACCCTATGAATCGCAGCACGCCAGGCTTCCCTGTCCATCACCATCTCCCAGAGTTCACTCAAACTCACGTCCATCAAGTCGGTGATGCTATCTAGCCATCTCATCCTCTGTCGTCCCCTTCTCCTCCTGCCCCCAATCCCTCCCAGCATCAGAGTCTTTTCCAATGAGTCAACTCTTCACATGAGGTGGCCAAAGTACTGGAGTTTCAGCTTTAGCATCAGTCCTTCCAAAGAATCCCAGGTCTGAACTCCTTCAGAATGGACTGGTTGGATCTCCTTGCAGTCCAAGGAACTCTCAAGAGTCTTATCCAACACCACAGTTCAAAAGAATCAATTCTTTGGCTCTCAGCTTTCTTCACAGTCCAACTCTCACATCCATACATGACCACAGGAAAAACCATAGCCTCGACTACACAGAACTTTGTTGGCAAAGTAATGTCTCTGCTTTTGAATATGCTATCTAGGTTGGTCATAACTTTTCTTCCAAGGAGTAAGCGTCTTTTAATTTCATGGCTGCAGTCACCATCTGCAGTGATTTGGGAGCCCCAAAAAATAAAGTCTGACAATGTTTCCACTGTTTTCCCATCTATCTCCCATGAAGTGATGGAACCAGAAGCCATGATCTTTGTTTTTTGAATATTGAGCTTTAAGCCAACTTTTTCACTCTCTACTTCACTTTCATCAAGAGGTTTTTAGTTCCTCTTCACTTTCTGCCATAAGGGTGGTGTCATCTGCATATCTGAGGCGATTGATATTTCTCCTGGCGATCTTGATTCCAGCTTGTGCTTCTTCCAGCCCAGCGTTTCTCATGATGTACTCTGAATATAAGTTCAATAAGCAGGGTGACAATACACAGTCCTGATGTACTCCTTTTCCTATTTGGAACCAGTCTGTTGTTCCATGTCCAGTTCTAACTGTTGCTTCCTGACCTGCATATAGGTTTCTCAAGAGGCAGGTCAGGTCGTCTGGCATTCCCATCTCTTTCAGAATTTTCCACAGTTTATTGTGATCCACACAGTCAAAGGCTTTGGCATAGTCAACAAAGCAGAAATAGATATTTTTCTGGAACTCTTTTGCTTTTTCGATGATCCAGCAGATGTGGCACTTTGATCTCTGATTCCTCTGCCTTTTCTAAAACCAGCTTGAACATCTGGAAGTTCACGGTTCACATATTGCTGAAGCCTGGCTTGGAGAATTTTGAGCATTACTTTACTAGCATGTGAGATGAGTGCAATTGTGTGGTAGTTAGAGCATTCTTTGGCATTGCCTTTCTTTGGGATTTGAATGAAAACTGACCTTTTCCAGTCCTGTGGCCACTGCTGAGTTTTCCAAATTTGCTGGCATATTGGATGAAGCACTTTCACAGCATCATCTTTCAGGATTTGAAACAGCTCAACTGGAATTCCATCACTTCCACTAGCTTTGTTCATAGTGATGCTTTATAAGGCCCATTTGACTTCACATTCCAGGATGTCTGGCTCTAGATGAGTGATCACACCATCATGATTACCTTGGTCGTGAAGATTTTCTTGTACAGTTCTCCTGTGCATTCTTGCTAACTCTTCTTAATATCTTCTGCTTCTGTTAGGTCCATACCATTTCTGTCCTTTATCGAGCCCATCTTTGCATGAAATGTTCCCTTGATATCTCTAATTTTCTTGAAGAGATCTCTAGTCTTTCCCATTGTATTGTTTTTCTGTATTTCTTTGCATTGATCTCTGAGGACGGCTTTCTTATCTCTCCTTGCTATTCTTTGGAACTCTGCATTCAGATGCTTATATCTTTCCTTTTCTCCTTTGTATTTTGCTTCCCTTCTTTTCTAGCTATTTGTAAGGCCTCCCCAGATAGCCATTTTGCATTTCTTTTCCAGGGGGATGGTATTGATCCCTGTCTCTTGTACAATGTCCTGAACCTCAGTCCATAGTTCATCAGGCACTCTGTCTATCAGATCTAGTCCCTTACATCTATTTCTCACTTCCACTGTATAATCATAAGGGATTTGATTTAGGTCATACCTGAATGGTCTAGTGGTTTTCCCTACTTTCTTCAATTTAAGTCTGAATTTGGCAATAAGGAGTTCATGATCTGAACCACAGTCAGTTCCTGGTATTGTTTTTGCTGCATGTAAAGAGCTTCTCCATCTTTGGCTGCAAAGAATATAATCAATCTAATTTTGGTGTTGACCATCTGGCGATGTCCATTTGTAAAGTCTTCTCTTGTGTTGTTGGAAGAGGGTGTGTGCTATAACCAGTGCGTTCTCTTGGCAAAACTCTATTAGCTTTTGCCCTGTTTTATTCTGTATTCCAAGGCCAAATTTGCCTGTTGACTTCCTACTTTTGCATTCTGGTCCCCTATTATGAAAAGGACATATTTTGTGGGTGTTAGTTCTAAAAGTTCTCATAAGTCTTCATAGAACTGTTCAACTTCAGCTTCTTCAGCATTACTGGTCAGGGCATAGGCTTTGATTACCGTGATATTGAGTGGTTTTCCTTGGAAACGTACAGAGATCATTCTGTCGTTTTTGAGATTGCATCCAGCTAGTGCATTTTGGACTCTTTTGATGACCATGATGGCTACTCCATTTCTCTAAGGGATTCCTGCCCACAGTAGTAGATATAATGGTCATCTGAGTTAAGTTCACCCATTCCAGTCCATTTTAGTTCACTGATCCTAGAATGTCAACATTTACTTTTGCCATCTCCTGTTTGACCACTTCCAATTTGCCTTGATTCATGGACCTAAGATTCCAGGTTCCTATGCAATATTGCTCTTTACAGCATCGGACCTTGCTTCTCTCACCAGTCACATCCACAACTGGGTATTGTTTTTGCTTTGGCTGTATCCCTTCATTCTTTCTGGAGTTATTTCTCCATTGATCTCCAGTAGCACATTGGGTACCTACCGACCTGGGAAGTTCCTCTTTTGGTATCCTATCATTTTGCCTTTTCATACTGTTCATGGGGTTCTCAAGGTAAGAATACTGAAGTGGTTTGCCATTCCCTTCTCCAGTAGACCACATTCTGTCAGACCTCTCCTCCATGACCCACCCATCTTGGGTGGCCACACAGGCCATGGCTTAATTTCATTGAGTTAATCAAGGCTGTGGTCCTAGTGATTAGATTGACTAGTTTTCTGTGATTATGGTTTCAGTGTGTCTGCCCTCTGATGCCCTGTTGCAATACCTACCGTCTTACTTGGGTTTCTCTTACCTTGAACATGGGGTATCTCCTCACGGCTGCTCCAGCAAAGTGCAGCTGCTGCTCCTTACCTTGGACGAGGGGTATCTCCTCACCACCACCCCTCCTGACATTGAACATGGAGTAACTCCTCTAGGCCCTCTGGCACCCATGCAGCCACTGCTCCTTGGACATGGGATTGCTCCTCTCGGCCACTGCCCCTAAACTTGGGGGTGTGTAGCTCCTCCCAGCCACCGCCCCTGCCCTTGGATGCAGGGTATCTCCTCTCGGCTGCTGCCCCTGACCTCGGGCGTGGGGTAGCTCCTCTTGGCTGCTCCTGTGCTGTGGCAGCCTGGCACTCTCGGCCTCCACTCCTGATCTTGGACGTGGGGTAGCTCCTCTTGGCTGCACTTGTGCACCGTTGTAGCCACCCAATGTGGTACCATCTCACGCTGGTTAGAATGGCTGCTATCCAAAAGTCTACAAACAATAAGTGCTGGAGAGGGTGTGGAGAAAAAGGAACTCTCTTACACTGTTGGTGGGAATGCAAACTAGTACACCCACTATGGAGAACAGTGTGGAGAGTCCTTAAAAATCTGGAAACAGAACTACCATATGACCCAGCAATCCCACTGCTGGGCATACACACCAAGGAAACCAGAATTGAAAGAGACACGTGTACCCCAATGTTCATCACTGCACTGTTTACAATAGCCAGGACATGGAAGCAACCTAGATGTCCATCAGCAGACAAATGGATAAAAAAGCTGTGGTACATATACACAATGGAATATTATTCAGTCATTAAAACGAATGCTTTTGAATCCGTTCTAATGAGGTGGATGAAAGTGGAGCCTATTATACAGAGTGAAGTAAGCCAGAAAGAAAAACACCAATACAGTATACTAACGCAGTACCACATTGGGTGCTGCGACGGTGCACAAGTGCGGCCAAGAGGAGCTACCCCATGTCTGAGGTCAGGGGAGGCAGCCAAGAGGAGCTACCCTGTGTCCAAGGTCATGGGTGGAGGCCGAGAGTGCCAGGCTGCGACAGTGCAGGAGCAGCCAAGAGGAGCTACCCTACGTCCAAGGTCGGGGCGGTGGCTGAGAGAGAGACTCAATCAGTCCATTCTGAAGGAGATCAGCGCTGGGATTTCTTTGGAAGGAATTATGCTAAAGCTGAAACTCCAGTACTTTGGCCACCTCATGCAAAGAGTTGACTCATTGGGAAAGACTCTGATGCTGGGAGGGATTGGGGGCAGGAGGAGAAGGGGACGACAGAGGATGAGATGGCTGGATGGCATGACTGACTCGATGGACGTGAGTCTGAGTGAACTCCAGGAGTTGGTGATGGACAGGGAAGCCTGGCGTGCTGCGATTCATGCAGTCGCAAAGAGTCGGACACGACTGAGTGACTGAACTGAACTGAACGCATATATTACGGAATTTAGAAAGATGGTAACGATGACCCTGTATGCGAGACAGCAAAAGAGACACAGATGTAAAAAACAGACTGTTGGGCTCTGTTGGAGAAGGCGAGGGTGGGATGATTTGAGAGAATAGCATTGAAACATGTATATTAACATATGTCAAATAGATCACCTGTCCAGGTTCGGTGCATGAGGCAGGGTGCTCAGGGCTGATGCACTGGGATGCCCCAGAGGGATGAGATGGGGAGGGAGTTGGGAGGGGAGGTCAGGATGAGGAACACATGTACACCCATGGCTGATTCATGTGAATGTATGGCAAAATCACCACAGTATTGTAAAGTAATAAGCCTCCAATTAAAAAAAAAAAAAAAAAGAACATTACAAGCTTCTCCAGATGGCAAACAATGTTAACTTAAGAAATCTTCCAGGCAAAGACCTAATCTAAAGACTGCCAGGAAACTACAGTCCAGATGATACTGAGGATGTAACTGTAAATGCTTTAAGACCTCAGAAAGATCAAAGGTGGTGCCTCAGAGTACCATTCAGTTGGACGGTACTCTAAACATTTTAAAGATGTCTCTTACATTCCCTCTCAAACAACAGATCTTCTAAGAAGATTAAGGAATTATCTTTACACATCTCTGCAGAAGCCAAACTTAGAGAAGAACTCACCTCCAAAAGATTTGTGGACATGGCTAGTGTCTAATGGAATGAACCTCAAATAAGATTCACAAGAGATCCACAAATATTTATGAGAATTAGATGAGGAAAAAAACCATAGCCAGCTACAACTAAAATGGGCAGAGACAGTAAAAAATGAAGAGGCCTTTGGATCCCCAAATTTTTACCAGAAAGATGCAACCTGAGAAAGCTCCACAAGTACTACCTATTAGGATATTGGACTAGGCATCCAGCGGATAGAGCCAAGAACCATGGAGAATTATTCCCAGGCTTTGAGTACTAATCAAGAAACTTTCTATCTTGTCTCTGCTAGATTTTAGAATTACTATGGACCAGAGATTCTTGTGCTTCCCATCATCCTTCCTTGCTTTCAAATAAACCATTTTGGAAGCAGATTTTACATGCTCAATCAAGTCTTCAGATGACTGTAACCCCAAGTGAAATCTTGACTATAATTCCATGAGAAATTCTAAGCGAGAAAGACCCAGTTAAGCAACTCTGAAATTCTTAAACTACAGAAACTGTGAGATAAATGCTATTTTAAGCCACTAAATTAGGGGGAGTAATTTTTTACACAGCAGTAAAAAACTAATACAAACTACACAGTATGTTTCTCCTTATGCTCTGTGCTAATAAAATATCTACCTAGACAGATTATTGTATACATATAACATGTGCTGCAATTCATGGGGTTGCAAAGAGTCCAACAGGACTGAGCGACTGAACTGAACTGAATTGAACATGGTAAATGATCCTAAATCTTCTATTTCAATTGAGTGGAATAATAAATACTAAAAAAACCACAACTTTGTGAGCAGTTTCTGTATTATGGCAGGAAGCACTTGATAGTGTGCTATCCAAATTATTGTGCTGGCTCTGCTAATGACTGGATTTGTGACTTTGGATAAATCTTTTCATCTTATTGGGTTTCAGTTAATCCTCTGTATACAGAGAAACCTGGGCCAGATGATCTTGCTTCAGGTTCTAGTTTAAAGCATCTTGAGCTCTGGGAAATGTTTACATCAGAGCAGTTACCATATGCATTTGAACAGCAAGCAGACAAACCTATTCACTTCAGCCCTGCTAAAATGGATTATTTCTGCTCTATGATTAAAATGGACTTTAAAAAATCTACTTTACTTAGGTGTAATTATATTTATTTAGATATAATTGATATACAATAAACTGCATCAATATAAATTGTACAGTTTGATGAATTTGGTAGTCATGTATACACATAAAACCATCACCATGATCGAAGTACAGAACATTTCCATCATCCCAGAAAATATTCCTCACGGAAATTTGTGCAGTTTGTCCCTCCCTCTGCCTCTATCTCTGGAAGACAAATGTCTATATTTTTTCACTAGAGATTAGTTTGCATTTTCTAGAGTTTTATACAAATGGAATCATATAGTATGTACTCTTTTCTGTATGGCTTCTTCAGTGAGCACAGTTATTTTGAGATTCATCCATGCTGTTGCATGTATCAGTACTTTGTTTTTAAAAGTGCTGATTAGTATTTCATTGTATTGAATATTTAATTTTATTTGTTCATTTATAAACTGATGAACATAAGGATTGTTTCTAAATTATGGCTCCAGTGAATAAAATTGTTATGAACATTTGTGCAGCATGTATTTTCATTTCTCTTGAGTAAACACCTAAGAATGGAATACTAGGTTTTACGGAAGGCATATGTCTAAATTTTTAAGAAACTGACAAATGCTTGGGCTATACCATGTTAAAGCTCCATCAACAGTGTGTGAAATTTCCAGTTGCCCCAAAACTTACCAATATTTGTTCAGTCCAGTTCAGTTGCTCAGTCGTGTCCGACTCTTTACGACCCCATGAATCACAGCACGCCAGGCCTCCTTGTCCATCACCAACTCCCGGAGTTCACCCAGACTCACGCCCATCGAGTCAGTCATGCCATCCAGCCATCTCATCCTCTGTCGTCCCCTTCTCCTCCTGCCCCCAATCCCTCCCAGCATCAGAGTCTTTTCCAATAAGTCTACTCTTCGCATGAGGTGACCAAAGTACTGGAGTTTCAGCTTTCCTTCCAAAGAAATCCTAGGGCTGATTTCCTTCAGAATAGACTGGTTGGATCTCCTTGCAGTTCAAGGGACTCTCAAGAGTCTTCTCCAACACCACAGTTAAAAGCCATCAATTCTTCGGCGCTTAGCCTTCTTCACAGTCCAACTCTCACATCCATACGTGACCACAGGAAAAACCATAGCCTTGACTAGACGGACCTTAGTCGGCAAAGTAATGTCTCTGCTTTTGAATATACTATCTAGGTTGGTCATAACTTTCCTTCCAAGGAGTAAGCGTCTTTTAATTTCCAGGCTGCAATCACCGTGTGCAGTGATTTTGGAGCCCAAAAAAATAAAGTCTGACACTGTTTCCACTGTTTCCCCATCTATTTCCCATGAAGTGATGGGACCGGATGACATGATCTTCGTTTTCTGAATGTTGAGCTTTAAGCCAACTTTTCCACTCTCCTCTTTCACTTTCATCAAGAGGCTTTTTAGTTCCTTTTCACTTTCTGCCATAAGGGTGGTGTCATCTGCATATCTGAGGTGATTGATATTTCTCCTGGCAATCTTGATTCCAGCTTGTGTTCTTCCAGCCCAGCATTTCTCATGATGTACTCTGCATATAAGTTAAATAAGCAGGGTGACAATATACAGCCTTGACGTACTCCTTTTCCTATTTGGAACCAGTCTGTTGTCCCATGTCCAGTTCTAACTGTTGCTTCCTGACCTGCGTATAGGTTTCTCAAGAGGCAGGTCAGGTCATCTGGTATTCCCATCTCCTTCAGAATTTTCCACAGTTTATTGTGATCCACACAGTCAAAGGCTTTGGCATAGTCAATAAAGCAGAAATAGATGTTCTTCTGGAACTCTCTTGCTTTTTCGATGATCCAGCGGATGTTGGCAATTTGATCTCTGGTTCCTCTGCCTTTTCTAAAACCAGCTTGAACATCAGAAAGTTCATGGTTCACATATTGCTGAAGCCTGGCTTGGAGAATTTTGAGCATTACTTTACTAGCATGTGAGATGAGTGCAATTGTGTGGTAGTTTGAGCATTCTTTGGCATTGCCTTTCTTTGGGATTGGAATGAAAACTGACCTTTTTCCTTGTGGCCACTGCTGAGTTTTTGAAATTTGCTGGCATATTGAGTGCAGCACTTTCACAGCATCATCTTTCAGGATTTGAAATAGCTCTACTGGAATGCCATCACCTCAACTAGCTTTTTTCATAGTGAGGCTTTCGAAGGCCCACTTGACTTCAGTTTCCAGGATGTCTGGCTCTAGATGAGTGATCACACCATTGTGATTATCTGGGTCATGAATATCTTTTTTGTACAGTTCTTCCGTGTATTCTTGCCACCTCTTCTTAATATCTTCTGCTTCTGTTAGGTCCATACCATTTCTGTCCTTTATCGAGCCCATCTTTGCATGAAATTTTCCTTTGGTGTTTCTGATTTTCTTGAAGAGATCTCTAGTCTTTCCCATTCTGTTCTTTTCCTCTATATCTTTGCATTGATCGCTGAAGAAGGTTTTCTTATCTCTTCTTGCTATTCTCTGGAACTCTGCATTCAGATGCTTATATCTTTCCTTTTCTCCTTTGCTTTTCGTTTCTCTTCTTTTCACAGCTATTTGTAAGGCCCCCAAACTTACCAATATTTGTTAAGGTCAGTCTTTTCAATTTAATCATTCTAATGCATGTACAGTGGTATTGCATTGTGATTTTAATTTGCATTTCTTCTTATGATTAATTATATTGATTATCTTCATGAACTGACTTACCATTTGTATATTTTCTTGGTGTCTGTAAAAATCTTTTGCTCATTTTTTATTGGTTAGTTTGGTTATTATTTGTACAAATTCTTTATAAAATCTAGATACAAATAATTTCTCAGTATATACATTGTGAATATTTTCTATCATTCTCTGGCTTGTAGCTTTGTTTTCTTCATGATGTATTTCAAGAATAAAAGTTTTTAATTTTGACAAAGTTAACGTTATTAATTATGTTTTATTTTTTCATAATTCTTATGTCCTAAGAAATTTAGGCTGACTTCATGGTTGCAAAGATTTTCTCCCAAGTTTTATTGTAGAAGTTTTATAGTTTGAGCTTTTACATATATGTCTATGATTCATTTCAAATAATTAAGAGACAATGTTTTTTTATATGAAACAGATATACAAATATTTAACTCTATTTTGAAAAGACTCTGCTTTCCCCATTTGATTGCCTTGAACCTTTCATGACTATCTATTTTTTCTTGTTTTTTGCAATTTTTTCTTGCATCTCTATTCTGTTTTATTGATGGACTTGTTTATCCTTTTGCTGAAATCATTCTGTCTTGTTTATTATAACATTATGGTAAGTCCCAAAATCAGATAGTAGAAGTCCTCCTACTGTGTTCTTTTTAAAAATTGCTTTGGCTATTTTAGGTTTCAATTTTTGTATCAATTTTAGAAACATCTTATCATTTTCTGCAGAAAAGCCTGTTGATATCTTGATCAGGTTTACTTTGAACTTATAGATCAATTTGTGGGTGGAGTGGCATTGTAATAGTACTGAGTCTTCCAATCCATGAACAATGTATATCTCTCTATTTATTTAGATTTTCTAAAAGCATCTCTCAGTAATGTTATATAGTTTTCACTGAAAGGTTTGCACATCTTTTATTAAGCTTAATCCTAATTACTTTATGATTTTTAATGTTATTATAAGTGAAATTAAAATTTAATTTTCTAGAGGCTTGCTGCTAGTATAAGAGATATAATTACTTTTTGTATATTTATTTTATACCCTATAATTTTTCTAAAGTTTATTAGTTCTAGTAATTGTTTTGTTGCTTCATTGAGATTTTCTATGTAAATAATCATGTCATCTGCATACAGAAGTGATTTTATTTATTTTCAGTCCTTATGCTTTTTCTTTTCCTCCTTACTTTAATGCCCTGGCTGGGACCACCAGTATCATGCTGAATAGAAATGGTGAGATTAGACATGCTTGCATTATTCCTCATATTAGGGGAAGCGTTCAATATCTTATCAGTTAAATATTATGCTAACCGAAGAGGCTTCACAGGTTACCTTTATCATGTTGAAGAAGTTCTATTTTATGTCTATTTTGTGAAGTATTTTTATAATTAATTAGTATTGAATTTTGTCAGGTATTTTTTGTGTAGTATCTTTGTTAGGTTTTGGTATCAGGGTTGTGTCACCTTTGTAAAATGCTTTGGCTAGTGTTTCTTTTTCCTCTGTTTTCTGAAGAACTTTATATACGACTTATATTTTCATTGGAAGGTTGTGAGCGTGGAGTTTCCTAGTGAGAGGATCTCTGATAAAAATTATTTAATAGACATTAAATAATATTAAGATATTAGAATATTAACATATATTTGTAAAAAAAATTGCCTGTTTCATATCATTGGTATATAGTTATTCAAAATGATAAATCTTTATTGTCAGTATAGACTGTACTGATGGTTCCTCTCATTAAAATTGTTTCTTTTTTGTATCTCCTTTTTTTTTCCCAGTAAGAGATTTATCAATTTTATTTATTTCTTCAAAGAACTAGCTTTTGGTTTTGTTAATTTTATGTTGTGCTTGCCTGTTTTCTATTTTGCTGATTTCTGCTCTTATCTTTATTTTCGCTTCTAACTATTTGGGTCGACTTTGTTCTTCTTTATCTAGATTCATGATGAGCACCTTAATTCATTGATAATTAGGTGTTTCTTCTTTTCTCATATAACTATTTAAAACTAAAATTTCTCTCGAAGTACCTCACTAGTTGCATAACACAAATTTTTGTGTTGCATTGTTATTAATTTTCAAATGGTTCTGAAGTTGTCTTCTGATTTCTTATTTTACTTATAGATTATTTAGAAATGTTATTTTATTAGCAAACTTTTTATGAATTTTTCTCTAGTTGTTCTATCATTTGATAAGAAAGGATTGTTAAAATTCTTCACTATGTTGGGAATTACCTATTTTTCCCTTTAGTTTTATCAGTTTAGTTTTCATGTATTAATATTTTGAGATGCTGTTATTAGACATAGGTGCATTTATGATTGTCACGTCTTCCTCATTTCCTTTTTCAGTTCAGTTCAGTCACTCAGTTGCATCCAACTTTTTGTGACCCCATGGGCTGCAGCACGCCAGGCCTCCCTGTCCATCGCCAACTCCCACAGTTTGCTCAAACTCATGTCCATTGAGTCGGTGATGCTATTTCCTTTTAGATCTGTTAATACTCATTTTCTTAAAATTGATTTTATTTGATATTAATATAGTCACTCCTTTATTTTTACACATAATACTTGCATAGTGTATCTTATTCCACCCATTTATTTTCAACTTATCTCTGTCTTTATGTTTAACATGTGTCTCTTGTGAAAAACTCATAATTGAGTCTTGATTTTTTCATTTATTCTGATGATCTTGACCTCTTAACTGGAATGGTTGATTTATTAATATTTAATGTAATTATTAAATGGCTGAATTTACATCTGTCATTTCATTATATTTTTATTACTTGTATTCTGGTTTTATTTCTCTGTTATCTCTTTTCTTTTAGAATGGCAACAAATTCTCTTAGTGCTTCTTTACTTGAAAGTGTCATTGCCTTGCTTTCACACTTAAAGATTATTTTGTTGGGTAAAGAATTCTGGGTAGATAGTTTTTCCACTATTTTTCCCTGGCAAATTAAAGGTATTCTGTAAAGATATAGTCTCCTGGACCACCTGCTTTCTGAAAAGTTTGTGGCTATGCAAATTTTTGTTACTGTACATACAATGTGTTTTTTTTCCTGAGGGTTGTCATTATTATCTTCAGGAGGGACAGTTTGTTACATGTTTACTCCTCCATGTAGGAAGTGGAACTTATCGTAAAATTAAAGCAATATGGCCATGCTTAATTGTCAAAGTTCATGGGTAGCTTTCAGTTATTGGGTAGGGCAAATCTATAAATTTGTTCTTGATTCTATTAATATATTTCAATAAAAATAACTTGCATACCAAATTCAGCCAATGAACAAACATTCATTAGCAAGCATGACCCCATTCTTGGTGAAATTTCAGCATACTGTACTTTTGACATCTAGACAAGAACCTTGCATGAATGCTTCACTCCAGGCAGTTGTAATAAGATGTAATTCTATCAATCTTCTACTTGGATTTAATGACAAGGTTTCTCCATGAAGAAGCGAGATATGTGACAGAAAATAATCCTTAGGCATAGAGTGCAATTTGGAAGGATGCTAGAATGCTGTGGTCACCAGTTGGTGCAAGAATGGAGGTGCCATTGCAATATTTCCAGCCAATCCACATGCATTAAATATAACTAAATTAACTACAAAAACTTATTTCTAATGCCCCTTAAGCTAATGAACCAAGCTTCTTATTTAAGATAAGAAGTGGTGGTTCATCATGATTAGAGCCTTTCAAAGCCAGTTACAGATAGTGTGCTTTTTTGATTAGCGCATTTCAAAAATTAATTAACTCCTACTAAGGGTATAGATTAAAACTAAGTCACATGTGTACGTCAACTGTCTATACTAAAGTAGTCTAATGTAAATTATAGATAATGTAAAAGCTGTGCAGTGGCAGAGTTCCCCTCCATCTGTTATTGTACCTTTATTGATGAAGTTTCCTAGTTCTTCTTCACTATCTTGGTTAATTCTGACTCTCCACCCCCACCCCTAAATAAGAATAGGTGAATTTTGTTCCAACAACACAAGAGAAGAGTCTACACATGGACATCATCAGATGCTTGACACTGAAATTAGATTGATTATAGTCTTTGCAGCCAAGATGAAGAAGCTCTATACAGTCAGCAAAAGCAAGACCAGAAACTGACTGTGGCTCAGATCATGAACTCCTTTTTACCAAATTCAGACTGAAATTGAAGAAAGTGGAGAAAACCACTAGACCATTCAGATGTCTAACTCAATGAAACTAAGCCATGCCGTGTGGGGCCACCCAAGATGGGTGGGTCATGGTGGAGAGATCTGACAGAATGTGGTCCACTGGAGAAGGGAATGGCAAACCACTTCAGTATTCTTACCTTGAGAACCTCATGAACAGTATGAAAAGGCAAAATGATAGGATACCAAAAGAGGAACTCCCCAGGTCGGTAGGTACCCAATATGCTACTGGAGATCAGTGGAGAAATAACTCCAGAAAGAATGAAGGGATGGAGCCAAAGCAAAAATAATACCCAGAGGTGGATGTAACTTGTGATAGAAGCAAGGTCTGATGCTGTAAAGAGTAATATTGCATAGGAACCTGGAATCTTAGGTCCATGAATCAAAGCAAATTGGAAGTGGTCAAACAGGAGATGGCAAGAGTAAATGTTGACATTCTAGGAATCAGTGAACTAAAATGGACTGGAATGGGTGAATTTAACTCAGATGACCATTATATCTACTACTGTGGGCAGGAATCCCTCAGAAGAAATGGAGTAGCCATCATGGTCAACAAAAGAGTCCAAAATGCACTAGCTGGATGCAATCTCAAAAACGACAGAATGATCTCTGTTCGTTTCCAAGGCAAACCATTCAATATCACAATAATCCAAGTCTATGCCCTGACCAGTAAGGCTGAAGAAGCTGAAGTTGAACGGTTCTATGAAGACCTACAAGTCCTTTTAAACTAACACCCAAGAAACAGGTCCTTTTCATGATAGAGGTCTGGAATGCAAAAGTAGGAAACCAAGAAACACCTGGGGTAACAGGCATATTTGGCCTTGGAATACAGAATGAAGCAGGGCAAAGGCTAATAGAGCTTTGCCAAGAGAACACATTGGTCATAGCAAACACCCTCTTCCAACAATGCAAGAGAAGGCTCTACACATGGACATCACCAGATGGCCAAAACCGAAATCAGATTGATTATATTCTTTGCAGCCAAAGATGGAGAAGCTCTATACAGTCAGCAAAAACAAGACCGGGAGTTGACTGTGGCTCATATCATGAACTCCTTAATGCCAAATTCAGACTGAAATTGAAGACAGTAAGGAAAACCACTAGACCATTCAGGTATGCCCTAAATCAAATCCCTGATGATTATACAGTGGAAGTGAGAAATAGATTTAAGGGCCTAGATCTGATAGATAGACTGCCTGATGAACTATGGACAGAGGTTCATGACATTTTACAGGAGACAGGGATCAAGACCATCCCCATGGAAAAGAAATGCAAAAAACCAAAATGGCTGTCTGGGGAAGCCTTACAAATAGCTAGAAAAGAAGAGAAGCAAAATACAAAGGAAAAAAGGAAAGATATAAGCATCTGAATACAGAGTTCCAAAGAATAGCAAGGAGAGATAAGAAAGCTTTCCTCACTGATCAATGCAAGAAATAGAGAAAAACAATATAATGGGAAAGATTAGAGATCTTTTCAAGAAAACTAGAGATACCAAGGGAACATTTCATGCAAAGATGGGCTTGATAAAGGACGGAAATGATATGGATCTAACAGAAGCAGAAGATATTAAGAAAAGGTGGCAAGAATACACAGAAGAACTGTACAAAAAAAATCTTCACGACCCACATAATCACGATGGTGTAATCACTCACCAAGGCCAGACATCCTGGAAAGTGAAGTCAAGTGGGCCTTAGAAAACATCACTACGAACAAAGCTAGTGGAGGTGATGGAATTCCAGTTGTGCTATTTCAAATCCTGAAAGATGATGCTGTGAAAGTGCTGTACTCAATATGCTAGCAAATTTGGAAAACTCAGCAGTGGCCACAAGACTGGAAAATGTCAGTTTTCATTCCAATCCCAAAGAAAGGCAAAGCCAAAGAATGCTCAAACTACCGCACAATTGCACTCATCTCACACGCTAGTAAAATAATGCTCAAAATTCTCCAAGCCAGGCTTCAGCAATACCTGAACCTTGAACTTCCAGATGTTCAAGCTGGTTTTAGAAAAGGCAGAGGAACCAGAGATCAAAGTGCCAACATCTGCTTCTTCGTGGAAAAAGCAAGAGAGTTCCAGAAAAACATCTATTTCTGTTTTATTGACTATGCCAAACCTTTGACTGTGTGGATCACAATAAACTGTGGAAAATTCTGAAAGAGATGGGAATACTAGACCACCTGACCTGCCTCTTGAGAAACCTATATGCAGGTCAGGAAGCAACAGTTAGAACTGGGCATGGAACAACAGACTGGTTCCCAATAGGAAAAGGAGGACGTCAAAGGTGCGTATTGTCACCCTGCTTATTGAACTTATATGCAGAGTACATCATAAGGAATTCTGGGATGGAAGAAGCACAAGCTGGAATCAAGATTGCCAGGAGAAATATCAATAACCTCAGTTACACAGATGACACCACCCTTATGGCAGAAAGTGAAGAGGAACTAAAAACCTCTTGATGAAAGTGAAAGAAAAGAGTGCAAAATTTGGCTTAAAGGTCAACATTCAGAAAACTAAGATCATGGCATCCAGTCCCATCACTTCATGGGAAATAGATTGGGAAACAGCGTCAGACTTTATGTTTGGGGGCTCCAAAATCACTGCAGGTGGTGACTGCAGCCATGAAATTAAAAGATGCTTACTCCTTGGAAAGAAAGTTATGACCAACCTAGATAGCATATTGAAATGCAGAGACATTACTTTGCCAACAAAGGTCCGTCTAGTCCAGGCTATGGTTTTTCCTGTGGTCATGTATGGATGTGAGAGTTGGACTGTGAAGAAAGCTGAGCACGGAAGAATGATACTTTGAACTGTGTTGTTGGACAAGACTCTTGAGAGTCCCTTGGACTGCAAGCAGATCCAACCAGTCCATTCTAAAAGAAATCAGTCCTGGATGTTCTTTGGCAGGACTAATGCTAAAGCTGAAACTCCAGTACTTTGGCCACCTCATGTGAAGAGTTGACTCATTGGAAAAGACTCTGATGCTGGGAGGGATCGGGGCAGGAGGAGAAGGGGACGACCCAGGATGAGATGGCTGGATGGCATCACCAACTCAATGAACATGAGTTTGGGTAAACTCCAGGAGTTCGTGATAGATGGTGAGGTCTGGCGTGCTGCGATTCATGGGGTCGCATAGAGTTAGCCACGACTGAGCGACTGAACTGAACTGAACTGAATAGCCATACTTACAGCATACTCCAAGGATGAGATAAAAAATAAGAAATTGTAATTGTTTAGGAAGACAGGTTCTACCCAGATAAATTTTTCAGCCATTAAAGTATGCCAACTGACACATGTTTTTTAGTGGAAAAATGAGATTTTTTTAGATTTAAAATTGCTTTGTCAAACATAGGATAGATTAAAACTCACACTTAAGTATTATATTAGTTGGTTTGGAATTATAGAATAATAAAACCACAGTCTGGGTGGTTTATAAACAACAGAAATTTATTTCTCATAGTTGTGCAGGATGGAAGTCCAAGTTTAGGGTGTCAGTATGGTCGGATTTGGGTAATGGCCCTCTTTCTTGTGGCAAACTGCTGCTTTTTCATTGTGTCTTCACATGGTGGTAGGGACTAAGGAGTCTTGGAGTCTCTTTTTAAAGAACATTAATCTCATTGTGATTTTTTTTGTGTGTGCCATTTGTTAACATGAATCAGCCATAGGTAAACATGTGTCCCCTTCTTCCTGGATCCCCTTCTCATCTCTCTCCCCATCCTATCTCTCCAGGTTGTCACAGAGCACTGGCTTTGCATTTCCTGTGTCATACTTCAAACTCCCACAGGCTATCTACTTTACATATAGTTCATAAGGGCTCTACTCTCATGACCTAATCACATCTGAAAGGCCCCACCAGATTTCAACATATGAATTTTGGGGCTCCACAAACATTCAGGCCATAACAAGTCTGTATGCATACACTTTATACTTGGTATCTTCATATTAAAAGAAGACTTTGAGGACTTCCTTGGTCTTCCAGTTGTTAAGAGTCTGCCTGCCTATGTAGGAGACACAGGTTCAGTCCCTGGTCTGGGAAGATTCCACATGCCTCAGGGCAAACTAAGGCCACGCACCACAACTAGAGAGTTGGTACACTGCAATGAAAGATCCTGCATGACATAATGAAGATCTCACGTGCTGTAATTAAGACCACATGCAGGCAAATAAATAAATATTTAAAAATAAATAAAAAAATAAAATAGTACTTTGACCTGAGAATGGAGAAAGAAGGTAGCATTATTTTGATTGCATACTCATTTTATATAGGAAAAATAGCTTATTTATTGGAATAAATTAAGTAGGGAAACTGATAACCAAATAAATAAATGTTCCAGAATGTGTTCCCTGGAAACCAAATCTGAGATGGGAAATTGGGTGCTGATCTATTGTGGAGTCCTCTTGGGAGATACCTGTAAAGAAGTGAGGAAGGCAGAATTGAGCAAAGGGAAAAGCTGGCATCAATTTACAGCTGAGGCCTCAGGTAAGCTGACAGACAGTTTCGGGTCAGAGACACTATTTCAGCTTTCTCAAATAGAGGTAAGGTGGCTGGAGTTCTGTATCTCTTTCTTAGTCAGTCATTAGCCATGGACAACCCCTAGGAGGAAACAGGAATGCAGGTTGAGGCAACTGTTTTAGGCAAGGATAATGTCCACTGAGGGACTGAGCCGTCAGCCATTAGGCATCTGATAAATCCACCCTCTTCCTTCCCCGTTACAGTAGGTATATCAGCCAAGAAGATACAGGTGGTGCACAACATTATCCAATCTTTTTACACTGCTCAAAACTAATTGTCCCTCATGGTAAGTTTGCCCCATTTAGAATAGTTTGCTTAGAAATTCAGTTGGTCTCATTAGTTTTTTTTCTCCTGCGAAACCTTGTAAGAGAAGGGTCAGAAGGACAAATGACAGTCCTGCTGCTGCTCTTTCTTGATATTGAGACTACAAATGAGACATACAATCCTCCTCAGTGACATATGCTAGATACCTTTCACGCTCTGCTAGCACCTGCACTAGCCTAAATAGCTCACCTGGTGGACTGATGGAGACTTTCATCCCTGAACCTTGGGTTAGCACGTTGAAAGGCAGAGAGATCTAATGCCATTCCAACTCCACTTCAAGAAAAGGCACCTTGTCCAAAGGTGAGTGTGGTAAGCCAGCAGTTCCTAGCTGTTGGCTCCTCATGCCTCCTTTTGTTTTTGAATAGAAATCATGTACTTCTAGGGTGGCTGCAGACAGTGACAGAACCTTGTACAATTCTTGAACCTGAACCAGATTTCAGACCCAAAACTCACTGACTGAAGAGATGGTTGGGTCCTTGGAAAGTGGAACTCTTCTAAAGGAGCAAGCTGTTGTATTGACAGCACTGTGGCAGGTCTGTATCATGGTCTGAGGGGTCCCCCTACACAATCCTACCTTCTCTCTTTTACTTTCACTAGTGTTGTCTCCAATAATGTCTTTGATACTCCTATGTATTGGTATCACCTTACAGAGGGACCCAACCCAACTGTAACAGTGGTAACAGAAAAGCTGTAAGAAAGCAGGCATTGAAATATGGTTTGAGGACTGAATCACACCATCCTGGGATGTGATGGAGGATAATCCCTAGCACTAGATGAAGGACAAATTGCTAAAAGTTCACCAGTTTTTCAGTAAGATGAAATGCCCTGGCAGGTGCAATGTTTTAAATATTTGAAGCAAAAATGCATACAAAGACAATGAAGTTGGCAAGATACATTGATGCCCTAGAGAGGGATAATGACAAGATAAAAGCAGTTAGTAAGCAGTGTGAAAACTAAGTGTGACAGCCAGAGGAGCTCTTTGGTAGCTTACAAAGAGGCCTTTATACCTGCAAAGAGAGACAAGATAAAGCTGAAGACCAAGTAGATCCTGGACATCAACTGTGGACTATGACAAGCTCAACTGAGTAGCAGTCCAGATTACAGCTGCTGTGTTGGCCATGGTATCATCAGTATTCCAGAAGGGAAAAATATCAAGATCAATATTAAATGTTCTTGCATGGATGTATCATATGACACAGGAAATACCTATAGGATTGCTTCTTGTCTAAGTTTGTGGTGGTCCACCCTCATTCATGTTTTTGTAGCTGCCTGGCTGGTGAACTAACTAAATAGGATTGTGATAAAGATGACCACTCCTGAACTGTTTAAGTCTTTCAGGGTGGTACCAATCTCTATCATTTCTCATGTGAGATAAGGTACTGTGTTTGATTTACTAGTTTGGTAGATGTACTGCAGTGATGGGGGGAGGGGAGATTAGCAGTGAGTGATACAGTTGTCAATCATCTACAATTGATGGTCCCTGTCATTGTGAGATGGGAATAAGAACTCTTTAAGAGGAGATCTGGGTGCAGCACCATAGTATCCACCAAAGTAATATGTGTAGCCCATCAGGGTGTGTGCATGTATATGTTTGCATGTGTGTTTGTGTGTGTGCATATGCATGCTTTAAGAGAAGTTTTTCTTCCACCTGTGCAATCAAGGCAGCACAGCCTTCTGAGTAGTTCTGAATTTCTGATGTAGTTTAGATCACAGATCATGGCACAGGGAATGCTCTCCTGGGGTTTTGAGGGTGATGCTGTTCTCATCCTTCAGAGGCCATTCCACAAGGATTTGAATGCTGCCAGTTCTGCTTCATATCCTATCTTCCATTTTCACAACTCTAGTAGCTGAGTCCAAACTCTGGTTTTGTATTGGATCCTTGGTGTGGCTTACTTGGTTAATTTGCTTGTGTTATCCTCATTGGCTTGGAAACAACTGTATGAGGCATTAGGGTAAGAATGATTAGCCTTATTCTGCAGATGAAGAAATGGGGATTGAGAGGCTAAGTTATTTGCCTTAGGTCAAGTCTCAAAGCTTACTTTTAGGTCAATATTCCAAAGTGTGGTCTGGGGACGTCTGCATGAGAATTGCCTGGGCTTCTTGTAAAAGTGCATGATGTTAAAATCCTAAGCCTCATCTTCCATATACTAACTCCACAATTTATGGTCTGGGGAATCTGAATTTATAAGAAGCACCCTGACCGAATTATTCTTGTGTATATCAAAGTAGGAGAGCAATCTGTTTATATAGTGTTGCTACTCAGAATTTTTCAAAATCTGAAAGATGATGCTGTGAAAGTGCTGCACTCAGTATGCCAGCAAATTTGGAAAACTCAGCACTGGCCACAGCACTGGAAAAAGTCAGTTTTCATTCCAATCCCAAAGAAAGGCAATGCCAAAGAATGCTCAAACTACTGCATGACTGCACTCATCTCACTTGCTAGTAAAGTAATGCTCAAAATCCTCCAAGCCAGGCTTCAGCAATACATGAACCGTGAACTTCCAGATGTTCAAGCTGGTTTTAGAAAAGGCAGAGGAACCAGAGATCAAAGTGTCAACATCCGCTGGATCATGAAAAAGCAAGAGAGTTCCAGAAAAACATCAATTTCTGCTTTATTGACTATGCCAAAACTTTGACTGTGTGGATCACAATAAACTGTGGAAAATTCTGAAAGAGATGGGAATACCAGACGACCTGACCTGCCTCTTGAGAAACCTATATGCAGGCCAGGAAGCAACAGTTAGAACTGGCCATGGAACAACAGACTGGTTCCAAATAGGAAAAGGAGTATGTCAAGGCTGTATATTGTCACCCTGCTTATTTAACTTATATGCAGAGTACATCATGAGAAACATTGGGCTGGATGAAGCACAAGCTGAAATTAAGATTGCCAGGGGAAATATCAATAACCTCAGATATGCAGATGACACCACTCTTATGGCAGAAAGTGAAGAAGAACTAAAAAGCCTCTTAATGAAATTGAAAGAGGGTAGTGAAAAAGTTGGTTTAAAGCTCAACATTAAAAAAAACTAAGATCATGGCATCTGGTCCCATCACTTCATGGGAATTAGATGGGGTAACAGTGGCTGACTTTTTTGGGGGGGGGGCTCCAAAATCACTGCAGATGGTGACTGCAGCCATGAAATTAAAAGACACTTACTCCTTGGAAGGAAAGTTATGACCAACTTAGATAGCATATTCAAAAGCAGAGACATTACTTTGCCAACAAAGATCCATCTAGTCAAGGCTATGGTTTTTCCAGTGGTCATGTATGGATGTAAGAGTTGGACTGTGAAGAAAGCTGAGTGCCAAAGAATTGATGCTTTTGAACTGTGGTGTTGGAGAAGACTTTTGAGTCCCTTGGACTGCAAGGAGGTCCAACCAGTCCATTCTAAAGGAGATCAGTCCTGGGTGTTCATTGGTAGGACAGATGTTGAAGCTGAAACTCCAATATTTTGGCTACCTGATGCGAACAGCTGACTCATTTGAAAAGACTCTGATGCTGAGAAAGATTGAGGGCAGGAGGAGAAGGGGACAACAGAGGATGAGATGGTTGGATGGCATCACCGACTCAATGGACAAGGGTTTGGGTGAACTCCGGGAGTTGGTGATGGACAGAGAGGCCTGGCATGCTGCAGTCCATGGGGTTGCAAAGAGTCGGCCACGACTGAGTGACTGAACTGAACTGAACTGAACTCACAATTTTTAGGTAATAACTGATAGCATGTTAGAAATGCTGAATCTCAGCCCTCCTCTCAGCCCTCACCTCAGAATTACTGAATTAGATTTTTATTTTTACAACATGTCTCCAAATTATTCTTATGCAAACCAAAGTTAGAGACCACTGTTCTATGGCAGCCATTCTCCTACTTTAGCATGCGGTCAGATCCCCTGGGAGGTCTTGTTAACCGTTTGTGGGATCCCACCCCCAGAGTTTCTGGAGTTTGGCTAGAGAATTTGCATTTCTAACAAGTTCCCAGGTGATCCTGAAGCTGTTGGGACAGGGACTGCACTTGAAGGATGCTGCTCTAACATGTGGTTTTCAAATATACATGTTCATTAGAATCACTCAGGGAGTTTAAAAAGTACCTAGATACCCAGACCACTCCTGATGAATCAGCACACCTTGGGGGTGGGGCCAAGGCAGACAGAGTTTAAAACCTCCTAGGTGATTCTAATATTCAACAAGATTGACAATGTCTTCTTTTTAGGAATCGGGGTTTCATTCTAAGACCTCGTGCATTCAGCTATTCCATACTGCATCTCTGCAATACAAGGAATCTGTGTAACCACCTCAGAATAAAAAATATTAATTCATTTGTCAATAAGTACAGAACCCCAGTATGGAGGCTTTTGTCTCCTTTGACTAAAATATTAGGTAGAAGGCTATCTTTCTAATAGATCTCTTTGCTTTCTTTCTGGTTTGTTATCTGAGTGCATAATTTCCCACCTATGACTTGAACAAGCTGTCAAGTCAATAGTTGTTGTTCCTTACTTTTTATTCTTGTCTTTTCTGTGACTATCTTCATTCCCTCCTCAACCTGTTTGATTGCTTAAGTGAGAGGTGTAGGTGTGCATTGAATATAATTCAGCCCCTGCCCTCTCACCCCACTGCTAACCTCACCGTTCACTCTTAAAGTTCATATTCAATGGGCCTCAAATTATAATTCCAAATTATTTGAAGAATTTCAAGTAACAATTGTCTTTAGAATTTGATTGAATCTACTAGTGAGTATACTTTTTTATATTGATTCATGTAAGTGTGTATCTATAGTTCCTCTGTAGTATATTTTTATTCTTCCCAAGGGGTTCTCAGATTTTTATGGGAAGAAATGACTTTCTTCAGAAGCTGTAAGATCACAGGAGAGTATGCCTGTGTGTGTCAGGGTGTGGGGATAGAAGAATGGAGGAGAAGTGGGGTGTATATTAGGGGTATGGATGCAAGAGGCAATAAGGGGACAGGTGGAAAGGCTGCTGATTCCAGGGTCAAAGTGGGGACAGGGAGAAGATACCTCTGCAGTTGCTGTCCAATAGCCAGGGATTCTTGAAAACCCAAGTGAAGAAGGTGTCACCACTTGTTGGCAGAGCTACCAGTAACAATTTGAGATCTACTGGAATTCTAGTAGTTGAAACCTTGACTTCCAGACTCTAGTCTGTGACTTTATTTACTTGGTGGAAATCATCATGTGACTCCAAAGTCCGACTCCATAGTTGGAAATCTTTTTGTATGTGTGTGAAACTGGAGAATTAACTTTCTTTTTCAAGACTTAGGAAAAGACTGAGCAGGTTATCATGAGATTCTTCCTGAGCATAATGGCCACCATGGCAGAGCTGCTAAGATTTAATTTTTATTAAGATAGGAGGGCTGTGTCAAAGCTGGGCATCTGTACCTTCTTCACTCTTTCAAAGGATCTGGAGAATTACAGCATTATTATCACTGTGTAATCAATGCCATTATCTTTCCCAAGTGTGTTTTAATGGATGCAGTGGATTCTGGAAATACTGCTTAATGTTAACATGTCCTATATTCCAGCTAGTAGAGAGAAAACAAAGACTAGATGTCTTTTGCTGTGATATCTGGTCTTTGCATCTATAACTCGATTACTGGTGGCCACTGTGGTCCTTTCAGAAAAAGCCAAGATTGGATTAAAATGCAAGACTAGGCTTAGAATTAAAATCCCTTTGAATTACACTATTGATTTCAGAAACATGATTACAAATATGATTATCTAGTAAACCATTTCTGGTTTCAGTATGTGCTACATGAAAGCCAGATGTGTATACTCATGCAAAGATCTTGAGAGACGGATTTGTTGTGGCAGCTCAAATGTTTACAGCTTGCACTCTGTACTTGAGTGGGTTTTCTTTGGAGAGAATTGACTCAGTGCATTTGAACACATTTTTGTTTGTGATTGGTTATGTAGTAGAGATTTCAAGCTCAATTTGGTTAAGAATCTGGCTCTTTGAATGATTTCTCTATTCTGCCATTTAACTACAACTTGCTTGCAATCCTCCATGTACCCTCCCACTTACCTCTTTAATCATTCTTACTAATAAATTCTTGAAGGTTTTAGGAAAATATCAGATTTTTGTTGAGCTTTACTTATAACTTTTCATTTTCCAGTTTCCTCAGCAGTAAAACTAGATTGGTAAGAATGGATGTATATCAATGTGGCTGATAAAGCTCTATAAATTGAGTTAAAATCCAATACAAAGTCCAAAAATAGCAATCCTTCAAAAATATCAAAATATACTGACATTTTCTGTTCCCTATAATACCAAACTGTGATTTCCTGCAGGATAGGGTCCATGTTTTCTGTATCTTTGGTACCTACCATGGCACTGAATAAACACTTTGCACAAAAGATACTCTGCATAAGCAAATGAACTCATCTGTGTAACCTGACCTAAGTCAATCAATCAGTCAAACAATTGTTAGGGTTTCTTGGTAAATACTGGAAGTTTGCTGCTACAAGCCATGAAAGACACGAATTTGTGGACTCCGGAGGAAAGGGATTTGATCCAGGGCCAGGGACAAGGCTTGATTGCTCAGAGGTTTTTGTGTAATAAAGTTTTATTAAAGTATAAAAGAGATAGAGAAAGATTCTGACATAGACATGAGAAGGGGACAGAAAGACTGCCCCCTTGCTAGTTTTTAGCAAGGGATTATATACCTATTAGGGGCTTCCCGGATACTTCCTGACCTGCTTCCTGAGAAATCTGTATGCAGGTCAAGAAGCAACAGTTAGAACTGACCATGGAACAACAGACTGGTTCCAAATAGGAAAAGGAGTACGTCAAGGCTGTATATTGTCACCCTGCTTATTTAACTTACATGCAGAGTACATCATGCAAAATGCCAGGCTGGATGAATCACAAGCTGGAATCAAGATGCTAGCAGAAATGTCGATAACCTCAGATATGCAGATGACACCACCCTTATGGCAGAAAGTGAAGAAGAACTAAAGAGCCTCTTGATGAGTGTGAAAGAGGAAAGTGAAAAAGCTGGCTTAAAGGTCAACATTCAGAAAATGAAGATCATGGCATCCGGTCCCATCACTTCATGGCAAATAGATGGTAAAATAATGGAAACAGTGATAGACTTTATTTTGTTGGGTTCCAAAATCACTGCAGATGGTGACTGCAGTCATGAAATTAAAAGACACTTGCTCCTTGGAAGAAAAGGTATGACTAACCTAGACAGCCTATTAAAAAGCAGAGACATTACTTTACCTAAAAAGGCCCGTCTAGTCAAAGCTATGGTTTTTCCAGTAGTCATGTATGGATGTGAGAGTTGGACTATAAAGAATGCTGAGTGTCAAAGAATTGATGCTTTTGAACTGTGGTGTTGGAGAAGACTCTCCTTGGACTGCAAGGAGATCCAACCAGTCCATCCTAAAGGAAATCAGTCCTAAGTGTTCACTGGAAGGACTGATGCTGAAGCTGAAGCTACAATACTTTGGCCACCTGATGTGAAAAACTGACTCATTGGAAAATACCTTGATGCTGGGAAAGACTGAAGGCAGAAGGAGAAGGGGATGACAGAGGATGAGATGGTTGGATGGCATCACTGACTCGATGGACCTGAGTTTGAGTAAGCTCCGGGAGTTAGTAATGGACAGGGAGGCCTGGTGTGCTACAGTCCATGGAGTTGCAAAGAGTCGGCCACGACTGAGCGACTGAACTGAACTGAACTGATAACTCACCTGGTAAAGAATCAGCATGAAATGTGGGAGATTTGGGTTCAATCTCTCGTTTGGGAAGATCCCCTGGAGAAGGGAAAGGCTACCCACTCCAGTATTCTGGCCTGGAGAATTCCATGGACTGTATGGTCCGTGGGGTTGCAAAGAGTTGGACTAGACTGAGCGACTTTAACTTTTCACCTACACCTATTAGCAAGCTGCTTATTAGAGAAAGGAAACACCTCAAAACTGAGAGAGTTGCCCCAGGCCCCTCACCCACAACATGAATTTTAAGATAGCTTTGGCACAAGGTGAGTCATCCCAGGCCATAAAACAATTAACATGAATTTTGAACAAAGGCAGATTTCCAAGCAAATACAGAGTTCATTAACATAGCTTAAAGAAGACATTTCCATAAGAAAAATTCAGTGGTTGGCTCAAGATTTCAGATAAAGTTAAGTTCCAGCAGAACCAGGTGTCGCCATGACAACACAGGATTAGAAGAAAAAAGAAAAAAAAAAAAGTCTGCCACTTGCAGTTTTATTCCCTCCTGTCACTTGGGGACCTCTAGCCTCCCTACCAAGGCTATTAACACTCTCAATATGAGCAGCTTCATAAAATGAAAGGTGCAAGGGAGCTATGTATCTTCTCCCCTATAACCTTGATACCAGGTGATATGTTATAATTGAAAGCAAGCGTTAGCTCACACTCTAGCATACTTGCAAACATTTATTA
This sequence comes from Budorcas taxicolor, assembly GCF_023091745.1. Lineage (NCBI taxonomy): Eukaryota > Metazoa > Chordata > Mammalia > Artiodactyla > Bovidae > Budorcas > Budorcas taxicolor. Next base: position 48,676,693 of record NC_068935.1, read on the forward strand.
ATGAGCAGGCACAAACACAGTTGCACGACTTTTTTCCGTGACCGGTCCCCACTCTATTTCCTTAGGGCCTCTAGGCACTTAGTCAAAGCACTTCACATGGAAGAAAGACTTCTTTCTGAGGCAAAGATACTATTATGAAGACATAGTTGGCTACCACATTCACAGGCTCAGGTGACAGAATTCCTTATTTAATATCAGTGTGTGCATGTTAAGTCACTTCAGTCATGTCTGACTCTTGCAACCCCATGGATTGTAGCCCTCCAGGCTCCTCTGTCCACGGGATTCTACAGGCAAGAATACTGGAGTGGGTTGCCATACCCTCCTTCAGGGTGTCTTCCTGAAACAGGGACTGAACCTGCATCTCTTATGCCTCCTGCATTGGCAGCTGGGTTCTTTAACACTAATCCCACCTGGGAAGCCCACAGATCCAAAAGCACAGTGTTCTGGATCTCAGGTGTTACTTCAAATGTATAAAGCTGCTGGTCTTGACAGAATGTTCTATCTCATTCAGGAAAGACATGATGTAAATCTTCTAGCCAAACACATATCCTCATGCTAACTAATCAAGCCTTCACTACATATTTCAGTCCAGTTCAGTTCAGTTGCTCAGTCCTGACCGATTCTTTGTGACCCCATGAATAGCAGCACGCCAGGCCTCCCTGTCCATCACCAATACCCGGATTTCACTCAAACTCATGTCCATCGAGTCAGTGATGCCATCCAGCCAATCATCCTCTGTTGTCCCTTCTCCTCCTGCCCCAATCCCTCCCAGCATCAGAATCTTTTCCAAGGAGTCAACTCTTCGCATGAGGTGGCCAAAGTACTGGAGTTTCAGCTTTAGCATCAGTCCTTCCAATGAACACCCAGGACTGATCTCCTTTAGGATGGACTGGTAGATTCTCCTTGCAGTCCAAAGGACTCTCAAGACTCTTCTCCAACACCACAGTTCAAAAGCATCAATTCTTTGGCACTCAGCTTTCTTCACAGTCCAACTCTCACATCCATACAGGACTACTGGAAAAACCATAGCCTTGCCTAGATGGACCTTTGTGGGCAAAGTAATGTCTCTGCTTTTCAATATGCTATCTAGGTTGGTCATAACTTTCCTTCCAAGGAGTAAGCGTCTTTTAATTTCATGGCTGCAATCACCATCTGCAGTGATTTTGGAGCCCCAAAAAATAAAGTCTGACACTGTTTCCACCATTTCCCCTTCTATTTCCCATGAAGTGATGGGACCAGATGCCATGATCTTCGTTTTCTGAATGTTGAGCTTTAAGCCCACTTTTGCACTCTCCTCTTTCACTTTCATCAAGAGGCTTTTTAGTTCTTCTTCACTTTCTGCCATAAGGGTGGTGTCATCTGCATATCTGAGGTTATTGGTATTTCTCCCAGCAATCTTGATTCCAGCTTGTGTTTCATCCAGCCCAGCGTTTCTCATGATGTACTCTGCATATAAGTTAAATAAGCAGGATGACCATATATAGCCTTGACGTACTCCTTTTCCTATTTGGAACCAGTCTGTTGTTCCATGGCCATTTCTAACTGTTGCTTCCTGATGAGCATATAGGTTTCTCAAGAGGCAGGTCAGGTCATCTGGTATTCCCATCTCTTTCAGAATTTCCCACAGTTTATTGTGACCCACACAGCCAAAGGCTTTGGCATAGTCAGTAAAGCAGAAATAGATGTTTTTCTGGAACTCTCTTGTTTTTTCAATAATCCAGCGGATGTTTGCACTTTGATCTCTGGTTCCTCTGCCTTTTCTAAAACCAGCTTGAACATCTGGAAGTTCACGGTTCACGTATTACTGAAGCCTGGCTTGGAGAATTTGAACATTACTAGCCTGTGAGATGAGTGCAATTGTGTGGTAGTTTGAGCATTCTTTGGCATTGCCTTTCTTTGGGATTGGAATGAAAACTGACCATTTCGAGTCCTGTGCCCATTGCTGAGTTTTCAAAATTTGCTGGCATACTGAGTGCAGCATTTCACAGCATCATCTTTCAGGATTTGAAATAGCTCAACTGGAATTCCATCACCTCCACTAGCTTTGTTCATAGTGATGCTTCCTAAGGTCCACTTGACTTCACATTCCAAAATGTCTGGCTCTAGGTGAGTGATCACCCCATCGTGATTATCTGGGTTGTGAAGCTCTTTTTTTGTACAGTTCTTCTGTGTATTCTTGCCACCTCTTCTTAATATCTTCTGCTTCTGTTAGGTCCATACCATTTCTGTCCTTTATTGAGCCCATCTATGCATGAAATGTTCCCTTGATATCTCTAATTTTCTTGAAGTGATCTCTAGTCTTTCCCATTCTATTGCTTTCCTCTATTTCTTTGCATTGATCACTGAGGAAGGCTTTTTTATCTCTCCTTGCTATTCTTTGGAACTCTGCATTCAGATGTTTGTATCTTTCCTTTTCTCCTTTGTATTTCACTTCTATTCTTTTCTAGCTATTTCTAAGACTTCCCCAGACAGCCATTTTGACTTTTTGCATTTCTTTTCCATGGAGATGATCTTGATCCCTGTCTCTTATACAGTGTCATGAACCTCAGTCCATAGTTCATCAGGCACTCTGTCTATCAGATCTAGTCCCTTAAATCTATTTCTCACTTCCACTGTATAATCATCAGGGATTTGATTTAGGGCATACCTGAATGGTCTAGTGATTTTTCCTTACTGTCTTCAATTTCAGTCTGAATTTGGCAATAAGGAGTTCATGATCAGAGCCACAGTCAGTTTCTGGTCTTGTTTTTGCTGACTGTATAGAGCTTCTCCATCTTTGGCTGCAAAGAATATAATTAATCTGATTTCAGTGTTGACCATCTGGTGATGTCCATGTGTAAAGTCTTCTCTTGTGTTGTTGGAAGAGAGTGTTTGCTATGACCAGTGCATTCTCTTGGCAAAACTCTATTAGCCTTTGCCCTGCTTCATTCCGTACTCCAAGGCCAAATATGCCTGTTATCCCAGGTGTTTCTTGACTTCCTACTTTTGCATTCCAGTTCCCTATAATGAAAAAGACAGCTTTTGGGGGGTGTTAGTTCTAAAAGGTCTTGTAGGTCTTCATAGAACCGTTCAACTTCAGCTTCTTCAGTGTTACTAGTTGGGGCATAGGCTTGGATTACTGTGATATTAAATGGTTTGCCTTGGAAAGGAACAGAGATCATTCTGTCGTTTTTGCGATTGCATCCAAGTAATACATTTCGGACTCGTTTGTTGACCATGATGGCTCCTCCATTTCTTCTAGGGATTCCTGCCCACAATAGTAGATATAATGGTCATCTGATTCAGACAGATGGTACAGATTTGTATACCTGTATTTGGATCATTTGTAATTGTTCCACAGTGAGTGAGGACCTCTGAAATAGGGCATTCAGGTGCTTAGTAATTCTGGAGTATGTGTTTCTAAGTAGGGCACTTAAATGGTAGCAATCAGAACCTAGGATGTGGTAGAGATTTAATTTACACATTGTCTATGCCTGGAGTAACAGCCAAGTTTGGCCTTGAAATACAAAATAAAGCAGGGTAAAGGCTAGCAGAGTTTTGCCAAGAGAACACATTGGTCATAGCAAACACTCTCTTCCAACAACACAAGAGAAGACTCAACACATGGACATCAGCAGATGGTCAATACAAAATCAGATTGATTATATCTCTGCAGCCAAAGATGGAGAAGCTCTATACAGTCAGCAAAAACAAGACAGGGAGCTGACAGTGGATCAGATCATGAACTCCTTATTGCCAAATTCAGACTTAAACTGAAGAAAGTAGGGAAAACCATTAGACCATTCAGGTATGCCCTAAATCAAATCCCTGATGATTATACAGTGGAAGTGAGAAATAGATTTAAGGGATTAGATCTGATAGACAGGGTGCCTGAAGAACTATGGACAGAGGTTCGTGACATTGTACAGGAGGTCGGGATCAAAATCATCCCCAATAAGAAGAAATGCAAAAAGCAAATTGGTTGTCTGAGGAGGCCTTATAAATAGCCTAGAAAAGAAGAGAAGTGAAAGGCAAAGGAGAAAAGGAAAGATATCCATCTGAATGCATAGTTTGAAAGAATAGCCAGAAGAGATAAGAAAGCCTTGCTAACTGATCAATGAAAAGCAATAGAGGAAAATGATAGAATGGGAAAGACTAGAGATCTCTTCAAGAAAATTAGAGATACCAAGGGAGGTGGCTCAGAGGTTAAAGCGTCTGCTTGGAATGCAGGAGACCTGGGTTCAATCCCTGGGTCAGGAAGATCCCCTGGAGAAGGAAATGGCAACCCACTCCAGTACTCTTGCCTGGAGAATCCCATGGAGGGAAGAGCCTGGTAGGCTACAATCCATGGGATCACAAAGATTCGGACATGACTGAATGACTTCACTTTCACTTTCAAGGGAACATTTCACATAAAGATGAGCACAATAAAGGACAGAAGTGGCATGGACATAACAGAAGCAGAAGATATTAAGAAGAGGTGACAAGAATACACAGAATGAAAAAAAGATCTTCATGACCCAGATAACCACAATGATGTGATCACTCACCTAGAGCCAGACATCCTGGAGTGCAAGTCAAGTGGACCTTAGGAAGCATCACTATGAACAAAGCTAGCAGAGGTGATGGAATTCCAGCCAAGCTATTTGAAATCCTCAGAGATGGTGCTGTGAAAATGCTGCACTCAATATGCTGGCAAGTTTGGAAAACTCAGCAGTGGCCACAGGACCAGAAATGGTCAGTTTTCATTCCTATCCCAAAGAAAGGCAGTGCCAAGGAATGCTCAAACTACTGCACAATTGTACTCATCCCAAATGCTAGCAAAGTGATGCTCACAATTCTCCAAGCCAGGCTTCAATAGTACGTGACTGAGAGCTTCCAGATGTTCAAGGTGGATTTAGAAAAGGCAGAGGAACCAAAGTCAAATTTCCAACATCCGTTGGATCATAGAAAAAGGAAGATAATTCCAGAAAAACATCTACTTCATTGACTACACTAAAGTCTTTGACTGTGTGGATCACAACAAACTGTGGAAAATTCTTCAAGAGATGGGGATACCAGACCACCTTTCCTGCCTCCTGAGAAATCTGTATGCTGGCCAAGAAGCAACAATTAGAAGCAGACATGGAACAATGGACTGTTTCCAAAATGGGAAAGACTATGTGAATGCTGTATATGCATAGCACATCATGCACAGTGCCAGGCTGGATGAAGCACAAGCTGGAATCAAGATTTCCAGGAGAAATATCAATAGCCTCATATATGAATATGATACCACCCTTATGGCAGAAAGCCAAGAGGAACTAAAGAGCCTTTTGACGAAAGTGAAAGAAGAGAGTTAAAAATCTGGCTTCAAACTCAGCATTCAAAAAACTAAATCATGGCATCTGGTCCCATCACTTCATGGCAAATAGATGGGGAAACAGTGGAAACAGTGACAGACTTTATTTTCTTGGGCTTCAAAATCATTGCAGATTGTGACTGCAGCCATGAAATTAAAAGATGCTTGCTCCTTTGAAGAAAAGGTATGACCAACCTAGACAGATTATTAAAAAGCAGAGACCTTACTTTGCCAACAAAGGTCCATGTAGTCAAAGCTGTGGTTTTTCCAGTAGTCATGTATGGATGTGAGAGTTGGACTATAAAGAAAGCTGAGTGCCAAAGAATTGATGCTTTTGAACTGTGGTGTTGGAGAAAGACTCTTGAGAGTCCCTTGGACTGCAAGGAGATCCAACCAGTCAATCCTAAATGAAATCAATACTGAATTTTCATTGGAAGGACTGATGCTGAACTGAAGCTCCAATATTCTGGCCACCTGTATGAAGAACTGACTCATTAGAAAAGACCCTGATGCTGGGAGAGATTAAAGGCAGGAGGAGAAGGGGACAACAGTGGATGAGATGGTTGGATAGCATCACCAACTCGATGGACATGAGTTTGAGCAAGCTCTGGGAGTTGGTGATGGACAGGAAATTCTGGCTTGCTGGAGTCCATGGGGTTGCAAAGAATCAGACATGACTGAGCGACTGAACTAACTAGCTAACTATGACAAAATTTCCAAAATTAGATTACAAACAATACAGGGACATTTTTTCTCTCCTCCTTTGCCTTGAATACCCTGTGAAATGAGCTTGCTTTTATAATGGGTGCTTCTGATTGTCTCTGGCCTTTATAATTGTGGGGGAGGAGTCTCAGAATATATCTAAAGATGCCAAACCTTTACTTCCTCTCCTACCCTAATGTGAGTTATGTTTGAGATCCTCTCTTAATGGCTTCATTTAGAGACAGAGTCTTTTTGGCTGATAAATTGCAGTTATGTCCTTTGGACACATTGCACACCTAAAGCAAACTGCCTCAGTGATGCAGATCCACAAGACAAAAATGCCTAACAGAAAGTGAAAAATCCCACTACCTATAAGCAACAGGTTTCTGTTCTGATGCTACATGTCTCTGACCAATTGTTTCTATGGCCCCAGAAATCAGCTCAGAAGTTTACATACTGTGCCTCAAATCTGCCCTGCTGCATTTATTTACTTTATTGGTAAAGAAAGTTTCATATGTGCATGGTCATAGCTGTTCATTTACATTCTATCCAAACATAGCTATTTCATAGACATTCACTGTCTATTTCAGCTTTTATACTACAATGGTAGAGTTGAATGGTTGAGACAGATCTGGTATGTGACTTGCAATGTCAAATATATTTACTATTTGGCTTTGCAGAAAAAGTTTGCTAACTTCTGATACTGATTATAGTGCAGCAATAAAGAGACTTGTACCTCAGTTTCCTCATATGTCAATGGGGATATAATATTACCTGTCTCAGAGTGCTATGATGATTAAATCATTGGTGCATGTAGAAAGAATTGGAGCATGTCTGAAATATTAATAGTTTTCATTAAATGTTATTGTTAGATGAAAGCACACGAACAAACTTTACTTAATATACTTGATTCACAGCTCTCTGAGAGACTCCTCTTTCTATTTGTCTTCTGCTTGTCCTTTTTCTTCCTCTTCATTTCTCCAGGGCTTCCCTTGTGGCTCAGCAGGTAAAGGATCAGCCTGCAATGCAGGAGACCTGGGTTCGATCCCAGGGTTGGGAAGATCCCCTGGAGAAGGGAAAGTCTACCCACTCCAGTATTCTGGCCTAGAGAATTCCATGGACTATACAGTCCATGGAGTCAGAAAGAGTTGGACACGACTGAGCAACTTTCACTTTTCACTTTCATTTCTCCAGGGAGAGAGTCTTGATTCTACTCATGATGACTTCCAATCTCCATGAGGCTGATATGTCCTCTCCATGAAGAGATACGAGTGCCATTCAAAGTCTCTCTTTCTCTTCCAAAACTGTATTGTAAAAGCATCTACTTTTATCTTGCCCTCTTCCTCATTTTACTCTATTTTCCAGCTTTTATTGAAATATAATTGACAAAAATTGTCTATATTTAAGGCATACAGTGTGATGTTTTGATATGCATATCATTGTGAAATGAGCAGCACAATCAACTAGTAAACATTATTCAGCTCACATAGTTATCATTTCTTTCTATAGCGAGAACACTTAAAAGTTCAACTCTCTTAACATTGTTGTATCAGTGAATGAACATGTCGCCTTTTTTGTCATGTTTGTAGAGAAGTGTTTAAAAGCACATGTGAAAAAGATGGTTGTTAAAAAAATTAACTTTCAACAAATTTCAAGTATATATCAATATTATTAACTATGGGGCTTCCCAGGTGGCTCAGTGGTAAAAGAATCTACCTGCCAATTGAGGAGTCACAGGAGACACGAGTTCCATCCCTGGGTTGGGTGGATCCCCTGGAGGAGGAAAGGGCAACCCACTACAGTATTCTTGGCTGGAGAATCCCATGGACAGAAAAACCTGGTGGGCTATAGTCCATGGAGTCACACAGAGTCAGACACGACTGAGCCACTGAACAATGACTTGCAGCCACCACCCAGATGGGGATGAGAGACATCCCCAGAAGGCCAGCAGACCCCCAGGTGCTCTTGCAGCCACACTTTGGACTGGCTATCAGGAGTTGAAACTCGACCTGGGCATTGACATGCCAAATTCTTCATCTCATTTAGCTTTCTCTGGACTGGGCTTCATTGGTGGAGATGCGGGTTTGATCCCAGGGTGGGGAAGATCCCCTGGAGGAGGGCATGGCAACCCACTCCAGTATTCTTGCCTGTAGAATCCCATGGACAGAGGAGCCTGCACATAGTCTGACTTTGAAACTCCTATTGATTGGGAATTCCAGGTTGCAGATGATGCGGTCCCATTTCTGGAGCTGGGATTCGAGCATGGTAGTCAAGTGAGAAATGATTGAAAACTTTATCCAAGGATGATGGCCTTCCTAGATGAAAGGACAATGGATGAGCTAAGAGATGCTGCCAGTTTGATTTGTTCTGAACATCAATATGCTTGTGGGAGATTTGCTTGACTCGTCCCAAGTCATCAGACTTTATTACTGTCCAGACCAGTGACTATAGTTCTATGGAAAGCTTGCAATTTTAACAGTCTTCATTCTCTAATTTCAACCAGTGCTTGAAAAATATTCATGGCTCAGGGAGAGGTGCAGTTTTATCAAGGATTACAGGTTCTATATACCAGCTCTGAAAAAAAGTGGTTAGTCAGTGAAAGGCTGATACTGAGATGTGGAGCAGCCAAGGGGTGGGAGCTGAGCTGTTGGTATTTTTGTAGGGCAGAGAGGTTTTTGGAAGACCAGCCATATCTCAATGCATTGATAGGTTTCATTTAAGCAGCATGTGCTCTGCTGACCCATGAGTTGTCAGGGCTCCCATTCTTTCCTGTTAGAGCAGCCAAAGGGCTGCTGGCTAAGGGAAGCTGAAAAAAATGAACTGACCTATTTATGCCTTCACATTGCCCCTCCCCCACAGCCTTATCAAAAGAGAATATCATTGCTAAAGATAATTACCCCGTTCTCGCCAACGCCAACCTTGCAGTGTATTCCAGGTGAAAAATCACTTGCCTCTAGGTCACAGCCCTTTTTTTCCTTCTGGAGGCATTTATCCTCACTGAAGCCAGAGGAATTATGCTAAGAATAGTAATAGCCAGAAAAGAAAGGGCCATTATAGCCTTTTCCAGGTGTGACCACTGGGTAGCATCTGGTCAAGAATAGACCCTTTCCGGTCAAGAATAGACACAGGTGCAAAATTCTAGCCTATGCTGCATTCCTAAACTTTGTGCAAGGGACTTAGCTGAAAAATAGACAATGCTAATCTTAGGTGTTTAATCATTTTGAGGATCCATTCATTCAAAACTAGTACACCAAAAAGAAAGTCTAGGAACTTTAAGTCAGATGCTTATGTATTTTATTTTATATTCCACACACTTTATCTTCCAATTCTGATTGCATTTTCATAGGAGACTTGGAAGGAAATGCTGTTTTGCAGCTGCACACTCTGGTACTCTTAAGATGCACATTTTAAGCCTCTTTTGGCAGCTTCTCTTCCTCAGTAGGGTCTGCCCATATTTTATGACTACTTTTCTTTTCCTTATGCTCGTTTGAAAAGTGAAAGTGAAAGTTGCTCAGTCATGTCCGACTCTGTGACCCCACAGAATATACAGTCCATGGGATTCTCCAGGCCAGAATACTGGAGTGGGTAGCTTTTCCCTTCTCCAGGGGATCTTTCCAACTCAGGGATCCAACCCAGGTTTCCCACATTGCAGGCGGATTCTTTACTAGCTGAGCCACAAGGGAAGCCCAAGAATACGGGAGTGGGTAGCCTATCCCTTCTCCAGCAGATCTTGCCTACCCAGGAATCGAAACTGGGTCTCCTGCATTGCAAGTAGATTCTTTACCAACTGAGCTATCAGGGAAGCCAGATATGCTCCCTTACCTTGCCACTAAATTGTATGTAGGGGTGAGAAGATCTGTGCTTCAAATGACAAATAATAGGGAATTTATTTTTTAGCTGAAATGTCATTCTCAGATAAATCTTTGGTTCTTTACCATAGCCATGTTGATTAGTTAACTATAGTGATCCATTTCCTCACTTTATTTTATAGCAAAAACAATATAATAGCAGTAAAAATTCTGGAAAGGAAAAACATTAACCTTCAATTCTCAATCCCATGGTTCCAAAACAACTTTTTTTTTTTTTGCATATTCTCCTCTGAGTAATGCCCACAAGCACATGCATTTTTGCATAATTGTAAATCATTGTGTGCATGCAACTGTGTATTCTGCTTTTTATGATATGCATTGTGTTTTAAACATTTGGCAAACTGTTAGTCATCATAGCTATATTTAACAGCTGAAAATTCCATGGAATGGATGGGATATATTCCTGGTAGCTCAGACAATATACTTAGCTGTTCCCTAATTATTAATAGTTTTCTCTGCCCCTCTTTTCCCCTCCTCTCTCCTCTTCTTCCCTTCTTTCTGCTTTTCATCTATCCACCTACTTCCTCCTCTTCCTCTCTTTTCCTCCTCCTTTCCCCCTTTACCTCATCTTCTTCTCCCTTATTCTTTCTGCTCTTCCTTGCCATTATAGATAAAATGAAAAACATCTCTGAATATACATATTATATATATTTATAGCAAGTCATATATACATGCATGACTGCAGAGAACATAGCCATCTTTTTTTTTTTTTTTCTTTAGGGATGAATGCAATATTAGAGATTAGTAGGAGCGAAAAAGAAATCTGAATTTTATAACAGTCACTTAGGCACAGAAATAATAGAAATACATAAAATTTACTTTGGGCTTCCCTGGTTGCTCAGCTGGTAAACAACCCACCTGCAATGCGGGAGATCTGGGTTCAATCCCTGGGTTAGGAAGATCCCCTGGAGAAGGGAAAGGCTACCCACTCCAGTATTCTGGCCTAGAGAATTTCATGGATTTTATAGTCCACGGGGTCAGAAAGAGACTGAATGACTTTCACTTCACTTCAAAGTAAACAATGAATTATAATTATTGAATTATTTGTTATTTTAAGTATTTCTTTAAAATGGCCATGATAAATAGAATATCACAACTGAAAACAAATTGTATTTAAAACACATTCACTCTCCAATGTATATGAGCAGTACTCTAAACTGTTGACAAATACAAATACTTTATAGAATAAATTTTAAAAAGTGTATAAAAATATTTCCTCCTCCAGGGGTTCTTCTTGATCCAGGGACTGAACCTGCATCTCCTGGATTCTGTATTTTAGATTCCACATATAAGTAATATCATATGGCATTTCTCTTTCTGAGCTACTTACTATGGTAATCTCTAGGTCAATCTACATTGCTGCAAATGGCATTATTTCATTCTTTTTATGGCTAAGTTCATGCTGCATCTCCTTTATCTATTTATCTGTTGATGGACATTTAGATTGTTTCCATGTCTTGGCTTTTGTAAACAGTGCTACTGTGAACATAGGGGTACATATATCTTTTTGAATTATAGTTTTGTCTGGGGATATACCCAGTATTGCTGGATCATATGGTAACTGTATTTTTAGTTTTTTGAGGAACCTCCATACTGTTTTCCATAGTAGCTGCACCAATTTACATTCCCACCAATGGTCTTTCCATAGTAGCTGCACCAATTTACATTCCCACCAATGGTCTTTTCTCCACACCTTCTCCAGCATTTATTATAAGTAGACTTTAAATGATGACTGGTCTGACTTGTGAGAAGTGATACCTTATTGTAGTTTTGATGTACATTTCTCTGATAATTAGCAATGGTGAACACCTTTCAATGTGCATGTTGGCTATGTGCATGTTTTCTTTGAAGAAATGTATATTTAGATTTTATGCCCAGTTTTTTGATTGGGTGGTTTGATTTTTTGTTATTGAATTGTATGTGCTGTTCATATTTTGGAAATTAATTCATTGTTGATTGTATCATTTGCCAATATTTTCTCCCAGTCCATAGATTGTCTTTTCATTTTGTTTATGGTTTCCTTTGCTGTGTTTCACTCTTTTAGCTTTGAATTTTGAATTCTTCTTTGTAGTTTCTTTTGGTAGTTTTCAGAAAACCTTCAGGGGAGCTTTGACAAAGTATGTGGCATGGAATGAGCAATGGCTACATGCAATGTTAAGAGAAAGAGATAAACACAAAAATAAAACAACTATTTCTATTGAAGTTCCAGAGAAAGCTTCAAATGTTCACAACAAGAAGTAAACTTTTCCCTGATGATTTTCTTTTTTCTTTTCTCATTTCAAAATGGGCTCACAGGTCCTACAGCAAGCAGCTTCTTCATTAGTAATACTCTCCCAAATTCCTTGTCTGTCATTAAATTCAGCAGAGCTTCTTACTCAAATATTATACCTTCTGTCTGTTACAACTTCAACAGGAATTTGTAAGGGACATGTTATCCATTCAAAGCATCAAACATCTATAAAGATCCTATAACCATAAGCATACTTCCTGATGGTTGGAAACTCCAAGGGGGAGAGTGGCTGTTGCTAGGATTATTTTTCTCTTACATTTGGCTACTTCTGTTTCCAATACACTTGACTCCTTTAACTGAATTTCTAAATAGGAAAGCTTTTAAAAATATACTTATCCTAATAAATGTTTTGGAAATCTATTGTTAATATTTCCAACTCTTAAATCATTATTATCCTTCTTATTCTTGACAGCATCATCCTTACAGTGAGATAACTAACACATCTATGAAACATTCAACTGATTATTTCTTTGACCATCCAATGGTTTTGAATTTGTAATATTTATGTGAAAAAGAGCTCTAGATAAGAGGGTGTTGATGTGTAATATTCATAAGTGTTTGAAATTCTCTTTAAAAGTTCTATTCTCTACATTTTCAGTCATAATTTAGGGTTATTCCTTTTAATCAGGTTAACCAAATATGTTTCCTATTGGTCTAGTTCTTCAGGTTAAGGCCATATCCTTATAAGAAAGCAAAATAGTCTTTTTGATTTTGTATTTTCTGGGGAATCTACATCAGAAACACCTGAAGATTTTAGTTACAAATGGGGTTTAAGAGCACTAGAATATTTTCCTCTAAAGCCAAAGTAATTTTGACTGTCTTTTCTTATGAAAACAATAATAGAAGCATCATTCAGTTCAGTTCAGTTCAGTCCTTCAGTCGTGCCTGACTTTTTGTGACCCCATGGACTGCAGCATGCCAGGCTTCCCTGTCCATCACCAACTCCTGGAGCCTACTCAAACTCATGTCCATCAGGTCGGTGATGCCATCCAACCATCTCATTCTCTGTTGTCCCCTTTTCCTGCCTTAGATCTTTCCCAGCATCAGGGTCTTTTTTAAGGAGTCAGTTCTTCACATCAGGTGGCCAGTTAATTCTCAGCAAATTGTGATTTCAACTCTGATTTCAAAATTTGTCATTATTTTAAAAAATCATCTAGCATTTTATTAACATGTCTTTATTAGCCTGTAGCCTGTCTTGCTGAGCACTGGCAAAATCTGTTGTCCCCAAGTCAAATACTGATTGCATTGCCTTTGACAAGTCTTTCTGGCTTGCATGCTAGGTGGTACCACCCTCTCAGATGACTGTTTAATGGACACTGTCTAGAGTGATTTTTTGAGGTGAACAGTGGTCATCTTCTCATACTCCACTGTATTTTTTTTTTTTTTTGAGGGGCAGCTGGCCTCCTGCTCAGCCCAGAGGCTTCCATTTGTTCAGGGTACAGCAGCCTTGAAGTAGTAGTCTGAGTTGATGATCACTGGGCTGGTCCTAAGGAGCCTGTGGGACAGGCCTCAGTGGGGCAAACAGCACTAAAGAAAGACACTGAGAAGCAGCCACTCAGGTCTTTGGAGCTCATCTGGAGGTCCAGAGAGGCTCAAGAGAAAACCAAAATAGAGACTTACTGGAGCCAAAGTGGCAACTGATGCTCATTTCTAGCTCCTTACTCCCCGGTGCCATGCTCTGGGCAGACATTTCACTACAGTTCCGTTGTCACATGCTCCCCTGAGCTCTAAGAAGGAAATCAGAGGGGCTGAAGGAGAAAGGCCTTTCGTTATGACTTCCCTCTTCAGTATTCTCCTTTTTTCCACCTGTCCTCTAGGCTTCCTATCACTTAGACCATTTAAAACACACAAGAGATCATTAACTTTTCCTACTGCTGTATTCCTAGCATAAATATTGGTGCTCAGAGAGGCTTCTGACCAGTAAAAGCTAAAATGATCCACATTGTTTTCCTGATAACTCAAGTGTTTTTCCTACTCAGTGTAGCATATGAGCTTGTGCTCTGTAGTCAGACTGCCTGGGTATGATTTGCAGCTGCTCCTCTTGTAAGCTATTTGACCTTGAACTAATTGCCCAACATAGATGTACAGCAGTTTTCTCCTCTGTAGAATGATAATCTACCTTTTACAAAACTTCCTGACCCAAACCTACTCAGTAAACATTGGTTGTAATACTAATACCCTCATTGCAGTTTGTAAGTACACATTTATGGGTCATTTACTTGTTTAATGGTTCTTTCCCCCACTAAAGAGCAAGGATTGCATATTTTCTGTTTGTCTCCACACGCCTATCATACAGTACAGTATTTATGACACAGGGACTTAAAAATATTTGATGAATGAATTACTCCTATAGACCGTCAAAGTTAAATAACTGCATTTTCATTGCATTGTTATAATAACTCAATTATTTACTTCTATATGCATTACTTATTTATAGCCAAATTCTTTGCTTTCAGATTTTTGTTCTACATGTGTTATGTCTCAGCCATTGTACAAACCCCTTTTGTAGCTGTGCCTATATAAAGACAGGGTTTCCCAGGTGGCGCTAGTGATAAAGAATCCACCTGCCAATGCAGAAGACCTAGCTTTGATCCCTGGATGGGGAGGATCCCCTGGAGAAGGAAATAGCAACCCATTCCAGTATTCTTGCCTGGGAAATCTCATGGACAGAGGAGCCTGGTGGGTTATAGTCCATGGGGTCACAAATAGTCAGACATGACTTAGTGATTAAGCTACAATAACAACATATATACATATATACAAGCATATATGCATTTATACACAGGCACATTTATCACATATATAGTATATACAAGTAGTATTTAATCAATAATAATGAAATGGAAACAACTATGTCTACCATCCAATTTAAGAAATAAAATATTACCAGTGAATTTGAAGCCTCTTGTGTGTCTGTTTCTAATCCCATATGCCCCCAACAACCACTCTGAGATAGTACTCTGAATTTTGTATTAATTATATTCTTACATTATTTGATAGTTATACCATAAATGTCTGTATCCTGAAACAATGCATTCTTTAAAGTTGTCTGTTTTATGACCTTTACATTAATGTAATCTTGAAAGTGAAAGTGAAAAATCACTCAGTCGTGTCTGACTCTGCAACCCCATGGACTATATAGTTCATGGGATTCTCCAGGCCAGAATACTGGAGTGGGTAACCATTCCCTTCTTCAGGGGATCTTCTCAACCCAGGGATCAGATCTAGGTCTCCCACTGTGTTCTGTTTTTTTTTTTTTTTTTCTTTTTCTTCCTTCTTAATTCAATGTCAAGTACGGTTGTAGTTCATTTATTTTCGCTGTGATACTGTATTTCATTGTATGTCTATAACACTATTCATTTATCCTTTATACTATTTATGGATATCTAGATTGTCATCCATATTTTCATAGGAATAGTACTGCTATGAACATTCTTATAATGTCTCCTGGTACACATATGCAAGAACTTATCTGGTATAAATCTAGGACTATAATTTGGGACTGTAGGGTATGCCATTTTAAACTTTGCCAGGTTGTTTTTCTTTTTGTGATGCCCACATCTGTTCGTGATTTTATATCAGTTATTTTACTGTAGAACTACAACATGATATTCTAATTTTATCATTCCTTCTTCATTTATTGATTGGAACACATCTATGAAGGGAAACTGTCCCCTCAACTACTATTTGGTTACCCATGATACAATTCATTTAGGAAAGGAGAGGGTTAATGGTTCACTGCTTTCTCTTTCTTTACCAGTTTTCAGAATAAGGGGTTAGATCTCTAGCATCCTTGAAAGTCTACCAGCACATATATTTTTTTAAGCATCACACCGAATATGTGGATTTAAACATTTGGATTAAACACATTTTAACTCATTGAAATGATTATTCTTATTGAGGTTCAATTTGTCCTACCTTTGGCTGATGGAACCTCTTCAATAGGTACCTGAGTTTCTTTTTGACAAAACCCCAGACACCTTTGATTGCTTCCTTAACTTCTTATATAACGATATGTCTCAGGTTCACTCAATTTATTCACTTCCATTCTTAGACCTATAATATTCTATCTTTCCCACGATCTCTGCTTTCCTTTAGTAGGAAATAGTGCTTTAAGACCACAGTCTGTCTGGATCCTTGAGGTCCTTATTTCTAGGACATTTCAGTGGACAGAACTAGGGAATATTTTTCTTTAAGGTAAATAACATCATGAGTTCACACTTGATGTTACAATTCAAGTTCAAGTGTATAAACTTTTAGTTAATCTCTTTGATCTGTCTCTTTTCTTTCATGTTGAAAATTCTGCTTCCCAATGACACTGACACATTTGTTTATTTTATCCTACAACACACACATCACAGTCTCAGAATAACAATCTGGACCTACCACCATAAATATCATTTTTTGTTTAATTTTATGTTGTTGTTCTTTTGAAATAATTTTCTTAAAATTCTCCTGCAATAATTATGTTATTTTGTCACTACCAGATACATAGCTAGATTCATATACTTGGTTTTGCTTTCAAACTTTAGAGACTGCTTTATTTGGATTTAAATTGTAAAATTATGTAAAGTGAAATCTATAAGTCAAGGTATATTTAAAGAAATATAGTACCTGTTCCTCTATCCTCCATCCTATCCCTTCCTTCCACAAACATGTTTTGAGGTTTTGTTTTATCCTCTCATTTTAAAAATAAACCAGTATGTATGAGTTAGCTCTCGCCCCAGTGTCCTAAAAAAATAAAAAAAATAACTTTTTAACATACCACAATGAAGCTATGGATTTAAACATGTTTTATGTGTTTTAATCTATCAAAATTTTGTTTTAATAGATGGTTACATTTTTTTATTCAGTCAATAAAAGTCTCTTTAAGTTGGCACCAGAGTTTTTTGGGTACAATCTCAGTGGTCTTTGATAGCTTCCATGATTTCTGGTATGGCAAAATGTCCTTGTTCCCTCCTTTCTTAGACAGTAGCATAATATGCAGTTTTCACCTTATAAGAATGTAACATAATTTGTTCATACAACATGCTATGGACATTTGGGTTGCATCCAGCCTTTTGCTATATTATAAATAATGCTTTGGTAAACAGCCTTGCATTTTATTTATATATTTACTAACATGTATTTCCTGGAAATATGCTCTCTTGATCAAAAATACATTCATACTCAATTTTGGAGACAGTTTCTTAAAAAACAGACCATCTAGTAAATTGCAAGCCATTTATAATCTGGCTGTCTATACTTTAGAATAGGCTTTCTCATGATAGATGACCAATTCCACTCTTAGTCCTAGTGAAAATGGGGAAAACAAGTTAATTGGTCTTTCTTGAAAGTCAGTAATATTTGACTGATGTTGTGTGGAAGGTTTGCTCATTGACTTGGTTTATTCAAGATTCCTTAAATCTGGGCTAAGAGAGTTGACCTTGAGGCTGAAGCATCCCTTTAATACTGCTAGGAAAGTTGAGTGAAAAGGGCATATGGAATGTTGTTACCAGATAATCTACATACCCTACACAAGGTATGCCTTTTTGAGGGAGAATCAAGCCTGAAAGACAGGATAAGTAAAATTTTAAAAGTAGCACTTCTGAGGCCACAATCACCCTAATACCAAACCCAGAAAATGATGCCACAAAGTCAGAAAACTACAGGCCAATATCACTGATGAACAGAGATGCAAAAATCCTTAAGAAAATTCTAGCAAACAGAATCCAACAACATATTAAAAAGGTCACACATCATGACCAAGTGGGCTTTATCCCAGGGATGCAAGGATTCTTCAATATCCGCAAATCAATCAATGTAATACACCACATTAACAAATTGAAAGATAAAAACCATATGGTTATCTCAATAGATGCAGAGAAAGCGTTTGACAAAATTCAACATCCATTTATGATAAAAACCCTCCAGAAAGCAGGAATAGAAGTGACATACATCAACATAATAAAAGCTATATTTGACAAACCCGCAGCAAACATTATCCTCAATGGTGAAAAACTGAAAGCATTTCCCCCAAAGTCAGGAACAAGACAAGGGTGGTCACTCTCACCACTGTTATTCAACATAGATTTGGAAGTTTTGGCCACAGCAATCAAAGCAGAAAAAGAAATAAAAGGAATCCAGATTGGAAAAGAAGAAGTAAAACTCTCACTGTTTGCAGATGACATGCTCCTCTAAATAGAAAACCCTAAAGACTCCACCAGAAAATTACTAGAGCTAATCAATGAATACATCATGAGAAACGCTGGGCTAGAAAAAGCACAAGCTGGAATCAAGATTGCTGGGAGAATAACCTCAGATATGCAGATGACACCACTCATATGGCAGAAAGTGAAGAGGAACTAAAAAACGTCTTAATGAAAGTGAAAGAAGAGAGTGAAAAAGTTGGCTTAAAGCTCAACATTCAGAACACAAAGATCATGGCATCTGGTCCCATCACTTCATTGGAAATAGATGGGGAAACAGTGGAAACAGTGTCAGACTATTTTTCTGGGCTCCAAAATCACTGCAGATGGTGATTGCAGCCATGAAATTAAAAGACATTTACTCCTTGGAAGGAAAGTTATGACCAACCTACATAGCATATTCAAAAACAGAGACATTACTTTGCCAACAAAGGTCCATCTAGTCAAGGCTATGGTTTTTCCAGTGGTCATGTGTGGATGTGAGAATTGGACTGTGAAGAAGGCTGAGCACTGAAGAACTGATGCTTTTGAACTGTGGTGTTGGAGAAGACTCTTGAGAGTCCCTTGGACTGCAAGGAGATCCAACTAGTCCATCCTAAAGGAGATCAGTCCTGGGTGTTCATTGGAAGGACTGATGCTGAGGCTCAAACTCCAATAATTTGGCCACCTCATGCAAAGAGTTGACTCATTGGAAAAGACCTTGATGCTGGGAGAGGTTGGGGGCAGGAGGAAAAGGGGATGACAAAGGATGAGATGGCTGGATGGCATCACTGACTTGATGAACATGAGTTTGGGTAACTCCGGGAGTTGGTGATGGACAGGGAAGCCTGGTGTGCTGTGATTGACGGGGTCGCAAAGAGTCAGATACAACTGAGCAACTGAACGGACCGAATCAATGAATATAGTAAAGTTGCAGGATATAACAGAAACACAGAAATCCCTTGCATTCCTATACACTAGCAATGAGAAAACAGAAAGAGAAATTAAGGAAACAATTTCACTCACAGTTGCAATGAAAAGAATAAAATATTTAGGAATAGATCTACCTAAAGAAACAAAAGACCTAAATATTGAAATCTTTAAAACACTGATGAAGGAAATAAAAGAGGACACAAATACATGGAGAAATATACTATGCTCATGGATTGGAAGAATCAATATAGTGAAAATGAGTATACTACCCAAAGCAATCTATGGATTCAATGCAATCCCTATCAAGCTACCAATGGTATTTTTCACAGAACTAGAACAAATGATTTCACAGTTTGTATGGAAATACAAAAAACCTCGAGTAGCCAAAGCAATCTGGAGAAAGAAGAATGGACCTGGAGGAATCAATCTGCCTGACTTCAGGCTCTACTACAAAGCCACAGTCATCAAGACAGTATGGTACTGACACAAAGACAGAAATATAGATCAATGGAACAAAATAGAAAGCCCAGAAAGCCCAGAGATAAATCCACACACCTATGGACACCTTATCTTTGACAAAGATGGCAAGAATATATAATGGAGAAAAGACAATCTCTCTAACAAGCGGTGCTAGGAAAACTGGTAATCCACTTGTAGAAGAATGAAAGTAGAACACTTTCTAACACCATACAGGAAAAGAAACACAAAATGGATTAAAGATCTAAACGTAAGACCAGAAACTATAAAAGTCCTAGAGGAAAACAAAGGCAAAACAATCTCCAATATAAATCACAGCAGGATCCTCTATGATCCACCTCCTAGAGTAATGGAAATATAAGCAAAAATAAACAAATGGGACCTAATTAAACTTAAAAGCTTTTGCACAATGAAGGAAACTATAAGCAAGGTGAAAAGACTGCCTTCAGAATGGGAGAAAATAAGACCAAATGAAGCAAATGACAAATAATTAATCTCAAAAATACACGAGCAACACCTGCAGCTCAATTCCAGAAAAATAAATGACCCAACCAAAAAATGGGCCAAAGAACTACACAGTCATTTCTCCAAAGAAGACATACAGATGGCTAACAAACACATGAAGAGACGCTCAACATCACTCATTATCAGGGAAATGCAAATCAAAACCACAATGAGGTACCATTTCTCGCTGGTCAGAATGGCTGTGATCCAAAAGTCTACAAACTATAAATTCTGGAGAGGGTATGGAGAAAAGGGAACCCTCTTACACTGTTGGTGGGAATGCAAACTAGTAGAGCCACTTTGGAGAACAGTGTGGAGATTCTTAAAAACCTGGAAATAGAACTGCCATATGACCCAGCAATCCCACTGCTGGGCATACACACCGAGGAAACCAGAATTGAAAGAGACACGTGTACCCCAGTGTTTATCACAGCACTGTTTACAATAGCCAGGACATGGAAGCAACGTAGATGTCCATCAGCAGATGAATGGAAAAGAAAGCTGTGGTACATATACACAATGGAGTATTACTCAGCCATTAAAAAGAATACATTTGAATCAGTTCTAACGAGGTGGATGAAACTGGAGCCTATTATACAGAGTGTAGTAGTTCGGTTCAGTTCAATCACTCAGTCGTGTCTGACTCTTTGCGACCCCATGAATTGCAGCACACCAGGTCTCCTTGTCCATCACCAACTCCCGGAGTTCACACAAACTCAAGTCCATTGAGTCAGTGATGCCATCCAGCTGTCTCATCTTTTGTTGTCCCCTTCTCCTCCTGCCCCCAATCCCTTCCAGCATCAGAGTCTGTTCCAATGAGTCAACTCTTCGCATGAGGTGGCCAAAGTATTGGAGTTTCAGATTTAGCATCATCTTTCAAAGAACACCCAGGACTGATCTCCTTTAGAATGGACTGGTTGGATCTTCTTTCAGTTCAAGGGACTCTAAAGAGTCTTCTCCAACACCACAGTTCAAAAGCATCAATTATTTGGTGCTCAGCTTTCTTCACAGTCCAACTCTCACACCCATATGTGACCACTGGAAAAACCATAGCCTTGACTAGATGGACCTTTGTTGGCAAAGTAATGTCTCTGTTTTTGAATATGCTATGTAGGTTGATCATAACTTTCCTTCCCAGAAGTAAGCATCTTTTAATTTCATGGCTGCAATCACTATCTGCGGTGATTTTGGAGCCTGCCCTCTCCCCAAAAATAAAGTCTGACACTGCTTCCACTGTTTCCCCATTTATTTCCCATGAAGGATGGGACCAGATGCCATGATCTTAGTTTTCTGAATGTTGACCTTTAAGCCAACTTTTTCACTCTCCTCTTTCGCTTTCATCAAGAGGCTTTTTAGTTCCTTTTCACTTTCTGCCATAATGGTGGTGTCATCTGCATATCTGAGGTTATTGATATTTCTCCCGGCAATCTTGATTTCAGCTTGTGTTCATCCAGCCCAGCGTTTCTCATGATGTATTCTGCATATAAGTTCAATAAGCAGGGTGACCATATACAGCCTTGACGTACTCCTTTTCCTATTTGGAACCAGTCTGTTGTTCCATGGCCAGTTCTAACTGTTGCTTCCTGATCTGCATATAGGTTTCTCAAGAGGCAGGTCAGGTGGTCTGGTATTCCCATCTCTTTCAGAATTTTCCACAGTTTATTGTGATCCACGCAGTCAAAGGCTTTGGCATAGTCAATAAAGCAGAAGCAGATGTTTTTCTGGAACTCTCTTGCTTTTTCCATGATCCAGCGGATGTTGGCAATTTGATCTCTGGTTCCTCTGCCTTTTCTAAAACCAGCTTGAATATCTGGAAGTTCACGGTTCACGTATTGCTGAAGACTGGCTTGGAGAATTTTGAGCATTACTTTACTAGCATGTGAGATGAGTGCAATTGTGTGGTAGTTAGAGCATTCTTTGGCATTGCCTTTCTTTGGGATTTGAATGAAAACTGACCTTTTCCAGTCCTGTGGCCACTGCTGTGTTTTCCAAATTTGCTGGCATATTGAGTGCAGCACTTTCAAAGCACCATCTTTTAGGATTTGAAATAGCTCACCTGGAATTCCATCACCTCCACTAGCTTTGTTTGTAGTGATACTTTCTAAGGCCCACTTGACTTCACATTCCAAGATGTCTGGCTCTAGATGAGTGATCACCCCATCGTAATCATCTGGGTCGTGAAGATCTTTTTTGTACAGTTCTGTGCATTCTTGCTACCTCTTCTGAATATCTTCTGCTTCTGTTAGATCCATATAATTTCTGTCCTTTATCGAGCCCATCTTTGCATGAAATATTCCCTTGGTATCTCTAATTTTCTTGAAGAGATCTCTAGTCTTTCCCATTCTGTTCTTTTCCTCTATTTCTTTGCATTGATCGCTGAAGAAGGCTTTCTTATCTCTTCTTGCTATTCTTTGGAACTCTGCATTCAGATGCTTATATCTTTCCTTTTCTCCTTTGCTTTTTGCTTCTCTTCTTTTCACAGCTATTTGTAAGGCTTCCCCAGACAGCCATTTTGCTTTTTTGCATTTCTTTTCCATGGGGATCGTCTTGATCCCTGTCTCCTGTACAATGTCACGAACCTCATTCCATAGTTCATCAGGCACTCTGTCTATCAGATCTAGTCCCTTAAATCTATTTCTCACTTCCACTGTATAATCATAAGGGATTTGATTTAGGTCAAAGCTGAATGGTCTAGCGGTTTTCCCTACTTTCTTCAATTTCAGTCTGAATTTGGTAATAAAGAGTTCATGGTCTGAGCCACAGTCTGCTCCTGGTCTTGTTTTTGTTGACTGTATAGAGCTTCTCCATCTTTGGGTGCAAAGAATATAATCAATCTGATTTTGGTGTTGGCCATCTGGTGATGTCCATGTGTAGAGTCTTCTCCTGTGTTATTGGAAGAGGGTGTTTGCTATGACCAGTGCATTTGCTTGGCAAAACTCGATTAGTCTTTGCCCTGCTTCATTCCACATTCCAAGGCCAAATTTTCCTGTTACTCCAGGTGTTTCTTGACTTCCTACTTTTGCATTCCAGTCGGCTATATTGAAAAGGACATCTTTTTTGAGCGTTTATTCTAAAAAGTCTTGTAGGTCTTCATAGAATCGTTCAACTTCAGTTTCTTCAGCGTTACTGGTTGGGGCATTGTCTTGGATTACTGTGATTTGCCTTGGAGACGAACAGAGAACTCATCTCACACACTAGCAACGTAATGCTCAAAATTCTCCAAGCGAGGCTTCAACAGTACGTGAACTGTGAACTTTTTGATGTTCAAGTTGTATTTACAAAAGGCAGAGGAACAAGAGATCAAATTGCCAACATCTGCTGGATAATAAAAAAAGCAAGAAAGTTCCAGAAAAAAAAATCTACTTCTGCTTTATTGACTATGCCAAAGCCTTTGATTGTGTGGATCACAACAAACTGTGGAAAATTCTTAAAGAGCTGGAAATACCAGAGCACCTGACCTGCCTCCTGAGAAATCTCTATGCAGGTCAAGAAGCAACAGTTAGACCCGGACATGGAACAATGGACTGTTTCCAAATAGGGAAAGTGGTACGTCAAGGCTGTGTATCGTCACCCTGCTTATTTAACTTATATTTAGAGTACATCGTGTGAAATGTCAGGCTGAATGAAGCACAAATTGGGATCAAGATTGCTTGGAGAAACATCAGTAATTTTAGATACACAGATTACATCACCCTTATGGTAGAAAGTGAAGAGGAACTGAAGAGCTTCATGATGAAAGTTAAAGAGAAGGGTGAAAAAGCTGACTTAACGTTCAACATGAGAAAACTAACATCATGGCATCTTGTCCCATCACTTCATGGCAAATAGATGGGGAAATATTGGAAACAGTGGCAAACTTTATTTTCTTGGGTTCCAAAATCACTGCAGATGGTGACTGCAGCCATGAAATTAAAAGACACTTTCTCCTTGGAAGAAAAGCTGTGATCAACCTAGACAATATATTAAAAAGCAGAGACATTAATTTGCCAACAAATGTCCATCTGGTCAAAGCTGTGGTTTTTCTAGTAGTCATGTATGGATGTGAGAGCTGGATTATAAGAAAGCTGAGCATTGAAGAATTGATGCTTTTGAACTGTGGTGTTGGAGAAGACTTTTGAGAGTCCCTTGGGCTGCAAGGAGATCCAACTAGCCCATCCTAAAGGAAATCAGACCTGAATATTCCTTGGAAGGAAGGACTGATGCTGAAGCTGAAGCTCCAATACTTTGGCCTCCTGATGCTTAGAACTGACTCATTTGAAAAGACCCTGATTCTAGGAAAGATTGATGGCAGGAGAAGGGGACGACAGAGGATGAGATGGTTGGATGGCATCACTGACTGTGTGGACATGAGTTTGACCAAGCTCTATGAGTTGGTGAAGCCTGATGTGCTGCAAAGAGTCGGACATGACTTAGCGACTGAACTGACCAACCAATCATTATAAGACTCTCAACAAATTAGGTATAGAAGGAATGTAACTCAACATAATGAAGGCCACATATGACAAGTCACAGCTAACATGATGCTCAATGCTGAAATACTTGCAGCTTTTCCTGTAAGATCAGGAACAAGGCACTAATGCCCATCCTTGCCACTTCTACTCAACATGGTACTAAGAGTCCTAGTCAGATCAGTTAAGGAGGAAATAGAAATATAAAGCATCCAAATCAGAAAGGAAAGATTAAATTATCTCTGTTTACACATGATATAATCTTATAATAACTCAAAAGACACCACCAAAATTTTAGAATTAATAAATGAATTTGGTAAATTTGCAAGATACAATCAGCTTACAAAAATGAGTTGCACTTCTATGTTATCAATGCACTATCCAAAAAAAGAAATTAAGGACAGAATCATATAAAATACCAGGAGTAAATTTAACCAAGAAAGTGAAAGATGTGAACACTGATAATTACGACACATTAATGAAAGAAATTGAAGATGATGCAAATAAATGGAAGCGTATACGATCTACATGGACTGGGAGAATTAATATTTTAATATGATCATTCTACCCAAAGAAATAAATAGATTCAATGCAATCCCTATCCAAATTCCAATGGAATTTTTCACAGAATGAGATAAAACGATCCCAAAATTCTTATGGAACCACAGGAGACCCTGATTAGGCAAAACAACCTAGATAAAGAAGAACAAAGCTGGAGTTATCACACTGCTAGATTTTTAAATATACTACAAAGTTAGAGTAAATTAGACAGCATTGTACTGGTATCAAAATGAACATATAGACCAAATAACAAAATAAAAAGTGAAGAACGGCATCCATATATTTTCAATCAATAGTTCTTCAACAAAGGTGGCAAGAACACACAATCGGGAAAGGATATCTCTTCAATAAATAGTTTGGTAAACCTGTATATCCATATGCAGAAAGATGAAATGGACTCTTCTAATACACAGCACATGAAATGAAGTCAAATTGGAATAAAGACTTAAATATAAGACCTGAAACTGTAAAACGATTAGAAGAAAATGTAGAGGAAACATTTCTTTTTTTATTTTTTAAAAATTTATTTATTTTAATTGGAGGTGAATTATTTTACAATAATAATGTTTTTGCCATACATTGACATGAATCAGCCATGGGTGACCATGTGTTCTCCATCCTGAACACCCTCTCACCTTCCTCCCCATCCCATCCTTTGGGGTCATCCCAGTGTACCAGCCCCAAGCACCCTGTCTCATGCATCGAACCTGGACTGGCAATCTGTTTCACATATGATAATATACATGTTTCAATGCTATTCTCTCAGGTCATCCCACGCTTGGCTTCTCCCACAGAGTCCAAAAGACTGTTCTATACATCTGTGTCTCTTCTGCTGTCTCACATACAGGGTTATCATTACCATCTTTCTAAATTCCATATATATTCGTTATATTGTATTGGTGTTTTTCTTTCTGGCTTACTTCACTCTGTATAATAGGCTCCACTTTCATCCACCTCATTAGAACTGATTCAAATGTATCTTTTTAGTGGCTGAGTAATACTCCATTGTGTATATGTACCACAGCTTTCTTTTCCATTCATCTGCTGATGGACATCTACGTTGCTTCCATGTCCTGGCTATTGTAAACAGTGCTGTGATGAACATTGGGGTACATGTGTCTCTTTCAATTCTGGTTTCCTCGGTGTGTATGCCCAGCAGTGGGATTGCTGGGTCATATGGCAGTTCTATTTCCAGGTTTTTAAGGAATCTCCACACTGTTCTCCATAGTGGCTGTACTAGTTTGCATTCCCACCAACGGTGTAAAAGTGTTCCCTTTTCTCCACACCCTCTCCACACCCTCTCTAGCATTTATAGTTTGTAGACTTTTGGATCACAGCCATTCTGACCAGCGAGAAATGGTACCTCATTGTGATTTTGACTTGCATTTCCCTGATAATGAGTGATGTTGAGCGTCTCTTCATGTGTTTGTTAGCCATCTGTATGTCTTCTTTGGAGAAATGACTGTGTAGTTCTTTGGCCCATTTTTTGGTTGGGTCATTTATTTTTCTGGAATTGAGCTGCAGGTGTTGCTTGTGTATTTTTGAGATTAATTATTTGTCATTTGCTTCATTTGGTCTTATTTTCTCCCATTCTGAAGGCAGTCTTTTCACCTTGCTTATAGTTTCCTTCATTGTGCAAAAGCTTTTAAGTTTAATTAGGTCCCATTTGTTTATTTTTGCTTTTATTTCCATTACTCTGGGAGCTGAGTCATGGAGGATCCTGCTGTGATTTATGTCGGAATTTCTTTTTCTGCTGATTGCTGTGGCCAAAACATCCAAAACTATGTTGAACAGTAGTAGTGAGAGTGGGCACCCTTGTCTTGTTTCTGACTTTAGGGAAAATGCTTTCAATTTTTCACCATTAAGGATAATGTTTGCTGTGGATTTGTCATATATAGCTTTTAATATGTTGAGGTATGTTCCTTCTACAGAGAAGGCAATGACACCCCACTCCAGTACTCTTGCCTGGAAAATCCTGTGGGCAGAGGAGCCTGGTAGGCTGCAATTCATGGGGTCGCTAGGAGTCGGACAGGACTGAGCGACTTCCCTTTCACTTTTCACTTCCATATCGTTTTTGTATTTGAATTTGTTAATGTGGTGTATTACGTTGAGTGATTTGCGAATATTGAAGAATCCTTACATTCCTGGGATAAAGCCCACTTTGTCATAATGTATGATCTTTTTAATATGTTGTTCGATTCTGTTTGCTAGAATTTTGTTAAGGATTTTTGCATCTCTGTTCATCAGTGACATTGGCCTGTTGTTTTCTTTTTTGGTGGCATCTTTTTTAGGTGTTGGTATTAGGGTGATGGTGGCCTCATAGAATGTGTTTGGAAGTTTACCTTCCTCTACAATTTCCTGGAAGAGTTTGAGTAACATAGATGTTAGCTCTTCTCTAAATTTTTGATAGTATTTAGCTGTGAAGCTGTCTGTTCCTGGGCTTTTGTTTGCTGGAAGCTTTCTGATTACAGTTACAATTTCCATGCTTGTGATGGGTCTGTTAAGATTTTCTATTTCTTCCTGGTTCATTTTTGGAAAGTTATACTTTTCTAAGAATTTGTCCATTTCTTCCAAGTTGTCCATTTTATTGGCATATAGTTGCTGAAATGGAGAAGGCAATGGCACCCCACTTCAGTACTCTTGCTTGGAAAATCCCATGGACGGAGGAGCCTGGTAGGCTGCAGTCCACGGTGTCGCTAGGAGTCGGACAGGACTGAGCAACTTCCCTTTCACTTTCCACTTTCATGCATTGGAGAAGGAAATGGCAATCCACTCCAGTGTTCTTTCCTGGAGAATCCCAGGAATGGAGGAGCCTGGTGGGCTGTCGTCTATTCGGTCGCACAGAGTCAAACATGACTGACGTGACTTAGCAGCAGTAGTTGCTGATAATAGTCTCTTATGATCCTTTGTATTTCTGTGTTGTCTGTTGTGATGTTTCCATTTTCATTTCTAATTTTGTCGATTTGATTCTCCCTTTTTTTCTTGATGAGTCTGGCTAATGGTTTGTCAGTTTTATTTATTTTTTTAAAGAACCAGCTTTTAGCTTTGTTGAATTTTATTATGGTCTCTTTTGTTTCTTTTACATTTATTTCTGCCCTAATTTTTAAGATTTTTTTCCTTCTACTAACTCTGGGGTTCAGCGAGCGCACCCTCCGCAGGTGGTTAGTGTGTCTTATCACCTCCCTGGTCCCAGTCGCTGGGATTCCTGGGTTGTAGCAGGCTTGCCCATCTCCAGTGTGCTGTGTGTCTCTTCTGGGGAGCTGATCTCTGGCTGCAACCCTCCTGGTGGATGTCAACCATCTAGTTACCCAGGAAGTCTTGGTTAGAAACTGGAAGCCTGTTTGGAGTTTGGTAGGGGAAGCCGTCTCTGGGGCTGAGTTTGCCCCTTTTCGGCTCTGGCTGGTGCCTGCCTGACCCCTGCCTCCTGCAGGAGATGGGCTGGTTCTCAGCCTGCTAGCTCTCCTCTGGTATTCAGTCCTTTGTTCTGTGAGCCAGCCAGCAGTACCTTAGGTTAGGGCTTTTCACGGGATAGTTCTCTCCCTCTCTTCCCCTCCCCAGCCCCCGCCATGGCTATACCACAGTTTAGGTTGCTATCTCACGTTAGCTCCCTCAGATTGCCCTCAGGGCATTCAGGCCCCATCATTACCCTAAGCAATGCAGGCTGCTCCTCCCCATTCAGCCCCCACCTGCTGGTGGCAGATGCGAGCGTTTGTGGTACTTTTCTGCTGGGAGTTGCTGTTAGGCATGTAATCTGTGGGTTTTATTTATTTATTTATTTATTTTTCATCCTGGTTATGTTGCCCTCTGAGATTCCAAAACTCCCCACAGACCCGCCAGTGAGAGGGTTTCCTAGAGTTTATAAACGTCCCCTCTTTTAAGACTCCCTTCCCGGGATGGATCTCCATCCCTAACTCTTTTTTCTCTCTTTTTATCTTTTATATTTTGTCCTACCTCCTTTCGAAGACAATGGGCTACTTTTCTGGGTGCCTGATGTCCTCTGCCAGTGTTCAGAAGTTGTTTTGTCGAATTTGCTCAGCGTTCAAATATTCTTTTGATGAATTTGTGGGGGAGAAAGTGGTCTCCCCATCCTATTCCTCTGCCATCTTAGGACCACCCCCAAGAAACGTTTCTTGACACTGTCTGTGCGCTAATTATTGAATATGACACCAAAAGCACAGGCAACAAATACAGAAACAGACAAATGAAATTGTATTGAACTAAAAAAGCTTTTGGAGAAGGAAATGGCAACCCACTCCAGTATTCTTGCCTGGAGAATCCCAGGAACAGAGGAGCCTTGAGGGCTACAATCCATAAGATCACGAAGGGTCAGACATAATTGAAGTGACTTAACACAAAATGCTTTTGCACAGCAAATGAAAAGATCAATGGAATGAAAAAACAACCTAGGGAATGGGAGAAAATATTTCAAACTATATAAATGGTAAGGGGTTATTATAAATATATATAAGGAAGAAAAAACTTCATTTAAAGAATGAGTGAAGAACCTGAATAGACATTTCTACAAGAAGACATACAAATGGCCAAGCATCATTAATCATCTGAGAAGTGAAAATTAAAGCCACATTGAGATATCACGTCACATCTTTTAGAATGACTATTATCTAAAAGACAGAAGATACTTGTTGTCAGGGCTATGGAGAAAAGGGGATTCTTATACACCATTAGTGAGAATGTAAAGTGATGGTTGTTGTTGTTTAGTCTCTAAGTTGTGACCAACTCTATGTGACCCTATGGCCTATAGTCTGCCAGCCTCCTCTGTGCAAGGGATTTCCCAGGCAAGAATATTGGAGTGGGTTGCCATTTCTTTCTTTGGGAGAACTCCCTGACCCAGGCTCAAACCCATGTCTCTTGCATTGGCAAGTAGATTCTTTACCACTGTGCCACCAGGGAAGCCTATAAATTGGAACAGACATGGAAAATAGTGTGGGAATTTCTCAAAAAACTAAAAATAGAACTTTTATATGATTCACTATCTCACTTCTGGGTATACACCCAAAGGAAGCGAAGTTCATGTCTCAAAGAGATATTTGGCACTCCCATATTCATGTCAGCATTATTCACAATAACCAAAACATGGAAACAACCTAAATGTCCATGAATGGATAAATTGAGAATAGAAAAGTAGTATAGCTATACAATGGAAATTATTTATTCATAAAGATAAAGGAGATCCTGCCATTTGTGAAAACATGGATAAACCTGGAGAATATTAAGCTAAGTGAAATAAGGCAGACACAGAAAGACAAATGCTACTTGATCTCACTTAAATGTGGAATCTGAAAAGCTGGACCCTTAGAGCCATAGAATGATGGTTACATGGGGCTCAGGGAAGGAAATATGGGGAAATGTTGATCAAATAGTACAAAGTTTGAAATATGTAGGAAAAATTAGTTTTGGAGACTTCGTGTACAGCATGGTGACTGTAGTTAGAAATATGCAAATTAGCTTGATTGTGGCGAACATTAACAATGTGTTTGGATGTCAAAATATCAAGTTGTATATCTTTAATATGAATAAATTTATTTGTCAATTATATCTTAAAGCTGGGAAAACCCCCAAATTCCATAATTTTTAGTATTATAGTACATTGACTTCCCAAAGAAAGGTAATGCCAAAGAATGGTCAAACTGTGGTACAATTGCACTTATTTCACATGCTAGCAAGATAATACTCAAAATCTTTCAAGACCTAGGCTTCAACAGTATGTGAACTGAGAACTTCCAGATGTACAAGCTGGATTTAGAAAAGGCAGAGGAACCAGAGATCAAATTGCCAACTTCCGTTGGATCACAAAAAAAGCAAGAGAATTCCTGAAAAGCATCTACCTCTGCTTCATTGACTATGCTAAAGCCTTTGACTATGTGGATCACAATAGACTGGAAAATTCTTCAAGAGATGGGAATACCAGACCACCTTACCTGACTCCTGAGAAACATGTATGCAGGTCAAGAAGCAACACAACTGGACATGGAGCAACGGACTGGTTCCAAATTGGGAAAGGAGTATGTCAAGGCTATATATTGTCACGCCCCTTGTTTAACTTCTATGCAGAGTATGTTAGTAAAATGCTGGGCTGGATGACTCACAAGCTGGAATCAAGATTGCTGGGAGAAATATCAACAACTTCAGATAGGCAGATGATACCACTCTAATGGCAGAAAGCAAAGAAGAACTAAAGAGCCTCCTGATGAGGGTGAAAGAGGAGAATGAAAAAGCTAGTTTAAAACAACATTCAAAAAACTAAGATCATGGCATCCAGTCCCATCAATTCATGGCAAATAGATGGGGAAACAATGGAAACAGTGACAAATTTTATTTTCTTGGGGTCAAAAATCACTGTGGATGGTGACTGCAGTCACGAGATTAAAAGACACTTGCTCCTTGGAAGAAAAGTTATGACCAACCTAGATAGCATATTAAAAAGCATAGACATCACTTTGCTGACAAATGTCTGTATAGTCACAGTTATGTTTTTCCAGTAGACATGTACGGATTTGACAGTCTGACCATAAAGAAGGCTGAGTGCAAGAATTGATGCTTTCGAAGTGTGGTGCTGGAGAAGACTCTTGAGAGTCCCTTGGACTACAAGGAGATCAAACTAGTTAGCCCTAAATAAAATCAGTCGTGAATATTCATTGGAAGGACTGATGCTGAAGCTGAAGCTCCAGTACTTTGGCCACTTGATGTGGAGAGTCAACTCATCGAAAAGACCCTGATGCTGGGAAAGATTGAGGGCAGGAGGAGTAGTGGACAACAGAGGATGAGATGGTTGGATGACATCACCAATTTAATGGACACGAGTTTGAGCAAACTCAGGAGATAGTGAAGGACAGAGAAGCCTGGAGTGCTGCAGTCCCTGAAGTTGCAGAGTGTGACAGGACTTAGCAACTGAAGGACAACATTAACTCCCTAATGTCATTTGGGCTTGTGCTGGTTTACTATTTCTAGATACTAAGCATGATCTAAGTGGTACTAAGGTTGGATGAATCAGTTGTTTGCCTTTTTTGAGAAGCACAATACTCAGATTCAAGTAGGGTTCATTCCAAGTCATTTGTTTTTGGGTAAATGTTTGAAACAGAATTACTCATAATCTACTTTGGGAAGGGCTGGGTTTTTGCACTTATGCTTTCTAGCCTGCAAAATCAGTTTGTAGTATTACACTTTCAGCCAGGCTCTGAGGCTTGATTCTCTATGTGACCTGACTTGTGAGGTGATTTCCAAGTAATCAACTCTGATTTTTGATTTCTGTTTATTCTCCTTTAGCAAGGTAGAGCTCTTACACACATACCATTTGCTGCACTAAACTATAGAAAATTAAAGGAATGGTGTCTATTAAGGAAAAGGGACTCTATCACAAAACCTTACTTCTCTATTAAAGAAATACCTGAGTTTTGAAGGTCAACCAAATTCATATCGTGTGTCACATAAGTAGTTCAATTATAGATATGCCTAAGTTTCTTCACTTGTAAAGTGCACACAAAATTTATTATTTATAAAGACTTCATTTATTTATTCATCACATATTCACCATCTTTCTTAAAACCTTAGACTGACACTATTTCAGTTTGCTAGGTCTGATGTGACAAAGAACTGTACAGCAAACCGGTTAGCTTAAAACAATAGAAATTTATTGTCTTACAGTTTTGGAGGCTTAAAGTCCAAAATCAAAGTATTAGCATGACTGTACTGCTTTTGAAGGTCCTAGGGGAGTATCCTTACTTTCTTCCTTCATTTCTGATGTTTTACTGAAAATTTTTGCCATTCCTTGGCTTATAGATGCATCACTCCAGTTTTCAGTCTTCACATGTCATTCTTCCTTTGTGTTTCACACAGTCCTTCCTATGTGGATATCTATTTCTGTGTCCAAATTTCTCTTTTGTGTAATAACACCAGTCATGGATTATGGTCCACTGTAATGATTCATTTTGATTACCTCTCTAAAAACTCTGTTTCCAAGTGAAGTCACATTATGAGTTAGTAGGGATTAAGATTTCAGCGTATCTTTTAGGGGATATGATGCAACCCCTAACAGATACCCAGATGAATAAAACACACACCTTGATGTAAGAGTGATTCCTATTAGGCAGGGGAGGTTAGCTGTACAGAAATAACTGTTCTATAAAGCACCAGTCAAAGCTTTTAAGTGAATACGATGCAAATTCTGAGGAAAGAGATCACTTTGAATAAAGAGAACATGGAAGGAATATGATTGGAAGGTCTTGTCTTAACAGGGGACAATTTCCACTATGTCATTAAGAAATCTTTTAAAATAGTTTGTAATAAATTGCTTTTTTGTCCTTTCCATATTTGGCATATCTCTGAATACCTCTGTCCATACAATAGTCTCTCTCTAGGCCCCTTATCCTGCCTTATTTTTCATAATACTAAACATAATCTGGCATATTATATAGTCAATTGTTTACCTACCCCTAGCCAAATGTAGGTTTTTTGAAAGTAAGACCCTTATCTATCTTCTCTATCCTTATATCCCTAGTAACTAGACCAGTACTTTGAATATATAGTAGGTGCTCAATAAATATTTGATCAGTGAGTGAACAAACAAATGATCCAGAGTGCACGGCTTGAAAAATCACCTTCTCAGATGGTTTGTTTTACATCTATTTCTTGAAAATAATCAGAAAGGCACAGTAGCTTTTGAACCTAGTGATTACTGCTAGAGGTGAGAGAATCTTTTAATAGTGTACCAGTTGAGGAGATTGAAATTATGGCATCTAAGTAATTAAGATGCTAAAAAAGGTGGTGGACCCTTCCATTATCAGGTCTTGTCAGGAAAGAGGAGAAACAGAATTTGACTGCCAGGCTAATTTGTGTAATTTCATTACTTTTTTCCTCTTGGTTCTTTTTCATAAGTTAAAAGCCTACATTACAGCAACCCCCTGCAATTTCCATAGCATGACAGTCAAGAGGAATTATGTGGCTGGAAAGCTTTTCAGTACAGTACAAATGGAGGGGTTCAGCAGCACTGCAGTGCCTGTTCTTTCATTTCACTGTCAGACAATGACACAGTTACAAGCAATTACTTGCTAGATGTTTGAAAACTATTGTGAAAAGCCAGCACCATTTGCCAAAAGTAATTACTGAAACTGGGCATAATCATGCCCTGAAGTTTTCTGATTTGCCCACATTTAGATGACTCCACGGAAATTATTTAGCAAATGAATGAATAAAAACACATAGACAAAAATCTCTGGGCATGGAAATGCATGACATTAACACTGAAGGTCACAGATCTTTAATGATTTAAAGTAAGATTTTTCTTGAAAAATAGATAGGAAGTAAACTAACACATTTTGCTTGATTGAATATAAAATACTGTTACAGAGGAACATAAGATTATTAAAGCTTTAGCTTTCCCATTTGCCATTTTGACTAGAATTTGTTAACAATTATAAATTGCAAATATTGATTAATAACATTCTATAACTACTGAAATATGACAGCAATAAAATAAGTTTTTACTACTTTGGATGAGGAAAATTTTCAATTTTCTAAAATTCTAGTTTATAAGATAAATTAAAGAGAAATGGAATTTCTTTACTTTTTCAAACCTAATGGCTACATTGGCCAACTATTACCTTGTCTGTAGGGTCCAATAATTTTTTTGTGAGTTGATGAGAATGGTTAATAATCCATACCTGAATTATTTGTTGATGTTTGGTTGTACTAGGTTTTCTGAAGTTTAAACATTCCTCTTTACTATTATTTATTGATATTTTACCAGGTTAGCAATCCTAACCTTATGATTTTACTTTCAAATGACTAGTTTTTCAGTGAACACTTGTCTATTTAAAATAAACCAAGCAATGCAGAAGTACAACAAATGGAGAAGTCACCTCAAAGTCTATTACCCAGAGACAACCACTGGTAATATTAGTGAATATCATTCCATACCTTTCTTTATGCAAATATACAAGTGGCTGAACAGCTGGATAGATTCATGAAGTAGTTTTATAAAAATGGGATTATACTGTATTCATTTTAAATTTAAAGTTGTACATTGACACACTACTATGTTTAAAGAAAATAACCAACAAATACTGTATAGCACAGGTAAATCTGCTCAATAATCTTTATTAACCTAAATGGGAACAGAATTTGAAAAAGAATAGATATATGTATATGTATAACTGAATCATTTTGCTGTATACCTGAAACTAACACAACATTGTTAATCAACTATGCTCCAATATAAAATAAAAATTTATGAGAAAGAGTACATTGAAGTCTACTTGAATTTAGTAGAAGCCAGAGGAAAATTGAAAAAAATTGTCAAGGTTAAGCAAAAAAAAAAAAAAAAAAAAAAAAAAAAAAAAAAATTCAAGCACTTTTAATTTTTTTAAGCTCCATGGGAGATTTTTAGACAGTACTTGTTACTTATTTTTATTTTTTCAAGGCTATTAGCATTTAAATTGACTTCTAAAATCCTAATTTCCATAACGGTTTAGTTTTAGTTCTCTATTTAAAAGCATTTGGTGCTTACCATTAGTTTTTTTAGCCAAAGCTTTTCTATCCCTAAATTCTATATTTGAATTAATCTCTTAGTTGACTGCATTATGAAGTAATGTTTTCAGGTAGGGCTCATGTTGGTCCTTGAATGTGTACATGCTTGAAGAAGCCTTTTACCTTTATACACAAAGGGCAACTTGACAGATTATAAAATCATATGCCATTTGTCCCCCTTCTCAGGATTGCAGAAATGATTCTACTATCTTCTTAAATTGACTATTATGCTTCCTTTTACCACAACTTCTCTCACAACATCTGTTGTCTGGTTTAGTTTAGGTCATTTCAGTTGCTCATTCATGTCTGAATCTTTATGACCCCATAGAATGCAGCACACCATGCTTCACTGTCCATCACCAATTCCTGGAGCTTGCTCAAACTTATGTCCATCGACTTGGTGATGCCATCCAATCATTTCATCCTGTTTTTCCCTTCTCCTTCTGCCTTCAATATTTTCCAGAATCAGGGTCTTTGCCAATGAGTCAGTTCTTCACATCAGATGGCCAAGGTATTGAAGCTTCTGAGTCAGCACCAGTCCCTCCAATGAATATTCAGGACTGATTTTCTTTAGGATGGACTGGTTTGATCTCCTTGCATTCCAAGGGACTCTCAAGAGTCTTCTCCAGCACCACAGTTCAAAAGCATCAATTCTTCAGTGCTCAGCTTTCTTTATGGTCCAAATCTCACATCCACACATGGGTGTGAGAAAAACTATAGCTTTGACTATATAGACCTTTGTCGGCAAAGTAATGTCTCTGATTTTTAACATGCTGTCTAGATTTGTCATAGCTTTTCTTCTAAGGAGCAAGCGTCTTTTAATTTCATGCTGCAGTCATAAACTGTAGTGATTTTGGAGCCCAAGAAAATAAAGTCTGTCACTGTTTCCATTGTTTCCCCATCTATGAAGGTGGTACTGTATGCCATGATCTTAGTTTTCTGAATGTTGAGTTTTAAGGCAGTTTTTTCCCTCTCCTCTTTCACTTTCATCAAGAAGCTCTTCAGTTCCACTTCACTTTCTGCCATAAGGGTGATGTCATCTGCTTATCTGAGGTTATTGATATTTCTCCCAGCAATCTTGATTCCAGCTATGCTTCATCCAGCCTGGCATTTTGCATGATGTACTCTGCTTATAAGTTAAATGAACATGGTGACAGTATACAGTCTTGACATACTCTTTTCCCAACATGGAACCAGTCTGCTGTTTCATGTCTGGGTGTTGCTGTTGCTTCTTGACCTGCATATAGATTTCTCAGGAGGCAGGTCAGGTGGTCTAGTATTCCATCTCTTTAAGAATTTTCCACAGTTTGTTGTGTTCCACACAATAAAGGCTTTGGCCTAGTAAATAAAACAGAAGTAGATGTTTTTCTAGAACTCTCTTGTTTTTTTGACAATCCAATGGATGTTGGCAATTTGAGCTCTGGTTCCTCTGCCTTTTATAAATCCAACTTGAACATCTGGAAGTTCTTGGTTCATGTACTCTTGAAGCCTCACTTGGAGTACATTGAGCATTACTTTGCTAGTGTGTGAGATGAGTTCAATTGCGCAGTAGTTTGAGCATTTTTTGGCCTTGCTTTCTTTTGGGATTGGAATGAAAACTGATCTTTACCAATCCTTGACCACTGCTGAGTTTTCCAAATTTGCTGGTATATAGAGTGAAGCACTTTAACAGCATCTTCTTTTAGGATTTGAAATAGTTCAGCTGGAATTCCATTACCTCTACTAGCTTTGTTCACAGTGATGCTTCCTAAGGCCCACCTGACTCCACACTCCAGGATGTCTGGCTCTATTGGTGGGTAATCACATCATGGTGGTATTCTTGGTCGTTAAGGTCTTTGTTGTATAGTTCTTTTGTGTATTTTCCCCACCTTTTCTTAACATCTTCTGCCTCTGTTAGGTCCATACTGTTTCTGTCCTTTATTGTGCCCATCTTTGCACGAAATATTCCCTTGGTTTCTCTAATTTTCTTGAAGAGATCTATAGTCTTTTCCGCTCTATTGTTTTCCTCTATTGTTTTGCATTGATGACTTAGGAAGGCTTTCTTATCTCTCCTGCTATTCTTTGGAACTTTGCATTCAAATGTAGATATATTTTCTTTTTTAAAAAAATTATTTATTTTAATTGGAGGCTGATTACTTTAAAATATTATTGTGGTTTTTGCCATACATTGACATAAATCAGCCATGGGTGTACATGTGTTCCTCATCCCAAAATTCTCCCCCCTCCGCCTCCCTCCCCATCCCATCCCTCAGGGTCATCCCAGTGCACCCTGAGCACCCTGTCTCATGCATCGAACCTGTACTGGCGATCTGTTTCACATATGATAATATACATGTTTCAATGCTATTCTCTCAAATAATCCCACCCTTGCCTTCTTCCACAGAGTCCAAAAGACTGTTCTATACATCTGTATCTCTTGTGCTGTCTCACATATAGGGTCATCATTACCATCTTTCTAAATTCCATATATATGTGTCAGTATATTGTATTGGTGTTTTTCTTTCTGGCTTACTTCACTCTGTATAATAGGCTCCACTTTCATCCACCTCATTAGAACTGATTCAAATGTATCCTTTTTAATGGCTGAGTAATATTCCATTGTGTATATGTACCACAGCTTTCTTTTCCATTCGTCTGCTGATGGACATCTATGTTGCTTCCATGTCCTGGCTATTGTAAACAGTGTTGCGATGAACATTGGGGTACACGTGTCTCTTTCAATTCTCGTTTCCTCGGTGTGTATGCCCAGCAGTGGGATTGCTGGGTCATATGGCAGTTCTATTTCCAGGTTTTTAAGGAATCTCCACACTGTTCTCCATAGTGGCTGAACTAGTTTGCATTCCCACCAATGGTGTAAAAGGGTTCCCTTTTCTCCACACCCTCTCTAACATTTATAGTTTGTAGACTTTTGGATCACAGCCACTCTGACTGGTGTGAAATGGTACCTCACTGTGGTTTTGATTTGCATTTCTCTGATAGTGAGTCATGTGGAGTATCTTTTCATGTGATTGTTAGCCATCTGTATGTCTTCTTTGGAGAAATGACTGTGTAGTTCTTTGGCCCATTTTTTGGTTGGGTCATTTATTTTTCTGGAATTGAGCTGCAGGAGTTGCTTGTGTATTTTTGAGATTAATTCTTTGTCAGTTGCTTTATTTGCTATTATTTTCTGCCATTCTGAAGGCTGTCTTTTGACCTTGCTTATAGTTTCCTTCATTGTGCAAAACCCTTTAAGTTTAATTAGGCCCCATTTGTTTATTTTTGCTTTTATTTCCATTACTCTGGGAGGTGAGTCATAGAGGATCCTGCTGTGATTTATGTCGCAGAGTGTTTTGCCTTTGGTTTCTTCTAGGAGTTTTATAGTTTCTGGTCTTAACTTTAGATCTTTTAATCCATTTTGAATTTCTTTTCATGTATGGTGTTAGAAAATGTTCTAGTTTTATTCTTTTACAGGTGGTTGACCAGTTTTCCCAGCACCACTTGTTAGAGAGATTGTTTCTCCATTGTATATATTTGCCTCTTTGTCAAAGATAAGGTGTCCATAGGTGTGTGGATTTATCTCTGGGCTTTCTATTTTGTTCCATTGATCTATATTTCTGTCTTTGTGTCAGTACCATGCTGTCTTGATGACTGTGGCTTTGTAGTAGAGCCTGAAGTCAGGCAGGTTGATTCCTCCAGGTCCATTCTTCTTTCTCCAGATTGCTTTGGCTACTCGAGGTTTTTTGTATTTCCACACAAACTGTGAAATCATTTGTTCTAGTTCTGTGAAAAATACCATTGGTAGCTTGATAGGGATTGCATTGAATCTATAGATTGCTTTGGGTAGTATACTCATTTTTCACTATATTGATTCTTCCAATCCATGAACACGGTATATTTCTCCATGTATTTGTGTCCTCTTTGATTTCCTCCATCAGTGTTTTATAGTTTTCTGTATATAGGTCTTTTATTTCTTTAGGTATATTCCTAAGTATTCTATTCTTTTTTTTTCTGCAATGGTGAATGGAATTGTTTCCTTAATTTTTCTTTCTGTTTTCTCATTGTTAGTGTGTAGGAATACACTAGGAATGCAAGGGAATACAATACACATTGTTAGTATACAGGAATACACATAGGATCGCAAGGGATTTCTGTATGTTAATTTTATATCCTGCAACTTTACTGTATTCATTGATTAGCTCTAGTAATTTTCTGGTGGAGTATAAAGGTTTTTTATGTAGAGGATTATGTCATCTGCAAACAGTGAGAGTTTTTTTCTTCTTTTCCAATCTGGATTCCTTTTATTTCTTTTTATTCTTTAATTGCTGTGGCTAAAATTTCCTAAACTATGTTGAATAGTTTGTGAGAGTAGGCACCCTTGTCTTGTTCCTGACTTTAGGGGAAATGCCTTCATTTTTTCACCACTGAAGATAATGTTTGCTGTGTGTTTATCATATATGGCTTTTATTATGTTGAGGTATGTTCCTTCCATGCCTGCTTTTAGAGGGATTTTATCATAAATGGATGTTGAATTTTGCCAAAGGCTTTCTCTGCATCTATTGAGATAATCATATGGAGTTTATGTTTCAATTTTTTTAATGTGGTATATTACATTGATTGATTTGTGGATATTAAAGAATCCTTGCATCCCTGGGATAAAGCCCACTTGGTCATGATGTATGATCTTTTTTAACATGTTGTTGGATTCTGTTTGCTAGGATTTTGTTAATAGATATATTTTCTTTTCTCCTTTGCCTTTCTCTTCTCTTCTCTTCTCTTCTCTTCTCAGCTATTTGTAAGGCCTCCTCAAACAACCATTTTGCCTTTTTGCATTTCTTTTTCTTGGGATGGTCTTGATCACTGACTCCTGTACAGTGTCCCAAACCTCTGTCCATAGTTTTTCAGGTACTCTATCAAATCTAATTACTTGAATCTCTTTGTCACTTCCACTGTATAATCATAAGGGCTTTAATTTAGGCCATACCTGAATGGTCTAGTGGTTTTCCATACTTTCTTCAGTATAAGTTTGAAGTTTGCACTGAGGAGTTCATGATCTGAGCCACAGTCAGCTCCCAGTCTTATTTTTCCTGACTGTCCAGAGTTTCTCCATCTTCAGCTGCAAAGAGTATAATCAGTCTGATTTTGGTATTGACTGACTTGATGATGTCCATATGTAGAGTATTCTCTTGTGTTGTTGGAAGAGGGTGTTTGCTATGACCTGTGCATTCTCTTGGCAAAACTCTATTAGCCTTTGCCCTGCTTCATTTTGTACTCCATTTTGTGCTTTATTTTGTCTGGCAAAATTTCATCATTGAGTCATTTTTATAAGACCCCTTCATATTGTTCAGTGCTATAGAGAAATCCAAGGCCAGTCTGATGTATTTCTTTCTCTTTTGTAAGTGCCCTTTCCCTCCTTGTCTGAATGACTGAAGAATTCCTGAAGGCAGTAGTAAGTAACGGCTTCTGCTCTGAAGAGTTCAGTCTTGACTGTCTTCTGTGCTGTCAATTCATCTCATCAGTCTGATTCTGACCAGATGATAGGTATTAGAAACACTTTTCAAGCTTTTATTAATACCCTTCCTATTAGAAATACCTCTGCATGCAGTGGTTGGTGTAATTCCTTGCTACATCATCCTAGAATATGAGGATCTTTCCCCCTCCATTGGCCATGACTTTTTGAATGTTTGGCATGAGGTTATAGCCTTATATTAATTTGCTTCTGATAAACTCACCACTCTCCCTGTTTGTATTGTCTAAAAATAGTGTTGCTTTTCATTACATAAGATAATTTTCCTTCATTCTTCTTACTCATCAGGAAGTATAAGGTAATATTTGTCTGATTTTTCTATCATTTTATTTAAAATATTTTCCAAACATACAGTGAAGATGAGAGAACTTTACAGTGAACACTTTCATACTCATCTGATTAGTCAGTCAATGCTCAGTCAAGAGGCAGAAACCATATCAAAATTTTGAGTGGGTAAATTAAATGTAAAGTATTGCTGACCAAGTAAAAGCTAGCTAAGTATAGACAGTCATCATTTCTCACATTAGTGCAGAACTGTAAAAATGACAGTGCAAGCTGAAACTTTGCAAAATGATCTTAGTAATCAATGGGGGAGAATTGATTGCATTTAAATTTTTTTGTCAAAATACTGCAGTATTCTCTTATTGTTTTTAATAAATAAGGGACTAAAAAGCAGCAAAAGTTACGTATATTGAGTATACTTTAACTTAAAAGTTAAAAACTTTGAGTGTTATAGTGTTTTATTTCTTTGTAAAGATTTATCAAGAGTAGTTTGAGTAGTACTTGCCTGTTTCTTCTTGGCATACAACTTAAGATATGAAACGAGCTTTGGCAAATTGTCATAGT
Source organism: Budorcas taxicolor (assembly GCF_023091745.1). Lineage (NCBI taxonomy): Eukaryota > Metazoa > Chordata > Mammalia > Artiodactyla > Bovidae > Budorcas > Budorcas taxicolor. Next base: position 48,718,855 of record NC_068935.1, read on the forward strand.
CCTAAATTTGGGTTAGCTTCCAACACTTTATTCTTCGCACTTTCAATGTTGTAAAATATCTCTAAGATTTCCTTTAATGTGTAAGTTTTTGCTGGAATCTCTAATTTAGGGGTATCTTCATCTTTTGAATTGCAACATCTCCACACTTCAGTTCAGTTCAGTCACTCAGTCGTGTCCGATTCTTTGCCATCCCATGAACTGCAGCACGCCCGGCCTCCCTGTCCATCACCAACTCCCAGAGTTCACTCAGACTCGAGTCCATCATGTCAGTGATGCCATCCAGCCATCTCATCCTCTGTCGTCCCCTTCTCCTCCTGCCCCCGTCCCTCCCAGCATCAGTCTTTTCTAATGAGTCAACTCTTCACATGAGGTGGCCAAAGTACTTATATGTCAATAATTTGGCCCTCACTATGTTCTTCTGGCTTCATTTCTAGAGTCTCTTGGCAACAATGTCAGCATTTTCCAGAGTGAGATATTTCTTCTATAACTTCACTTATGCTTGATTTTATTTTCACTTCCAACATCATCATTTTTTGTTATTTTTGTTTCTTTCCTCCACTTTCATCTTTGTTGGCTAATTCTTTTCCAATTATCCATTTTTGTAAAATATCACATGGATTTATCACTGGGAACAAGAATTCAGCACACATACATGCTTTGCTGTCTATGCAGGAACTGAATGCCATATGAGGTGACCAACCAACAGCAGATGTTGAAAGAAATGACATGATTTGTTAGTGATCATAACATTCATCTATTATTTGTTTAGTGATTTGTGGACTGAAGAGCAGCTTGAAAATTTTGTGCTTTATGCAATTACTCACAGTTATTATACCCTTGTAACTAAAATTCAAAACGTGTTGTTGGGGAGCTGGTAGTTATTTAACCAAACTGTGGTAAGTCACAGATGTATAAAGTAAAAGCTGTCTCTATTCACAAAGATTAAAGAGAATTCTAATGTATACCTGAAATGTTAATCGAAAGAAGCTACCACTTTAGGACTGAAGGAAAATTGATCATAAGACCTTTGTTTAATTTCTAAAGTAAGTTCCCCCCAAGGCAAAGATTCAGGTATCTGAGGATTTGTAACTTCGAGAAAGAGCATAGTTTTTACTGCTGTGAGTAAAGAAAAGGGCATCCCCAAACCATAAACGCAGCCTCTCACGATGGTGATGAAGAAAGTTGCTGGAGGCCACCAATAACAGCTTGGCACATAGTGAACACTTATAGACATAAGCTGCATTTGAGATCCCATAATGTTCCATTCTATAGATATGTCATGAGTGAACACCTTGGCTGTTTCCAGTTGGGGTTATTGTGAATAATGCTACTATGAACATTCTTGTATAATTTGCCTAATTTGCCTGGTTTTTAAAGATAGGTCAAATCTCTGTGTGTGTGTGTGTGTTTTCTTAAAACATTCTGCCTTGTGAACGAGAAATGAAAAATGAGGAAACATGTTCTAACACAGAAAGCATTATTCCTATTCTAAAATTAAAATACAAAATTTTATCTATGATTGCTGATCAGGCTATAGGAAAGCAGTTGAATAAATCAATGGTACTTTAGTGAATCAATGTTCCCCGTCACAAACTGATGTGCATGTGTATGTGTAGACATTGCCTCAATTCGATGTTACTTCTCATTTATTTTAATTTTATATTTCTCCTTTTAAGAAAACATATAAAACAAGTATTAACAGACACATACACTGGAAACTTTCTTTTCTTCATTTTTTCTTTTAATGTTTCTAATACTCATTCTCATGCAATTATAAACAACATGCACTATATGGGATTTACTCTAAAATATTAATTTTACTGTTTTTGTATTGAAAAATATTTGGTAATGATGGCTTCAAATATTTGAAAATGATGGCTTTAAAATTTTGATTAATATAGTAAGTGGTCAAACATTTTTATTTGGCAATTAATTGCCAAATTAAATAAAAATTGGAAATCTTGTCTGTTGTTTTTTTAATTGTTGGGATGAGAACCATGGTGTTTAATCAAAGTTTATAAAAATAATTTCAGTCATTCACATTTTAAAATAGTTTCTCATTTTGTTTCTGGCTTACAATAAGCATGATTTTGTGGAATTATTATTATGATTGTGTTACAGTATTTGTTTTTTAAACATGGACCAGCATCACCTTTCAAATGTATTGTGTACCAATTATTGAATACCAAATACAATGTTTAACGAAGACAGTAATTTTCAATGCAGAACACATTTTCTCAAGAAACTGTGTTGGAAAAGTGCTTTGTCCCTAAATTATATCTTTAATTTTTTTTTAATTGGAGGATAATTGCTTTACAATATTGTGATGTTTTTGCCATACATCAACATAAGTTGGCCATAGGTATACATGTGTCCCTTCCTCTTAATCCCCCTTTCCACCTCTCCCCCCACTCCATCCCTCTAGGTTGTCACAGTGCACTGGCTTTGGGTTCTGTGCGTCATACATTAAACTCCCCCTGGTTATCTATTTTGTATATTGTAGGTACTTTGGCCACCTGATGTGAAGAGCTGACTCACTGCAAAAAACCCTGATCCTGGGAAAGACTGAAGGCAAATGAGAAAGGGATGGCAGAGGATGAGATGGTTAGATCACTGACTCAATGGTCATGAGTTTGGGCAAACTCTGGGAGATAGTGAAGGACAGGGAAGCCTGGTGTGCTGTAGTCCATGGGTTCTCAAAGAGTCAGATGTGACTTAGTGATTAAACAACAAAAAAATGTATTTCAACTCTATTCTCTCTAATCATCTCACCCTCTCCTTCCCCGACCCTGTCCAAAAGTCTGCTCTTTATGTATGTGTCTCGTTTGCTGCCCTGCACATTGGATCATTGGTACTATCTTTCTAGGTTCTCTAAATTCTGAAAGAGATGGGAATACCAGACCATCTGAGCTGCCTCTTGAGAAACCTGTATGCAGGTCAGGAAGCAACAGTTAGAACTGGACATGGAACAACAGACTGGTTCCAAATAGGGGAAGAGTAATTCAAGGCTGTATATTGTCACTCTGCTTATTTAACTTATATGCAGAGTACATCATGAGCAACACTGGGCTGGAAGAAACACAAGCTGGAATCAAGATTGTCGGGAGAAATATCGATAATCTCAGATATGCAGATGACACCACCTTTATGGCAGAAAGTGAAGAGGAGCTAAAAAGCCTCTTGATGAAAGTGAAAGAGGAGAGTGCAAAAGTGGGCTTAAAGCTCAACATTCAGAAAACGAAGATCATGGCATCTGGTCCTATCACTTCATGGGAAATAGATGGGGAAACAGTGGAAACAGTGTCAGACTTTATTTTTTGGGCTCCCAAATCACTGCAGATTGCAGCCATGAAATTAAAAGACGCTTTCTCCTTGGAAGAAAAGTTATGACCAACCTAGATAGCATATTCAAAAGCAGAGACATTATTTGCCAACAAAGGTCCATCTAGTCAAGGCTATGGTTTTTCCAGTGGTCATATATGGATGTGAGAGTTGGACTGTGAAGAAAGCTGAGTGTCAAAGAATTGATGCTTTTGAACTGTGGTGTTGGAGAAGACTCTTGAGAGTCCCTTGGACTGCAAGGAGATCCAACCAGTCCATTCTAAAGGAGATCAGTCCTGGGTGTTCATTGGAAAGACTGATGTTGAAGCTGAAACTCCAGTACTTTGGCCACCTGATGCGAAGAGTTGGCTCATTGGAGAAGACCCTGATGATGGGAGGGACTGGGGGCAGGAGAAGAAGGGGATGACAGAGGATGAGATGGCTGGATGGCATCACTGACTTGATGGACATGAGTTTGAGTGAACTCCGGGAGTTGGTGATGGACAGGGAGACCTGGCGTGCTGCAATTCATGGGGTTGAAAAGAGTCGGTCACGACTGAGCGACTGAACTGAACTGATATATATAGATATATAGATATAGATATATATGTTTACATATAATATTTGCCTTTCTCTTTCTGATTTACTTCACTCTGTATGATAGGCTCTAGGTTCATCCACCTCATTAAAACTGACTCAAATGCATTCCTTTTTATAGTTGAGTAATATTCCATTGTGTGTGTACCATAACTTTCTTATCCATTCATGTGTTAATGGTTGCTTCCATGTCCTAGCTATTGTAAGTAGTGCTGCAATGAGCTTTGGGGTACATGTGTCTTTTTCTATTATGGTTTCCTCAGGGTATATGCCCAGTAGTGGAATTGATTGGTCTGTAAAAGAATGAAATTAGGGCACTTCCTAACACCGTACACAAAAATAAATTCAAAATGGATTAAAGACCTAAATGTAATACCAGAAACTATGAAACTCTTAGAGGAAAACAGGCAGAACACTCTCTGACATAAATCACAACAAGATCCTCTATGACCCACCTCCTAAGAGTAATGGAAATAAAAACAAAAATAAAGAAATGAGAACTAATTAAACTTAAAGCTTTTGCGCAAGGAAGGAAACTATAAACAAGGTGAAAAGACAACTCTGAGTGGGAGAAAATAATAGCAAAGGAAACAGCTGAAGAAGAATTGATCTCTTGAATCATATCTTAATTTAGATCTGCATAACATCTCACCTGAGCCATTTACGACAACATTCTGTTTCCTTACATTCACTATCTGTTCCCTCCAAACAGACTCCTGAGGAGTCTGATGAGCCGTAAATAGCTCCTCCTTACAATCAAGGTCCTAGATCCTTTGCCTTTTGGCCTTGTCTACTATTGCAGCCCTGTTTTCTATCACACCTCTGCTTCAGGATCCCCTGCTCCAGCCAATCTAAGCTCTTTACTTATAATATCTTCCAGAAACACATTGTCCTTTTTTTTACTTCTCTTTCCTTTTGCACATACTGTTCTCTCTGTCCTAGATGGCCTTACCTATTCTATTTTCTAGGCTTCCCTGTGGCCTGGATAAAATATTTCTAAAGAATCCTTTTCCTTTGCTCTATTTCCAGGTTCACAAAGTGTAGCCCTCTGATTAGAATTTGGCTCCCTAGATAGGTCTGCCTTCAATAAAGGAATATATGGGTCATAATTTCTGGGCTTTGAAAGATAAAGACCAGACCCAAGACCATAGTAAATTCACGGTCAGAATCACCTTGGTTTCTTTCACCAACTAGCCATATTACTTTTATCTTTTCCATCTTGTCTTTTAAAAATGTTAGCTCATCTTCTTTTTTTCCCTCTTGCTGGCCAACATTTGTTTGCTTTTTAAGTGTAGAGATAATGCATGTAAACTACTTAACATAGTGACTGACAAATATTAAGAGCCCATAAAATGTTGGCTAATAAAAATAAAAACAACAACAATTACAATGGTATCATTGATATTTGTCGTGAAGAGATTAAGAGATTATCAATTAGTGATTAAGAGATTATCAATTAGTAATCACTTTCTAGCTTGCTTCAATGGTTGTATCCATATACTCTAGAAATTTCCAAGTATAACAGCTACATTATCTAAAGCCCCGACTCTTTAGAATTGTAGACAAGTCAAATGCTTATAACAGATTATTATTATTAGCACTTTATATTGGAGCACTGGGTATCATATTGTTATAGAAGTTAATCAGTTGCTATGATCATTATGAAAACTTCAACAATTACAATTTTCTGCTGTTCTGATAAATCATACATTAAATAGCATGTCAAGAACCAAAGAACCTAATAAAGAATCGAACCGTACGTCTTAACTAGGTATTCATAAAAAAATCTTTTTGTTCCAACATTGTTTTTAAAAGAGGTTTTTATTGCTGGATTTTCTTCCTAAAGTGTCTAATTCCTGTTGATAAATGTAGCTTGACTGCACAAGGTTGTTGGCATTTGTCAAATTTTCATAACAAAATTCTTACTTGAAAAGCTAATGTATAATTTATTTTGTACATACATCTCATTTTAAAATACTTTAGCAAGAGAACTTGAATAAAATATAACCCTGGGTGTAAAGCATGCATATTTTATTAATGCAAAAATTTAAATATACTTAAAATGTATATTATAGGGAAATGCATTATTTTAACAAATATGTAAAATGCTGTTTAGCTTAGTGTTTTGTATAGACTTGTACTTGAAGAGAACTTAGTAACAAAGGTTTTATACATATTGATATTTGAGTCTGGGACTCTGTTATAAAATATTTGCTTTACTTTTGAGTTTGCAATCAATGATTAGACTATCCACCACCATCCCTATGCTTAAAGACCTTTATTTTAGAGAAGGTGTTGATTATACTACCAATTTGTGCACCTTAAACCTCAGAATATTTTCCTTGTGCTATGTAAAATATATCTTCAGGGCTTTCTGTGACTGTCTCTGCATATCAATAGACAGATTTTTGCAGACTATAATGTGCATTCAGTCAGTCCAGAAGAGCTGTTGAAAAATATACTGTGGGTACCTGCCAGCCACTTTACCATTTTGATTCCATTAGATTTTACAAACATTTATTGACTGCTTAAGATTGTGCAGGTTTTGTTGAGGAACAAGATAAGTAAGACAATGCTGATGCCCTCAAGATGTCATAATTAAGCAGGGGAGAGGAGAAATTTGTCATAATTATTCTAGTATCAGAAGAATGTGCTGGAATAAACCTAGGAAAGAGCCACAAGGTGCTGCAGAGGTTTGAGGGAGGGAGCTTTTGCATTAGGGAAGGCTTTGTAAATGAAGTAATCCTTGAAAGGCAGACTGAGCATAGAAAGGCATTTCAGGCAGGGGAAACAACATGAGCAAAGGCAACGAGGGAGAAGATTTGCTATACACTAATGTGGGTCAGGCAGTACACTAAAGCTTTCTATACGCTTGCTCATTTATTCTGTGCAATCAACCTGTAAGGTGCAGTCCATTTTACAGATATGAAAGTTCAGAGGTGGTAAAAGAAGTGGCATAACTGGTATTGAATCCAGATCAATATGACACCAAAGTCCATGTTCTTTCCTCTTAGAGGCCGGAAAATTCACAGTCTGGGAATAGAAAGAGTAGAGTTACTCAGAACATGATATCCCTGAAATATAGCATAAAGGACAAGATGATCAGTGGAATCCATAAAGCTCTAACTATGTTATACTAGATATTAACAAGTATCCTGGGCAATGTTCCATAGACAAATATGTATGGAAAATGTTGCATGCTATATCCTAGGATGGCCATATATAAGTTGTACATGAGTGCTAAGTCACTTAAGTTGTGTCCGACTCTATGTGACCGTATGGACCATAGCCCACCAGGCTCCTATGTCCATGGGATTCTCCAGGCAAGAATACTGGAGTGGGTTGCCATGCTTTCCTCCAGGGGACCTTCCCTACCCAGGGTTCAAACCTGACTCTCTTATATCTCCTGCATTGGCAGGCAGGTTCTTTACCACTAGCGCTACCAGAGAAACTGAACCATGTATGGATTGTATATTGCTTCAATTAGTGCCATGTAACAAGTTACAATATGAACAGCGACCTTTAGTGTCGTGCAGTGCACAATAGGCACAACCATTTGTTGCACATCAGCTTTCTTGGAGATTCGCAAGTCACATTAGCATATGAAAAAGCTCAGGAAGTTCTATAGTAATGAAATCCAGTTAACCCTATAACTTTCAAAAGTATTTGACCACCGTGGCGGGGGTGGAGTGGGGGTAGGGGGTGTTCACTTTAGTATCTATTAATACCTCATGGAAGACTAGCATTCTGTGGAACACAATTTGGAAAACACTGGGTTAATATTTCATACTTGATAGATCAGATTAGAATAGATTGACTTGGCCATGTAATTCTTGTATGGAAATTCTGCCAAAGACACTTATGTATTAGTCGAGATGATATTATTTCCATTTTCACATGATGCACATTTTCCTTTCGCAATACACAGCTCTGAGAAACAAATTTCCTTGAGCAGAGCTTATGTGCCGAAAAATAGCTTACAGGTATGAGGGCATATTTATTCCCTCAATCTTGGGGTGACCTGATGGGGCCTGAGGCAGTGGGAGTTTCTGGGCTGGTTAACTTCCTGCTCAAGCAGACTTCTCTGTTTATCCCAGGGTAAACATTATAATTTTTCTGGTATGCTGTGATGTGGGAATGGCCAGGAAGCACTGGTTTTGAAAATAGCCAGGAGTTACTTGCTGAAAAATCAAGTCTTGTTTAATGAGGTAGAGGGATGTTTTTCCTCAAGCACCAGAAATATTAGTTGGTAAAGCCAATGTTAGAAGAAACCAGCATTATTACAAAATATACTTCAAGGAAAGACGAATCAGATATTTGAGAATAATTTTTTGATCACTTTGCTTATCAGGTTGTGAACATCACATTAATCTCTTTACCTTTCATGATTAAAACTTTTTGGGATAACAGCAATTACTCATTTATGTACATGTATCTTAAATATGAACAATGTGAATCTGTAACAGTAAAGGAGGCATTCAGGATGAAGTGGCACAGCTCTTTAAATAGTCATATTTCATTTCATTTAAAAAACTTTGCTCAACTGAAAGAATGACAAAAATGTTATTGTTAAAGAGAAAAAAAAAAACTTTGGAAAATTGTGAATGTCTAAAATTTCCTGCAGTTATTTTTGCAAGGATTGATTCATATTCAGATTAGCTTCCTGCCAGATGGAAGAAACACACAGTAAATCAACTTTTGCAGAAGAGAAATAAAAGAGAAGCACAAGCTGCTATTTAAAGGGTTTTCTTTCTTTTTTTTTTTTGCCATATTAATAGCACATTAACCCATAGGCAGTATTAATGCAAGAAGCTAAACTATGGGGGTTACCATTCTATCTTTTAGAAAGACAATAATTTTTGGTCCAATGGATTGAGAAAAATTATTTCCTTGAATTGCACATCTAATATAATATTTCTGTTTAATGATGGTCAGGCCTCATGCATACCAAAGCAGAAAGAAAAGGACAAATATGTGGAAGTCGGAAATAAATTACTCTTCTTGTTCCCAGTGAACCACTACTTTATGTGCTTGATCCTGGGAAGAATTAAAGTACACAGTAGATAACATGGATTGATGTGTTTGGGGGCTCACCAAACCTTGGTTCATGATGTTCTGGGGGGGCGGTGGTGCAAGTGGAGCCCGTACATACAGTGCCTTAAAGGAGGTCTATTTGTTCTGGTCAGGTCAGCCAATGCATAAAAGCAAACTCTCGCTACGTGCCCAGTGTTGGAGATGAGATTTCTTCTCTGTACCAGGAGTCATACTCCACATTTAATTAATTCTTGTTTCTCCTGGCTTTGAATCTTCAGCTTGTTATCATGATGTTTTTGTGCTGTATTGTTCTCAGTCGCTCAGTCATGTCTGACTCTTTGTGACCCCATGGACTGTAGCCTGCCAGACTCCTCTGTCCATGGAATTTTCCAGGCAAGAATACTGAAGTGGGTTGCCATTTCCTTCTTCAGAGGATCACCTTGAGCCAAGGATCAGACCCAAATCTCCTGTCTCCAGAATTGGCAGGGGGATTCTTTACCATTGTACCACCTGATGTTTTGGCCTTGCCCATTTAACTCTACACCCATTTTATTTTTTCTTCTGCTTATGATCCAGGCTTTCTCCACGATAACATTCTTCTCTCTATTGTAGTTCAATAAAATACCTTGGGCTGTGACTCTTTAGGCTTTATCCATACCCAAGTGCTCTCTCTCATATGCTGACTACATGGAGACAGCTTTTGATCTGACTTGTCTCAGCCTTGTTGGACACTCTGATGATAATCATAACAATTTAGCTGTTAACATTTATCTACTGAGCACCACTTCCCTGGTGGCTCAGACAGTAAAGCGTCTGTCTACAATGCAGGAGACTGGGGTTTGATCCCTGGGTCAGGAAGATCCGCTGGAGAAGGAAATGGCAATCCACTCCAGGAAGATCCGCTGGAGAAGGAAATGGCAATCCACTCCAGTACTGTTGCCTGGAAAATCCCATGGACAGAGGAGCTTGGTAAGCTACAGTCCATGGAGTTGCAAAGAGCCAGACACTACTGAGTGACGTTCCTGCCTATCATATGCTAATCCTCTCAACAGCCCTATGAGAGAGGTAGTATTATTAATCCACTTTCTTATAGTTGATGAAGTAAGGCTCAGACAGTTTTGGAACCTGTTACAAGATCACAGAGCTAATGTTGTCTTTTTAACAAATTGTGCTGAAACAAAATGACATCCACATGCAAAAAAAATGAATCTAGATACAAAACGTATACCCTTCACAAAAGTTGTCTCAAGTGAGTCATACACCTAAATGTAAAGCATTAAATTACAAAACTCCTAGAAGACAACAAAGGAGAAAAAATAATTGATCTTGGGTGTGCCAATGACATTTATTTGTTTAATTAAAAAATTTCAAGAAATTATATAGTTGATTTGCAATATTGCATTAGTTTCAGCTGTACAACACAGTGATTCAATATTTTTATATACCACTGTGATGAGTTTTTAGATACAACACCAAAGGCAAGATCTGTGAAATAAATCATTTGTAAGCTGGATTTCATTAAAATTAAAAATTTGTACTTTTTAAAAGACAATGTTGACAGAATGAAAAGATAAGTGACAAAGCAGGAAAAATATTTGCAAAACACATATCTGATAAAGGACTATTATTTATAATATATATTTTAAAAACCCTCTTAAAATACAATTATAAGAAAAGGAACAATTTGTATAAAAAATAAGAAAAAGACCTAACAGATACCTCACTGAAGAATATATATAGAAAGCGAGTAAGCACTGGAAAATATATTTGACATCATATATTATCCAAGAACTGCAAATTAAAATAGCAATGAGATACCAGTAAACACCTGTTAGAAGGGCTAAAACCCCAAACACTGACAACATGGAATGCTGATGAGGATGTGAAGCTGTACAAACTTTATTGCTGATGGGAATGCAAAGTGGCACAGCTACTTTGGAAGACCATTTAGCAGTTTCTTATGAAACTAAATATGTTCTTACCATACAACCCAGAAATCACAGTCCTTGGTATTTGTATCAGTGGTTTGAAAACTAATGTCCAGACAAAACCTGCACGCAGATGTTTTTAGCAGCTTCACTCAAAATTGCCAAAACTTGAAAGCAATAAAGTTATCCTTCAGCAGTTTAATGGATAGATAAACTGTAGTTGTCCAGACAAAAAGTATTATTTAGTATAAAGAAGTGGGCTCACAAGCCATAAAAAGACATAGAAGAAACTTAAATTCATATTACTAAATGAAAAAAGAAAATCTGAAAAGGCTATCTATTCCATCTAAATGACACTCTGGAAAAGACAAAATTATGGAGACAGTATAATGATCAGTGAAAGCCAGGGGTGGGCAAGATGAATATGCAGAGTACAAAGGATTTTTAAGGTACTGAAAACTATTTTGTATGATACTACAGTGGTGCATACAATACATTATATATTTATCAAAACTCATTGTGTGCATGTGTGTGCATACACAGACACATGTCCACACTCCACTTTTCCTTTATTGTGAATGAGTAGCCTATCATTCTTAAGATTTGACACTGAGCCCTAGAGACCATAATTTAATTATAATACAATGTATAAATACCTCATCTGACAGATAGATAATCTCATGTTATGAAGTCAATAAAATCATTGTTGAAAAGATTAAAAACTTCCAAAATAAGCATTTAAAAGATCAGTTTCCTGCTTCAAACTAGATCTGTTCCTTTTAATTACAGAGTGATATATTGTACCCACTCACTTTGTTTTCAGAGTTATTGCAGTATACCTTATAAGTATGCAAAGCTATATCAGACGCTAAATGCTTGAAGCATGAGGTTCTTTGGATTTTTATTCTTAATTATTGTGCTGAATTTCTTATTTGGGTCTGGATTTCATATGAATAAATTATTCTCCAAATGCATAATTTAAAACAATTAATATTCAGTCTACTTTAATACAGATTAGAATCTAAGCCAAATTCATTTATGAACAAGAATGTTAAGTAGTAATGCTGTTCAAAACTCCTAAAAGTTGTAGTCACCCAACATGCAAGTTATTCTGCCATAGATAGATATTTAGGATCAATCTCCACAAATCCAATTATTATATTCTTTGATGCTGTGGTTCCTGACGTTTATAGACAACCCTAGTGCCTTCTGATTTTTGTTTGCTCTTGATTGTTAGTATCCTGGAACTGATAGATCACAAAAATAACTTTAGAGCCTGATAAAGTCATTTTCTGAGTTATTTTCCATTGAGGCTATAGCACTATTTCCTGGCTCTCTGCCCTATCCAATTCTGTTCATGATTACTGCTTTACTCTCCTTTCTATTACAGTTTATGCTCATTTCCATATTTTTGTTTACAGTAGATTTCAATCTTCTCAAGAACATGGGACACTTTTAAAAAATATTCATGGTATTTAGTGAAATAATTTTGCTCCAAATGGATGCTGAATTAGTAGGTAAGTGATCCATGTTTTGGACAAAGGTAGTCCATCTACTTTGCATAAAGAATAAGTGAGTTGTGAAAGTTTAAGGTTATTTAGAGTCACAATGAAGGGACTTCCCTGGTGGTCCAGTGGTTAGGAATCCATCTTCCAATGCAGGGGATGGGCCTCTGATCCCTGGTCGGGGAACTAAGATCTCACATGCCTTGGGGACAACCAACCCTGTGCACCACAACTAGGGAAAGCCCTGCTCACAACAACAAAGACCCAGAGCAGCCAAAAATAGAATCACAATGAAAAGTGTTACATACAAACTCAATGGACAATGTTGGAATAAAATTTGTTTACTAGCTCATAAATTATTTCATCAAAGTTGGATTAAAAATTATTAATCTAGCATAAATTGTAAGAAGAGAATAAAGATGGAATTATATGTTCTGTCCATGGGTAATACAAATAAGTACAGGAAAGATTCCTAAAAAGAAAGATTTAAATATAATTTTAAGTTTAGATAGTTCACTTTCTCACTGGTGATAAAAGGTCACTTCTTCAACACAACAATCTTAAATGTTTATGTATGTAATAATAGAGTTTCAAAATACATGAAGCAAAAATTGACAGAACGGAAAAGCCAATCAATTAAAATTTATACTTGAAGATCTCATCATTCCTCTCTTACTAATCAATAGCATAAATAGAAAATCAGTAAGCTTATTGAATATCAGGACAACATTTCCAATCAATTTGACACAATGGCATATGTAGAAGACTCCAAATAAAAAAAAAAGAAGAATACACTTTCATTTCTAGTATGTATGAAATAATCTAATAAAGTAGATGCTAACCTGGGTTATAAAACAAATTGTAAGAACTTATATATATATATATATTTTTTAAATTAGAAGATAATTACTTTACAATACTGTGATGGTTTTTGCCATACATCAACATGAATCAGCATTAGGTGTACATATGTTCTCTTGATCCCTGCCCACTCTTCCCTCCCCATCTCACCCCTGTAGGTTGTCACAGAACACCAGCTATGAATTTCCTTTCATACATCAAACTCTCACTGGCTATCTATTTTGAATATAGTAATGTGTATGTTTTAGTGTTATTCTTTCATATCATCTGACTCTCTCCTTCCCCCACTTTGCCCCAAATGTCTATGTCTCCTTTGCTGCCCTGCAAGTAGGATTGTCAGTATTATCTTTCTAGATTCCATATATATGTGGTAATATGTGATATTTGTCTTTATCTTTCTGACTTACTTCACTCTGTATAATAGGCTGTAGGTTCATCCACCTCATTAGAACTGACTCAAATGTGTTCATTTTCATAGCTTAGTAATATTCCATTGTGTATATGTACCACAACTTCATTATTCATTCATCTGTCGATGAACATCTACTTCCATATTGCTTCTGTGTGGTAGCTATTGTAAATAGTGCTGAAATGAATATTGAGTACGTGTGTGTGTGTGTGTGTGTTTCAAGTCTGGTTTCCTCAGGGTATAGGCCCAGTAGTGGGATTTCTGAGTCATGTGGTAGCTTAATTCCTAGCTTTTGAAGGAACCTCCATACTGTCCTCCATAACGGTTGTATCCGTTGGCATGCCCACCAACAATGTAAGAGGATTCCCTTTTCTCTACACCCTCTCTAGCATTTACTGTTTGTAGACTTTTTGATCATTGCCTTTCTGACCAGTGTATGATGATATTTCATTGTAGTTTTGAACTTTGAAGAAAAACAAAAGTGTGTTTCTGGATCATAATGTAGTTGAACTAGAAACCAATTAAAGATATCAGGAAAATTTCCAAATGTTTTGAAATTAAAAACAAGTGTCTAAATAATCCATGGGTCAAAGAAGAAATCATAGGGGAAATTGGAAAATATTTTTGATCAAAAGGAAGATGGAAATATGTCAAAATTTGAGGGATGCTGCTAAAGCAGAACTTAGAGAGAAATTTATAGCATAGTATTAGATGTTAGATTCATGGCATCAGATATGCAGATGACACCACCATTATGGCAGAAAGTGAAGAGGAACTAAAGTGACTCTTGATGAAGGTGAAAGAAGAGAGTGAAAAATCTGGCTTAAAACTCAACATTCAAAAAACTAAGATCATAGCATCTGGTCCCATCACTTCATGGCAAATAGATGGGAAAACAATGGAAACAGTGACAGTCTTTATTTTGTTGGGCTCCAAAATCACTGCAGATGGTGACTGCAACCATGAAATTAAGATACTTGCTCCTTGGGAGAAAAGCTATGACCAACCTAGATAGCATATTTAAAAGCAGATACATTACTTTGCCAGCAAAAATCCATATAGTCAAAACCATGCTTTTTCCAGTAGTCATGTATCAATGTGAGAGTTGAACTATAAGGAAAGCTGAGTGCAGAAGAATTGATGCCTTTGAACTGTGGTGTTAGAGAAGACTCTCAAGAGTCCCTTGGACTGCAAGGAGATCAAATCAGTCAATCCTAAGGGAGATCATTCCTAAATATTCATTGGAAGGACTGATGCTGAAGCTGATGCTCCAATACTTTGGTCACCTTATGCTAAGAACTGACTCATTGGAAAAGACTCTGATGTTGGGAAGATTGAAGGCAGGAAGAGAAGGGGACAACAGAGGATAAGGTGGTTGGATGGCATTACCAACTCGATGGACATGAGTTTGAGCAAGCTGCAGGAATTGGTGATGGACAGGGAGGCCTGGCATGCTGCAGTCCGTGGGGTCTCAGAGGGTCAGACATGACTGAGTGACTGAACTGAACTCAACTCAAAATCACTCAACTCATTTTGTTTTTCTGGCAAAACTAATACAGTATTGTAAAGTAAAATAAAATAAAAATTAAAATTAAAAAAAAAAATACTTGCAAACTAAAAAAAAAAAAATCACCATGTTAAGTGAAGAAAGTCAGAAAAAAACCCTACATAATGAACGTTCCATTTTCTTGGCATTCTAAAAAAGGCAAAGTATATAAGAAAATATGAGATCAGTGGTTGCCTGTGGTTAAGGGTAATAATGGGAATTAACTGCAAACAGGCATGAGGGATTGTTTAAGGATTGTGAAAATTCTCTAAAATTGAATTTTGGTGAATGTTGCACAAATTACTGGAAAACATTCAATGCATATACTCTCAATAGGTGAATTTTATGGTATGAAAATATTCCTTAATAAACCTTTTTTTAAAAAAGCCACCATAAAAGGAGATATTTGCACTCTATCTCTTATGTGTAGCTGTCCACTTTTCCCAACGTATTTTTTGAAGATACTGCCTTTTCTCCATTACCTCCTTTGTCATAGATTAATTGACTATAGATATGTGAGTTTATTTCTAGGTTCTTTGTTCTGTTCCATTGATCTATGTGTCTGTTTTTGTGCCAATACCATGGTGTTTTGATTGCTGTAGTTTTGTAGTATAGTCTTCAGTCTGAAAGGGTTTTATCGCCAGCTTCATTCTTTTTTCTCAGAATTGCATTGGGAGTTTGGGGTCTATTGTGGTTCCATATAAATTTTAGGATTATTTGTTCTAGTTATGTGAAAAATTTCATGGGCATTTTCATGAGGAATACATTAAATCTTAGATTGATTTGGGATGTATGGCCATTTAAACAATATTTAGTCTTCTAATTTAAGAGCAAAATATATCTTTCCATCTCTTTGAATTGTCTTCAGTTTTCTTTAGTGGTATTTTATAGTTTTCAGCAAATAGGTCTTTCCCCTCCTTGGTTAAAAAAACAGAATATCCAAATTGTCAGCAAAGCACATAAGCAAATGAAAAAAGTAAGCACATTAAAAAATGCTAAGCACGATTTGTCACTAGAGAAATGGAAACAAAATCACAGTGAGATACCACTATATGTATACCAGAATGGCTCAGATGAAAACAAATGATAATGCAAAGTGGTAAAAAGATATAGAGCAACTGAAGGTCTCATCCACTGCTAGTTTGTATGCAAATTGATATAACCATATTGACAGTCTTTATCAAAGCTGAATGTACTTATGCTGTAGCTCAGCTATTTCAATTTCATTCTAATATACTATGAGTATATATGCATACTTAACATATATGTATACATGTTTTTTTAAACACATGGATAAATTTAAACACATGGATAAAAATGTTCATAGTAGCACTATTTGTAGTGTCCCCAAACTGGAAACAACTCAAATTCCCATAAATAGCAAAGTGGCTGAATACATTGTGATATATTATTAAAACAGCAATGAAAAGTGATGAATTGCTATCACAGGCAGCAACATGGATGAATTTCACAAACATAAATTTAATGGAAAAAATCAAACAGTAAAGTGAACGTACTGTAAAGCTTCATTTATAAACAATTCAAAATCATACAAAACTAGTGAGAAAGAAGTTAAGATAAGAAGTGCTGAGATGGCTGTGGTGTTAATGGTAGCTAAGTCCTGGATCAACATGCTGGGTTGTTGTTGTTTAGGTGGTAAGTCCTGTCCAACTCTTTTGCGACCCCATAGACTGTAGCCTGCCAGGCTCCTCTATCCATGAGATTTCCCAGGCAAGAATACTAGAGTAGACAGCCATTTCCTTCTGCAGGGGATTCTCCTGACCCAGGGATTGAACCTGTGTCTTCTGCATTGGCAAGTGGATACTTTACCATTGAGCCACTTGGGAGCCTCCTGGATCTACACAGGGAAGCTCTAGCTGAGAGTGAAGTCTCTGAAGCTGGACATGGAGAGCTTAAGAAATGTTTGAAAAAAAAAAAAAATCACTCTGACTAAGTGCATAGTACTTGTTATTATATCAGTTCTACTGAGCTATTATTTTGGTTCTACTTGCACCTAAGGAAGCTTTGCCCTGGGATGAGAGCAAACAGAAAAAAATTAAACAAAATTCAAGACAGAAATAGTTTCTGCCAGCCAAGAAATCCTGAAAAGTTTCTTGTCATGGATATAAACATGAAGAAAACATGAGTATTGCTGGATGCTGTTGTGCTTGGTTCTGGATAAATTTGATAATCTGACTGACTTCTCTTATCCTCACACACAAAGAAAAGTTCTTGCTGGAACTGTCATGACAACAGGCACAGATGTGAAAGATGCCAAAGTGATAAGTGTTTATAACAGAAACAAAATATAATAATGGCAAATTCATGAGTGATTGTAGCCTTGCATTAAATGTCTGTCATGCAGAAATTATATTGCAGAAATCCTTGTTTAGATTTCATTAAATACACCTTGAGCTTTACTTAAATAACGGAGATGATTAAAGAAGATCCATCTTTCAGAAACCTGAACAAGGAGGGTTTAAGCCAAAGGAAATCAAACAAAACTGTATATCAGCACCTGTGGAGATGCCTGAATTTTCTCATCATATAAACTAATACTGGCACAACCATCAGACTCACTCAGTGGCAACTATCTTTAGAATATGGCTATTTAATCTCTTTGTTGTTTAGTTCGCTAAGTTGTGTCTGACTCTTTGCGACCCCATCGATTGCAGCACACCAGGCTTCTTTAAGATGACTTTATTTTACAGTGTTTAAATACTTAGAAATTGACATTTGGCAGCTGCTCTGTGGCTATCTCAGGAAAGTCAGAGCCATTTTAAAAGGATGAAAGATGATTCTGGCCCTCTCAAGGCCTTGTCCTTAAGGCCTTTTCAGTTGAATCCCTCTGCAAGATAAACCTTCTTTACCAGTTGAAACGTTTGCTATTCATAGAAGTTATAGTCTGGACATTGTACCTCCATGTTTTTCTTTTATTCATGCATATGTATTCATGTTCTGTCTCAGCAGCAGAATCTCATAGATGACAATAAAATTATGTACTTGTTGACTTTCCAAGATTCACTTTGGGCTGGAACTTGCTGGATGTTCATCCTTCCATAAAGCGACTCAGGATATGTCCTCACACTGATAAGCTACCACCCATAGAGCAAACCCCTTAGCAGGTCCTGCCAGAACCTTCCTGGGGCTCCTAAGAGGCCATGATGGATATAATTGAAATGTACCCATGGCAGGTAAATGATGTTTCAGTGGTATGTCGCATCTACCCTTTACTTCTTTTATTATTTTTAAAATTTTTTCATCATCAAGGTTAACAGTAAAGTGGACAAGAGCTTTGGAATTCAAGGGTTTTAACTTCTGAAGTAAAAGTTGCTCAGTCATGTCCGACTCTGCAACCTCATAGACTATAGAGTCCATGGAATTCTCCAGGCCAGAATACTGGAGTGGGTAGCCTTTCCCTTCTCCAGGGGATCTTCCCAACCCAGGGATCAAACCCAGGTCTCTAGCATTGTGAGTGGATTCTTTACCAGCTGAGCCACAAGGGAAGCCCATTAACTTCTGAGTGTGCCCTTATTTAAAAAAAACACAGTTAAAGTATTTTTATCCTTTTCAAAGTATCTTTAAATTATTTTATTCAAGCTTGAAACTAAAACCGTAATCCTAAACTAAAATACATTTCTTTTGGTGTGTATGTGTGTGTAAGGTCTGCCTTGCTTTGTAGTGCTTGGCTACTAGCACATTTTTAATTTGAGAAATGAGAGTATGGATTTTTATTTAAAAGCATCTATTAGAGCATATACATAAGCAGGAATGGGGAAAGCAGAGGTTGTCTCAGATCAAAATTTACAGGTCTCTTTAGCCCTTATGATATTTTTTGAGAAGAACAAAATAGAAAGACATAAAATTTGACAGTTGGTGAGGTTAAATTGTAGCATCAATGTCTGTTGAACTTTAAATGATAGATATGAAACAAAATGTAAGTATTTTGTTGTAATAATAACTTAGTATGGAAGTTACCTTTGGAGTGAAAGGGAGGGTTGTAACTGGTGGGGGACTGTAGGGGGACTTCTCAGGATATTGCTAGTGTTCTGTTTCTGATCTGAGTGGTAGTTACAGGATAATTTTACTGTGGGGGAAAAGCATCAATCTGTACAATTACAATTTGTGTTATTTTGAATGTATGTCATTTTTTTCCAATTAACCAATTTTACTTTAAAAGGAACAATGGTTCAACAATGAAAATAATTATTTCCATCATTTTCTTTCCCCAAATCAGTCTAATGTCATAAATATTTATAGTAATTGGTTGCAAATATTCTAAGCATTCTTCCAATGCTAAGACAGAGATTTATATAAACTTTTACAACATCAAAACATAAGAATTATGCATATTATTTCATCTCTCGTCACTGTGGAGTGGACTTACCTTTTCAGTTTAAGAGAAGCTTTATTTCAACAAAGCAAGCTTCCAGGTCATCAAGAACCTGTCTCTGACCCTTTCATGTGACATTGTATCATAGCAATTCTAAGTACTGTGATCTTCATCAAGAAATTCTTAGCATTGACAGCATATAGGCTTAGGCTGGAGTGCAGTTTACAGTCTCGGAATTCCTCCTCAGACGTCTTCCAACTCCCTTCTGGGATCTCTGCTGCACATGTCCTCCACAAAATGGAACCAAAGAACTCAAACAATATCATACTTTATTTTCAGATCAAAACAAAAAGTCTGTTGGATTCTCCATTCTTGTTCCCTCAGGAAATTTGCCTCTGTCTAACCTTTGCATGCATATTTTGCTGGCTGCAGTGTAGACACTGTGTCTTTGTATCTTTTCTCTTTATCTACCAGAACCATAAACAACCCTTTAATTAGCCTGTGTCACATGGATTCAGCAAGACAAAAGCACATGGATTGTATCCCTTGCTGACATCTTTGATAAAAAGAGATACAGGCCTTCAGAAATACTCACCATTTTTGGTCATATCTACAAAATGTTTGTTTAATTAGGAAATTCTATGCTTAGGATTTCAACATAATACAGAAGAAAATACTTGATAACTTCAGTTTGATTTTTTAAAAATTATTGACTATATGATTGAAAAAAAATAGTTATGCTCAACAGTAATACATGAAATGTCTCAAAGTTTTTCCTTAAACTCTGGTATTTGAAAATGGGAAATTAAGTGATTTGTTGAGGTTAGGGAGGTTGTGTAGTTAATGATTAGGACAGTTTAGGAAGTTATAAAACACTTCCTTTATCACTACCTGTTTCTATCTCTGATATTAGATGATTTTTCATTTAACAAATATTTATCAAATGCTTACATATACTGGATAGCTTTAATCATTTATTCTTTCATAGCTCTGGAGGCCAGAAGTCCAAAATCAAGGTGTCTACAGGGAAATGTTCCCTGCAGAGGCTCTAGAGGAGGATCTATTCATTGGTTTTCCAGCTTGTGACTGTCTATACTCCTTGCTTTGTGGCAGTGTAACTCTGACATTTGCCTCTTCCTTCATTTCTCCTCCTCTTTGTGACTTCTTTGTGTGTCTCTCTCTGCGTCTCTGATATAAGGACCCCTGTGATAATATTGGGCCCATTTGGATAATCCAGGATAAACTCTTCTTCTCAAAATCACATCTTTTGCCATAGAAGGTACCACTCACAGCTTTCAGGGAATTGACATATATATATTTACAAGAGGACATTTTTTGGACCACCATAGAAAGGAAAAAGTGAAAGAGTCAGAACGAGTTCAGAGATATGGCTAGCTGACAGGTCATCAAGGCCTTGGTTATTTTTTAGAATAAAATGGGAAATCCAGTGACACTATCCAACTCATTTTACATTTTGTACTGCTTGCTTAATTGTTTGGTCATGTCTGACTCTCTGCAACCCTATGGACCATGGCCTGCCAGGCTCCTCTGTCCATGGGATTCTCCAGGCAAGAATACTGGAATGGGTCGCCATATCCTTCTCCTTGTACTGCTTAGGAAAGCCCTTTCAATACAACACTTGTGTAATTGTGATAAGGGAAATCTTGGTCCTTTCTTGGTTACTTGATGGACCTCACTGATCCACATTGTGAAGAGGGCACTGTCCATCCTTCAGAATGAAGCCTTAGTGATGTTTTAAGATGAGAAACCAGATTCAGAGACAAATCCTGTCCATGCCTTCTGAGCACACAGAAGCTCTTGTAAGTTTTCAAAGAAAACTCAAGGACAGTACACTTGGTGGCAGAAAATGTTAGTGAGCCTATAAACAGCCCAGAAAAAAAAAAAAAAAAAGGAGGGGGAAGACAAGAAGGCACCACAGAGAGCACCCATAATGTAGCTAAAATTTGACCTCACCCCATCCTGTGTTCACTCTGTCACCCTCATCTTTGGCCACATCGATATATCTACACAGAGTCTATATTTCTGCTTGATCACAGAAATCCTTACCAGCCACGTCAAAAAGCTTAGGCTTCACCCTAAGAGCAATGGGAAATCACTGAAGGGTTTGTAACTAAGACTCGAGGTGGCCTGGCTTTTGTTTCAGAAAAATCACAAAGGCCATAGTGTTAGGGGTGCATTGGAGAGAAGCAGGAGGGAAGAGGACATCCCATTGCTGTGGTACTCCAGGCAAGGGACCAGGACAGCCTGACTTAGGGACTGGCAGTCACTGCAGTGGGGCACTGTGCAGAGGATAAAAGAAATCTTATCACTCTCAAAGCAAATACTGCTGAAGGAAAGAGTGTTACAGTAACAGTGTCCTACTATATGATATATATTAAAGAGGATGGGTATGGCCATCAGTCCACGTTTTCACATGGTCCAATCCACTTGTAAACTCATTGTTCTGACCCAAGCATGTCAGTGTGGTGTACGTACCAGCATAGATTGCTGCAGAAAAAAACTGTAAATAAAGCTAGTGGAGGTAATGGAATTCCAGTAGGGCTATTTCAAATCCTGAAAGATGATGCTGTAAAAGTGCTGCACTCAATATGCCAGAAAATTTCGAAAACTCAGCAG
The DNA here is from genome assembly GCF_023091745.1 of Budorcas taxicolor. Lineage (NCBI taxonomy): Eukaryota > Metazoa > Chordata > Mammalia > Artiodactyla > Bovidae > Budorcas > Budorcas taxicolor. The sequence continues at coordinate 48,741,026 of NC_068935.1, forward strand.
TGGCCATGGCACTGGAAAAGGTCAGTTTTCATTCTAATCCCAAAGAAAGGCTGCCAAAGAATGCTCAAACTACTGCACAATTGCACTCATCTCACATGCTAGTAAAGTAATGCTCAAAATTCTGCAAGCCAGGCTTCAGCAATACGTGAACTGTGAACTTCCAGATGTTCAAGCTGGTTTTAGAAAAGGCAGAGGAACCAGAGATCAAATTGCCAACATCCGCTGGCTCAAGGAAAAGGCAAGAGAGTTCCAGAAAAACATCTATTTCTGCTTTATTGACTGTGCCAAAGCCTTTGACTGTGTGGATCACAATAAACTGTGGAAAATTCTGAAAGGGATGGGAATACCAGACCACCTGACCTGCCTCTTGAGAAATCTGTATGCTGGCTAGGAAGCAGCAGTTAGAACTGGACATGGAACAACAGACTGGTTCCAAATAGGAAAACGAGTACTTCAAGGCTGTATATTGTCACCCTGCTTATTTAACTTATATGCACAGAACATCATGAGAAACACTGGGCTGGAAGAAACACAAGCTGGAATCAAGATTGCCGGGAGAAATATCCTATCAATCACCTCAGATATGCTGATGGCACCACCCTTATGGCAGAAAGTGAAGAGAAACTAAAAAGCCTCTTGATGAAAGTGAAAGAGGAGAGTGAAAAAGTTGGCTTAAAGCTCAACATTCAGAAAACGAAGATCATGGCATCCGGTCCTATCACTTCATGGGAAATAGATGGGGAAACAGTGGACAGTGTCAGACTTTATTTTTTGGGGCTCCAAAATCACTGCAGATGGTGACTGCAGCCATGAAATTAAAAGACGCTTACTCCTTGGAAGAAAAGTTATGACCAACCTAGATAGCATATTCAAAAGCAGAGACATTACTTTGCCGACTAAGGTCTGTCTAGTCAAGGCTATGGTTTTTCCAGTGGTCATGTATGGATGTGAGAGTTGGACTGTGAAGAAGGCTGAGCGCTGAAGAATTGATGCTTTTGAACTGTGGTGTTGGAGAAGACTCTTGAGAGTCCCTTGGACTGCAAGGAGATCCAACCAGTCCATTCTGAAGGAGCTCAACCCTGGGATTTCTTTGTACGGAATGATGCTGAAGTTGAAACTCCAGTACTTTGGCCACCTCATGCGGAGAGTTGACTCATTGGAAAAGACTCTGATGCTGGGAGGCATTGGGGGCAGGAGGAGAAGGGGACGACAGAGGATGAGATGGCTGGATGGCATCACCGACTCGATGGACGTGAGTCTGAGTTAACTCCGGGAATTGGTGATGGACAGGGAGGCCTGGTGCTGTGATTCATGGGATTGCAAAGAGTCAGACATAACTGAGTGACTGAACTGAACTGAACTGAAAGGTTTAGGTTTCAGGCTATGTTTGCAATCTGAAAGTGAAAGTGTTGGTGGCTCAGTTTTGTCCGACTCTTCCTAACCCCATGACTGCATTCTGCCAGCCTCCTCCGTCCATGGAATTCTCCAGGCAAGAATATTAGAGTGGGTAGCCATTCCCTTCTCCAGGAGATCTTCCCGACCCAGGGATCGCACCTGGGTCTCCTGCATTGCAAGCAGATTCTTTACCACCTGAGCCACCAGGGAAGCCCTATTCACAATCTTCCTCACCTTAAATGACTGCTGTTCTTTTTGCTTTGATAATTGAGTCCAGATTCCAGAGAACATTTCAAACCAATGATACCATTTTCTGAGCCACCAGGAGAGCTCTCTTATTGTCACCCTGCTTATTTAATTTATATGCACAGTGGTGGTGGATGACACTAGTTGCTCAGTCATGTCTGACTTTCTGCGACCCCATGGACTGTAGTCCACCAGGCTCCTCTGTACATTGGATTTCCCAGGCAAGAACACTAGTGTTGGTTGCCATTCCCTTCTTCAGGGGATCTTCCCAACCCAGGCATAGAACCCAGGTCTCCTGCACTGCAAGTGGATTCTTTACCAACTGAGCCACCAGGGAAGCCTATTTGAGTGTGGGGTTCCTCTGTCCATAGGTTTTCCCAGGTCTCATGCATTTCCCATATTGCAAGCAGATTCTTTATAATCTGAGCCACCAGGGAAGCCCATATACAGAGTACATCGTACAAAATGCCAGGTAAGATAAATCACAGGCTGGGGAAAGATCAACAACCTTAGATATGTAGATGATACCACCCTAATGGCAGAAAGCAAAGAGGAACTAAAGGGCCTCTTGATGAAGGTGAAAGAGGAGAGTGAAAAAGCTGGCTTAAAACTCAACATTCAAAAAACTAAATCATGGCATCCAGTCCCTCACTTCATGGCAAATTGTGTGTGTTAGTTGTTCAGTCATGTCCGACTCAGCGATCCCATGGACTGTAGCCCACCAGGCTTCTCTGTCCATGGGATTCTCCAGGCAAGAATACTGGAGTGGATTTCCATTCCCTTTGCCATCATGGCAAACAGATGGGTGAAAAATGGGAACAGTGACAGATTTTAATTTCTAGGGCTCTAAAGCTTACTCCTTGGAAGAAAAGTTATGACCAACCTAGATAGCATATTCAAAAGCAGAGACATTACTTTGCCGACTAAGGTCTGTCTAGTCAAGGCTATGGTTTTTCCTGTGGTCATGTATGGATGTGAGAGTTGGACTGTGAAGAAGGCTGAGCATCGAAGAATTGATGCTTTTGAACTGTGGTGTTGGAGAAGACTCTTGAGAGTCCCTTGGACTGCAAGGAGATCCAACCAGTCCATTCTGAAGGAGCTCAACCCTGGGATTTCTTTGGAAGAAATGATGCTAAAGCTGAAACTCCAACTCTTTGGCCACCTCATGCGAAGAGTTGACTCATTGGAAAAGACTCTGATGCTGGGAGGCATTGGGGGCAGGAGGAGAAGGGGACGACAGAGGATGAGATGGCTGGATGGCATCACGGACTCGATTGACGTGAGTCTGAGTGAACTCCGGGAGTTGGTGATGGACAGGGAGGCCTGGCATGCTGTAATTCATGGGGTCGCAAAGAGTCAGACATGACTGAGCGACTGAACTGAACTGAACTGAAAGTCACTGTGGACAGTGATTACAGCCATGAAATTAAAAGATGCTTGATTCTTGGAAGAAAAGCTATGATAAACCTAGACAGAGAATTAAAAAAAAAGAGATATCACTTTGCCGGCAAAGTGCTGTATGATCAACGCTACGGTTTTTCCACTAGTCATGTACATATGTGAGAGCTGGACCATAAAGAAAGCTGAGCACTGAAGAATTGATGCTTTTGAACTGTGGTGTTGGAGAAGACTTTTGAGAGTCCCTTGGACTGCAAGGAGATCAAACCAGTCAATTCTAAAGGAAATCAGTCCTGACTATTCATTGGAAGGATGGATGCTAAAGCTGAAGCTCCAATGCTTTGGCCATATGTAGCGAAGAGCTGACTCATTGCAAAAGACCCTGATGCTTGGAAAGATTGAGGGCAGGATTAGAAGGGGCCAACAGAGGATGAGATGGTTGGATGGCATCACCAACTCGATGGATATGAGTTTGAGCAAACTCCAGGAGACAGTGAAGGAAGGAAAGCTTGGTGTGCTGCAGTCCATGCGGTAGCAAAGAGTTGGACACAACTTAGTAACTGAAAAATGACAGCACCATTTTCTATCTGTACAAGCCTAGAGGGGAAAAATGACCCACTGAAGATATTAATAAAGTGAGCAGAATCCTAGACTAAGACAGCTCAGTTTTACAATTCCTGAGGTGATATAATTATTCATTATCAGACATAGCATGCATTTTCAAACTTTCTTTGGATGAATACTTGTATGATGACTCTTGATGATCAAGATCCAGAAAAAAAAAGAAAAACCTTATGCCTATGAGAAGCATTTTGCTGTTTCATGTATATAATAGAAGCATTAAAAATCTTATGCATGTCTGACTGTGTCTGGATGGTTCTGTGACACAGATTAGAGGTAACCCCCACCTCCCTAATTTCACAAAGGAAAAATGCTGAGGAGTACAACCAACATGTTTATTCCAGTGTCTCTGTGTACTACTAATTTTGTCCATATTTAGTGATGAATGATTTTGATGAAGTTTAGACTTAGAACTACTATGACTTGTAGTGGGACAAGCAGCAGGAGAAACTGAAGACTAATGTACAAAGACCATCTGCTTCAAGGGAGAAGAAAAGGGAATAGATTTAAGGTAGTTTCCAGCTGCTATACAATGCCACATTCCCATGAGATAAGGAAGTAAGATGAAGTGGCTAGGATTCTGTAAAACTTACATTCCCATGTAACGGACCAGCTACATAATTCGTAGGGCCCAGTGCTAAATGAAAATGTAGGGCATCTTCACAAAATACTAAAATTTCAAGATGGCAGCAGTAATGTATTCAACAGAATGTGAAGCCATATTGAGCACTGTGCCCTATGCAACTACCCACCATGTTGGCCCTGCTCATAGCATGCTTGACTGGCTCAGATCAAATCAGTTTGCTTCTCAGAACCTCCCTATTCCCTTACTACCATCTTTCCTGCTTCTAAAGTTCACCTCAACCTATGACGAAAATAACAACTAATAGCTTTTGTCACTTGTTTGTCTCCCCTGGTTGATCCTATCATGGGGGCTCTATCCTATGACCTCATTCAAACCCAATGACTTCCCAAAGACCTTGCCTCCAGATCCCATCACTTCAGGGACTAGAGCTTCAATATATGCTTTCAGGGGCACACACTCAGTCTACAGTACCACCTTACTGTAGTGAGTTTTAAACTATGTTACCTGGAAATATCTCAAAGACCACTGAGGGCAATCAGTGAAAGAACAACTGGGTGAGCCCAAGAGCCCTAGGTAAATTTGTTTACTGTTTAAGTTTCCATGTACACACCCATCGTGGGAAAAATTGAAGGCTCTGTCCACAAGAAAGCTTAGGAAACAATGGGCTATTTGGGTTGAGATAAGCAGGGCAAATCATATTTTCCTCACTTCATGAGTGAGGAGAATAGATGAACGTGTATTATTATCTATTATATCTGGGTGCCATGTGAAGTGTTTTTGCATGTTATAGCCCTTATGGGGGATTATGCCTAATTCATAAATGAGGACACTGAGAAGCAGGTAAGTTAATAGGCCCATCCAGCCAATCTATAGCAGAGTTGAGATTTGAACCCCAGCCTAGTAACAAAGCACACTTTTTTCCCATAACACTATCTGTCTCCTCATTCAGGTAAGACTACCATTTGCTTCCCTAGCAGAGACTTGGCCACATAACTTACTGGGTAGTTTTTGGTCAGACTCTTGGCTGCAAGCCTATCTCTGCAGTTGAAGTAGCAAATAGAAAGCTGGGAAGCTATTGAATGGGAAAGATAGATGCCAGGGCTTACTGTCTCTGAGGCCAGACATAAGCCATGGGCAGGGATGGCCTGAGTAATAACTTCAAAGGTATTGTAATATTTGTCCTTTGAGAGCTGGACACTGCATCAGCTCAGAGCAATGCAGTCACTTACAGCAACAGCTCTTGCAATGCAATTTTCAGCTTCGAAGAGTCTTAATACATCTTAGAGTCACAGTGTCATGTTAGTTCTGTGTAATGACTATAACGTCTAACAGATGAATGAATCCTGAAGAGTCTCTCATAATATAATTTACTCCATGCTATAATGTTGCTGAATATGCCCAACACTCTATCCAGAGTTTGAAACATAAGTGTAAAACTCCATGGTTGCTTTGGAAAAATCACTTTATAAACTTTAGGACACATAGACAAGATGTATAGTTTGTAATAAACAGCTGTGATCTAGCGAGATCAAGGGGAAGATTTTGTGTGTCAGTAAGAATGAAGAAACTGATTCCATTGACAGCAGAGGCTGTGCTAAGGCTGGTGGTTTTCAAATAAATAGTTTAAACAGACCTCCCGCTGTTAGCATGTACATTTTCTCACACAGAACAGAGATAAATTGTTTTTCTGACACTTCTTAAAATAGTCAGGATTAAACTGAAGGCAGTTGATCTTATCTTGAGAGTGAAGGTATTGGCATTTTTTATGTAGTCACAAGTGTCTGTAATAGAATGGAGCTGCAACTGGTTCCAAGAACCCAGTTATGGTGGTTCTCATATCTTCTAATGCCATAAAAATAAAAGAAGAGTTGCACACTTTCCATCCTCTCAGTCCTCTATTTAAATGAAAAGAAAGTGAAAATGAAAGCATAGCTTCTTTCCCATTAGTGCCAACAACTGCACTTCTCTCTTTTCAAATGTGCCTCTTAGGAATTCTAGTTTTAATAAGTGCTTGGGCAGCAAGCATTTACACGAAAAGAAAAGCTGTCATTTTTACCAGATATGCAGGCTTTGATTTGAGTTTAATATAGTAGGAGGCAACACAAAAGAACTTAATATACTATATTATTCTATGCAAATTATAGTTTGGGGGCAATACTTAGGTGTTATACATCTTGTGTTCATAGGAGAGCTTTTATATATAGACCATCTGAACACTGGGAGAATCTATTTCTTATTAGACAGAACGTCTATAGCAAGATAAATAGGATCAGAAAGTGTAAAGGTTCCTACTTCAAAATGACAGTGAGAACTGAATTTTCTGTTCAATACCAGCAAAGCTCCTCTAGAGGTTGCCAAGCTGTACTCATTTGGCTAGCTCTGTGACACCGAAAAGGAGGGAACAGTGCTGTCCTAAAGGCCCCCATCTTCTGACCTCTCCCTGAGTATGGCCCTACCATCACGTCCATGGAAGTAGCCTTATTTTTCTCATCTGGAAATTGGACCCAATTCCTGACTTACAGGACTGTTTTAAAAATTAGGTTAAATCTTGATGAAAAGTGCCTACCACTCTATAAATCATAGCTTTTGATCTTATTATTATTATTGTTGTTGTTATAAAGAAGAGAGGTTAAATGTCACACAGTACAACAAGCAAAAGTATTAGCCCAAGGCATGTTTCCATAATAGCAAAACAGAAAGAACATGATGTCAGAACTAAAAAGAAGCCAGAAGATTAAAGACAAATTCTCAACATAGTGATTGAGCAGCTGTGGAACTCTGACCTTCTGAGAACAGCATCCTCAGGCACTATTCCACTATGATAACACGGACTCAAAAATGCTCCTCTAACATTTGAAAAATCACTGTATTATACAAGTAAGTTGATAGGCATGTTCATATCTCCATCCTTTTTATTTTCTGCAGTATACATTAACAGGTCTCTACTCAATTTTTCTTTCTTTAATGGAGAACTTCACCTTCTATTATTTCATTCTTGTTTTGCTACTTGACACATAAATGCTTTTCCTGAAAGCAAAGTACACTTTAGAACATAGAACATTTCTAAATTACAGGTTGTCTGAAACTCAGGTTGCCATTTTAGAAACACAAACTTCAGAACCAAAGAGAAATAGCAGAAAACAACAGTGGTCAGTGCCACAGAAGCCAAACAAACTGGAGGTGATATTACAGTTCACATTTAAATCTTTTTCTTGAATAAGTGATATTTTCCACTAAATCTCTGAAACTCTATACTCAGCTTGTATGCTGTGAATCAGCCTAGCATTCCTCAGAACATACCTCTTTTGATTAGGATCAAGACAGACTTGCATTCTTGCAGGGAGCTGTGCTATCATTCTGGAGCATATATCATAGATGAAGGGCACAGAATGTTTCCAACACTCTCTTCTGTTTATTCCCATGGTGTCCAAAGAACCGTCAGACTTAGATAAGAAACTGAAAGACTTGGTAACACAAGCAGTGTTTTCTTGCCTCTCTTCTACTGCTTGTTGGAGACTTGGATATTCCCTGGTGGCTCAGACAGTAAAGAAACTGCCTGCAATGCGGGAGACCTAGGATCGATCCCTGGGTTGGGAAGATTCCCTGGAGAAGGGCAGGCATAGCAACCCACTCCATTATTCTTGTCTGGAGAATCCCCATGGACAGAGGAACCTGGTGGGCTACAGTCCATAAGGTAGCAAAGAGTCGGATACAACTGAGCGACTAATCACACAGGCAGCTGTGGGTCTTGAAGGACTCCCAAGGGAATCAACCTGTATAAAACAAAAAATCAGATTATATTATCCCTCTGCTTAAAACTCTCCAGTGGCTTCTCATGAACGTGGAATGAAACTCACAACCCTTGCAATCACTGCTACAGACCCCTTATGATCTGGCCTCTGCTGACTTTCAGAAACTCACCTTCTCTCATTTTCCTCCTTGCTTCCTCTGTTCATGCTTCACTGTCCTTTTTCCTCTTTTTCAAGCAAGTTCAAACTGATTCCCACCTGAGAATGGACAGCGGAGCCTGGTGGGCTACAGTCAATGGGGTTGCAAAGAATCAGGGACGACTGAGCAACTAAGCACAGCACAGCACAACATGAGTTTATAAAAATAAACTGATGAAGATGGTATCACAAGTAGTAACAAATTTTGGTACAATGAGAATCAAGATTAGAATCCAGTGATGAAAATTCTCTCCTATATGCCTGATGTGTTGCAGTACTTAATGCGAAACCATGTGTGAAAAGATGAAATTAAAGAAGAGACATTCTACATACAGTTTCCCAGGATGTGGAAAAATTAATATTTGTCACATGCAAAATTATTTCAGAATATGTACACAATCCTTCTCTGCCCAAACAGGTCAGGGAGCATAATCCAGGAGTAGTTGGTACTTGACCAGTGCCAGGGTAGCTAGCAGGGCTTAAACGTGGAGCATCCATAGCCCTTGGGTTTGGTGTAGGAAAGTAGGAAGAAAGAAATGGGTAAGCAGAGAGAGTAGTAAGTACAAATTAGTAAATTGTTGATTGGGTACATATCTCTTCCAATGTAAACGCACCTCTTCCTGATGCCCATCACTGAGTTTTGAGGAGCACCAGTTTTCAGCCTACTTAAATGTAATTATGGATAAAGTTGGCTTGGGGAAACTTTAGGAAAAGCTCTTTTATCTATGCTTGCTATGTTTCCTTTAAAATAAATTTCAAATGGGGAAGATTATAAAGAAAATTACTAAATAAATACAATATTTATGAATAATGGATAATGAGAAGATAACAAATATAACTAAAAGTGAAAGTCGCTCAGTTGTGTCCGACTGTTTGTGACTGCATGGACTATACAGTCCAAGGAATTCTCCAGGCCAGAATATTGGAATGGGTAGCCTTTCCCTTCTCCAGGGGATCTTCCCAACCTAGGGACTGAACCCAGGTTTCCCACTTTGCAAATGGATTATTTACCAGCTTAGCCACAAAGGAAGCCCAAATATAACTGAAGGGATTATTAAAATTACTGCTGTCAGTTTTTTCCCATTTGACATCTGAGTACAAAAGTCAGACTTGCATTATGCTCTTCCAATTTTCCCTCACAGGTGTTTCACCTAACACATTTTTTGCATGTCTAATCCTCCTTTGAATTTTGATTCTCAGAGGACATAAACTAATCTTCAGACAATCAAATACAAATATATAAACATGTAAACACTGAAAGGATAGAAATATATATATATATATATCATATAAATTCAATTATAAGAAAACTCAAGTGCCTATAGTAATAACAGAGAAATAGACTTCAGGATGATAAAAGCTATTATAGATTAAAAGGGATAGTTCTTGGTGATAAAAGTATTGATTCTTTAAATGGCATAACATTCAAATTCTTATGGACATCAAAATCGTTTAAGTTAAAACAGACAGAATTTAGAAACTGACAAATCCATATAAATAGTTGCAGATGTCACAACTTTTACTTCACTAATTGATAGAAAGATACAAAATCTGTAAATATATAGAAGACTAAAAACACACCATCAACAAACTTAGCCTAATTAACATATACAGAACTTTCTACCACCAACAAAGAAGGGCTTACCTAATGGCTCAGATAGTAAAGAATATTCCTGCAATGCAGGAGACCACAGTTCAATCCCTGGGTCCTGAGAAACCTGTATGCAGGTCAAGAAGCAACAGTTAGAACCAAACATGGAACAATGGAGTGGTTAAAAATTGGGAAACAACTATGTTAAGGCTGTATATTGTCACCCTGCTTATTTAGCTTCTATGCAAGGTACATCATGTGAAATGCTGGGCTGGATGAATCACAGGCTGGAATCAAGATTATGGAGAGAAATATCAATGACCTCAGATATGCAGATGACACCACCCTACTGGCAGAAAGCAAAGAGGAACTAAAATAAATTTAAATTAAAAAAAAAAAAAAGCTAAAGAGCCTCTTGATGAAGGTGAGAGGAGAGTGAAAAAGCTGGCTTAGAACTCAACATTCAAAACACTAAGATCATGGCATCCAGTCCCATCACTTCTTGGCAAACAGATGGGGAAACAATGGAAACAGTGACAAAGTTTATTTTCTTGGGCTCCAACATCACTGCACAGTGACTATGCAGTGACTGCAGCTATGAAATTGAAAGACACTTGTTCCTTGGAAGAAAAGTTATGACAAACTTGGTGAATTAAAAAGCAGAAACATCACTTTGGCAACAAAGGTCTGTATAGCCAAAGCTGTGGTTTTTCCAGTAGTCATGTATGGATGTGAGAGTTGTACCATAAAGAAGGGTGAGTACTGAATAACTGATGCTTTTGAACTGTAGTGCTGAAGAAGACTCTTGAGAGTCCCTTGGACAAGGCGATCAAACCAGTCAGTCCTAAAGGAAATCAACCCTGAATTATTGTTGGAAGGACTGAAGCTGAAGTATTTTGGCCACCTGATGTGAAGGGCTGACTCATTGGAAAAGACCCTGATGCTGGGAAAACTTGAGAGCAGGAGGAGAGTGAGACAGTTGGATGGCATCACGGACTCAATGGACATGAGTTTGAGCAAACTCCAGGTGATAGTGAAGGACACAAAAGCCTGGTGTGTCGCAGTCTATGGTGTCATACAGAGTTGGACATGATTAAGTGACTGAACAACCACCACCACCACCAACAAGGCTTCCCAGATGGCTCAGTGATAAAGAATCTGCCTGCCAAAGCAAGAGATGCAGGAGACGTGGGTCCAATCCCTGGGTTGTGAAGATCCCTTGGAGTAGGAAATGGCAACCCACTGCGATATTCTTGCTTGGAAAACTTCATGGACAAAGGAGTCTGGCAGTCTGCAGTCCATGGGGTTGCAGAGTTGGACATGACTGAGCAACTGAGCATGCATGCACTACCAAAAAATAAGAGTATACATTTGTTTACAAAGCACACTGCAACTTTAAACTAGATAAGTCATAAATAAGACTCAGTACATTTTAAAGGAATAATGTCATAGACCATGTGTTGTATGAAAAGAGTAAGATTGCATTAAAAAATGAGTAAGAAAAAGACATCTGAAAAACCCTCAAATATTTGGAAATTAAATCTGACCACAAAGAAAACTCTGGTTACACTGGTTACTTTTACCAAACATGTAAGGAATAAACAGTGCCAATCCAACACAAGCTCTTACAGTAAGTGAAAAAGGAGGGATCACTTCTTAACTAATTTCTGTGGCCAACATTACCTGAATACCAAATCTCTACAAAAACATTGCCAAAGAAAACTAGACAAGTATCCCTCATGAACATAGATGCAAAAACCTTCACAAAATTTTATCAAATGTAATTCTGTTATAATAAAAAACAGATTACTTGATGACTAAGTAGGATTTGTCCCAAGAGTTTAAAATTGTTTTTGTATTTGAAAATTATTTGGTGTAATTCACCATGTGAATAAGCAAAAATGATCATCTCAACAGATGCACCCCCTCCTACATCTGACAAAATTTAACATCCATCCATGTTTTAAATTCACAACAAATAAGGAATGGAAATATAATATGACTAGGAAAATCTATAAAAATCTTACAGATAATAGCATACTCAATGGTAGAAGGATGAATGCTTTCCCTTTAAAATAGATACTTATTAAGGCAAGAAAAAAATGGCATATAGATTGATAAAAACATGTAAAATTGTCTTTATTTGCAGATAATATGATCATTGTGTAGAAAATGGTAAGGACTAATAATCAAGTATAGTAAGGTTTCAGGACACAAGGTCCATATATGTAAATAAATTTTATTTTTATATAGTAACAAAAATTAGAATGAAATGAATTCTTTTAAATGAACTTTAATGAAAATACTAGTTAACAGTAGCATCAAAAATATGAACTACTTGGAGATATATTTGACAATATGTCTAAAACTGTACACTAAAAACCCCACAAAACATGGCTAAGACAAAGTAAAGAATATCTAAATATAAGAAAGTGTGTAACAGGTTCATGGTTTGAAAGTTGAAAAGTCCACTATTTCCTAATTGATCTATACAGTTAATGCAATCTCTGTTGAAATTCCAGAAGACACTTTGAAGAAATTGACAGTTTATTAAATTTATATGACAATTGAAAGAACCTGGAGTAGCCATAATTTTGAAAAATGAGAATAAAATTGGAACATTTACATAGCTTGATTATAACAGTGATCATCAGTACAGAGAAATATTTGTACAAATATAGATCTGTATTATTACATAGATCAGTGGAACAGAATGAAGTACATAAGGTGACCCAATTGTTGTTGTTGTTGTTGTTGTTTTGAGAAAGGTGGCAAGATAGTCTTTTCAAGAAGCGGTGCTAGAAAAATTAACTATATGCAAAAAGAGAAAAAGAGAATTTAAAGCCATTATTTATCATTTCCACTAGTGGAATGTATCATCTATTTTGAGTTAATTTTTACATATCATCATCTATGGAAAATCAACACCTAGCATCATTAATGATGAAAGACTGAATATTTTCTCTTTAAGATTGGAGACAAATTAAGTATATCATCTCTTACCATATTTAATCACATTTTTTATTGGCTATTCTTGCCAATGAATAAGGTAAGAAATGTCATTCAAATAGGCAAAGAAGAGGTACAATTCCCTTTATTTGAAGATTACATGCTCATGTACAAAGAAAATTCCAATAAATCCAGAAAAATACTAGAAATGATAATCAAATTTAGCAAGGTTGCAGTATCCAAAGTCAATATAAAAATTCACTTGCTTTTGTATATACTAGCAATGAAAAATTAGAAAAGGAAATTAAAAATTATTACCTATGATAGCATTAAATATATGAAGCATTTAGAAATGAATTTACAAAAATGTATGTGAGAATTGTGTGCTCACAAATATAACACATACCTGAAATAAATAAAAGTAGACCTAAAAAAAGGAGAGTTAGGCTATGTTCATAGATTAAAAGACTGAATATTGTTGAGATGTTCATTTTTCCAAATTGATTCAATGCAATTACTATCAAAATGACAAAAGGCTTATTTTGTAGAAATGACAAGCTGATACTAAAAGTTTTATTGAAAATGAAAAAGACTTGGTATGGTAAAAAAATTTTTGAAAAAGAGGAGCTAAGTGTGAAGACAGCTAATACTGAAAGGTTGCTGCTATGAGCCATGAACGACGCCAGGATTCTTGGCATCTGGAGAAGAGGAATTCGATCTGGGGCCAGTGACGAGGTTTGATTGCGCAGAGATTTTGTGTAGTAAAGTTTTATTAAAGTATAAAAGAGATAGAGAAAGCTTCTGACATAGACATTAGAAGGGGGCACTCTGCCCCCTTGCTAGCTTTTACCAAGGAGTTATATACCTATTATATACATATGGTTCCCTTGTGGCTCAGCTGGTTAAGAAGTCTGCCTGCAATGTAGGAGACCTGGGTTCAATCCCTGGGTTGGGAAGATCCCCTGGAGAAGAAAATGGCCACCCACTCCAGTATTCTTATCTGGAAAATCCCACGGACAGAAGAGCCTGGCAGGAAAATCCCATGGACAGAGGAGCCTGGCAGGCTATAGTTCATGGGATCACAAAGAGTCAGAAACGACTAAATGACTTCACTTCTTCTGTGAGCTGCTAATTAGAGAAAGGAAATGTCTCAATACAGAGAGTGGCACCAGGTCCCTCACCCACAACATGCATTTTGAGATAGCTTTGGCACAAAGTGAGTCATCTTGGGCCATAAAACAATTGACATGAATCTTGAAGAAAAGGAGATTCTAAGGTAAATACATAGTTCATTAACATAGCTTAAGAAAAACATTTCCATAAGAAAAACTGCATTGGTTAGCTTAAAATTTGAGAAAAGTTCAGGTGGAAAAAGGTGTTGTCATGGCAACACAGAGTTTTAAAAGGAACCTCCTTTTAATTTTATATAGAGTAGGAAAAAAAGTCTGACACTTGCAGCCTATTTCCTCCGCTTGGGGACCCCTAGTTTTCCTGCCTGTTACCCTCTCAATACTTGAGTTCAAGAGACATTGTGATACTTATGCTAGGAGAGATATATATAGATAAATTGAAATGAAACAAGAGTCAAAATATGATCATTAATTTTTGACAAAAATTCCAAAGTGATTCAATGGGAGGAAAGGATCGTTCTTTCCTCAAATGTCACTGAAACAACATGATATGAATATGGAAAAAAATAGACCTCAACTCTTCACTCACTGTATAGAATTTAACTCAATATATCATACACTTGAATGTAGAACTTAGACTCTGAAACTTCTAGAGTATCTTGGGATATTAAATATTTTTATGTTACACAATGAAGAACTTTAAAGAAAATTCATAAATTGTGCTTCACCTCATTTTAAAAATTGCTGTTAAACATATTAACAATAAAAATATTGTTAAGAAAATTAAAATATAAGATTCAGAGAGAAAATTTCTTACTAATAATCTCTGCAAAAGAATTTTTGTCTAGAATATATACAGAAAAATTACAATAATGAGACAAACAACCCAATCAGTCAGTCAGTCAGTTCAGATGCTCAGTCATGTCTTTGTGACCCCATGGACTGCATACAACCCAATAAAATTGTGCTGGACACTTCACAGAAGTTGATAGGTGAATGGCCTTAAAGTACTTGAAAATATGGTTAAACAATTAGTTACCAGAGAAGTACAAAATGAAGCCATAATGAGATAACACTATATACTTCTTGTATAAAGACTAACAGTATCACTATCGGCAAATATGGTCAGCAGTGGAAACTCTCATACATTGCTTGTGGGAATCTAAAATGTAAAAACTACTTTGGAAGACAGTATAATAATTTCTTTAAAGCTAAACTTGAGCTTATACTCTGAGCCAGTAAGTTCACTCTTAGATATTTACCCAATGAGGAATGAAAATACATGCCTTCACAAAGGACTGGCATACAAACATTCATAGCAGCTGTAGGAATAGGAGCCCCAAACTGGAAACAGCAAATATTCAACAGCAGATAATAGATGAACAAATTGAAATATATTTATACAATGGAAGAATACTCAGCAATAAAAATGAATAAACAACTGATACATGCACAAACATGGATGAATCTCAAAAACATTACTCTGAGCAAAAGAAGCCAGAAACAGAACACTTACTGAGAGATACCATTTTATATGAAATTCTAGAACAAACAAAAAGGGATCATTTTGACACAAAGTAGATCAGTGCTTGCCTGGAACTAGGTTGGCTGTGCCTGTAAAAGTGAGGGTTATGTGAAAGCTCAAGCTTCAGTGGTTTCACAGTAAATCTACCGCTGATAGTGGATAATAAATAAAATTTTAAAAGACATAAAAAGACAGAAGCAAAGTGTTGGCTAAGTAGGCACAGTTTTATCAGGGCCTGAGTTTCCCTTTTTCAGAAAGTTAGTAGTTCTCCTTGAATTCATTATTCTTTTTTAAAATAATTTATTTAATTGGAGGATAATGGCTTTACAATATTGTGATGGTTTTTGTCATACATCAACATGAATCGGCCATGCTATCCTGAACCCCCCACCTCCCTCCCCACCCCATTCTTTTATTCTTGAGCACCTATCTGCCCTGCTAGTGACCTCATTCCCCACCTTGTGTAATACATGATAAGAATGCAAGAAATAATTGTTAAATGAATGACTTTGCTGTTTATTTCTGATACAGTACTTATTCATTCTCTTCAATCAAGTAAGTAGGAAAGTATAAAGAAATCACCACTCTGCAAAAGCAAATCAAAGCCAGAAACATTTGTGGAAAACTGTGTTGGACAAAAAAACATTATTAAAGCCAATCAATTTCATTGGATATATGGCCATAAAATCCATTTCCAACTCCAACCAAAATGTAAGAAAAAAAGATAAAAATGTAAGAAGAAAAGATGGTTACTGTAACCCATATCCACAGAGGAATAACCTCAGAAATTATATCTCCTTCTAATGAGAGATGGTGCTTCTTGTTCCACTTAAGCTGGCATCTAAAAGATGCTAATTGATAACATGTGAGTGTCACAGACTGGTAAGTTCCACGGACCAAGAAAGATATTCATGATGGCTCTCTGTCACAAGAGACCATCCTGTGGGCAGAACTCCTTTGTGTGAATAGACAGAAAAGCTGCTGCATGACTTAAATGACTTATTTTCAGTTGGTTTTGGCAGCAATACTTTGATATTTGAGTGATGCTCCCTTAGCCATCCTCAGGGAAATACCCAGTGCAGGATATGTGTGTAAAGGACAGAGATATAGCTATAAGTTCAGTGATCCAGATAATTGAAAGTTAAAATGCTCTTGGAAAATGGAAAGGACTTCTGATACTGACCTACTCTCCCATTGATTATAGCTAAAACTTGTGGAAAGAATGGATGAAGGAACTGCCTGAGGACTCTTAAAAGTAAATAACAACAGGAAGATTAGAAAGAGAAGTCAAAACATGAAGAATGACTAAAATGGTGCTGCATTTCTTGATTTTATTTTTCTCCTTTGTAATGCATTTTGACCCAAGGCTGGAACATGTCACAGAGGTACACAGTTAAAATGAGTACTAAAAAAATTTAAAGAATTTTTCTCTGCCTTAAGGGAAGCCCTAACTGCAAGAGAGCCTGAAGGGGACTAAAACTCGAAGAGAAGCCTAACATTCTGGCCAAAAGAAACAGAAATAAGGGCCCCTGAGAGCCATCAAGTATGGGTGCAATCCTGGAGAGGAGAATGCTAGAGAAAAGGACCTCCTAAATCAGTGTATGAACCAATACATATCTTGGGCTTGCTCCTGAGCAGCACACACATGAAATAAAAACCATGAAGCCTCGTTTGAGAACTGAACTGTAACATAAATCTCCACCCAAGTTCAACCCCTGAGTGGCTCATAACCTGGGGCAGACACAAATAGCATAGCAACAATTTTGAAACCTGAACTGATACTGTAACCAGTGCTCACAAAAGTTGAGGCACAATTTGTGATTTGAACCTAATCGTGTGGATTGACTCCTGAATCAAATAAACAAAAAATCTACATACTACAGAGGATTTTAACAGGTCATAGAGTCTTACAACATAATATTCACAATGCTTAGGATATGGTCTAAAATTACTCAAAATTCAAATAGCTGGGAAAGTCATACCAGTTCTCAAAGAAAAATACAATCACTATGTGACAACATTGAGAAGACACAGATGTTAGAATGAACAAATATTTTAAAGCAGTTGTTAAAGACATGTTATCTGAGGTAAAGTGAGCTCTTTTAGAATTAATGGAAAGATAGAAGTTCTTAGAAGAGAAAGAAACTGAAAAGGAACACAATGGAAATTTTAGAACCAAAATATAAAGTGCCTGAAGTAAAAATAAACAAACAAAAAACCTCATTAGTGTACTTAGAAGCAGAGTGAAGATGACAGAGGAAGGATTCAGTTAACTTGGATTGTGATCAATAGGAATCATTCAATCTGAAGAACAGAGTGGGAAAAAAGAGAATGTGGGACAATCTCATTAGAGGTCATAGTCATGTGACTGAAGTGAAGTGAAGTCGCTCAGTTGTGTCTGACTCTTTGCGACCCCATGGACTGTAGCCTACCAGGCTCCTCTGTCCATGGGATTTTCCAGGCAATAGTCCTGGAGTGGATTGCCATTTCCTTCTCCAGGGGATCTTCCCAACTCAGGGACCGAACCCAGGTCTCCTGCATTGTAGACAGACACTTTACCGTCTGAGCCACCAGGGAAGTCATGTGATTAGAGTCTCATAAATATAAGAAAAAGATATTTATACCCAAACTTTTGAAGAAATAATCACTAATAATTTACCAAATTGTTCAGAGACATAAATTTACACATTCAAGAAACTCAGCAAAATAAAAGTTAGATGAACTTAAAGAAAACCAAAATTAGATTCATCATAAACAAAGCATTGAAAACCAAAGATAAATCTAAAAAATTCTTGAAAGCAGCTAAATAGAAATGACACATCACCTGAATAGAAACAACAGTTCAAATGACTGAATATTTTCCCTCAGAAACCCTGATGATCAAAAGACATGAAACATCTTTAAAGTGCTCTAAGAAAAAAAAGAAGATGAAAACTGCCAGGCTAGAATGCCATATCCAGTGAATATTCTTTAGGAATGAGAGCAAATTAAAGACATTCCTAGTTGAAGAAAAATGAAGAGAATTCATTGCTGCCAGACCTTCTCTAAAAATATGTTAAATTAAGTTGTTTAGATTAAAGGGGAATGATACAAAGCAAACATTTGGAACTTCAGGAATGAAGGAAGAACAAAAAAAATGGCCACTATCTGCATAAATATAGCACACTATTTTTGTCCTCTTAAAGTTCTTTAACATGTATATCTCTGTTGAAAGCCAAAAGTATAATATTATCTGGTTAATTTATCAGTATATTGTAGGTGTCATATACATGACACCTATAATATGAAGGTAGTAAGATAAATAAATTCTTGTAGCTCCCTATCACTTAAAAAAAACCCTAATATATTCAAAAGGCTGATTAGAATTTAGCTTCAACACTTGGCAACATCAAATAAAAATATTAAAAATATATGTAATAAGACTAGGATAGATATGGTAATTGGAAATAGGACTGACATTGATAAATTAGTTATTCATCAGTTTTATAAAAGTATTTAAGCAAGGTATGATTTGGTGGGATCAAAACCTCTGTGTTGATAAGAAGACCTGTACAAAATGCCAGACAGTAATACATACACTATATGACTATTTCACTGTTCAAGACAAATATGTCAGGGTGGGAAATGATCATTTATTGACTGTCACTACAAATCAGGTGCTTCCTATACATTTTCTCATTCAACTCATCATTCCTATCAGGTAGAACTTATGGTCCCTTTCCTTTTGTGAAAAGAAAAGAAAATTCAAAAATGTTACGTAAGTTACTCAATGTTATAAAGATAGGATTTGAACCTGGATTTAGTTTCAATTTCACACTGTCACTTAAAGTATGTACTGTAAATAGCTTAGTCCTATAGCTGTCAACACAAGTGAAGATAAAACGAAGGGGAAACTAGCCAGGCATTGTTATTTTAGCGTTATTTTTATATGTAAGGGATAGATTTTGACAGAGGGGGAACAAGAAGGAAGAAAGAGCAAATTGTTAAAAGTTTAAAAATTTTAATCAAGTATAATTGTTTTGGTGCTCCTAGTTTCTTGCGTGATTTATAAAAATAAATTAGTTTCAGACTTTTTTTTTGCCCAATGATCACATAACTTGGAGAAAATTTTAATTAAAACCAAGATTCCGTTTTTATTATTTATTTATATTATTTATTTATTTATTTATTTATTTTACTTTACCATATTGTATTGGTTTTGCCATATTTCAGTTTTTAAAATACTGTTTAAGGCAACTGCACTTACAAGAATATGTTCCTTGTTTCCATAACATTTTTTACATTTGATATACTATGGTATGGTTTTAGTTTTTCTTTAAATTCACACTCTATTTGACTTATTTTCATTCTATTCCGGCTCTCTCAAGACTCACTCACTTTATCAATTCTTGTTACAAGAGTTGTTAGGCTACAAATATGCATGTATTTTCCTGAGATTTTTGTGTTCCTTCCATTTAAACCTCAACTTCACAATGCAAAGTTCAGCATTTTTTTGATAACATTTTTTTGAAACCCAGCTATTAGCAAGACTGAAACCTACCAAGCCTACACCTTGATGATAATCAGTAGACAAAGGCCTGCTCTTCAGGATATTCACATCAACCTCAAAAATTAGAAACAAATTTCTAAAAGTTTATCTCAATGTGCACATTTGTCTTCATATATATAGCCACCCTGCTTTTGACCACCAAAAATAAATAAATAAATAAAATATATGTTTAAAAAAGTTAGTCTCATTATAATAGTTTTCATCATGGCAAAACTAGAGGGGTAACAGATGGTTTACCTTAGTGTATGAAATGCATTTGTAAAGGACAAGAGGCATGTAAATGTTCTGGGAAATTTCCTTTCTTCCCACAAAAGAAAATTATATTTAGAATATTTGAACAAACTAATTTTACAACTGTTGATTTTTTTCTAAATAAAAATCAATAATGTACGACCCATATGATTATGAATCCACTTTTATTTCAGATTCTAAATATAGTCCTTCAAAGTCTTCTGGATAAGTCTAATTTTAAGAAATTTGACTTATTACTGCATTATCATACTGGAGAACCCATTGTCAACTGATATTGTAGCTTTCTTAAAGTATACATTAAAAACAATTGATCTTGAGATTTTAAGTTCTTGCTATAAATTCTATTGAAACAATCGTTCCAAGTGAAAGAATTAAGAAAGGTCACTGAATGTATTGATTGCAGTGGTCTCAATTTAGTCACACAGACGGGCTCATTCCTTGCTTAATAGTGTCATCTCAAATGAACGGGCTCAATTCAATTGATTCCGATAGGAAAGAAAAGAAAAAAAAATTGGTTATTCTTGGTAAATAGATTTTTGTGAAGCAAGTAAATCAGTTTTCATGACTATCAATTCTAATCCAGGAACAGTGAACAAAAAGTTTTATAAAACAAAGTATTCTCCAAATTATGGAAAAATAACTTCTTTATTGCTTTTCCTTTCTTATCTGATATCTTTTTTCATTTTATTTGAGTCAAATAAAACATTAGTTATATCAGTTCTGTTGAATAAAAGTCAGCATAAGTATCATAATGGCAAGGAAACTATTTTTTACAAACATTATAACTTTTACCATTCTATAGTACAGTTCTTCCCTAAAATAACAGTATGGTAGAAAACTAAGAGTAACATATAATTCAAGAAGCTTCTCTTTAACAAAAGACTACTAGGAGAGTATTGGATTATTTATGAGTGAATTTGCACTTTAATGTATCTGATTTTCTTTCCAAGTCTCACTATGTGCATCTTTTGTACTGTAACTGCAATGTCTATATTTTTATCTCATTGAATATCACGTGTAAATTATAGCTCTACCCCCACATGTACTGGAGTTAAGACTGATAAAAATAGATGTCAAATATAAAAATAAGCAGCCAATGCAAATGTCCTAGGATGGCAACAAGTTTGGTATATTTGAGAAAAAAATATTCTGTGGCCAAACAACAGCAGGCATGGGGTGGAAGATGAGATAAAAGAGGTTGCCAGAGGCCAGGTCTTACAGTCTTGTAGGGAAGGAGTCTAGATTTTATCTTAAGGTTAATGGAAAGCCATGGGAGCATTTTGCACAGGAGAATGACATAGTCTGACCAACTTCTGAAAGGATTATTTTGTCCCCTGGGTGGCATATAAGCTGAAAAGGAGAAAGGAGAGGAGCAGAGAGATCCAATTCAGAGGCTATTACAAGAGTACAGGAGACAGCCAATGAGGGTGGCTTGAACTAGGTTTGTATTACTAGTATACCACAGAAAGAAGTGGTTGAATTCTGGACATATTTTACAGTCTATTGGGCTTGCTGATGGATTGGCTGTGGGGAATGAGGAAGATAGAAAAGAGGAAGGGTGACTTCTGGTTGTTTGATCCGGGGAGCTGAATGGATGGTCCTGTAAAGGAAAAGGCTATGGAAGATCAGGTTGATTGTGGAGCAGCCATAGATCAAGTGTTCTGTTTGCAGCATTTTAGGTTTGTGGTTCCTATTAAATGTCTAAGTAGAGAGGACGATTAGGTAGTCATATGTTAGTACAAAACAAAGTAGAGGTCAGTGCTTGGGGTACTATGTAGAATCATAGACAGATTTGAAATTGCTCAGGTAAGAATGTAGGTGGGTAGAAGAATAGTGGAAATATTGCAAATACTCCAGTATTTTTAGCTCATGCAGAGAAGAAGCAAGTATGATAATCAAAGGTGACTGAGACAGAGTGCCTCATATTATAGGAAATAAACAGGAGAATGTATCATCTTGGAAGCTGAAATAAACCTTCTAAAAGGGGGTTGAAAGATTTAAGGATGAAAAGATACATCTTCTAAGAAGTATTGCTTTTTAAGAAAGGGAACAGAGAAATGGGGCTGTAGCTAGAATATGATGTGTTGTGCTTAGTCACTCAGTCGTGTCCAACTCTTTGTGACCCCATGGACTGTAGCCCACCAGGTTCCTCTGTCCATGGGGATTCTCCAGGCAAGAATACTGGAGTGGGTTGCCATGTCATCCTCCAGGGAAGCTTCCCAACCCAGGGGTTGAACCCAGGTCTCCCACATTGCAGGTGGATTCTTTACTGTCTGAGCCACCCAGGAAGCCCAGAAGGTGATGCAGGGTAAGAAAAATATTTATTTCGGTTTTTAACATAAGAGACACTAGAGATTTTAAATATTTTTTTTCATTGTTTGATATAGGAGAAAGAAGGGAACAGTCATTGCTGGAGTGATGACCTCAAGAAGGTGAGAAGGGTACAGATGAGGTGGATACAGATGCAATGTGGGTGGGGGTTTAGGTTTGGAAATAGGTCAAAATTTGTGATTTAGCTGCACCAAGAAAATGGATTTAGGGGTATGCAAAATAATTGTAATCATTTCTACAAATTCAAGCATTCCCTGTACTTGACCTTCATGGTTATAACTCCACACTAATCATCCCATTGCTGCCTATACTCCTACACAGTTTATTCTTCATAACCTTCCAAATATGGGTTAATCAAGGAAGGTACTAGGGGAATCAAGTCAGAAAGATGACTTGTCCTAATTTCACAAGCTAATTTCACAAAAACGATTCCAAATTCTCTGAATTTCATTTTTAGTGTAGAGGCTAAAAAATTGTTTGCTTCAGAGGCATAACTCCCTTAATTCTTGGTGAAGTTGAAGGTAGAATCAATGTTGTTTGATCTTGACCAGTCAAAGGTTTAGTGGAATGTAGAGCTCCAAGACCATTTGTTCATCTCATCACTTTTCTTTTGTAAGAACTCTCTCTAGGGGCTTCCTCCAGTGTTGCTTTGCCCTCTTTTGTCACATCCGGAGCAATCTGTCAATACCATCTTTTGGAAATAAAGAGGTTTTTTTTTTTTAATATGTCACCCCACAATATATTCAGTTATATTCAGTAAGCAGACACTACATGCAGAGCACAGTGGACAGTTTCATTGGGGAGGCAGGGGTCACCAGTCTGTACTTTGGGCATTCATTAGACACTCTGAGGATCGTGACATGATGCAATATACCAGAAAGCAAGAGCTGTTATTCCAACAGTTCAATCACCAGCTCTGGTCCTACTATCCTCTATTGCCAAAACCAAACAATTCTTTTTGTGTCTCACATTAACATAGCATTTTTGGAATCCAGAACTCCTAGAGATTACTTTAGGTAAACTGAGACCTACATTAACCTAGAGATTTGCCAAAGTTAACCCAGCATGTTTGTTGTACAATCTAGACTTACTGATTCCTTAGGCATCACTCTCTTCACCATGCTACCATGCTGCTTCCCTCTCTCCAGGAATCACTTCAGTGTAGCAACAGTCTTCTCAGAGTGCCAAAGTGGCCAGGTTGACTCCTAACATCACATGTACTGCAAACTGTAAAGCAACTTCCCCAGGGACCATAACAAAACACTTTCAAGGTAAAGGAGCAAGAACTATAAGATAATAAGGCAGAGAAAGCAGAAAAGTAATAACAAGAGGAGAAACATAAAGATATAATGTCCTGAGAAAAACAGAAGAAAAGAATCTAGCATAAAGAAAAATGAAGAAAAACATCTGGCATGAGGAAAAATAAAGATGCATCTATAAATTGTTTGAAATAGAGGGGCAGAAAGGAAGCTGAGTTATGCAGCACTCTCTGCTAGACTGATGGGGACGAGTCAACCCAGCTGCCCTGACTCTTCCAAAGGCCACTCTATTTTTTGCTGGTGATTCATCTTACCCTGACAGAGATAGGCTTCCTGCCTAGCTGTTCTTTTCCCAGTTGCCTGCTTTGCCTAGATTTGGTATTGCAAAATGACTTTACTTTTGGTATCATCTTTTCATCTGGGATCTCACGGTCTTAGAACTAAATATTTCATTACAAGTATAAAACACTTAAAAGTTTATGGGATGCTTACTCATACTTATCTCGTTGGCCCTCACAATAAACTCATGAGACATATACCGAGACCCTCCACGAAGGCTGTGGATAGGTACAGAGGGGCAGGAGGCCATGAAGGTTCATAAAGCCAAATATCCCCTGGAAGCACACTAAGTCAAGGGGGACATTCCAGAGGGGACCAGAAGAAAGTCAAGGCCACAAGCCAGGAGAGGCTAAATCACATGTCCAGGTGCTGAAGTGACAGAGGAGGATAGGGAGGATACAGATGAAGGAAAAAGACACTGGATTAATGAGTAAGGATGAAAAGTGGATGGGGCTATATGATTCAGAAATTTTGGCATCTATAAATATTAACCATGCTTCAGAATGCTCCAGTCAGATCCACTGACTCTTTGCTATACCTGCATACTTTATTAAGCACCCATTTTCTTTCAGTCTTTGACCTTTCTATTCTGCCTGGAATGCTCTCCCAGCCCATTCCCTTTCTACAAGTCTTGTCTTACTCCCTCACCTTATGAGATCTCTACTAATATATCACCTTACTAGTGAGGTTTCCCCAAACCTTTCCTATATCACCCAACACACCTTCTCCCTCTCTGCTAATTTATAGTTCTCCACAGCATATACCACCATTTGAGTATAGACATATATGTAGATATACCCATATGGGTCTATCTATATCTATATCTATCTATGAAGGATATGTCTACACACATACACACACACATAGATTTGTCATCAGCCTATCCCAATTTTAATATGCTCAAGAGGACAGAGATTTCTGTCTCTCTTCTTTATCCTGTCTCCCCAGCTCTAGGAAAATTGTCTAGTCTGAAGAAAGCACTCAATGAATTTTTGTTGGACAAATGAATAATTTCCCCATCTCTGAAGCTAAATTGCAAATGTCTCAAAAGGCAAAAACCATGTCCGTTTTCATCATTATATCTCCAGTGTTTTGCAAGACACTTGGGACACTGTGAATGCTCACAACAGATTGGTGGAGTGAGAAATGGACAGTCTCACACTCCTATGAATCAAGCTGCAGTATAACCTTGAATTTTTTGTCCCACCACAACTGCTTTGTTATTCTGAGGGCGTCCATTCTCCTTGTATAGTCATTTTCTGAAAACTAATGTAAAATGAACATGGCTATTCTCTGAGGACTCAGTTTGTTCTGGTTCGTCCCTATCTGCTGAGGTTTTTGCTCTTGATGAGATATTTGTTAATTAGCTTACAAGTGGGGAGGAATAATTTCATACATGTGAGCAATATCACATTAAAATATCTTGAAATGTTATTTGAAGCAACACGATTTTTAAATAGAAAGATATTAAATACCTGCTAAGTATAAGACTAGCTAAATGAGTTACCTAATCAAGATTTCACAAATGATTACATAAATGAATACATTCTGTAGTTGAGTTAATGGATTTCCTTTTTTAGAGTATAAAATCCTTAATATACCGATCATGCTTTCAGTGTGTTCTTTATGGAGCCTAACACATTTTGACTGCACAATAAATTACAATCAAATTAAAACCATGACAACTCTAGCATTAATACATCCAATAGAGTCGTGCTTGGGGCTTCCCTGGTGGCTCAGTGGTAAAGAATCCGCCTGCCAATGCAGGAGACACAGGTTTAATCCTTAGGTCAGGACGATCCCCTGGAGAAATAAATGGCAACCAAGTATTCTTGCCTGGGAAATCCCATGGACAGAGGAGCCTGGTGGGCTACAGTCCATGGGGTCTCAAAGAGTCAGACAAGACTTGGCAACTAAACAAGAACTACAGTTGTGCTTGCAGGTACCTTTCTCTTTCACTAGTAAGTGCTTGCCAAAGGGTTTGCATAACAAATGCAGTACAAACTTAGTCATTGACATTTTGTCCTTTATCTTACAAAAATATTTAGAAATATTTATAATCTATAAATGCTGGAAGTAAGATATAGATAAAAAACAGTAGCAAAAGTTACTGGAGTTCAGCTCAAAATGAAAAAAATAATAGATTAGAATTATGAGAAGCCACTGACTTTTAAATATTCTTGAGAACAAACTATAGGGGACACCTTAATTTAGGAATAGACAAGCAAGACTATCAGATGGCTCCTTTCACAGATGATTTTCCCTTCTGCCATTAGTCTGTCTGCCACAGTCACTGGCAGTACGATCTAACAATGAGATTTGGATAGGGACAAGTGGACAGTCTCCCCATACACTCTTTTCTCTAATGAGTAGGTATTATTGACTAACAACAAAAGGGCACTGTGGTTATGCTTTTATATTCTCGAGATTTTCCACAGATTAGTTTATAATAGCACATACACTCTAACATATATGTATGAACTCATTAGTGTTTCATAATCTATTTCAGTATGTGGGTTTCACTCTTCTCTGTTTAACTTCCTGTGATCTTTGTAAAGCTGAGAGGAAGATTCACTTTAGTAAATTTATATTCCATTGTATATTGGGCAGTTCAGTTCAGTTCAGTTGCTCAGTCTTGTCTGACTCTGCGACACCATGGACTCCAGCATGCCAGGCTTCTCTGTCCATCACCAAATCCTGAAGCTTGCTCAGACTAGTGTCCATGGAGTTGGTGATGCCATCCAACCATCTCATCCTCTGTTGTCCCCTTCTCCTCCTGCCTTCCATCTTTCCCAGCATCAGAGTCTTTTCTAATGAGTCAGTTCTTCGCTTCAAGTGGCGAAAGTATTGGAGTTTCAGCTTCAGCATCAGTCCTTCCAATGAATATTCAGGATTGACTTCCTTTAGGATGGACTGGTTGGATCTCCTTTCAGTCCAACGGACTCTCAAGAGTCTTCTCCAACACCACAGTTCAAAAGCATCCATTCCTTGACTTTATGGTCCAATTCTCACAACCGTATATGACTACTGGAAAAACCATAGCTTTGACTAGACAGACCTTTGTCAGCAAAGTAATGTCTGTCTCTCCTTTTTAATATGCTGTCTAGGCACCCGGTGTTAAATTATATAGTAATATTACTTTAATCTTCACGGTAACTCTCTGAGGTAAGTGGTTAATAATATGCCCATTGAAAATAATGAAAATAAGAATCAGAAAGGTTAATTCACTTGCACAATGTTTTACAATCATGAATTGCCCAAGCCATGATTTAAAACCTAGTAGACCTGACTCCAAAGCCCATATTCTTTCCAGAGTAGCAGGGCTCCTTTAAGTACTATAAAAGGGTATCTGACCTGGAGGTCCCTGCATTGGGTACAGTCACTGCCCTGGTGCTCAATCGACTATCTATTTTGGATGTGAGAGCCTGTACACTTTCATATACAGTATTCAGTAAAAACTTCACAATATCTCTGTGCATTATTGCTTCTGTTTCTAAGATGAAACATCTAAAACCTGACAGTTTCAGGCAACTTTCTCAGAGTCATATAGCAAGAAGTGGATTCAAATATCAAATTTAACTCCTTCCACTGAAAATTCTGTTTTGCCACTGATTATCATGCTTTGTTTTGCTATTTAACTCCATGTATGTGTGTTAATACATGAGTGTGCACATGCACACACACCTGTTTTATTTCCTTTGGACTGCAACCTATTGTGAGAATTATATTTTATATTAGTTTATATGTTGCATTCTTCCTTGTACTTGATTCTTAAGAAATGAAACTATGTCTTTATTGGCAGTATAAAAATGATTTAATAGAAATGTCAAATAAAAATATATTTATAATAATATCTGGAGAAAAGATATAAGCTATTCACAGTGCATCAAGTGTTTTCAGTATACTCTTTTATTTCAATATAGGAATCAAGAAAGAAACACCACCAAAAATATATTTTCTCCAAAGTCAGAGAACTTTTCTAAAAGCTGCAGTGCAGCTTAAACTTAATGTTTTATTAAATTCTAATTGACATTTAAGAATATGAGAGTAATTTAAAGGAGAAAGTTGTAACAGGATGAGATGTTTTCAACTTTTGTGATAAGTATAAGGTTAGCTATTTTGTTGTTGTTGTTTAGTTGCTAGCTCATGTTGGATTCTTTGTGATCCCATGGACTGCAACACACCAGTCTCCTCTGTCCTCCGCTATCTCCTAGAGTTTGCTGAAATTCATGACCATTGAGTCCCTGATGCTATCTAAGTATCGCATCCTCTGCTGCTCCCTTCTCCTCCTGCCCTCAATCTTTCTCACTCAACATTCTTTATGGTTGGCAAGTAGTCTCTAATTAAAAGTAAAATCCAGACAGATAATATGGGGTGGGAGGTGGGAGGGGGGTTCAGGATTGGGAACTCACATACACCCGTGGCGAATTCATGTCAATGTATGGCTAAACCAATACAGTATTGTATAGTAAAATAAAGTAAAAATAATTTTTTTTAAAAAAAAAGTAAAATGAAAAAGCAAAGTATATTTTTTAAACCAATGGGTGGAATATGGTTGACAGAACTGGTTTGTATCCCCGAACCCAAAAGGTAGCTAGTCCATGTTTTATGAATACAAGGCATCAGAGGAATATGTGCAACCTGAATTTTTTTTTTTTTTTTTTTTTGCTATTTCACGCAAGTGTTCCTTATTACTGCGAGGCATGAGAACTTCACATGACTTTTCAATAATTCTGCTTAATACAGTTATATCATGAATTTATTTTTCAAAGATCCATACAAACTTCTGTGAAAAGAAAAAACTTGGCCCTAGGCAAATGATAATAAAGTTAACTACAAATGAATTGTTAAAAAAGATAAGTAATAAATGTGTGGGAAGTTCAAGAAGAGGACACATGGAGTGATTCTGTTAATTCTGGGATGGTAGAGGCAGAAGAACTATTCATTTCCTTAGGTAGATCATTCACGAATCAAGAGAATGAATTAGAATTAAAATAGTAACTGAATTTTGTTAGAAAAACTTTAGCCTTTTCCTAGATTCAGTCATCACTATTTTGATATTCAAATTGTCCCTGTTACAGACATCACCTTTCAGTTATATGAGAAAATCAGCACATGAGATGAGAACACTCATTCATTATTGTCAGGCATTAGATTTTCCAGAGACAGTTTTAAAGTCAGTCTTCTTAACTTCAGGGTTATTGAGGAACCATTGAAGCCCCAGCACTTTTTTCTTTCCGGCCATCTACATGCCTGTGCTCTAAGCCTCTGCCAATCAATACTAAAAGCAGTTACTACAGTTAAGCAGATGTGCAATAATTCTGGGGCTTCCCAGGTGGCACTAGTGGTAAAGAACCCATTTGACAATGAACGAAACATGAGATACAGGTTCAATCCCTGGGTGGAGAAGATCTCCTGGAGGAGAGCATGGCAGCCCACTCTAGTATTCTTGCCTGAAGAATCCCATGGACAGAGGAGCCTGGAGGGATACAATCCATAGGGTCGCAAAGAATCAGACGTGACTGAAGCGACATAGCACACATGCCTGCACAATACAATGCTCCCTTACCTTCAGACCTTTGTATACAGAATCTATTTGAATAAATTTCTTCTTCAGATTTTTTAATAAAATTAAGGTAAAATTTCTTGTATTTGCTGTATAGCTCTATGAATTTCAACTCATGTATAGATTCGGGTAACAACCAATGTAATCAGAACAGTTTCATCACTCCCAAGCTCCTAGTGCTGTCTCTTTAGAATCACATCCTCTGCAAAACTCTAACTCCTGGAAAATCACTTATCTGTTCTCTGTCACATAGTCTTGTCTTTTCCAGAGTACTGTGCAACTGGAATCAAACAATAGTGTACATTTTGAAACTGAGCTTGTTTTATTTGACACAGTGCTTTGAGATTAATCCAAATTGTGCGAATCAATAGTTTATTTCTTTTATTGCTGAAAAGAATTCCACTGTGTAAAAATACTACAGTCATTCAGTCATCCACCGAAGGACATTTGGATTGTTTCCGCTTTGGGATTACTATGAAAAAAGTTGCTAAGAACTTTCATACACAAGACTCTGTGTGAGCAAATGTGTGGTAGGCTGAGTAAAGTTCTCCAAAGATGTCCACTTTTTAATCCCTGAAAATTGTGAATATATTACCTTGTGGCAAAATATGCTTTGCAAATATGATTAATTATCTTGAGATGGGAATACTATCTTGGATTGTCCTCAGTTCAGTTCAGTCACTCAGTCATGTCCGACTCTTTGCGACCCCATGAATCACAGCACGCCAGGCCTCCCTGTCCATCTCCAACTCCCCGGAGTTCACTCAGACTCACGTCCATCGAGTCACTGATGCCATCCAGCCATCTCATCCTCTGTCGTCCCCTTCTCCTCCTGCCCCCAATCTCTCCCAGTATCAGAGTCTTTTTCAATGAGTCAACTCTTCTCATCAAGTGGCCAAAGTATTGGAGTTTCAGCTTCAGTATCAGTCCTTCCAATGAATATTCAGGACTGATTTCCTTTAGGATGGACTGGTTGGATCTCCTTGCAGTCTAAGGGACTTTCAAGACTCTTCTCCAACACCACAGTTCAAAAGCATCAATTCTTTGGTGCTCAGCCTTCTTCACAGTCCAATTCTCACATCCATACATGACCACAGGAAAAATCATAGCCTTAACTAGACAGACCTTAGTCAGTAAAATAATGTCTCTGCTTTTGAATATGCTATCTAGGTTGGTCATAACTTTTCTTCCAAGGAGTAAGCGTCTTTTAATTTCATGGCTGCAGTCACCATCTGCAGTGATTTTGGAGTCCCCAAAAATAAAGTCTGATACTGTTTCCACTATTTCCCCATCTATTTCCCATGAAGTGATGGGACTGGATGCCATGATCTTCGTTTTCTGAATGTTGAGCTTTAAGTCAACATTTTCACTCTCCACGTTCACTTTCATCAAGAAGCTTTTTAGTTCCTCTTCACTTTCTGCCATAAGGGTGGTGTTATCTGCATATCTGAGGTTATTGATCTTTCTCCTGGCAATCTTGATTCCAGCTTGTGCTTCCTCCAGCCCAGCGTTTCTCATGATGTACTCTGCATATAAGTTGAATAAGCAGGGTGACAATATACAGCCTGGGCGTACTCCTTTTCCTTGACGTACTCCTTTTCCTATTGGGAACCAGTCTGTTGTTCCATGTTCAGTTCTAACTGTTGCTTCCTGACCCGCATACAGGTTTCTCAACAGGCAGGTCAGGTGGTCTACTATTTCCATCTCTTTCAGAATTTTCCACAGTTTATTATGATCCACACAGTCAAAGGCTTTGGCACAGTCAATAAAGAAGAAATAAATGTTTTTCTGGAACTCTCTTGCTTTTTCCATGATCTAGCAGATGTTGGCAATTTGATCTCTGGTTCTTCTGCCTTTTCTAAAACCAACTTAAACATCTGGAAGTTCAGAGTTCACATACTGCTGAAGCCTGGCTTGCAGAATTTTGAGCATTACTTTACTAAGTGTGCGAGAGGAGTGCAATTGTGCAGTAGTTTGAGCATTCTTTGGCATTGCCTTTCTTTGGGATTGGAATGAAAACTGACCTATTCCAGTCCTGTGCCCACTGCTGAGTTTTCCAAATTTGCTGGCATATTGAGTGCAGCCCTTTCACAGCATTATCTTTCAGGATTTGAAATAGCTCAACTGGAATTCCATCACCTCCACTAGCTTTGTTCATAGTGATGCTTCCTAAGGCCCACTTGACTTCACATTCCAGAATGTCTGGCTCTAGGTGAGTGATCACACCATCGTGATTATCTAGGTCGTGAAGATCTTTTTTGTACAGTTCTTCTGTGTATTCTTGCCTCCTCTTCTTAATATCTTCTGCTTCTGTTAGGTCCAGACCTTTATTGAGCCCATCTTTGCATGAAATGTTCCCTTGGTATCTCTAATTTTCTTGAAGAGATCTCAAGTCTTTCCCATTCTGTTCTTTTCCTCTATTTCTTTGCATTGATCACTAAGGAAGGCTTTCTTGTCTCTTCTTACTATTCTTTGGAACTCTGCATTCAGATGCTTATATCTTTCCTTTTCTCCTTTGTTTTTTCACCTCTCTTCTTTTCACAGCTATTTGTAAGGCCTCCCCAAACAGCCATTTTGCTTTTTTGCATTTCTTTTCCATGGGGATGATCTTGATCCCTGTTTCCTGTACAGTGTCATGAACCTCATTCCATAGTTCATCAGGCACTCTATCTATCAGATCTAGTCTCTTAAATCTATTTCTCACTTCCACTGTATAATCATAAGGGGTTTGATTTAGGTCATACCTGGTTGTGGCATAGACTTGGATTCTGTCATTTTTAAGATTGCATCCAAGTACTGCATTTCAGACTCTTTTGTTGACCATGATGGCTACTCCATTTCTTCTGAGGGATTCCTGCCTGCAGTAGTAGATATAATGGTCATCTGAGTTAAATTCACCCTTTCCAGTCCATTTTAGTTCATGGGCACAGGAGGGCCTAGAGGAGCTATCCCACGTTGAAGGTCATGAAGGGCGGTGGTGAGGAGATACCCTTGATCCAAGGTAAGGAGCAGCGGGTGCACTTTGCTGGAGCAGCTGTGAAGAGATACCCTATGCCCAAGGTAAGAGAAACCCAAGTAAGATGGTAGGTGTTGCAAGAGAGCATCAGAGGGCAGACACACTGAAACCATACTCACAGAAAACTAGTCAATCTAATCACACTAGGACCACAGCCTTGTCTAACTCAATGAAACTAAGCCATGCCCATGGGGCAACCCAAGACCGGTGGGTCATGGTGGAGAGGTCTGACAGAATGTGGTCCACTGGAGAAGGGAATCACAAATGACTTCAGTATTCTTGCCTTGAGAACCCCATGAACAGTAGGAAAAGGCAAAATGATAGGATACTGAAAGAGGAACTCCCCAGGTCAGTAGGTGCCCAACACGCTACTGGAGATCAGTGGAGAAATAACTCCAGAAAGAATGAAGGGATGGAGCCAAAGCAAAAACAATGCCCAGCTGTGGATTGTCCTGGCAGGTCTTAAATACAATCACAAGTGTCCTTGTAAGAGAGAAGCCAAGGGAGATTTGCCCCAGAGAGAAGAGAAGGCAATGTGATCACAGAGGCAGATGTTGGAATGATGTGGGTATAAGCCAAAGAACACAGGTAACCACCAGAGGGAATTCTCTCCTGCTAACATCTTGATTTAAATACAGTGAAACTGATTTCAGATTCCTGGTCTCCACATCTGTAAGGGAATATATTTCTAATGAGTCACTAAGTTTGAGGTAAGTTTTTACAGTAGACAAAGGAAACTAATACAATAAGTTTTCTTATTCTAGGTTGAATTTTCAGTAGTTCAATTCCTAGGTTTTATGGTAAATATGTGTTTAATTTTAAAAGAAAGTACGAAACTATTTTTTAGAATGATTGTAAAATTTGCATTTCTGTCAGCAGTATATGAAAGTTACATTTGTTCTTCATGCTTATAAGCACATGATAGTATTTTTCATCATATCCCTTTAATAGGTATGTGCTGATTGTGATTTTAATTTGCCTTTCATTAATAAAAAATAATGTTTAACATCTTTTTATGTGCTTATTTGCCATCCATTTACCCTCTTGAATAAAGTGTATACTCTAGTCTTTTCCCATTTTCAAATTGGGTTATTTAATTTTTAACAATTTCATTTTGAGAATTTTTTTAAATATAGTCTAGATATATGGCCTTTGTTGGATATGTATGCTTATCTTTTCCTTCTTTTAATAGAGTCTTTTACAAAGCAAACATTTTTAGCTTTGATGAGGCTACATTATAATTTTTTTCTATGGATCTTGCTTTGGATGTCAAATCTAAACTTTTCATCACACTCTCAGAAACAAAGAATTTCTAATGTTTTTCTTTTAAATCTTTTATAGTTTTACAACTAGGCCCATGATCCATTTTGGGTTAATTTTTGTACAAGATATGAGGTTTTAAGTTGAGATTTATGTTTTTCTCATTTGGTTGTCCAATTATTGCAGTACCATTTGTTGAAAAAGTATCTTTTCTCCTTCAAATAATATTTGCATCTTTATCATCTCTCAGTCAGTCATACTTTTGAAAGTCTACTCTGTCCTTTTGACTTACATTGCTGTCATGATTCCACACAGTATTAATACGGATAACTGTAGCTATATAAAAAGTCTTAAAGTTCCTTTAACTTTATCCTTATTTTTCAGAATTATTTTGGCTAGTATAGTTTCTTTGCCTTTCCTTATACATTTCAAATAAAATTGTCTGAACAAACAATCCTGCTGAAATTTTGATAAGAATTGCACTAAGGTTATAAGATAAATTTTGAAAAAATTGACAATTTTACTATGATGAGTCTTCTGATCCAAAACCACATGATTAATTAAGATCTTGCTTGATTTTCTTGATCTGTTTTTAGTAGTTTTCAGCATCAGGATCCTGTTTACTCCCTAATACCAGAACGAGACAAAGACATTGCAAGAAAGGAAAAATACAGATGAGTATCTTTCATAACATATATCGCCTTGTTTTTCAACAAAAGATTCACAAATAAAATGCAAAAATGTATAATAAAATTAAATATCACAACCAAATGAGAGTTATTCCACGTGTACAAGGCTCATTCATCATTTAAAAATCAGTTAATGTACATTGTGAAATAATTAGCATGATCATGTTAATGAATTCATCACCTCACATA
Source organism: Budorcas taxicolor (assembly GCF_023091745.1). Taxonomy (NCBI): domain Eukaryota; kingdom Metazoa; phylum Chordata; class Mammalia; order Artiodactyla; family Bovidae; genus Budorcas; species Budorcas taxicolor. The sequence goes on from NC_068935.1 coordinate 48,775,864, forward strand.
GTTAAGTCTTTTTTTGTGTGTGGTGAGAATGCTTAAGATCTACTCTCACCAAATTTCAAACATATAATATTTATATTAATTATAATAGCCATGCTAAATATTAGGTGCTCAAAACTTAGTCACCTTACACTGAAAGTTTGTACCTATTGAGCTTGTTGTTGTTCAATCATGTCTGACTCTTTCCAGTCCATGGACTGCAGCACTCCAGGCTTCCCTGTCCTTACTATCTCCCACAGCTTGCTTGAAGTCGTGTCCACTGAGTCAGTGATGCCATCCAACCATCTTGTTCTCTGTCATCCCCTTCTCCTCCTGTCTGCAATCTTTCCCAGCATCAGGGTCTTTTCTAATGAGTCAGAACTTCACATCAGGTGGCCAAAGTATTGGAGTTCCAGCTTCAGCATCAATCCTTCTAATGAATATTCAGGATTGATTTCCTTTAGGATTGACTGGTTTGATCTCCTTACAGTCCAAGGGACTCTCAAGAGTACAACACCACAGTTCAAAAGCATCATTTCTTCGATGCTCAGCCTTCTTTATGGTCCAACTGTCAAATCCATACATGACTACTGGAAAAACCATAACTGTGACTATATGGACCTGTGTTGGCAAAGTAATGTCTCTGCTTTTTAATAATCCGTCTAGGTAGGTCATAACTTTTCTTCCAAGGAGCAAGAGTCTTTTAATTTCATGGCTGCAGTTACCATCTGCAGTGATTTTGGAGCCCAAGAAAATAAAGTCTGTCACTGTTTCCAATGTTTCCCCATCTATTTGCCATGAATTGATAGAACCAGATGCCATGATCTTCGTTTTCTGAATGTTGAGCTTTAAGCCAGCTTTTTCACTCTCCTCTTTCACTTTTATCAAGAGACACTTCAGTTCCTCTTTGCTTACTGGCATAAAGGTGGTGTCATCTGCATATCTGAGATTATTGATATTTCTCCCGGCAATCTTGATTCCAGCTTGTGCTTCATCCAGCCCACCATTTTGCATGATGTACCCTGCGTATTGTAGCTCAACTGGTAAAGAATCCACCTGCAGTGTGGGAGACCTGGGTTCGATCCCTGGGTTTGGAAGATCCCCTTGAGAAGAGAAAGGCTACCCACTCTAGTATTCTGGCCTAGAGATTTTCATGGACTGTATAGTCCATGGGGTCGCAGAGACAGGACTGAACGACTTTCATTCACCCTGCATATAAGTTAAATTAGCAGGGTGACAATATACAGCCTTGATGTACTCCTTTCCCAAATTTGAACTAGTTCATTGTTCCATGTCTGATTCTAACTGTTGTTTCCTGACATACAGGTTTCTCAAGTGGTCTGGTATTTTCCACAGTTTGTTATTATTCACACAGTCAAAGGCTTTGGCACTGTCAATAAGGCAGAAGTAGAGGTTTCTTGGAACTCTCTTGCTTTTTGGATGATCCAACAGATGTTGGCAATTTGATTTCTGGTTCCTCTGCCTTTTCTAAATCCAGCTTGAACATCTAGAAGTTCTCAGTTCACATACTGTTGAAACTCAGCTTGGAGAATGTTGAGCATTACTTTGCTAGCATGTGAGATGAGTGCAATTGTGTGGTAGTTTGAAAATTGTTTGGCACTGCCTTTCTTTGGGATTGGAATAAAAACTGACCTTTTCCACTAAGGCCACTGTGGCCTGTGGCCACTGTTAAGTTTTCCAAATTTGCTGGCATATTGAGTGCTGCACTTTAACAGCATCATCTTTTGGGATTTGAAATAGCTCAGCTGGAATTCCATCACCTCCACTAGCTTTGTTCATAGTGATGCTTCCTAAGGCCCCCTTGACTTCACACTCCAGGATGTCTGGCTCTAGGTGAGTGATCACACCATCATGGTTATCTGGGTCATGAAGATCTTTTTTGTATAGTTCTTCTGTGTATTCTTGCCTCCTCTCCTTAATATCTTTTGCCTCTGTTAGGTCTATTCCTTTTCTGTCCTTTACTGTGACCATCTTTGTGTGAAATCTTCCCCTGGTATCTCTAATTTTTTTGAAGAGATCTCTAGTTTTTCCCATTCTATTGTTTTTCTCTCTTTCTTTGCACTGTTCACTTAGGAAGCCTTTATTTTTTTTCCTTGCTATTCTTTGGAACTCTACATTCAGATGGGTATATCTTTCCCTTACTCCTTTGCCTTTTGCTTCTCTTCTTTTCTCAGCTATTGGTAAGCCCTGCCCAGACAATCATTTTGCCTTTTTGCCACTTTTCCTCTGCCCCATTTTACTCTTTATTATTATGATAATGTTTTCTTTTCTAAAAATTTTATTTTTGTTAGGAGAATAATTGATCTACAATATTGTGATGGTTTCCACCATACATCAGTATGAATCAGTCATATGTATACATATGTCCCTCCCATCCTAAACTGCCCCCATCTCCCTCTCCATCCCACTCCTCTAGGACATTACAGTATATTCCTATGGCTTATTCACTTTACATATGGTAATATAGATGTTTACTGCGAGAGTGATATTGGCTTCTGTTTAAAATTCCTTATATAAGATACTTCTGTGTGTGCTTAGTTGTTTTAGTCATGTCTGACTCTTGTGTTATACCATAACATACTTATAGTTAATTTTCTACATACAAGTTTGTACCTCTTAACCATGCACCTCCTCCTTCCTGTCCCAACTGGTAACTACTAGTTTTTCTCAATATTTGTGAGTCTGCTTCTCTTTTATTACATTCATTCATCTTATTTTTTAGATTGCACATATAAATGATAACATAGAATATTTCTTTCTCTGCCTGGCTAGTTTCATTCAGTATAATACCCAAGAGGTTCAATCATGCCATAGCAAGTGGCAAATTTTCATTCTTCAATGCCTGAGTAATATTCCATTATGTGTGTGTGTGTGTGTGTGTATATATATATATATATATGATTTTATATTTTATATATGATTATCACATAGTAAATATATTATATTTATTATATAATGTTTTATATGTATATATAATAAATAAATTATATAATAAAGATATTATTATATTATATTGTTTAATAATGTGATATTACATTATATATTTATTCTGTATATATTGTATATATAATATGTAAATATATACAATGTGTCATATATAGTATATATATTATATAGTATACAAATATATGTGTATGTTATATTATAATAAAATCATATAATATTTAATATAATATATAAGACATATGATATATGTTGTATATATATAGACTGTATTTTATTACATATATTGTATATAAAATATATTGTATATATTTTAAAATATATGTATATATTTTATATATGTGATAAATAATATATAGTATATAGCACTGTATATATTACTTATATAATATATAATATTTAATATTGTATATACTATATATATAATATGCAGTGTATTAAATACTGTATGTATCTATGTCTATACATATATGTATATGAATACAGATACATATTTATACACATATATTATAAGATATATGGAATAATATGATTATATATAATTTATATAATGTATGTTAATAATATATATTGTATAATATATATGCACATATATGGCTATATAGTTCAGTTCAGTTCAGTCACTCAGTCATGCCCAACTCTTTGCAATCCCACAGACTGCAGCATGCCAGGCCTCCTTGTCTATCACCAAATCCTGGAGTTAACTAAAACTGATATCCATTGAGTCAGTGAGGCCATCCAACTATCTCATCCTCTGTTGTCCCCTTATCCTCGTGCCTTCAATTTCTCCCAGCCAAGGGTCTTTTGCCCACTTCTTCTCCCAACTTCAATCTTTCCCAGCATAAGGGTCTTTTCAAATGAGACAATTCTTCACATCAGGTGGCCAAACTATTGGAGTTTCAGCTTCAGCATGAGTCTTTCCAATGAATAATCAATACTGATTTCCCTTAAGACAGATTGCTTGGATTCTATGTATAACATAGATACACATATGTATTGTATATACATATATTTTGTATTGTTAATTATATATTATATATACATAACTATATGTCATTATGCATAATGTATATAATTATATACAATTGTATATTATATATATACACAATGTACACTATATGATATACACAGTAATATGTATACACATATATGTATATTACACATGTAGAAATATATACACATATGTAATAATAACACAGCACAAAGTGAATATGCCAGCAAATTTGGAAAACTCAGCAGTGGCCACAGGACTGGAAAAGGTCAGTTTTCATTCCAATCCCAAAGAAAGGCAACGCCAAAGAATGCTCAAACTACCGCACAATTGCACTCATCTCACATGCTAGTAAAGTAATGCTCAAAATTCTCCAAGCCAGGCTTCAGCAATGCATGAACCATGAACTTCCTGATGTTCAAGCTGGTTTTACAAAAGGCAGAGGAACCAGAGATTAAATTGCGAACATCCGCTGGATCATAGAAAAAGCAAGAGAGTTCCAGAAAAATATCTATTTCTGCTTTGTTGACTATGCCAAAGCCTTTGACTGTGTGGATCACAATAAACTGTGGAAAATTCTGAAAGAGATGGGAATACCAGACCACCTAACCTGCCTCTTGAGAAATCTGTATGCAGGTCAGGAAGCAACAGTTAGAACTGGACATGGAACAACAGACTGGTTCCCAATAGGAAAACGAGTACGTCAAAGGTGCATATTGTCACCCTGCTTATTCAGGTTATATGCAGAGTACATCATGAGAAACACTGGACTGGAAGAAACACAAGCTGGAATCAAGATTGCCAGGAGAAATATCAATCACCTCAGATATGCAGATGACACCACCCTTGTGGCAGAAAGTGAAGAGGAACTAAAAAGCCTCTTGATGAAATTGAATGTGGAGAGTGAAAAAGTTGGCTTAAAGCTCAACATTCAGAAAACGAAGATCATGGCATCTGGTCCCATCACTTCATGGGAAATAGATGGGGAAAAGGTGGAAACAGTGTCAGACTTTATTTTTTTGGGCTCCAAAATCACTGCAGATGGTGACTGCAGCCATGAAATTAAAAGACGCTTACACCTTGGAAAAAAAGTTATGACCAACCTAGATAGCATATTCAAGAGCAGAGACATTACTTTGCCGACTAAGGTTCGTCTAGTCAGGGCTATGGTTTTTCCTGTGGTCATGTATGGATGTGAGAGTTGGACTGTGAAGAAGGCTGAGCACCAAAGAATTGATGCTTTTGAACTGTGGTGTTGGAGAAGACTCTTGAGAGTCCCTTGGACTGCAAAGAGATCCAAACAGTCCATTCTGAAGGAGATCAGCCCTGGGATTTCTTTGGAAGGAATGATGCTAAAGCTGAAACTCCAGCACTTTGGCCACCTCACGCAAACAGTTGACTCATTGGAAAAGACTCTGATGCTGGGAGGGATTGGGGGGAGGAGGAGAAGGGGACAACAGAGGATGAGATGGCTGGATGGCATCACTGACTCAATGGACGTGAATCTGAGTAAACTCTGAGAGTTGGTGAGGGACAGGGAGGCCTGGCGTGCTGTGATACATGGGGTCGCAAAGAGTCGGACATGACTGAGCTACTGAACTGAACTGAACTGAGATGATACTTTTTTAGAAGATAGTTATCTTAAGATGCTAGGGGCAAATGGGATTTAGAAAGATAAGAAATGAACTGGGGAAAGTGGCATGAGTTACAATATAAGCACAAGTTAAGTATAGGACACATAAGAAGAATTAGATCAGTTCAGTTCAGTTCAGTTCAGTAGCTCAGTCGTGTCCGACTCTTCGCGACCCCATGAATCGCAGCACGCCAGGCCTCCCTGTCCATCACTATCTCCCGGAGTTCACTCAGACTCACGTCCATCGAGTTCGTGATGCCATCCAGCCATCTCATCCTGGGTCATCCCCTTCTCCTCCGGCCTCCAATCCCTCCCAGCATCAGAGTCTTTTCCAGTGAGTCAACTCTGCTCATGAGGTGTCCAAAGTACTGGAGATCCAGCTTTAGCATCATTCCTTCCAAAGAAATCCCAGGGCTGATCTCCTTCAGAATGGACTGGTTGGATCTCCTTGCAGTCCAAGGGATTCCCAAGAGTCTTCTCCAACACCATAGTTCAAACGCATCAAATTCTTCAGCGCTCAGCCTTCTTCACAGTCCAACTCTCACATCCATACATGACCACAGGAAAAACAATAGCCTTGACTAGATGGACCTTAATCGGCAAAGTAATGTCTCTGCTTTTGAATATACTATCTAAGTCGGTCATAACTTTTCTTCCAAGGTGTAAGCGTCTTTTAATTTCATGGCTGCAGTCACCATCTGCAGTGATTTTGGAGCCCAAAAAAATAAAGTCTGACACTGTTTCCACTGTTTCCCTATCTATTTCCCATGAAGTGACTGGACCAGATGCCATGATCTTCATTTTCTGAATGTTGAACTTTAAGCCAACTTTTTCACTCTCCTCTTTCACTTTCATCAAGAGGCTTTTTAGTTCCTCTTCACTTTCTGCCACAAGGGTGGTGTCATCTGCATATCTGAGGTGATTGATATTTCTCCTGGCAATCCTGATTCCAGCTTGTGTTTCTTCCAGTCCAGCGTTTCTCATGATGTACTCTGCATATAACCTGAATAAGCAGGGTGACAATATACAGCCTTGACGTGTTCTTTTTCCTATTTGGACTGAGTCTGCTGTTCCATGTCCAGTTCTAACTGTTGCTTCCTGACCTGCATACAGATTTCTCAAGAGGCAGGTTAGGTGGTCTGGTATTCCCATCTCTTTCAGAATTTTCCACAGTTTATTGTGATCCACACAGTCAAAGGCTTTGGCATAGTCAATAAAGCAGAAATAGATGTTTTTCTGGAACTCTCTTGTTTTTTCCATGATCCAGCAGATGTTGGCAATTTGATCTCTGGTTCTTCTGCCTTTTTTAAAACAAGCTTGAACATCAGGGAGTTCACGGTTCACATATTGCTGAAGCCTGGCTTGGAGAATTTTGAGCATTACTTTACTAGCATGTGAGATGAGTGCAATTGTGCGGTAGTTTGAGCATTCTTTGGCATTGCCTTTCTTTGGGATTGGAATGAAATCTGACCTTTTCCAGTCCTGTGGCCACTGCTGAGATTTCCAAACTTGCTGGCATATTGAGTGCAGCACTTTCACAGCATCATCTTTCAGGATTTGAAACAGCTCAACTGGAATTCCATCACCTCCACTAGCTTTGTTCATCGTGATGCTTTCTAAGGCCCACTTGACTTCACATTCCAGAATGTCTGGCTCTAGATTAGTGATCACATCATCATGATTATCTGGGTCGTGAAGATCTTTTCTGTACAGTTCTTCCGTGTATTCTTGACACCTCTTCTTAATATCTTCTGCTTCTGTCCATACCATTTCTGTCCTTTATCGAGCCCATCTTTGCATGAAATGTTCCCTTGGTATTTCTAATTTTCTTGAAGAGATCTCTAGTCTTTCCCATTCTGTTCTTTTCCTCTATTTCTTTGTATTGATCCCTGAAGGAGGCTTTCTTATCTCTTCGTGCGATTCTTTGGAACTCTGCATTCAAATGCTTATATCTTTCCTTTTCTCCTTTGTTTTTTCACCTCTCTTCTTTTCACAGCTAAATGTAAGGCCTCCCCAGACAGCCATTTTGCTTTTGTGCATTTCTTTTCCATGGGGATGGTCTTGATCCCTGTCTCCTATACAATGTCACGAACCTCATTCCATAGTTCATCAGGCACTCTATCTATCAGATCTAGGCCCTTAAATCTATTTCTCACTTCCACTGTATAATCATAAGGTATTTGATTTAGGTCATACCTGAATGGTCTAGCGATTTTCTGTACTTTCTTCAATTTAAGTCTGAATTTGGCAATAAGGAGTTCATGATCTGAGCCACAGTCAGCTCCTGGTCTTGTTTTTGTTGACTGTATAGAGCTTCTCCATCTTTGACTGCAAAGAATATAATCAATCTGATTTCAGTGTTGACCATCTGGTGATGTCCATGTGTAAAGTCTTCTCTTGTGTTGTTGGAAGAGGGTGTTGCTATGACCAGTGTGTTTTCTTGGCAAAACTCTATTAGTCTTTGCCCTGCTTCATTCCACATTCCAAGGCCAAATTTGCCTGTGACTCCAGGTGTTTCTTGACTTTGTACTTTTGCATTCCAGTCGGCTATAACAAAAAGGACATCTTTTTGAGTGTTTGTTCTAATAGGTCTTGTAGGTCTTCATAGAACCATTCAACTTCAGCTTCTTCAGCATTACTGGTTGGGGCATAGACTTGGATTACTGTGATATTGAATGGTTTGCCTTGGAGACGAACAGAGATCATTCTGTCGTTTTTGAGATTGCATCCAAGTACTGCATTTTGGACTCTTTAGTTGACCATGATGGCTACTCCATTTCTTCTGAGGAATTCCTGCCCACAGTAGTAGATATAATGGTCATCTGAGTTAAATTCACCCATTCCAGTCATTTTAGTTCGCTGATTCCTAGAATGTCGTGGTTCAGTCTTGCCATCTCTTGTTTGACCACTTCCAATTTGCCTTGATTCATGGACCTGACATTCCAGGTTCCTATGAAATATTGCTCTTTATAGCACTGGATCTTGCTTCTATCACCAGTCACATCCACAGCTGGGTATTGTTTTTGCTTTGGCTCCATCCCTTCATTCTTTCTGGAGTTATTTCTCCACTGATCTCCAGTAGCATATTGGGCACCTGATGACCTGGGGAGTTCCTCTTTTGGTATCCTATCATTTTGCCTTTTCCTACTGTTCATGGGGTTCTCAAGGCAAGAATACTGAAGTGGTTTGCCATTCCCTTCTCCAGTGGACCACATTCTGTCAGACCTCTCCACCATGACCCGCCTGTCTTGGGTTGCCCCACAGGCATGGCTTGGTTTCATTGAGTTAGACAAGGCTGTGGTCCTAGTGTGATTTGATTGACTAGTTTTCTGTGAGTATGGTTTCAGTGTGTCTACCCTCTGGTGCCCTCTTGCAACACTTACCGTCTTACTTGGGTTTCTCTTACCTTGGCTGTTCCTTACCTTGGATGAGGGGTATCTCCTTACTGCCACCGTTCCTGACCTTCAACGTGGGATAGCTCCTCTAGGCCCTCCTGTGCCTGCGCAGCGACCACTCCTCGGGTTGCTCCTCCCGGCTGCCGGCCCTGGCCTCGGTTGTGGGTGGCTCCTCAAGGTCACCGCCCCTGGCTTCGGGTTCAAGGTTGCTTCTCCTGGCCACCCCCCTGTTCTCGGACGCAGGGTGTCTCCTCCCGGCCGCCACTGGCCTCGGACGCAGGGTAGCTCCTCTCAGCTGCTGCCCTTGACCTCAGACGCGGGGTGTCTCCTCCCGGCCGCCACCCCTGACCTCAGATGCGGGGTGTCTCCTCCCAGCTGCTGCCACTGACTTCGGATGCAGGGCAGCTCCTCTCGGCCCTCCCTGGGCCATCGTAGCCCAGCACTCTAGGCTGCTGCCCCTGACCTCTGACGTGGTGTAGCTCCTCTCGGCTGCGGTTAGTGAGCCGGCTCGTAGCCGCCTGAAGAAGTAGATAATAGATAGTAAAGCCGATTGTAAGAGAATCGCTGAAGCAGGAACTCTGTAGGACAACAATGATTTCTGGAGACAGTAAATCTGGGTGGGGGAAACTGAAAATGTCAAACCTCTGACCTAATGCTTTTGTCAAAGTATAAAAGAGAACCTGAAGCTTGAAATAAACATGTAGTTCTGTACTATGAGTCAGTTCAGTTCAGTTCAGTTCAGTCACTCAGTCGTGTCCGACTCTTTGTGACCCCATGAATCGCAGCACACCAGGCCTCCCTGTCCGTCACCAACTCCCGGAGTTTACTCAGACTCACTTCCATCGAGTCAGTGATGCCATCCAGCCATCTCATCCTCGGTCATCCCCTTCTTCTCCTCCCCCCAATCCCTCCCAGCATCAAAGTCTTTTCCAATGAGTCAACTCTTTGCATGAGGTGGCCAAAGTACTGGAGTTTCAGCTTTAGCATCATTCCTTCCAAAGAAATCCCAGGGCTGATCTCTTTCAGAATGGACTGGTTGGATCTCCTTGCAGTCCAAAGGACTCTCAAGAGTCTTCTCCAACACCACAGTTCAAAAGCATCAATTCTTCGGTGCTCAGCCTTCTTCACAGTCCAACTCTCACATCCATACATGACCACTGGAAAATCCATAGCCTTGACTAGACGGATCTTAGTCAGCAAAGTAATGTCTCTGCTTTTGAATATGCTATCTAGGTTGGTCATAACTTTTCTTCCAAGGAGTAAGCGTCTTTTAATTAGTACAAGCTTAAGGAAAAACATAACCTTGAGCAAGATGAGTTGTTTTGTTGTGTAATCATCAGCTTTGGGCTTAAAAAAAGGTAGTCTTAAAGACTGTTGTTATAACAACTTGGCCTTTAAGAAAAAACATCTTATGTGACTAAGACAAAGCAATGTAGGAAAAAACATTTGTCCCTTTTCTCCTCTTTGACAGCCGCAGACCCCTTTCTCCTCAAGGGCCCTGGACTCCTTATCAACCTACCTAAGAATTGACTCTCTCCACAAAGATAGAGCCACACCCATTTTCCTCATACCTTACTCCTTCCTTAACCCCATTAACCAGTTGATCTGTTAATTTGTTGAATATTTTCTTTCTTTTGTGGTATATGCTTTTAAAAAACACTTTTAAATTAAAATTTTTTCCAAGAAATTTGGAATACCGTTTTCAATATTGCTATTGTAGTCAGTTTTTGGAAACCCCTCAAACTTATTTTTAAACACTTTTAATGAAATTATTATTTTTTTTAATTTTGTTTTTCATAGACCAGATGCTGCCATATGGCATCAGTGTGTTCAACTACAGTATCAGAGACAAAATGGAATGCCTGACAGATTTCCCTAGAGTCCTCATATCATAAAAGAAATGGTTTGTGAATTCAGGAAAATTAGCATTATGACAGGTCCTCCAAGATGGTTTAGATCAGTAATTCAGTGTAGCCAACTGAAACAGAAAGGACACTAGGTGGTATCTGCCTTACAGGTTAGCCATCCCACCCAAGTGCCTTAAAAGATTGCAGGTTGATGGTGTTAAAAGCTATTTTTCTTCATTGGTCTACTTTAGTATCAACTTAGCTGTAGAGTGTCTCTTTTCCTGGAGTAGCTACAGGTACAGCCTTCCATTAGCCAAAGAAGTTTCACTTGTAAATCTGAGACCATGTATTTATATGAGAATTAATGTTAAACTTAGTGGAGTTACATCTCTATAATTAACATGTATAAAGACAATTATTCATGTAATTGCAGCCTTAAATTCATTATTCTTCACTTTTGCTCCTTTTTTCTATGCTTTTAGGAAATGGAAGTGACAATATTTATTAGTATATGCTAGATAATATACAGCTTAAAAATCTTGATGGCTTAAAGCAAGAAAGGCTTATTCCTCACACAAAGTCTTGTGCTAAACATAACATTGAATGAAAAGAGGTGAAGTCAAACAAGTATATACCAGAACCCCATGTCAAGCAAAATTTGATGGTATAAATTTATCAAATCATGCACATAGGGTGAAGAGATGGATACATTAATTAGCTTTACTGCAGGAACCATTTCACTAAGTATATCTATATCAAAACATCATGCTATATGATTTAATATATACAATTTTTATTAAAATATAATTCAAGATAGTTGTTATCTTTAAGATGGATGGTGACTACATAAGAGGTCATTATATTCCTTGTATCTTACATATACACATTGTATATATTTTTATGGTTGTGAAATATTTCATAGTGCCCAAAATGGACATTATCAATGATAAGTTTGAATTTTAAAAACATTTTTAGAAACCCTGGTTAAGAGTAAAAAGTAATGATATCTACAGGTAGCTCATAATATTTAACTGAGATACTAGTCTAACTATAAATCTCCCTATTTGTAAATCTTTTCATAAATTCTAAGGACAACATTTATACTTTTGAATGACAAAATAGAGACAGTATATGGTTTTAGCTAATTACATAGACAAGAGGCAAAATGACCTGGATTTGATTCAGGCTGCATCAAGCATTGTTGTTGTTTAGTTGCTAAGTCATATTCAACTCTTTTGTGACCATGTAGCCCACCAGGCTCTTCTGTCCATAGGATTTCCTAGGCAAGAATATTAGAGCAGGTTGCCATTTCCTCCTCCAGGAGATCTTCCTAATCCACGGATCAAACCCATGTCTCCTGCATTGGCAAGCTGATTCTTTACCATTGAGCCACCAGGGAAGCACACATACCAATAAAACAAATGAACCAGAAGACTGGAAGATGAGAGACCTTGGTCCATTCTAAATGTTAACTGAAATATTAGCCTGTGAGCTTCACTGCAAGGAAAAAATGCAGATGTGATGCCACTCTCTGGCATCCTTTGTGATTGTTATTGTTCAAGCAGTTCCGTATAGAATCACATCTCAAAGGAGATCAAGGTACACAATAGATGCTCAATAAATGTTTGTTAATTGGCATTAAATTAATCTAAATTAAGACCAATGTTTTCCAAGTGTCTCTACATGTAATTTTTATTACTTTTATATACTTCTGTATATCCATATCTATATGTGTATCTAAAGTATATATAAATGGATGATATAGATATTTATATAAATCCATATCTATATCTATATAATATTCTCTGGGTATGTAAGTTGGAAGAATATAGAAACATATAAACAGCCTGAAATGGTTGACTCACGAGGAATAACTAAGAATAACCAGAAAGCTATGATGTGGGCACTTAAACTATCTAACTTGTAGACATTCATCTCAGGAGTTAGTTTATAAACAGAATTTAGGGAGCTAGTAAAGATGGCCACATCAGAAACAGTTTAAGGACTACAATAAGTTAGGTTAGTTAAATGAAGTTAAATTAATTTTAAAAATTCTTTGAAATCATTATTATATGACAGCCATGTAGAATTACTAAATTCTTATTTTGCTGACAACAATGTAAAAACTAAAATGTATACATCTATGATGGACTGATATGTGGAGTGATTGAAAAAGAATATAATAGAATACCTAAAAGACCTAAGAAATAATGAAACTAAGTTGAAATAATGAAACTAAGAAATAATGAACTAAGTAAAGTGGAATTTCATGAAACAGTTATGAATTTTAAATGAAATGGCTTTTGCACTATGACATGTAGAAAAATAACCTCCCTTCCAAAACTGCAAATCAGAACCATAACTCAAAAGTCATAATCAAAGAAGAAGCTGTGATTTAAACAACTGGTTTGGATGATTATAGTTGAGGTGGAAACATAATTTGCCAGTTTGCTAGATAATATGCTCTTCCTTAGATATTAAACAGAATTTTAGGTACCTAAATTATAAAATTCAGAATAGGATTAGGGTTCCAAGGGCATCAACTCAAATTACCATATTTTACATGAATTTTTTCATAGGAGTTCACTGGCTTGTGCTTGTTGTTCAGTCACTCAGTCATGTCCAACTCTTTGTGACCCCATGGACTGCAGCATGCCAAGCTTCCCTTTCCTTCACCATCTCCCAGAGCTTGCTCAAACTCATGTCCATTGTGTTGGTGATGCCATTCAACCATTTTATCCTCTGTTATCCCCTTCTCCTCCTGCATTCAATCTTTCCGAGCCTCAAGGTCTTTTCTAATGAGCTGGCTCTTCACATCAGGTGATCAAACTTTGGAGCTTCAGCTTCAGCATCAGTCCTTCTAAAGAATATTCAGAGTTGATTTCTTTTAGGATTTGATCTCCTTGCAGTCCAAGGGACTTGCAAGAGTTTTATCCAACATCACAGTTCAAAAGCATCAGTTCTTTGGTGTTCAGCTTTCTTTATGGTCCAAATCTCACATGCATACATGACCACTGGAAAAACCATATCTTTGACTATATGGACATTTGTTGACAAAGTAATGTCTCTGTTTTTTAATATGCTGTCTATGTTTGTCATAGCTTTTCTTCCAAGGAGCAAGCATCTTTTAATTTCATGGCTGCAGCCACCATGGCTACTGTGATTTTGGAGCCCAAGAAAATAAAGTCTCTCACTGTTTCCATTTTTTCCCCTTCTATTTGCCATGAAGTGATAGGACTGGATGCCATGATCTTAGTTTTCTGAATACTGAATTTTAAGCCAGCTTTTTCACTCTCCTCTTTCAGCTTCATCAAGAGGTTTTTTAGTTCCTCTTTGCTTTCTGCCATAAGGGTGGTGTCATCTGCATATCTGAGGCTTGTCCTGCTCAGTTGCTCTGACTCTTTGCGACCACATGGACAGTAGCTCACCAGGCTTATATTTTGTGCATCGGATTTCCTAGGCAAGAATACTGGAGTGGGTCGTCATTTTCTTCTCCAGAGACTTATCCTAGGGCATGCAATGAATGAACATAGCTTGGTCTAGGACCCTGGACTCTAAGTCCAGTGTTCCTCCTTTTATAAGATTTAAGTTTCTTTGGAGTCTGTAAAATAGGATTGGAAAAGTCTGCTCGCAAAATTTTAAAGAAGGAAAAACTCAGCAGTGACCTCTTTGCTCATTCTCTCAATACATTCTTACAGGTGCTCAGCATTCTCATTTTGTTCACAAGCTTAGTACTACTGCAGTGCATGCGGTCTGATCCTTCATATTCCAGAACTTTGTCATCTCACTCTCCAAGGTTGCCACAGTTTGAATGTAAAAAAATAAAGAAATTCCTAACAGTAGAATATCAGGCCACAGGAAAAGGCTTGAAAAGGAGAGGATGTATGTATATCCTCAAGTCACAAGTAGTTTAATACACAAATCTTCTACCCTGCTGCTGCTAAGTCGCTTCAGTTGTGTCTGACTCTTTGCGACCCCATGGACTGTAGCCCACCAGGCTCCTCTGTCCCTGGGATTCTCCAGGCAAGAGTACTGGAGTGGGTTGCCATTTCCTTCTCCATCTTCTACTCTGGTGGCATACATATATCTGACTACATTTTTTTTTTTTGCAATTACAAAGGGAAAATTCAACTTAGTATTTTTTCACAGATATTAATAAGCAAGCCCTGAGTGCAGAGTCTCAGATTGGATCACCAATGGACATTTGCAAAAAGGTTATTTCAGGCAACTTAATGACCTAATGGCTCAGCAACCAAATCAATTGTTTGGTACCTGTCCTTTAACTAGACAGAAATCTATATCCCTGACAAATCAGGCCTTCCTACAATCTTCCATACAAAAATGAGAAAAAAAAAAAAAGGCTAGAGCATGAGTCAGAATGAGATATCAGAACAAACTACCATATAATTTAATAAAATATATAATTACCTTTTCTTTATTATAAACACATCAGTATGCCTATAGGTTAAGTTCCAAACAACAATTGAGCCCATACAACTGCATGAGGATGGAAGCCTTAGACTTTTTTCTCTCTATACTAAATGTAGCTTAGTGAGGAACTGTCGCAGAATATAGATTAATCACACTCTTTGTTCCAGTAATAGTGCATATTGATATTACTACTTTTCAGAACAACAATTCTCTCCACCTCAGAAATCTAAAGAGAGGAATATGCTGGTGTCACTGAAATATATTGTCATGAAATAATTTTATATCACATAGGTTAAGTGGAGAAGTTTTTCTGGTCATTAATAGTGCTGCCTTTAACATATTTTTTAATAATCCATATCAAAGCTGATATTCAAGGATAAGTGTATTTTTTAGAATGTGCATGCTAATAACCTTATTTTAAAATTCTCTGATAGGATTAGTTGGTACAGGCCCTGAAACCTGTAAGAAATGGCTCACAGACAGTATCCTGATTAGCACTAGGGTCCATATGGCCCTCCAAGTATCCATGTTTCTCTTGGCATGGCCTACAAATTCACTCATGCATTTTTTTTTTAACAGTGATAGCCAAATAACTTTCTCTTTTAAAAGCTTCTTCCTCTCTCTTTCTCTGAAAGTAAACCTATGCTTTGATAATTGTTTTTATCTCTCTTCAAACTTAAAGCACAATTAGTTTACCATAGGAAGAACTCCGCTTTGGTTTCTATTTGAGTTATGTATTTGGAGAAAGAAAAAAGAGACAATTCATCTTGTATTAATTTTTAATGAGGCCTGAGTCCCTTATTTATTAATTATCATTTAAGATGTCAACGGATGTGCTCTATGTTTGAAGGAATAGATGGTTTTTATAGAGCTTATCTTCTGATGCTCTCCAATTGCCAAGCACAGCAGTCTCTGGAATATTGAACAAGCTAATGGAGGTGCCATAGTGATGCACTGTTGCAGTTAGGAGCAGAATATTAAACATAGAGTTCTTTAAGTATTTGGTTGTAAGCACATACCTTTAATCCTAATAAAGAATAAAACTTCTTAATATCTCATTGCAACAGCTAACAGCATTAAATATCTCAAAAATAGCATTGTAAAGTTGAGGGAACAATACATCGCATAAAAAAGTAAGGGAATGTGGTGATATTTCTTTGTTTACAGCCCAACCAATATGTGTATTACTACAGTAATTAAACTTTCTGGATTCAGTATGATTTTGAGTTTCTAAATTGTATATGCATATTAAAATATGAGAATTCAATTATCATGTAATGCATTTAGTATTCAGTCGATTGGATTATCTTCTGGTCTAAACTCCTAATTACAATATCTATCAGTGAGAAAGAGAGAGCATGTGAGCATGAGTGAGTGCTGCTGTTCAGGAATGTAATTGAAAGTTAACAGGATGTTGCATTACTACCCAGATATGATCTGATTCCACCTATAATTTCACTAGGAGAAAAAAATAGTACTTTATGTTCTATTAATTCTGAATAATTTTTATTGTTTATATTTTTATAATACACTCTGTAAAGGTAATAAATCATGTCATTTTTCCATTTGATTTCAACTATCTAATCAGCTTGTGAGTAACGAGGAGCATTATAAAGTGGCAATGCAATCTTGAATACACATGGAAACAGCACCACAAATCTGCTTGCCTATTACTTTCAGTGAAGCTAATAATCAAAAGTGCTTCTTATAAAAAGTACTGCATATTATAGCTTCAGAGAATTCAGAGGATATCTCAGAGAACTGCTATGCATAACTGTTTGTGAAGGTCAAAATAACTAACAGAGCAGGGGATGTGTTGCCAAGGGGAAGGGAGATTTTTCCAATTTTGCAGAGGCCCACAAGTCCATAAGCCAACAGTATTATAGTGTTATAGGACAAACTCAAGGGGACTTAGCTCAAGAAAGGGAGAAAGTGACCTAGGGAATTATAAGGCATCACTAACATTGATCAGCTCTTTCACATACATTATTTCAGTGGTTTCCAACTGCATTAGAATGTAATTCAGCTGTTATAAAAGAAAAATATAACGATGGATTAAAAATCAATGTCTTTCACATAAAGGTCCAGCTTGGTGGATCAGCCTAGTATGGGTGGTTCTTAACAATCAGTCGTCCAGGTTCATAAGATGACTGCTCTACTTTCTCAACATAGTTTTCCAATTCATGACCCAAATGGCTGATCCAGATTCAGATGTAATTTATGCATTCCACTCAGCAGAAAAGGGATAATAAATAAAGAAGGCAGGCTTTCCCTTTATCAGCATTCCCATATGTTGCCTATTTTACTTATGCTTACATCCCATTAGTCATAACTTTATGGCATGGCCACTCATAGTTGCATGAGACACCATGGAATATAATTATTGTTCAGGCAGTTATGTGACCAATTAAAAGTTATTTGATAAGAAAATGAGAATGGATATTAGAAGCCAATTAAAAGTCCTTGTTACAGCAACAAGTGGTCTGTGGAACTCAAGTGACCATAAAGTTATGGCAAAGGAAGCAAAAATTAATGTGTATACCAAGTATTAACTGGAACAAATGGAACAAATAATATATCACATAGATATATGCACTGTTATATAATAAAATTTAAATATATTTAAAAGTGTTCCTTGTTTCTGCACAGCATTTCTATCATTGCATATTGTCCATGTCAGTAGATACTAAGCATACTTTCTTCATGTTGGGAAGAGAAAAACTGAAGCTTACAGAGGTCAAATGACCTATCCCCAAATTAAGCAACTAACCAATGGAGGATCTGTGACTCCTGCCTATGTTTTTGTGAACCCACAGCTGATATTTCAGTTTTCATTCCAATCCCAAAGAAATGCTATGCCAAAGAATGCTCCAACTACTGTACAACTGTGCCCATCTCACATGCTAGCAAAGTAATGCTCAAATCCTATAAGCTAAGCTTCAACAGTACATTAATTGAGAAATTCCAGGTGTACAAGCTGTGTTTAGATGAGATCAGACACGTTCAGGGTATATGGCTATAGACCAAGCTGGGTTTAAAAAAGGCAGAGGAACCAGAGATCAAATTACCAACATTTTTTGGATCATAGAGAAAACAAAGGAATTCCAGAAAAATATGTACTTCTGCTTCATTGACTATGTTAAAGCCTTTGGCTGTGTGGATCACAACAAATTGTGGAAAATTCTTAAAGAGATAGGAATACCAAACCACCTTATCTGTCTCCTGAGAAACCTGTATGCAGGTCAAGAAGCAACAGTTAGAACTGGACATGGGACAGTGGACTGGTTCAAAATTGGGAAAAGAGTACATCAAGGCTGTAAATTGTCACCCTGCTTATTTAACCTATATGCAGAATATATCATGCAAAATGCCGGGCTGGATGACTCACAAGCTGGAATAAAGATTGCAGGGTGAAATACCAAAAACCTCAGATAGGCAGATGGTACCACTCTAATGGGACTTCCCAGGTGGTGCTAGTGGTAAAGAATCCGCCTAACCAATGCAGGTTAGACATAAGAGACATGAGTTAGATTATTCTTGCCTGAAGAATCCCATGGACAGAGGAGCCTGGCAGGTTGAAGTCCGTAGCATCACATTGAGTCAGATACAACTGAGCAACTTAGCGCATGCGTGAGCACACACACACACACACACACACACACACACACACACACACACCACTCTAGTAGCAGAAAATGAGGAGGAACTAAAGAGCCTCTTGATGAAGGTGAAAGAGGTGAGTGAAAAAGCTGGCTTAAAACTCAACATTCAAAAGACTAAGATCATGGTATCCAGTCCCATCACTTCATGAAGAATAGAAGGGAAAAAGCGTAAGCAGTGGCAGATTTTATTTTCCTGGGCTCCCAAATCACTACACATGGTAACTACAGCCATGATATTCAAAGACACTTCCTCCTTGGAAACAAAGGTGTGACAAACCTGGACAGTGTATTAAAAAAGCAGAGATGTCACTTTGTTGATAAAGATCTGTATAGTCAAAGCTATAGTTTTTCCAATAGACATGTACAGATGTGAAAGGTGGACCATAAAGAAGGCTGAGTGCTAAAGACTTGATGCTTTCAAACTGTGGTGTTGGAGAAGACTCTTTGAGAGTTCCTTGGACTGCAAGCAGATCAAACCAGTCAATCCTAAAGGAAATCAACCCTGAGTATTCACTGGAAGGGCTGATGTTGGAGCTGATGCTCCAATACTTTGGCCACCTGATGCAAAGAGCTGACTCATTGGAAAAAAACCCTGATGTTGGGAAAGATTGAAGGCAGAAAGAGAAGGGGGCAATAGAGGACAAGATGATTGGATGGCATCACCAATTCAATGGACATGAGTTTGAGCAAGCTCCAGGAGATAGTGTAGGACAAGGAAGTCTGGAGTCCATGGGGTAGAAAAAGGCAGATATGAGTTAGTGATTGAACAAAAACTACAACATGATATACAAATATGAATAAATGACACTCTTTAGGGATGTCTAATAGGCATATGGATACTGGAAATCAGTTGCTAAAGGACAAAATCAGCTCAAATGATAAAAAATCTGAGTTGTTAACACAGAGGGACTATGACTGATGAAACACATTTTATTTTATAACTGCCTTATCGGAATAACTTGAAAATGAATCAGATTAGGGCCCAGAAATATGAATTGAACTATCACTGGGTTGCAAAACTGATTTTGCTCTTAACCTTCAAAATGCAGCACACTTTCTAAAGTCACACAGAATAGAAAGCATTTCATTTTCTGTGTCTATTAGGAAGAAATTTATCTTTTGTTTCTCACTGCCCAGTGCCTCACAGCACAGTAGTTACCCCATTATGGTGCTCTTTCTTTTGAAACCATGGGTAATGAGAATGAACTAGATATATTCCATAAAATAGATTTTGTAGATTTAAAAATAAGAATTGCATTTAGCTCATTAAAAAAATCTTTGTGGAAGAATTTCCATTGAAAGAAGCATATTTACAAAACTTATGTGAGAAAAGTAATATGTGAAAATTTTATTATTCCATAAGTACACATAATATGGTTCAGGAATGTTGCAGAGAAAATTATTACATGGACAGAAAGAGTTAATGTGCAATTGAATGTACATCATCTAGCAACATAATGAAACTGTGGAAAGTAATCATTATTTAAAAGTTCATGGCACAGACAAAATGAATAGGGTCATTTTCTTAATGTCTTGGTGGGTTATGAGCCAAATCTTCCCCAAGAATATGAAAAAATGGAAATGAAAAAGTCACTTAGTCTCCTGAAGTTTCTCTCATATGTAACTGCACAATTAGCCAGGGATAAAATCCAATTGTTTCTAAACTACCTGTATCTTTGCACACTAAAATGAAGTATTTCACAGAAACATCTGCTGCCAGCATTGCAAAGGCACTTCCTTTAGTGACTGCCTACTCCAAACCTTCCTTTGTAGATGAGTAAACTGAAGCTCAGAGGGAGTTGACAATTCATCCAAGGCCAAGACTTCAAGCAGAGGAGTGTTTTTGTGTTTGTTCAGTCCTCAGTTGTGTCCAATTCTTTGTGGCCCTATGGACTGTAACCCATCAGGCTCCTCTGCCATGGGATTTTGCAGGCAAGAATACTGGAGTGGGTTGTTATTTTCTCCTCCAGGGGATCTTCCCAACCCAAGGATTGAACTCCCATCTCCTACAGTGGCAGGCAAATTCTTTATCACTAAGCCACTAAGTCCCTAGTGGCTCAGAGGGTAATAAGTCCACCTGCAATGTGGGAGACCTGGTTTCGATCCCTGGGTTGGGAAGATCTCCTGGAGGAGGGCATGGCAACCCACTCTAGTATTCTTGCCTGGAAAATCTCCATGGACAGAGGAGCCTGGTGGGATACAGTCCATTAGGTCACAAAGATTTGGACACTACTGAGTGACTAAGCGCACAAGCTACCTGGGAAGTCTGAGTAGAGTAAGACTTAGGACTAAAAGCCCAATGTTATTTCCAATCCACCACACAAATGTAATATCTATATTTTTAGTGTTACATATTGAATTTTTTCTACCAAATCCTTTGAACTCTGAAATGTTGGTTCCTTAAATGTATTCTTCAACAAAAGCAGATATAACTCAAATTAGTATGTTTGTTTAGTAGGCCCTCTACTTATCTAGCAAGAAGAATGGGCAAAATTGAATTGAATTGAAATAATCAAAAGTTATAAACTATAAGTATGCAAGCTGAGACAGCTGTGACAGCTGTCATCATTTTGTCCTTTGTTCTTTTTTTTTTTTTTTTTTTGTCCTTTGTTCTTGCTGCAATGGAACGTGAGAAGCAGAATGTCATTGCAAGTAACCCAATGAATTTGCAACTGGAAAAAGCCACTGAATTGATTTCATATACTTATAGGAAGCAAATCAGAATGAGATGATCTCATTTGACACTTCTCTTTTGTACTTCTTAATCCTTTTTACAAATTTATCAACAGCACACATTTTAAATTATCCACTCTTTTTCCTCAGAATTCTTTGGAGAAGGAGAAAGTGCAGTCCCACATTTTAATCTATAAAGTGTGGGAGAATTTGGAGAGAACCATTTAACAGTTCCAGTTCACACTTCTGGTTCAAAATGTTATATTATTATAAAACTCTTGAAAGTATCTCTGCCAGTGCAGTTTAGTTCAGTTCAGTCACTCAGTCGTGTCCGACTCTTTGCAACCCCACGAACTGCAGCATGCCAGGCCTCCCTGACCATCACCAACTCCCGGAGTTTACCCAAACTCATGTGCATTGAGTCAGTGATGCCATCTAACCATCTCATCCTCTGCCGTCCCCTTCTCCTCCTGCCCCCAATCCCTCCCAGCATCACAGTCTTTTCCAAGGAGTCAGCTCTTTGGATCAGGTGGCCGAAATATTGGAGTTTCAGCTTCAACATCAGTCCTTCCAATGAACACCCAGGACTGATTTCCTTTAGGATGGACTGGTTGGATCTCCTTGCAGTCGAAGCTACTCTCAAGAGTCTTCTCCAACACCACAATTCAAAAGCATCAATTCTTCAGTACTCAGCTTTTTTTATAGTCCAACTCTCACATCCATACATGACCACGGGAAAAACCCAAGCCTTGACTTGATGGACCTTGTTGGCAAAATACTGTCTCTGCTTTTTAATATACTGTATAGGTTGGTCATAATTTTTCTCCCAAGGAGTAAGCATCTTTTAATTTCGTGGCTGCAGTCACCATCTGCAGTGATTTTGGAGCCCCTCAAAATAAAGTCAACCATTGTTTCCATTGTTTCCCCATCTATTTGCCATGAAGTGATGGGACCGGATGCCATGATCTTAGTTTTCTGAATATTAAGCTACCCCACGTCCAAGGTCAGGGGCAGCATCTTCACTTTGCTGGAGTAACCATGAAGAGATACCCCATGTCCAAGATAAGAGAAACCCAAGTAAGGTGGTAGGTGCTGAGAGAGGGCATCAGAGGGCAGACAGACTGAAAACACAATCATAGACAACTAGCCAATCTGATCACACAGATCACAGCTTGTCTAACTCAATGAAACTAAGCCACCCAAGATGCACGGGTCATGGTGGAGAGGTCTGACAGAATGTGGTCCACTGGAGAAGGGAATGGCTAACCACTTCAGTATTCTTGCCTTGAGAACCCCATGAACAGGATGAAAAGGCAAAAAGATACAACACTGAAAGATCTGTGCCAAATTCTTACTAAAATACTAAGGCATTAAAAAAAAAAAAGGAAAAGTAAAAATAAACAATTCTTAAAAAGTGCAATTTATAATTACTACAAGGTCAGTGAATCTGAATGAAGAAACCCAACTAGTGACATATACATGCTTTTTCCCTGAAATAGAGCAGTTCAAACTGCTTTCCAGGCAGCACTAGTGGTAAAGAACCTGCCTGCCAATGCAGGAGATGTAGGAGTCGTGGGTTCAGTCCTTGGGGCCAGAAGATCCCCTGAAGAAGGGCATGGCAACCAGTATTCTTGCCTGGAGTATCCCATGGACAGAGGAGCCTGGTGGGCTATGGTCCACAGGGTTGGAAAGAGTTGCACATGACTTAAGTGACTTAGCACAGACATGCACAAAGAGGAAGTAGCTTCTGATCTTTGTTTTGGGAAATACTAATTCTAGAGGGAATCACTTCTTATTTGGAGATGAATGAAGGAAAAAATGGGAGGCACATATAAAGCCATTAAAGAACAAAAGACAAGAAACTTAATAATAAAGACTTAGAAAAATATGCTTGCCGGGAGAAATATCAATAACCTCAGATATGCAGATGACACCACCCTTATGGCAGAAAGTGAAGAGGAACTAAAAAGCCTCTTGATGAAAGTAAAAGAGAAGAGTGAAAAAGTTGGCTTTAAGCTCAACATTCAGGAAATGAAGATCATGGCATCCTGTCCCATCACTTCATGGGAAATAGATGGAGAAACAGTGGAAATAGTGTCAGACTTTACTTTTTTGGGCTCCAAAATCACTGCAGATGGTGACTGCAGCCATGAAATTAAACGCTTACACCTTGGAAGAAAAGTTATGACCAACCTAGATAGCATATTCAAAAGCAGAGACACTACTTTGCCGACTAAGGTCCGTCTAGTCAAAGCTATGGTTTTTCCAGTAGTCATGTATGGATGTGAGAGTTGGACTGTGAAGAAGGCTGAGCACTGAAGAATTGATGTTTTTGAACTGTGGTGTTGGAGAAGACTCTTGAGAGTCCCTTGGACTGTAAGGAGATCCAACCAGTCCATTCTGAAGGAGATCAGCCCTGGGATTTCTTTGGAAGGAATGATGCTAAAGCTGAAGCTCCAGTACTTTGGCCACCTCATGCGAAGAGTTGACTGATTGGAAAAGACTTTGATTCTGGGAGGGATTGGGGGCCAGAGGAGAAGGGGACGACAGAGGATGAGATGGCTGAATGGCATCACTGACTTGATGGACTCGAGTCTGAGTGAACTCTGGGAGTTGGTGATGGACAGGGAGGCCTGGCGTGCTGTGATTCATGGGGTCGCAAAGAGTTGGACAAGACTGAGCGACTGAACTGAACTGAACTGAACTGAACTGAAAATTATCTACTACAGGATTCTAATAAGTTTTTAGAAAATAATTTGGAAACTCTTACAGACAATAAGAAAACATGGCATGCTCTCTCTTTCTCTGTCTCTGTCTGTCTGCTCTCTCTGTCTCTCTCTCACTCTCTTTCTCTCTATATATATTCTTGCCAGTACAAATGAGTTTGAAAATTAATGAAAAATGTATTTGATTCACAACCATAACAAAACTATACAATACCTACAAATAAACAAGACAAGAATGTGCAGGATATATGTGAGGTGAACTGCAAACATTGTCTAGGGAAAATAAAAGACATTGTGAAAAATTAGAGATGTGTACATGGTCCTGGATGGCAAGACTCATTATTGTAAGTTTGCCTTTCAAATTAGTTTAAAAGTTTAAGAAAGTAGACATTTTAAAGTGTGATTTGGCAGAATAAATGGCCAAGACTTAGATATAAAAATTTTAAAGCAAAGTAACAAGGGTTCAGGAATTCAACTAGATACTAAAATTCACTTTTAATAGACAATATTTAAACAGTGTTTTACTAGTGCAAATGGAAGAGACATATCAACACCAGTGACCATGACATATGTTTTTGCTTTTCAAATTGATAAAGATTTTGTAAAGGATGATTTATATTGCTGGCACATGTTGAGTAAGATAGCCATCTCATGGACTACATGCCCAAAAAATCATATAGTCTTTCTGGAGTTTAGCTTGACAAAGTATACTGAAAGCGTTACAAATACACATATGATCAGATTCAGGATTTCCAATTCTATAACATGTCCTAAGGAAACTACCAGAGAGAAAACCAAAGATTTTTCTGTAAAGTTATTTGTGTGAACTTTATACATAACAACTAAATAATGTCATAATTGAAATGCCTAATGATAATGTATTATTAAATAAAATATAGTTCCTTCATAGAATGCATTATGTGGACTCCATAATAAATATTAATTGAATAAATGAATTAATATCAGCTCAATAACAGTCATGTTGGAGGAAAATATTTAATGGAATGGGAAAATGATGATTAAATAATACAAAATGAAAAGATAATTATATTAATTATTTAATTAATTATTACTTGTACTACATAAATTATCTTTTATTTGATTGATTATTAACTTGTACTACATAAATAATACATATAATCACAAGAAAAATACACAAAAATTGTGTCTAGTGCATTATTTTGGTAGTCAAGTATTTTATATTTTCTATATTAAAAAAGTTTATATATTAATATGCATTATTTTCATATAAGTTAAAAAATAAATATTTTAAAATTATTCATTCTTTCACATCAACAGATTCTTTTCCTGGATTCTGGTTCATTATTCTGGAACTAATATATATTAGTTTTGGTTTCCTGTCTTTTACTTTGGTTTATAAATAAGACGAATGCATCTTGTGATTAGTCCCAATTTATGGTTACATACCTGGTGTAATTATTAGTAGATCCTTCTCATTTCCTGAAGTGTCCCAACTTGTACAACGAAGTAATAGTTGGTCACTTTATTTATAATAGCACTCTTTTTATCAACATCAACATCCATACCTCCCTTAGGTTCAACATCAGTTCAGGTTTTTAAGGGTGGTGTTTCTCCAACATGGCTTACTGTTGGATACAATTAGCACATAAAAACATTGCTTTAGCATTCAAACTGAGATTTGTCAGCTACAAAATATATGCCTTTCCACTTTTGAAAGCAATTGTAAAGCTTTTCTTGAGAGGCAGACAGGGGTACAAATCCAATAGAAGTCTGATAGTGTTAAAGAAGAGAACAAGCATAAGGGAAACATTCCAGATTTCCCCAGCTGTAGTAAAGGATAACTGAATCCAGGGTAAAGTCTACCTTATATAAAAGTAAATGCAATTTCATGACTGTAAATGCTTTCCTGAGGCCCCGTGGACCATGATATCCTGCCTTTATTGTCCCCTAAGGTGAACAGAGTGATAAGGTAAAAATCTCTTTGCAAGGTAGTAATTGTTCCCATTCCAGGGTAGTATCCACAAAGAAATCTATTTTTCAGTTGTATTCTATGTTTTTTTCTTTTTCACCTTCACACTAACCTCAATGCACTGCTGCCTCTGTTGCATCTTAAATGCAGCAAACTACTATTTTAGCTGATTTTAGCTTTCACTGCCACTTTCTTTCAGCTTTCACTGTGCCATTGCTATCTTTGGGAGTTTTGCTGATAGAAGAGATGATTAGGAAGAATAAAAGCCTAATCATAAAAGTACTCTTTTTCCCAGATCTCTTTATTCAGTGTCCCTTTGCTACACAACATTGGTTACCCTGCTGCTAATTAATAAATAATGAAAAAAAGATTCTTTCATAAAACCAAATTACAGGACATCTTTCAAAAACAGTACCAGTGAGGACTCAAACATTAGGTTAATAAAACTAATTTTTCCTAAGGGTTTCATACAATTTAGGGTAATTATTTTCTTCCATTATTTTCATTTACCTGGCCAGAAACAACTCAGAATGTTCAATGTTGGTAGCTAGTGCAGTATACGGAATGAGAGACTATGATGTAATTATAGGAGCACCCCAGAGTATTCTATTATTTAGCAAACAAAAATAGAACATGCAGCACCTCACATAATTACTGGTCCATCTTCACTAAAGAGCCTTAGTTTCAGTCCCAGTGCTTCCTGTCAGTTCAGAATTATGATTTGCAAGATTGAAAAAGGTCAGTAACTGAATTTCAAAGTGCTGGTGACCTGTTATTCAGGCCTCAGAGATGGTTGTCCTAAGAAGAAGGAATGTGTCTTCTGTAATCCTTCTGTGTTTCTTTTTGGAATTTCTTTAGAGAAGAATGTATAGCAGTATAGAAAAACTTCCATACACATCTGTTCTCACAAAGGCTTTTTTTTTGTACACTAAGTTAAACATACAGGTATTGTTATTGACTAAATGGCTAAAACATAAAAATAAGAAGGAGACATTTACCATCCTAAAATTGTACCAGCATCGAGTCTATGTAGTCAAAGACATTAACATTTGAATATTATTCCTCACAACTCTTCATTTTGATGGTTTATCTTCAGTTAATGACAGTTCAGACATAGTAAATCTGAAATTATTATTCCAGTCATTTGAAACAAAGGGAAGAATCTATGGATGCATTTGCTCCAGGACTATATCCAGAACCTTTTTCATGTAGATTTCTTTCTTAGTCAGAGAAAGGGTGGTATTTCTACCTCTGCCAACAAGAAGGGACTGAGGATCGAACAAGGAAAAGGCTTTCATGAAAACTTGACGGAGGAGAAAAAAAAAAAAAAAAACAGAATGGTGGCACAAATTGATTTTTAAGTATGTCATGATAGAAGAGATCTTTTCTTTTGATTTCTAAGAAACAATACAAGCAGCCTGTTAGTCATAATTTCAGTATGTTTTATAAATCAGTCTGGCTTCCCAATTATTCTTTCATTTAAGGAAACAAAATGAAGATGATAATGCTCTTCACTACTATTTCAAGTTTAAATCAATAACTCAAATTAGCAACATATCTCTTATGAATTGCATCCACTAGTCATTATTTTTTCCCCATGTAACCTAA
Source organism: Budorcas taxicolor (assembly GCF_023091745.1). NCBI lineage: Eukaryota > Metazoa > Chordata > Mammalia > Artiodactyla > Bovidae > Budorcas > Budorcas taxicolor. Next base: position 48,803,721 of record NC_068935.1, read on the forward strand.
TTTTCCCAGCATCCTCTCTGTTCAAGGTCATTGAGTTTCATGATTATATATTCAGAATTGATGCTGCTGTACTAAACACTGTACTAAACACTATTATTATTATGCTGCTGTACTAAACACTATTATTTTACAAATTAATTCAAATATAGTCTAGGTTTACAATCAAGTTCACCTTCACATTCCAATTTGTTTTGAGAACTATTTAGCCAACAAGATAGTTTATAGTAATCCACCAATAGTGATATGAGTATTAATTGACCAATTAAAATAACAATTTAGGAGAAAACTGAACTGTCTCTGAACCTGACAGCAGAAGGTAGTTGAGCTACCATTGCGATCTACCTTGCATCTCCAAACAGAAAAGAAAAGTATTAAGCAATCACTGTTTATAGCAATAACCTGTAATAAGGTACAGAGCCAACAAGAGGATGGGAGTAGGCCATGGAGATACTATGCTTTCAGGGCACCTCCCCAACACCATCCAAAAATACCTCCCTTAGCCAGTTACTGATTCCTAAAGTTCTGTTATTAGAGAATTTTTCCTTTAGTATAAGATTTTGGAGCCTTTAAAAATACTAATGCTTCTGAATTAAGTCCTGCTTTATGTTTTCTAAGAAGTTATAGTTTGGCATTTCAATGTATTTCTTTTTCTTGAGTATATTCTGTGACAACTAAAGCAAACAGTTCATTCCTCTGCTAGGCATAGCACTGATGTTTTCCAGCTTCACTGAGATATAACTGATGTAACCTTGTGTAAGTTTAAGGTGTAAGGGTGATTATTTGATATATGTTTGTATTACAGAACAATTATCAAAATAAGATTAGTTAACACATCCATCATATCACATAGTTACCATTCTTTGTGTGTGGTGAAAACATTTAAGGTCTATTCTCTTTAAGCTTTATCATCCTGGTAGTGTTAATTACATATTATCCTAAGGAAAGGACTAGGTAGAAAAAGAGAAGTGGAAAAATGTTAAGTACATTGAGATCCAAATAAAGGAGACAAAGTCTAAAAAGTAAATGGGAGATCAGAGATGCCAGAAACAAGCCTAATGTTTACTTACCAAAAAAAAAAAAAAAAAGCCTTTTCTCAAAAGAAGAATCAACAAGTCATTAAGTCATAGGGTGAATTCCATTTTGGGCCAAGTCTAGGCCTATGGATTTGCCTTGAGAATAAGGAAGAGGAACAGATCTAACTCAGACTAAGTACCTAATGCATATAGAGTATTGTGGTTGGAGCTTCATGGTAAAAAGTCTACCCCTCGAGGCAAGATGGAGAGGGACCAATTAGGAAGCTACTGAAATAGTCCCTGACAAAAACAATAAGTCAACAAAGAACAGCAACAGCAACAACAAAACTATGCACAAAATTACAATCTTCTAAATTATGATAATGGTAGTAAACAATTGATTCCAATTTGATCTAACTTGGTGACTGGTTTCATGTAGAGAGATTGAAAAGGAGGAAACAAAGGTGGGTGAAAGGTTTGGTTTGGAAGACTGAGTGACAGGAGCTGGCAACCTTAACCCTATGTGAATTTTAAGAGTCAGTGTGTGCTATCTAGGAAGCAGTGAATTCAGAATTCAACAGATTCAGTTTCAGTTGCCTGTGTGATAGCAATTTGGAGATACCTGGAGTCTAGAAGAAAGATCATAAATTAAGATATAGTTAAAACTTGGGAAATAGGCAATTCATGAAAAAGAATAAAATGAAGACTGTGGTCCAACATCTAGGAAACGTTAAAAAAGGAAGGGCAAAGGAAAGGATCAGTGAAAGAGATTGAGAAAGAGCATACGATGATATAAGAGTAGAGAAGACAGCAATAAATATGATGTAAGCCAAAGGAAGAGCATTTCAGGAAAGAAATGATCTATAGTGACATTTGAGAGAACATTACAAGTAGAGTGATGGGAGCAGAAGCTAGATTTCAATACAATGAGGAGTACTTGAATTGAGAAAAACAGAATAATACTTACTGAAAGCTTATCTGAGAAAGGAATGAGAAAGGTAGGGAAATTGCTAGATGGAAGCTGTTAGGTCAAAAGAATTTTAAAATTTGTTTTTAGCTTTTTTTTTTTTTTTTTTAGTAGAAAATTGGCATTTTAAAAGGAGAAAAGAAAAAGTCTAAGTTGAGTATGTGGGAGAGGAAGAGATAATCAATGGTTTCCAGAGGAATGAGAAGGGAATGGACTTCAAAACACAGGTTGAATGATGTATCTTAATCTGAGACTGGAAGAAAAAAGAAAATGGTTGGTAAATGTGGATACTAATAGCTTGTAGGTAGAAAGTCAGGAAACTGAAAGATTTTCCTAATGAAGTAGAATAGTAATGCTGAGAAGGATGAAGAACGTTTCAAATAGTTTAAAAAATGGTGACAGACTGACTTGTCAACTTAAATCTTCACCTTCCCCTGCATCTGTACATTTGCAATGTCACTGATGAACATAAAAGGTACATTGCTACACCTTGATTTTTTACTTGGCCAGGTTTGGCCTTGTAACTTGCTTTAACCAAAGGAATGGAACATACATAAGTAACAGTATGCCTGTTCTGACCCTATAACTTAAGAGGACTCACATGCTTGTGCTTGCCCTCCTCTCTGTCTGCAATGACCATGAGCATGTCCCAGGATAGCTGTTGACCCTTTAACGTAGGCACTGGAAGGAAACACGTGGGGAAGAACACCTCCAACAGCTATAGTGTTGAAATAGAGACATCCAGCCAACCCAGAGGTTTGTGGGAATAACCTTAAGGCACCAAGTTTAGACAATGATTGTTACCATAACTATGGTGGCAGTATTTAACACATCCAAGGGACTGACCAAAGGTAAGATGACAGATACCTCTTATCTACTCCGAATGAGTTTAGGAAGAAGAGAAGTAGAAAAGAACATTAAAGGAGGGTATTGAGGCTCAGGAGAACCTAAAATACGTGCCCAATGTTATAGACAAATTCTGAATCTAATATTAGAACTCAGGACTATCTGTTTTCAATGTCAAGTTCTTTTTGCTCTAAGTCTGTATGCTAGAGAAGGACAGTTTAGGAGTCAACTTTACATACCTGAAGAATTCTGGATGAAGGTGACCTTGGATTAGCATGAAAATTTCCAGGCACCAGGAACCAAAACTTCTATTCTAAGGCTGGAAACATATGAAAAAGTCATTTTATATAATATATTGGCTTTCTAGGGGAACTCTAAATTCCCCTTTGAGTGTGATTTTTTTTTTTTCTAAAAAAAAAAAAAATTGAGGGTAGTATGAGAGGATCTGAAAGAATTTACCACTAGACAGGTCTGGATTTGAATCCAGATACATAACTGACTTGCTATGTGAATTCACTTAAACCTCTCTGTACTTAACTTTTCGAAAGAACAAAACTTACTTTGCTGGTTTTCTCAGGGGATTTCTAAATTTAGACAATGTTCCCATAGTAGTTACTCAAAAAAGGTTAGCTGCCCCCTGCTTCTAATAACAAGAGCACTACCATTTATATGCATGCACACTAATCAAAAAGGACAACAATAACCACAGGAAAACAAGCTTCTTTCAAACTAATTCTTCAGAAGATGTTATGTAACAAATATTTCTTTCAAGAACAACAAAAGGATACTGCCTACTTGACTTACTGTAAATATGTGAATTTTGCTCCACTCTTCCCTTTCAATTTGTTGCTCTAAATGTATCTTTCAGCGTAGTTCAGTTCAGTCACTCAGTCGTGTCTGACTCTTTGGCATCAAATGGATCTGCAGCATGCCAGGCTTCCCTGTCCATCACCAACTCCAGAGCTTACTCAAACTCATGTCCATCGAGTCGGTGATGCCATCCTTAACCGTTGCCTTCTCCTCCCACCTTCAATCTTTCCCAGCATTAGGGTCTTTCCCTGTGAGTCAGTTCTTCGCATCATATGGCAAAAGTATTGGAGTTTCAGTTTCAGCATCAGTCCTTCCAATGAATATTCAGGACTGATTTCTGTTAGGATAGACTGGTTGGATCTCCTTGCTGTCCAAGAGACTTTCAAGAGTCTTCTCCAACACCACAGTTCAAAAGCATCAATTTTTTGGCACTCAGCTTGCTTTATAGTCCAACACTCCTATCCATAAATGACTATGGGAAAAATCATAGCTTTGACTAGATGGACCTTTGTTGGAAAACTAATGTCTCTGCTTTTTAATGTGCTATCTAGATTGGTCATAGCTTTTCTTCCAAGGAGCAAGTATCATTTAATTTCAAGGCTGCAGTCATCATCTGCAGTGATTTTGGAGCACAAGAAAATAAAGTCTGTCACTTTTTCCATTATTTCCCCATCTATTTGCCATGAAATGATGGGACTGGACTTACGATTATACAGTGGAAGTCAGAAATAGATTCAAGGGATTAGATCTGATAAACAGAGTGCCTAAAGAATGATGGACAGAGGTTTGTGACATTGTACAGGAGGCAGTGATCAAGACCATCCCCAAGAAAAAGAAATGCAAAAAGGCAAAATGGTTGTCTGAGGAGATCTTACAAATAGCTGTGAAAAGAAGAAAAGTGAAAGGCAAAGGAGAAAAGGAAAGATATACCCATTGAATGCAGAGTTCCAAAGAATAGCAAAGAGAGATAAGAAAGCCTTCCTCAGTGATCAATGCAAAGAAATAGAGGAAAATAACAGAATGGGAGAGACTAGAGATCTCTTCAAGAAAATTAGAGATTCCAAGCAAACAGTTCATGCAAAGATGGGCTTAATAAAGGACAGAAAAGAACACACAGAAGAACTAAACAAAAAAGATCTTCATGACCCAGATAATCATGATGGTGTGATCACTCACATGGAGCCAGACATCCTGGAATGTGAAGTCAAGTGGGCCTTAGGAAGCATCACTATGAGCAAAGCTAGTGGAGGTGATGGAATTCCAGTTGAGCTATTTCAAATCCTAGAAGATGATGCTGTGAAAGTGCTGCACACAATATGCCAACAAGTTTGGAAAACTCAGCAGTGGCTACAGGACTGGAAAAGGTCTACACAATTGCACGCATCTCACATGCTAGTAAAGTAATGCTCAAAGTTCTCCAAGACAGGCTCCAACAGTACATGAACTGTGAACTTCCAGATGTTCAAGGTGGATTTAGTAAAGGCAGAGGAACCAGAGATCAAATTGCCAACATGATGGAAAAAGCAAGAGAGTTCCAGGAAAACATCTACTTCTGCTTTATTGACTACATCAAAGCCTTTGACTGTGTGCATCACAACAAATTGTGGAACATTCTTCACGAGATGGGAATATGAGACCACCTGACCTGCCTCTTGAGAAATCTGTATGCAGGTCAGGAAGCAGAAGTTAGAACTGGGCATGGAACAACAGACTGGTTCCAAATCTGGAAGAGTATGCCAAGGCTGTATATTGTTACCCTGCTTATTTAACTTCTATGCAGAGTACATCATGAGAAACACTGGTCTGGATGAAGCACAAGCTGGAATCAAGACTGCCGGGAGAAATATCAATCACCGCAGATATGCAGATGACACCATTCTTATGGGAAAGAAGAACTAGAGAGCCTCTTGATGAAAGTGAAGGAGGAGAGTGAAAAAGTTGCTTAAAGCTCAACAGTCAGAAAACGAAGATCATGGCATCTGGTCCAGTCACTTCATGGGAAATAGATAGGGAAACAGTGGAAATAGTTTCAGACTTTATTTTTTTGGGCTCCAAAATCACTGCAGATGGTGACTGCAGCCATGAAATTAAAAGACGCTTACTCTTTGGAAGGAAAGTTATGACCAACCTAGATAGCATGTTCAAAAGCAGAGACATTACTTTGCCAACAAAGGTCCGTCTAGTCAAGGCTATGGTTTTTCCAGTGGTCATGTATGGATGTGAGAGTTGGACTGTGAAGAAAGCTGAGTGCCGAAGAATTGATGCTTTTGAACTGTGGTGGTGGAGAAGACTCTTGAGAGTCCCTTGGACTGCAAGGAGATCCAACCAGTCCATCCTAAAGGAGATCAGTCCTGGGTGTTCATTGGAAGGTTTGATGCTGAAGCTGAAACTCCAGTACTTTGGCCACCTCATGGGAAGAGCTGACTCACTGGAAAAGACTGTGATGCTGGGAGGGATTGGGGGCAGGAGGAGAAGGGGACGGCAGAGGATGAGATGGTTGGATGGCATCATGGACTCGATGGACATGAGTTTGGGTAAACTCCGGGAGTTGGTGATGGACAGGGAGACTTGGCGTGCTGCAATTCATGGGTTCGCAAAGAGTCGGACACGACTGAGCGACTGAACTGAACTTACCCTTACCTTGTGTCATTGTTGTCATTCATTTCACTTATTTATAAGGACACATAATTAAATAAATTCAAATACATTGCTGTTATCATTTGAACAAACTGTTATCTGAGATCAGTTAACAAAAAGAAAAGTTGTGATTTTGCCTTCACTTATTCATTGTCTCCTTCTCTTTCTTTCCTTATAAATCCAACTCTCTTTTTTAAATAACTCTGCTCTCTGAAGAACTACTTTCAACATTTCTTGCAAGGCCAGTCTACTGGCAACAAATTCCTCAATTTTCATTTTTCTGAGAAAGTCTTTATTTCTCCTTCACTTTTGAAGGACAATTTCACAAGGTACAGAATTGTAGGTTTGTTTTTTTTTTGTTTTTGTTTTTTTAACTCTCAGAATTTGTTTCATACTCTTCCTGCTTGCATTGTTTCTAAGGAGAAGTCATGTGTAAGTATTATCATCACTCTTCCATAAGTAATGTTTATTTTTCCTCTAGATACTTACAAAGGCTTTATCTTTGATTCTCTAAAGTTTGAATATGATATACTTAGATTTAGGGGGTTTTTGTTATTTATCATATTGCTTGGTGTTCTCTGAGCCTGCAGGATCTGTTGTTTGGTGTTTGATATTAACTTAGAGGAAATTCTCAGTCATTATTGTTTCAAATTTCCTTCTTTCTTCATTGCTTTCTTCTCCTTGTGGCCTTTATATTATGCATATATTACACCTGTTATAGTTTTCCCACAGTACTTGGATATTTTGCTGCTTTTTCCCCTCTTTGTTTTGTTTGCTCTTTAGTTTTGAAGATTTTTATATCCCCAAGCTCAAAGATTCTTTCCTCAGCGGTATTCAGTCTTCTAACAATCCTAGCTAAGGCTTTTAAAATTTGTTAGTGTTTTTTGATCCCTAGCATTTCTTTTTTTTTTTTTTCTTAGAATTTCCATATCCCTGCTTATATTGCTCATGTTTTTGTATGCTGTCTACTTTATGTTTTACTTAACATATCAATTATAGTTGTTTTAAATTCCTAGTCTGATATTTCCTATTTATCTGTCATATCTGATTCTGATTCTGATACTTTCTCTGTCTCTTTTCTTTCTAGTTTTTAGTATGTGTTGTAGCTTTTCTTGATAGCCAGACGTAATGTCTGAGGTAAACTGCTGCTGCTACTAAGTTGCTTCAGTAGTGTCCGACTCTGTGTGACCGCATAGACCACAGCCCACCAGGCACCCCCGTCCCTGGGATTCTCCAGGCAAGAACACTGGAGTGGGTTGCCATTTCCTCTTCCAGTGCATGAAAGTAAAAAGTGAAAGTGAAGTCGCTCAGTCGTGTCTGACTCTTCGCGACCCTATAGACTGTAGCCTACCAGGCTCCTCCGTCCATGGGATTTCCCAGGCAAGAGTGGGTTGCCATTGCCTTCTCTGCCAAGGTAAACTGGACTTCTGTAAATAGGCCTTTAGTAATGTGGTGGTAAGGTATAGAGGAAAGGAAGCATTCTATATTTCTATGACTATGTCTTAGTCTTTCGGTGGAGCTTCATGTTTGGATCACGGACTTCAGAAGTGCTGCTTTTTGGGTGTTTCCCTTCTCCTAGGAAGATTAGTTTCTGAAAAATCCTAGCAGGTTAAGTTCTAGTAAAATGGTTTCTCAAAAAGGTAGACTTTGTTAAGAAAAACAGAACAGAATGCTCTGATTCATTTTAAAAATAATTCCTTTCCCCCTTTCCCTTCAGGAAGCACAAGAAGATTTTTCTCTGATATTCACTGTGAGGACCTGATAGAGTTCCTAGATGTAAAACATACAAAAATGGGAGGGTCTCATTGTGGAGCCCCTTGGAATTTTTAACTCTCAGAATTGTCTACTTAGAGCCTCTAGTAATTTATTAACAACAGTTTAGGTTTTTCTACTCTTGTTCTCGTTCCCATAGAGGTTTCTGGCTATGAGTTTCTTATGAGTTATGATTTTCTATATCTGCCTTTCTGTATTCTTGTGGAATTGTTTGCCCTATTATTTATTTAAAAGTGGCAGCTCCTTTTACTACAAATATATGTATTTTAAATGGGCTACCAGCACATTTTATAAAAGTTTGTAAGAACGTAACCCTTGTGTTTTCATTTTGAAGATTCAGCATTAATCATAGAACTTCACTTACTTTTACCTTCTAACATAACTCAGGTATGATTTAAGTGGAGAAATTATTACATTTGTTATTATGGCAAATAGTTCTAAGTTTTTCACTACTAGTAACAGTTATAATTATCTGACTCTTCTATAATACCCTAAAAATTTATAACATGACTATATGTTTCCTGAAGTTTATAACTAGTAGTCTATTCCACAAAAGCTATATTAAAGATGGCATTAGCTTTCTAGACTACTTGTAGAAATAATCTACTTTAGAAAATCTAGTTTTAATTATAAAAATTTTTCCAAAATGGTACTTCCATAAGAAGTGTTTCTAGCAACCTTAAATTTAAGAGTATGAGATGATTGTGTGTGTATATACATGTACTTGCATGGTTGTGCAACTGTGTACATGCTCCTGTATGCCCACATGTATAGTCACACATTAAATCTGATTTTAGGAGAAGCATCCATTTGCAAATAAACAAGCATGCATGTAAAGCATAACATTTTATGAAGATGTGCTTACGCAGAGCTAAAAAATGTGACAACTTTCTGATCATGCCTTCCTTCCCTTCAGTTCTTTAAATTTTTTAAACTTATTTATTTTAGTTATTGTTGTTCAGTCACTCAGTCGATTCAGACTCTTTATGACCCCACAGACTGCAGCATGCCAGGTGTCCTTTACTATCTCCCAGAGTCTGCTCAGACTCATGTCCATTGAGTCAATGATGCCATCCAACCATCTCGTCCTCTGTCATTCCCTTCTCCTCCTTGCCCTCCATCTTTCCCAACATCAGAGTCTTTTCCAATGACTTTGCTCTTTGTATCAGGTGGCCAAAGTATTTATTTTTAATTAGAGGATAGTTGCTTTGCAATATTGTGTTGGTGTCTGCCATACATCAATGTGAATCAGCTATAGGTATACATATGTCCTCTCCCTCTTGAACCTGCCTTCCACCTCCCACCCCATCCCAGCCCTCTAGGTTGTCACAGAGCACCAGGTTTGAGCTCCCTGAGTCATACAGCAAATTCCCACTGACTATCTATTTTATATATGGTAGTGTATATGTTTCCATGTTACTCTCCCAATTCATCCCACCCTCTACTCCCACTATGTCCACAAGTCTGCTCTCTGTGTCTCCATTGTTGCCCTGCAAATAAGTTCACCAGTACCATCTTTCTAGATTCCATATATATGTGTTAATATATGATATATTTTTTCTCTTTCTGACTTACTTCATTCTGTATAATAGGCTCTAGGTTCATTCACCTCATTAGAGCAGACTCAAATGCATTCCTTTTTATTGCTGAGTAGTATTCCATTGTATATGTACCACAGCTTCTTTATCCATTCATCTGTCAATGGACATCTAGATTGCTTCCATGTCCTAGCTATTGTAAATAGTACTGCAATGAATACTGGGTTACACATGTCTTTTTCAATATGGTTTTCTCAGAGTATATGTCCATTGGTGGGATTGTTGGGTGATATGTTAGTGTTATTCCTAGTTTTTTAAGGAACCTTGATACTGGTCTTAATAGTGACTGTAACAATTTATATTCCCACCAACAGTATAAGAGGGTTCCCTTTTCTCCATATCCTCTCTAACATTTATTGTTTGCAGATTTTTTTATGAGGGCCATTCTGACCGGTGTGAGGTGATGTCTCATTGTAGTTTTGATTTGCATTTCTTTAATAATCAGCTCTATTTTTAGATCAAATGTTACCTCCTCTCAGAAGTCACCAGTCACTACATCTAGAGTACCTCCCACACCCTACCACATTCCTTGAACAATTTTTTTCCTGGAATCAGTTTCTGCTAAATGGTACATAAGAGGTACTCAATAAATATTAATTGCATGAATTAGTATCTGCTACTCACAGATGAAATTTAGCAGACAGAGCTCTCATCCAGTATTTCTTAAACTTAGCTGTGGATCAAAAATTACCCAGGAAACTTTAAAAAGAATCTTAGTTATCAGGAACTCAGTTCTGGAGATTCCACTCAATAGGCCTGTTTTGCTTATTGCTGTTTCCCTAGCATAGCTAGAGTTCAAGTAAGTATTGGTCTAATCAATATTATTATGAGTGTTTTACTTATAGTGGCTTTCAGTCTGGTTCTCTGCCTCCTGTTGCTAATCTGTCTCCATGTTCTCGTAGCCTCCCATTTCATTTTCCATCTCACTCATGGAATGCTTTTCTGAAATAGCAAAACTGAAGATGGTACCACCCTGCGTGAAAAGGCTCATCATTCCTTATTTTCTTCAGGATAAAACCCAAGATCCTTATGCAGTGAGCAAGGCCTTCTACAAAATGACTCCAGCCTATGCCTACATTTCTATCCTTTCCAACACTGAACTTCTCCCGATATACCATGTCTTCTCCCGATATACCATACCTATTTCATAGGTCTAGAGTGTTTTCCAGTTTTCTATGTCAAATCTTTTTGTTTACTTTAACACAAAAATCTAATATTACTTCCTCCAGGAAGCCCTTCCTGGATTTCCTAGGCTTAGTTAACACTTAGCACAAAACGTGGCATATATTTATAACATAAAGCCAAGTATTATTATTATCTAGTTATAGTATCTGGAGAAGGCAATGGCAACTCACTCCGGTACTCTTGCCTGGGAAATCCCATGAATGGAGGAGCCTGGTAGGCTGCAGCCCATGGGGTCACTAAGAGTCGGACATGACTGAGTGACTTCACTTTCACGTTTCACTTTCATGCATTGGAGAAGGAAATGGCAACCCACTCTGGTGTTCTTGCCTGGAGAATTCCAGGGATGGGGGAGCCTGGTGGGCTGCCATCTATGGGGTCACACAGAGTAGAACACGACTGAAGCGACTTAGCAGCAGCAGCAGCAGTTATAGTATCAGTTGTGGTTGTTTTGAAGATTTTTTTTGTCAACTGCAAATTGGCACTTACAAAGGGCATTGCCAAGGACTGAACAACAAAGGCATTTGTCATCTGTCTCTACGGAGATTGAACCCTGTGCTGCTATAGCTGTTGACCTTCAACAATCCCCGAGGGATTTCAGGGTGGAATGAGGTACTCTGTGCTCCAGGGAATCTGGTGGGACAAGTCTTCAGATAGTTGAATGTTCTTAGGAACAGATTTTATGTTCCCAATCCTTGTATCTCCTCATATCTAGAGAAGCATTAAATCCCTTCATGGTGACATCAGATCCTCATGACTAACAAAAAATCTTTTGTAAAATGAGTGCTTCAGTTCAGTTCAGTCGCTCAGTCATGTCTGACTCTTTGCAGCCCCATGAATAGCAGCATGCCAGGCCTCCTTGTCCATCACCAACTCCCGGAGTTCACTGAAACTCACGTTCATCGAGTTGGTGATGGCATCTAGCCATCTCATTCTCTATCGTCACCTTCTCCTCCTGCCCGCAATCCCGCCCAGCATAAGAGTCTTTTCCAATGAGTCAACTCTTCGCATGAGGTGGCCAAAGTACTGGAGTTTCAGCTTTAGCATCATTCCTTCTAAAGAACACCCAGGATTGATCTCCTTTAGGATGGACTGGTTGGATCTCCTTGCAGTCCAAGGGACTCTCAAGAGTTTTCTCCAACACCATAGTTCAAAAGCATCAATTTTTTGGCACTCAGCTTTTTTTACAGTCCAACTCTCACATCCATACATGACCACTGGAAAAACCATAGCCTTGACTCGATGGACCTTTGTTAGCAAAGTAATGTCTCTGCTTTTGAATATGCTATCTAGGTTAGTCATAAGTTTCCTTCCAAGGGAGTAAGCGTCTTTTAATTTCATGGCTGCAATCACCGTCTGCAATTATTTTGGAGCCCCCCAAAATAAAATCTGACACTGTTTCCACTGTTTCCCCATCTATTTCCCATGAACTGATGGGACCAGATGCCATGATCTTCATTTTCTGAATGTTGAGCTTTAAGCCAACTTTTTCATTCTCCTCTTTCACTTTCATCAAGAAGCTTTTTAGTTCCTCTTCACGGGATGATTTGGGAGAATGGCATTGAAACATGTATACTATCATGTAAGAAATGGATCGCCAGTCTATGTTCGATACAGGATACAGGATGCTTGGGGTTGGTGCACAGGGATGATCCAGAGAGATGATATGGGATGGGAGGTGGGAGGGGGGTTCAGGATTGGGAACTCATGTACACCCGTGGCTGATTCATGTCAATGTATGGCAAAACCAATACAGTATTGTAAATCAAAATAAAGTAAAAAAAAAAAAAAAAAGGATGGTGTCATCTGCATATCTGAAGTTATTGATATTTCTCCCAGCAATCTTGATTCCAGCTTGTGCTTCTTCCAGTCCAGCGTTTCTCATGATGTATTCTGCGTATAAGTTAAATAAGCAGGGTGACAGTATACAGCCTTGACGTATTCCTTTTCCTATTTGGAACCAGTCTGTTGTTCCATGTCCAGTTCTAACTGTTGCTTCCTGACCTGAAAGTAAGTTTCTCAAGAGGCAGGTCAGGTGGTCTGGTATTCCCATCTCTTTCAGAATTTTCCACAGTTTATTGTGATTCACACAGTCAAAGGCTTTGGCATAGTTAATAAAGCAGAAATAGATGTTTTTCTGGAATTCTCCTGCTTTTTTGATGATCCAGCAGAAGTTGGCAATTTGATATCTGGTTCCTCTGCCTTTTCTAAAACCATCTTGAACATCTTGAAGTTCATGGTTCATGTACTGCTGAAGCCAGGCTTGGAGGATTTTGAGCATTACTTTACTAGCGTGTGAGATGAGTGCAATTGTGCGGTCGTTTGAGCATTCTTTGGCATTGCCTTTCTTTGGAATTGGAATGAAAACTGACTTTTCCAGTCCTGTGGCTTGAGTCCACTGCTGAGTTTTCCAAATTTGCTGGCATATCGAGTGCAGCATTTTCACAGCATCATCTGTGATGATGATATAGCTCAACTGGATTTGAAATAGCTCAACTGGAATTCCATCACCTCCACTAACTTTATTTGTAGTGATGCTGTCTAAGGACCACTTGACTTCACATTCCAGGATGTCTGGTTCTAGGTGAGTGATCACACCATCATGATTATCTTGGTCGTGAAGATCTTTTTTGTACAGTTCTTTTGTGTATTCTTGTCACCTCTTCTTAATATCTTCTGCTTCTGTTAAGTCTGTACCATTTCTGTCCTTTATTGTGCCCATCTTTGCATGAAATGGCACCACATTAGTAGAATGAAAGATAGAAATCATATGATCATCTCAAAAGCTACAGAAAAAATATTTGACAAATTGTAACATCCTTTCATGATAAAAATGCTCAAAAAATTGGGTATAGAAGGAATATACCACAGTATGATAAAGGCCGTATATGACAAACCCACAGCCAAAATTGTACTCAGTGATGAAAAGTTGAAATCTTTTCCTCTAAGATCAGGAACAAGACAAGACTGTCCACTCTCACCACTCCTGTTTAAAATAATACTGGAAATACTAGCCAGATAAATTAGGCAATTATTAGAAATAAAGGTCATCTAAACAGGCTTAAAGGAAAAAGTAAAATTGTTTTTCTTTGTAGATTTTATTATGTTATACTTGAAAAGGAAAAGGGAAGGTGAAAGTCATTCAGGTGTGTCCGACTCTTTGTAACCCCATAGACTATACAGTTCATGGAGTTCTCCAGGCCAGAATATTTGAGTGGATAGCCTTTCCCTTCCTTCTCCAGGGAATTTCCCCAACCCAGGGATCAAACCCAGGTCTCTTGAATTGCAGGTGGATTCTTTACCAGCTGAACCACAAGGGAAGCCCAAGAATACTGGAGTGGGTAGCCTATCCTTCTCCAGCGATCTTCCCAACCCAGAAATCAAACCGGGGCCTCCTGCATTTCAGGCAGATCTTCAGTCAGTCACTTCAGTCACTCAGTTGTGTCCGACTCTTTGCAACCTGGTTGACTGCTGCACACCAGGCCTCCCTTTCCATCACCAACTCCCGGAGTTTACCCAAACTCATCTTCATTGAGTTGGTGATGCCATCCAACCATCTCATCCTCTGTCATCCCCTTCTCCTCCTGCCTCTAATCTTTCCCGGTATTAGGGTCTTTTCCAACGAGTCTTTTCCTCTTCGCATCAGGTGGCCAAATATTGGAGCTTCTTATACATATAATCAGCAATACGTGAACCGTGAACTTCCAGATGTTCAAGCTGGTTTTAGAAAAGGCAGAGGAGCCAGAGATCAAATTGCCAACATCCACTGGATCATCGAAAAAGCAACAGAGTTGCAGAAAAACATCTATTTCTGCTTTATTGACTGTGCCAAAGCCTTTGACTGTGTGGATCACAATAAACTGTGGAAAATTCTGAAAAGGGTGGGAATACCAGACCACCTGACCTGCCTCTTGAGAAACCTGTATGCAGGTCAGGAAGCAACAGTTAGAACTGGACATGGAACAACAGACTGGTTCCAAGTAGGAAAAGGAGTACGTCAAGGCTGTATATTGTCACCCTGCTTGTGCAACTTATATGTAGAGTACATTATGGGAAACACTGGGCTGGAAGAAGCACAAGCTTGAATCAAGATTGCCAGGAAAAATATCAATCACCTCAGATATGCAGATGACACCACCCTTATGGCAGAAAGTGAAGAGGAACCAAAAAGCCTCTTGATGGAAGTGAAAGTGGAGAGTGAAAAAGTTGGCTTAAAGGTCAACATTCAGAAAACGAAGATCATGGCATCTGGTCCCATCACTTCATGGGAAATAGATGTGGAAACAGTGGAAGTAATGTCAGACTTTATTTTTTTGGGCTCCAAAATCACTGCAGATAGTGACTGCAGCCATGAATTAAAAGACACTTGTTCCTCGGAAAGAGGGTTATGACCAGCCTAGATAGCATATTCAAAAGCAGAAGATTACTTTGCCGACTAAGGTCCGTCTAGTCAAGGCTATGGTTTTTCCAGTGGTCATGTATGGATGTGAGAGTTGAACTGTGAAGAAGGCTGAGGGCCGAATAATTGATGCTTTTGAACTGTGGTGTTGGAGAAGACTCTTGAGAGTCCCTTGGACTGCAAGGAGATCCAACCAGTCCATCCTAAAGAGATCAGTCCTGGGTGTTCATTGGAAGGTTTGATGTTGAAGCTGAAACTCTAGTACTTTGGCCACCTCATGCGAAGAGTTGACTCATTGGAAAAGACTGTGATGCTGGGAGGGATTGGGGGCAGGAGGAGAAGGGGATGACAGAGGATGAGATGGCTAGACAGCATCACCGACTCAATGGACATGAGTTTGGGTAAACTCCGGGAGTTGCTGATGGACAGGGAGGCCTGGCATGCTGTAGTTTGTGGGGTCACAGAGAGTTGCACACGACTGAGCTACTGAACTGAACTGAACTGATACACATTAATAACAACATATTTGAAAAAGAAATGAATGAAACAATCTAATTCACAATAGCATGAAAAAAGTAAAATGCTTATAAATTTAATCAAAGTGGTGAAGATCTGTACATTAAAACCTCTAACACTTTGATGCAATTTAATAAGACAAACAAATGAATAAATATCTGGTATTCATGGATCAAAAGAATAATATCATTAAAATGTCAGTACTACATAAATCATCTATAGATTCAATAAAATCTCTATTAATATTTCAAAAGCATTTTTCATAAGAATAGAAAAAAATCCTAAAATTTGTATAAGATCACAAAAACCCATGAAGAGCAAACTCAAACTGGAGAAAGAAGAAACTAGAGACAAAATTCTTCCTGATTTCAAAGTATACTACAAAGCTATAGTAAAAAAAAAAAAAAAGTTATGATACTGGCATTAAAACAGGCACATAGACCAATGGAAAAGAACAAAGAACCCCAAAATAAGCTATTGTATATACAGTCAACTAACATGGGACATGGAGCTCAGGAATATTCAATTCAAAATGATATTTTCATTCAATAAAGGGTGTTGGAAAAACTGGATAACCAAATGCAGGATAATGAAATTGGACTCTAGGTTGTACCACTGAGAGAAATTAACCCAAAATGGATTTAGTTCAGTTCAGTTCAGTCATTCACTCAGTCGTGTCCAACTGTTTGCGAATCCATGAATCGCAGCACACCAGGGCTCCCTTACCATCACCAACACCCAGAGTTCACTCAAACTCATGTCCATCGAGTCAGTGATACCATCCAGCCATCTCATCCTCTGTCATTTCCTTCTCCTCCTGCTCCCAATCCTTCCTAGCATCAGGGTCTTTTCCAATGAGTCAACTCTTCTTATGAGGTAGCCAAAGTATTGGAGTTTCAGCTTCAGCTGAAAGGTGATTGATATTTCTCCCGGTAATCTTGATTCCAGCTTGTGCTTCTTCCAGCCCAGCGTTTCCCATGATGTACTCTGCATATAAGTTGAATAAGCAGGGTGACAATATGCAGCCTTGATGTACTCTTTTTCCTATTGGGAACCAGTCTGTTGTTCCATGTCCAGTTCTAACTGTTGCTTCCTGACCTGCATACAGGTTTCTCAAGAGGCA
This sequence comes from Budorcas taxicolor, assembly GCF_023091745.1. Taxonomy (NCBI): domain Eukaryota; kingdom Metazoa; phylum Chordata; class Mammalia; order Artiodactyla; family Bovidae; genus Budorcas; species Budorcas taxicolor. Next base: position 48,820,585 of record NC_068935.1, read on the forward strand.
GGTCAGGTGGTCTGGTATTCCCATCCCTTTCAGAATTTTCCACAGTTTATTGTGATCCATACAGTCAAAGGCTTTGGCACAGTCAATAAAGCAGAAATAGATGTTTTTCTGGAACTCTCTTGCTTTTTCCATGATCTAGCAGATGTTGGCAATTTGATCTCTGGTTCCTCTGCCTTTTCTAAAACCAGCTTGAACATTAGGAAGTTCACAGTTCACATACTGCTGAAGCCTGGCTTGCAGAATTTTGAGCATTACTTTACTAGCATGTGAGATGAGTGCAATTGTGCAGTAGTTTGAGCATTCTTTGGCATTGCCTTTCTTTGGGATTGGAATGAAAACTGACCTTTTACAGTCCTGTGGCCACTGCTGAGTTTTGCAAATTTGCTGGCATATTTAGTGTAGCTCTTTCAAAGCATCATGTTTCAGGATTTGAGATAGCTCAACTGGAATTCCATCACCTCCACTAGGTTTGTAGTCATGCTTTCTAAGGCCCACTTGACTTCACATTCTAGGATGTCTGGCTCTAGATTAGTGATCACACCATCTTGATTATCGGGGTCGTGAAGATCTTTTTTGTACAGTTCTTCTGTGTATTCTTGCCACCTTTTCTTAATATCTTCTGCTTCTGTTAGGTCCATATCATTTCTGTCTTGTAACAAGCCCATCTTTGCATGAAATGTTCCCTTGGTATCTCTAATTTTCTTGAAGAGATCTCAAGTCTTTCCCATTCTGTTTTTTTTCCTCTATTTCTTTGCACTGATTGCTGAGGAAGGCTTTCTTATCTCTTCTTGCTATTCTTTGGAACTCTGCATTCAAATGCTTATATCTTTCCTTTCCTCCTTTGCTTTTCACTTCTCTTCTTTTCTAGCTATTTGTAAGGCCTCCCCAGACAGCCATTTTGCTTTTTTGCATTTCTTTTCCTAGAAGATATTCTTGATCCCTGTCTCCTGTACAATGTCATGAACCTCAGTCCATAGTTCATCAGGCACTCTATCAGATCTAGTCCCTTAAATCTATTTCTCACTTCCACTGTATAATCGTAAGGGATTTGATTTAGGTCATACCTGAATGGTCTAGTGGTTTTCCCTACTTTCTTCAATTTGAGTCTGAATTTGGCAATAAGGAGTTCTTGATCTGAGCCACAGTCAGCTCCTGGTCTTGTTTTTGCTGACTGTATAGAGCTTCTAAAGGCTTGAAAATAAAACTTCTAGAATAAATTCTAAAGGAAGAGTTTCTTGATTTTGATCTTGAAAATGGTTTTCTGTGTATGACCCCAAAAGTACAGATAACAAGAGCAAAAATAAATACATGAGGCTACATCACTATGGCTTTCCAGGTGGATCAGTGGTAAAGAATCTGCCTGCCAAGCAGGAAGTGTGGGTTTGATCCCAGGGTTAGGGAGACCCCTGGAGAAGGAAATGGCAACCCACTCTAGTCTTCTTACCTAGGAAACCCCATGGAGAGTGAACACTGGCCAACTACAATCCATGGGTTCACAAAGAGTGGGACACTACTTAGTGATTAAACTACCACATCAAATTAGCAAGCTTTTGCACAGTAAAAGAAACAACAAAATGAAAAAGTAACCTACATTTAGGAGAAAAACATTTGCAAATCATATGTCTGATAAAGCATTAAAATACAAAAAAAAATCTATAAGAAACTCATATAACTCAATAGAAAATACGAACAAAAAAAAACTGATTTTAAAATGGCAGAAGAATGGAATAGACACTTTTCCAAAGAATAGATACCCGTGGCCAACAGGCACATTGAAAGATACCCAACATCACTAATCATCAAGAAAGTGAAAATGAAAATCACAATGAAATAATCATCTCACTCCTGTTAGAAGGCTATTATCTAAAAGGACAAGAATAGCAAGTGTTGAGGATGATGTGGAAAGTGTAAATTGTTGCAGTCTCTATGGAATATAGTATGGACTTTCCTCAAAAAATTAAAAATAAAACAACATTTGATCCAGCAATCCCATTTCTGGTTATATATCCAAAGGAAGTGAAAACAGGATCTCAAAAAGCCGTCTGTGCCACAAATGTTTACTATTCACAATAGCCAAGATATGGAAATAACCTTGTCCATAAGTCAATGAATGGTTAAAGAAGGTGGTATAGGCAGTGGATATACTGCCATTTGTGACAACTTAGGTAATATTTGAGGCATTATGATAAATGAAATAAATTAAGCAGAGAAAAACAATTGCTGCATGATGTCACCTAAAAGTAGAATCCAAAAATGCTGAATTCATATAAATGGAGAGTAGAGTGGTGGTTACCAGGGTCTGGGAATGAAAACTTGTAGTTGTAAGATTGACAAGTTGAGGGTCTAATGTACATCATGAGGGTTATAGCTAATATTAATGTATTATGTACTTGAAAGTTGCTAAGACTGTAGATCTTAAATGTTCTCCCCCACAAAAAAAAAAAAAAAAAAAAGAAATGTTAATTGTATAATAGGATGGAGGTATTAGTTAATGCTATGGTTGTAATCATTTATAATATATTACTATATGGTAATATATTAGTATATCAAATCAAGATGTCTTACATCTTAAACTTACACAATGCAATATGCCAAATATATCTCAATGAAGCTTTAAAATATATATGTAAATAAAAAGAGTGTATGAATCCTGGGATAAGAATGTTATATAATATGATGGTCCATGCTGGAGAAAGTGCTAGATATCTGGAATTCATTTGTACTCCTAAATTTCCTCAGGCTGGGGTAACATGTGATTTTCCATCCAACTGTGTGTTCATCTGAGTGATGTACAAGGTAGAACTTAAAAAGAAAGTTATATCTTTGATGAAAAAGGAAAAGAATTGCTTCATTGTTCCAAAGTTTATCTCATGAATAAATAAGATCAATACATATGTTAAGTTACTGTGGTCCCACTGTATCACTTAATCTCAAGGAGAACAATCTATTACATATTTAAGAATAGTTTTTTAGAATAAAGCCTTCTGGTTGACTGACAGAGTAACCATCAAAAAATTCTTTATGTGGGTGGAGAGGTGAAAAGCTCCTATATCCCTTGATCAGAAATAAAATTTAAAAATGGTGTTATGAAAAATAAATAACATTATAAGAACATAGTTAAATGAGAGAGGTACTTTCTAATGTTGATATTATGAAATAAATTATTAGTCTACAATAACATGTTAGTTAGGTGAAATGTTTAGGGTAGTTTTAGTTCCTTTTATTGTTAACATATGCAAAGAAGGAGATATTAGGTATAAATATCTGTGTTGATGAAAAAAGAAGCAGGGAATAAGAGATAGTGTTATGAAATCAATAAAAAAAATACTGATGCCTAATTCCAGTTACATTGTGTGTATATTTAGATATAACTTTGGTAATCTTAGGAAAAGGTGATGGCACCCCACTCCAGTACTCTTGCCTGGAAAATTCCATGGACAGAGGAGCCTGGTAGGCTGCAGTCCATGGGGTCACGAAGAGGCGGACACTACTGAGTGACTTCACTTCACTTTCACTTTGGTAATCTCACTGTCTGTATTTTTCCAAGTAAAATCTCAAGAAGAAAAAAATGAGATTGAAAGACTTCCTCTTCTGCAAGATGCATGAAAGTCACATGGACAAGTATCTTTTCCTGTTTTTAATTCAATTAAAACAGGCTGCCAGATAGACTTAGTGACAAACTGGATGTAATTTGAGAATAATGATGCAAAATTCATGGCTCATGTGGTACATTTCATTTATTCTGTCTTGTGCTTACATAATCACACTTTCATGCTGATTGATTCTACAAGTTTAGTAGTCAGGATATACAATTTGTTACCTTTTCTGGATATTTTATTAACAAAAAAGTTATATCATGCTGATCCAACTTCATATTTCAGAGATCCAGCTGCAGAGTGGATGATGAAGCCAGATAAGTTATTAGCTCAGTTGAATGCATAAACAAGGATTTAATCAATAATCAAGTTGCATATCTTAATGGAACTAGTACAATGACTATGATCATAAAAAATATATAGCAAGCAAATATATATTCTTAATTTATTTTGGAGAGATGGTTAGTATTATTTAGGCTGATATTTTCAAAGTAAATAGATATTTGTGAGTTGAAAAAGATAAATACCAGAATTTTTCTTTTGTAATTTTTATTGAATCCTCCCTCTATCCCCCAGAAAAAGTCTCCAGATATTAAACATTGTCTTCTTTATTAGATGGGCAGCAGAACCATCCCCAAACCTATCCAACCATGAATTTGTCAAACAAAGCAACTGGGGATCTTCTAGAAGAACATGATTGACAGAGACTCGGGGATATAGACTCCTTGGTTGCACTGCTTCATACTTAGACCATGGCTGATTGATTTCTGACTAAGAAGGTCAGTTGAATTGTTCAGGAATAGTTTATTCACTACATATGTTCATGCAGTCAGGTTTCAAGATTGTTATTACTTAAACAACCTCAAGGTATTGGCTTAAAGAAGGTTTTAATTTCTGGTATATAATTCAATGAGTTTTACAGGTGGCACTAGTGGTAAAGAACCCACCTGTCAATTCAGGAGATGCAGGAGATGTGGGTTTGATCTGTGGAGGAAGATCCACTGGAGGAAAGCATAGAAATCCACCCCAGTATTGATGCTTGGAGAATTCGATGGACACAGGGGCTTCGTTGGCTATGGTTCATAGGACTGCAAAGAGTTGGACATGACTGAAGTGACTTAGCACACATGCATGTCTAATTCAACAAGCCTCTATTATACTATACTACTATATGCCAAAAATTACTTTAGAAATTGAAAGTGGTATTGTGATCATGTTACCTGTCTTCCAGGACCTCATATATAACTTTAGCAAATTATTTAGGAAGACAGATGAATGCTTGCATAGCTAATAGAATGCAGTGCGAGCTAAGTCTCTTCAGTCATGTTTGTCTCTATGTGGCTCCTCTGTCCATGGGATTCTCCAGGCAAGAACACTGGAGTTGGTTGCCATGGCCTCCTCCAGGGCATTTTCTCAAACCAGGGATCGAACCTGCGTCTAAGTCTCCTGCATTGGCAGGTGGGTTCTTTACCACTAGTACCAAATAGAATGCAGGATGATACTCAATAGAATATAAACCAGGGTTATAGAAACCAGAAGATGGGTGTGACAGGACTTGAAAGAAAAGGTAGAATTTGAATGTGCCTTAGAGGATAGAATTTTCCAGTAGTCATGTATGGATGTGAGAGTTGGACTATAAAGAAAGCTAAGCGCCAAAGAATTGATGCTTTTGAACTGTAGTGTTGGAGAAGACTCTTGAGAGTCCCTTGGACTGCAAGGAGATCCAACCAGTCCATTGTAAAGGAGATCAGTCCTAAGTGTTCACTGGAAGGACTGATGTTGAAGCTGAAACTCCAATACTTTGGCCACCTGATGCGAAGAGCTGACTCATTTGAAAAGACCCGGATACTGGGAAAGATTGAGAGCAGGAGGAGAAAGGGATGACAGAGGATGAGATGATTGGATGGCATCAACGGACGTGAATTTGGGTAGGCTCTGGGAGTTGGTGATGGACAGGGAGGCCTGGCATGGTGTGGTCCATGGGGTCACAAAGAGTTGGACACCATTGAGCAGCTGAACTGAACTGAAGGATAGAAAGGATGCAGAGTCTAAGAGTTGGCAATGACAGGCATTCCAAGCAGAGTGGGCATATTCTTCACCTTCCTTGAATACCAGAGCCCTTTCTCATTGAAACTGGAAAAAAGGTTTTTGTCAAGGTTAAATGTACATTTGTACATTTAGAGATACTTTCATCATTTTTTCACTTTTAAGAAAAGTAAGCTGACTGCTGCTAGAAATCAGAGTCTTGACATATCTGCTGTTTTCAGGATGCTGGTTGGACAGCATTGCTGCCTGTATTGAGCACTTGAATAACTCCATCTCAAACTAGGAACTGAGCCTCAGCCATGTAGGCAAGAACAGAATAAATGAGGCAGATGTTTTCCTGACTTCTGCTCTTTTGAATCTGCTCTGTGCAGACAGGAGATGTTGTTGGCTTCAAATTATTTAAGTACAGCATTTGTCACTTCTGTAATTCACTTACCACCACCAGAAATGCAATTACTTTAACTGCGAAGCACTTACATCTTAGTCAGTTCTACTGTCTAAAAATATGTCAGCTTTTATTTGAAGAGCAAAGATTGAAATTGTCACTTGGGGCTATTCCAAAACTTTGCTAATTGTGCACTTCAAATAATATTTGACTTAATTTTCCTCTTGGATTTTAAGAAAAATTATTACTTATGTCATGTTTTTCATTTGTCATTATCATTTCACACTACTTTTTAACAATGAAATTTGGGAATTGGTTAACCTGAAAAGCTACATAACTTGTTTTACTGTTGGGCCTTGACTTACAAATTTAATTTATCTGAATGCTTTCTTTCTTGATGGCTTCCCTGAGGGTTAGAACAGCTTCAGCTTATACTGTGATTGTCATAAGCCAGTAAGTACTGCATTGACATCCCCATTGTTCAGGTAACTGAGACTCTGAGAACAATATAGCTCTTCAGTGAATTATCTTTTCCACACTGAATGTGGCCCTGAGAAATTGAATGCACCATTTATGACTGATTAGAAAACTTGAAAGAATGGTTTATTCAGCTTCAAGCTAAACAGGGTGACCTAGAAGAGTTTAGTTCAGGTGATGGTTACCTAGAATAGATTAAAATATAGATATGATAAGAAGGACATTGGTTAGCTTCATCTAAAATATAAGGGCAGGGATTTAATGCTTACTAGGAACACAGGATGGTTTTGATGACTCATAGATGAAGGGCCTGGAATTCTTTGCTATCTTGGGTTATTTTCGAGGGTAAATCAATTGTGGGATGTACTCTGTTGCTTATCTCACCAGCTGTCTCTGTTTTGTTTGCAACTGAGTGTGGGCATATTCTTCACCTTGTTGGCTGGACCTGGTGCTGACTTGGAGCTAAGCAATGCAGAGTCTGAGAATGTAAATCTTCATTCTAAGCCTACTTTGTCAGCCTTTCTATCTTCTTTCAGTTCCTTAAAAATTCTATGCTCTTTCCTGCCTCCAAGAATCTTCACATACTGTTTCAACTGTCTCTAACTCTCTATCCATCCTTTGCCTGTTCAATGTTTTGTTACTCTCCATATGTTATGCTGGGCTGTGCTTAGTCGCTCAGTAATGTCTGACTCTTTGTGACCCCATGGACTGTAACCCACCAGGCTCCTCTGTCCTTGGGGGTTCTTCAGGCAAGAATACTTGAGTGGGTTGCCATGCCCTCCTCCAGGGGATCTTCCCAACCCAGGTCTCCTGCATTGCAGGAAAATTCTGAACCACTGGGGAAGCCCAAGAATACTGGAGTGGTTAGCCTAACCCCTCTCCAGGGAATCTTCCCTACCCAGGAATCAAACTGGGGCCTCCTGCATTGCAGGTGGATTTTTTACCCTCTGAGCTATCTGGGAAGCCCAATTTTACCTCTAAAAGTCGCATCCTCAGGGAAACAATCTCAGATATCCAGCAGAGGTCAGGTCCATTTTTCTGTGACCCAGAACATCCTGGTAATGCTGGCTGAAACTGATAGTAAATAAGTTGCTTTATTACTTTTCAAACTCTCTTCCCTGAAATGTATACTCCTTGAATGCAGGAACTGTGATACCTCTGAACCTGCTGTACCTCTGGCTTCCAGCATAATTGCTTATACATGGAGACCCCTCAGTATCTATTTATTGAAAAAATGGTACAAATTGAAAGAAGATCTACCAATCTCTTTGCTGCAAAAGTTTTAATCTCACAATATATTTTTGTTGCTTTGGTTGATACTGGGAATGGATTAGGAGTTCTAAGGCAGATGATGCAATTGCTTTACAGTAAGTCTTAGTGGCTGTCAGATTTGATTTGAGTCTTGTCTGTTCCACCAGCTCCCCTGGTGGCTCAGGGGTAAAGAATCTATCTGCCAATGCAGGAGATGCAGGTTTGATTCCTGGGCTGGGAAGATCCCCTAGAGGAGGGCATGGCAACCCACTCCAGTATTCCTGCCTGGAGAATCACATGGACAGAGGAGCCTGGCTGACTACAGTGCATGGGGTCGCAAAGAGTCAGACAAAACTGAAGTGACTTAACATACATGCACACACACTCACTGTTCTACTTGAGTCAAGTGACAGTGAAAAATACACTTCATATCCTTATGATTTCTTTTTTTGCATTTCTAAAATGGGGATTGTTATCACATCCACAGGGATTGTGTAGGACAGTCTAGATTGTTGTGTTAGGATCTCAGGGAAAGAATGCTAACTGACTTTCTTCCCACTCTCCCTTCCTTTCATCCCAAAGCACCTTTAGGTATGACACAAGTTAAATGATTTTTAATATTTTATCTTGGTCCTTTGAAGAGCACAAAAACCATATCTAAAAGCATTATTTTTCAAATTAGAAAGAGTATCTGTAATTTCTGCATGTTGCCCTGTTTACCATGAAGACTTGGGACTAACTAATTAATTTATTTTGAGAATTGTCAAATATTAAAATGATGGATTGCATTGAACTATCTCATTAAGAACTGACAAGGGGAAGCAAAATATTTTTAAATCAGTCATATACTATGTAGTCTTTGCTGAATAAAGGAAACCATTTTGAGGTTTCTGATCAAAGAAAGATTTCATGACCTTTGCAAAAGAACACCATATTTATGGCCAGTTATTAATTCAGTAATTAATTGTTGAGCATCTACTATATGGCAATCATTGAACACATAATGCTAATATGAAGTAAGACACTAGGTCCTCAGTTAACTGTGATGTAAAACAGAGCATAGTAATCACAGAAAGAGAGGTGCAAATAGACAAGCTGTATACCAGAGGAGGGACCTTGAAAATAATTTTAATTTCGTCATGTGGAAAAGGTGAACTTAATGGAAATGAGGCAATGTGCACAGAAGCCACGGGGTAGGGGGATTCTTCACTAGGTCAGTGCATAGATGTATTAGTCACGGTTATCCAAGAGACAGAAGCAATAGAATATGTACTGTGCACTCACAATCCTGTGTATGATAACTTGCCAAAATGTTCTAGTCTTGTTTATATTCCCCTCCTTGAGGTCAGATTTGGTTTGCAATGGCTGAGTGGATAGGAACAGAAGCTGGCAGGCCCAAGTGATAGGGTCTGAAAAAGCTGGGAGCCAGTCAGAAATCTGTAAGGATAGATGATGACACTGGTGCTAAGTAGAGATAGAGGCCCACCTGTGGAGCTGTGGTTCAATAGCATGCATTTTCCACTGTTTTCAGTCATGAGAAATTCATTCTTCAGGAGAAAATGACCACACCAAGTTAACTGACCATTTTTTAGTCATCCAGTAGATCACCACTCACAATTGACTATAGCAGTTATGAAAACAAGGATGCCAGGCACAGTATGCAAAGCTATTGAAATTGTGTGAAATGTGGAGAGAGAGACACTGAGAATTAGGACACGTTTAAATATAGGTACAGATTCTACTGCCATCAGATTTTTTTTAGTGTGCTGCAGCAATAAACCTATGACATACATTTCCCCCTTCCATTTTAGAGAAATATTCTAGTACTATGTGTGAGCTGTGAATGTGCTTAGTTGCTCAGTTGTGTTCGATTCTTTTGTGACCCCATGGACTGTAGCCCACCAGGTTCCTCTGTCCATGGGATATCCCAGGCAAGAATACTGGAGGGGGTTGCCATTTCCTACTTCAAGGGATCTTCCCAACCCAGGGATGAAACCTGCATCTCTTGCATCTCCTAAACTGGCAGGCAGATTCTTTACTACTGAATCATCTGGAAAGTCCATTCTAGTACTACCCATGGCCCGTTAGAACCAGTATTTCAACAAAATTTGCCATCACTGTAGCAAATTTTTTAATTAGATAGATATAGCTATTACAGGCTTTGACAAGAGAAAGGACTCACTCATAACCCACTGCATAACTTGTCAGTGCATTCTGTTTTTGCATATTTGCTTTTCATCTTTGTTGACATATATCTATGTTTTAATAGTTACAGTACACTCATCATTTTGAGCTCTAGAGGAGATAAGTCCAAGATCAAGGTACTTGCATGGTTTGTTCCTCCTAAGATTCATGAAGGAAGGATCAGTTCTGGGCCTCTTTCCATGACTTTCACATGACCACCTTCTCCCTGTGTCTTCACATCATCTTCCCCTGTTTGTGTTTAGTCACTCATTCGTGTCTGACTCTCCGTGGTCCGGTGGACTGGAACCCACCAGACTCCTCTATCCACAGGATTCTCCAGGCAAGAATATTGGAGTGGGTTGCTCTGTCCTCCTCCAAGGGATCTTCTTGACCCAGGGATCAAACCTGCATCTATTGCCTCTCCTGAACTGACAGGCAGGTTCTTTACCTCTGAGCCACCTGGGAAGCCCCTCTGTTATTCTATGCAGGGTTAAATGACAAAGACCCTGCACTGAAGGAAATGAATGTCAAGTGAAAAACATAAAGAATTCATTTCAGGTGGGCTAGACAGAATGAAACTGCTTACAATGCACTGTGCTTTTCTGTTCCAGATTTTAAATTCCTGAAAGAAAGAATTTTGTTTATTTGGTTTGGATCCTGTGCCCTCCCCTGGATCAATAACTGTGGCCATGGGATCAGGATCTCATAGTATTAACATGACCACTGGTGGCCTATCACCTCTGCATATGAGGGCCATCCTCAGAGAAAGGAAAATTGTAAGCTGGGGCACAGTCCCAAGAAGTGTTTACTATAAGATAATAGAATTTAAGAGACTTAACCAACATCCAACAAAATATGAACTTTAATTTCCTCTTTTATACTCTACCACATCTGCATTATACTGTTGAACTTTCCGTCTGGTAGGAAGTTTGACTAATAGTGATTTGCCTTTCTCTAGGAATTTGACGATTCTTGAGAGTCCCTTGGACTGCAAGGAGATCCAACCAGTCCATTCTAAAGGAGATCAGTCCTGGGTGTTCTTTGGAAGGAATGATGCTAAAGCTGAAACTCCAGTACTTTGGCCACCTCATGAGAAGAGTTGACTCATTGGAAAAGACTCTGATGCTGGGAGGGATTGGGGGCAGGAGGAGAAGGGGATGACAGAGGATGAGATGGCTGGATGGCATCACGGACTCGATGGACGTGAGTTTGAGTGAACTCCGGGAGTTGGTGACGGACAGGGAGGCCTGGCATACTCCAATTCATGGGGTCGCAAAGAGTCGAACACGACTGAGCGACTGAGCTGACTGAGGAATTTGAAAACCCTATTTCTTGACATAAATTTTATATCTCTAAATTAGCTGCCTTTTAATGTTTTCTCATTCATTTTTGAAATTGACTACCTCAGAGTTAATGCTACAAAATTTGCATGTCTCCTCAGTTTTAACCCTTAATGAAAAACACTCACACACATATACATACACAGCCTACGTCTCTCCAGGATTTCTTTGTTTATCTGTTTTTTGTTTAGCCAGGCAATTATCTATGTGCATTTGTGGGCATGATATAATGACTTTGTGGGTGGACAATTCAGTTTGTATCCATCTCCAAGTAGCCCTAAGAACCAGGAATAGAGAAAGTTTCGGGAGCTGTTCCTGTTTTGGTCCTTAAATAGGATCAGAGGAAGAAAGATTAAAGAGACTGAGAACAGAGTGAACTAGGTTTCATCTGGTCTGGAGATTATGAAGATAGGAGTCATCTTTTTATGGTTTCAAAGGGCATGAAAAATTTGTACGAAAGGAACTGGTATTAGTTGTTCTTTTTGCAGCAAAACATCACAATAAAAGGAACTGAATTTACATCAAAGCAGAAAAAGTGTTCCTTAGTCATAGGAAGGAACTTTTTGTTTGTTGGTATGGTAAGTTGCAAGAATGGGATACTGAAGGTTACGTGGCATTTGTGCTTTCTGGAGAGCTCTAGAGAAGGGCAGATAATTCTATACTGTACCAATTTGTACTGATCCTACATTGTACCCAAGTCAAGGAAAACAGAAATTTTCTCAGGCTTTTTTACAATCCTTCAACTATGCTATTCCTCTGATGATTTCCAAATGCTACTCCATTAGCAGCAAGTATCACTTAAAAGATTTCTCTGGAAAGAGAGACATTGTAGGCTGTTTTTCATGTCTTTTGTAGTTTAGTTGTATTTCAAGTCAAGTAAACATTTCCTCAATGGATATTATCTGTATTCACTTATTTGCACAATGCATGAAAAGTAGAGATATTTTTGAATCTACTTATATATCACTTGTTAGGCTTAATTAGCATAAAGTTTGAATAAATAAGAGCATTTTCTTTCATGGCTCTCCACCCTGCTGATTGCAGTGATTATTAATAACAACAAGGGATTTCAATAGTGGGGGTATCGGTTTAATAATAACTCAGTTCTTTAAAGAGACACAGAATGCCCACAACAGTTTCCCCCCTCACTCCCCAAAGTCATAAAATGACAGAAACAAAGGAATTGGAGTACAAAGAAATTTAAACTATCCTCTGGTGAAGAGCAGAGATGTAACTCTGGATAGGCCTTGGGCTGGAAATTCTAGTGCCCCCACTAACCAAAAAATTACAAAATATAATAACACCAGACTCTTTGAGGAACAAGAGGTCTCCCCTCTTCTCTAATATATCCAGATGTCTTTCAAAAGGGTTTGAAGAAACTTGCTAATCTTAAGGACCATGTCACACATCAAAGAAAAGGAAAATGAGAGCTCTTAATGAAGTACTCTAAAGGGAGGTTACTATGTGATTTTTAAAAGAAAGTTGACATTTGGCAGAGCTTGGCTAGACTCTGAGATCTTCAAGGGTGGAGAAGTTACTTGGTTTCCCTCCCCAAAAAGGATTATGGGAATATAGTGTAATGCTTAAATTATAGACTGAACAAAGCCTACTTTGTGATTTAAGACTGTAGCTAACAAGGATATATTCAAATTTTCCAAAGGCAAATGGCTTCATTCACTCATTACTTTCTAAGTGCTTACTTCTGTGCTGTGCAGTGTGTTAATAACTAGGAATTCAGTCCTGATTAAGACATTATTTCAGTCCTGATTAAGACATTATTTTTGTCCTAGAAAACCTCACATACTTGGGTTGGACGAATGGGGACTGACTAGTAAACAGGTGGTTAGAATGCAGCTAGTCAGGTATTGTCACAGGGGAAATATTGGGACAGTAGGATGGAGTGCAGAGGAGGGGCAAGCACTTTGCTGTGACTGGACAGGGGAAAATGGAGGTGGGCATGGATTTAGAGAATTTGTTATTTTGTATGCTCTGTGCCACAAGTCCTCCCTGTTAGAATGACTAAGAAGTATTGAATGAATTTTAAATTTATTTAATGTTCCAATTCTTTTTTTAAGATTTAACTTAAAGTTAATTTTTTGCAATGCACCATTGCAAAAAAAGAAAGGAGAAAATTTCCAATTCTTTATTCAATAAGTAATTTCCTACATGAATGGGATGGTGTCAAATGAAACACATTCATTCATTCAAAAAATTACATGTTAATTCCTCAAGAAGAATGTGAGCAAGAATTCACCAGACGGAACTTGGAAAATACTCCACCGATGCCCACTGAGCTGCCCTTGCCAAGGCGAAGGACAGGTAATTTGCTGTGACTAATTGAAAAACATAAAGAACATTAATATGAAAAATGAAAGCATAATCCATGGTATAACAGGCAATGAAACCATTCACATAACTGATTCCTTTTCAAGGTAACATGTTCTTCCTCTCAGTAATCTTTTTCTTTGGCCCAGTCTTTAAAAGGTTTCTAAAGTGACATCACTTGAAAGGTCATGGGAAAAGCTGTCTCTGTCCTAGTGTCCAGAGAGTGATACTGGGACACATAATTTGGGAAAAGAATTATTAAAGAAAATATTTGGAGACCTTGGTGATGCTATATGTTCCATCTGAACTTCCTGAGACATAATATTAAGAAACAATGATTGTAATATTAGCGAGTTTTAATTTGAAACTTAGTAGCAGGCTGTTAGAGGACCTAGAGTTCAATCTTAGCTCCACCCCATTTTAACTTTGTGTACTTGGACAAGTCACTTATCTCCATGTGATTCTCAATGTCTTTATCAGTAAATTGGAGATAGTAGGATCTCCTCTGCCTATCTTGCAAAGCTGTAAAATACCAAATAAAAGAGCACTGGTGAAAATCTGTAACTGCCATAAAGATTAAATATAAAAGGATTATTAGAAAACTCCTGATTAATTTCAGTGTTGTTAGGTTAGGTCATATCAGCTTATCAAAATGAATTGTTTTGCACGTATGCCTATGTGTCCTCAGTCGCTTCTGACTGTTTGCAACCCCATAGACTATAGCCCACTAGGCTCTTCTGTCCATGGGATTTCCTAGGCAAGAATACTGGAGTGGGTATCCATTCCCTTCTCCAGGAGATCTTTCCCACCCAAAGATCGAATTTGTTTCTCTTGTGTCCTCTGCATTGGCAGGTGGATTTTTTTGAGTGCTGAGTTTCAAGCCAACTTTTTCACTCTATTCTTTCACCCTCATCAAGAGGCTCTTTTGTTCCTCTTTCCTTTCTGCTATTAGTGTTATCATCTGCATATTTGAGGTTGTTGATATTTCTCCTGGCAATCCTGATTCCAGCTTGTGATTCATCCAGCCTGGCATTTTGCCTGATTGTACTCTGCATATAAGTTAAATAAGCAGAGTGAGAATATACAGCCCTGACATACTCCTTTCCCAGTTTGGAACCCAGTCCATTGTTCCATATAAGGTTCTAACAGTTGCTTCTTGACTCACATACAAGTTTGTCAGGAGACAGGTAAGGTTATCTGGTACTCCCCTCTCTTTAAGAATTTTCCACAGTTTGTTGTGGTCCACATAGTCAAAAGTTTTAGTGTAGTCAATGGAGCAGAAATAGAGGTTTTTCTGGAATTTCCTTGCTTTCTCCATGACCCAACGAACGTTGGCAATTTGATCTCTGCTTCCTGTCTTCTAAATCCAGCTTCTGCAAGAAATAGTGCTAGATCAACTGAACATTAATACAGGAAAAAAGTGAACATCAAGTTTTACCTTGTGCCATACACAAATATTACCCTGAAATGGATGATAAATGTAAATGGATTCTAAGTGGAAATAAATGTAAACCTTGAAACTTTAAAGTGTATAGAAGAAAACATAGGAGAAAATCTCTGGGACTCTGGGAGTAGGTAAAAGTTCATAGAATACAAAATGCACAAAAGTATTTAAAATATAATAAATTTGATGTTAGCAAAATTTAAAGCTTTTGCTGTTTGAAAGATATTTTTGAGAAAATGAAAAGGCAAACTTTACATTAGAAGAAAGTACACACAGCACTTATATCAGACAAAATAGTTACATCCAGAATATATAAATGCCTTTTATAATCCCTTTATGAGAAAAAAAAAACTGATAAAAATGGGGGAAAGATATGAACAGATAGTTCATGAAAGAAGATGGCCATGAATGGCCATCAAATGCATGATACAACCCAGGCTGAATTTAGGAGGCACACTGTATGGACTCCATAACAATTGGGCTGGCAATTGAGGGCATAGGCAGGGAGAGAGGGCAACCCTGCTTCTTCCCACTATCTCTTCCCATACATTTCTCCATTTTCTCTTTTCCTTTTGCTTCTTTTCATCCCTTTGTCTGGTGGAGAAGAAATTTTGGAGGGCTCAAGTCCAGCGGTCTGTATTTATCCTATGGTCATACAGCTACTTCTGCTGCTGCTGCTGCTGCTGCTGCTGCTGCTGCGTCGCATCAGTCGTGTCTGACTCTGTGCAACCCCATAGACGGCAGCCCAACAGGCTCCTCTGTCCCTGGGATTCTCCAGGCAAGAATACTGGAGTGGGTTGCCATTTCCTTCTCCTAGGCAGAATCAGAAGCCAGAGCCCAGCCTCCTGACTTCCTGGGTGCAGATTCTTCTTGGACCAGTGAAAGGGGTGTGGTCTGGGGCGCCATGGGCCTGGTTGGTTTCCCTTTCCTCCCACCTTCAGATTAAAATTGTGTGGTTTTAAACCAGTGGTCCAGCAGAAATAGAGCTACGTTTACAGGTAGGGTGTGTTTTCTACTTCCCTGGTAGCTCAGACAGTAAGGCATCTGTCTGCAATGCAGGAGACCCAGGTTCAATCCCTGGGTTGGGAAGATCCCCTGGAGAAGGAAATGGTAGCCCACTCCAGTATTCTTGCCTGGAAAATCCCATGGACGGCAGAGCCTGGTAGGCTACTAGAGCCTGGTAGGCTACTATCCATGGGGTTGCAAAGAGTCGGACATGACTAAGCGACTTCACTTTCACTTTTCACTTTCTAAGCAGAAGTGCAGCGTCCCTCAGTGAGATCTAGCAGGTGTTTCTGTTTTACCCTGAGTGGCAGAATCATGTCTCGCCACTTTGGGCAAAGATCAGCACTGGCTTTTGGCTCCCTGAATCAAAGCATAAATTTATATTGCTGTAACACAGTTATGCTTTCAAGGCGGCGTTCTCAGTTATTTGTAAAGTTTTGTAAAATGGTTCTCTCTTGCCTGTGTGGAAAAAAAAAAAGTTTCCCCAAAACTACCTAGAATTGTCTGCCACTAACTAGCTGTGTGACCTTGGGCAATCACATCTATCTCTGTGCCTCAGTTTCCTCATGAGTAAGACTAGGGATTGAACTGGTCGATTTCTGAGGGCCCTTAAGCTTTGACATTTTCTACAGTGTCTTGTTCCACAATCCTGTCATCTGCCTTAACATTGAAATACCACCGACATATATTTAGATATATTTTTTCTATCGATTTGCAGTCTTCGGGATTCCTCTCCCTTGTTTATTGCTTCCTGAGAGCTGCCTTGTATAATTTGTCTGCTCACGATCTTGCTGTTTCCTACAGATGGTGTCATGTTTGAAAGGTGAAGGCAAGAGTATTCAGCGTAGGAGCCCAGCCACAATAAAGCTGTGTGCTTCTCTCTTTTCTTGTCCTCTGCCCCCTTCCAGTTTGTTCCATGCTCAATTTGGGTTTTATGATTACATCTGCAATAGCAGGCACAGATGTTTTTCTCACTCAATTGTATGGTTAATGGTGAAATGGATTTTTTGAGCAGATGCTCGCATGTGGGTGCTATTCGTTTCTCTCCTGACACATTCTCTACACAAACAGCAGATTGTCTGTCTGGTGTGCTTCAAGCCTCGCAAGAGAAGAATTCAAGCTGAATAACATGGGGATGATTTTCAAGTTCCTAAAAAAAATAATGCAGGCACTAAATTTGACAAACTCTTTATAGCACCCCTGCAACCCAGATTCATACCTGCATCTTCAGCCTTTGCCAGTTTTACCTGAGGAGGTTGAGAGTAAACATTTGTCCTTTGAAAGCTGCCTTATGAAGGAAAATGATACCAGATTCAATTTCGAAAGAGCTGGACTCAATTGTTCTGTCACTGTGACTTCTGAGACTCAAGGTATGTTATCTGACATCTGTTTCTTCATCTATAAGGTAGAACTGATAATACAAAGCTGGTATGGATCACTGAAAGAATTGCCAAGTAGAAAAGGTCCCCGCTTAAGTCTAATCCATGTCCACTCCTAGGTATGTATGGCTAATTGGAGCTGACTGACCAGAAATCTATCTGCTCAAAGGACTTAGAAGCCTCCAGGGAGAGAGACAAGTCTGTGGAAGGGTCAAGAGTTGGAGGTCAACCCAAATTTCAATAGTGCTAGGGTTTCTTATCTTCGGCACTATTAAAATTTGGGGCCAGATAATTGTTTATTATGATTGCTGTCCTGTGTATTGTAGGATATGTAGCATCATCTTCACCTCAGCCCAGTAGTTTACCCACCCACCCTCAAAGTAGTGACAACTAAAATTGTTTCCAGATATTGCCAAATGTGCTCTGGGATGGGAGAAGTCAAAATGAGAATCACTGCCTTAGAGATACTCAATACTGGCTTTAAACTCACTTACTCCAGGTTGTGCAGCTAGTAACCCTTTATGCTTCCATATTCTCAATGCTAAAATAAGGGCTTAGCTACTTTGCAGAAAGGATTGTTGAGAGAATTAAAACAACAGATGTGTACAAACCTCGGCACATAATAACACGCTAACTCCCTACCATCATAAAACCTTTGTTTTTTTCTTTTCCTTTGTCTAAGATACACTCTTTTTCTCACTCCTTGTCTTTGTCTTGTTTTCTCCAATTCATCCTTCAGATCACAACTAGAGAGGCATTTTCACGGGGAAGCTTTCCTTGATTCCTCAGACTATATCAGAGTTCAGGGAACTCATAGCACTCATTTTGTTGATAGTATACATTATAAAACTTGGGTGATCCTTTCATTAATGTCTGTTGGATTGCTAGACTGTAAGCATCATGAGGGCAAGTGCTATGTCTCTTGTTCACTGTTGCATTGGCAGAGCTCAGGACAGAGCCTGAAACAAAACATGCGTTTAATAAAATAATGAAGGAAAGGAGGAAATGAAGACCTTAACAAGTCTTGCAAATATTAAACTTTAATTCCGCTAAGCAGCTGATCAGTCCAGTAAACACAAAGCAGTGACAAGAGAGGAGCAGTAGATTTTTCACTTTTTTTAATTGAAGTATAGTTGATCTACAATGTCTTGTTAGTTTTAGGTGTATAGCAAAACGATTCGGTCGTACTGTGTACACACACACACACACACATGCACACACATAAAGTCCCCTACATATGAACTTCCAAGGCACAGACTTTCAAAGATGCCAACATGCATTCCATCAACATCAGGCATGAGTGAAACTGCAACTTGCAATTGTGTTAGTTGGGTACCAAGGCTAGCTTTGTTGGACTTAAGAACAGATTGAACTTACCACTGTGCTCTCAGAAAAGAACTCATTCTTATACATACATACAGTAAAGTCCCCTACCTAATAAGGTTTACTTTCTCCATTGTATATTCCTGGCTCTTTTGTTCTAAATTAATTGACCATATATGTATATGTTTACTTCTGGGCTGTCTATTCTGTCCCATTGATCTCTATGTGTCTGTTTTTATGCCAGTACCATACTGTTTTATTTATTATGCTCTTACTTAAGGTTCACACTCCACTTGAATTTTGTATCTTATTCCTGTCCCCTTTTTTCAAGAACCTATATATATTTCCTTCTTTATTGAATATTTACTAGGTCATTTCCATCAGCATGTAAATATGCTGTAGTATCTTCAAACTTAAGACCCAAAAACTTCCTTGACATCTGACATATTCCAGAAAACTCCTCATTTTTTTGGTTCCTCTCCACAGCAAAATGTCTTAAAAGATTTGTATACAAATCTTTTAATTCCTCATTTTAATTCCTCACCTTCCATCATCCTGTCAACCCTGTTATATCAGGCTTTTATTTCTATTATTCAAGGTTACTGTGACCACCACTTGTAAAAATCAAGAATTACTGTTTTTGTCTTCAGTGACTTGTCCTCTTAGCAACATTTGTCTCAGATGATCAGTTATTTCCAGAATAATACATTTTTTCTTTGCTTCTCTTCTTTTTTTTCCTCCTATCTTGTGGGATCTCCTTTTCAATCTTTCTTGGGTTCTCTTTCCCTGCTGACTGCATTCTGGATAACTATCTCCATCTGTACAATCTCCCTAGGTAATGTCACTGAGAACCATGGTTTTGATAACCATTGTGACTCTTCAACTTTGATAACCAGCAGTGACTCTTCAACTTCTGTCTCCAATTTTGACCATTCTTTTGAGCTAGTATATCCAACTGTTTACTTGCCATCTCTGCTTAGATGGCTAATAAACATCTCAAACTTAACATGTCCAAAACTGAACTTCTGCTCTTCCCCAAAACTGAACTTCTGCTCTTCCCCCATCTCTAGTAAATCTGCCTCTCTCATATTCTCCTCTATCTCAGAAATGCCAACTCAATTATTCCAGTTACTTAGATCACAAACCTCGTTGACTCCTTTTTATCACAATCACACATTCCCATTCCTCAGGAAATCTTCTTGGTTCTGTATGTGCAAAGAATTAACACAGCATATCTGATTGCTTATGTCTTGTATGTCCAAGGAACCTGAAACCACAATTGATCCTTGGTCAACTTTTGTAAATGTGACCTCAAGAATGTTATTTATGTCAGTGAGTAATCATTTTATTGTGTTTGTGTTCACTTGGAGCAATGGACTCTGCTGTGCCAGCTGGCCAGTTTGCTTTGCATAAACATGAAGTTCAGTGCTGTGCACCTGGTTGCATTGTTGGGATCCTGAAGTTTCCATTGCCACAGCTAGTTATGTACTATGATGTGCCTGTGTGACCAGCTCTTAATTATAGCCTCAGGCCCAAAGACTCAAATGTGCTTTCATAGACTGATACATTCCACACCTGTCCACATAGTTTGGTGCTAGACACAAAGCTTGCCCTATGTGGCCCCAGATGGGTAAGGACATGAAGCCTATGTTTAGCCTCCTAGGCTTTGCCCACTGAACATCTTTTCCTGTTCCTTTTGCTATGTATCCTTTGCTGTAATAAACCTTATTCAGATTAAGCTATTAAGTTTTGTGAGTTCTTATAGTGAATTAGCAAACTTGAAAGTTGTGTTGGGGTCCCTGAAACAATCTACCTTCAAAATATATCCAGAATTTAACCATCTTTACTGCTCCCACTCCAATCTAAACTACAATTGTCTCTAGTTTAGGATAATGCAATATTGATTCCACCCTTACTTCCATATCACCAGTTTTCTGAAGAGCAGCCAGAGTGATCTTAAAAAAATGCAAATCTTATCCCACCACTCCCTTATTCAACACCTTTCAGTGACTTTCTACCGTATAATAGAGTAAAAATCACACTCTTTTTCTTTTAGCCTACAAGGTCCAACATGATCCGGCCTCCTGACATCTCTCTGAAATCATCACTTACCACTCCTTTCATTGATCATTTTGTTCCTCTCTGTTCCTAAAACACCTCAAGTTCATTCATTCTGGTGGAAGCTGTTCTCTGTGGAGATCTAGCTCTAACTCTTCATCTCTATCTTTCCATGGTTGGCTCCTTCTGGTCATTTAGGTCTCAGCTCAGAAGTCAACTCTACAAACCATCCTGGCTTTAAACCACCCCCTCATTATTTTATTCATGTTATTTATTTTTTTCTAGCCACCTATTAATAGTATCTTGTCTGTGTTTAGAGCACAGTCCTCTTGAGGGCAAAGACTTGGTCTTTTTCATTTACTCATGTTTTCACATTACTTGGAACATGTCTCATAGAGGCAGGCATTCAGTAAATATGTGTTGATTGAATGAATGAATGAAAGAAATACAATACAGTTTGCAGCTTTAGGATAGTCCCTATTGGAAGGCTTTTGTATTTTGTTTTTCTTTTGTGAAACATGCTGGAAAAATATTTAGGTAGGCAGTGTGTGTATAAGGGCTAGAAAATTTTCTGATACAGTGTAAACTCCATCCTCTATATTATTCATTGTTATGTCCTCAGTTCCTGGAACAGTGTTGGCTTATAATAGGTACTCATTTTTAAAGATTTGTTTAATATATGAATGATGTCTAACACAAAATGTGTGTCATAAATATTTGGGAAAGAATAAGAATTTAGGACATATAACAAATACTTGCATGAATGGTTTATGTCTTTCTCCTTCTTGTGTTCCACATTTTCCTCCTCTCAATAAAAGATATTTTTCATTCTTTCAATCAATATTTATTGAGGGTCTAATTTATACTAGTGACATGATGTGCTGTGCTTAGTCACTCAGTTGTGTCCAAACCTTTGTGACCCCATGGACTGTAGCCTGCCAGGCTCCTCTGTCCATGGGGATTCTCCAAGCAAGAATACTGGAGTGGGTTGCCATGACCTTCCCCAGAGGATCTTCCCAACCCAGGGATCAAACCCAGGTCTCCCGCATTGCAGGTGATTCTTTATTGTCTGAGCCACCAGGGAAGCCCACGAATACAGGAGTGGGTAGCCTATCTGTTCTCCAAGGGATCTTCCTGACCAAGGGATCAAACCAGGGTCTCTTGCATTGCAGGCAGATTGTTTACCAGCTGAGCTATCAAGGAAACCCTATACTAGTGATATTGTGATAAAATTATCATCCAAACTAACTTATTAGAAGCATTATGAAACAGAACTTCTTTAACAGTTGAGCTCATCTTATAGCTTTGTTAACTGGGCAGTAAGAAAAGTGGTGGAAAACCAGAATTACACTATATCATGCCGTATAATAGAATTTGACTCCACATCTAAAGATTTATATATAAAGAGAGAATTAAAATGATGAAGCTGGATAAAAGATCTAACAACAGTACAGACCAAAATGAACAATTTACATTTTTTTTTGTCTACCACTAAAACCCATGTCTGCTGCTGGGATTTTATGAAAGTATTCTTATGAAGTTCAATGTACTTCATTAAATTTTACAGAAGAATTAATTGCCTTGGTCAAATAAGTTGAATATGCAAGCCTGATAGCATTATTTAGATGTCTCTTTTTTAGGTAAAACATTAAAGGTCAATTATCTTGGCTCAGAAAAGCAAATTATTTCAAGGGCTTTTGGACAATGAAGTATCCTTGCAACACCCAGGAAGCTCAGGGGTGCCATAATGAACATCCATGTACATACATCCATTTATAGTGGCAGGGTAGATTTCTACAAATGAAGTAGCTGAATCTAAAGGTGTGTGCTCCAAAAGTGAAGTCGTTCAGTGGTGTCTGACTGTTTGCAACCCTGAGGACTGTAGCCTACCAGGCTTCTCCGTCCATGGGATTTTCCAGGTAAGAATACTGGAGTGGGTTGCCGTTGTGCTCCAAAAACAAACTCAAAATGGATTGAAGATCTAAATGTAAGACTAAAAACTATAAAACTCCTGGAGGAAAACATAGACAAAACACTCTCTGAAATAAATCACAGCAGGATCCTCTATGACCCACCTCCCAAAGTAATGGAAATAAAAGCAAAAATAAATAAATGGGACCTAATTAAACTTAAAGCTTTCATACAATGAAGGAAACTATAAGCAAGGTGAAAAGACAGCCTTTAGAATGGGAGAAAATAAGAGCAAACAAAGCAATTGATAAAGAATTAATCTCAAAAATATACAAGCAGCTCCTGCAGCTCAATTCCAGAAAAATAAACACCCCAATCAAAAAATGGGCCAAAGAACTAAACAGACATTTCTCCAAAGAAGACATACAAATGGCTAACAAACACATGAAAAGATGCTCAACATCACTCATTATCAGAGAAATGCAAATCAAAACCACAATGAGGTACCATCTCACGCTGGTAAGAATGGCAGCTATCCAAAAGCCTATAAACATTAAATGCTGGAGAAGGTGTGGAGAAAAGGGAACCCTCTTACACTGTTGGTGGGAATGCAAATTAAAAAACTGGAAATAGAAGTGCCATATGACCCAGCAATCCCACTGCTGGGCATACACACTGAGGAAACCAGAATTGAAAGAGACACGTGTACCCCAATGCTCATCACAGCACAGTTTACAAAGCCAGGACATGGAAGCAACCTAAATGTCCATTGGCAGATGAATGCATCAGAAAGCTGTGGTACATACACACAATGAAATATTACTCAGCCATTAAAAAGAATACATTTAAATAAATTCTAATGAGGTGGATGAAACTGGAGCCTATTATACAGAGAAGTAAGCCAGAAAGAAAAATACCAATACAGTGTATTAATGCATATATATGGAATTTAGAAAGATGGTAATGATGACCCTATATGCGAGACAGCACAAGAGACAGAGATGTATAGAACAGTCTTTTGGACTCTGTGGGAGAAGGCGAAGGTGGGATGATTTGAGAGAATAGCAATGAAACATGTATATTATCATATGTGAAATAGATTGCGAGTCCAGGTTCAATGCATGAGACAGGGTGCTTAGGGCCGGTGCACTGGGATGACCCTGAGGGATGCAATGGGGAGGGAGGTGGGAGGGGGGGTTCAGGATGGGGGACACATATACACTCATGGCTGATTCATGTCGATATATGACAAAAACCACTACAATATTGTAAAGTAATTAGCCTTCAATCAAAATAAATAAATTTTTTAAAAAAGGTGTGTGCTCTTGAAGCATTCATAGTTACCTGCCAAATTACTTTCCAAAATGGTTAGAGCAAATTTATACTCCTGCCAACATCTTTGAGCTATTGTCCCTTATCTGTACCCTCTTTAACAGTAATTATTATTAGGTCTTCTAATTTTTATACTCTGATTTTCAAAAAAAGTCATATCCCTTTGATAATTCTATTCTCATTTTTTTGAAAACTACTGAGGTTGCATGTATTTTTTACATTTATTATTTTTTGATTCTGTGAACATTATATTCACAAGCTTTGCCTGTTTTGTATTGCATTAGTTATATTTTCTGTAATAAATCATTAATTATTGATTTGCAATATTTTTGTGTACTAGAGGGGTATGTTTTATCTGTTATATTTTTAAAAGCTTTATCCTCATTGTTGTCACTGGAGTTTATAATCTTTTGCTGCATAGAAGATTTTAATAATTATGTGGTTAAAGTGATCAGATTTTAATTTTATCCTTTCTAGATTTTTTACCTTGCTAGGAAATCCTTACCCATACTGAATTTATAAAATATTATTCTCTTACTACTTCTATTTTTTTAATTTAATTTTTAATCATTCCAAAATACATGTAAGAATCTAAATTTTCTTCCAAATATATGGATACAAATGGACTTAATTGAATTTACTGAATGATCCTTTGTTCCCTCATTCTTTGATTGCTCCCATTTTAATATGTTTCATTCCTATATATAGTGAAGGACAGGGAAGCTTGCTGTGCTGCAGTTCATGGTGTCGCAAAGAATTGGACACGATTTAGTGACTGAAAAATAACAATATTTATTCGGATCTCTTTCTTGACTCTCTTTTCTGTTCCACTTTTCCATTTGTTTATTCTTCTGTCAATACCATAGTCCTTTGATTACATTGGCTTTGCAGTATATTTTGAGATCTGATAAGTCAATTACTCCCATGTTATTCTTCAAAAATTTCTTGACACTTGTACATTTCTTTTCATAAGAACTGTAAATTTGTTATAACTGTAAAAAAATCCACTTACATTTTGATTAAAAATAATTAATATGGTAACTAACTCTATTGCCCAGTATTGCTATTATCAACTATCATTAAATAAATAAACCTTAGCTCTTTAATCATAGAGACTGCTATTCAGGTGACGAAATCATCTTAATTGCAAATCAAGCAAAAAGTGCTGCACTTAGTATGCCAGCAAATTTGGAAAACTCAGCAGTGGCCACAAGACTGGAAACGATCAGTTTTCATTCCAATCCCAAAAAAGGGCAATGCCAAAGAATGTTTAAACTACTGCACAGTTGCACTCATCTCACATGCTAGCGAAGTAATGCTCAAAATTCTCTAAGCCAGGCTTCACCAGTACATGAACCGTGAACTTCCAGATGTTCAAGCTGGATTTAGAAAAGGCGAGGAACCAGAGATCAAATTGCCAACATCTGCTGGATCATCAAAAAAGCAAGAGCATTTCAGAAAAATATCTACTTCTGCTTTATTAACTATGCCAAATTCTTTGACCTTGTGGATCACAACAAACTGTGGAAAATTTTTCAAGAGATGGGAATACCAGACCACCTGACCTGCCTCCTGAGAAATCTGCATGCAGGTCAAGAAGCAACAGTTAGAACTGGTCATGGAACCACAGACTGGTTCCAAATTGGGAAAGGAGTATATCAAGACTGTATATTGTCACCCTGCTGATTTAATTTATATGCAGAGTACATTATGTGAAATGCCAGGGTGGATGAAGCACAAGCTGGAATCAAGATTGCCAGGAAAAATATCAGTAACCTCAGATATGCAGATGACACCACCCTTATGGCAGAAGCGAAGAACTGAAGAGCCTCTGAATGAAAATGAAAGAGGAGAGTGAAAAAGTTGGCTTAAAACTTAACATTCAGAAAATGAAAATCATGGCATCCTGGTCCCATCACTTCATGGCAAATACAATGAAAGCAGTGAGAGACTTTCTTTTCTTGGGCTCCAAAATCACTGCAGATAGTGACTGCAGCCATGAAATTAAAAGAAGCTTGCTCCTTGGAAGAAAAGCTGTGACCAAACTAGACAGCATATTAAAAGGCAGAGACATTACTTTGCCAACAAATGTCCATCTTGTCAAAGTTTTTCTGGTGGTCTTGTATCAATGTGAGAGTTGGACTATAAAGAGAGCTGAGTGCTGAAGAATTGATGCTTTTGAACTGTGGTGTTGGAGAAGACTCTTGAGAGTCCCTTGGACTGCAAAGAGATCCAACTAGCCCATCCTAAAGGAAATCAGAGCTGAATATTCATTGGAAGGAAGGACTGATGCTGAAGCTGAAATCCCAATACTGCCGCCACCTGATGTGAAGAACTTACTCACTGGAAAAAACCCTGATACTGGGAAAGATTGAAGGTGGAAGGAGAAAGGGACAACAAAGGATGAGATGGTTGGATGGCATCACCGACTCAATGGACATGAGTTTGAGCAAGTTCCAAGAGTTGGTGATGGACAGGGAAGCCTGGCGTGCTGCAGTCCATGGGGTTGCAAAGAGTCGGACACAACTGAGCGACTGAACTGACTGAACTGATGCTGTGATTTGCTGCTTGTATGTTTTCTGTATCTGTAGCCTCCTACATGTCATTACTGATGAGTGATCAAAGATTATCTTGTGCTTGTTTCCACTGCTCTGGAGGGCACTTGCTTTATTTCTGGTGGTAACACCCAGAACCCTCCAAAATATGTTTCATGTAAGCCATAAAGCCTCTATTTTATCTCATGCCATATTAAATGTATTCTTTGATATTTTTGAGAATCCAATACAAACAACAGGAACTTTAGATTTAGAAATCTATTGCAGGTTTAAAGTTTGGTCTTCATTTTCAAGGATCATTGTATATCCATCCATATATTCAGGTACTTTTGTATGGATTCAATATATTTTCGTATTTTTTCATTATAACATTTATTCCTTAGTACTTTATAGAATTTGTGTCAATTGTGAATAGGTTTTCTTTTTCTTTCTTGAATTTTAATTTCTAATTATTTTTGTTAGCATAAAACAAAACATTTCTAGCCAACTTCCTAAATTTTCTTAATCTAATAGCTGATTTACCAAAATAATATTTTGGGTTTTCAAGGTACACAGTTATGACATCTGTAAATATTATTATTTTTCTTCTAAAATGTGTACCACATATTTAATTTTGCTATCTTACTTCATTAACTATGACTCAGATAAAAGAAAATATTATTTATACTAATGTTTAATAGTTTTAGAGACAATCTGAATACTATGTAGTCATTAAAAATGACATTATTGGAGAATACTTAATGACATGGGAAATAATACTCATGCATTGATTAAAAAAATACAGAATTGTTTTTGGAATGTTATCTAGTTTTAAAACACAGACCCAGAGACACACACATATACACATATTCTAACATTTAAAATGGAATTCAAAATGAAAAGAAAAAAAGGCCTGGGTAAATATATGTCAATATAGAAACTATATTATCAAGGGATGATAGAATTTTTTCCTTTTCTTTATAGCTTTAGGTATTTTATAATATTCATATTGAGCAAGTACAGCTCTTGTGATTAGAAAAAAACTATAAATGTTATTAAAAGCAAAACAGAGATTTTTTAGAGGTTGTTATTCAGTTATCAGAGAAGGAAATGGCAACCCACTCCAGTGTTCTTGATTGGAGAATCCCAGGGACAGAGGAGCCTGATGGGCTGCCATCTATGGGGTCGCACAGAGTCGGACATAACTGAAACAACTTAGCAGCAGTAGCAGCATTTGGTTGCTGAGTCATTTCCAACTCTTTGTGACCCCATGGACTGCAGTAATCCAGGCTTCCCTGTCCTTCACTATCTCCCTGAGTTTGCTCAAACTCGTGTCCATTGAATTGGTGATGCTATCCAACCATCTCATCCCCTGTCACTCCCTTTCCCTCCTTCCCCAAATCTTTCCTAGCATCAGGGTTTTTTCCAATGAGTCAACCCTTCACATCAGGTGGCCAAAGTATTTGGAGCTTCAGCTTCAGCTTCAGCATTGGGCTTCCCTGGGGGCTCAGAGGGTAAAGCGTCTGCCTGCAATGCGGGAGACCCAGGTTCAATACCTTGGCTGGGAAGATCCCCTGGAGAAGGAAATGGCAACCCACTCCAGTACCCTTGCCTGGAAAATGCCATGGACGGAGGAGCCTGGTAAGCTACAGTCCATGGGGTCTCAAAGAGTTGGGCACAACTGAGTGACTTCACTTCCCTTCAGCATTAGTCCTTCCAATGAATATTCAGGGTTGATTTCCTTTAGGATTGACTGATTTGATCTCCTTACTGTCTACTGCTATCAGACAGTGAAAGAGGCTTTTTAGTTGGCCTACAAGTTCTAGTCATTAAGTTCCAAAATATTAAACTGCAAAGAGCTTTTAGTGTAATGGCAGTTGTTCAATATCCTGTCTTGTTATGTCTATGACTTGAGTTGCTAGCTTCACAGATTTGTGGAGTGCTGACACTGCAACTCTCCTTTAGTGCAAACTGGCTCTACTGATGCCATCTGCAAAATAACATTTGTGACAAAATACATTTCCAAAATGGCTACCTCATTGGATATAGGTACAGGAAAGAATCAATCCCTGCTGAGCACTGCCTAGAAGAGTCTCCTCCATTGTTGAGTCCACTCCCCCTTAGAGATCCTCTTCTGCTCTATCTACCAGGAGTCATCTCCTTAGCTGACAGTTTCATTTAAAATTGGTCCCTTTGCAGGTTCAGTGGTGCTTTACTCTATCTCATGCAGGTTATAGAAGATGTTCTAACTTTTGTACTTGAGTAGAATCAAATAACATTCAGTCTCATCTTTAATAGCCTTTGCCTACTCTTCCTACAGAGATGGAAGATGTTCACCTGAATTTGCTATTAGCTGTGAGTCATCCAACTTGGAGGCTCCTTAGGCTTTGTTGTCTGTGGCCTTTGATTTCTTTCTCTCCTGGTGGAAACAGAGTGGAGGGCAATGAAGGTTAGAAAAACCTTGTAGAATAGAAGCTGTCAAAGGCCTATTAGGTGAAATTTAAGACAGGCATCCCAAAGCTCACCAAGTTTGAAAGTATAAACTTTGCTTAAAACACATAGAATATGGATATATTACTTATACCATTTGCTTTTATGTTATGTTAGAAAGTCCAAATTGTTTTATCTTGTTAAAGAAGATTTTCATGGAAATGTTAATTCTGTAAGTGGATTGCTATATACTGAGTGTATACCCTAGTTTCGAGCGAATCAGAAACATTCCACACTTTGATCCTTGTATGAAGATTTGGGTGATATTTTCTTCTTTTATTCTCTAACAGAGATGTTACTATTGAAAAAAACTGTTGGTTTTTCAAAGCCCATATTCTGTTAGTGTTATTTATACCGAGCCTGATAAAACATTATGCTACTAATCAAAGGTGAAAGATACAAAGCACTGTTTTATCTTCTGGTATTATGGATTATGCTAATGGCCATCTGCCCATAATTGATATTTTGTTCTTCAGTCACAGAAAAATAAACAAAATCTTCTAGAAAAGATGACTATTTTGTTGTGATAGATGCTTTGCAGTTGTCTTTTACTCTCCATTTTGCTTTTCATAATTTCTTAGTTAATTATTTAGTACTGTATTACTTTTATAGCACTAGGACTGTCACTGCATTCCAAATGGGGATTTAAAATATATTGTACATACACAGTGATGTCATCCCTAATACTCTCACCATGTAGCTGGGAAAGAACAATCAAGCCAATAACATTTAAAACATATTGGGGATATTTTTCCTTTTGTTTCATACATGTTGGAGGGTAACTCCTACTTTAGTTTTTTGTAGAGTAGGAGTTAGTAATGAAAAATTAACCAATCCAGGAAAATGCAAACTTAATGGTTATAGTAGAAAATCAATTAAACCTAAGTCTCCCTGGATTTTGATCAGACAGTTTTAAATTAGAGAAAAACTCATTTCTTTGAGAAATTCGTCTGCTACTCCACTCTCCATTACAAACAAAGTGCTCTTTTGTTCAAAGTACCACACAATTGCACTCATTTCACGTGCTAGCAAGATTATGCTCAAAATCCTTCAAGCTAGGCTTCAACAGTACATGAACAGAGAACTTCCAGGTGTATAAACTGGATTTAGAAGAGGCAGAGAAACCAGAGATCAAATTGCCAACATCCACTGGATTAGAGGAAAAGCAAGGGAATTCCAAAAAGACATATACTTGTGTTTCATTGACTATGCTAAAGCCTTTGACTTTGTGGATCACAACAAACAGTTGGCTGAGGGAAAAATACATTGGAAAAAGACAAATACATGGAATACATGATTAAAATGACTTTAAATTCAGTTTTATAGAAAATTTTTGAGATGAAAATCTATAATGAATATTTGAAATGTATACATAGACAAGCATGAATGCAGGGGTAGATCATGTTCTTTTATTGGAATACTCTATATTATAAAGATAATCCTTCTAATTAAGCCATAGATTCAATTCAATTTAATTTGGATCAAAGTCACAGTGAAAATTTCTTTTGAAGCCTGACAGGCTGATTCCAGAACTCTTAGGGAAGAAAAACTATGTTGATATAATCTTTTACACTTGTGCTTGGAAGTGAATATGGATGTATATAGTCAAAAACCATTCATGGTATATATGAAGAGAACTACACTAAATATCACTAAATACTAAGAGGAAATACAAAATAAGTCAAAGATGTGGTACTTGCCCTAGAAAAATTTAAGATCCAATTGGGAGTTTACTCTACAACTTGGGCTTCCCAGGTGGCTCAGTGGTAAAAAAATCCACCTGCCAATGCAGGAAATGCAGGAAATATGGGTTTGATCTCTGAGTCAGGAAGATCCTCTGGAGGAGGAAATGGCAACCCACTGCAGTATTCTTGTCTGGGAATTCCCATGGACGGAGGAGGCTGGTGGGCTACAGTATGGGTTTGCCATGAGCTTACAAAGAGTTGGACACCACCAAAGTCTGCCTTGAGACCACTGGATTTCAAGGCACTGACTAGCCCTTTATGTCTGATATGTTAGTTACTACGAATAGCTTCAAATTTCCAGGTTTCATCTCACAAGTTTAATCTCATGTAATTCTGTACCACCACCTCTCTCCTTTCTATTTTTCTGACCTTTCCCTGACTCCTGAAAACCTTTCACTCCTGAAAACCTTCCACTCCTGAAGCTGTCTGAAATTCACCACTCCCATCATCAAAAAGTCCACCGTATTCTTAATCTCTTTTCTGAAATTTCCCTTCCCCCTTGCTCTAACTAAAACCTAGATCTCCACTAAGAACATCGCTTCTCCTGGCATCTTCTCATACTGTGTCTCTTGTGTCTTGTCTTCTTAATTGGCAGGAGAGTTATTTACCACTAGCGTCAGCTGAGAAGGCAACATATGGGAAGCATGATACAAATTCTCTAAATTACTGTACACATCTATATGTTGTTTTAAGTCTTTGTGAAATTTGTATTAATATATGTCATGGAAAATTAAGTGCTAAAATTTAAATACATTATAATAATTTTTGCATTAATGAAAATTTGTCCAATGCACTGTTGGAACATGGTGAGTAAAATCTGTGGTTCATTTATGAATTTAAATATTCCTTTAATAATTTTATATGCAATTTCAACTGCTGCTGCCTCACAAAGCTTCACCAAATTGAACTTATTTAAAAATCTATAAATACTACAATGACTTAAGAAGGGATATCTAATCTGGTATTGTCATGCAAAGAATATGCATTATGCAAAAACTTGATTATAATAATAATTTCACTCAAATAAAGGCAAGAAAAGAATTATAGAACAGATATATAGGAAACTGTAAATTATATATTTTATGTTATTAATCATGCCTATATTGTCATTCCACCAACAGAACATCCAGAAACATAGAATAATATATCAATTCAGTCATATTTGATAGTTTTTCCAACTTTTAGTAATACAAAAAGCATATATATTTATACATTTAAAAATTTCTCAAAATGAAGGTAAGATATAGAGGTAGACTATATCATATTTATCATTTGTGGGCTTCTATTAGGGGCTTCCCTGGTAGCTCAGTTGGTAAAGAATCCACCTGCAATGCAGGAGACTCCAGTTTGATTTCTGGGTCAGGCAGACCCACTGGAGAAGGGATAGGCTACCCACTCCAGTATTCTTGGGCTTCCCCTGTCGCTCAGCTGGTAAAGAATCTGCCCGCAAATGCAGGAGACCTGAGTTCGATCCCTGGGTTGGGAGGATCCCCAGGAGAAGGGAAAGGCTACCCACTCCAGTGGCGTTCCATCTACACTCTTTCCCTGAACCCCGCACATTTTAGGGGTGGACCTGTCTAATACTGCTTCCATCCAGCTCCAAGCTAACCTCACCTCTCATCTGAATTATTGCAGTTGTCTTCTCACTGGTTTCCCTGCTACAGGTCATTACACCGTCTATTCATAACACAGTAGACAGAATGAGTCTGCTGAAATGTAGTCAGATTGAATCATTCCTATATTCAAAACCCTTCAAAGATTCCTCCTGTCTTCAAAGCATATTTCCAAGGCATTACAAAGGCCTACAAATACCCACATCCTCTTGTTATCACTGGGCTTCATCTCCTACTACTCTTCTAGATTATTGTGTTCTCTTTTCCTTAGCTTTCATACAATTATACAAGGTACATTTCTGCCTCAGGGCTTTTTCACTGGCTCCAATGGCACTTATGAAAAGTGATTCCTCTGATAGTGTGTTAGCTCCCCTTCATAGGGGTTCCCATACCCCCCTGAGTTTTCAAGTCCAACATTTGTCATAATTTATTGTTCGGCTTTCAAGGTCTACGAGAACAGGTGCTCTGACAGCCAAATCCTCAGTGATTAACAGTGTCTGGCAATAATAAGCAGTGTTTTAGCATCTGTATGCTTTTCTAAGCACAGACTGTGTATTAAGTGATTAATCCTAACAACTCGAAGAGGTATAGTTACTCTCCAATTTAGAGGTGAAAAGAGCAAGGCACAAAGATTAAGTAAATTGCCCAAGGTCACAAGGCAATAATTGCCTCAATCAGGATTTGAACCTAGCCTGACTGCCCAGTTTCAGAGCTCTTGCTCCAAACCAAAACACTGTACTGATTCTGAAGCAAGGTAAGTGTTAACACTGCAACACAGGTTTTCTAAATGAATACACAAAGGATAGAGCACATGTAGGCTCAGTGGATGACACTTATGGAAGACAACCTGCCAAGAGAGGCTAGAAAGACCCCTGTGCTAGTAGGCAATGATGCTGTACCCATTGACAACACAAAGGTGACCCACAGACACCTGATCCTTCTCCATGATTGTCACAACAAGCTAAGTGTGCCGTGTTCTTTTCTGGAAGAGCTGCTTACATTACCAGCAGAGTATTCCTAAGGAAACCTTCCTGTACCTGACACAGTGTCTTTATCTGAAAGTAACAAAGCCATCACTCTAATTAAAAAAAAAATTGCATTGTTCATGAACCTTAAAAATAATGATGGGTTAAATAAGGATGAGAGATTGGAAAGGGTATTATTCTTCTCAGAACATTGCAAAAAATCATCACACTACTCTTAGTTGAATCAACAGAATGTGATTTATATATTATAATGTTATAAGTAGCCTGCTTACTAATTATTAATATCTTACCAATCTCTTGTCTTATTCACTGTTTATATGAAGCTCATTTACTCAAAAGAACCTTGTCCAAAGGCAGTAGAAAAATTTTCTTGAAATGTTTGGCAGGCCACAAGTGCAGAATACTTGAAAGAAAATGTCGTATTGTGCTCACCTGGGTATATTTTTATATATCTTTTTCCTTTCGAGTCGACCAGTGTTGACTCCACCTGTCTTCAGTAGCTGTTTGAAGAGACTAAAACAGTATACACCACTAGATCTCTGTGCCATCAGATAACCTAGGGAATTGGTTGAGAAAGGCAAACCTTAGTGTGTGCTGAAAGGTATTCACTAGAGGATAGATGGGTGTTTCAGAAAACAGACTGATCTCGACAAAGCCTGTCTCCTACAGAAATCATTCATTGTGGATTACTTAGGGAAGACAGTAAGTTTTCTACAAGGATGAGATTTTATTTTAGGTCTTAGAATAATTTAATGGGAGGGAGAACTCTTATACCATGTTAACTCACTGATGGATGGTGTTAATTGTCCATACAGGCAATTGATTTAGTGACACAATATGCCAAAATAGCTATGCAGTTTAGTTGAAAGCCTCCAAAATAGAGAGTATTGTTCCCAGAAGCAAACATATAACCTTTTTTCTGACTTAGGCTGTCTTGAGGATTTCATTATTTTGTTCATTTTAAACTTCAGTTTCTTTTCATGCAGTTGGGAAGAT
Source organism: Budorcas taxicolor (assembly GCF_023091745.1). Classification (NCBI taxonomy): domain Eukaryota; kingdom Metazoa; phylum Chordata; class Mammalia; order Artiodactyla; family Bovidae; genus Budorcas; species Budorcas taxicolor. The sequence goes on from NC_068935.1 coordinate 48,855,005, forward strand.
ATGATTCATAGGGGCTTGATGTAGTTGGGGTGAGGCTATGGAATAGTATGTGCGTGCATGCATGCTAAGTCACATCAGTCATGTCCAACTCTTTGTGACCCTATGGACCATAGCCCAACAGGCTCCTTTGTCCATAGGATTCTCCAAGCAAGAATACAGGAGTGGGTTGCCATTTCCTCCTCCAGGGGATCTTCCCAACCCAGGGATCAAACCTGTGTCTCTTACGTCTACCTGTGTTCTTTACCACTAGCGCCACTTGGGAAGCCCATGGATTAGTACATTGTTTGTCAAATCAATTAGGCAGTTAATTAATGACTTACTGAGCACATAAACATTCGAAGATTTATTTAAAGTTTGGGGGAACTTGTGGTATATGTGTGCACAATACATTTCTATGAAGTACTTTTTCTACTCTCTGGAAACCTAGAGATCAAACTGTACCACTGAAAAATAAGCTGATTTTAAAAATTCACTCTTTTCCTGTGGTGGTAATCTCATTGGTCTCTCTACATCCACCTTTTCTCACGCTCAGTCCAGCCCCAGAGAAACTGAAGTGGTCATCTTGTAACACAAATAAATGATAATATTCCACAGTTTAAATCTCTTTAATGGCCTCAAGTTTATTGGTAGATAAATCCAAATTCTTTATTGTGGAATGAAATGAACATCATCTTTGTCACCTGTCATAGCTTCTTACGTCGATCCTCACAAAACCAAAATATAAACCACCCTGGACTATTCTCAGAAAACAGCTTACATTTTTAAATTTCATGCCGTTGAACATTCTGTTATCATTCTGTTGAATGCCTCTGACACAGATTCCATGAAGTCCTGACTCTAGTTGTAGCTGGGAGAAGCTGTCAGTCTACTGTGAAAGATAGACAAGCAAAAGAAACAATTATACTTCTGATTGCAGCAGAACAGTAAAGAGAAATGAAAATACTTCTGTAATGAACTCCTAATAAAGTTTAATAGAATATAACAGAGTTCTTTCATGTACATAATTGAGATCATAGTTCCAGGTGTCAGAAACGAAGATAAACCTGAATACCAGAGTGGAAAGTACATGACTTAATGCTGTAACTACAATTGAGCTAGGAATGGTAAGGGGTTATGACTGTCAATAATCTAAGGGTTAGTTTTTTTAAACATATATCTAAGGAGAGTAGATTAGACCTTAGACTCACACAAGGGAAACAATTTGGAGTTAAGATGTTGATCTAAAGCTAGGGCCATTGAAAAGCTTCAGTGGGCTAAACAATGAATTATGGGGAAGAAGATGCAAAAAAAATCAAGACTCCCAAAGCCCAGGGATATGATAAGGAATAATTTTTATCTCTATGTCTTTCGATAGAAACATTTCAAAATATCTCTCTTAACAATTCAAAATGTTGGGTCTGCACCACATGTGGATTTGGGTTAAAAGGTACACTCCACCTGTGTGATGCAAGAAACTCCAAGCCAAGAAATGAGTATAAGATTGTGGGGAGCTGCTACTGTCCCTCAGTTCAGTTCATTTCAGTTGCTCAATCGTGTCCGACTCTTTGCGACCCCATGAATAGCAGCACGCCAGGCCTCCCTGTCCATCACCAACCCCCGGAGTTCACTCAGACTCATGTCCATCGAGTCTGTGATGCCATCCAGCCATCTCATCCTCTGTCATCCCCTTCTCCTCCTGCCCCCAATCCCTCCCAGCATCACAGTCTTTTCCAATGAGTCAACTCTTCACATGAGGTGGCCAAAGTAATGGAGCTTCAGCTTTAGCATCATTCCTTCCAAAGAAATCCCAGGGTTGATCTCCTTCAGAATGGACTGGTTGGATGTCCTTGCAGTCCAAGGGACTCTCAAGAGTCTTCTCCAACACCACAGTTCAAAAGAATCAATTCTTCGGCGCTCAGCTTTCTTCACAGTCCAACTCTCACATCCATACATGACCACAGGAAAAACCATAGCCTTGACCAGACGGAACTTTGTTGGCAAAGTAATGTCTCTGCTTTTGAATATGCTATCTAGGTTGGTCATAACTTTCCTTCCAAGGAGTAAGCGTTGTTTAATTTCATGGCTGCAGTCACCATCTGCAGTGATTTTGGAGCCCCCCAAAAATAAAGTCTGACACTGTTTCCACTGTTTCCCCACCTATTTCCCAGGACATGATGGGACCAGATGCCATGATCTTTGTCTTCTGAATGTTGAGCTTTAAGCCAACTTATTCACTCTCCTCTTTCACTTTCATCAAGAGGCTTTTTAGTCCCTCTTCACTTTCTGCCACAAGGATGGTGTCATCTGCATATCTGAGGTTATTGATATTTCTCCTGGCAATCTTGATTCCAGCTTGTGATTCTTCCAGCTCAGCATTTCTCATGATGTACTCTGCATATAAGTGAAATAAGCAGGGTGACAATATACAGCCTTGACGTACTCCTTTTCCTATTTGGAACCAGTGTGTTGTTCCATGTCCAGTTCTAACTCTTGCTTCCTGACCTGTCCCTGGACATTGGCAAACATGAAATCATCCAGAACAGATATACCCCCAGGCCAGATGACCCACAATTCCTCCATACACAGTTGTACAAAAATAACTCACGGGCTTCCTGGTGGCTCAGTGGTAAAGAATCCACCTGCCAATGCAGGAGACATGGGTTTGATCTCTGATCTGGGAAGATCCCACATGTTGCAGAGCAACTAAGTCTGTGTGCCACGACTGAGTCTGTGCTCTAGAGTCTGTGCTGCACAACAAGAGAAGCCACCACACTGAGAAGCCTGTGCACCAGTACTGGAGAATAGCCCCTACTTGCCACAACTAAAGAAAGCCCACATGCAGCAACAAAGACTCAGTGTAGCCAAAAATAAATTCATTATAAAAAAGGAATAACTCACAATCCAGAATTTAAGAACACAGAAGGAAATGATCCATCATGAATGAGAACTGCAGACACAGAAAATGGACGCTTCATACCCTACCCACATTCTACTCAGTAGATCTTAAAATAACCTGATAGACCATAAAATAAATGTTTGTGATAATTAAAGGTCTAGTGGGAATAAAACCCATGAGATAACAAGACAAATGAAAAAGAAAAGGAATGAGTATATCTGAAAAAGAACCAACTAACACTTCCAAAAATGAATACTATGGTCTTTGAGCTTAAAATCGCAATATTGGGCACAGCTGTATGTAATCTATTTAGAACATGTGAACTAGAAAATAGATTTGAAAGTATTATCCAGAGTTCATTTCAGAGAGATAAAGAAATAGAAAATATGAATGATATATCAGGAGACATAGCAGATAGAATGAGACAGTCCAGAAAAAGAAATTAGTCTAGGAATGAGGCAATAGTCAAAGTTTTTTCTAGAATTTATAAATATGAATTCTCAGTCACTGGAAGGATAATGAACCACAAGAAGATAAATAAAACTGAGACTTTTTGTAGACATATAATAGTGTAACTGCAGACTAACAACAAAGGAAATGTCTTGTAACCAGAGAGGGAAGATTACTTGTAAAGAAATCACAGAATATTAGACAGGCTAAAGCTCCTCAAAAGCAGTGACGGAGGCCAGAACAAAATAAAATCATTAGTTCAGGTAATGGAAGAACACAATCATCAATCTAGAATTCTATAGCTACTTTGTAAGGTAAAGATGAATATATCTTTCAAATAAATAAAGAATGAGAGTTCACCAGTCATAGAAATTTGCTGAAATAACTATTAATGTAATTACTTCAAAATGATAGAATCTGAACTCAGAAGAAAGGAGTGAGATTTGGAGGGAGGTGGGAGGGGGGTTCATGTTTGGGAACACATGTAAGAATTAAAGATTTTAAAATTAAAAAAAAAAAAGCAATGGTAACTAACAAAGTGATAAATATGTGAGTCATTCAGGTATGGATGGCATAAAATGATAATTGTGGCTGATTTCAGAAGGGATAAGACCAAATGGAATTATAACATTAGATGTAAGATGAAAGAAAATGATCTCTGCAAAAATGTTTTAAGGTTTTGAATTATTCAAAAAGAGAGTAGAGATACTGCTAAATTTTAGATTTTAAGTCAATTATTTAAAATCTTAAGGCTAATAACTAAAATAATAGAAATAAAATTCCTGATGGCTCAGATGATAAACAATCTGCCTGCAATGCAGGAGACCCAGGTTTGATTCCCTGGGTCATGAAGATCCCCTGGAGAAGGAAATGGCAAACCACTCCAGTATACTCACCTGGAGAATTCTGTGGACAGATGCGCCTGATGGGCTTGCATGGGGTTGCAAAGAGTTGAGCACAACAGAGTGACTAACACTTTATACCAAAAGGAAGAAAGAGATTAAAAAAGAAGAGTGGATTAGTGAATAGAATGCGAGAGAGGAGAAAAAGGTAAATTAAAACAAAGAAGGGGTATAGAAAAGAACTAAAAGAAAATAATAGAAATATATTCAAATATATCATAACCACAATTGTCATTTAAAATCAAGGTTCTTATATTGCACATACAACAAAATTAGCCATATATGGTTTATAAGATATATGCCTAAAATGCAAAGACATAGAGAGACTAAAGATAAAGGAATGGAAGAAAACACATCAGGATTAATGTGCTATAAAAGTGAAAAATTGAAAGTGTTAGTCGCTCAGTTGTGTCCAACTCTTTGTGTAGCCCACCCGGCTCCTCTGTCCATGGAATTCTCCAGGCAAGAGTAACGGAGTGTGTTGCCATTTCCTTCTCCAGGGCATCTTCCTGACACAGGGATTGAATCCAGGTCTCCTGCTTGATAGGCAGATTCTTTACTGTCTAAGCCACCAAGGATAATGTGCTATGGATACATGAATATCAAAATAAATACATGTTAAGGCAAAAACAGATTATTAGGGATAAAGGTTATGCTAAAAGTTACTTTAAATATATATTATTGATGATTTATAATCACCTGACACATAGAATCAAGATACATAACACCAAAAATATCACAAAATGTACAAAGAAAAATCACAAATTTATGATCATGGTACAATATTTTCAAATTTATCTCTCAGAAACTAATGGATTAAACTGTAAAAATGTTGACTATAGGATATTTGTACAGGAAAAGTAGGAATCCTATTCTAATGGATGGGCTTAGCTGGTGGCTCAGACAGTAAAGAATCCCCCTCCAATGCAGGAGACTTGGATTTGATCTCTGGATTGGGAAGATCCCCTGGAGAATGGAATGGCTACCCACTCCAGTATTCTTACCTAGAGAATATCTGAGACAGAGAAGCCTGTGGGCTACAGTTCATAGTGTTGCAAAAAGTCAGACATGACTAGGTCACTAAGCACACACACAAGCACTCTAATGGACATATATAGAATTTCACACCTAGAGAAGGGGGCAACAGAGGGTGAGATGGTTGCATGGCATCACTGACTCAAAGGACATGAGTTTGAGAAAACTCTGGGTGATGGTGAAGGACAGGGAAGCCTGGCGTGTTGCAGTTTATGAAATCACAAGGAGTTGGACACGACTTAGCAACTGAACAACAAACAACTTTAATATTAGAGGATAAATTTTTTTCAGAAAACATAGAGTACATTAAATAAAATAGATATGTAACACATAAGATCCATTCTCTTAACAAATTTCAAATAAATATGTACAGTATTGTTAACTATAATCACCATGTCATTAGATTATGTATGCTAAAAAAATAAGTAAAAAAAAGAGACAAGTTTATGAGGTTGTGGATATGTTAACTGGCCTGATTGTAGAGATTATTTCACAATGTATATGTATATCAAATCATCACGTTGTACACCTTAAGTACATACAATGTTTGTCAACTATAACTCGGTAAAAATGGAAAAAAAAACATAGTGTATAAAAGTAAATACTGAGATTCTGTCAAGAAAAAAGAGAGAAAGTAGAAATAAGAAAGCCTTCTTAAGTGAACAATGCAAAGATATAGAGGAAAACATAGAATGGGAAAGACTAGAGATCTCTTCAAGAAAATTAAAGATACCAAGGGAATACTTCATGCAAAGATGGGCTCAATAAAAGAGAGAAATGATAAGGACCTAACAGAAGCAGAAGATATTAAGAAGAGGTGTCAGAAGAACTGTACAAAAAAAGGGGTTATTAACCCAGATAACCATGATGGTGTGATCACTCACCTAGAGCCAGACATCCTGGAATGCGAAGTCAAGTGGGCCTTAGGAAGAATCACTATGAACAAAGCTAGTGGAGATGATGGAATTCCAGCTGAGCTATTTCAAATCCTAAAGGATGATGCTGTTAAAGTGTTACACTCAATATGCCAGCCAATTTGGAAAATTCAGCAGTGGCCACAGGACTGGAAAAGGTCAGTTTCATTCCAATTCCAAATAAGGGTGATGACAAAGAATGTTTAAACTACCATACAATTGCACTCATTTCACATGCTAGCAAGGTAATGCTTAAAATCCTTCAAGCTAGGCTTCAACTTGCTTGGAATCAAGAACTTCCAGATGTACAAGCTGGATTTAGAAAAGGTCGAGGAACCAGAGATCAAATTGCCAACATCCGTTGGATCATAGAAAAAGAAAGGGAATTCCAGAAAAACTTTTGCTTCATTGACTATGCTAAAGACTTTGACTGTGCAGATCACAGCAAACTCTGGAAAATTCTTAAAGGGGTGAGAATACCAGATCTCTTTACCTGCCTCCTGAGACATCTGTATGCAGATCAAGTAGTAACAGTTAGAACTGGACATGAACAATGGACTGGTTCCAAATTGGGAAAGGGAGTACATCAAGGCTGTATATTGCCACCCTGCTTACTTAATTTATATGCTGAGTACATCATGAGAAATGCTGGGCTGGATGACTCACAAACTGGAATCAAGATTTCTGGGAGAAATATCAACCTCATACATGCAGATGATACCACACTAATGTCAGAAAGTGAAGAGGAACCAGAGAGTCTCTTGATGAATATGAAAGAGGAGAGTGAAAAAGCTGGCTTAAAATTCAACATTTTAAAAACTAAGATCATGGCATCCAGTTCCATCACTTCATGGCAAATAGATGGGGAAACAAAGGAAACAGAGACAAACTTTATGTTCTTGTGCTCCAAAATCATTGCAGACAGGGATTGCAGCCGTGAAATTAAAAGATGCTTGCTCCTTGGACGGAAATCTGTGACAAATCAAGACAGTGTATAAAAAAACAGAGATATCACTTTGCTGACAAATATCCATCTAGTCAAAGCTATGGTTTTTCCAATGGTCATGTATGGATGTGAGAGTTGGACCATAAAGAAGACTGAGCATCAAGAATTGATGCTTTTGAACTGTGATGCTGGAGTAGACTCTTGAGAGTCTAGTGGTCAGCAAAGAGATCAAACCAGTCAATCCTAAAGGAAATCAATCCTGAATATTCAAAGGAAGGACAGATACTGAAGCTGAATTTCCAATACTTTGGCCACCTAATATGAATAATTGACTTATTGGAAAAGACCCTGATGCTGTGAAAGATTGACGGCAAGAGAAGAAGGAGAAGACAGAGGACAAGATGACTGGATGGCATCACTGACTCAGTGGACATGAGTTTTAGCAAACTCTGGGAGATAGTAAAGGACAGGGAAGCCTGCAGTCTATGGGGTCACAAAGAGTCAGCCAGTACTTAGCAACTGAACAGCAACAACAGTTTAGTCCAGAACAAGTATCAAACAATATCATATAGATCAGACAATATTTTTTAATATGAAATGATACATCAGAAATAACAAAAAATAACTAAATCCCAATATATTTAGAAATATTAGAATATATTTCTCATAATGCCTGAAGTATATTCAGAACTGTAATAGAATCAAATCTTATTTTTAACTGAATTACAATGAAAGTATTTCATATCAAAGTTCAGTTCAGTTCAGTTCAGTCACTCAGTCGTGTCCAACTCTTTGTGACCCCATGAATCGCAGCACTCCAGGCCTCCCTGTCCATCACCAGCTCCAGGAGTTCACTCAGACTCACGTCCATCGAGTCCGTGATGCCATCCAGCCATCTCATCCTCTGTCATCCCCTTCTCCTCCTGCCCCCAATCCCTCCCAGCATCACAGTCTTTTCCAATGAGTCAACTCTTCGCATGAGGTGGCCAAAGTACTGGAGTTTCAGCTTGAGCATCATTCCTTCCAAAGAAATCCCAGGGCTGATCTCCTTCAGAATGGACTGGTTGGATCTCCTTGCAGTCCAAGAGACTCTCAAGAGTCTTCTCCAACACCACAGTTCAAAAGCATCAATTCTTTGGTGCTCAGCCTTCTTCACAGTCCAATTCTCACATCCATACATGACCACTGGAAAAACCATAGCCTTGACTAGACAGACCTTAGTCGGCAAAGTAATGTCTCTGCTTTTGAATATACTATCTAGGTTGGTCATAACTTTTCTTCCAAGGAGTAAGCGTTGTTTAATTTCATGGCTGCAGTCACCATCTGCAGTGATTTTGGAGCCCCCAAAAATAAAGTCTGACACTGTTTCCACTGTTTTCCCATCTATTTCCCTTGAAGTGATGGGACCAGATGCCATGATCTTCGTTTTCTGAATGTTGAGCTTTAAGCCAACTTTTTCACTCTCCTCTTTCACTTTCATCAAGAGGCTTTTTAGCTCCTTTTCACTTTCTGCCATAAGGATGGTGTCATCTGCATATCTGAGGTTATTGATCTTTCTCCCGGCAATCTTGATTCTAGCTTGTGTTTCTTCCAACCCAGAGTTTCTCATGATGTACTCTGCATATAAGTGAAATAAGCAGGGTGACAATATACAGCCTTGACGTACTCCTTTTCCTATTTGGAACCAGTGTGTTGTTCCAAGTCCAGTTCTAACTGTTGCTTCCTGACCTGCATACAGGTTTCTCAAGAGGCAGGTCAGGTGGTCTGGTATTCCCATCTCTTTCAGAATTTTCCACAGTTTATTGTGATCCACGCAGTCAAAGGCTTTGGCATAGTCAATAAAGCAGAAATATATGTTTTTCTGGAACTCTCTTGCTTTTTCCATGATCCAGCGGAAGTTGGCAATTTGATCTCTGGTTCCTCTAAAGTGCTGAGATATAGCCAAAGCAGTAATGAGAGAGAAATTTGTAGACTGAAAGAGATATACAAGAAAAGCTCAAAGGCTTAAAATTAGTAAGCAAAATGTACAACCCAAGAAATTAGAAAAATGACAGCAGAATAAAGCACAAAGAAGTTTAAAAAGGAGGAAATAAATATAAAAGCAGAAGTAAAGGAGCAAGAAAACAAAGAAGAGAAACAAAAATTCTGTTTGCAAGTAAAATGTAATAGATAAAAGTGGAAATATGGAACCAAAAGAAAAATAGGTGTTAAATAAACAATATTAAGTGTTAAAATCTGAACATAACTGCAGCTAGAAAAGATTTAAAAAACAAAAGGGAACACTGTGAATGACTTTATCATTTAAACATGTATGAAAGGGATAATTTCCTAGAAAAACAAGACTTCTCAAAAGTGTTTCACAAAAGCATTGCAAATCTGAATAAATCTATAACCACTAAAAGAGAAGGAAATGGCAAGACACTCCAGTATTCTTGCCTGGAGAATCCCATGGACTGAAAGAGCCTGGAGGGTTATGGTCCATGGGGTCACAGAGTCAGACATGACTGAGCACACAGCACATACATAACCACTAAAGAAATGTATTCTGTAAGGTAAAATGTGCCTGGGTAAACTACACACACACATAAACCCATATACACACATCCCATCCAGTTGTTTTATGGTCAAATTCTGCCAGCTCTTTAAGGACAAGATCATTCTTATATTATACAAACTATTCTTGAGACCTGGCATCAGTAAGATTGTAAAGCCTCTCAGAAGGTTACAGTATGCAGCAGCCAACATTAAGAACCACTTAGCTGGTCCCACTTCTTCATTTTGCAGCTAAGGAAAGTGGGACAGTTAGCCAAGTAAACTGACTTTTTCAGCTCACAGAGCCAGTTATGTACCCTGAAATGAGGCTAGTGTTTTTATTGGCACAGGAAGATTGCACAAAAATCTCTCTTGGATATTTTTCTATTCAGAACTGGAAATCCTACGTTTTTTCCCCCTTTTTCTTTGTAAATGGTTATCAGTAGTAGAAAGTTTTTGATGAGCTCATAATAGGAATAAATATATGACTGTTGAATAACATTTCATTTGTAGCAGATTTGTTATTAAAATTGAATTCTTCAGGAGTGAAAGGAGCAGAAAGTAAATTTCTCACCTGAAATGTGTCAACAAGTTTTCATAGCACAGAAAAATGGGAGGGAAGTAGTCTCTGCTTAATTTTTCTGAAAATCTAAAACTGCTCTAAAATATAAAATCTATTAATTTTACAAAGTGATAGACAATATCCTTTTTCCTCTTATGAGAGAATTTTCTCTCATGGTTTACACACACCAAAAAAATATAAGTACCATAGCCTAGAGCTTTCTTGGCATTTAGTCCCTCATTCTTGCTCAATATCAGAAGACTTGATGGAGTGGGGGTATCTATCATATGCTAACTAGTTGGGAGAGAGTCCAGTTAGATGGAAATATTTCAATAAATGTATCAGCCACAATTGCAAGCATAATGAACAGCAGTCAAAGTGTATTAGTGAGGATTATGATTCACTTTTGGAAAAGTTGATTTAGTTCCAGCTCAACTGGGTAGTTCAAAGTGTGTTTCTCTTGGGTAATAAGCATATCATTTACACCATGAATATTTCTAGAGTAGCCACAAATTATAATGAACACAGAGCATTACAATTTCTTATGGAAAGGAACTTCTGTTACAAAAAAATCAGATGGAAGGCCAATGTCCAAAACTGATATTGAAAAAAATATGAAGCCCCCAAACATCCAAACATTTGTGTCAGGAGTGGTCTGCACAAGAAACTACACAATGTATTTGGAAGAAACATTCTTAATAATAAACATCCACTGAATGCCTATCATCTATGAATTACTTTCAATTAATATCCATTTTCTGATTTGAGCTTCCCTGGTGGCTCAGTGGTAGAGTCCCCATGCAGTGTAAGAGAGGCAAGTTAGATTCCTGGGTCGGGAAGATCCCCTGCAGAATGAAACGGCAACCCACTCCAGTATTCTTGCCTGGGAAATCCCAAGGACAGAGGAGCCTGGTGGACTATAGTTCATGGGATTGCAAAGAGTAACTAAACAATTATATGTTTTAATATACATGATAATTTTTCAAATTTGGCAGTACATTTTTCTGAAGGGGAAGCCATAGTTGCGAGGTCAGGTCACTTACCTAAAATCACATGGCATAGCCAGTGCTCTTAATTCTGCCTATTATTATTCCCAGTGTTCTTATCATTACTGTATTGTTGCAAGTGAACTGCTCCTGAAACATTTTCTCCAAGCCCATGGGAGACGTTAGGCAGGTGCACTCCTCTCTTTCACTATGAGTTTTTGCCTTCTCCTTGGCATTTCTCTCTTACAATTTTTCTTATTAAACCTCATGTCAAGAGAAATCTATAGCCACTTCCTTTGTGGCTAAAGAAAAAACAACAACAATTTTAAAAAAATCTTTCTTTTTTGTTCCTTATTGCCAAGGTATGACAAACTGGGATTTTCAAAATAAAAATTTTTACTAAAACTAGAGGGAAAGAAAAACTAAAACAAACTGAGTCAGAAAAATAATCATATCTCAAGTAGTTTTCTGATCTGAATAGGTAAGGATAGGGTGAGAAGGTCCACATGTAAAATAAGAACCTTGCATAGAAAGTCCTCCATTTCATTCTGAAAATCCTTTCACACAGATCTTGAGCAGATTGGAAAAGGAGTGATCATAACGTTGATGGCCTAGCTCCAAGTGCATAAGGCAACCCTGTACTTTTCCTGATATGTGGCAGCAAGGACAGAAAGTATTGAAACTCAAAGCCATCCTCAAATCATCTTCACTTGGCCCTGTGTTTATCTCCTCAACTATCAACATCTCGTTACTCTGTTAGGAATTTTCATCCTCTGCATTTGTTAATGGAACAAGTTTAAAAACTCTAGACCTTGGACTGAGTGACCTCCAAGGTTCATTCTAGATCTAAAACTATAGACTTTCAGAGTTGTCTTCCTTTGTCTGACATTTCATTTGACATAATATCTCAGAGATCTATTTGTCTCAAATGGCAGGATTTCGTTCTTTCTCACCGTTGAAATATTTGTATATTTTTATCCATTCATCCATTGGTGGGCACTTAGATAGTGTGATCTCACTTATGTGTGGAATCTGAATAAGCTCAACTCATGAAAACAGAGAGTAGGGGCTTCCAGAATTAGAGGGATAGGGAAATAGGAGAGATTAAGTTTAAGGATACAAATTTGCAACTAGCTGAAAAATAAGTCCTGGGGCACAGTTTAGTGAATATAAACAACAATATTGTATTATAATCAACCAACTTACTAAGAGACTAAATGTTAATTATGCCCACTACAAAAAATGGTAATTATGTTATGGAGGTGCTAATGATAACTACAAAGGGTAATCATATTATAATATATAAATATATTAAATTAATATTTTGCATACCTGAAATTTATACAATGTTATGTGTCAAATATAATAACTACAGGCTTCCATGAGATAATGAGGCAATGCATTTCCAAACTATTTGAATGCCCAAGAGAGTTCTAATGAAAGACATAAGAACCCTGGTGAAACACAGGCTACCTTCAATTCCTTTGTCCTCAGTTCTCACAAGTGTTCTAGTTCAGTCACGAAGCTCCTTTGGCTGTTGAGCTGCTGTAAGGAGATAACAGGTCTCATCACAACAGAAGTAACACAGAGGTTTTGTCTTGAAACTGTCCATCAAAAATGGGCTTCCAGAGAGTGCTATTGTGTTTTCAGAGGTAGGTACAGAGTTGATTAATTAAAAGTTAATGGTAACGCAAACTTTAATTTTATCTTTAGTGCATCAATCTTATTTTCTTATAAGCCTAGGGACCTACTGTTGCAAAGCTATGATTTATCACTGTTTGCAGTAGTTTCTTTTGAAAGTCTGATAAAATTTGGTGCTATTTTGAGAAGTCAGTTTCTACTAGTTTCATATTTTATCACTTTGTAATGAACAGTTCTCTGAAGCATCACTTAAGGCAATTGTTCACTGAAACAATGTGTATACCTTGTTTAATTTGTTATTTGAACAAGTCGTGCTATATTATCAACATTGCAGTTTTGTTTCACTTTGGTCACAAAATGAGGCCAACTATCTCAAAGGTTTATTGGCCATTCTTTTTGGAAAAGTAAGACCAGGCTTTTTAATACAAAGGAACTAAGTGCCTTTGGGCTTGTTTTGGTCATATTTCTTTAAACTATGATTTTTCTATTATCTTTAGGCCAGGCAAAATCAGTCAGTTCAGTCGCTCAGTCGTGTCTGACTCTTTGTGACCCCATGGACTGCAGCACGCCAGGCTTTCTTGTCCGTTACCAACTGCCGGAGCTTGCTCAAACCCATATCCATTGAGTTGGTGATGCCATCCAACCATCTCATCCTCTGTCATCCCCTTCTCCTCCTGCCTTCAATCTTTCCCACCATTAGGGTCTTTTCCAGTGAGTCAGTTCTTCGCATCAGGTAGCCAAAGTATTGGAGTTTCAGCTTCAGACTCAGCCCCTCCAATGAATATTTAGGACTTATTTCCTTTAGGACTGACTGGTTGGATCTCCTTGCAGTCCAAGGGACTCTTAAGAGTCTTCTCCAGGCAAAACAGCAGAACTTAAATGAAAAGAGAAACCGTATCTCACAGGATATTAGCTTAAATCACAGGGAATTGTCTCTACTTTCTTCCATGTCCATGTCCAAGGTTTGTGTTGATTATAGGCTGCCAAAATAAATATATTCAAACCTAGCAGAGAAATTTTAGGTTTTCACTGGTGTGAAAGTCTATCAGTGTGGACATTAATATTCCACCACCTCTACCCTGACTCAGAACATAGCCTAGTGTCTTTTAATGAAAATCAATAAGTATCAAAAATTCCCACTTCAGATGAAAAAGCTCACAGATTGGGAGATCTTATAAGATAAAGCATAGGATAACTAGCATACAAAAATGATCTCCAATGATGTACACTTATATCAATAAAATAATGGTATTTTTTTCATATTGTTTACTTGTGATGGAGACTGGAAATGGCAAAATGTGGCTTTAAGGGAGCAGCTAAAGCACAGTCTGTTACTTTTGTCATAAGATAAAAGCTGAAATAATTCGTATCTGGGAGAAATGCTATGTAGTTTGGAAATGTGGGGAAGCAAAGTGGGCAATCATATTGTCCAAGCAGATAGATGGAGATAGTATGGAAACTAGACCTATATGGCCACTGCATCAGAACCACTACAAATGATAAAGAATACAATGTCTGTTATTGGAATTACTTGATCATGTGCTATTGTGGGAACTGTTAAAAGGATCTCTGTACAACTGTTGCTTCTGAGTTTGTGTTTGCTCTGAAGAGAGCAGGGCAGGAAGTTAGGAGATAAAGCATGTGTAAGATGGAGAAACCAGAAAAGTACTAGAATAAGCTAATATCCCCATCAGTCTCCCACCACCTCTTTGGTGATGCAGATGAACTTCAAGAGATGCCAATGTTTTTTTATTAGGAAGCAAACATGTCTCATCCATAAGTTAGAGGAATTGAAGCTGAAGCTGAAGGTCCAGCAGGACCAAGGAGCCTACAGCCCTGATTCTAATACCTGCATCAGTAAGACAAGGCAGTAGATCAGCAACAGAGTGCATGGAACACAATACTGCATAACCTTACACTACACTTCTTAGCGTAAGCATGAGTGCTTCTTCATATATATGCATACTTTATTGAGATGATTTGTGTATGTGTGTGTGTGTGTGTGTGTTCTCAGTCATGTCCTACTCTTTGTGACACTATGGACTGTAGCCCGCCAGGATTTCTCTGTGGAATCCTCCAGGCAAGAATACTGGAGTGGGTAACTATTCCCTTCTCCAGGGGATCTTCCCAACCCAGGAATCGAACCTGTGTCTTTTGAGTCTTCTGCATTGGCAGGCAGATTCTCTACCACTGTGCCACCTGGAAAGCCCCAGGTGTATACTTTATTAAATATATATTTATTGAGATGATTTGAATGTATACTTTATTGAGATTTTTTACATACAGTACAATTCAGCTTTTAAAAATGTGCAATTTTATCTGCAGAGTTCCTTTTCACTTGTAAGGTAACATTCACAGGTTCCAGGGATTGGACATCTTTCAGTGGCCATTATTCTCCCTACTACAACCATCAAAGGATTTTAAGCTTTTTGTTGTTGTTGTTGCTGTTGTTGTTTGTTTTGTTTTTGCATCACAGAAGAGAAGCTGGAGAATAATTTCTCCGAATCCCCTGTCCTAAATGGTCCCAGATTGAAGTCTGCCAATAAGAGGCACTTGCATGAGATTTAGAAGGTTGAACAGATCGGTCTATTACACTCCAGCAGCAGTTGCAGCCAGATGCATAGGCAGAAGTAAGATTCCCGGGAGATTCCCAGTAAGCTCTTAGGGACATCTGCTTTGTAACCACACACAGGGATAGACCTTCTGAGCTTCCTTGAGATCCTAGAAAATCATAACCGCTTCCCAGCACATAGGGGCCAAATGATAGCGAATAAGCATCTTTTCTACACCTTGGCAAATGATCATACTTGTTTCTAGATGTAGATCATCCCCCTTTCATTTTTAATACTGTGAAATTTCTTTATGGGTCCTTTAATGTGTTTTTGAACATGTTACTTCTGTGACTTTTTCATTCTCTCCATTATGACCACATCATGCTTAGTTTTATTTTCTTGTTTCGTTGCTATACCTTCATTTGTTGACCAGTACCATCTTTCTATTATCCATTTTTATAAAATGTCACGTGGCTTTTTCCCTGGGGGGAAAGTATATAACACATTTAGCATGTGTGCTTTGCAGTCTGTGTCTGAACTAAATATCAGCTGTTTAGTGACCAATCACTGACACACTGGGTAAAAAATGATATGATTGGTCATTTATCATGATGTGTATTTGTTATTTATACAGTAACACGTGGATTGAAGAGTTAGTTGAAAACATCTGTACCTTATGCCCTGAAGAAGGAAATGGCAACCCACTCCAGTATTCTTGTCTGAAAAATCCCATGGACAGAGGAGCCTAGTGGTCTGTAATCCATGGGGTTACAAAGAGTTGGACAAGACTGAATGACTAACACACTATGCAATTATTCAAGTGGTAATTATTCAAGTGGTAACTATTTTTGGGAAGTGGTGTGAGTTAACTTAACCATGGTGTACTAGTGTGCTAAGGCTGCCATAACAAAGTACCACAGATTTGTAGCTTAAATAACAGAAATTTATTTTCTCATAGTTCTGGAGGCTGGAAATCCAAAATCAAGATATCTGTAGGGTTGGTTCCTTCTGAGAACCATGAGGGAAAGATACGATCCAGGCTTCTGTCCTTGGCTTGTAGATGGCTCCCTCTTTCATGTGTCTTTACAACATCTTCTGTGGGGTCTCAAAGAGGAAGACATGACTGAGAGACTGAACTGAAGTGAACTGAACTGAACTGATATCATTGTCCATTTGTATACGTCTGTGACTAAATATCCTCATCATATAAAGACACTAGACATATTGGATTAAGGCTCATCTTAATTCATTTTAACTAATCACCTCTGTAAATTCCCTGTCTCTGAATACGGTCACACTCTGACATAATGATGATTGTGTGCACACACTTAGTCATGTCCAACTCTTTGCAACCCTATGGACTGTAGCCCGCCAAGCTTCTCTGTCCATGGAATTTTCCAGGCAAGAATACTGAAGTTGGTTGCCATTTCCTTCTCCAGGGGATCTTCCAGACCCAGAGTTAAACTTCAGATTAATTTTGGGGTGAGGACACAATTCAGGCGACAACACATGGTAACTGAAATTTGTACACATACACGTTATACAAAAAAAGTGCCTTCTGAATGGACCCAGAGAGATAGATAATAAAAATTTGGAAATTAGCAGTATCTTCCAGAATGAGTCATGGGTGTTATGCTTCATTAGTTTTTCCCAAATGCTAAAAGTACTCTGTATCTTTATTATCAAATGTCAGATTTGTTATATTGAGAATTTTGCATCAGCTTTTCTTTTGTTAAGGTCTTTGAAGATAATACTCCACAGTCCTTTTTTTTTTTTTTAAAAAAAATCAAGTATATTTATATAAATTAGAAGGCATGGATCTTAAGTTTTCAGTTGGATGAGCTTTAAGATTGAACAGTACCATGTAACCATCACTTCAGTTAAGATATAGAACCCTTTCATCACCCTCAAAATTTCTCTTGTCTCTCTTTGTAATCAATCCCCCTTGCACATACATCCAGCCTCAGGCAACCTTTGTTCTGATTTCTACTGCCAATATGTAATTGCGACTGTTATGGGATTACACACAAATTGAGCCATACAGGTATAGCTGGCTTCTTTCACTCAGAATGATGCTTTTGGGATTCATCTTTGAGTTGTGTGTATTAGTAATTTGCTGAATGGTACTGATTATATGGATGTGCCACAATTTGTTTTATTCATTCTTTTGCTGATAGATATTTGGGTTGTTTCCAATGCTTTATGAACATTCTAGGAGTGAACTTTCGTGAACATACGTTTTCATTCTAGGAGCAGTATCACTGGGTCATAGTGCTGATATATGTTTAACTGTATAAGAAATTGCCTGTTAGCTCTATAGAATG